>NC_083366.1:60470625-61697500 GCF_030254825.1 Meriones unguiculatus
AAACAGGGTAGGAACCTGGAGGCAGGTGCATGGAGGGTGCTGCTTACTGGCTTGCTGTCCATGGCTTCCTCAGCCCGCTTTCTTATAAAACCCAGAACCACCAGCCCAGGATGGCACCACCCACCATGGACTGGGCCCTCCCCCATCAATCAAATGAAAGGCTTGGGTCAAGTTGACATAAAACTAGGCAACACATGCAGACATGGAGGAGCATATCTGTAATTCCCACATGTTGGTGCAGAAGCTGGAAAACTGCCATGAGTTCAAAGCCGGCCTGGTTTATAGTGAGTTCAGACCAGCCAGGGCTGCACAATGAAACTCTGTCTTAGGTATGCAAAAATGAAGGCTCTGGGGATGGCTCGGGCGAATCAAGTGCTTGCTGCACAAACATGAAGACCTGAGTTTGATCCCCAGCACCCACGTAAAATATCCACATGTGACGGCATGCCCTGTGGCTTCAGGAGACAGAGACAGGTGGATTCCAGGGCTCAGTGGCCAGCCAACCTAGTTAAACCGGTAAATGAGACCCTAAAAATAAAAGGCGACTGTGTGTGTCTGAGGAATGATACCCAAGGGTGATCTCTGGCCTCCACATGCGCGCGCGCACACGCACACACACACAGAGTCACTCACTCATTCTTAGGTATATATGCCCACATAGGTAAACATATACAAAATTTAAAAACAAAAACAAACAAAAAAAACATTAAAGGGCAGCCTTTTAATGCTATTATTTGAGGTTATTTTGTTATTGTCACATAGAGATATAAGCAAATACTTAGCATTGCTTTTAAGTATTGATAATGTATGTTTTAACTTTAATGACGTACACAAAAATTCTAATGGGAAAATACAATTTTTCGTTTTTATGGGGTGATCTAATTGATCTCATAATCTGTCACTTGGAGTGGCAAATCCTGTCAGTCATCCTCCAGCAAGAACTGTCCCTGAAGAGAACTGCATGTCCTCTAAGAGGGCTGACAATCAGGACCACAGCACATGTGAGCCATTTAAAGGGGAACCAGCATCTTACCATCGTCCATTTTCTCAGCGTCTTGCTGGAGTTTTCTTTCTATATTTTGCCTGTACGAACCATTTTAGGCTTGCAGTTTTTCAAGGAAACATTCACAGCTTGATGAGATCCTTTTAAGAAATGCATTTGAAGCTGGTTAAAACAACTACAATCCGAAAAAGACCTCTTGTCATCTAAAGTGGGACTGAAAACTGGGAGAAGGGTTTTATTATTCTCAAAGCACCCAGAAATGTTGACTTATTTTGTATATACCATGATCCCAAAATCTAAAAACTGCCCTGAGCAATGTCATTGATAAATCTAAGTATCCTTCCTTTTGACAAGAAGACCGATAGCAATCCAACTGTCATCTTGTTTTCATGAGTGTGTATTTGTCCTAATCTTTTATAGTTCAGCTAATTATAGCTTTGTATTACAACGCCCTCCATCTAAATTAGGCCCCAAGATAAACGGATTTGCTGTTTGTCTTCCTTCTATATCTCTAACTCAGTTGATGAGTTATTAATAGTTTTTTCTGGAGTCAATGATATATATTTGAATTTGTCACTAGATAAGACATGCAGTAAAATTTAAAAAAACAACAACAAAAAACTGTGTATATGTGTGTACAAATTTTCTTCCTTCCTGAACAAAATTAAAAACCAGATCATCCAAGATGAGAAATAAAAGGTCAACACTTCTGAGTTTGGTTAGTTGGGCTTCTCCCTTTGCTCTAGACTTACGCTCTAGGTTGCTGGGCATGGCAGCCCAGGCTAATAATTCCAGTACTTGAGAGGTGGAGACAGGAAGATCAGCTACAGAGCAAGTTCAAGGCAGCCTGGGCTACAGGAGACAGTCAAAAACAAAATCAGAAAGGGAGGGGACAGGAAGGAAGGGAGGGGCAGGACAGAGGTTGAAGGGAGGGAGACACAGACTTTCCTGGAGTTACTTTTGCTTTCTGGCCTGAGCTTTCACAGATTTCTAAGTACTTTAAAACTCATTCATGCCAGGGAGTCAATCTTCACTTACTCTATGCAGACAAAAGACCAATTCGCTATTAGGCTGTTTTTAACAAAGGCAAAGGACTAACCAAGTGTAACTCAGCAAGCACCTGCTACTGTTTGACTGTGATTTGCCCTCCTAAGATTGCTATGATGAAAGCTTGTCCTCAGTGGAGGTCTGAATTTGTAGAACCTTCAGCAGCAGTCAATTAGTGTCTATGTCTTGGAGGCCCCGTCTCTTGACGGGATAATGCAAGTATTGTAGAACTGCATCCATTCCCTTGAGAATGGGTTATTATAAATTGAGTTCAGCCGTTCTAAGTCATATTCGTGCACAAATGTCCCATTTTCATTTCTCTTTCCATTTTCCCACCATACTGTGCAGCCGGAGGGCCCTCATCAGGGTATTGGCAAGATGTACGTTAGACCCTCCAGCTGCCAGGATCATGAGCCAAATAATCCTCTATGCTCTGTAAGTTAGCCAGCCTTGAATACTCTGTGATAGCCAGATGGGCTAAGTATTAAAATAGTGTTGCTCAACAAAATGTGGCAAGCTGAACAGCGTCTCAAAGCTATAAGCATCACTCAGCTGGATGACACATTCCAAACAAGTAAGGAGATCACAGAGGTGGCCTTTCAGGGCACTTTAATTGTCAGAGGACCAAATGGAAAAGAGGGGGCAGGGTTAGAGGGATGGCTTAGCCACTAAGAGCACATATTAAGTTTGCAGAGGACCCCGGTTCAGTTCCCAGCACCCATATTAGACAGCTCACAACCACGTATAATTGCAGATCCAGAGCATCTGGTGCCTTTTTCTGGCCTCTGAGAGTACTCACAAATCACGTGTGTGCTTGCACATACACTTAAAAAATAAATAATTTTTAATAAAAGAATTGAGAAGCCATATTAGCTGGGTGTGTGTGTGTGTTATGATTTTTCTAATATTCATAAAATTACATTTAGATTTGGGACTCAACAGCTTTAGCTCATCTTAATACCTTGATGTGTTTCCATTTTACAAACTGTTATGTATCACTTGCTTGTGGCACAATCAATATTTACCTTTTATTTTCTGTCTCTCTCTGTGTAGGGGGTGGGATTTACATGTGCCACATTACACATATGGAGGCCTGAGGACAACTTTAAGCAGTCAGTTCTCTACTTCCACGAGGTAGGCTCCAGAAATTGCACTCAAGTTAGCAGGCCTGGCAGCAAGCGCCTTGCCTACACTGAGCCATCCCACTGGCCCACAGTGACTATTTAGAGCACAGTATATGCAGACTGAAACATCAAGGCATCAGTCCTAAGCAGAAAGTCCTGATAAAATGACAGTCACTTCATTTCTCTCTCTGAACTGTTCTTTTTTAAGTAATCTGTCTTGAAAAGTAACCATCCTAGTAACTATCCTAGAAAGAAGGAAAAAAAGAATCATTTAAGCAGCTATCCAATTAAACAATGCAGCTTCAGATCTGCCAGTTTTTAATATAGGGGTTCTTCCTCTGTCCCCTTTCCCCTTTTAAACCAGCCAGTTCAGTAAATGAGATATTGTGCTTTGATGCTAGGCACGGAACAGATTAAACTACTGAATTTCATGAGGCTAATATTTCAAATTAGAGATTTCAGCTCACTCAACTTGTTCTAACACACTTCTGCCTGATGAAGCGTTACTTATGTGAATAATTAGCTTGAATAATGTGTGAAAGCCAAAGGACAGCTTCTCAGGCAGCAGTAACTGTTCTTTCCTCGATACTCTTACAAATGAATTCGGAGAGGAAGAGGAGGATGAGGCCATTTCTCCTCCCGAGGGCCTCTCCTGTAACCCCGTGCAGGGCTTCTGCAGCCCTGCATGCAATAGTGAGTGTAATGAGCAAAGACAGGTACCCAGCCATGTTGAGCAGACAACACACTCAACCAGGAGAATTTGTGTGGAGATAACCATTGCACTACAACTTTACACGTATTAGTCTTGCAACCTAGCACATGAGGCGGAGGAAAAACCCGTTTGTGTCTATTGGAGCAGCCAGAACCATAGTGAGTTAACCAGTACTGCCACTTGGATACAGTTTTTTTTTTTTTTTTCTTTTAAATAACCTACATTCATACAGGCAATGTTTTCACTGTGCTAGCTAAGTGTAAAGCTTTCCTCTTTTGTTTTTGGAGAGACAGGGCCTCACGCTGCAGCCTAGACTGGACAGATTCAACCCGTAGTCCAGAGTGGCCTCAAATTTGTGGAAGCCTCCCCACCTCAGGCTTCTGGGTGATAGAAAATACCGGCAGGAGCCATCACACCCTACTTGGGGGCAAAGGAAAGCAGACAACAAGAACACCGAGGGCCTCCCTGGCTTCAATCACAACTCAATCTGATTCGCTTCCCACCTCCAGCCCTGGATATTCAGAGTCTCTTCTTTTGGAGCTAGACTCAGCTGGGGCTTGAAACTGGCTCCAGACACTCTGTACCATTAGCAGATGGTGGAATCTTCTAGGAAGCGATTCCCTAACCAAGTCTTTTAAGCATAATGTGCTTTCTCACTCGGCTTTCCCAGTTCTTAGCCGGTCTCTCTCTTATCACGAGGAAGAAATGGCAGGAGGGAAGGGAGACCAGAGCAGCCTTCTCTTCCACCTGCACCAGAAGCCTGGATTTTTTTTTTCCTTTCCTGACATCAGGATTTTGTTTCCTTATCATGCCTCCTATTTTTGAACTTTTTTTTTTGGTCAGGAGGAGGGTGTTGTTTGCTTGTTTGGTTGGTTAATTTTCTGTGTGTGTTTTATGTGTGTTCACTCACATGTATGTGGAGACCATTGATATTAGGGGTCAAGATCATTCTTCACCTTTACAATTTTTATTTTTCACTAAACCTGGAGTTCACCAATGGGTCAGAGAGCCCCTGGGGTCCTCTCCACTTCTCTCAACACTGAGTTAAGAGCACATACCACCAGGCCCTGCTTTGTATGTGGATGCTAGGGATCTGAACTCAGGTCCTCATGATTCCACAGCAAGCACTTTAGATGCTTTTTTTGTTCCTTTCCTTTTTGTTTTGTTTGTTTGATTTTAGACAGTCTTACTGTGTACCCCAGGCTGGCCTCAAACTCCTGATCTACTTACCTCAGCTTTCCAAGTGCTGAGATTCCAGGTCTTTGTGCATGTGTACCACAACACCCAGCTCAGGGTTTGGTTTATTATTTATTATTCACTAATTTATTAATTTTTATGAGGTATAGTTTCTAGCCAAAGCTGTTCTCAACTTCTCTACTGAACCTACAGTGATTCTTGCACCTCTAACCCCCAAGTACTGGTGGGATTGCTGGCCCGGTGGCACATTCTTGCCATCACATACAGTGGTGGCACAGTGTTGCCAGCACCAGCAGCTGGTGATGCTGGGACCAGTTGGTGATCCTGGGGGTCAGCTGGTGAGGCTTAGGTTAAGCCTAAGGATTTGTATACACAAGGCCAGCACTCTGTCAATTGAGCTACACTCCCAGCCCTTTACCTTACTTTTGGTGAAACCACTTTTCCTCACTTGTAGCTGGTGATTTTTAAAAAATTGTTATATCTCAGTGTTCATGCATATAATGTGAAGAGGTCAGAGAACAACCTGTGGGAGCTGGTTCTCTCCTTCCACTGTATGAGTCATTGGATCAAATTCAGGTCATCGGGCTTGGTGGCAGGTGCCTTTCCCCACAGAGCCTTTCACCAGCCCTTATCTGGTGACACTTGGTTTTTAAAATGATTAGATCTTCACTGAGGATCCCACGGAAGGAACTAAATGAATATGGATTGGAAATGACCGTGTCAATCTTAACCATTCAACTGTTTTGTAAGTAAATGATGAATGCTAAATTTTTCTTAATTAAAAAAAACCTGACAGACATTTCCTGTGCTCTTCTATATTTATGCTTTTTAATAGGAGAAGCTAAATAATTTGTAGAATCATTTATATGAAAAAAAAAACATTTTTAAAAATCCCTGCCAAAACCCAAAGTAAGATAGTTGCTCCACAAAAATGGAAATGTTTTTGTCTTATTTTCTGGTCTTGTTTTCATTCACTTAGTTCGTTTATTTTTGTCCTTCCTCAGCTCCTTTCTAATAGTTTCCACTCCTGGTCCCCTCATTTTCTAGGAGTTTTGGCCTTTCAAAAAAAATTAACCAATATAAGCAATTTCCATCTTGCATCCTCTCCTTGCGCTGAAATTTCCAGTGATGGTGCGCAGATGAGATAAGGATAATCTAAATGTTATCTCCCAGATCTGCCGCCCAGGATGAAGGGAAGGAACCGCAGAGGAAGGGACATGATGCAAGCACGCACCGCTCAGCAGTGCAGTCACTGAAACACAGTCTTGAGTCTGCACAGCCCTCTCTGCAAGGGCTGTGTTGCGATCCAGCTCTTCTTCCCTGATACTTTCCCCATCTCATCAGAAGTAAGCATCACTGAGCTGCCAGCTCGAGCTAGACAGCAAGACTTCGTCTTAAGTACACAGCAAGCAAACTGACCACCAGGACAGAGATAACAACAGTCCTTGGCAGGCAGGGATGGCTAAGATTGCTTCACCGCGATTCCCCGGGGAAGATTCAACAGATATCTAGTCTCCCTCCATTCTGCTGTGAGGACACCGAGCTTCGGGGAGATGACGTTTTCCAAGGATCCAAGGCTGAAACCCACATCTCCTGGCTTATCTTATAAACCAAAAGACAGGCAAGGTAGTCGTGCAGGCGGAGAGAAACAGGTAGCAAAGACAGGAAGACTGTACACCTTTAACTATTCATCTCTTCCACTGAGATATCCCTCCTGCTAGGTCCTGGGAGGAACCCCTTACCTTTAAAATGGGGTAACATCCGGCTGTCCCAGAAAAAGGACAGAGAGCGTATCAGGTGTGTGTAGTGAGTGAATTCGATGCGAGACAGGGTGGGTAACTAACACAACGGAGGCCCCACCACTCTGCGTTTCAATTTAGCAGAATCCACGCACAGAAACCCTTGGCACGCGTCAGTGTAAGAACGGCGCTTAGATCAAGTTGTCGGCTTATTACTGGTCAACTGCAAAAAATAAAAACAAACAAACAAACAAACAAAAAACAAAACTTTTCTGCTCAGATTGCTCTTTCCACAACCCACCGTGGCAAAGCCCAGCGGGAAAGCCTTAACTTGAGGCTCCCGCTTGCTCGCTTCCCTCTGGGCTTTCACTAACCACCTGGTTATTGGAGTGACCCCCGGGCAGGAACCCTGAGAACCGTGGCATCGCGGGAGCGTTTGATCAGAGTCCCCTCGAACCACGACAGAAAGGCGTCGGTCCCTTGGAGCTGCGGCCGACGGCGGGCAGGGAGGAGCGTCGCCCAGCGGCGGAGGCCGCGGCGGTACTGGGGGTTGGGGAGCGGGTGGACTCCCACCTCCCGCCGCTCTACAGGCGGCACCGGGAGGCGGGGCTGCAGCCCATCGCGACTGCGGATTGGCTGTCGGCTCTGGGGAGGAGGGGCAAGCGCGCGGTGATTGGCGGAGGCCGGCGCCGGAGGGGGCGGGGCCTCTATAAAGGCTGCGTGGCTGTCGCGGCGCAGGCAGTCGGGCTGTCCGAGCGGCGCGGCCGTGGAGCACCCGGGAGCGGGCAGTCGTGGGGGTGGCGGGGACGCGGGCGGCCACTGCGTGGGGTGCAGGGCAGGCGGCCTCGCGGCTGCGCCTTCCTCGCGGAGCCCGAAGCCGACTTGGAGCGACTGCGGGGAGGCGACAGCCCCGGCGCACACCCGAGAAGAAGAAGCGGCGGTGGCGGCGGCCCCAGCCATGCTGTGCTATGTGACGAGGCCGGACGCGGTGCTGATGGAGGTGGAGGTTGAGGCAAAAGCCAACGGCGAGGACTGTCTCAACCAGGTGAGGGCGACGATCGGGAAGGGGACCCCCGCCAGTCCCCGGGAAGCCTCGGGGCCTCGGAGATGCTGCTCCGGAGCCCGGCGACGCTGCAGCAGCGGCCCGAGGAGCGCTCCCCGGACGCCTGGCTCCAGCCTCCTCCTCCTCCTCGCGGGCGTGGGGGAGGGCGGGCAGGGACGTAGAGGACGCGTACGGTGGGGGAGCGGGGTCCTGGGGACCGGGACACTGCCCGGAGCCGCCACTCTGCCTCCTCATCGGGTACTTTTCTAAAAGGAAGGTGGCCCCGCACACCTGCCGCAGGTGTGTGCGTGATGCCGCCCGTGGGGTCCTCGCAAAGCCCGGCAGCGCCACCCGCGTCCCGGGATGGGGTGGCTGCAAGCAGCCTCGGGCCCCGGGGTTCCCTAGCTGACCGGGTGGCCCCGTGTCTCAAGTCGCTTCTCAGAAGGGCTGGTTCACCTGACACTTGCTTGGGGATCCAGACTGTCCTGGGAGGTTTGCAGGGAACCGTCCAGGCCGTCTCCGATGTGAGGTCTTCACTCGTGTGTTTTCTTCAAGAGTGACTCAGGCTCTGATCAGTGTGTGCACGTTGGGTATGACAGGCACATTTGACCCCCCCCCCTTGAAACCTTGGGGACCTGAAGACCTGAGCTGTTTGGAAAGCCGCTAAAGCTTAGCTGACACTTGTGGCATGCTTCCTCAAAGTGTTTGTGTTTTTGGAATCCAGATGGTTAAAACTGTCCAGATAATAAGTTGCCAAATCAGCTGTGCAGATGGTGCTGGTGCAGGGAATTCCAGCAATTGGAATAAGAAATAAAATACCCTGTGGGTTCTTCTTTGTCAGCCTTTTGGGAAGTCTGGGGGGACTCTTTTTCCCTGTGCGATTGGTCATACTATAGAAGTATTTAAGCAAGGCCACGCCTCTTCCGGAGGGCTGCTTTTTGGTATGGCTGGTATCTTAAAACATTGTTTTCCAGTCTGTTATTGGACTTAAAACGAGGTAAAACTTTGTAAAATTGGTTGCCAGTCCTTCACTCAGATGGCGCCCTTGAGTTTGCGTTGCTCATACCCGATGCCTTTGTTTTTAGGTGTGCAGGCGATTGGGAATCATAGAAGTCGATTATTTCGGACTGCAGTTTACCGGTAGCAAAGGTGAAAGCTTATGGCTGAATCTGAGAAACCGGATCTCCCAGCAGATGGATGGGCTGGCACCTTACCGGCTTAAATTGAGAGTCAAGTTCTTTGTGGAGCCCCATCTCATCTTACAGGAGCAGACAAGGTAAAGCGAGGCCGACCGTAAACCAGCGTCAGGTCCCCTCTGATTCCACTTAGATAGAGGTGGCCACTGGGCCCTCCCAGAGATGTTCCTGGGCAAACTGACTTGGTGCAGAGGAAGTTAGGAGAAACTTCATTTCATTTTTCAAAGCACAGTTGGCCCGGGTGGGTTTTCCAACGCTTGTTCTGCGTCTGTATGATATTGGTGGAGAGTGGGTAGACTTCTTACAAACAAAAAGAACACCCGGACACCGACTTCCTGACAGCTCCATCTAATGCCCGAGAGTAACCCCGCCTCGGCAGTGTTACTGCAGGTCACTGTGGACTGTTCTAACGAAAGCAGGAAACAGTTCCTCTTGGGTTACTTAAACTTGGTCAGTCTTCAGCCTAGTGTCAGATTACATTGTGTAGTGGGAGCGCTCTGTCTGGCCTTCAGCAGATTTTAAAACTGTTTTAGTAGAATTCTTTGTAGGCCACTGTAACTGAATTCCACCCCACAGATGTGTTAAACATGATTGTTGGGCATTAGATTTTTTTTCCTCCTTGTTAAAATAGGGCCACCAGCCGTGGAAAAGAACTGAAGCATGTGGTCTCCTTTTCAAAGGTCAAAAAAAAAGTTCCCTCTTGACTGACTGTTACACTTTTCCCAAAGTTGAACCAAAACAGGAAAGTGATGTTTAATATTTACTACTGAAATGCAAGAGACTACAGTGGCATGTTGAAAAAAGAAAATGATTGCTTTTAAAACCGCAGCAAACTTTGGATCCCAGCACTGATGTTTTCCATACTCCTGTGGCTTGGAAATGTGCCATGCATGAGAAAAATGCGATCCTGTAGCTTTCAACTCAGAATCAGGGAACAGGCTCCTCAGAGAGATTTTAACATACCATTTTGTTGTTGTTGTTGTTGCTTATTTACTAAACAAATGATGGAAACTTAAAAATACCATTCATTTGGATTTGAAATGTCCATGTTGCTTTACTGTGGCATTTTAAAGGTTGAGAGAGGTTTTGTTTATGAAGGAAACTGCCATGATTAATTTTTAGTGTTTCTGAAAACACCTTACAAATATTCTTGTAATGGCCTGGTTACAGATTTTGAGCTGTCGCTATTCATCACAAGAGGCTCTATCTTTTTTTTTTTAACATTCTGTGTGTGTGTGTGTGTGTGTGTGTAGCAGGCACATTGTGATGCTACAGTGATTTCAGGGATTCCAGGTGCAACCCAATTCTAATGACACAAATTTATTTTTGAAATCAGCCAAAACTTGAAGAAGCAAATAACTTCATTTAAATAGGGGAAGGATAATAGCAAATAAATTGTATTGGGAATGTGTTCATGCTTTGTGATTAACTGTGGGGTGGTCTCTGCTGTGATACACTCTCCTATAATTGGGTCAATACCTATTATCAAATCTACTTTACTCATGTGAGAAAGAGATAGTTATGAATTAGTACTTGAATCAAATTTCCTACATTGGTTTTTCTGTTATCAACTCAATTGTCTTCGACTCTTGGGATTTATAGCTAATGGCACTCAAACCTGGTTCAACTAGGTTATTTCAATTGATTTTCACTCCTTTTAAGAAACCCCATAGAATGGTTAGTGTAGGCTGGACCCAGTACTAGGCCTGTAATACTAGCTGCTTGGGAGGCAGAGGAACAAAGACATGGAGGTCTGTCCTGCCTGGGGACAGTGTAGGTTAAAGTCTACTCTGGGAACTTAGTGAAATCCCATGTCAAAATAAGAATGAGAGTTGAGGCCACAGTGGTCCATGCTTGCTAACCTGCCCAAAGCCCCTGTCTGAGTAAAGAAGTGGGGGAGTGCAGCGGAAACTTTTGAGTTATGTTTATTATGTTGGTGAACTTTGCATAGTTTTGTGGAGTTATCCAAAATATAAAGCTTTTAAGAAAATGCCCAAGGTTGATGACCAGTGTGCTTTAGAATTTTCATAAAGTAATATCTAATTTGCATTTATCCTTTTTAAGTGTATGGGTGTTTTGCCCACATGTGTGTTTTTATCTTGGTTCTAAAGAACAAAACTATTTCTTTTTCTTTAATGTTATATTGGTAAAATAAACAAACAAAAAAGCCACACACACACACACTTTTGTTGACAAACTTTTTGTTCCATTGTTTGCTATAAAATATTTATGTTAAGTGCTAAGATTCTACACTGGACCTGTTTGTGAAGCAACTGAACACGGCTTTGATAATTCAGTGTTAAGAGATGGCTTTACTGAGGAACCCACGAGGGTGCATTCTGTGTGCTGAGGGTGTCTGGACACTTCATCAAGAGGAAATAGCTGGGCACAGTTGCCATCTGCAGACCACTAAGCAGTGAGCTTCTAGAAGAGAGGGTTTAAAATACTAGTTAATATACTAGTTAGCATCAGACCAGGCAGGCTGCAGAGAGGGGTGCAGGCAGGAAGGCCTGGATATCAGGGGACCCTGGGATCCAGGAGGAAGCCATTTTTCTGAAGAGGAGCACTGGCGGGGTTCAAATGTTATTAGCTCGGTAGATCAGGCTAATCTGGTTTGGGGCTTCATGTTAGATTTGGTGCCCCTATCCAGATTATTCCATTTGCTCTTGAATGGAGAGCTGGACTAGGAGAGTCCTGCTCTGCTGACTGGCCTGGGTTCTAGATGGAGACAGCAGGTATTTTCAGCAGATGTTTGCCATGCTGTGGATCGAAATGAAAAGGGAAAGAAATTAATGAGTTTTGGAAGTAACCCTGAAATCATCATCATCTTAGGAGAAACTCCTGCCTTTCAGGGCTCTTGGGTCTTCACAATGAATTTTGCCAACATTTTCAAAACCACAGATTAGGGAAGTGTGCGTTCCATCTGCACAGTGGTGACTGTGCTCTCCCCTGATGGCAGAGTCTTTGTTTCCTGACTTGGCCACATTTTCAGAGCTCTGTGGTCTCTGGTAGGGACTGTCCAGTTTAGTGAAGGTTAGCCACCATCTGGGAGTTTCCTCCTGGAAAACAGCCCCAGCACATAAACTCCGTGAGCACTGAACTAAATGCTCAGAGAATGTTGTTATCCTGGACACAGTCTTTCCTCAAGATTCCTGTGTTGGGGCAGCAGAGGTTAGCTCTCTCCCCAATTCCTAGTCTCAGCTTGTCCCTTGTCTCTGGAATGCCTTTTCTAGCACTGCCTGGGAGACTGCATCCTCCCAAGACATCACCCATCTTTCTTTTAGAGCTTGAATGTGCTTCTAACATCACAGCTACTTGTGTTCATTGTCAGTTGCTCCAGTGATTGCAAATTCCATCAAAACTGATCGGCACCACATCCTCAGAATCCAGCGAGCACACACTGTGTAAATATCTTGTTAATTAATAGAGTGAGAATTTAGAAGTGTGCAGCTGGAGATGGCTGGTGGTTTAGAATCCTGGTTGCTTTTGCAGAGGACTCAGGTTTCACTCCCAGCACTCCACAGGATGGCTCATGATCCAACTCCCTCTTGTGGCCTGAGGGCACCAGACATGCATGTGGGCACATATGTACATGAATGCAGACAAAATACTCATACACATAAAATTTTTTAAAAATTAAATAAAATCTCAAAACAAAAAAGCTTACAGAGCCAAAGCCACCAGCAAACTCAAAGCAAATGGGATGTGGTCATTTCAAACCAACTTAGGACCAGTCAGACTGGTCCTAGCCAGGGTCTTTAAGTCAGGTTCAAAGTCTTGATTAACGTCAGTTTTGGTGAAGGTTGTTTACATAATCTACCTCAGCATGGTTAAGGGTGAGTGTTCTTCATGATCTTGCAACTGCAGCCAGTGTGGCTCTGTTATGAAGGTTCATATAGCTATTGCAAAAATTCGTTCATGTTCTTTACACTGTGTATGGAATGGCAGAATAAGCCGCTTTCTCCCCATCCCTACCTCTCCTGTATCTTCTTTTTGCTCCTCCACTCTTTCCTGTTTTTACTTGCCAAAATACAGAATAGGACCCAGGAAAGTTAAACAAACAAACAAAAAGTAAAAGTGTACATGTATACTATTTCCAAAGAAATTATAAGTTGAATTTCTGAATCCTACTAAAAAAATTTTTTTTTCCAAAACTAAGGGTTTGCATTGCTGTGTGGTGTTTGAGAACCTGGGCAACTTTGGGCCCATACAAAGAATGTTTCTTAAAAATGGTATTTCACCCATTCATTTTGTGTGAGGGAGTATGTTAGATGCATGTGATGTGTGAATGTGCAAGTGCGCATGGCCATGCATGTGTATGCAGAGGCCAGAGATTGACAGGTTGCTCACACAGACACCGATTGCCATGGGTAAGGACATTCATTTGAAGTGCAGACTTAGTGCTTTCAAGTTACGGTATTCTCCTGGCACAGGCTATGATCTCGCAAGGCTGGAAGCCCCCTGTGGCAATCCTCATATCTTAACTGCTTTAGGGCCCAAGGAGGAGCATTTTTAAGAGTGGTTCTATTTGAAGCCTGAAAGAGATCGCCTTAAGCCCAGGTAGAGACCTGACTTAGTAACTCCATGACAACCATCTGCCCCTGACAGGTTTTTCTGACTGTAAGCCCCCCATAAAGTAGGCCTGATGGTTTGATACGGCTGGAGCTATTTTATTCACCAGCATTCAGAAACCTAAGCCCTGACGTTTTTTGCTCAATCTTCTGAGAAATGTCAAACACCAGGGAAAGTTGAGGGTTTTTATCATGAACACCCATATAGGTCCCCCTAGATTCTACTATTAAGTTTAATATTTCTACTTTATTATATAGTTAATCATTTATCAGTCCTTCTAACCATCCATCAACTGGTTTTTTGATACATTTTTAAACAAGTCGTGGGTATAAGTATCCGTCTTCTTAACTACTCCAGTGTGCTTACCGTTGAGTTGAAATCACTGCTTGCATATGGTTCTTTTTTCTTTTTAGTTAAAATTTACATAGGATAAAACATAAATCCTAATTATATCTCTTAATGAGATTCGATGGGCGCCTGTTTAAATAACATCTATGCTGAGATTAAGAACAGCAACAGCATCCCCATCTTAGAAAGCCCCTCATCTTTCTGCAGCCAGCCCGCACTGCCACGCTTCCCCTCCTGACGGCTGTCACACTGTGGCTCTCCACTGAAGGTTTGTTGTGCCTGTTTAACTTTATGCGCAGGAAATCATCCGGGAGGACTCTGCTTTCCAGTCTGCCTTCTTTTGTCCATTCAAATTCTGCTGAGCTCCACTCATGCTGGTGTATGGGGTGGGGAGCGGTCCTTCAGTGGTTACTTGTTCTGTTTTCTGCTTGTTTTGCTTTGTTGTGTGTTGGGGACGGAGCGGGGCCTTGAACGTTGAACATCGGTACTGAGCTAAGTGCAGCCTGCTTTGTTTCCTTCTGCCACTGGATAGTGTTCCACGCTGTCGGCTGATCCTCAGTCGTGATGAGCGTGTGTTGTCCAGGAAGAAAGCTGCTATGAACATTCTAATACAGACTTTTATTTTCTTGTAGACACATGTGTTTTCATTTTCCTTGAGAAAATACCCCAGAATACAATAGCTGGGTCATGGCAGGATTGTTTAGTCGTATAAGTTACTGCCAGACCGCTCCCCGCCAGCATCTGCACTGTTCTGTACTCCCACAAAGACTGTAAGAAAACTGAGTGTCTCCACACCCCTGCCAGCCTTCTGGTGGATACGTGGTGGTGGAGTGTTGTGGTTTTAATTTGCATTTCTGCGGTGATTAATGACGTCTGTCAGATTTTCATGTGCTCATTGGCTTTCTTTGCCTTTCCTTTGGTGAAATGTCCAAGTTACCCATTTTGATCATTTGCCTTTACTCTTGAGCTGTCCACATTCTTTATGTATCCTAGATACCAATTCATTGTGAAATCTGAGTTTTATAAATATATGATCCCCCTGTGGCTTGCCTGTTATCCTCATGCCTTTTGGTGAGTAGGAGTTTTTAATTTTGGTGAGGTCTGATTTATTCTTTTTTTTTCCTTTCTGGAGTTTAATCACTATGTTCTGAAGAGCCTTGTCTACCCTCTCGCCGTGAAGGTACTCTTAGGCTTGGTTCTCAAGCCAGTATGGTTTTATGTAGGACTATGCTCCATCCTGAATTAATTTTGTTTACGAGAATGTTATAAGATTAAAAAAAAAAAAAAGAAAAGAAAAGCTCTCTCATAGCAATTCCTGTTTCCATTTGGTTGTTTTAAAATATAGCTTGGCATTCAGAGTTCGGTTTAAAATAAACCGATGTGGGTAAATGACTCATTGGACAAAGATGGGGCGCTTGATTGTAACGGGTCTGCCTGGGGTGAGGGCCGTCCAGACAACTGTTCCCATGCTTGTGCCTCAGGGGAAATTAGGGTTCAGTTATTGGCAACTGTTTTTTTGAAAATAACTACTTAGCCATTCTAAAGACATGCTAGGATTCATTACTTACATTTTGAACATGAGGCTGAATCTAGTTATTTTACATATGTTGTCAAAAGCTCTCCAAAATGGCATATCTGGCAAGATTACTGGGAGATCATGCCCAACAGTAACCATTTTAAGTGACTTTTCTGTTGCCATGACAAGACACCATGACTAAGGCAGCTTAGCAAGGAAAGCATTTAGTTTGGGAAATCACAGTTCCACAGTTCTTTGACCCTCATGGCAGGGAGCATGGCGGTAGGCAGGCAGGCATGGCACTGGAACTGGAGCTAAATCGTATACCCTGAGCCATAAGTAGGAGTCAGAGAGAGGGGGAAAGAGAAGGAGAGAGAGAGAGAACTGGGGATGGCATAGGATTCTGAAACCTCAAAGCCCACCCTCAAAAACACACCTTCTCCAACAAGGCCACGCCTCCTAGTCCTTCTCAAACTGCTCTCCCAGCAGGGGAACCAGCTTTCAAATATAGGTGTCTATGGGGGCTGTTCTAATTCAGATCAGCATAGTAACCCATACAGTGAGCTTCCAATTGGCTTCTAGAAAGTTCTGTTACGAGTTCTATAGGATTTTTTCTGTGAGGTGGTCAGTGTTCAGACAAAAGTCTTCTGATCACAAGATAAATGGTTCTTGTTATTTCTTAATACCATGAAAAAAAATGGATTTTGTTTTTTATATTTTTAAAATGTTTAGTGGAGGAGTGTTTGCCTGTGTGTATGTATAAAAATTATGTATGTATGTGTATCATATGCATGCTTAGCGTCCACAGATCTAAATCCTGTTTCTCTGTAAGAGCAACAAGAGGTCTTAACTGCTGAGCTATCTCTCCAGCCTCTGAAAAGGCATGGATTTTAAGAGAGAAATTGTTGGAGAATTTTGAAAAAAAAAAAAATTAAGAGTATGTGCTTTGTGGCCATCAAGATGGCTCAGTAGGTAAAGGTGTTTGCCACCTGGTATGAGTTCAGTCCCAGAGACCTGCATGGTGGAAAGAGAAAATTGACTCCTACAGGTTGCCCTTTGACCTCCATTCTGGATCTGTGGTCATAGATGGCTGTTAGGTGGGTGCTGGGAATTGAACCCGGGTCCTCTGAGAGAGCTGCCAGTGCTCTTAAGCACTGAGACATGTATCCAGCCCCTCACCCAGTTTTTATAGCATGTGTGAATCCTTAGTACCTATGATGCCAACCCTTGATTTAGCTACA
This sequence comes from Meriones unguiculatus, assembly GCF_030254825.1. NCBI lineage: Eukaryota > Metazoa > Chordata > Mammalia > Rodentia > Muridae > Meriones > Meriones unguiculatus. The sequence goes on from NC_083366.1 coordinate 60,487,363, forward strand.
ATGGTACACTCTAGGCCCATATATTGGAGATATTCATTTTCTTAGTAACTGAGTAGAACTTCAAAAGTTAATTTCCAAGTGTAACCCTAGGAATGTGTAGAAAATACAGTATAAGCTTGTGTCCATAAGTAAACATTCACTTAAGACAACGTAGGTATTTTTCAAAGCCTTTCTTTTGTAACTGATAAAGTTTTTGATAGGTCATCAGACCTGGTGATGGTGGCCGCCCTGCTCCGTTACATTGGTGCCTGGACCCTTGTCACCCAGAAGCCCATCTGTGGCTGGAGTTATTTTGATGAGATATATCCCTTTCCTCCAAAGACTGGGTTCCATCTAAAAAGCAACTACCAGACATGTCCATCTCTGTAATCCCAGGGTGGGCAGGGCACGGAGCAGTGTGGGACCACTTTTTATTGACTTGAAAGGGGGCCAGAAAGCCACAGAAACTGCACTGCATGGCTGTGTAAGCTGCCAGGAGAAGGAGTGCCTGCGCCTGCTGCTGATGGTAAGTGAGCCCAGTTTGCCTCAGCTGGCTGAAGAGCATCACTGTGCCCTCCCTCACAGTCTCATCCACTCGCGGGGAAGGATGGGCAGCGCTCTAGGCTCCTAGCCACCTGTTTACGTTGGGTTACCATTTCTTCCCTTTGCTTTTGGCAGCTGTCCCTCCAGAAGTAGGCGTAGAGAATTTGGAAAAAGAAATTGAATAAATTTGAAAAGTCGTCTTTGGCAGCTTTCCGTACTGTTTAATAAAGCAGGAAGCAGTTTCAAACTTTATGCTAGGAAAATAAGTCAGAAAAGACCTTTACATTCACAGTAATTAAATTGAGAAGGCTCAGTTTGTGGTGCTAATCTTAAAATCTTTTGGCACACAGTTTCTTCTTGAGTGTAAGCATAGATTCAGGCTTTAGACTCCTGAAAACATAGCCCCTGGTTGAATAGGAAAAGGTCCATTAAGATTCCATTTTCCATGAGCAACACCAGGATTTTGTGAGAATGTTAGACCTGCATCTGCTGATAGATTACCCTTCACTATACCCCACCTTTTAAGACAGAGTCTCACTATGTAGACCAGGCTGGCCTGGAACTCACAGAAAGCTGCCTGCTTCTGTTTCCAGAGTGCTGAGATTAAAGGTATGAGCGACCACATCGGCTATCTGTATAGCTATTTTAAAAGCATTTTTCCCCCTGTAGCAATTTATTTGCCTCAGCAGGGCCTCTTTCTCGGTTTAGCAGTATGAAAGAAATACTTTAAGGACTACCAGATGTCTGGGTTAATAAAAACTGTGTCTGTTCTCTTTGAATGCTCCTTTGCATTTTATGATGATTTCTTCTTGGGGCTTTGAGTATGGAAAAAAACTGAAACATTTAAGAATGTTTCATCATTTTAAATATTTATGATTACTGAATATGCAAAAGATTGATTTATCTTCTTTCTTAGTTAAGGAAGATAAATGGCTCTTGTCAGCCTGATAGTTTGAAGTTCTCAACACAGCCTCTTGCACTGGTCACCTCTCTTGTCCTAAGTCCTTTTCTTATGTTTCTTATGCTAGTCACTTGAGTGGCAAACTTGGGTGTGGTACAAAAGTGGAAGCTATGTTGAGGCCTGGGAAAGTGAGGAGCTGGGCTTGTACGGGGTTCAAAGTCTCACGAATGCCTGGGTTTCATTATGGTACCCTTAAGCACATATGAGAGACTACCACAAGTCATCAAAGAGGCAGATTTTATAGCCTGGCCTCTGTGGTGACTCAGATAACCTTGTCAGGATTTTGGACAATAAAAACAGAATCTGTATTTTCCCAGAAATTTCTGTGGCATGCATGCCTTGCAGTGAATGTAGAATTTAATGTTGCATGTACTAAGGGTCTGCTCAAACAGAGCAAAGCTGAGGATGGAATATAAGATCAACACAGATGCACGGTACTTTACAGGATTTTATGGAGCTCTTTGGTGTTAGAGGCAATTAAGCCAGCCCAGGTGCAGCTAGCTAAGGAAAGAAGTTGTAACTTGTTACATAAAGTAATTGGGAAATAGATAAGCAGTGCAAGGTAGATCAAAAGGTGACCAAGTGAGAGGGCAGGAGAGAAAGTCATCGGGGCAGGTTGCTGCAGGGCTGCGTCTTCCACATAGAGGGATGGTCCCTCTCCAAAGCACAGCGGCAGGAGGTGTGGCTGGAGCCAGCCAGAGGAGCAGCCTGGGCTTCGACCACCATCATGCATCCCTGCGAAGGACTTTGAGCGGAAAGATGGAGCCTTTTCATTGGAAGCAATAACCGCAAGCCGTTTGCATGGCAGCCTGGGCAGAGTGTGGAGGGGAGAGGGGCCCTGGGGTCACAAAAACTCATGCCTCTACGCTGTGAGCAGTAACAAGGACGCCCAGATGACAAGACTAGAACTCATCTGGAGAGCTCTGAGAGGAGGTGCTGGGGAGAGGACTCAGCGAGAATGGCTTGTTTGGCAAGCATATCGGGACCTCAGTTCTGTCCTTACAGCCCAGTAAGGAAGGCCAAGCATACACCTGCCTACCAGGCTAGCCTACTAGGTTATCTCTAGGCCAGTAAGATGCCTGTCAAAGGAGGTGGGTGGTGTTTCTGAGGATGATAGTGGGGTTGGCCTCTGCCAAACTCTTCAACATGCTAAAGAACATCTGTCTGGTGAGCATTCTTTTCTCCTGTCCCTGAAGATCAGGATCTACTACAAGATAGGTGTTCTAGCTGAAAATAGTAGTTGTGCATGACTGTAATCTTCAGAGGCAACAGGATCCAGCACTGAATGCCATCCTCAGCTGCATAGCAAGTTTGAGGGCAACCTGAGCTACATGAGTCCCTGTCTCAAAAAACCAAACCAAACAAGCAAGAAAATTGGTTTTAAATTTCCTTTAAAACATTGTGATGCTAAACTTGCTCTGTTTCTATTACTACATTTTTCTGACACTTCATTTACTGACTTGAAGAGGGAGTATGCCCTGCTGCACCTGTAGAAGTCAGAAGACCAACTGTGTGGAGTCTCCTTCCACTGACTGGGTCCAGGGCATAGATCCCAGGTCCTCAGGCTGGCCGCAAGCTCCCTCGCCTGCTGCGCCTTTCCTCTCTACCTGTCCACTTTGCTTAAGAAGGAAAGTACTTGGTCATGGAATTGCAGAGCTACTTGAGCTTGTTTGGTCGTTTTCTGCAGCGCCGGGGATAATACCTGGGGCCTTAAACATACTAGGCAATCGCTCCATGCCTGAACCACACCCCAGCAGGCTGGCCCAGATACTGTTATCCCAAGTCTCAGTCACTCTCTCTTTCTTTTGCAGGCATATCTTTTTCTTGCACATTAAAGAATCCCTCTTGGCAGGCCACCTCCAGTGTTCCCCCGAGCAGGCAGTGGAGCTTAGCGCCCTCCTGGCCCAGACCAAATTTGGTGACTACAACCAGAACACTGCCAAGTACAGCTATGAGGATCTGTGTGAGAAAGAGCTCTCCAGCTCCACCCTGAACAGGTGAGGCCACCAGAGGCTGGCGTGCCTGCTCACAGCCACCAACTTGATAAGGATCAGGAAATTGGCCTCATGGTGTAGTTGTGGAGTTGGTGAGGCGGAGTCCAGATCATTGCCAGGTTTAACCGTCATTTTTAGAAAATTCATGTGCCTTTTCCTTAAGAAACCTACCAACACAAAACAGCCCACACAGATAAATGCCCTTCTATGAAATGCCATAAATAACAAGGATCTCGAAAGTGCCTGACCTTTTAAATATGCAAATCTCCTACAGTAAAAAGTCTAGCATGTTTATTGGTATTTGCTTCATCCCAGAAAGAATTACAGTAAGATGGCTAACATAGGCAGCTCAGTTACCTATTCCTATGTAACAAGCTTACCCCAAACTCAGCACTTAAACCAACAGACATTAACTGTGGGTATATAGGCAGGGAACTGCTGTGGCTCGGGCCACACCGAGCCTCCGAGGTCAGTCTCATCGAAAAGCCCGGCTGGGGGAGGCCTCCAGGCCCAGATGGCTCTTGTGGCTTCTTGGTCAGCCTTCACTTGCCACCTGACCCCAAGGCTCCTTCCTGGTGTGGGAGCTGGCTCACCCGGCATGAATGACCAACAGAGGAGAGACGAGCCAGGGAAGAAATGAGACCTGCAATCTCAGAAGTGAGTTTCACGCCAGGTCTTCCACCATTTTCTGTTCATTAGAAGCCAATCATTAATCCAAATCATACTCAAGGGAAGGGTACACTGGGAGGCCAGATCACCAAGGACCACAGGAAAGACAGCCTTGCCACAGCAGAGAACATAGACTCTGTTTCTTCCGTTGCAAATAACCTAATCAGTCCCCTGTGGTGCCACCTGGCAGGGAGCTTGTAAAGTGGAAGGAGGTCGATGTGTGAGGGGTCTAGCCTGTACTTCTGTCTGTGTGTGTAGATTTTCCCATCTTTCAGCTTACAGTATTCCCAAATGATGGGTTCTCAATATTTGTTTAAAAATGTGTGTGTGTGTGTGTGTGTGTGTGTGTGTGTGTGTGTGTGTGTGTAAGACAGCTGAGAGTGAGTTCTTTTCTTCTACCTTGTGCGTCCCAGAGATCACACTCAAGCTTGGAGCAAGCACCTTTACCCATTGATCAGTCTCGCTGGCCCCATAGTTGTCATCTCCAACTGTGTCTTAGAAGTATTTTACAGTTAATTTGACTAGTAAATGAAATAGTAATATGCCATTTGGTGCTTTTGTGTTCATTAAGGACCATGTCATTAATGACTGTATTCATTAATGGCCTATAATTCACTGGTGAAAATTAAAAGCTTTATAGAATGCATTGATCTGTCTAATTTTGCACCTTTGGGTGTCCCACAGTATTGTTGCAAAGCATAAGGAGCTGGAGGGCATCAGCCAGGCCTCTGCAGAATACCAGGTTCTGCAGATTGTGTCAGCAATGGAGAATTACGGCATAGAGTGGCATGCTGTGAGGGACAGCGAAGGACAGAAACTCCTCATTGGGGTTGGACCAGAAGGCATCTCAATCTGTAAAGATGACTTTAGCCCTATTAACAGGTAACTCAAATCTTCGGTATACATGCCTATGTACATACATACATTCCTACAATCCCAAGTATGTATATCCACCTGTTGCTTTTTTCTGAATGCAGAGAATGGGCAGAAATTCACCAGATACCTCTAACAATAAAGTGATTCCTTTTTTCAAGTATTAATTGCATTCAATCCTTAACTATTTGATTGTTTCTTAAATGCAAAAATACACTATGGTGGCAGAATTATTTTTCTTAAGTGGCTCGGACCATTGAATACCTGTGTCTGCTTCCGCATGTACTCACACATGTTGAGGTTACGCCAGCCCATGTCTCCACACCACAACTGCTTATCCTGCATCAGCACAGCTAGCTAGAGTCATCAAAGAACTCCCCAGACAAATTGTTCACTGCCAAGTCGTGGGCTGCCTACTAAGGTTTGTCAACACCCTGCTGAGCTGCCCTTCTAAGCTCTCTCACTTTTCTCCTCCTGCCTTCCAGGATAGCTTATCCTGTGGTGCAGATGGCCACCCAGTCAGGAAAGAATGTCTACCTGACCGTCACCAAGGAGTCTGGCAACAGCATCGTGCTCCTGTTTAAAATGATCAGCACCAGGGCAGCCAGTGGGCTCTACCGAGCCATCACCGAAACGCATGCGTTCTACAGGCACGTACCATCAATGTGTCTCCTACGCTTAGGGCACAGCTTAATGTGTTTAGGTGACTGGCAGGTTTCTGGGATTCCTCCTAGCCCCGAGTCCATGAGTGTTGTACAGAATGTGAGAGAATAGCTAGCTACTCTGAACGCTTCCTTTTGCAGAGCCCTTATCAGCACAGAATTGGGTGGTCCTGCGCTTCATAACAGTCTCCTGCTTATCTCTCATCTTCCTTCCACAACCACCTTCCAGCATGACCCCACTGGTTGGGCCTGTTCACCCTCGCCTGGGTTCCTTGCCTGAACAGTGGCCCAGGTTATTCCCTGCTGAGAAAGACCCTGTCCTGAGCCCCCCACCTTACACACTCCGAAAAATTTTTAAATTGAGTTGAATTTTCCTTGGCGTGTTTTGAGACAAAAATCTCACTGTGTGTTCAAAGGTGACCTGGAATTCACTATATACCTCAGGCTGGCCCCAAACACCACTGCAGTCTTCCAGCCTTGGCTTTCTGACTGCTGGGATCGCCTGCACATACCACCACACCTGGCCATTCCAGACTCTAGAGGGCCTGAGTTGTGATTAGCCTCATTCTTATAAATAATAATAATAAATAAAGCCCAAAATGGGGTTGGTAGGAAGCCTTCCAATGTTTTATGTTGAAATAGACTGCAGAGCAGAACAGAAAACTTGTAGACATGTTTAACATAAAAGCCATGACTTCAAAGAACAAATGTCTCTTTGCTTCCACAAGCTGCTGGATGGCCCCTCCTAGCCAAGGGGGGCTGGAAAGTCTCATCTCTGTATTTACAACTGCTTCCATGCAAGTATCTGGAGGCCCCTGAGAAGCACAGAGGTGGAGTCACTGAGCTACTAAGCCTATAAAGTGAGAAGAACTCACTCAGACATGCACACAAGAATATTTATTATCTTGGTAACGAATGTAGCCCAGTCCATAGAGTACTTGCCTAACATGCATGAGGCTCTCCATGAACTGAGCATGGTGTGCATGTATGTACTCCCAGCACCACTTAAGAGGTGGGGGCGGGATTATGAAATGCCAAGTCATCCTTGGCAGCATGGTTCAAGACCAGCCTAGGTCATATGAAACCTTGTCTCAAGGAAAAAAAAAAAAAAAACAAGTTGGGAATGGGACATATATAATGACAACAGTCGAGAGACAAAGGCAAGTGGACCACTATGAGTTAAAGGCCATCTTGACCTATATGGTAAGTTCCAGGACCTACATAGTGAAATCTTGTCTCAACAAAGCAACAACAACAATAATAATTGAACGTAAGCACTAATAATATTAAATGTAAGACAGGCATGGTGGCACACAACTGTAATCCCAGCAAGCAGAAGGTCAAGAAGTTTCAGGCCAGCCTGAGCTTCAGTATCTCAAAAAGCAAATAAGTAGGGAGAAAGATGGATGATAGTAGATAATTAATAGATAGATTAATAGATAGACAATAGATTGGTAGATGGATGGTATGGACAATCAACATTATAGAGAGGAGATAGATGATGAGTACTAAATGTTTGTTGCTATACTGTTTTATTGATCACAGCAGTCTGATAATCTGAACTGTGAAACTCCTGGGCAGTTCAATATTAACTAAGATGCTCACTCTTACCTTCAGGTGTGACACAGTCACCAGTGCCGTCATGATGCAGTACAGTCGTGACTTGAAGGGCCACTTGGCATCTCTGTTTCTGAATGAAAACATTAATCTTGGTAAGAAATACGTCTTTGATATCAAAAGAACATCCAAGGAGGTATATGACCATGCCAGGAGGGCTCTGTACAATGCTGGCGTTGTGGACCTTGTCTCCCGGAATGACCAGAGCCCTCCCAGCTCGCCCCTGAAGTCGCCTGACAGCAGCATGAGCTGCAGCAGCTGCGAAGGCCTCAGCTGCCAGCAGACCAGGGCACTCCAGGAGAAGCTGCGCAAGCTGAAGGAAGCCATGCTGTGCATGGTGTGCTGCGAGGAGGAGATCAACTCCACCTTCTGCCCCTGTGGCCACACTGTGTGCTGTGAGAGCTGCGCAGCCCAGCTGCAGGTAAGGGCTCACTTAGCGCTCCTCTCCGATAAGAAGCATCCAGTAGGAGCATTGTAGGTGCAGTGGAAAGTACCCGTCTTCGCTTGCAGAGGACTTGGTGTGCAGGGACTTACATCATCGTGCCCTGTAGAAATGTGTGGGTCAGCACACTCTTGTCACCATTTGCTTTTGGAAATGAGGTCCAGATTGACAAATTAGTGCATCTCGAAGCTAAACCAAGAGCCAGGGTGCAGGCCTGCCTCTTCCATTTTATGTTGCCTCTTGCTCCCTGATACTACTTAGTAGGAATGTCTGTATTAGCTAACTAAAATTCTAGTTAAAGAATACGTAAATTAGCCAGGCGCTGTGGCACACACCTTTAATCTCAGCACTCAGGGAGGCAGAGGCAGGCAGACCTCTGTGAGTTTGAGGCCAGCCAGGACTACACAGAGAAACCCTGTATTGAAAACCAAAAAACCAAAACCAAAACCAAAACAATTTTTTGGATTATTATTATTATAAGTGACATTTACTCTATTTGTGATTAGTTTATCTCTATCTTTGCATTTACCTGTGTGTGTGTGTGTGTGTGTGTGTGTGTGTGTTATGCACATACCACAGTGCACACGTGGAAGGCAGAGGACTATTTGCAGAAGTCAATTTTTCCCTTCCACCATGTGGTGCTGAGCATCACAACTGGGTTTCAGGCTTGGTGCAAGCATCCATACCCACTGAACGACCTCACCAGCCCCTTCATTTCCTTTTGTTACTGTTCAGACCTTTAGGGGTGTCTTCTATTAGCTGTTCTTTGCTAGCAAGTTGAACTAACTTTCACCAAAAAAAAGAAAAGCAACTCATATATCACATTTCTCCTTTCTTGTACCTTACATTTCCTCTCAAAGTAACTTTTCACTTGGTTTCACTTCTCAAAAGGTTCTGCTAAATGTCACTGTGGGTGTATGTAAGCCTAGCCATGCATGTCAGCTAGTCCCCACAAGCTACGACACTACAATACAGAGTTCATGAGAGGATTGAGCAGCGAGCTCAGGACACCCGTGCCTTCTCTGGGAACAGCCTGTGCTGATGCAATGAGGGGTTTCCCCTTTAGAGTCCTGGCTTTATCTTTTCCTGCCCTATGCCTATATTTCCTAGTGACCAATGAAGGATGTGTGTTAACCAAGAAGCCACCAGAGACCTGTTGCCCCTGGCCACAAGGGCATCTGCCCACTGACGTTGTCACCAAGATAGCTGAGGCAGGGCCTGTCTATGGACATATGTCCAGCATGGTGGCCAGAGGTGCAGTGACTTCCTCCTATATGTGTGCCTACAGCCCTTGTAGAAGGAAGGCTCAAGCTAACAGAAGGCTTGGGAAGGTGGCTGAGCCAATCAAGTGTCTGCTCTGCGTTGCAAGGCACAGGGACCTGAATTCAGTTCCTAGAACCTGTGTAATTAAAAAGCTGTGTGGGAGGGGTGGGTCAGAGGTCGGAATAATTGTAGGAATTCTTAATCCTGTTGCTGGGGAGGGAGAGATAGGAGGACCCCAGGGGCTCACCTGCCAGCCAGAAGCTTAGCCAGTGTCAGTCTCCAAGCCCGTTACCGAGGAACTGAAAGCCTAGAAATTGCAATGGCAGCTTATCTAGAAAAGTGAGTGTGGGTGCACCAAGGCCCCGGTTCTGCAGACATTCTAACTGGTGCTGGCTTCTTTTCTAGTCGTGTCCAGTCTGCAGATCACGTGTGGAGCATGTCCAGCATGTTTACCTGCCAACCCACACCAGTCTTCTCAATCTGACTGTCATCTAATGCGTCCTGCGCTTACTGGACATGCCATGTCCCCACAAGCCGCAGTATTGTAAACTATAAGAATAATAACTTTGTGAAGAAACATTTCACTCTCAATACCCATCTGCCACAAGACATTTTCAGAAAAGAAGAAAAGAAAAACAAGAATGCAAGCGCTCCTCTTCCGTGAGTAGAAGCAACAGCCCCCATGGCAACCAGGAAGAACTCTGGGACATGGACACATTCCTTGGACTTTGAGGCTTTTTTGTTTGTTTGTTTGTTTGACTGTTTTTTATGATCAAGTAAAGGAATAGATAAAATCATCTCTGTCAGTCAAGTGGCAACATAGCCACCAGTGGTACCTTTTAGGAAATGATGTCATATGTCTCAGTAACTTCTCCCTAGGCAGCAGATTTTGTAAGAGTTTTCAGACTTCCCTTGGTTCTTTTCGTATGGTCATGGAGTGCTGAAACTTTTTTAATAGGAATTCTTTTCTTAAAGAAATAGTCCTCGTTAGAATGTCATTTCTGTCTTTATAACAAGAACGACTGGAAAGCTAGCAGATTGGAAAACAATCCAGGGGCTTCTCAAGGATTGACAGCAACGTTGTCAGACGGAAAACAGTCTGGATGAGAGTGAACAGGTAACTCGGCGTGGGTGGCCTCCTTCCTAGCCCCTCTGTTTCCCTCACCCCATGTCCTCTGGTGATCAAAACGCTGCCAGTTTGGTTAACAAAGACTTACATGCACTGCCTGGGCTCTTGAGCTAGCGGAGTATTTGGAGACTGGAAAGGGAGAGTGTTTTGTTGTAAGGGACAAGCAAACAGAAAGAGAGAGGGAGAGGGGGAGAGGGGAGAGACAAGAGAGAGAGAAGGGAGGGCCCGAGAGCCTCCTGTCATGCTCGGTGCCTTTTCACATGCCCCAGCTGCACCCATGGCTGTCACTCTGCTTGAAGATCAACCTCTCTACAGCCTTAGCTTAGGTTCCTCGGTAGAGTCTCCTTTGTGTATGTTTTAGTCCACTGTTTGTGTTCTTAAGTCAGTGCTTCTGTGTCTATTGCGTTGCCCCTCTGTGTCTTTCAGAGGTGGGGTTACTTCATTCTGTTTCCATATTGTTAATCATACCCCACCCCACCCCCACCTGGGCATTTTGGAAGCTGGTGAGCTAGGGGGGTTTCTAGGGTGTCAGGAAAGCTAGCTGACCTCATTGGGTGCAATACTGGCTAAGTTAAAGCTGGAAGCCTACACTGTCACTTTACTGAGATCTCTGAGTCTACGTTTCATATTGCCTTAATGTAGCAGTAATGTGTTTATGCATTTGTTTCTTTGCACAGACATTTTGTCAGATATTAAAACTCTACTTTTTTATGGCACATATTAGCATATAAGCCTTTATTCCAAGAGGTATTTATTTTTTCACTTGTAAAAAAAAATAATGTTTCCACATAAAAACTCTGTTATATGCTAGAGGACTTCTGTCTTTTATATTCAGGATAATAAAGAATTTAAAGCAAACTGTATTTTCATGGTTATTGTCATTTAAGTCACTTTTCAGCTGAGTGAGCACTCACCTCAAGCTTGGGAAATTTAAAGATATTTCAGGTGCTCATCTTCATTGAGAGAATGTGCCCAGCTTTTCTCTCATATATGTTTTTGGACATACAAGATTCGAAGGTAGGTGAACATGATGCTGTGACGTACATGGCAGATAAAAAAGGAAAACTTGGAGAGGTGGGTAGCAAGATGGCTCACCAACTAGAAGTGCTCCCTGCATAAGCCTGGTGACCTGAGCTCGATCCCCGGAACCCACAGAGACATGGACAGAGAAAGACGACTTAGCAGAGCTGTCCTGTCATGGTCACACGTGGGACCGTCAGGACTCAGTGATGGGAGAAAGTGTTCTGTGGCACTGACTTCCTACAGTGCCACTGCGTGTTGCTGCTGCTCCTGCTGCTGCTGAGCCTTAGAAGGCTTCTGTGTCAGTGTGTGCTCATCTGTTCTGAAAATGTTTTCTGTGGCAGAGACTATCAGAAAATGTCTGTTCAACTGATACCTTTAAATTTGGGAGACAGACCCAGCCCATCCTCCCATTGGTTTCTAGGAACCTGTTCCACTTAGTCAACATAATTATTTGACACCAAGTAAGTTATTGAGCCCTGGAACTTTAAGGGGGGCGGGGGAGAATAGTCAAGGTCACAATTTATCATGTACCTAAAGCAGCAGAGTATTGGCATCTTGGTGATTCCCAGTGTTTGTGTAGCACCTGTGACATGCATGGAAGTTCAGTGCTGCTCAGATTTGTAAACATTGGCAGTCTCAGAATGACAGCCAGGATGAATGGGTGGATGAGTGACAGGCCAACACATGAATGATACTGCTTGTACTCCATGGGTCAAAGGCTTCTTAAGCTGAGCAACTAGCATGACAACCCCTGTATTGCTTGGCATTCTAAAAGCACAGGAAATGAAATACTGTTGAGCCTCTGCTAGGGCCCAGGGGAAATGTGCTTCAGAAGGACTGTTGAGCAAGACCTTCGCTCTAGCTGGGAAAAGACTGCACGGCCATGTCAAGGCTGCAGTGCAGCTGGTGGGTGCTGCCCATGCGCACATGTCAATGTGGTGGTTAAGAACTTAGGCTCTGAAGGAACAGATGGCTTGCAGAAGCAGTGAAAGAAACCTTCCGTTCCAGCTTTGACTGTGGCACCTTAGAACCAGGCCTTCAGAACCAGGAACTGGTAGGGCACGGAAAGCTTGTACAATAACTAATGCATGAGACAGAGCAAGAGGAGAACAGGGAGAGAAGCAAGAGAAGTAGGGGCAGGGACATGGCTCAGTGGGAAAAGACTGACAAAGTGGAAGGAAAGGGGTAGAGAGATGGCCCAGCAGTTAAGGGCATCAGCTGCTCTTGCAGAGGACCTTGGTTGGATTCCCAGCACCCGCACAGTAGTTTACAGCTACCTGGACTGTCAGTTCCAGGGAATCTGATGCCTCTTTTGGCCTCTGCCAGCACTAGACATGCATGCAAGACATAAACATACCTGCTGGCAAAATATCCACATACAATTGGATGGAGATAACCAATTCCATAGAATTGCCCTCTGACCGCCACACACTCACTTGACATGTACACATACAAGCACACTGTTCATGCGCACAATAATAATATTTTTTAAGAGAATACAATAAATCAAAAGACTTCGGGAAGCATATCATGAAGGCAGTTCTTCCCATCTTGAGAACAACTGAAAGAAGGACCAATAGGAGGAAGGCTTAGAGACTTGTTGCTCAGACTACGTACCTGGCAAGAAGCAGCCTGAGGAAGAAGGGGTTATTTGACTCACACTTCAGGAGGAGATGTGCATACTCCACCAAGGAAGGGAAAGCCATGGCAGCAGGTGCCTGAGGTCTCGGGTTACATTGTGTCTGCCATCAGAAAGCAGTGGACAGGAAGTAGGCTAGGCTATAAAACCCCAAAGCCTGTTGCCAGAGACCCACTCTTTTAGCAGGACTCCTCTTCCTTAAGATTTCACAATCCTCCAAGCCAGCACCACCAGCTGAGGACCAAGGGTTCAGACACGTGAGCCTATGGATGTAGGGGGAACCTTTCACGTTCAAACCACAATAAGAACAATCTATGGGAACAGAAAAAAAAAAAATTGCTTTGGGTCCTGGGACGCTTACATTTGCGATACTTGGAAACCCACAGACCTGGAGCCAGTTGGAAACCTGGGTTGGGATTTCCCAGGTTGGGAATAAAGAAGAGGTTGGTGGTAAACATATGAAAGTGACCAAAGAAGAAGTCGATATCCCAGAGGAGGTGGGGCTGAAACACCCTGTTTGAAACTGTTTTTGTTAATAAACAACCATTCCTTTCTCACGTGGGCCTTCAGGATAACTAGAAGATAGAAGCCTAGCACCTCTGCCTTCATTTTGTATCTGTCTCCTTTTACTTTGGCTAAAGAGACAGATAAATCAATGTCCTTAATCTTTCCCCTGAAGTCACCGTGGATTCACAGCACAGCAGAAGACCGCTGGACAGAGCAGCCACTCCCAGATACGAGGCTAATTATCCCTGAAAGCCAGGCTGCATCCTAGAGTGACCTTGTAGGGAGTGGTTTGATGTGTTTAAGCAATGTCAGCTGTAAGGAGGACTTCTTCAAAACACCTCCCTAAAACAAGGCTGAGGCGGAGGCCAACTGATGCATTGACTGGAGGTTTGATTGTGCAGACCCTTTGCCCTCCTACCTCAGTTCCTCCTCTATTTAAATCCAAAACTCATGCCATATCCCCAAAGGTGCCCTTGGGGTCTCCGGCCCCTTTATTTCTCCTCCTAGTGTGATCGCGTTGAATAAATCTGCTCTTCACCACTACTTTTCTCCCTAATTGGCATATTAGAGCATAGAGCCAAGCCTATAAAACTCTACTTACAGAAGCAGAAGTGTTTTGATTCTGTGGTTTAGGTGGGCACACACTGGTTAGCAAACAGAGGGATAAGCAGGGACCCCGGGACCTTTGCAACCAGAAATGCTGATGACTCTGGGATTTGACCTCCCAATGATTCACTTTACAACACTTGAGCAACACTCTCCTCCTTTTCCTGAGGTTGACAAAAGCAAGCAGAAAGCAAACTGTTTCCCCACCTCTTCCTAGCTCCACCATCTGAGGACCTGTCTTACACCGTCACAGGACGGGGGACTCATGAGGCCCGTTCACCCCAGGAGTTGTCTCTGCAACAGCCACTGAAAGGGAGGAAATCATTGTCTCATGGGAGAATACTTGTGGATAAAACCCGGATGAATTTCCACAAACAGCTTGGGAAATAAGTACTGTGGAGGAAGAAGTTTGTGGAGAGGTCTGACCCCAGGCACTGAGACAAAGTGTGGGGTATTCACTGTTACAGCACAAAGGGCTGCAAAGGATGCTTGTGGGCAGACAGAGGGCACAGCGGAAACCAAGTTTGGACAGAACTGGTGGTGGCTGTTTCCAATAAATCGCATAAGCACATATCAATTGCCAATTAATAACGAGTATCACTGTGACATTTTTCATGCACATGGGGAATGTAATTTGATCACATCCACTTCCCTTCCTACTACCCTCTGTTGCCTTCCCTCCCCTGGTGCTCTTCCTCTTCCCTAAACAGTCCCCTTCACCTTCAACCTGGATTCCACGAATGTAAATTTTTTGTTTTCTTAACCTGATAATTTCACAGTTTGTGGTGGTGGTGGTTTGTTTTGTTTTGTTTTGAGACAGGGTCTCCTGTGAACAAGGTCCCAGGCTGGCTTTAAACTCTTGACCCTCCTGCCTCTGCCTCTGATATACAGGCATGTGCTCTCACACCCAGTTTCATATACTGTTTTGCTGCTGTAGAAAAGACTGCGAGTGAAGTCTGAGCACTAACAGAGTTGAAGACCAAAAAAAAAAAAAAAAAAAAGCATGCATTTCTGTGTTTCTTATTGGTAATGTATCCCATGCCTTCTCCCAGAAATCCTAAGCATTTACAAACTCCTTCTAGTCACATTTGTTTGAATTTACTCTAAAAACTGTGAGTTTTTAAAGAGTTATCCCTCTTCAATGCAAATCACAGATTGAACACATCTGCCAGCTACTTAAAGCAGTGTGTGCTTCAAGGGAGGCCAAACATCTGTTCTCGCAGCTCACAGTGGTGGTAATGGGAAGAAAAGCCTGGAAGGAGGGAACCCCCCCATCGAGGCTATTCTTCAGTGAGAAAGAAAGTCCGTATGTGTGTTTATGAAACAAAACGCTAATCAATAGTGCTAAGACCCAAAGCGATATACAAGCTCATGTGATCAGCCCCGAATGAATGCCAGCGAGTGCCAGAAGGCGTTTACAAGAAGTTGAAGTCTTTGTCCTGAAGGAAACACAGAATTTGAGTGACGGGAAAGGCAGACAAAGCGGAGAACAGGAAAGAGCCCAGAGGTCAAGAGCAAGAACAAAAAAAAAAAAAAAAAAAAACAGCAAAGGAAGAAAAAAAGCTGAGGCCACTCCTGAACTCCTGAAGAGCTTCTATGGCTGGAATAAAGACTTCAAGTTTGATTTGATGAATGCATAGAGACTACAACAAGATGTTCAATTTGTTTATTTACCGTTGTGCACTCGATTTGTTCTGATTTGTATTCATTAATTTGAGTATTGCTTTGTTAGCTCAGCAAATATTCATTAAGTACCTAAGATCAGGCTGTCGATTAGAACTGGGGTAGTTGTTCCAACCCAGGCAATTCTCCCTCTCTCTCAATCTGTGTGTGTGTGTCAAGTGTGCCCTACCCACAAGGTATTAGCAATGTCTGAGGACATTTTTCTAAATTGTCCCACTGGAGATCTAAACTGGTTTTTGTGGAGCGGCAAATTGGCTCAGCTGGTAAAAGTCTTTGCTGCCAAGCCTGGTAATCCGGGATCCCGGGGACTCACATGGTAGAAGGGAGAAGCCATTCCTGCACACTTTGTCCCACACACAGAATAAGGAAAATGTAATGATGTTTTTAAAAAGAATGTTGTGGCCTAAAAAGTCAATATTCCTACTTTTGTAAAGCCTTGGGTTGGAGAGCAGAGAAGTCTGAGATGGGGTCCTCGCTTCCCTTGGGACACTAGGTGGAGATGAGATTGCAAATCAATTTTTCCAGCTCACTTAGTTCCACAAATGAAGCAAGTTGTGGGTGCTATGGAGGGCACAAGAAGGTGTCACCGTGCTTTGCTAAGGGTGAGACACTTCTAGAAGTCACATCGCAAAGGGTTCTTTAGAAGATGAATCCACTTCCCCGGTAGGAAAGGTGGGCAGACGGAGGGTGTTAACAAACATGGCGTATTGGGCAGCCAGCAGACAGGTTGACATAACTGGACTGCAGGATACATGACTGGATGCACAGGTGGAAATAGTGAGGAAAGGGCTGAGAAGTTACACTGGGACTTTCCCCAGGAAGGTGACATGGTCCTGCCAACCCCTCCTCCCAGCCTCCCTGATAGGGAAGCTGCTGGCTGAGGGTGGGGACGTAACTCTGTTGGCGGAGCGCTTGCCCAGTCTGCACAAAGTCCAGGGTTCGATTGCCGGCGCTGTATCATCTGGGCATGGGGGCATATGCAAGACATCCTCAGTATACAGGAGGTGGCAGTAGAAGGGTCAGAAGGTCAAGGTCAGCCGTAGGGCCTTGGCTGGGCCAGGTGAAGCCATGTTCTTTAAAACGGTAACAGGGTTTAAAGGTCCGTGTGTGGAAGACTGGATCTCCTGCAGTCAGAAGGGCTGGGGCCTTTAAGAGAGCAAACCTAGCAGGAAGATGTCGGGTCACTGGGGCATTTCCAACTTATCGCTCTGCTTCCTGACCCCCACAACTGCAGGGCGCTCCTCCACTTCCTCCCACCGCGACACGGCTACTTATTTCATAAGACCCAGAGCATCAGGGCCAGCAACCAGAAACTGAAGACTCTGAAACCACAGGCCCAAACAAACTTTTCTCTTTTCCGGTTGATTCACCTCGGGCATTGGTTACAGCAATGGAAATCTGAGCGGAAGAGTCCAAAACAGTAGTGAAATAAGATAAAAAAATATCTGGGTTCCATGTGATTTTATCCACTTCCATCTTGCTCAGAGATCTGACTTTCTATCCTAGGCTCCAGTAAGTGTGTGTCCCCTGAGGCTTTAGTAAAGGCAACAGCGAAATGATCCCTAACTAAACGTTTGCCCTAGAGATGGAAGCCAGCAATCATCCAGCATTTAAAAGTTCATCTCCGTATTCCTTCATGTGATGAAAACGGCAGGAAAAAAAAATGCAGCATGGCTTATTAGTAACAATTTACCCATTTCTTCCCTAAACGGTTAGAACACACTGCCTTTCCCAGCTCTATACATCAGTATTCCGTTATTAAAGCTGTCTATTTTTCAGTGCTAAATCCTCAAGGGATTCTCCCCATGAATTTAACATGACTGGAGAATCTTGCTTGGGGGTAGAACCTGGCTGCAAATTATCTGAGATAGGATTCTTAATAAAGAGACCAAAATGAATCATAACATTCTCGTGGTTTCAAATGCGGTGTCAAGGTCCCCCTTCACCCCCCTCCCCGGTATTCATAATGGAAATGGGACAGCTTTAGAACACAATTACACGCAACAAATGTCTTTTGTGTTCAACACTGGAAAGGGCTGCTACTGCAGGCCAGAAGAATGTGCGTGTCAGAGCTTTGAGAGGAGAGCAAGCTTCTAAAGGGGCCATTGTGGGTGCTGGAGAGACAGCCCAGCAGCTATAAGGACTGGAGTTTGGATCCCAGCACCCACATCACAAGCCAGGCATCCCTGAAAATGTCTATAACCCCAACTCCCAGAGTAGAGCCGGAGGAAGGGAGATTGCTGGGACTTGCCAGTTTCCGGCCTAGCAGAGACAAAAGTCTCATGTGCCGGAAGGCTGTGTCTGAGGAATAGACACAGCGGTGGTGACTTCTGCTTTTGTATAGGCATGCACACCTCCAAACACATGCTTGCTATCATGAAGCTATAGATCCACATAGATAGATAGATAGATAGATAGATAGATAGATAGATAGATAGATAGATAGACAGATAGGTCTGACAGATAGACAGATGGGTGGACAGACAGATAGATTTAAAAACATGCGGTAGAGAAGCAGCTCACGGTGAGAGTATGTGCTGCTTTTGCAAAGAAGCACCTATAACTCCAGCGCTGAGCACTCTGGCACTCTCTTGGCCTCTGCCAGTGCCTGCCCTCATATGCAAACACAAGCCTGAGTGGTAAGCATGCATGCAAGTGCACTCACATTCACTTCAAAACAAAATAAATCAATTTAAAAGGCCGTTCTAAGCTGAGGATGGCAGTACGTGCCTATAATCTCAGCACTCCAGAGGCAGAAGTGGGAAGTTGTCTGCATGTTCAATGGCTTCTTGGGTTATATAGCGCATCCTAAGCCAGCCAGGGCCACATAGTAAGATCTGGTCATCAAAGACAAACCCAAACAAATAGAATAACTCACAGACAATGATCATACTGGGTAAACAGTGAAGAGGACATCCCTAGAGTTAGGGGCAACTTTGTGTGTGCAGCTCTAGCTCCAAAGGATCCAGCACAACGCCCTCTTCTGCTCTCCACAAGCGTACACACAGAGAGAGAAATAAATAACAAAACAGTAAAAAATAAAACAATTTTTTTTTTACCTGGACCTGTGGAATCTATGCATGGGAAACCTTAACTACTGCACTGAATTCTAAAACAAAGTTTTCTTTCTTCATATCACTTTCATGTTTAAAAGTTTATTTTCCTCCTGAGAGGCAGCCATTCTACCACCCTCTGATTCCTTTCTGATTCTGTAACAAAACATCCAAGGCCAGAAAATTTATAAAGCACTGAAGACTATTGGCTCCAGCTTTTGGCGCCCAAAGGCCCAGCACACAGCACCAGCATCTCTTCATCATACACGTGGCAAGGACATCTCATGGAAAGCCAGAGCTACCTGCTAGCTCCGGTCTCTCTCCTTACAACGTCCCTTTGTCATCGTGGGGAACACACCCTTATAACCCAATCTGATCCTAGCAACCTTCCCAAGTCCGCATCTCCAAACATCAATCCCAGTTGACTCTGGACAGCATATTCTCAACACAGGAAATTCTCAGACACATCCAGCCCATAACAGCCATCCACAGAGGTCAAGTCCGTGGGCTCTTAAGCCACTCGGTTGAAGCAATGAAAGGAGGAACCGTGACTCTGCCCGCCTCCGTGTACTGCCTCTGAGCTTGAAAATCAGAGGCTGAAGCATGAAGGAACAGCTCCCGCTTGAATGCAGACATCCAGGGCGGCAGAAGCAGCTTGTTACCTTGAGTAATCGGAGCAGTAAGTCAGAGCCACCTGGTTCCTACCCAGAACCAAAGACTCTTCTTGCCTTGGGGCCACGAGGTGGCAGCCTTAGGCCCAGCCCCTGCTGCAGGTGTCTCTCCACACCTGGAGAAGGCTTCCACTGCCAGCTCTGCCGTCTGTGGAAACAGCTGTTCTGCTGCAGGCCCAGGAAAGCATTCCTGCCTTCCTGTTTGGTTCTCTTACAAGAAGGCGTCTGAATCTTACTCATTCCCTCCCTAATTAGATTTAACAATCAGGTCTCCCATTAACCGAAACTTCTTCTGTTAGAGACTGTCTCCCATGAAGGCAGCAGCAGGGACTATGTGGGTGGTGAGGAGGGAGGGGGCATGCAGAGGAGGGCAGGGACATGGAGGAAGGAGGAGAAAAAAAGAAGAGGAAGAGAGGGTGTAAAGACACATACGTGTGACAATGCCGTAATGAAACCTATTACTTACTGTGTTAACTTTAAGAAAGGGAGAGCTAAAATGGACAGAAATCGGGAAAAGACCTACACTGTATACAATGAGCACTGTCATATATTTAAGGACATGTGAGGCTTTGGCTCAACTGGTGGTTTGCTTGCTTACTTTGCATGGAGCACCTGTAATCCCAGCACGCAGGAGGTAGAGGCTAGAAGATCAGAAGTTCAAGGTCGTCCTCAACTACACAGTGAATCTGAAACCATTCTGGGCTGTGTGATACCCTTTCACAAAACAAACAAACAAACAAACACAGAATTCAGAAAGTACTTGCCAATTACATTTGTGGCTGGGAGGATAACCCAAATTTCGTTACTCTTTGACAGGGCGTGGGGTACGCGCCTGCCATCCAGTATTAGGCACGAAGATTAAGAGTTCAAGACTAGCCTCACTACATAATAACGTAGCCTCAGCTACATAATGAGTTGAAGGTCAGCCCAGTCTAGAAGAGATCCTGTCTTAAAAAAAAACTGAAGACAACAACAACAGAAATTACTCTCTAAAGAAAAAGAAAAAATGGAGTTCATCTTTAACCACCTCAAGTCTGCAGTAGCAGTCAGGTAACTGTCACGCATTCCATGCACAAAGCTGCAACTTCTCGTGCACACGGAGGCCCACTCTGCAGCCTGGCAGATGGTACCCTCCTAGAGGACGGCGTTTAGAGATCACAAGCGTTCAATAAGCTTTGGTTGGATGACTAGATGGATGATGTGTGGAGCCTTAAATGGCCCAGACTGTCTTACTCTGTGGTCTCTTCATCCCCGAGTAGCTGGCAAGGAGCTGCTTGGCTCTGGCTTCCAGTGTCGGAGCAGACGAGTGCCAGCCACCTGGGTAGGGCTGTGCATATCTAGTGCGCTTTGAATGGATGTGAATTTAACTGCCAATTACGCAGCTGTGGGGCTGTAAAGCAGGCGGACTCAGTGGAAGATGAGACTCTTACAGAAAAACTCTAGGTTAATGGGCAACCCTAATTGCTAAATCTAATTAAGAAGGAAATCGGTTAAATTAAGAATTGTTCATGGAAGAGGAGCAAAACAAGACGCTGATGGGCAAAAAAAAAAACCCAAACATTTCATTCTTTGTTTGTTTTCGTCAGCTTCCTCTGAGAAGGAAGAAAGCTATCCGGACTTCAAGGACCCAAAGCTCTGGTCCCAAGTTGCCAAAGGCCCAGAAGAAAGAAAACTGTGGCCTGGCCAGCCAGCTCCTCTTTGGCTTGTACTCAGAGGAAGCTGACATGTCGCCTCACCAAGGATCTTAAGGAGACTCTGAAAGCTCAGGCTTTTAGACTTGAATCTCTGCCAAACAGCTTCCAGTTTGGAGGGCTGGTCCTCCTGATTGAGCAAAGCCTGGCCTGTCCTGCTGAGAAGCAAGTCGGCACCAGGCACACCGCCTCCTGTCACTTGGTCTGAAAATATGGGCTTCTCATTCACATCTGCAGTTTCTGATATGTCTACATTGTCTTCAGCAGCACCCCGAGGATCTCCGAGCTCCTCACTTATCCTTGAGAAATCCAACAACATGAATTAAAATAGAGAAACTTACAAGACGTCCATCGAATTCCAAGAGGATGTGGGATGTGGAATGCACTCAGTCAAGAACGCACCTTTATTTAGGAGCATATGCTGAGGAGGAAGAGTGTAGCCTTAGCATTGACTCTGTCAGGATTCTAGGTGGACATGTGTAGATCAGGGCATCACACACATTCTCTAATCTTGGATTTCTTTGCTTCCAAAACACTGGGGGCCAGTGAGATGGCTCAGTGGATGAAAAACACTTGTTTTTTGTCCGTGTTAACAGCTGAGTTCAAGCCCCAGAAACTGTACTGTAGAAACACAAAATTGTTTTTGATCTCCACACAACCTCTCTCTCTCTCACTATATATATATATATATACATATTGATTAAAGGTGCTAGTGGCCATCAAGAATACATTACTGAGCCGCTAATTTAATAACCACCCTATAAGTAATGAATTAATTTATTAATAAACTGTCAGGCACTCTCCAGACCACTGTCTCAGACCTTCAGAAACAATGGGAGTTTTTATTAGTCCCTGAACAGCTGAATCTTTAGACTGCTGTAACAGCAGCGCTGGCTACACACTGTATAACTCCTAAAGGGCACCAAAGTTCATGCCTCAAGGATTTGTAATCAATTGCCTATCATGGGTTCATAGCACATTACAACAATAACTGATAGATGGAAATACAGCATTACAATGCAGGGATGCCTTTCCCTGCTTTGCACAAAGGCAAGTGCTGTCCCTGGGCACTCGAGACAAGCATTGGCGCCAGCTCCCTGAAAGAAAGCAGCAAGGCTTGGGTACTGCTGTTCAGCCGCAGGCAGGCTCATTCAGAGAACTGGAGACACTGTGGGATTGTGGAATGGGCTGAAATGCAGCTCTTTCTGGACAGTCCTTTGGTTCATAATGTTGGCTGTTGTGCTGGTTGTCCTTCTAATAATAATCAATGTATTTTTGAGGCAGGGTCTCTCTCCTATATTCCAAAATGGCCTCAAACTTGCTATGTAGCAGAGGATGAACTCAAAATTCTGATCCCCCTGCCTCTACCTC
The DNA here is from genome assembly GCF_030254825.1 of Meriones unguiculatus. Taxonomy (NCBI): domain Eukaryota; kingdom Metazoa; phylum Chordata; class Mammalia; order Rodentia; family Muridae; genus Meriones; species Meriones unguiculatus. The sequence goes on from NC_083366.1 coordinate 60,509,739, forward strand.
CTGAATGATGGTGTTGCAGGCAATCACTGTCAAATCTTGTTTATGTAATGCAGAAGAATGAACCCAGAGCTTTGCATGTGCTAGGCAAGTTCTCTGTCTACTGAGCTGCATGCCCAGGCCTAATAATCAAGCTTTTACTTTATTATATCCTTATTGTGCTCAAAGAAAGCCTTGAGTTCTATCTACCAAATCACAAACAAATGAGAGACAGACAGACAGACAGACAGACCATTGGTGCCTACAGACCAGTTCCCTCACTATTTCTTTCTAACAACAAAACCCCAATTTTATTAATTTTTTTCAGAATAGGAAAGCATATTTTGCTGATTTAATCTTCCTCCCCAATTCTGCAGCCCAAAATCTCAAGTCACCCTCTCTCCCAAAGATTATACACACATAAAGTGACCAGGCTTGTATGTAGATACCACTGAACCAGCTTCTTGTTTCAAAAGATGCGTTTGAGCTGGTTGTGGTGGCTCATGCCTGTAATCCTAGCATTATGGAGTTCAAGGTCAGCCCATGTTAGAGAGCAAGACCGTCTTAAAAATTATTCTAAGTCTTTTTTCTTTTTTTTTTTTTTTTTTTTTTTACATTTCTATATTCAGCTATTTGCTTCCTTTATTCTGTAATAAAGGGCTTCTTAAACATTTTCCATTAGGGACCTCTTTTCACACAAGAAAATTTCATGTGAGCATAGGCACATAGGTATATGAAATAGGTATACAGATCAGTTACTGACAATAAAGAAATTCATTTTAGAAAAATTTTTGGTATATTTATCATCTATTTTAGATAAATCAAATCAGTGTACTAACATGCACATGTTTGTTTAATTTCACATACAGAATTAAATCTTGGCTTATATTTGATTTTGCAGGGAGTCAGGTTATCTTCAATATTTCTGAGTTGATCAGAAATATTTTGATTTTATAATCATCAGTGCTGAGAATACAGCTTTACATAAATACTTACATAAATAAACACAAAATGGCTGAAGCATGATCAGGGCCAGTTCATAATTTGTTAGAAATTCTCTCCTAATCCAAGCCAAAACTTATGGAATGTTTTTTTTTTTTTTTCAAATGAAATTCAAGTAAGCAACTCAAATAGCAATTCTTAAAAATCAAACCTTCTGGGCTGGCAAGATGGCTCAGTGGTAAAGGCATCTGCCAACAATAGTGATGCCCTGAGTTTCAAACCCTGGGACCCCATGATAGAGTGTAAGGACTGACATCCTCATGTTGCCCTCTCTCCTCAGCGAGAACTTTCTACCTCCACACAAAATAAATGCTTTTCCCAAACCAAGCATTCTAGCACAATACAATCCAAGGACAATTAGGCACTTAAATGCTGATGAATGATGCTAAGAAAGTAGTAATTCCGTGTTTCACAATGAAAACTTTGTGTTCCTGTTAAGAGCAGAAAACTTCCTACGTACAGTGAAAAAAGAATACAGCAACTCATAACACATAATAGCCTCTGAACTCCGGTGAGCCAGGCTTACACAGTGGCATGGATGATATTGTGACGGCATGTGTTAGTATGTATATATGCATGTAAAGGATGCGTGCTGTGTGTTCAGAACCAAGGCTGCAGTGACAGTGTGCAATTCAACATGGGCTTCTATGACCACAAGCACTCCAGGTCCCATACGTATTTATTTCCAATTAATTTTTGGTTGTTGCGCATTTGGAGACCCTTTACTGTTGCCAAGCTTTTTTGCCCTTCCCCGACATACAGTTATGTAACCCCATGTGCAGTCATGGACAGCAGCGTAAGAAGACAGATTCTTTGGAACAAGAGTAAGAAAGTTCCTCTAACTGCAATTCGACTTCTAAACAGTCATCTTCTTTCTTTTAATGGCAGAAGCCTCAGGGGTCCGTCCTGCTTTAGCAAGCGTGTGTGTTTGATTACTTTGCTCTGTAAATTCCTGGAAGAGAAGGGGCTACAATTCTATCATGCCCATAAATTATGAAACAGGACTCAGACTTCTTGAGAAAGTGCAAAATAGCTGGAGACTATTCTACTTGTTTTTAATTGTTAGCAAGCAGAAACAAAAAGGGCTATGTAGGGCCATTGTGGCATACCCTTTTAGGAAAGGTTTACAAATCCAAAGGAAATGGGGCTACAGAGGTATGTACTGAGCCCTCTGGGGCTGATGGATCTGATCAGGGGAAAGCTGCAACTTAGGATGCTCTCCTGAGTAGTCACAGACCTTGGGCGCTCATTTTAACTTGGCTTGAAGACACTAACCTTCCCAACACCCATGGCTGTCTCTTCGAGTCTACACCGTCTCCTGGCTAAGAGTTCACAATCTAAATCTGAAGATCTAGCCTCGCATTTAATCCTGTCTGTAGACCTGCAGAGACGCGAAATGCTATTTTTAATCTAGTACCTAAGTAAAGAGAGGAAGTTCCTCTCCAGAGAATGGAAAAGATCCAGGCTTCTTCCATACTTCCTGTCTGTAAAGGTACAAAAGCAGCTTCAGGGGAAGGAGCTCCCTGAGCTGCCTTTTAACCGCTAGCCCCTGCACCTCGGAAGCTAAAACAAAGGGCTTTGCACTCCAGCACTTTGCCTGAGCTAAAGCCAGTGTGTAATAATCACTGGGTCCCGGGTAGAGGTTTCAAAAGAGCACTGAGTCAAAGTTGGCCTTTGGAAAACAATCTGGAAAATAGCCGCCTCTAACTGTATAAATGTTTAGATTACCACTGGGTTTTAATTGAATTGAACAAGAGCAAAACTTTGCACATCTTTACCCAAGGCCTCTTTGTCTACTGCCTTCTGAGCAGCATCTGTACAGGGGGCATAGCAGAGGCTGGAAAACAAATGAAAGAGGAAGTAAGAGATGCCTAAAAGTTGTGCTTTGTTTGACCCTGATACAACATGTTTTTTTTTTCCTACTTGAGTTTGTCACTTGTTATTTTTGAAGTGTATTTGAAACGTGTTATTAATATGGAAGAGTAATTAACACCAGCAATGATCAATGGAATCCACCCCCCCACACACACACCATTCTGTGTCTACTCAAATACATAAATTCATGGCCTGTGGCTCTCCAGAGGTGCAGAGAACAAAGCTGATTGAGATGAAAGTTAGTTTCCTAAGCTGAATTGAGTTCAGAGTAAGGCAGGAGTTTTAACAGCCTCAGGGCCCAGCCTGCACCCTCTATCATGCAGGATCTTGCTCTGGTGATGGCAGGCTTGTTTTGGCAAAGCCACAGCTTGCCCTCTGGTTCTCAGGTCAACTACCACCATCTCACCCCCTGAACCCTCCCAGGGTCTCAAAGTCAGCAGTGTTCTAAGTGTGTTGGATGCTACTGGGGATGGCCATATTAGGCGAAGTAGATGCCAGTGTCAGAAAGACAAATGTCTCTTCTCCGGCTCATGGATTCTAGATTTTCATGGTCACGCAACACCATGCATCTGTACGTAAATAAAAGCGGAAGTGAAATTGTCCAGGGAATGCAAAGAGGTTATCTGAAAGAGGGTGGGTATGAGAACGCGGGAGGGTGTGGGCAACAGAGAGCACACGCCTGCAAAGAAAAGCTTTAAAATTTAAAGAACTTTGAAAGGCATTCAAACTTACCAGGCATAACCTTTAAACCCAGCACTCAGGAGGCAGAGACAGTCCAATATCTGTGAAGTAAGCACCTTTACCCACTGAGCTATCTTGCTGAGCCTTATTTACCATTCCTTGCCTAATTGTATTACTTCCAGTCCGGTGTTAAATAGTAGGCACCCTTGTGCTGTTCTCTATTTTTAATACGAAGTCTCTAATGTTATCAAATTAAATTAACCAAGGTAAGTTTTGGGCTACAGTGCACACACACACACACACACACACACACACACACACACACACGTGTGATGTAACAGCCTTTCAGTCAATAATGGACCATATTAAAGTTGATGGCAGTGCGTTGTCTCCTAGGTGTGTGACACGCTACACCATCCTATAAACATACTCTGTGAGGCTCATGCAATGATAAAATCAGCTAACTCATTTCTCAGAACACGTCCTTATCATGAAGTGATGCATGGTTGTATACATAATCCCATATACGTAGGTAATAAAAGCTGTGTGCAGTGATCAGTACTTCTCTGTCGATGGACTCAAAAAACTATAGATTTAAAAAAAAAAAAGTATTTGGAGGCCTAGGTCAGCCATCAGTGCCCCCATACCAGCTCAGTTCATCTGCTTCGTTAGGAAGCTAGGAAGGATTTATTCTTTCTGCCACAGATGAAAAGTGGAATGACTGAGTTGATGGAGCCTCTTGGTGCAGAAATCTCTGGAACTGTGAAAATAGCTGGAAGGGAAACAGCCATGGCAGCCATCATATTTGCATTTTATGTCCAGGTTAGACAACATCACAGTCTTTTTGATCTTGAACTTGACAATAGCACTGTGAACATTACCTTTTTCCTTTAGGGGTTACTTAACATAATTGATCTTCTTGAATTTTTTATGATTATAAATGAGCTACGTTGAACAGCATTAGAGAAGAGTTTTCACATTTGAGAAGGTGTATTATCTCTAGCATCTAACTTTCTCTTCTTGACATCTCTTTTCCTGACTTTAGGTATTCCAATACGTAATTTTTGGTGGAATTATTATACTGACAATTCTTGCACAAGTACTTTTACCTAAAAGAGAAAGTGGGAGCAAGAGAAAGAGAGAGAGAGAGAGAGAGAGAGAGAGAGACCTATTACTACAGTATAGAGTCTGAAAACAGAAGCAAGGCACTTGTCTGGAAAAAGCCAAAAGAAAAAATCAAAATTAAAAAGATTGCAAAAAATCTGTGTCTGTACTGAAAATCTACAAGCTTGTGACTATTCCCTAAATAAAACATCAGCTTATGGAGCATTTATGGTATACTAGAAATTATGAGTAAGATGATTTAAAGTACCAGAAGGGTGTGCATAGGTAATATACCAACACTATGCCATATTACATGAGGGGCCTAAGAATACAGAGGGTCCTAAAACTGATTCCCCATAGGTACCAAGAACTGACAAAGCAAATATACATCACTTACATATTATTCTAGTTTTAGTCTTTTCCAAAAAGGCTTGTGAGTTGAAGATTTGTTCTGCAGAAGGTAGATCAGTCATTGAGAGATGATCAGATCATGAGGCCTTTGACCTTATCAATGGCTTCATCAACAGGGGCATTTGACGGGAGATGATGAAACTTTCCCAGCTGCAGCCTAGTTGGAAGACATACATCTCTCAGGTTTGTCCTTGGAGGATGTGCTTTGCCCTGCTTCCCTACTTCCTAGCCACCACGGGGGAAGCAGCCTCCCTAACTTTCATCACAATATTCACAGTTCCACCAGCCTCAGAAGCTATGGAGTCAAGTGACCAATGACTGAGCTGAGAAACATCTGATAGCAGGAGCCAAGTCCACTTTTATTCCTTTATATTTTTTGTCTTGGGTACTTGCCACATTGATGAAAAAGTCTGACACATTTGCATAGTATCAAATAAAATATTAAAGGCACATGTCAATGAAGAGGATTGGTCATCAATTGACGTTTTATTGAGTGTTTTCAACATGAGTGAATGTGGCGATGGCTACATGGGTTCTCTTTCTCTGGCTATCAGTAATATGAGGGATAATATTAGCTCTCTAATAATGATTCCATTTGGAACATATTATTCTTGCATTGGGAGTGTAGTAAGTTTATGTGCACGTAGGACAGAAATTGACATCAGATGTCTTTCTCAATCACTTTCCACATTATTTTTTTGAGACAGGGTTTTTTCCCCCCTCAACCTGAAGCTTGCTAATTCAGCTAGACTGGCTGGCCGGAGAACCCCAGGGATCCTCTTGTCTTCGAGGATTGTAGCGTAAGCTGCCATGCTGACTTCTTACATGGGTCCTGGAAGCCTGTGCTCACATGTCAAGCACTGTAGCTATGGAACACTGTCCTTTTAGTGTGGTCCCAACCTCCCTTCTGCTGTAGGATCCAAAAGCAGTGCTGGGGGAATGCATTAAAGATGAGGCCAAGATAAAACATACATACATACATGCATGCATGCATACTACATACATGCATACATAAATATCTGACTTCTTTAGCAACTAAAAGTTAAAAAAAAAAAAAGAGGAAAAGGACACAAATTATGCCAGTGAAAAGCTAAGCAAGATTTTCCTCTTCGACAACAAGCAAAGAGAGTTTATATACCGTTCACATTTATAACTTAAAATAATCCTTCGCCGCTGATGAGGAACGTCCTATATCTCCCTGGATAGCAACTATAATTAGAAACGAGTCACACACGCACCTTCCTTTTCATCACCTATTGCCAAGCACGCCCTCAATTTCTAAAAACATTTCTGTCTTTAGCGAAAGAATGATAACAGAGCACCGCACAGGGCCTGCACCTGCGCAGTGTGATTTTTGCTGTCTAAAGCTGGGGAGTTCTGGGGGAGGCAGAGAAACAACCACCAGAAGCTTGGATGAAAGAGAAAGTTCCCTCCTCAGAGCCTCTAACCCCGCGGAACAATGAGAAACGCTAACGAAGACCAGTCTGCCAAATCCCTTCCTAAGATCCCTCAAAACTCCCGAAGTCACAGAAGCAAAGAAAGCCTGAGAAATGGTCACAGCCAGGAGAAGCTGAGAGATGCCAGGTAGAGCAGCGTGTGACCCAAGAGTGGAAGGTTACTGGAGCAGAGCAAAGACGCTGGGTAAAAACGCCGACCTTTAGGGGCTGATTCAATACATTAATGTGACAAATGGGCCACAAAAGCCATGATGGACATGGATGTGCAGGAGGCAGGGATTCTGAATGGGCATGACAATTTTTCTGTAAGTACAAAACTATTCTAAAATGTAAATTTTATTGTCATTATTATTATTATTATTATTATTATTATTATTATTATTATTATTTTGTAGTCCAGGCTGGACTGAAACTCACTAGGTAGCCAAGGTAGGCCTCAAACTTGTCACGAATTTTCCTGCCTCATATTCTCACATGCTAGTATTACAGAGTCACAATGCCCAGCAAAAGTCCATTTTTATGTGACTCTACATTGTATCGATGGTTTAAGTGTGTGTGCGCACCTGCCCATATCTGTGTGCCATTGTTAGTTTTATGGTACTGGGGCTGGAACCCGGGGCCTCACACATGACAGACAAGAGTTCTGTCACTCTACTCCCCCAAAAAAGTTTATTTTTGAAAATACTAAAATATGTTTAGAAGATCAGGAATACTTTCACCTCAGGCACCAAGAAAAGTAGAATAATATTGTTGGACTCCGTATCCGTGCTTTTCAAACTCCTCTTTAGTGTCAATTAGAGCACAGTTAGCCTTTGCGCTTGGGAGAGCATTCAGAGGTTTGGGTAAAGGTGTTTGGTGGAGAGAATGAGGAAAAATCAAGATGAAAAATGAAAGCCCCAGGTAGATAAACAGTTAAACCCTAGATAAACCCTAGTTAGTAGACAGATACTCTTTTCTTCTTCTTCTTTTTTTAAATTTATTTTTTATTTATTTTTTTATTTGTTGTTCTTCATTTTTATTTTGGGGAGGTGTTGGGTCAGGTCCGGCCTGCAAGCTAAGACAGATACAAGCCTGATGTGGCAGTGCACACCTAGAGTACCTGGATCCCAGAAATCAGGAGGAGGAGGCGGGAGCACATTCTGAGATACATAATAAGATCCCTCTAAAGAGAAAGAGGGAGAAAGGGAGACAGAGGAGAAGGAAGAAAAAAAGACAGAAGGGAAGGAGAGAGAGAGAAGGAAGGAAGGAGGGAGGGAAGGAGCAAGGGAAGTAGCAAGGGAAGGAGGAAGAAAGGAAGGAAGGAAGGAAGGAAGGAAGGAAGGAAGGAAGGAAGGAAGGAAGGAAGGGCAGGCCAGCCATGAGTTTTGAGTCCAAAGGGACACCCAGGCAAGCATGATTACTATGTTTCTCACCCTCTCCTCATCTTTGCTCATCATCAGCACCTATTTTCCAGTCGGTGCTGAAAACATGTCAGTGAGTAAGTCTGGTCACAGGGTCCAACATTTCCCGAGACCTGGGCTTCTCTTGGCTTTTCTTGACTCTTGAGTCGGCTTGCCTAGCATGGAGATAAATCTCCGCTGCTCCTGTGGAAGCAGCCTGGTCTCCTCGCCCCGTAAGTCATGAGGTCTTCTGCAGGATGTCAATGAGAAAGAAGGAGCAAGCGGCCCAGCTGCTCAAGCTCCAAAGGCCTGAAAGAACACTTTTGCTCTTCACTGCCCCGTGAGCGGCTCCTGCTCAGAAAACCTGAGGCGTTTCACCTACAGAGGAGCACAAGCTGAAAGACAGCAGCCTCCTGGCGCTGACCTAGATGTGATGAACAGTGGCCATTGTGGAGACAGACAGCTGCTGGGCCTGGCTGTGGCAGGATGCCCACTGGCTGGGCAGTGCAGTCCATTTGGCGTCTTCACCTTGGCTACAGAGTGGCCTTTTCACGCTTTAGTTCCTTGCCATTTGCGTTTAGATCCCCTTCCGTTACCTCTGACCACATTTTCCCTGTGTTGATTGAAAATAAGACCACTGGTGCTTGTGGTTTAATTCTATGTATGATCTGGCATAGTGAGCTTGTGGGAGAAGCAAAAATTACTTCCAAAAGGACTCCTCTCTCACGTATGGGGGATAGGCATCCAAAGCTGGCAAGCTGCGGTCACGGGGTAGACTAACAGTTTTCTCTTCCTCTGTTACGAGGAAGTCTGATTGGTCTACAAATACTCCCATCCGGCCCGTCTCTTTGGATATGGACGCCCAGCCACTCTCTGATCACCCTTCTTCCGGGATGATTCAGAAATCACCATAAGACGTTGAATACTTCCAGGCAGAGCCACTTTGTAGGCAGCTCTGAAAGATTCGGACTCATTAAAAACGTTCTGTGGCCCCATCTCGCAGTCAACAGTAATTCTTCGATAATGTCGTGTTCCCGAGTGCCTTTGGTCCATTGCTTCAAAAACACTTTTTTCCCCCTATAGTTCAGGCTTACCATGAAGTTACAATTCTCCTGCCTCAGTCACCCCAGTACCTGGGATTACAGGACTGGAATTCTGGGCCTTTCTGGAAAACAAAAAAACAAACAAAACAAAACAAAAAAAAAAAACAAAAAACAAAACAAAACCTTTTTATTTGTCTTATGTATTTTTGTCATTTTAATATGGGTCAAGATCAAAGCCATATAGAGCAGTTGGTTATATCTCTTTAAAGCTACACTTTTCTCCCCTCCCCCCTGCCTACTCCCTCTCTCTTTCTCCCTCTCCACTTCCACATTTTGGAGGCATTATTAGTTGATTTGTTTATTTATGTATTTATTTACTCATTGTAGCCAGCATAATCTGGAGCTCACTATATGTCTCACATTGACCTCAAAATCATAGCAATTCTCCTGCCTCTCAGTTCCTCAAACGCTGAGATAACAAGCATAAGCCACCCACGCCCAGCTTCTGGGATCGTTTTTTAGCTTTTACATGACTTGACAAACAATGAGTGCATATATCCACAGTCCTAACATGGACTGACATGGTGCTTTGGTGTATGTGTGTACTATGAGTACATCAGTCCAATGAAGGGTGCACTGCACTTCCTTAACATGCTGCAGTGAGAACATTTAACAAGGGTTGTTGGAGCAGCTTTGAAATATACCGTAACTGCCATTATCCGTAGTCGCTGCTGTGAAACAGATAGAATCTTCCGCTGTTGGTCAGCTCTCCTCCCACATCCCACCCCATGCCTTCCGTTAGAGGGCTGGTTTCCACTTCACACCTGCCTTTCTGGGGACCTTCAGAACTGCGGATGAGTAAAAAGGATGGCAAGATACTCCAGAAGACGGGGGTTTCCTAAGCACGTGCAGGCGATTTTCCTAGGTCAAAGAGCTATCTAGATAGGGAGGCTGCAGCGATGTGTGGAGCTATCTCAGATCCGGCTTCTCCAGGGAGAATGTTCGCATGTTCATCCATTCCCAAACATCTCAGGAAGCAGGTCTCCTTCCTGAGGGCATGTGCAGCTGCATCTCCCAGACAACTACGGGAAACTAGAATTTACTTATTTCCATTTAGGTGGAGATATGTTGGAGTCAAGCATTGCTGAAATGATCGAAATGCACCACCTATATGGGTCTCGTTAAAATGGTAGCGCAGCTTTATGAAGTCTGTGCGATGACCTTCATCAGGGCTGGGCACGTAGCTCAGCTCGCAGAGTGCTTACCCGGCAAGTGTAAAAGCTCTGGGTTGAATCGCCAGCACTGCACAAAGTGGAGTGTGTGGCACATGCCTGGCATCCCTGCGCTTGGACGTAAAGATAGGAGCATCGGAAGTTCAAAGTCATCCTCAACTACATGGCCAGGCTAAGCTACATGTTTTTGAAAATACAGCATCATATCATCTACTTTCCCTTATCAGAAGAAAGAAAGAAAGAAAGAAAGAAAGAAAAGAAAAGAAAAGAAAAGAAAAAGGGAGCAAGAACAAAACTGAGTACTTAGCTGAGTATCTGAGTACCTGTGTAGTTTCAAGCAGCTGTTTAACTGAATACTGGTGCACCTGAGTGCTTAACTGAGCTCCTGAGCATCTACCTGAGTGCTTGACTGGGTACATAACTGAATGCCTGGTGAGGTACCTCCTGAGCAAAGATGATGTTGTCTTGAGGGATCATCAAACAGAAACCTGAAGTTGAGCTCTCATGAGCAGCGCATTTGTCAGCAAGAGATCTTAAAGGTCATAAAAGTCCCCCCCTCCCCCCGAAGGCAGAGAGTTAGCACACTGTGGCTTGATCTTTTCTCTGCCCCCACCCCCGAAGCTCGGGTGTTGAGGTCTTGATTCCTAGCCCAGGCCATTCAGAGTCCACCTTCCTCCCTGCCACCCTGACGCCGTTTTGCTCCTGGGCCATCGTGACGTAAACAGGCCTCCGGCACACATTCCCACCATGCTGTCCTGTGCGGCGCCAGCCCCAAGCCGCTGGGCCAAGTGACACCATCAGAAACTTGGGAAACCTTAAGTCAAAATAAACCTTTCCCCCTTCAAAAGCTGGCTTGTCTGAGGGCCTTCTTCTCAACCGTAACAGAAACCACCCGCCACAGTACTTTAGTCCAGAACCCTAGCCATGGAAGTTAACTGCTTTACTGTGATGACAAGTGAAACCATGAACAACAACAACAGAAAGTGGTGCGGACCTACAAACTCAGCACCTCAGAGGCAGGGGCAGGAGGATCACCAAGTTGAAGGGCGGACTGAGGTTACGCAGTTACACACACTCTCGCACACACCACGGCGCACCACGGCACACCACATCCACATGCACACACGCACTCACGCACCCGTTATTCAGGGCTTAGTAACTGGTTACATCAATGAGAGGCCCTTACACTAACTTCAGAGTCCCCTGCTCTGACAGCCGCTTTTGCGAGGATGAGGACACAAAGAGGAACAAGCAGTTTCTCGGGGTAACATGCCCACAAACAGTAAAAAAAAAATATGGAGCAGCGCCAATAAATACAACACGCGCTTCAGTGGGATGGGACGGAGTCGGGACAGGCACTGAAGTGACAGTCCTCTGATAAAGGGGGCGGTGAATGCTGTAGCCAGCCTCAGGATAGTAACTGCCCTGGGAAGGCGGAAGCATGGAGGTTTTGCTGGAAATAGCCGGAATGTATGCAGTCTCATGAAGGTTATAGGTTAGGGATTTGTCCCATTTGTTTAGTTAGTGTGTTTGTGGAGGAAGGGGCATAGACTGAGAGAGGACAGTTTGTGAGAGTTGGTTCTCCACGTCTGTTATACAGGCTGCTACAGCCTTTACCCTTCTAGCTGTCCGGCTGGCCCTAGATTGCTTTCATGGGCCCTGTATGCCGAGTTATGCCAAGTGTAAATCATATGCTCTACTTTTTTGGGAGAAAGTGATCAAATTAAGGAGAGCCATTGTATCTACAAACAGGAAGCACCAGCCTGGTCCTCACCTCCCGAAGGAGTGCCTTGCATAGAGTAGGCTCGGAGTTGGCGACTGGGCCACGACTTACTCAAGCAGCTTACAATACTCTCTGGTACCTCCCAACACTACTGTGCAGCTAGCTGTGGCAGAATTACCCAGGCGGCTGCTGGGCTGGGGGTGGGGGGTGTTTGTTTTAATTTTAAAAAATGAATATACACCGCTGTGATCTAATTGAGTAGCAAGCAAGAAAGGTAGGTGTGCTAATCTTTTCAACCCGATGGGACTTGGAATCATCACGTCAACGCACTTCCGGATGTGCCTACAGAGATGTTTCCAGGAAGAAACGTTCACTGAAGGAGGAAACCCCTCCCTAAACGCAGTGGGCGCCATTCACAGGTTAGGAATCCGGACTGAATTAAAGGGAGAGGGCCGCGGGGCCACCAGCCTTCACCTCTCTCCCCTTCCTGATGGTGGGTACAATGTGCCTCTCACGCCCTCTGCTATGCTATGCTTTCGCCGCCACGACGTTGGGGACCCTCCAGCACTTCCTTCACGGTACTGTGACGCATAACTAATGCGACAGGCGAGGCCTGGTAGCCAAGAGCGTTGAGGTTTGCAAGAGAATGTTGTCTTCCGAGCATTACCAGCCGTTACAGAGCAGCTGAGACTACCCATAAGCTCCAGCCTGCTGCTGTTTCCTCGCCGCCCAGCTGAACAGCGTTCGGCCCCCGCCGCACCGCTACCCTGGGAGGGACGAGGAAACGCAGAGCATTGAGGCTGACTGATGGGGGGACTCCACGACGCAGCCGCCGTGATGGGGTGGCCCTTTGCAGCGATGCAGATCCTGTGACCAGCTGCCCCGCCCAGGCTCCCGTAAGCTCAGTCAATTTCCTTGATTCACCAAATTGGGCCTGGGTGAATTTTTTACTTTGGCTTGCCTTCGGAAGAATCGTGGCTTTGACCTGACCTCTGTGTCCTGTGTGGAAGGAGAAGACATTTGTTGACACCTCAGGCACTGTGCTAGGTGCTGCTCCTCAGCCAGACCTACAGCGGAGGGCCACAACTCACTGTAAAGCGCTGTCTGTTGAGATAAATTAAGCCTTTCCTTTCTTACCTTGCCGGGTCGCCTGTCCCAGCAATGGAAAACATGACTACCTAAGTTTCGTCTGTCTGCTCTTCTTCAAATTAAAATGTAAGAATAGGAACACACATGTTATGGAAGCGCTGTTGCCACCTGGGCGTGTTTTGAAAAGGTTGATTTTGGAGAGCAAGCAGCTCTTTCCCAGCATGCCTTTCCTCTTAACATTTGTTTTGTTGTGGTTGTTAGCCATATTGCTTAGGAAATCCAATCTGTTGCTTCTTAGCTCATTAAAATGCCAGGTTAATGGAGGCTATTGACCAAATACCTTCCATTTGAAACAGGATCTTAGATATATTTTTCAGTGTAAATAAATTAAAATTCAAGATGCTTGGGTTTGGCTTGAAATGCATTGCCCATGGGCTATGAGCGACTCTGAACTGAAATAACCCGATCCTAAGCCTTGCTTCCAGCTTCATGCTCCTTAAGAGTTCCTTGTTTGCACAAACCACTCGTGACTGCGAAGTGGAGGAGGAGGGAGGCTTAGGCTAGAAGCACAAGGAAATAAGTCATTCTCAACAGTCCTGTCAATTAACGCTGTAAGATCCTATGAAGCAATTTAAAGGTGGGTTTATTCCAGCCAAGAAAATTGGTTGGAACCTTTACTGCCACCTGGAGGCCTTTTGGCTGTACTGCAAAAATAAGAAAAAGTTCAGACAGTGGCTTGTAAAGTCCCAGGCATTTTGTTTTTTCCATTACAAACTAACTAGCTTACTATAAAATCCTCAGGGGGAATGAACAGTCCTTAGGAAAGTGGGACTTTCCATCAAGGAATGGGCCATCGAGTCAGAAAGATGGATTGTTCCAGAAATCACCCCTCATGAGCTAAAGTGGCTGTGCTTGACTCAGCAGCTACATTTTAAAGCTGCTCTGTAGAGGTGACTGTCAACCGCCATCATACGGCTTCCCAGAGAGGAAGGCTCAAGAGACAAACAGTACGAGTGCGTTGAGATTTCCATGGTTGTAGAACGGATGGTAATTGTGTTTGTGGACTTTCTGCCACTGAGGGAACAACAGAAGAAACCCGCCTAAAGGAGGGACGTTTCGTTGCAATTTCTGACAGGTTTCAGACCAAGAGGCCTTGGCTTTGGGCCTGTGGTGAGGCAGTGATCCAGGGCAGGGTGTGTGGCAGGAGGCTGCTCTCTGCAGCAGCCAGAGGTGCAGAGACACAGGAAACAGCAGGGGTCCTCATTTATTACCTTTAAGGGTGTGCCTGAGACCTAACTTCCCGCCACTGGGCCCCACCTCTTAAAGGCTCCAACACCTTCTAATGCCTGCTGAAGACACCCATGGTCTTCCTGAGCCATTTAAGATCCATTTCATAACACTGTTTACAACTGGCTACATCCTAGAATCTAGACTTGTAGCAGGTTCTTTGATGAATTTAGACAAGACAGATGTGAGATACAACATGGAGATTTTATGTCCCCCATGATATTATTCCCAGGGGGACAGCATTTATTTTTCACAGTATTTAGAAAAAACTGCATCTTAAAAGCCTCCTGTCTGAGACATTGCAGAGGAGGGGCGAAAGGAGTAATAGACTGTATTTTCCCCCCATGTGCTATTTTAGAATAACTGTCATCTATGATTGAGGTTTTGCTTCTCATTAGGATTTCCATCTACTTTGTGTTCTTAAAAGCTGTTGTTTTTCTCTGCTCTGTGGGTGGCTCCGCAGTCTTCTTGGATTAGCCCTGGACTTGGAAGGCCTTCCATTTGTAGAGTTTGGGGAAAGGGTTAGTTCCAAGCCAGTGGATACCGGGAGGCCTCCCACAACCAAATGGAGCTTCTTTTGGGTGTTTTGAGATGATCCCTTTCTGCCTCACACATTAGAGCCTGTGGTAACAGACAGAGCTATTTTCTGGTCTGGTGGGTTTCTTGCCAGTCCTTACCTACCAGGCAAATGATGGTCAGAGGGCCGACTCATTAGTGGCAACTCCTGGTCTGGCCTCCAAACTGCCTCTCACAAGCAGAAGTGAATGGTTATGACCTGAGTAGAGAAGGGAACAAATGCCCTTGTCTTCTGTGGGTGCTGTGTATGATACAACAAAATGACTGGGCAGCATCCAGTGTCATTGGAGGTTAGTGAACAGAGTTAACGGGGGAGATTGTCAGTGTTAGTCTTTCCCATGGAATGATTTGATTCCCCAGGCAACTTCCTGCCTATGGCTTTCCTTCCTGTGACTGAAAAGCAGGCGCTTTTGTGAGCATCATCCACTTTCGTGTCTGGGACTGCGGTTGGACAGTCTCTAATCTCCTGCGGTTAGCTCTCTCCTTCTAAAAGTGACACCAGAGGCATCACTGGCTCCAGGGATCTCCGAGTATTTCATGTTTCCATGCAAGAAAACTGCCTTATGCCCAGTGTGCCCCTTTGAAACTCAAGGACAATGGTATTCACTGAAACGCTCTGCTTGTAATTAACTGCCTTGGGGCTGGGGATCCTCAGATGGGAGCTCAGGCTCCCTCTTCCGTTTACAGGGAAACCATTCAGACCTCCTGAGATGAAAGCAACCAGAGTTGCCTGTGGAAAGAATTAGTATGTTTTAGAAATGAGAGCCGAAAGCAACGGACAAGTAAGCCTAAGGCGGCGTGTTGACGTTGATGAAAGGCGAAGGGCAGGCAAGTGGCGTGGGAGGTTTGGGCATGTTTGTGTGCTTACGGCAGACTCCGCTTCAGCAATACCAGGATAATCGGGAAAGAAGGGTGTCCCTGGGAAGTCAGACAGTGAAACACACACGTCCAGTGGGTGCCTTGCAGTGGTCTCTGGTCATGCTTGATGGTTCTAAAGGTAAGTCAGGACAATGACAGAAAGACAAGCAGTATGAAAATACACAAGCACACTTCTTCAACTGCACAAAAGCCAATATGAGCCTCGAAAGTCACAAGTTAGACCAAGAGTGGGCCTCCTCCTGTAGTTAGAAAACTTGCCTAGTGCGGAAGGGGGAAAGAGAAGAGCTGGCCTCAGCTGACCCATTGACCTGGTGAAAACAGATGCCCTGCCCCCTTTTGAAGAGCTGAGCATCAAATTGAAGGTCTTGTGTGGTAGGCAAACACGTTACCACTCAGCTATCTCCTCAGCTTATGGCCTTATGCAAATTTCACTCAAGATGGCCATCTTCTCTAGAATAACTCTTCATTACTGAGGAGGGATCCAGATGGTACGTGTTTCATTAAGAAAAGTACAGCACAGAATCTACCTAAATAATAATGTGAATACGAATCCCCGGGACTGCACTTTATAGAAGTTTGGGTTTTGTTTTGGGTTGTTTGTTTCTTTATTTGTTTTTGTTTTCTGAGACAAGGTCTCACTATTTAGCGCCAGCTATCCTGAAACTTGCTATGTATACCAGGCTAAGCACATTACAGAAATCCATTCAGATTTAAGGAAGTGAGTCCTAATCAAACTCACTGAAAAGTTTTCTTTTCTTCCCTTTGCCTTGCTTGGAAGGTTGGGGATGAGAAGCAGACATAGCCTTTTAAAAGTATAGTCCACAAGTCTGATAGTATATGCTTACAGTTCCAAGACTTGGGAGGTAGAAGCAGACAGGTCAAGAGCACCCTTGACTACCTACTGACCCCACAATGGTGAACTTGGTCACAGAGCTCAAACATGAACTACAGAATGAGGCCCTATCTCTAAAAAGGAAAAGGGTCGGGAAAGATGACCCAGTTAGCAAAGTGTATGCTGTGCATGAGGCCTACAACCCACACCAAAGAAAAAGGTGGAAGGTAGACAAGAAGGACTTGCTGGGTGATGAGTCTAGCTAAGGCAGTGAGTTCCAGGTTCAGCGAGAGATGCTATCTTAAAAATATATGGTGATGCAATTGAGAAAGACACCTAGCATCTACCTCTGGGTTTCACGTATGAACACACCTATACCCTCGTGAGTGTGTGTGGGAGCATGATCACACACACACACCAGGCATGGCAGGACTTGGTTATAATTGTAGCTACTTGGGAGGTGGAGTTCAAGGTTACCTCCAAGTATCCCAGAGAGCCAGTCATAGCCAGTCAGAGCTACAGAGACCCTTTCTCAAAACATAGTACATGGCACTCTCTAATATAAGGACTTATGACTCTCATTGTGGTTTCAAATGTGAGATTCGGTCTTCAGTTGGTAATAGTGGTTGCCAGTCCTTTTCATCCTTTGCTGAGATTGCTAGGCACAGACTCAAGCATCAGATAGAGTTCCGTGGCAGCACCGCCTGTAAGGAATCGTGGTTTCCAGCGCGTATCCTTATGAGGCTTTCAACTACACCAGTCCTCAGGCGTGCCTTTAACTATTGCTGTGTTCAGAATCAGAGATGTGCCCTGTTAAGGGAGAGATGCAGAGGCACCCGGGTATCAGTCAGCTGAGGACCTTGTCTGTGAACTTCAGTGCCATTTCAGTCATCACTGAACAAAGGTCTCCCCTGCCCTGTCCCTTCCTGTGGCTTCTATTCCTGAGGGATGGTTTTCCTGTGGAATTTTAACTGCTGCCCTGGGCCTGGGCTAACCTCATGGTTGTGAAATGGCAGTAAAGCAGCTGGGCAGGGCAGGTGCCTGGCTTTTGTTTATCCGGATGGCTGGTTGGTTTGAGTGTGTTTTGGTTTCATGACAAGCTCTCACCCCATAGCCCAGCTTGGAGCATGTCACCTCTGAAAACACCAGGTCTCATGACCATTTTCCATTCTTCACTTGTTTAAATACCTTTTCATTTGGTGCTTGGATTTTTTTTTCCTTTTTGACTGTTTTGTTGTTGTTATGCTGTTAAGTTTTTATTTTACATTGTGTGTGTGTCCAAGCATCAAAGCGCATGTGGACAACCTATGGGGAGTTGGTTTTCACCTTCCACCGGTGGTTTCTGGGAATTGAACTCAGGTCCTCAGGTTTGGCAGCAAGCACCCTTACTCACTGAGGTAGCCCACTTGCCCTGTTATTGTTTTCTTGATACAAGGTTTCATTCTATAGCCCAGGCTGACCCAGAACTCACTCTGTAACCCATGCTGGCCTCAAACTTAAAGCAATGCTTCCTCTGCATTCGGAATGCTGGGATCACAGGGGTGAACCACCATGCCTGGCTTTAACTGTCCTTTCCACAAGATAAGCTTCTCCCTTTACCTCCTCCTGACAGAAACTGCAAGAGATCATAAATTCTTTTGTGGGGACGATAGATAAGAACGAGTCTTTGATTTAGAATTATGCGTTCTCAGTTTGGGTCTGCGCTCCATACATTTCCCTGTGGCTGGACATCCCCCTTGCTTGTCGTCAGCTTGATGGTGAATGAGGTCAGGTGGAGTCTGACCTGCACTCCTCAGAAGAGGTGTATGAGATAAAACCACACCGGGGCCCATTCCACATTCCTTGTTCCTGACCCACGCAACATCCTGTTGGCTTTTCCTTTCATAGCTTCACACACCACTGTTTTCGGAGCTGCGGACAGGCAGGCGCTGTGACCCTCCACATGTTGCCTGGCTGCACGTGTGTCCCTTTGGAATTTAGCCGAGGCCTCCATGGTGCGGTAACCGTGCATGTCTACAAAACTAGCATCCTGTAGACCACACAAATGTCTACTCAGGGGGTAGCCTGGCTCCTTGAACCAGACTATGGCTTCCGATCTCAGGGAAGCCTCCTGTTTCAGCAGGCACCCAGGGGCACTCTGCTGAAGGGAAAGTCTTCTGAATTAGTTTTTCACTCATACCCGGAAAACAATGAAGGGTGGAGTCTGCAAACCCCTTAGATGCTCTCAGCACATCTGTCCTGCTGTCTTAGTGTACTTGGTTTCTTTTTTGGTGGCCACAATCTCTTGAGGAACTGTATCTTCCTTGGTCTCAACTTTGTACATACTTCTTTTCTAGGCAAAGGAGCATTAATTTTTCCTTCCTGTTTCATACTATAAACCTGGCCATAGGGATTCCTACCTACTCCATTGAATGGCTTGTTGAAGCACTCTTGGCAGTGTTCTTGAGAAACCTGTGGGAAATATTTCCTCTACTTGTGGTCTGACAACCTGCCATTGTATAGAACAAAACGTTAAGCGATGTGTTTGGGCATTCCCGGGTTTTCTATATTCCTAGAGATGGGGTTGAATCAGTATTGTTCTTTTTAGCTTTTCTTCATCAGTCTTTGTGGTTCCCAGCAACTAATTCTAATTATTAATTGTATCTAGTTATTCATTCTTTCCATCCTTTTTTTTTTTTTTTTTTTCAGAGACAGGGTCTCACTGTGTATTCCAGACTGTCCTGGATGACATGTAGATCTGAATGGCCTTGAACTCACAGAGTTTAATTTGCCTCTGCCTTTCAAACACTGGAGTTCAAGGCATGTCCCAGCAACCCTTGGCTTTCTTTCTTCTTTCATTCATTACACTGTAATGCATTCGCTGAGCAACTGCCATAGTCTGGGTGTAAAAACTAAATAAATAATAATTAAGTTAATTGGACTCCCTTTTCATAGAAATGTAGACAAAATGCAGCCTGATTCGCTTACCCCATTAAGCTGGCCCTTGGAAACAGTGGTGCTGGTGTCTCTTACATTAGATAGCTAACTGACCTTGTGACAACAAAAGATTGAGAAACCACAGTCTGAACTCCTCCACTTTTAGGAGGAGCTTGTTCAAACTGAGGCTCTAGTCCCACAGATTAGCAGAAAGCATCAATAATAAGGTTAAGCAAGTGCCTACCTGAGTATTAGACCTAAAGAAGTGGCTGAAATTAAAAATAACTAACTAGAGAATGAAGCCCTCTCAGAACAGATGATTATACTCTGAAACAGCTCCTCTTTCAAAACCTTTGGGAACATTCCGGTGAAGGCCCAACTGCTCTCTTTTCCTTGAATACACTCTCTTTTAAGTATCCCTGAAACGTCTAAGGAACACTATGCACCTTCATTCAAAACAAGAGACACGTGTTTTTTAAATGCTTACAGTACGTTTAAGCTTGCATATCAGGATCTGACTTATGCTCTGACTTGCGGAATTATAAACAGAAGAAAGCAAAACAGAGCCAGTCTTTTCTGATACTGAAGGAAAGAACACAAAGATACTGACAGATATTGTAATTTGATTCATGCCAAATGCTGGGCAGCCACCATAGATGCACTGCCTTCAATCCCAGAGATCTCCTGCATACTGTCACAGAACTTCCCTCTCTCCCTCCCTCCCTCCTCCTCTCTCTCTCACATACACACTTTAGATATAAGGAAACTGAGGCAAATAATGAATCAAAACAGACATAGTGGTGCCTAATTATAATCCCAGCATTTGGGAGGCTGGAGCAGGGGATCACGATGAGTTCAAGTCCAGCCCGAAGTACATTGTGAGTTTAAGGCCAGAATATGCTATGAAGAACCTGTCTCAAAAACAAAAAAACCAAACAACAACAACAACAACAACAACAACAACAAAAAAGTCAGAAGTGGGACTCGAAAGCCTATACTCCTTAATGGGGGTTCAATTTCAGTCACAGATTTATCCAGTTAACAGCTGAGACTGGGAACAGCATCCTCCCCCAGCACTCACGGGCAGAATTCCAAAGAGGCTTTGTCTACAGATCATTAACCTTTGACCCATAATTTCACAGGCAGCTTTGTTTGTTTCAGGATTATGGTTCATACACATTCATTTGCTGGAGGAAAACACGTAAGAGAAGGGCAAAGAGCTGTGGACCCGTGTTCTAAGGGCTTTGGGTTTAATGTTACCACGTTTTTTAAGTGTCATCCATAACAGCTGCAGATAACATCTGTCCTTTTAATGCAAAGAGAAGTCATTCTTGTTGATCTGTGCACAGGCTCCATGAGGATGGTTCCGGGAGTATATTTAAAACACTGTTTTCCTCCCTAGGCCTCCTTTAACAAAGGCTTCAAGAAAAGACCCCGGAATCTGCATTTTAAAGTTTCAAAATTGATTTTCAGACAGACACCCATTTTGGAACAGTTTTAGTTACTCTTATTGATGCTATGACCAAATATTTGACAGAAAGCAATTTGGGGCAGGAAGGGTCTATTTTTGCTTACAGTCTGAGGATCTTTCCATTGTGGCAGGGAACATGCCAGGAATCTAGGAAGGCACTGCAAAACGCTAACAGGAAGTGGGGCCAAGCTATTAAATTTGATAGGCCCTCTTTGACCCGTTTTCTCCCCCAGCAAGTTTCTAACCACCTTTTAAAGGACCCACAACCTTCCAAAGCACTGCTACCAGCTGGGTACCATGAGACCTTTCACATTTAAACAACAACAGAAACCTCTAATCCAAGTTCATCTTTAACAGAGTGGAAACATTTCCTTTCGTCCGTCCTTACAGGCAAGCAAGCACTCTCCCCTAGGACACAAGCAAGCGGGTGCTCTTGCCTGGGAATTACCAATTTTAAGAAAGCTTGGATTTTGTTCGTTTCTTGTTTCATTTTGGTTCGAGGTTTTTTGTCTGTGTGTTTGTTTGTTTTATGAGATAACATAATTAGTTCGACAATCCTTCCTTAATTTAATTTAAACTGGCTCACAAGTTAAAAGTACTTTACTGTTCAAACCTAAAGACCTGACTTCAATCTCCAGAATCCAGGTAAAGGCAGAAGGCGAGAGCCATCCTCTGCTGAAACGCATACCTCAGCACACAATAATTTATAACTGTAAATGTTGCCTGTAATCCATTCTCCAGGTCCCACCCTCTCACTACAATTGCATGGATGGCTTAACATTCATGATCTAGAAAATCAGAAGCCTTTAGATATTCAAAGGCATTTAAAACATTTCCCCTTAAGGTTTCTCTCACGTTTGCTGAAATCATTATTTTAGTGATTTTGGACAGGTCATAAATTCAATAACCTTCATTATAAGAATAAGAATTCATGAGGGCTGGCAAGATGGCTCAGCTGCTAAGGATGCTTTTTGCCAAATCTTGTGACCCAAGTTGGACCCCCAGCACCCACATGGTAGAAGTCAAAGAACCAGCTTTGAAAATTTGTCCTCCGATCTACACACTCATGCTGTGGAGAGTATTTGCTAACCTGCTCCCCCCCCACACACACACGCGTACACACACATACTACACAAAGTTAATAAATGTAAATTTTTTAAATGAAAAATACTTTAGAGACGATCAAACTCCAGGGCCCAACAAGTAAGGAGCTAGTGGTGTGGAGAATAAACTAAAATAGTGATGTGCTATCATCTCTTACCTACTGGAATGGCACCTCTTTGAAAGCACCAGAGTGTTTTCTTACTGACACTAAGGTGGGGAAAATATATTTCTGAAAGTATGTGATTATACAAACTTGTTAGAAAACAGTCTGGTCATATCTGTTTAGGTTACGTTCATGTACAGCTTTGACTCAGCAATTTCACTACTCAGAGTCAAAATAAAAAGTTCCTAGAAGTAAAAAAAAAAAAAACAAAAAACAAAAAACAAACAAACAAACAAATAAAAAACCCTTACATACAAGAAAAGTGACAAGACTTTTTAAACTATGTTTTTAAATCATATGTATGTGTGAGAGTATGCATGTGAGTGCAGATGCAAATGGAGGCCAAGGGCTCTGAGTCCCCCTGGAGCTGCTCTTACAGGCAGGTGGGAGCCACCTGACTTGGGTGCTGGGAACCGAACTCGGATTCCCTCAAAGAACAGTACACCCTCATAACTGCTGCACTGTTTCTCTGGCCGGGAAGATTGACAGGTATCTTAGTTACTGTTCTATTGTGAAAAGACACCATGACCAAGGCAACTTATGAAAGCAAGCATTTAACTGGGGGCTTGCTCACCACTTCAAAGGGCCAGTTCATGATCCCAGTGGTGGGAAGCAAGGGAGCAGGTCCGGCTTAGAGCCGTAATTAGAGCTCACCTCTTATCTACAATTTGGAGGCAGAGCAGAAGCTGGGCCTGGCACGAGGTCTTGGAACCTCAACCACCAACCCCAGTGACACACCTTCTCCAACAAGGCCAAACCTCTTAATCCTTCTTAACCAGTCCACCAACTAGGGACCAAGCATTCACACACACTAGCTGTGGGGACCATTCTCGTTTAAACTACCACAACAAGTACTGGCAAGACCGTGAACCAATCTGAAGTTTCACACACTGCTGGTAGAAGATTCCGTCCTTCATACAATCGCTCTGAAAATTTGTTTTCTTGTGTCTTTTAAATGGACACACCTGTCCATTCTCATTATGATTTAGAGGCAATACCACCCTTGGTTTGTCCTATTGGAGATGGGTGCGTACATTCACTGGAAGAGATGGAGAAAATGTTGGCCATTCACACATGCTGAACAGTGTAAGCCAGCAGTCACGGTTGGGACGTTTGTTCCCTGCAAAACTTGGGATAAAATTTGACTGCCCCTGTAATGGGCAGGAAGGAAGAGGAAGGAAGCTTTAAATGACCTCATAGACCAGTGCTGGGAGAGAATGGCAAGCTAGGCTTTCTCTGGCCCTGTTGGCTCCTCAACCACTTTCATGTAAAGTACAAACTCTGCTTCTCCAGTGGGTACAACATTCAAGGCGCCGTCTAGGAAACAGAGGCCAGGCCTTCCCCAGGTACACACCTACAGCCCCTTTTATCCTGGACTTCTCATCTTCTAGACACACGAGAAATACATTTCCATTCTTTCTAAACTACCCAGGCCACACAGCAGCCCAAAATGGACCGAGATGCTACTCAAGCCATAAAGAAAAGAACAGACAATTGAATTGTCATGTGAACTCAATAATATGTTATATGAGAATAAGAACCGGTTCACTGTAACTCCAAGCATTGGTATAAATGGATCTTAAGAAATGATCTAAACGTGACAAAGTACAGACATTTTTCCATCTGTATTTAGACCCCCGAATACATGAAAATTCACAGAACTCAGAAGGTAATGGATGCAGCAGGGAGGATGAAAGTTTCTGGAAGCAGGTGCTGTTCTGTCGCCTCCCCTGTGAATTAGTATATGAATCGATTCAGTTCTAAAGGCCACTGAGCTAAACGCCTATCTGTTAACGGCACAATTTTAGAGAACATCCTACTTGGGGACGGGTGTATCACTTTATTAGTTGACAGTTTTATATATGTACATAATATTTTTTTATTTTCATATATGTGTATAGTATATTTCTGACAATTTCATATATGTATATTCTAAAGTCATAAATAGTGATTTTTGTAACATGGGCTTTAAGCAAAGTTTGTTTTGAGGGTCAGCTCACCCATTTATCTCCCTTACAAGGATCAGTCAAGTTTTTTTAAAAATCAGGTTTTTTAAAATAAAATTTTGTTACCTATTGACTGAAACATGGAGTTACTTACCAACTCCCCCCGCAACGAAACCTGGAAGGAAGGGTTTCTAACTGTCCCTGTTTGTTTATGCTGCTGCCTAAAATATACGAAGAAACAAACTGTTTTCCCGATTCTCCATCAAAATGCTAGCACGAAAACCTTGCCATTTCCTCAACTCACTGTACAGCTTTGACTGCTAGATGAACATTATTTAATCTGACCTGACCACTTGGAATTTAAAAGTTGCAAAGTAATTATATCTGCTGGGCCACTGACTGAAGGCAAGCGGCATCAGCGGATGAATTTGGATGTTGTGAAATGGGTCATGGCAGCAGATGGCCTTACAAGAAACAACCTCCCCCCCCCCCAAAAAAAAAGACAGCTCTGGCATGGGCGTCTCTTTCCCCTTGACTTCCTTAATTGAAACCCGCCATGTGAGAGTGGGAACACTCAAATCAGGTCACACAGATCTGGCATGTCTGTGTGGTTAGTCAGAGAGGGTTACGAATTGCTAAGGAATAATATGCTAAATTGAAATCACCATATGTTAAGATCTGAATGTGAAGCCAGGGCTCTGCTCTAAATCGCCATCATCGTTAGCCTTTATTAAGTGCTGGTGTCACGGGCTGCACACACACTGGCTTGCTTGATCATGACCCATAAAGCCAAGAGTGAGGATTATTAAAATCTGTGCTTCACAAATGAAAAAAAGAGAGAATGAGGAATAGGCTGAGCAAGTTCAGAGTGAATGTTATTTTGGGGTTTGTTGTATGAAAGATTTAATTGAAGTGTGAGGGTGCTTTGGCTTCATTAAGCTCAAAAAGAGCACATTCGGATCCTGGTTTCTTTTTCTTTAGATTTGTTTGGGGGCTGGGGAATTAGCCCAGTGCATGTCTTTTAAGCATCCAGTTGGCCATTGAGCTCCACCTCTACTCCTGGGTTGTGGTTTTGAAGCTCCAGATCCCACTAAAAGAAACCAGGGCACCTTGGACCAATGGACAGCTCCAGATCGAGGACTGGAAAGGTATAAGATGAGCCCTGAACATCCCATCATACCAAATAGACACACACACACACACACACACACACACACACAGTGTCTATGTATTCTATGAATCATGTCAAAAGCTCCCAGAGCTCTTCCTGAGCAAGCATCAGTGAGAGCTGATTGTTAGATTGAATGGAAACATACAGAACAATGTTTGTTGAAACACACAACATACATTTAAATCCATGCATTCCCAATAGTCCTAAAGCAGCAACACACTGATATTCTGAGACTCCAGGGAATCAATAAACTACTATGAAACTTGTCCACTAAAAGGAAGAATCAAGAGTTTCCCTCTTGACAGGAGCCACACAAGAAGACCAACAAAGCCAGAAAAACTGGGCCTGGGGGTGGGGAGGGACTGCAGAGACTGATGCATCAACCAAAGACCATGCATAGAGAGGACCTAGACTCCCTGCTCAGATGTAGCCCATAAACAGCTCAGTCTCCATGTGGGTTCCCTAGTAAGGGGAGAAGAGACTGTCTCTGACAGGAGCTCGTTGCCTGATCACTTCTCCCTAGTGGGGCAACCTAGCCAGCCCACAGAGGAAGAGGATCCAGGCAGTCCTGATGGGACCTGATAGGCTAGGATCAGACAGTAGGAGAGGAGGACTTCCCCCATCAGTGGACTAAGGCAGAAGGATAGGGGAGGAAGAGGGAGGAAGGGTGGGAATGGGAGGAGATGATGGAGGGGCCTACAACCAGGATACAAAGTGAATAAATTGTAAAATAACAACAACAATGACGATGATGATAAGAGTTTTCTCCTTAGTGCTAAAGTTTATTTTGCTTTTAGTGTCTGGCTATGCATAAAGTTTAACTTTTAACATGGCTAAATTTGACCTTTTCTTCTATAGATAAAAGTGATGTTTGAAAAATTATTACATATTTAGGGAATATAAAGGTGTTCCTTTTTTTGAATGAAGAGAAACATTTTGCATGTTAATGTTCGGGTTATTGCAGCTGGAATTTATCTTGTGTTTGATGTTTGGTGGGGCAAAAAGTATGAATTATGGCCCGGGGAGTGGTGTATGCCTGTACTAGGAGTTACATGGGAGGCTCTGGCAGGAAGTTACCAGCTAGGAGCCCACCAGGGTGACAGTGAGACCCTGCATTGAAGAAGTGAGATTAACAGGTTTTCTAAACCGAGGTAGTATCTTTCAATTACAGTGTTATTAGATTTATAAAGAACAATTGAACATGAATAATCATTTTTTTCTAATCAAAAACCATCTTTGGGAAAGTACTAAAAGTTTTCATTAGCGGTACCACTTAAATAATAACAGAATAAGCACATGTGTGTTGATGCTCTCTTGTGGGTGTGAGACAGCTGAGTTACCATGAGTGCCGTGTAGTTAGAAGTTCTGTGTTGAAATGTGTAGTTTATGTTATTTTACATTTTTGCTTTCTGATGTCTTCCTTATTCGGTATAGACTTGATTCTGGTATCATAAAATTAAGTAGGTAACTTTCCCTTTGAGCTTTTATTTTAACTCTCTAAATTTGTAAGATAGTTGTTATTTTTCCCTTTAAAGACTTGAAAATTCTCCCTATAAAAATACCTGGCTTTGCTAGATTTTGATAAAGCATTTTGACTACTGACTCATATCGTCTAATGCTTTAGTTAGTGGAGTGTGGTTGACACCTGTAATGCCAGCACGTGGGCGATAGGAGGAGAATAGAGAGTTTCAGGGCCGCTTAAGAGCCTACCTCAAAAATCAAAACCAAAGTTTCTTAATTTTAAAAAGTCCAGATACGCTAGTTAATGCTATTTAACAACAAAAATGCTCAAACTTCATGACTTAAAATAACACATGTCATCATTGCTTTGCGGGTCAAGAATCCTCTCTCTCTCTCTCTCTCTCTCTCTCTCTCTCTCTCTCTCTTTTAATACTTCTTTCTTTTTTATGTGTATGAGTATTTTGCCACCATGTGTGTAGAGTACCTGCAAAGGCCAGAAAGCATCAGAGCTTTGGGGACTGGAGTTACAGATGGTTGGAACTCACCATATGTTTTGGGAGTTCCACCATATGTTTTGGGAGTTGCCCCACCCTGGAAGGTTGGAGGAACACCCAGTGCTCTTAAACACCAAGCCCTCACTTTAACTCCGAGAACCCATTTTGACCTTAGCTTGCTGCAATTTGCCCTCCTTATTCTCTCACAAGGCTGCAGTCCAGGTGAGAGCTGGCATCATATTCATCTCTGACAAAACTGGAGAAGAGCTGTTCCTAATTCAGTCCTGCCACTGGCATCAGGTCTAGGCAGTTGTTGGCCGGGAAACATTGGTTTCTTGCCATTCCGGCTTTTCCAGGTTGCAGGCCAATAAACAACAGCTGGTTTCCTACCTATTGGACCAGCCAAAGAAGCTGAACAGAGCACACAAGAACTGCAATACCACTGTAACCTAATCTGGGAAGGCAACCGTCTCAGTCAGGGTTTCTATTGCTATGAAGAGGCACCATGACCACAGCAACTCTTACAAAGAAAAGCATTTAATTGGGGTTGGCTTACAGTTCAGAGGTTTTGTCCATTACCATTATGGGGAGGAGCATGGTGGCATGGTGCTGGAGAAGGAGCTGACAGTTCTACATATGGATAGGCAGGCAGCAGGAAGAGAGAGAAAGACAGACAGACAGACAGACACTGGCTTGGCTTGGGCACTTGAAACCACAAAGCCCACACCCAGTGTCACACTTCCTCCAACAAGGCCACATCTCCTAATAGTGCCACTCCTCTGAGCCTATGGGGGACATTTTCATTCAACCCGCCACAGCAACATATCACAAAAACTGATTGGCCGTAAGTCTGATCCTTCTTCTTCAATCTACTTTGGTGAATAGTGTGTTTCTATATGGTAATTAGTTCACCTAAGTTTTCTAATTTCTCACGTCAAGGTCTCAATTTTATCACTCTCAGGGTGCAAAGGCTATAGCAAGTCTTTTAACCTTGAAAGAAATCTACCTCTGTCCTAACTAGGGCTGATCTGGTGACTTCCTGGTGCCAAGAGCCAGATCCTCTCATTCCCCTTCCATCCTCAATTCATGGCTTCTATCTTGTGGTTTGAGGCGGTTTATTCAAGAGTGGAGGGGTCCATTTGGCATGACAGCAGCCATCCTGGGGATGACTGCAATTTTGTTCAGGGTGTTCTAAGCTTTGAAGAAGAGGCAGAGTTATTGAAGCACTGAGCTGAGCATACTATACCAGCCCCTGATTCCTAGCCCGTGTCTCAACTGCCATTAGAAATGTCAATAGTTCGGTTTCTAGGTTTTGGTTGTTTGTCTTTTCTTTTTTTTTTTTTTTTTGAGAAAAGCCTCCTTTGCGGTGAGGTAAGGAGGTCTTGAGTTGTGTCCAAGTATCATAGGCAAGGTTAATGTGTGCTGTTTCTGGGCCTGTTTCCAAACTTTCCATGTACATTGCATGCTTTCTTTTTCACCTGATCATTGGGTGGGTTTGTGTGCTACTATTTTAGGAAGAATCAAGTAACGGATTCCTCAGTGCAAATCTTCAAGTCATTTGACTAAACACATGTTTTCTCCAAGCCCCTTAAATGTGTGCCATTGTCAGGTCAGTGGCTTGTTCTGTGCTAGTCCCCAAGGTAAAAATTGTCTAAATCCAGCAGTCACTCCCAGTGAATTTTTAATCAGTTTCAATGTAACTGAGTCATTCCATTCCTTGTTTTATTAGGAACTGGAGAGGTCTGAGTCATCTTGACCATGTACAGCTCCGTTTTCCCCTCATGACTTGAACATATGTCTCCTCTTCCGTTTACACACTGTGGGATCTCAAGAGCATACCGAATATGTCATCCAAGATCCCTGCTTAGCGATGACAGCGTAGCAAATGCCCCTGCCTGTCAAGTCGGATTTGATCACAGAGCAGTTCCTGCTGGGTCTTTTGAATCCAGACTCTCCTCCCAGACACTCTCTCCATGTCGCTGGCACCACTGCCTTGCTCTTACAGTGACTTGGTGATTTGGTGGCCATCTCCAAACTGAAGCCTTCCCTTCCTGAAATGTGGTTGAGATTAAAACAGGATATATATCCAAATGAAGGCACCACAAGGCCATTCCCAGCATTTTCTCAATAAGTTCTGTTTATTTTTACACTTTTCTTTCCCCATTTCTCTCCATTTAAAGCTCCTTGTAACCTTCATTTGTTTGTTTGTTTTCTACCCATCATTCAGTTCAGGGAATTCTAATCAGGGTAAGAATTCTCATCTAGGTCTTCCAGGAGATTATGTTTTTGTATAGCCTTTTGCCCCTTTCTTTTATTTTCCTCTTCTCTTCTCTTTTTCTGCTTGCTTTGCTTCCTTTGCTTCTTTTCTGCTGTGTTGAGGGTCAGACTCAGGGCTTTGATGCTTGAATGTATTGACTGCACTGTCTCCATTGAGCTGTAGCCAAACCCTGTATGCAGAAATTCAAGAAGCAGGCCCATCTATTTTTATATGAACCTCAATGTTCAATGGGACCAAAGACATTTAAGGACTATTACTGTGGTCATATTAGTTCGTTAATTTGTTCATTTTCTTGGTTTAGTTTTGACATTATATCATTTTATCGTTCATTTGTTTGTTTATCCTGCAACTTCCTGAAACTTTGGGGGGAAAACTCTTAGAGACAACTATTCTAATTTTGACAATTTTGAGTTTTGTAGATGCTTCTGTGGAATGCGGCAGTGGAAATGCTGGAAAGAACAGAGCTGGGGATATAGCTCAGCTGGCAGAGTGTCTGGCTAGCATGCACAGAGCCCTGGGTTTTAGCATCACAGAAAAATGGCACACATTTATAACCCACGACCCAGAGGTGTCAAAGAAGGGTCAGAGTTCAAGGTCATCTTCCGTTGCACAGAGAGATGGAAGCCGCCTGGGACATATGAGACCTTAAGAAAATGTTACAAATATGTGGCTGGATAAATGGCTCAGTAGTTAAGAGTACTGGCTGCTGTTGCAGAGGAGCCAGGCTCAGTTTTCAGCATCTGCACGGCACCTCACAGCTATCCCTAACTCCAGATCCGTGGAATCCAACACCGTCTTCTGCTCCCTTTGGGGTCAAGTGTGAACCTGGTACATATTTACACATTTATACATTCAAGCAAAATGCTCACGTACAAAAGTGAGCACATCTTTGAAAATGTAAGTTAAAAACACAGCAGCACCACAGAGATGAGCGATGTCCGCCTGAGAGCCGAGTTTGCCCCCCAGGACCCACACGGTGAACCACGTCTCACTCGTTGTCCCCTCGCTTATATCACACACATATCCATGCACACACATGCATCTCACATACATGTCCACACACATACAGACTCGCACACCACGGTGGAAAGGTATAATTAAATAAAACCAAAAGTCCTGGCTTAAATGGCTCCACTAATAAACTCCATCAAACGAAGAAAGACATAATGCCAATTTGTATTTTTTTTTAATACCAGATATTTGGACCAATAGTTCTGAACATTGCACGTTTGATAGGGGGATCAAGAACAAGCTTGAAAAGCTGAGATTGGGGTACAATTCCTTTCTGCGGCTATTACTACCTCTGAATTTAGGGGTCAGCTGAGAGGGAAAAGGGCGACCGGGGAGGGAAGGGCTACCTTTGGGAAGCTCAGTGTCTGTAATTTAAAAATTGTAGTTCCCTGCTTGAAGAATAATTGCGGTGATTTTAATACATCCATTTTATAATTAAAGAACAAACGGCCACAAAGGCGAGAGAAGCTAATGAAGAGATAAAGCTGCAGAGCCGCCAGCATAGTAATGCAAAAGAAACTGCATTACCGTGAGCGCTTCGGTCAAAAGAACCTTTTAAGTCACAGGGCTGTCCTGACACTAGTTTTTTAAGAGGTGAACGCACCCTCTGATTACTCAGTTTTCCCCACAAAGTAATGAGTTCATTTACCATTTTTATGATTTTTCCCTGTGTCCTCTCAGCTCTCCATTTTTTCTTTTTTTTTCTATTATTATTATTATTAATGTTTATTACAATTTATTCACTTTATATCCAGGCTGCAGCCCCCTCCTTCCTTTCCCCCCCCCATGTCCCTCTCCTAGTCCACTGATAGAGGAGGACCTCCTCCCCTACTCTCTGACCCTAGCCTATCAGGTCTCATCAGAACTGGCTAGATCATCTTTCTCTGTGGCCTAGTAAGGCCACCTCGACAGGGGAAGGTGATCAAAGAGCAGGCAACTAAGTTCATGCCAGAGACTGCCCCTGCCCCCTTACTAGGGAACCCCTTGAAGACTGAGCTGCCATTTTTACTTCTTCCCTCTGGACATTCCTTATCTTTCCCAGATCACCAGGCATGGTGGCATAAACCCGTAATCCCAGACCACGGGAGGCTGAGGCAACATAGTTTGCTCAAGTACAAGGGTAGCCTGGTCCTCATAGCATAACTTTGTTTCAATAAAATAAAATGTCTTAGTTAAATTTAATTTAACAGGGTTGGGAGAGGGTTTAGTTAGTAAAATCCTGCTGTGCAAGCATGAGGTTCTGAGTTCAGACCCCCAGAACCCACAGAAAGAGCCACATGGTGGCTTAAGGTCAACACTGAGGAGGAGGAATGGCAGACAGATGGCTCACTGGACAGCCAGCCTAGTAGAATGAGTGAGCTTCTGGTTCATTGAGAGATCCTGTCTCAAAAAATACAGAGGTGTCTATAAGATCAAGCCAGTCCAACATAGATGTGGGAGGGGCCTGGGCCCCGCCCTTATGGGAGGAGTCCTTGACAATTGATGGCTGCTAGCAGAGGAAGCGGCTCTCTCTGTTGACATGGCCATCTGCAGATTCTCATGCCCCAGGGACGCTCACACACCCTTGCCCATATGGGTGGCACTAATTGGAGTTGGAGTTATAGGTAACAAAATAGAAAATTAAACATAATTTAAGATATATTAATTATATAAATATAGGGTATTTAAATATATTAATATTTTATTGTGTTATATTTATATTTAATTATATGTTAAATAGATTTAATATTAACTGGACATAGTGGCACATGCCTTTAATCCCAGCACGGGGGAGGCAGGAGCAGGTGGATCTCTGTGAGTTCAAGGCCAGCCTGGTCCTCATAGTAAGTTCCAGGACACCCAGGACTATTATACAGAGAGACCCTGTCTCAAAAAAAATCAATGACAAAATAATACATGTATTTTATACATAAGTATATTTAAAATACATATAAATGAAAAAGGGCATGCAGTTAGGAGGGAGGTGTGTTGGGGAGTTGAAGCAGGTGGGTGATATACATCATACAAATGTATGAGACTTTGTAAGAATAAGGAAAATTGTTGAAATTCAATAAATAAAGGCGCAGGGAGAACACTGCCTTCTGTAAGGCTTTCCGCAGTGAAGCCGCTGGAGATTTCCCTTCCCAAGAGAGACCCAAGATACCGCAGCCAGGGAATAAACAAGAGAGAAGCGGAGCCCTCCAGCAAAAATCCACCTTCAGCCAACCAGGAGCCGACAGCGTTCAGAAATGACTGTCCTGTGGCAGGATGGTTCTAACTCTTTTCGTTCTTCTTTTCTACTCTCTGCTGAGCATTAACACGACCCCAGACAGGAAGCCCTTAGACAGGAGGACAGGCCCAGAGCCAGAGAATCCCTGAACTAGATAATCCACCTATGAGTAACAGCCCCATCCCCTTACCAGAGCCAAGTCCCCCACCAAAACCTCTCCCTGCTGGGGACTCGGGGCTCCTCCTGCATGCCAGCCAGTATTCAAGGCGGGACAAACAGCTAGCCGTCGGCTCAGACATCTCTGTCCTCACGAAGAGCGACGTTCTCGACTTGAATGTGAATGCAGACTTGGAGACTGTACGGGCTCGCTCGGTGACTCTCCGCGTTTGCCTCTGCTGGCAAAGACCAGCAGTGACGCCGGGAGACAGGGGCATTTTAAACCACATTTTTTGGCTCATTAAAGCCATTCTCTCCTTGTTGCTCCCCATGTCAGTCAACCTATTCTCAAGGCGTTTTCTCAATGGTGCACTTCAGGGAGGCTGGGCAGGGACCTTTCAAGGAACTGGAGGCAGTCCAGAGGCTTCACCAAGGCAAGCTTATTCTGGGGCTCTGGCAGACTTTGAATGGCGCTTCTACCTTTGCAGGCTCCCACACGAAGCCCACTCTGCACAGTTTGCTCATGAGCCATGAAGTTTATTTCATCTCGCTTCTGAAGTCTTGTTTCCACCACACAGCGAACAGCCACCACAAACAAGCACAAACTCAGAGGTCTCTTTGGAGGACTTCCCTACCCCACACCGCAAGACGTGCTAGAGGCACAGAATGCTTCGAAGTTAAGGGAAAACACGCCCAAGAGCCTCATCAGGGAGAATGGCTTAGAGAACTTTCCGTGCGTGAAAGGAAACCAGCTTCCTGAATTGGTGGGGAGAAAGCCGTGGTCTCTCTTCTAGAGGGCCATGGCCAGTGTGGAAGATACTAAGGTGCTGGGAGCTTGCGTTGTAATTGCTGTGTTTGTTTGTGGTGGTGGAGATTGAACCACGGTCTTGGACATGTTAGATGAACACTCTCACGCTTAATTGTACCCCGAGAAGCGTCTTTCCTGGTGTTTCAACGTCCTGCCTCGGAACTTGTTTTAACTTAGCTAAACCCAGACTTGACCCCAGGGCCTAAGAGTTGCGTTGCTCTGTTGACATATGCCCTGGGAAGTCTATTTCTCCTCATTGGGGTGCCGGGATGAATGTTAACGCCTGGTTCAGAGAGCTGGAACACCTAATTCAGCGAGGGCGGAATTAAAAGCCAGCTTTTTGTGCAGCTGCCGTTTGAACGGTCTTCACTGAGGTAATGGGCCATCGTGAAACCCAAATGGTCCAGTTAGAGAGGGAGAAGTTAAGCTGTAGTTTTAGATGATAAAATCTTCTATTACAAATCCACTAAAAAACCGTTAAAACAAACAGGTATTTAGCATGGTTGCTGGATAAAAGATCAGTACACAAAAATCAATGTGTTTCTATGCTGTAGCAATGAATAAACTAATATAAAGGTAGGGCCTGGTGAGATGGCTCAGCAGAAAAAGCCTGGGGAGCTGAGGTCCAGTTCCAGCACTCACAGAAGGAACTGACTCCCTCAAGTTGTCTTCCGATGTGTCCCCTCCCCTCACACTGTAGTATGTGTAACATGCACACACACACATCAATAAGTGTAATAAATATTTATTTATAAATAAATAAAAATAAAATTATTATTATACTTAGGAATAAGTGTAACAAAAAGTATCAAGCCCATATTCTGAAAAGTGTAAATAAGTGCTGAAAAAAATGAAGACCTAGAAGAATAGATAATTATTCTGTGCTCATAAATCCATACAGTATTGAAGAAATGCCTGAATGTCTACATTTATCATGACAGTATTCACAATAGCCAAGCTATGGAGTCATCTTAGGTGTCCATAAAGAAATGAATGGATAAATAAGATGTCACAAACACACACAGGAGCCTTTTATTGTTGTTTTAGTTTTGATTTTTTTTTGGGGGGTAGAGGGAGAGGTTATAGACAGGGTTTCTTTGTGTAGCCCTGGCTTTCCTGGAACTCACTCTGTAGACCAGGCTAGCCTCCAGCTCAGAGATCCACCTGCCTCTGCCTCCTGAGTGCTGGGATTAAAGATGTGGGTTACCAATGCTCAGATCACCCTGGAATTTTATTCAGCCATAAAAAAAAATTATACTGTTTACAGGAAAATGGATGGAACTAGAGATTATGTTAAGTGAAATAAGTGAGACTCAAAAAATGTTCATATTCTCTCTCATATGTAGAGTTAGATTTTTTTTAAAGACATGAAAGTAGAAGGGGGACTATTAGGAAAGGGTGGAACAGAAGGAGGGGAAGATGGGACAATAGAAAGGAGTGAGGGCCCAAATGTGGCTAAAGTGTATCACATACATATATGAGAATATAAAAAAGAAGCTCATGAATTTCTACATTTATCATATGATAATGAAAACTCTGAGAAAGGGTCGCGCCTGTAGTCCTGACTGTCCTGGAACTCACTATATAGAACAGGCTGGCCGAGAACTCACAGCTGTCCATCTGATTCTACCTCTTATGTGCTGGAATTAAAAGCATGCACCACTATGCCTAAAAAAGGGGGTGGGGGAGAGGATGAATTGTTAGAATGCAAATACTCCACAATTTGACAGATAGAATCAAAGGTAATTCATATCAATTTTTCATTGGAAATCTTGGCAGAAATTGAGAAAATGATTCTAAATTCACATCAAAATTCAACAGATCCAGAATAGAAAATAAATATTTTTCTTTTAAATAGCAAAGTTGGATGAGTTTCACTTCCCCAAGTTCAATAGTTGACCAGCAAATGATAGTAGCTGAGACAGTAGGGTACTGCAGAAAGACAGACATCATGAGGAAAATGAAAACCCCTAAGGAAAGAAGAAAGTTTTGTAAGGAAAATACCTGACGAGGGACTTGAACCTTGACTACACAAAGAACTATTACAACCCAGCATCCAAAACATAAATAACAGAAATGAGCAAAGCCACAAGTAGATGTTTTTGAAGGCAGACGCACAACTGGTTGGAAAGGCACTTACGAAAATGTCAAAATCATTAGTCATAAGAGAATGGGCATTAAGACCTCAATTAGATACCATTCCATACCCATTGGAGTGGTTGCTAGACTTTTTTTTTCTTTTAAGCAGAAATGTCAAGAAGGGAATGGATACCTTGGAGTTTTTGTTCCCTGCTTCTGGAACTACAGAATGACATGGCTGCCTTGGAAAGCTGTCTGCTCTTTCCTCAATCATGTAAAGACAAAACGACTGTAAAGCCGGGCAGAGCTGCCCTCACATACACAGGAGAAGTGAAAGCAAGTGTGGCCGTGTGTACACCTGTACAGCGTGTTCACAGCCATCTTCATAACAGCTGCAAGGCAGGTAGGCACGGGCCAAAGTCCACCACCAGCTTTTTTCCACAGCGGAATATTCTTTGGAAAGAAAATGAAATAAAGTGCCAGTATCCATGAGAGCATACGCATGAGCTCTGAAAACCTGCTCAGTAACTCCAGGCCATAGGCTGTGTGTTTCCATTACACGTTCTGGACTGGCAAATTTACAGACAAAAAAAAAAAAAAAAAGTTTCTTTGCTGCCTAGGACTGGAGCTGGCGCAGGGAGGGAGGTGGTGAGACATTGCAGTGGAGAGCGACAGGAAATGGGGTTTCTTTCTGGGGTTACCCAGATGTTTTGAAACCCCTGCAATGCTGCTTGCCCATTCTATGGCTATTCCTTAAAGCCACTGAAATAAAATCGCGTCCATTTTATTTTTCATTTTTGACAAAGTTTCTTTTCTCCATGTTGTCCAGGCTGTTTGCAAGCTCCTGGGTTCCCATGATCCTCCTGCCTCGGCTTTGTCGGTAGCTGGGACTGCGTGCGCACGCACCAGGGCAACCAGCTCCTACACTTGAAGTGCGTGTGTTTAGAGTGTGAGTTATAACCGGTGAAGGCCCTCTGGAGGGATACGGCTCCATGGCAGAGGGCTTACTTCTGGAACATTTGGGCTCCGGCACCCAAACAAAACCGTTTTTAAACCAAAGAAACAAAACCCAGAGATGTCGCCCTCTGGCTGCATTCTCGTTAGCCGGCTAGATTCTAGACTGGGTCTCCGCAGTGCCTTTGTGGGTTTGTTGCTGTTGTTTGGTGTCTTCTAGCTCTAAAAAAGGGGGGTACAGACATCTCAGGGGGTGGCTGGGGTAACCGCAAAGAAGCCCCAGTTAGTTGAGAAATTCCAAAATATCCTCTTAGGAGAGACAGCCCAGGACCCTCCAGGGAGCCGTTTAAGACTGCCCAAGCCCGGCGCACGCCTTTAACAGTCCCAGCACTTAGGAGGCAGAGGCAGGCAGATCCCCGAGTTCGTCTGAGGCCAGCCTGGTCTACAAAGTGAGTTCCAGGGCATCCAAGGCTGCACAGAGAGACCCTGTCTCAAAGAGAAACAGAACCGAACAGAACAAACCAAACAAAAAACTAAACTTTTCACAGGAAATGAGTTCATGTCTTAATGTGAAATTGAAATTTCCAAAGGACAATCCTGTTAGGAGATTCCGAAATTGGGCCACTCCTGCCCCCTCCCCAGAGCCCCTGAGAAGGGTCCGCTCTGAGCCTGCAGGCACCAGGCTGAACCGCAGGAAGCCGCCATCTCGCTAAGCAGATCATCGGCCCCTCCATAGGGCTCAGCCCAGTGTGAGCCAGGACCGGAAGGCAGTGTTTCAAGGGCCCCATGCCCCAAGCTCCCTCCCAGGGCCCCCACTCAGTGAGTGCAGCGGTCTTTTCGGTTTGCGGAAGACGCTGGTCTTTCCTTGGCTCAGCAGAAAGCTTGCCTGTTGGTAAACTCAGCTGCGTCAAGGCTGTACCCAGCAGGGACGGGCTGGCCAGTCCCAGCTAAGAGCAAACCAAGAGTGGCTCCAACCGCGCCTTCGGGGCGCCCCGCCTCTAGCCCCTGTTCCAGCGAATTCAATGCCCTCTTCTAGCCTCTAGGACTACCCACCCTCCGCTTCATACACCCACGCACAGACAACCAGCACACGTAATTAAAAATAAAACATGTCTTGTGAGTTTTTTTTTTTTTAAAGAGTGAATGCAGTTACCAGTCTTCTGCTAAGACATACAAGGTGACGGACGTTTTAAAGAAAAACAAAAATTTAAAAAAAATCCACCTCATATGATTCACTCTCGAGCCTGAGTGGCGGACACGGTGACTGAAGGTTGACAGGTGACGGTGGGGGCAGAGTGTCACTTCTGTGGCGACTGTAAGCCAGGTGTGGGAACGGCAGTCCTGGGAGCTGGAGACAGGAGGGTCACCAGCTGGGGCCCGCCTGGGCTACACGGCGGAAAAGCGTGTCAAAAATAAGCCTCCAGCAACAGCTACAGCTATGACAAGATTCTTACCCCAAAATACTGACATGATTTTCATCCCCCTTTAAAATTATTCACCGTGCCAAACACATAGCTTGCTGTAAACAGCTTCCCAGCAGTTATTCGGCCCACCGGGGAGTGCTCAGAAGGTGGAAAAAAATCTCCCCCAATAAGCTTCTTAAGTTGTAAATTTAATATACGTATGTTTGAAACTTAATTGGACCGACTCATACTTTTTAAGAAGACAAACGGCCTTTTAACTTCAGCTTCATTTTTTTTTTTTTTCTTTTGAATTTGGGAGAGACGGTACTTCTTTCTTCCCGGTTCTGAAAAACATCCTCGGTGCCTTCAAAAGCTGATGAGGCCGTGTGCACAATGTCTCCTGCCCGATACAGAAAAGGCCCGGTGGGCAGACTTGGCCTTCCACTGCCCCTCTGCGCAAATGTGCCCCTCTGGGTTTGCGCCCGGCTCTTGTTTTCAAACTTCTTGCTCTTGTCTGCGCCTTCGAATCTCTCCTCGCGTGAAGGAAGGACACCCTCTTTCTCAGCCTCTAAAAGCCAACGTTGACTCGTGGCAGTTTCTGTTGTTCTGGCCTGCAGGCTAGCAAGCATTCATAGATCGGCCAGCACAAAGCTTGCCGGACCTTGCTTCCTGTCTGGTGACCCAGCTCCCCCGAATCTCAAATAAATGTTTCTGTCAGGAGACTGAGCGCCCAGCTGTGCAAATTGGTCACAGATGTAATTGCATTTGCCCTCTGCCCTGGAAGAAAACATGCCTGCGGTTGGGGGTTTAGATGTCTGCGAACGAAACACATCACTCCTGACTTCGCGTAACAGCCGTGACGCCCAAAATAAACCGCCACAGAGACGGTGTCACCAGATGTACCGGGTTGTTGCTACCCAGAACTCAGGCTGGTCAACCAGTTACCCAAACCGGACTATTTCATTGGCTGGTCAGGCGAGGTCACAAACCAAGCTTTCCCATTGGTCCCTGCAATTCCCCACCAGGACCCTCAAGCCCCTCCCTGACGTTTGAAAGACCTGCGCAAAGGGCCTTGGTGCCAAATTCCTGGAACAACATGCCAGGGCAGCCACAGAACAGCCACACCGCGGGGCAGCTGCCGGAATCTAATTAAAATAAACACAGCTCTGTGCTGCGGCACCCTGCCCAGAACCTCGGGGTTAATCCACCCGCACAGCTTTTCTGGAGAGTCTGGCACCGAACTTCAACCCCCGCGGACCACAGCGGGACGCCAACTGGGACAGAGGGGTCATGCCTGTCTGAAGCTCGCCAGTGGGACGGCCACAAGGGCACCCTTGCCTCCCAGCAGTTTCTCTGAGTGGCTTTGCAGGTCCAGAGATTGTGCTGCTGGGTAGCTGGGCCCCATGAAACCCAAGACAGGTGGAAGGAACTTTTAAACGAAGTGCATGGAACTTTCCAGAGGGCTGGCCAGGGACCGTGGGCATGACAAAGGATCTGTGGTCCTCAAATATCCCTCCTCTCCCTCCTCCTTCCCTTCCTCCTCTTCCTCACCCTCTCCCACTCCCCTTTCCTTTCCTTTTTCTTTTTCCTCTTCTTTGTTTTGGTTTGATTGTTTAAGATGGGCTCTCACTTATGTAGCTCACACCAGCCTAAAACTCACAGCTCTCCTCCTGCCTCAACCTCCCGGGTTTCTTGAATTACAGGCATGCACCACCAAACCCAGCTTCATTTCCTTCAATTGTAAAAGGGAAAATAAAAGCCAAGATTTAACTGTGTCTCAGGGAGACCACCAGGTAAATCATGGTCCATATGAAGTGCTTTTAAGACAGCCCAGGAAGCAGGATGGGGTGGGGGGAAGGAAAAGAAGAGATGGGGAGAGGAGAAAGGTAAGAGCAGCAAAGCTTCTGTTGAAAGTTCAAGCTCAGAGCTCGTGTTCTCTAGAGAAAACCGAACAAAAGGATATATGCCAACACATGGGGGATTTATAACAAGATACAGTGTGTATACACACACACACACACACTCAGGGATACCACTCAAACTTTCAAGAGGACGGAGAAGTGGAAAATGTTCCAATATAAAGTGATATGGATAAGCCTTAGGTTATTACATTTTTGACATAAACAAGTTGCAAATGTGTGATTCCTTTATGAAGTAGTGAAACAGTCACGTGTGTAGACAGTAGGAGCAGAGGGCTTGGCAGGGTGGGTCCAGGGAGAGGAACATCAGCGAAAGTTGTCAAAAGTGAAGAATCTGCTGTGCACTGCCATAGCTATAGCCAACAACAGCGCAAGTCCCCTGCCTCAGCCTGCTGGCCCGGTAGATTCCAGGAAAGCAGCACCATACCTGGGCTTACTTTATTTGCTCCCTCATTAATAACTGGAAGACAGTAGTGGGGCTGTTTCGGGTGTGAGTGTGTGTGTGTGTGTGTGTGTGTGTGTGTGTGTGTGTGAAAATAGTGAAATGTGTTTCTGTGGGAGTGAGACCAGGTGAAGGACCACAAGTGACGTCCTTGAAAGCAGGAACTCTCAGGTCCACCTGGGAGAATGTGCCAAAGGCTGGCTGAAGGGGTGAAGCTTCACCTTTGTGTCTTGGGATAAACAGGACAATAACAGCAATCGCTTGCATTAACATTTGAACAAATTTCTGCACTGCTGTGCACATCAGTGTGGCCAGTTTTAAAGATGGAAACAACTCGTTTGGGCTATAAGCTTGAAAATGAAAGGTTGAAGAATCTTGGGAGCAGATGCTGAAGTCGGGGCTATGGCAAGGTCTGGACTGTGTTTTAATGTCTTCAGAGTGAATGGGGAAACCTTTGCTTCCCGGTGGAGCCTGCTTTACCATCATCCGTGGTCCTCAAATGTCTTCACAGTCCATGCAGTCTATGGGTCCTCACCTTCCGTGTGCACCAGGGAGCAAACACTGCCTCCCCTCCCCACAGGGAAGGCAGGCTGGCCCTTTGATGGAGGACTGAATGACCCCCTCTCAAGAGCCTGCCTCTGTGTCTCCTCAGCTGTGCAGGAAAAAACACACACATTATAAGGCTGGAACTAAAGGCCATGCTTATGGAATAATGACCCCCTGCTAGAAGGAAAACGACACAAGTAAGTTTAATGGAGCTTCTCCCCCCCCCTTTTTTTTTCTTTTTTTGACTGAAAGGATCAAGAATTGGGCAGCATTCAAAATGGGAAGAGGGGTGCTAGAGACGTGGCTCAGCCCGTAAGGGCACCGGCTGCTCTTGCAGGGTGTCTTTGATTTTCAGCACTCACATGGCCACAAACACCTGTTAACTCCAGTTCCATGCGATTTAGTGCCCTCATCTGGCCTCCAAGGGTACTGCACACACAGACACACACAGACACACACACACACACACACACACACACACACACTCAGTGAACAGATAGTCAGGCAAAACACCTATACACATACAATAAACATACGTAAACATGTTTGTTAAAACCAGAAGTTCAAAGAGTGGCTGAACACAGACACAGGGTTCACATTTGTTCTTTAGTAGTCATAGCTAGGAATCGGTCTTTTCTGAATGTGGTTAACGGGAGGCTCCTCCCCTGTCACCAGTCTGCTGTTTGACTGTCCTTGGCAGAAGCTTGGGCTATAGATTCTGTTGGTCCCTTGGTTTTGGATTCTTTGTTTCTGTTTCACTTTGAAGATGGGGGTCCCCCTCATAGGGAGGCTGGTTTCAAACTCCTGGGTGTAACCATCTCAGCCTTCCTATGATCTGGGACCACGGGCATGTACCAGCTTACCCGTCCAAGATCTGTGTTTTCAAAGCCAGTTACAAGGACTACTCCAGAGTTTTAAGTCTTGCTTTGTTTAGGTAGGATTTCTAAAGGCAGAGAGAAGTTCAGACTAATAGCCTGCTTATTTTCTTTAATACAGCCTGAACACACGCACACACACAGCCCAGCAGGAATGTTACACTGGTTGTAGAACAGATTTGTTTGTTTTGAGCTGGGAAGTTTTTAAGAGTGCATCAGAGATCAGCTTCCTCGTTTCAAAGGAAGGAAAAGACTGCATTCCTCTTGGAAGATGGTTAAATGCTTTCCCCTGCCATTTCTGGTAACTGCAACATTATATTGTCAGAGGATGAAATGACAACAATTTGGCTTAATGATCTTAATTGGCTTTATTTTCCATTCAGGGATTGAGCAAAAGCTTCAGTCTGTAAAAACAGAACAATGGGCTGGAAAAGAACAGAAACAAAACCTAAATCGGATTAGCCAAGGGAAAGCTACTTTCCTTATGAGGTGATAGTTAGGAGAGGGGATAGAGCAACAGGGAAACCGTGGCTTGGCTAGCCTCACATACTCCTCAACCCCAGGTCTGGATAAGGAATTCAGGAGAGGAAATTTCATTGTCACTTGAAACTGAACTGTTTGGGACATTTGGCTGCTGTCTCTGCTTTCTTGAAAAACTAGACAAATAACTTAGTTTTAACTTGGTGACGTGAAACATGGGCACAAGTCAGTCTGCTTGAACAATGGTCCTGGTAACTTCGATTCAGTGATATGTAGGTATACTATATATGTTCATTATATACATTCATTGTGTGTATATATATATTCTTCTTCCTGTGACAAAAATTCCCGACAAAAGCAACTCAGGAAGGTTTTTGGCTCACAGTCTGATGGTTCAGGCTTGGCAGCAGAGACTTGAGGCTGCCCACCACGTTATGCCAGGAAGCAGGGCCATGAATGCTAGTGGACCGGC
The DNA here is from genome assembly GCF_030254825.1 of Meriones unguiculatus. Taxonomy (NCBI): domain Eukaryota; kingdom Metazoa; phylum Chordata; class Mammalia; order Rodentia; family Muridae; genus Meriones; species Meriones unguiculatus. Next base: position 60,552,643 of record NC_083366.1, read on the forward strand.
GCGCTCTCTCTTTTATTATTCAGTCCGTGACCTTAGCCAGTGGGAGGGCACACCTAGCAGGACCGGAAGTTCCTTCCTGTGGAGGCCCTGTGAAGCTTCGGGATTGGACCACAATCTAGAGGCAATGAAGCCACACCCACACCGCCCTCCTGTACTTAAGGTCAGTGGAAGGACCTAGGGAGTCCCTGCCTGCCCCTGGGTGCCGTTAGCAGCCTAATAGAGTAGAGCAGCCGGAGACCCTGTTGCCCTGGTTGTTTGTTTTGTCAGCTTGACACAAGCTAGAGTTTTTTGAGGAAGAGGGAACTAGCCAATAAGCAAGCCTCCAGTAGGGACTGATGGGTGGTGGCTCCCATAGCAGGCTATGTGTTCAAGAAAGCCAGCTAGGCAAGCCGAGAGGAACAGTGTTCCTTCAGGGCCTAGGATTTATTTCTGGCCTCTGGGTTTCTGGCCTGACCTCCCTCAGTGAGCTGAGTGTGAGCTGAGACTTGCAAAACAAACCCTTTCCTCCCCAAGCTTGTTTTTGGTCATGTTGTTCTGTTTCATCACAGAAATAGAAACCGTAACTGTCACACCCATTAACAGGATAAAAAGATAAGCTAGAGACCCAGGAAAAGATAGCTGCAAGTTACAAATCAGACAAAAGACCAATATGTAAAATATCAGGAAATCACAACTTCTATGCTTTTCAAAAAAATTAGAAAACAGATAAAAGACAGGAGCAGACATTTCACAGAGGAAGATATACAGATGGCAAATGAGCACACAAGAATTTGTCCAACATCATTAGCTATTAGGGAAATGCAAATTCAAATCGTGGAACGCCCACCCAAACAACTAAGCCGATACCAGGACTGGGTGTGTGGCTCGTTGGGGGGGAGGCAGGGGAGTGTTTGCCTAGCAGGCACCTCCCCTCTGAGTTTGATCCACAGCACTTAGTAGACCAGTGCACAGGGAGGCAGGGACAGAACGACCAGGAGTTCAAGGCCAGCCTGGCTAGAGACCCCATTAGAACAGACACATCTGATCAGCCAGCTCGGCTGGTGAGTGGAAATGGTACAGGCATGCTCCAGAAACAGCTCTACTCTGGAAAACCTCGGCTGCTTCTTAAAAAATTAAGCATGCAACTGTCACGTGGCCCAGGAACGCTCACCTTGGACATGCACCACAGAGAAATGAAAGTGTATGTCCATGCAAAAGCCTGCATGTGGGTGTTCTCACAAAAACACAAGTCTGACCGATGCTAAGAGTCCATGAGCACGTGTCAGTTCTTCAGTATAACGATGGGCGGACTGCCCTTCGACTTAACTTCAACCTCAAGTGCCGGGTCTTATGCAGAGAAACAGCTCAGGTTCCCTCATAGAGGGGAACATAGGAAAGTGCCCCTGAGCTGTGTCACCGGGCCAATGAGACAAGGCAGATGGTAGCAGGTCCCCCCCCCAACACACACACACACACACACACACACACACACTAAGCTCCATGGGAAGAGCAGCTCAGACCAACATGAACTGAGAGGAGGAGATGTGAAAAATAGCATAGACTTTTTCAGAGAGGCCTAAGTGGGAACTCCAGCTGGGGGTGGACATTAACCATCTTACCTAGCCCATGAGGCCTTAGGTTCAACGTCAAGTGCAGAAAAACAAAAACTGTCTTTGAGACAGTCTTCCTACATAGCCCTGGCTGATCTAAAGCTTGCTGTGTAGACAAGGCCAGAAATCTACCCACCCCTTCCTCCTGAGTGCTGGAGTTAAAGGTGGAAATACCACAGCTGGCAGACAACATTTTTAAATGAAACTCTAATGTGTTTTCCCGGGGCCCAGGGTCCCGGGAAGAAGGCATTGCGACAGGGAATAGAGATTGCAGTCAAGGTCACCAGCCAGCCATTCTCCCTACCTGAGGGCTCAATGGCACAAGTTTTTTTTTTCTCTCACATAAGTGTGATAATATGTCTCCTGGCCAATGCCCCTTCTGGAGGTAGTCGTTTCTGAAGGAAGCAAACACAACCCTCATGATTCCTGCTCAGGCCTGGCCTCAGGGTATCCAGAATCCCATGCAAAGGCAGGAACTACACCGGGGGCACAGGGCCCCTAAAACAAAGTGTCCTCTGTTCTTGTCTGGCATGAACGGAGGTCTAGTTACTGAGGTTCTTCTGTTTTTCTCGGGATGGGGCATACACGATATACATATAGACAACATGTGATAAACATATAGAGAATACATGCTATACATATAGACAATATATGATATACACATAAACAATATGTAATATACATAGAGTAATATGTGATATATAGACATACATATGACAATACATGTGATACATATGACAATACATGTGATACATATGACATACATATGACAATACATGACATACATGCAGATAATACGTGATAAACATAGAGAATACATGCTATACATATAGACAGTATGTGGTAAAACATAAACATATGTGTGCTTGTGATATATGTCAGATATAAGCAGAGGGAAAGACGTGGGTATTCTGAGCCCCGTGTCTTTGCTGCCTGTAGAATCTGAGGTCTCCTGGCATATGCCAACTGCACAGTTTCTTCTGTTCTGAAACTCATATCTTCTGTCTGGGCAAGTCATGCGGTCTTTGTGAGTGCTTTCCATATAAGTAAGGGGACTGAAACGTGGCTTCCCAGCTCTTCTCAGTCACTCCCTGATCCTTTAGTCTCCGGCCCACCAGTGGCCAATAACACCTTCGATTTCCCCTTGATTGGCTAGACTTTATTGCGAAACCCGTTGCCAGCATCAGCCAGTATTTGTTAAAGGCTATAACGTGCTGTTGTGTGAGCAGAACATTCCCGCTAGAGCGGTGACAAAATTATTCTAATACGAGGACATAGCCATGGATAAAGATAATTCCTACTCAAGACATCTGCAGAACTGAAAATTCGAAAGCCAGTGTCTGAGCGCCCTCTAGTGGTGACAAAGGCGCATTACTCCCCAGCATCATTTTCCAGCACAAAGGACCTAAATTGTTGCAGTAAGATATTGGCGTAGGGTTTTCTTGAATCTCATTTTCATTTTCTTCCAGAACCCCTGATATTGCGGCAGGACATGGCATATGAAGATGCAAGTTAATTAAAAGAAGCTTCTAGCATCCAAGATCAGGAAAAAGCGACGAATACTGAGAGGCTGTATAAGATGGAACAGCTTCTGTTAGATGCTAGGGAGAAATAGCATCCTGGGTGATTCTTGCTAGTCTGTCCAGAAAAAAAAAAGTGAGTTCTAGCTGCAGTTTTTCAGTCGGCAATGACAGAACCTGATTGCTTATTGATTAATTGCTTTATTACGCGGTGGCCTAGAGCAAGCAAGTAATCTACCACCAGGACTGATGTTTCCTTCTAAGTTCTTTGAGAAATACGAGATTTATCCTCTGAGTGTGTGTATGTGTGTGGTGTCTGTGCATGCGTGTGCGACTTGAACATCTCTGGGCCTCAGTTTTCCTTGCCAATAAAAAAAACTAGACTAATAAATTAAAATTTTTTCATCCCTAAAATTCTCTTTACAAAACTTGGTCTGGAAAGTTCTATTCTGAAGTAATATGGGATGTTAATTTTATTAGCAGATTTTGTTTTGTCTGGAGGCTGGGTCTTACTGTGTTGTCCAGCCTGACCCCAAACATTTGGGTTCAAGTCATCCTCCTGCCTCAGATTCTCAAATAGGGGGAACCACAGACACCTTGATACAACTTGAGTTATTTGTTTGTTTGTGTGTGTGTGTGTGTGTGTGTGTGTGTGTGTGTGGTGGGGGTGGTATGTGATATGTGGCGTGTGTGTGTGTGATATGTGTGTGTGATGGGGTGGTATGTGTGATATATGTGTATTTCTGTAGGGGGGTCTATAGTGTGTGTATGTTTGTGAATGTGTGTGTAGGGGGGTTATTTCCTTCATCAGCTCTATGGTAGCTTCTCTTGGACTGCTCCTAGGGAGAAAGGAAGATTCAAAGATCAAGCTAGGTATAGTGGTTCATGCATGTAATCCCAGCACTTCAGAGCCTGAGAGCAGAGGATCAGGAGTTCAAGACCACCCTTGGCTACACAGCGAAGTTGAGACCAGATCCTCATTCAAAAAACTAAACAGAATAAAACAATAACAACAACAAATCCAAAGAGGCAGGGGAACTAAGGGTGACTTGGGTAAAGTTGTTAGCTCATGGGATTGTTTGTCTCCCTGGAACTACAAAGGAGAGAGAGAGAGAGAGAGAGAGAGAGAGAGAGAGAGAGAGAGAGAGAGAGAGAAAGCAAATGAGCAAAGACAAAGCGTTTTCCAGCCATTTCCTCCAGAGTAAAATCTTCCTTGAGGAAGCAGGCTCAGGAGGCTCCCGAAACTCAAAGCTCACAGGGCCCCTGTCTGGGGCTACGTAGCAAACGGTTTCAGGTTGAGGAGACTTTTTGGTGTGGTGTGGCGATTCCCAGCTAGCCATTCACAGTCCCACCACAGGGGTCTCTCCTGAGCAGGGCAGAATGAGGATGCCTCCTGTGGCGTGCGGGGGCAGGAGGAACACTCACTTGCCCCTCGTGCTGACGACAGTGGAGCTGGGGAGAAGGAGCTGGAAACGCCTTCACGAGGTAGCAGCCCGGGTCACTAGCCCTTCAGGGCCCAGAGCTTTGTGTTCAGGTTCTGAGGATCCTTTTTTTTTTTTTTTTTTTAAATCAACACAATTATATTTTAGAGTAATGGGCTTTTTATTTTTCCTCCTTCAAATAGAAAGTCATTGTTGACTATCAAAATAATTTCCTCCACATAATTTCATATAGCACCCAGGGCCACGTTTCCAGGGGTGGCCCTGTTCCCCATGCACTGGGCCCTCCAGTAACAGTCATTAACCAACTGGATGCCCTGGAACTTACCTGCTGCATTTCATTTCTGAGACAATATTTCACTGTGTAGCTCCTGGTTGTCCTGGAACTCACAGTGTAGACCAGGCTGGCCTGGAACTCAGAGATCTGCCTGCCTCTGCCTCCTGAGTGCTGAGATTAAAGGCGTGTGCCACCACCTCCCGGCACCACAGTGAATCTTAACAGTGTAAATGCACTGAAAGAATTCATCCAGAGCTGGAGTGATGGCTCAGAGGTTAAGAACACTGGCTGCTCTTCCAGAGGACTAGGGTTTAATTCCCTCTTCAGTTAAATCTTTCTGGAAATAAGGTCACAGGTATTCCCAGAGCCATGGCCCTCGGCGATTCTAGAACTAGTGGAAGTTGAGGGAGCGTGTGTGTGTGTGTGTGTGTGTGTGTGCGCGTGTGTGCTCATGTACGTGTGTGCGTACATGTGTCAGCCCTTTGGGGAAGATATCTGAGAATGAATGTGGAAATTGCCTGAAATGTCAAAGCTGAGTTTCAACACCCAGGATGTCCTCCGGGTAGCCAGCATGACTTTCAGCTCTAGGAGAACACAGTTCCCTACTGTCCTAATAGCTGTTAGAATTGCCATGCTCTTAAGAGGATGGAAATTTATGGAAACATGGCAAGATTCCATTGAGGTCAAAGCGTTTTGAAATTGGCCATAAGCGATTACTAACACTCCCAAGAGTGTGAGGGAAAAGTTTCTGCGTCAAGGAGTCCATCTGATGGAAACTGAAGACTCCCAAGGGTACGTCAGAAATTCCCACAGCGATGGGCACCTGGGCAGTAGGTCAAGCCCTCACATCCCTGACTTCTGTTTCAAACCACAGACAGCGCCCAGCGTGCCTGGCCAGGGCCACTGATGAGATGCTGACAGGTTCTCAGCCAGTTCTCTGACTGCTGAGCAACCTCTCCACAAGTTGAAACCCTTCCTAAAAATAATTACATGGGGAGATATCACAGGCTTAGGGTTTGTGCTCCCCCCAACCCCTCAGAGTCCTCAAATCCGTACACTGAAGCCCTAACTCTACTGTTGCTATACGTGGAGACAGGAAGTAATTAAAATCAAATGAGATTGTGAGCGTGGCCCTTGGAAGACACCGAGTCGGTGCCTTTGTAACAGCAATTCTCAACCTTCCTAATGCTGAGACCCTTTAATACAGTTCCTCACGTTGCAGTGGCCCCCAGCCGTAAACTCTCGACATTCTCAGCATGGAAGGATACGGCGTTAGTAGAGGATATGGAGGCAGAGGCAGGGGGATTTTGAGTTCCGGGTTAGACAGAGATCCATGAAGAGATATTGTCTTAACAAACGCACACACAGAGCAGCGGTTCTCACCTTCCTAGCGCTGCAGCCTTTGCCACAGTTCCTCCTGCTGTGGTGACCCCCAACCATAAAATTATTTCATTGCTGCTTCTTAACTGTAATTGTTGTTAGCATTATGAATGATAATATAAATATCGGTGTTTCCCAATGGTCTAAAGGAGCGTTTGACACTCTCCCCCCCACCCCCACCGCAAAGGGTTCAAGACCCACAGGTTGACAACTGTTGCCTTATAAAAATAGACACAAGAGAGCTCACTCTTCTCTCTCTCTCTCCACCACATGAGGACTCAGGGTGGGGAAAGTAGCCCTCTGCAAGCCAGAAAAAAAAAAAGAGCCCTCGCCAAGAGACAGAGCGGCGTGAGCCTTATTCACATTTATCATATTTCTGATATCTGTGCTGCTTTTGGATTCAGGTGGTAACTCTTCATACAGCAAGCTCCACACTGGGGCCATGGGCTCCTGGGTTATGCAAAAGCATCCCGAGAGAAGGGACTTAGGGGCCTTAAAATTGTTTGGTTTCCTCCCACTCTCTTTGCTAAAACTGATCTGTCACAAGACGCAAGGGATGGATGGATGGTCTCCCTTGTCCTCCAGCCCTCTCATATGTACACAGGAAAGCATTCCTACTCCCCATGAGAAAGGCACCTCTCCTGCCCAACTGCCAGTGTTACATTGCCCCCGGATGCCCTTTGAAATATTCCTGTAGGTGCTGACAAGTCGGGACTTCTGACACCGAGTTCAAATCTCTCGGCAACTCCGGTGTCTATATTGCTGTTTTCAAATCACTGTGGTGTCATGACATAGATTATTTCAAGATAAGGCTTATGATAAATCACTGTCCAACCTAGTAAGTACACATTTTTTAATAGCAAGATATTGGCTTGGGCTGACCTTCTGCACTAGGTCCGACAGACCAAACCAATATGAAACACACTAACATGACAGTTCAGTGGTACGTCTCTCTAATTTATTCATCTGACATTCCAAGAAGTCAAACAAGAATGAGAAATGGTAGCTGCATCTATAAACAGGACAGTTTTTAGCCAGGATAATAAGAAATACCATTTGCTCTAACCTTGACCCAAAAAAAGCAACTTTGCAATAACTAATATGCTTCTTGCTCTTTTTTTTTCTTTTTCCCTCCTGCATTCAGACCACCCACTGTTCTTTTTGATACCCAAACCAACCTCACTTAACCAGCTCATCATTTGGTGTTATCTGATTCTAAGTAACTATTAAAAGGTAGTTAAGAGGGTCTTTAATTTAATTAGCTGATCTTTAAATGTAGAGCAAGATTCCTTTTACTCAGGCAACTTTTTCTCATTTTCCAGGCTTTTAGCGTTATAATTCAGGAGTTTAAGGAATTGAACAGCATTGTTATGGTACAACAACATAGATTTAATTATACATAACAGTTTAACATATATTAATTATACATAATAATGGGCTTCATTTCGGCATGTATATATGTTGGTCATGTCCACCATCCATTACCCTCTCTTATCTCACCCTATTTTCAAGGATCCCTTTTTCTATTCCCAATGAATCCCTCTTCTCCTTTTTGTGTGACTTGGCAAGTTTAATTAAAGTTATTTATGTGAGCATGGGGGGAGGGCTATTTACAAACACATGGAACATCTTACGTGTGGCTACACCACGAAGAAAATGCTAAAATCCTCATTTATTTATGTGACCACATATTCTCATAACTTCTACCTAGGTCTTTCTTGCACTAAATAATGCTCACCTATAGATATATGAACTAATGGAGGGATGTGAGGAAGGTCCCGTGTATCTAAGCAGCACCTCACATGAATTCTAGGCTTTCCTTTTGGACCACATGGATGCTGGCACTTCTTCAGTTCCCTCTGGAGCTAGATGCGGTCATGGGATTCTGTGACAGTCAGGCTCTGCAGAGAAAGAGAACCGATGGTGTGTTTGGTTGGGGGTTTAAGACTGGCTTCTGTAGTACAGTCTAGGCAGTCAGCAGCGGCTGTCTCCCACTGGAGAGCCCAAGAACTGGTAGTCTCTCAGTCTTTGTAAGTCTCCTGGATGGTTGAAAGACTCAGTAGGGAGCACCACCCACAGGAAGGCCCTCGGCAGATGCCCTGGGCTTCCCAGTCTCTACAGCAGTGAGTTCAGTAATGTTCTCGATAAATTTCCCAGTATGTATGATCCAGCTATCCTTCCTTTGTCTCCAGCTACTGGCAGCACTTTAGAATGCTTGTTTGTTGCTGCTGCTGTTACTGTTTTGTTTGTTTGAGGGTTTCATGTAAACCAGATTGATCCTGAACTCTTTACTCTCCTGCCTTGGCTTCCTGGATGCTGGAATTATAGGAATGTGCCAGCGCATGAGTTACGGTTGATTTAGAATTAAGAGAACAGAACTTGCAGACTGAGCTAATGAATAAACCAGCCTCCTTACCACTCAGAAGAAAGTTCCAGGAAGGAGCTCAATGCACCATTTACTTCGAGAGTCCTGGATAGTTTGTATAGTTCACCAAACATGAGCCACATGCTTGGAACCTTTGTCATTCTGTTCACTCTTACTCCGTGATAGTTCTTAAAATCCCAGAGACTCTTTCTAGATGGAGAAATCAGATCAGATTGTGTTTTATTTGAAGTTCTTAGATGTGCTGAGAACAGTGGTAAAGTAACGAAACAACAACAAAAAGAAACATGGATTGGAGTCAGCTTCATCATAAACACACGGTTGAAAAGAAACCAGACACACAAAGGACAAGGCAAGGAAACTTCCGCTTATGCTCAACTTACAGAAAAACAGAAATATTACTTACCCATGAGTTGCTCGTGCTTCAAACACCTGAACAAATGCTATAGAGCATGCTTCTCAGCCTTCCTAATGCTGTGAACCTTCAGTACAGTTCCTCATGTTGTGCTGACCCCAACCACAAAATTATTTTCTTGCTACGTCATCACTGCGACTTTGCCACTGTTTTGAATCATAAATATAAAAACACGATGTGCAGGGTATCTGATATAGAACCCTGTGAAAGGGTTGTCTGACCCCCAAAAGGGTTATTACCCACAGGGCGAGTTACAGATGAAGGAATGTGATCACTTCTGGTGTTGCGCAGTGAGACGGGGACTCAGTGTGGTAGACAGACTAGCCTCAAACTCCTGCTAATCCTTCAGCCTGAGCTTCTCATACCACCATGCCCAGCCCTGTGGACCATGAAATGCCAAAGAAAGACTTTAAGAGTCTGGTGCTGGGCTGGAAGATGTCTCAATGAGAAAAGTGCTTTTCACAATACCATAAGGATCAGAGTTTGGATCACCGGAACCTACCTAAAATCCTGATGAATGTGGTGACCTCAGTGATCCCAATGCTCACTGGTGGGGCCTACACTAAGCTGGGAACGGAATGGTTGGCCAATGGCATGCACTTTCCATGTAATGTGTAAATGAACACTGTGCTGGGGGTTGGCTGTGTTTGTATGAAAAGAATTGGGACCCTCACATAGTGATATCCAAAGCTAACTGGGCCTTTGCAAGGTGGGCTCAGTAAACCCATTGGGTTGTTGGGAGTGCTAGAAGGAATGAAGGTACACAGGACACTGGTTAGTTATTGAAAGAATTGTTATAAAAGGCAAAACCTGGCCATTCTCACCCTCTGGCTTCTGTCTCACCATGCAATCTTCCTGTGTTCTGTGCTTTCCTGCTTGGCATCATCCTCACCAGAGCCTAGCTGATGCCAGCACCATACCCTTGAATCTCCAGAACTGTGAGCTATAGAAGTCTCTTTCCTTTATTCACCACCCAAAGCCCAGCCTCAGGCATTTTGTAATAGCAGCAGAAAATGAACTCACACTACCACGCCAGTGAACAATACAGGTCGTGGAAAGCAACTTTGTGACTCATAATAGAACACATTCTTTCTCTGTCACTGGACCTTAAAGCTGGTCCCTAAATGAAATCTTGTAGGTAGGTTGAGAATGCATCTCGTTTTTGGAAATGGCTTGCTTATTTCAGTCAATAACTTGTAGACTTGAGACTGCTTCCTTTACACAGTTGCTTGCCCTGGATTGTGCTGTGGGTTTACCTAGAGGGATGTTCTGAGTCCTGTGAAATTCTCATTGAAATGGTGACAGTTCATCCTATTGCATATTTATCTATGTACATGGTCCTATGACACAAATATTTTTCAATTTTGAACTCAAAAGCAAGAAAAAGTAGAATTTGTTTCATATTTTTGAACACTTTATTCTGAGACATTCAATTTTATCTCGTGACTTGGGCCTTTAGAATTCTGAGTGCCAAGGCTGGAGAGATGGCTCGGCAAGCTTGAGGACTTGAGTTCAGATCCCTAGACTCCATGCCAGCAGCTGGGCACGACGTTGTGTGCACTGTAACCCCTGTCCTGGAAGTGTGGGGAAGAACCAAGAGATCACTGGGGTTGCTGGCTGCTGGCTTCACTCCAGGTTCAGTGAGAGGCTGTCTCAGGAGAGTAGGCTGCAGATGATAGAGAAGCACCCCTGAAGTCCCCTTCTGACCTCAGCACCTGCCTGGGGCATGAATCCACATCCACGAGTGCACATCAGTCTGTCTGTCTGTCTGTCTGTCTGTCTGTCTCTCTCTCTCTCTCTCTTTCACACACACACACACCCACACGCACACACAATGCACAACCACATACACATGTACATCACACACATTACCCACACAAACACAAGCACACATACACACAAGAAGTGTCAAATATAGAGTCATTTTTAAGCTCAGAAATTCACAGCCCTTTTGTAAGCAGTAAATGTATTGTCTGACTTTCATTTATTTGACTAATAATAGTGTTTGTTTTCAATTTCCTGGTCTGTGACCTGTGTGGATCACGGGTCACCTTCTCAGCCACCAACCACAACATCTTACTTCTTTCTTCCCTACTCCAAGCTGTTTGGAAGGACTGGGCTGAAGGTAGGAAACAGGGAAGAAATGTTTTATCTTGACAAGTTTCCACCACTGCCATCACCACCACCATCATCATCATCGTTATCATCATCATCATCAAGAACCGAGTGCTCAGAGAGAACAATTTTGCCCCATAAGCCACCTCAACAGCCCCCCCTTTTTTTTTTAGTTTTTTACTTTTTTGAACATAAGCTCTTTGTTCCCAGTAAGACACCACAGGCTTGTGTTTCCTTAGAGGAATCCTGAAACGTGAATTTCATAGCTGTTTTCCTTTTTCTTTCATCATTTATTAAGTGAGACTAGAAGTAGCTTCTACATCATGGATTTTTTGGTGATGCACAAAGGAAACGAAAGGGCTAGCAGCCGTCTCTCACAGAATGGGACCTTCCGTCTAGCTCCCGGAGTCCGAGTGTGCCCTGCAGTGACCACACAGCCTCTGGAGAACTGCGGTCCCTAGTTAACAATGAATTGGTCCTACAGACCAACCCTTCCACCGAAAAGCAATTCTAAAACCGTAGATTGGTCCAGAGAGACAGCCCAGCAGCTGTTTGCCACTGAGTGGGACAGCCTGAGTTCAATCCCCAGGATCTACGTGGTGGAGGGTGAGACTACCCGTGCAGTCTACACACAACCGACAGTGCACATGTATGCCCGCTCACACGCACACCACGCCACACACGTGTGCACACACACACACGTGTAAGTAAACAGTGCGTCAAAACTTAAAACACAGGGATTGAAACACAATGTAAAGTTTGGCACAATTCGTACTGAGTTGGCAGAAGGTCAGCATAAACAATCCTGAGTCGACAATAGTTTGGCTTAAGGTTTTTTTCAGCGTTGTGTTTGAAATGATGATTATGGTTTTCTTTTCTTTCTTCTTAAAGATTTATTCATTTTATGTGGATGAGTGTTTTGCCGACATGTGTGTGTGTTCCATGTGTGCATCTGGTGCCTCCAGAGGCCAGAAGAGGGTGCTGGATCCTCTACAACTAGAGTTACTGACTGTTGAAACGTGTGAGTGCTGGGAATTGAACCCGGGTCCTCTGGACTTAACTTCTGAGCCATTTCTCCAAAAAAAAAATTGAATGCAATTTTTTTTCAGGGTTAGAGTGAAACCCTCAGATGTTGGGTGAAAGCAGCATTCGGCAACTCCCAGCCAGCCATTAGGAAGTAACTAACCCTGGGCAGAGGGCCGTGTTGCTAAGTAGGACGGGGAGCGCTAGAGAGATGGCTGGCCCATGTGACGTGTGTCATTAGGGCTGAGCCCTCATCCATCATTTAGTCTCAGCATCTTGGTCAGCCATGCAGAGTCTCTTCTGAATTCACTACCGTTCTGTGAAAACAGAATCTCTGATTAGGGTTGAGAGTAACCTCTGTGTAAGGGTGTAAAAATATGGAACATTCATAAGTTTAACGTTGACCCTTGCATAAGGGGGCACCGTAGTCTACTCTGTATTGTTACAGCTCTAGTACATATGCCATAAAAGTGAGCGTGGAATTGTCACGGCTAGCCTAATCGTCGACTTGACACAGTCCAACTTTACCTTAAAAAAAAGTTATCTCAGCCGAGTGCTTGCTTTTATTGGTCTGTGAGGAAATGTTTCAACTTTTAATGGATGTAGGAGTGCCCTATCCACTGTGGGTGGTACCATTCCCTGGGTAGGTGGTTCCGGGATGTGTAAGAGGATAGCAGAGCTTGGGCCAGCCAGCAAGCAGTGCTCCTCCTCGGACTCTGCCGCACTTCCGTGGCCGTGAGTGAGTGCACTTCCGTGGCCGTGAGTGAGTTCTCTGACTGGAGGTAACAATGACTCAAGAAATAGCAAGCAGACCTGCTTTCCATTCTTGTCTTGAGTTCCTGCCTTAAGGTCTCTAAAATGATGAACTGTGACTGAAAAGCATAAACCAAATAAACCCATCCATTCACAAACTGCTTCTGGCCACAGTGTTTTATCACAGCAAAAGAAAGCAAACTAGAACAAGCCTGGAGTTCTTGGCCCAGATCTCTCCTCAGGGTTGAAGGACATGTTCCCCTGCTCTTTGGAGTGCTATGGCAGACAGCCCAGAACAGTCAGACTCCATGGGGATTGCGTTGGCTAAAGAGGGCAGCTAACTTAGAGTTATGCAGGGAGGTCTAATGACAGATCAAGGTTGGGGGACAAAGGTTTAGACTATTTGCCTCGAGATAGATACATCCAAATAGTTTTCTGCTTGAACCATGGGATCAGGTGTGCTCTCTGCTGAGGCTGAGCCTGGCTCAACATCTCAGTCGTACTCTCTTACCCCCTCCCCCTTATAAACCCCAGAACATTCTTTAAAGACCTCTTGAAAGCTGATCTCCAGCTCAGAGGCTGCCTCCCAGGGAACCCAAACTGAAACAGAATCAGTCAGTGCTCATACAGAAGAAAAAATAGGAAGGGAGGGAGGAAGGAAGGAAGGAAGGATGGAAAGAAGGAGGGAGGGAGGGAGGGAAGGAGGGAGGGAGGGAGGGAGGGAGGGAAAGAGGAAGAAAAACTGAAACAAAAGAAATAAAACTGTCAGTATTTGAGGGTAATATAATGTTAACTTTAAAATATCTGCAAGAAAGTCATCCAACTTGAAGACTTGATTCAACAAGGTTACCTGATGGAAAAGAAATAATTTCTATTATCAACAATAATCAATAAAGAAATGAACTCTAAATCAAAATGGATCATCACGGAACTAAAAGTAAAACAAAAAACAAACGAAAAAATAATTCCACAAAATGTGTGTTAAAGCACCAGGGACCCCCAGATAACCAAATGAACCCTCTTTCAGAGAGAACGAAGCTGATGGCATCACAATACCATCCCACCTCTCAGATTATATCCTAGAGCTGTAAAAAAAAAAAACAAAACAACAACAGCAACAAAACACTAGTGTAGTTCTGGCACAGAAACAGGCACCGCTGGGATGGAAAGGAAGATTCTGAGATAAGTGCACGTAGCTTAAACCACCTAATTACACGCTGGAGAAGAGACAGCCTCTTTCATGCCCGAAGAAACTGCTACTGGACGTCTGCATGGCGCAGGGCGACGCTAGATCCTTATATCTCACTCTCCCCAAAAAGCAATTAAAAATGGATCAAAGACCTTAACAGAAGACCTGGAACTGCTAGAAGGAAGCAAAGATAGATGGAAACAAAGATGGAACACCTGAGGATGAAAGCATTGCCGGAGGCTTTCTGAAAAGGACTCCAGCAGCCAGGAATTTATCCCAAGAACTGACAAGTTTGATTTCATGAAATTAAGAAGTTCCTGAACAGCAAAGGAAACAGTCACCAGAGTAAAGAGACGTCCCGCAGAACGGGAAAAGCAGTTTGTCAAGTACACATTATATAAGAGATTAATATCTAGAATATATAAAGAACTCAAAAGCTAAATTCCCAGACCCCCAAATCTCCCAGTCAATAAACTAATGAACCAAATAGACAGTTCTTAAAAGAAAAAGAAAGTACAGATGACTAACCTAAGCCTGAGAAAGAGTTCAACATCCTTATCCAACGGGTAAGTGCATATTAAAACTGCTTTCAAAGTCCAACTTACCCCCGCCAGAAAAGGCTAACACCAAGAAAATAAAGATGGCGAGTATGTGCGGAAAGAGCGACTCTTGTACGCTGCTGATGGAGGTGTAAATGCAGGCAGTGTGTGAGTCAGTATGGGGGTTCCCCAAAAGTCTGAAAATGCAACTACCCAGCCATGCCACTCTGGTGTACATTACCTGTCCAGCTGCCGTGGAGGCACTTACACATTCTCATGTGCGCTACACCAGTCACAACAGCCAGAAAACGGAACCCGCCTGATGTGCACCAACAGACGAAAGGACCATGAGCATGTGATGCGTATACAACATAAATTCTCATGCATCCATAAGCAAAAATGGAAAGCATGACATTTGCAGGAAAACGGCCACAACCAGAAATCATTATGCTAAGTCAAACAGGTTGGTTAAACAGGTTGGACAATATTGCATATTGTCCCTACTATATGCAGAACCTACACTCAAAAGTGTGTGTGTGTGTGTGTGTGTGTGTGTGTGTGTGTGTGTGTGATTATGAGGTAGGAGGACAGATCATAAGGGAGGTGAGAAAATAGAGAGGGTACTGAAATCCATGTAGGAAGGCAGAAGGGAGCATTAACCTGGGGAGAAAAGAGAACCAGCTGGAAGTCAGGAGAGAAACATGGGGAAGGCAGCGTGGGGTGGAGACAAATAAAAATAAAGTGTGACACATACGTGTAAAGGTGGCACCATGAATCCCATTCCTTTCTACGCTAGCCTGAAGTTTTACAGAAATAAAAACAGGCGCAGAAAGTTTCACGTTTAATTTTTTTATGAGTTTTTGGCATGCGTGCCATATTTCATGACGCATGACAATTGAATCTGGCTTGCTTTTGCCTTTTTGCTTGACCCTAGAAACTCTTGCCGCTCTCGGTCTCTGCTATGGGAGGAGTGTTGCCCTGTACAACAGCGACACGTTATTGAAAGCACACTCTTCGTCATAAATGAACATTGCTCCCCATCTGGTGGCGCTGTTACAAGGTGCTTGAACCTTTGGGATATGGGGGTCTGGCCGAAAGTAGATCAGAAGGGGGCAGGCGAGGTATCCCTCTTCTGGATCCTGCTTGCTCTCCCCGCTTCTTTATCTAGCGATAGGAAGAGCCTCTGCCACCTACTCCTGCCGCCTTGAACTCTTCAGTGCCTTCCCTAGGATGGGCTGTTGCCATTTAAGCTGTTTCTGTTAAGTATTTTGGTGACAGTCACAAGACAGGGAACTGGTACAGTGGAAGATTTTTGGTTTGGACAGAAAACAAACAAATGAATAAACAAACAAACAAACAAAACATTTCTGAATTTTGACCATGTAGAATCACTTTATGTGAAGCGAATCTCGTAGGCCCCATGTAGGACTGTGTTAGAAGGAGCCCTCAGCCTTCAGATTCAGGGCCAGGAGGCCAAACTCTGACCCACCCTACCCCCCTCCACCTCTGTCTCACTGTACAGCCCTGGCTGTTCTGGAACTCATTATGCGGACTAGGCTAGCTTTGAACTTACAGAGATCTGCCCTCCTCCGCCTCTCAAATACTGGGATTAAAGACATGCACCACCCAGTCTCCCTCCCCTTAACGAGCCTTAATGTAATGGGCACTCTAAGTAACTTTGTCTGAAGGCGTTTTAAAAACTATATTAGTGGCTTTTTTGTGTGTTTGTCTTTTAGGGTAGTTTTTATGTGTACTGAAAGACAATCTTCAAATTATATGTCAGTCAGCTTTGCAGAGCTATAACAAAATGCCTCTAATAATCAAGTTAACAAGAAAGAATGATTGTTTCAGCTCATAGTTTTGGAGGTTTCAGCCGAGTGTTGGTTGCTCTCCTTGCTTTTGCATCTGTGGCAAAGGACAGGCTCCTGTCGTGGAGTGAGCTACTCACCTCAGGACAGTGAGAGAGTACCCCCAAGATCACACTCCGGTGACCCAAAGACCTTCCCCCAGGCCCCGCCTCTTAAAGTTCACTTCTCCACCTCCGGACAGTGCCAAGGTGGAGATGAGGCATTTTCTCTGCGGGCTTTTGGCGGTATCCAGATGTTAGCAAATGATTAAATTAGTTTGATAGCTAAACTATAATACTTTAAAGCTGAAAACAAAAACACCAACCTCTTGTTTCTTGAGACAAAATCTCATACTGTGGCCAGGGCTAGCCTGAAGTTCCTTATCATAGCCCAAGGGCACAGATCTCCAGATTTAATCACTTGAGTGCTGAGATTACAGGTATAAACCACTATACCCAGTCAAGAGTTATTTTTAAATTTTCAGATCTATGATTCTAATTGTATTACTCTGTTTAGTACAATTTGACATGAGCAAAGCTATGAGAAATGGTTAGTTCTCTTTGCAAATTAAATTACTCCTGACATAGTTGCCCTGGATAAACTTAATATATTTTGTATTAAATTTCCTTTTTTTGTGCTCCAATTATCTGACTTAACAAATAAGATATCCCAATGTATTTAAACAGCTCCTATAAAATCTAATAAATTAAAGTATAAGTATGTTGAAGCTTATGTTCTTTCATGTACTTAAGCCTGGTAAGAACGTTAACCTAAAATAGCAAATCCAATTCAATTGTCCAACTTCGTATTTTAAATGAGTCAGCAAGCCAACCTCTTGCTGCAAATGGCAGAATCCTCTTAAGCAGAGCAAGCATCTAAGATGTCAAACACAAACAAATGCTTTAAAATGAAAAGACTACTGTGGGGTTGGTACGATCAGGTATTTCTCTAATTCTAAATCTTCCCAGGGTAGAGAAGACTTTCTCAGATTGTTAAATTCCTTTATTTTATTAGTATTTTGCCTGGATGGATGTACGTACCTCCATGCAGTTCCCATAGCGGCCAGAAGAGGGCATCTTATCCCCTGCCACTAGTGGTACAGATGGTGATGGGCTGCCCCGCACGTGCTAGGAACCAAACTCAGATCCTCTGCAACAGCAGCAAGTACCCTTAACCACAGAGCTGCCTCTCTAGCCCCGTGGTTAATCTTGTCAGTTTGATTTGATTTTAAATCACCTTGGAAACGACCCTCTGGCCTCTCTGTGAAAGTTTCTAGATGGGGTTAATTGAGTTGGGAAATGCCTAAATGTGGACATCACCCTTCCGTGAGCTGGAGTCCTCAAATGAATGTCAGCCTCGGCTACACAGCAACTTTTAGGTCAGTCTGCTACGTGAGACCTTGTCTTAGAAACAAAGGAAGAAAGAGAAAAAGAGACTTCCCTGAACTAGAGATTCTCCTGCCTCACCCCTCACCCACCCACAATGGGCCTTCTCCTCCACCATTCCTAAAAGCAGGAATGTCTTTCTTTTTTAATCTTCTTCCTTCCTTCCTTCCTTCCTTCCTTCCTTCCTTCCTTCCTTCCTTCCTTCCTTCCTCCCTCCCTCCCTCCCTCCCTCCCTCCCTCTCTCTCTTCCTTCTTCCTTTCTTTCTTCACTAGGCAGGACTTTATCAACTGAGATCGTGTCTGTGCTTTTACAATTGCCCCCCAATCAGAGAAGGCAAACTAGTTGCTCACGTAAATGAACCACCTTCTTCATGTAACTAGTGACTTGTAGGTTAAAATGGTTGAGTGGTGATTTTACTCGACTAGGAAGCAGTCTTAAGTATTTTCTTTCCTACAAGGCTAACTATTCATAAGAAAAGGAAGGGGAAGCCGCTGTTGGGATAATGGATGCATTTAAGCAATGGGTAGTTAGTGCTCTGGTTTGGGCACCACAAAGTTTGTGGCGTCCAGAGTGGAGATGGGGTGAAGGTGGGGTATGATGCCTGCTCTCTGTAGAAGGGTGGAGAAGGGTGCATTAGTCTGTCACTGTGAAGAGACACCATGACCAAGGCAATTCATACATCTAGCACTTAAGTGGGGACTTTCTTACAGTTTCAGAGAATTAGTCCCTCATCATTACGGCAGGAATCAGACAGGCATGCTGCTTGGAGCAGGAGCTGAGAGCTACATCCTAATCCACAAGGAAAGGGTGGGCTGAGCTGGTGTGGACTTTTGAAATCTCAAAGCTCACTCAAGGGCCACAGTTTCTCCAGCAAAGCCCCACGTACTCCAACAAAGCCACACCCCATTATCCTCCTAATCCTTCTCAAATAGAGGGACTCCATGATAACTAGGCATCCAAATATACGAGCCTGTGGAGCCCATTCTTTCTCAAACCACCACAAAAGTCACGATCTCAGTGTGACAGGTGCTGCCTGCGCTCCTGCAGATGAGACCAGGCTAGCCCAGGAATGGTTGAGCAAGAAAGAAGTATCTAGCTGCAAAAAGCAATTCTTGCTAGGTCCTGGCTTGAAAAGTCATGTTTTAGGATCCATAGGTGAGTTCCAAGCAAATGGCCGCATCTTATATTATCAAGAAACACTCTCCTACCACCCCCCATCGTTATAAACTCACTTTAGTTATATTAGGATATTACATGTTTATTTACTATGCATATTTCACATGCATTATATATTAGTGGGGTTCAGTGTGATATTTCCATGCTTTAAAATGTGACCAAATCCAATCTTTAAAATGTTTTTTAATCTATCTTTTAAAAAATGTTAAATTAGCATATAATTAGATATAATTAAGACATTTTGAGCAAAATGTGTTTAAGGGATTCTTCTTCCTCTTTAAACATTTTTTGTTTCTTATTGTTATGTGTGTATGTATATGCGCATACAGATGTCATATACTTTTGGGAGATCATATTGCCTTCCATTGTGGTTTTAAACTCAGATTGTCTGGATTTCATGGTCTTTACCAGAGAGGACATGTCAGTGGTCCCAGTCTCTCTTTTTCTACCCTGCTCCCGCCACATACTCCTTTCTCAGTCTCTCTACAATCGAAAAAAAAAAAAAAAAAAACCTGCCGTGTGCCACGATTTATTTGCAGTCCCCAAACCCACACTCACTGTATCTTCCCTGTGCTTCAAAGACAGGTACTGAGCAGCAAAGGGCTTGGGCTGCCTGCGTGTGCATTCCCGGACGGCCTGGTGTTCCGCCTTCTCTTACGGCAATCATCCTGTAAAGTGGTGTGCCTGGTGCCGTTTTTGTTTGTCTGTCTGTCCGCTTTTCACTTTTGAGCTTTTTTGTGGGTAATACGGCTGGTTGGGTTTTCTTGAGGCTAGTGCCGAAGCTGCCAGAGCATCCCTGGGTCTGAGGAAGTTGTGCTCTGCCTTAGGGAGAACATACGTGTGTGTCCCACAAGCTTCGTTGGGGCAACAGTGCTAGGCCTGCAGGCTGCGATTCCAGCGAAATGAATCTACCGTGACTTCATCCAGTACTCTTCCTTAAACACGTGTACATGTCAAGCAAGGCCGTGGCGATCATTACTAAGGATGCCACATATGTTCTTCTTGCAGGAGTCTAACCTGATGGTGTCTGCAGGCCAGGCGCTCCACATTTGCTGTCTCACTTTTCACGGTTCCTTTCCACTAAGAAGAATCTGCTGTGATTGGCGAGCACTGCTCTGAGTGACGGTGAGTCTTTTTTTTTAAGCTTCACTCAAAGGGAGTTTATGGTCGCATAGCTTTTTTTAAATTTATTTATTTTTTATATTAATCACAGCTTATTTACTTTGTATCCCAGCTGTAGCCCCCTCCCTCAATCCCTCCCAATCCCACCCTTCCTCCCTTATCTTCTCCTTGCTCCTTTCCAAGTCCACTAATAGGGGAGGACCTCCTCCCCTTCCATCTGACCCTAGCTTATCAAGTCTTCTCAGGACTGGCTGCAATGTCCTCTTCTGTGGCCTAGCCAGGCTGCTCTTCCCTCGTGGGAGGGGAATGGAAGAGCTCGTTGTTGAGTTCATGTCAGAAATAGTCCCTGTTTCCCTTTTAGAGAGCCCATTTGGACAGTGAGCTACTATGGACTATATCCAAGCAGGGGTTCTAAGTTATATCCATACATGGTCCTTGGTTGGAGAAACAGTCTCATGAAAGACCCCTGTGCCCTGTACTCTCCAGGTCTTACTAATTCTCCCTTCTTTCATATGATTCCCTGCAGTCTACTGAAGGTTTGGTTATGAGTCTTAATATCTGCTTTAATACACTGCTAGGTATAGTCTTTCAGAGGCCCTCTGTGGTAGGCTCCTGTCCTGTTACTTGTTTTCTCCTACATCCAATATCTATCCCATTTGTCTTTGAGAATTCTCTGTAGAGGATTATAGAAGGGCAGAAAAACACTTAAAGAAATGCTCAACGTCCTTAGCCATCAGGGAGATGCAAATCAAAACGACCCTGAGATTTCACCTTACATCCATCAGAATGGGTAAGATAAAAAAGTGACAACACATGCTGGAGAGGATGTGGAGAAAGGGGAACTTTCCTCCACTGCTGGTGGGAATGCAAACTTGTACAACCACTTTGGAAATCAGTCTGGCACTTTCTTAGACAAATAGGAATAGTTATTCCTCAAGATCCAGCTTTATCACTCCTAGGCATATATCCAAAAGATGCTCAAGTACACAACAAAGACATTTGCTTGACCATGTTTATAGCAGCCTTATTCGTAATATCCAGAACCTGGAAACAACCCAGATGTCCCTCAGTTGAGGAATGGATACAAAAATTGTGGTACTTTTACACAATGGAATATTACTCAGCAATTAAAAACGAGGAAATCACAAAATTTGCAGGCAAATGGTGGGACCTAGAAACGATCATCCTGAGTGAGGTATCCCAAAAGCAAAAAACACGCATGGTATACACTCACTTATATAGACCTATAAGACAGGATAAACATACTGAAATCTATATACCTAAAGGAGATGAACAAGAAAAAGGACTCGGGGTAAGATGACCAGTCCTCACTTAGAATGACGGTGAGTCTTGACTGCTCTGCTCACCTAACTGAAGTCATGCCATGCTGGCCACTGCCTTTGTAGCTCTGAGCAGGAGCCATGACAGACACGAGGCAGGCAGGATATAAGAATGAAATTTGTTCCTTGATAAGCAGAACCTAAATTTGGAGCAGAAAAGGGCAAGGCTGTAGAATCCGCAGTCAGGCCTCATGGGTGCTATTCTGAGCGACACTTAAGAGTCGAGATGACCCCAGAATAAACCTGGCTGGAAATAGCACGGCAGTTGGCCTTCTTCTCAACCTTCACAGCTTACAAAGAAAGGGATAATAATCGCTGAGGATAGCGATTTAAAAGAATATTTGAGGCTTCAGCTGTAGCTCGGCGAAAAAACGCATAGATGAGGTGTGAGCTTCCCAAGTTCAATCCTTAGCATGTTCAGTCGGGGAGTCAGGGGTTGGCACACATGCTTTTGTTGTTCAATGCCGGGCACACCAGGCTCACGAGCCTTAGAGAGCTTTCGGGGCGTCTCTCATCTCTGTTTCCCATCTCATCATGGGAAGGCTGGGACTGTACACACTCTACTGGCTTTGATGTGTTAGTCAGGGTTCTCTAGAGTAACAGAATTTATGGAATATATATATACGGAGGGGGTTTATTAGAATGACTCACAAGCTGCAGTCCAGCTAATCCAACAATGTCTGGCTGCGAACAGAAACTCCAAGCATCCAGTAGTTTCTCAGTCCACAAAGCTGGCACCTCAGTGTCTCAGCTGATCCTCAGTATACCCTAGAATCCCAACGAGGGAGGCTCTGACACCAGCAAAGGGATAAATGTGCTAGCAAGGGGAGAGCAAGCAGGCAAAAAGCAAAAGCTTCCTTCTTCCATGTCTTTATACAAGATTCCAGCAGAAGGTGTGGCCTGGATTAAGCTGTGTCTCCTGCCTCAAAGACCAGGATTAGAAGTGGATCCACCAAATTCACATTAAGAATTTTTTTTTTTTCTAAACAGGTGTACCCTGCATTTTTGGATTTTAGTTAATTTCAATTCAGTCAAGATGACAACAAAGGAAAGCTGTCACAATTCGGCATTACGTGGGCTCTGAGGATATGAACTCATATCTTCATGCTCGTGTGATAAGTGCCTTTACTACTGAGACTTCTCCCGGCCTCATTGTTCTTAAACATATAATACACTATAACTCCACAGGGGAAGACCTCTCATCCTCAGAGATTTAGGATTCAGTGATGGAGCCAAAGAGGAAGCCAGTGAAACGAATCTTCTGTGTTTATGAAAATTTTCCTAACTGACAATTGGGGCTGCACTGGGGTGGAGCTCAGTGGTAGGGCACATGCTGAGCATGCTTGAGGCTCAGGGATCCATTCCCAGCACACACAGGAAGAGGTCAGTGGCCCACAGTAGCTAAAACACTAGTCACAAGGAAGTTGTCACCCTCTGGCCATTTTTAATGAAAGATTTTATTTAATATGTATGCATGTGCTCTACATATGTGTGCATGGTGCATGCAGAGGCCAGAAGAGTATGTGGGTCCTCTGGAATTGGAGTTAGAGACGGTGTTAGTCCTGCATGTGGGTTGTGAGAACAAAATACGGGTTGATTGCAAGTGCTCTTAACTGCTGAATCTTCGTCCCAGGCCTCTAGCATTTCCCCCCCTTTTACTTTGTGTGTTAGTTTCTTTTTGTGGTCACTGTGATGAAATAGCCTGACAAAAAGGAACTTGAAGAGAGAAAGGGCTTCTTTTCAGCTCCAGGACACAGTTCATCATGTGGGGAGGTCACAGAGGCAGAAGCCTGAGGTGGTTGGTCACACGGCATCCTTAGTCAAGAAGCAGAAGTGGATGAACTGATGCTTGCATGCGTGTGGTACTCAGCGTACTTTCTGTATTCTTCTACAATCCAGTTTCCCCGGAGAGGGGAATAGTGCCACCCAGAGTGGGCAGATCCTCCCACTAGTCAAGACAATGCTCTGCAGACCAACTTAACCTAGACAGTCCCTCACTGAAACTTTTTTCATCTGATTCTTGGTCACTTCAAGTTGACAGTTCTAACTGTCCCTCACACCTTGACCTTGTTATGATTTGAATCTGAATGTCAAATTCAGAGTTTTTGGTCCCTAGTTTGTGGTACTTTTTGGAGGCTGTGGCATCGGAAGGAGAAGGGAACTGACTGGTGGAAAATGGATAAAAACGGGTGGGCCTTGAAGGTTGTACCCAATGTGGCCTCATAAAATGAACTGGGTAATGCTCCTTCTGTTTCCATTTTGTGGAATAATCGGAGGAGTAATGGCATTAACTTTTCTTTGAGAGCCTGGAGGAATTCTGCACTAAAACCATTTGGCCTGGCTTTTGTTGTTATTGTTGGGAGGCTTTTAATTACTGCTTCTGTTGCACTAAGGGCTATAGGTCTCATCAAACTGCTTATCTGATCTTGATTCAACTTTGGTAAGTGACATCTATCAAGAAACTTACCCCTTTCTTTTAGATGTTCTGATTTGGGGGAGTACAGGTTTTTAAGGTAGGTCCTAACGGTCCTCTGGATTTCCTCAGTGTCTGTTGTTATGCCCCTCCCCTTTCCTTTCTGTTTTTGTTAATTTGGACATTCACTCTCTGCCTTTCAGTTAATTTGGATAAGGGTTTCTCAATGTTATTAGCTTTTCTCAAAGAAAGAAACTCATTTATTTGATTCTTTGTATTGTTTCTATTTTATTGATTACAGCCCTGAGTTTGATTATTTTTAGCCATCTAGTCCTTTTGGGAGTGATTTCTTCTTGTTCTAGAGCTTCCAAATGTGCTGTTAAGTTACTAGGATGAGATTTCTCCAATCTTGATGTTGTTGTTGCTGTCATCTTCCTCCTCTTCTCTTCCTCCTCTTCCTCCTCTTTCTCCTCCTCCTCCTCCTCCTCTCTTCCTCCTTCTTCTTAATGTAGGCACTTTGTACTATGAAGTTACTTCGTAGAACTGCCTTCACTGTGTTCCAGAAGTTTGTTTGTTGTGTATTCATTTCCATTGAATTCTGGAAAGTCTTTAATTTTTTTAATTTATGTCCTGATCCATTTTTCATTCGGCAGTGAGTTGTTCGGTTTCTATAAGCTTGTAAGCTTTCTGTTGTTGGCTTCCAATTTTAATCTGTGGTGGTCAGATAGGATGCAGAGTGTTATTTCAGTTTTCTTATATCTGTTATATCTGTTTAGACTTGCCTTCTGTCTGAGCATTTTGAGTATATCAGTTTTGGAGAAAGTTTCGTGATGTGCTGAGAAAAAGTATATTGTTTTGTTTTCAGGAGAAATATTCTGCAAATATCTGTTAGGCCCATTTGCGTTGTTACATCATTTAGCTCCAGCATTTCTCGGTGTAGGTTTTGTCTGGATGACCTGCCTGTCAGCAAGAGTGAACTGTTGAAGTCTCCCATTGTCAGGGTGTGAGAGTCGATGTCATTGAAGCTGTAGTCGTATTTCTTTCATGAATTTGGGTGCCCATATGTTTGGTGCATAGGTGTTAAGAGTGGCATCGTCCTTTGATGGTAGTGTCCCTTCCTGTCTCTTCTGATTACTTTTGGTTTGAAGTCTATTTTATCAGATATTAAAATGGCCACTCCAGCTTGCTTCTTGGTTTATTTGCTTGAATATCTTTTTCTACCCTATCACCCTGATATGAAGTCTATCCTTGATGTTAAGGTGTGATTCTTGGATGCAGCAGAAGGATGGATCCTGTTTGGGTATCTAGTCTATTAGTCTGTGTTTTTGTTTTTTTTTTTAAATTGGGGAATTGAGGCCATTGATGCTGAGAGATATCAATGAGCAATGTTTGTTAACTCCTGTTATTTTGTTGTGGCGTGTGTGTGTGTGTGTGTGTGTGTGTGTGTATGTGTGTGCGTGTGTGTCTCCTCTTTTGATTTGCCAGTCTGGTATTATTTATTCATGTGGTTCTTTTTTTTTTTATGTGGTTAACATAGTTTGGAGTTTTCTTTCTATCACTTTTTGTAGGGCTGAATTTGACAATAAATACTGCTTAAGTTTGGTTTTAACATAGAATGTCTTTCACGTATTGCGACTGAAAATTTTGCTGTCTACAGTAGTCTGGGCTAGCATCTGTGGTCTCTTAGACTGTGTAGAACATTTGTCCAGGCCCTTCTAGTTTTTAGAGTCTCCATTCAGAAGTCATTTGTAATTCTAATAGAATTAATAGAATTCTAATAGAATTCTAATAATTCTTTAATTATTACTTGGTCTTTTCCCCTTGTAGTTTGAAATTTTCTTTTTTGTTGTTGTTCAGTGTGTTCAGTGTTTTATTATGTGCTGCAGGGACTTTCTTTCCTGGTACAGTTTATCTGGTGTTCTGTATGCTTCTTGTATCTTGATAGACATCTCCTTTAGGTTAGGAAAATTTTCTTCCACGATTTTGTTGAAAGTATTTGTTCTGTGCCTTTGTTCTGGACTTCTTCCCTGTCTATTTCTGCTATTCTTGGATCTGAGCTTTTCATAGTGTCCAAGATTTCCTGGATGTTTTGTGCCAGGATCTTTTTAGATTTAACATTTTTTGACGGATGTATCCATTTCTTCTATCATTGCCTGAGGTCCTCTTTTCCATCTTTTGTATTCTATTGGTGAGGCTTGCCTCTGAAGTTCCTGTTCAAGTTCCTAAATTTTTTCTTTTCCAGATTTCCCTCAGTTTGTGTTTTCTTTATTGGTTCTATTTCCACTTCCAGGTCTTGAACTGTTTTTATCCATCTTCTACAGTTTGCTTGTGTTTTTATAGATTTCTTTAGGAGATTCATTAATTCCCCCTTTAAGGACCTCTACCTCTATCATATTCATGTCGGCTATTTTAAGGTCTTTGTTTTCTGCTTCAGCTATGTTGCAATACTCAAGGCCTGCTGTGGTAGAGTTGCTGGATTCTAGTGGAGACTCATATCCTGGCTGTTAATAATTGTGTTTTTATACTTGCATCTAGGCATCTGGGTTTAGAAATATTGTAATTCTAGGTACTGATACTTGGTCTTTTCTTTGTTGGGTGAGTGTTTCATTCCTTGGTTTCTGTTGCCCTCACTGGGTCTTTCGAGAGTGTGGTGGCTGTGCTCTGTGTTGCCTGGTAGGAAATAATTCTGGGATCCTGATATATGTGGCCATTCAGGTGAAATGTGTTTCTAAGTATTGGGACCAGACACTTGGGAATTGGGCTGGGCTGGGTGGGCTGAGTGGGTCCACAGGAAGGAGGAAAACAGACTGTCCAGGATCTGATTAGTTCCCTGGGAAGAGAGGCAGAGACTTAGGCGAGGCCACGGGTAGTTCGCTGCAGAGCTGGGGATGAGACTGGGGGATTGGATATGGAGGAGAGGCAGGACTGTCATGATCTGAAGCTCACCTGCCTGCTTTGCTGGCCTACTTTCTTCTCTGGCAGGCTTGCCTGGCGGGCTTCCCAGAGAATGCCTGCTAGAGGGGTGGTGGGGAGGGCTGTGATTACAAGATGAGTGGAGAGAAAGATTGGAGGAGATCAACATGAGCCAAGAGTGGGGAGGGGGGCCCCAGCAGGGTCTACTACAGAGGTAGGGGTGAGACTTGGATGGGATTTGGAGAAGAGGAGGGATAGATAAGGATCTACAATTAGCTTACATGCTTTCCTGGCTGGAGTGGCCTGTGGGTTCCCAGGGAATGCCTGCTGGAGTTGGGGGCTGGGATAACACAATTACTGGAAGTATTTGACAGTGTCTAGGGTATAGTATCATTTAACAAATGCTAGCTAACGTCATCAGAGGTCTGGATAGGTATCACTGACCCTCACATTCAAGAGTGTGACACTGGGCAAGTGTTCAGCAGCCATCTTTGTTTAAGCGACTGACTATCTTTCTGTTACCATAACCGAGACTCAAGATTAAGCAATTTATGAAGAGAAAATGTTCATTTTGCCTTTGGTGTTCTAATGCGTAGCCGTCTTACCCCCTTACATTGGGATGTCATGGCAGAAGTGCATAGCAGAAACAAATGTTCGTCTCATGGGCTTGATCCCATTAGCTACCACCCTGGGATCCCTGAGTAAGTATGTGTGCATTTTTTTGTTGTCTACAGTGATGGAGACCGAACTCCTCGTTTATATTAGAGAAGCACTCCACCTCTGAGCCACTCCCAGCCACCCCCCACAAGCCACTACCCCAGCCACCTCCCGTGCATTCTAATTCTCCTGCCACACGTATTCCAGTTATTCCACAGAGATATTACTATTTTTGCTTAGGAAGTTTTTTGTAGAGCTGAAAGCAGAGCCCATAGTTCTTGACAACTTTGTTGAGACGGAGGGCATTGAAATAATTGTGTTGGGTG
This sequence comes from Meriones unguiculatus, assembly GCF_030254825.1. Taxonomy (NCBI): domain Eukaryota; kingdom Metazoa; phylum Chordata; class Mammalia; order Rodentia; family Muridae; genus Meriones; species Meriones unguiculatus. The sequence continues at coordinate 60,580,445 of NC_083366.1, forward strand.
TCCTGGTGAGGAGTTGGGGAAGAATAAAGACACTATAGAGGACACTGGTGAGGTGGGGGCCGGGAATTATTTTTCTGGACCCTATAAAAAGACGGAGCTTTCTACAAACTTGTTGCCACACCCATGTTTCCACATCAGCACCGAGAAAATGTGGTGCGGAGACCAGGCAGGACACCTTCAGCCTGGGTGTGAAACATATTTTTTTTGTTTGTTTGTTTGTTTGTTTCATCACGGTGACAAAATACCTGACAAAAGCAAAGCAAGGAAAGAGTCCTAGTCAGGGTTACTATTGCTGTGATGAAACTCCATTACCAAAAGCAAGTTGGGGAGAAAAGGGTCTGTTTGGCTTACACTTCCACATCACTGTTCATCATAGAAGGAAGTCAGGACAGGAACTCAAACAGAGTAAAAACCTGGAGGCAGGAGCCCAGGCAGAGGTCATGGAGGGCTGCTGCCTCCTGGCTTGCGTCCCATGCTTGCTCAGCCTGCTTTCTTCTAGAACCCAGAGCCACCAGCCAAAGTCTGGAACTATCCATAATTAGGAAAATGCCTTACAGCTGGATCTTATGAGGAATTTTCTCAATCAAGGCTCCCTCCTTTCAGATAACTCTAGTTCATATGTCAAGTTGACCTAAGACCAGCTGCCACACAGGGCTTGCCTCAGCTTAGTGTGGGCAGGGAATAATTACCTCAAACCCTCGTTTGGATTGAAGCAAAGTAGTAGGAAATAGCATCTATCACTGGGTCACCATTGAGTTCTATTTTTTATTCCTTCTTTTTCCTCCACACCTACTTTCAGGGATTCAGTCCACAGTGAAGAAGCCACTTCAACCAGACTGCAGCTCCAGGGCTGAATATAACTCATGACCTCAAGTAACATGGGTTCTGGTCCATCCAGGGTTGGGCTGTCTCAGCCTGCCCTTGTGTTGTGGACACCTTTAAACCACTTCTCAGGTCTTTTTTTTTTTTTTTTAATTGTGCATAAACAAATACAGTAACAGAACCACAGTTTGAAAATTCAAGGAAAAAAAAAACTTTTTAAAAGTTTGGCCGTAACTATAAGTCTGAAAATCGTGCTTTTAAAGGCACAGAACAGAAGATTGAAAAGCACTAAAGAACGTTATTATATTGAGATACGGGCATTGGAATGTGAGCAAACTGTGGTGGAGTCATCTGAGTGCTTGTTCATGAACGCATTGAATGGCAAGCTCTCCTAGCACATTCAGTAGATGGTACAGTTTAGAATGTGACTTGAGGGACCCCTAGAGTTGCGGAGAAGAACGCCAGTGTCCACGATCTCCAGGGCGACAAGGTCCCCAGCGTTAGTCCAGCTGTGCTGAGCAGTCTTCATTCACTGTTTAATTTCAGTGAGAAGTTCCTGTAACAGCTTCTTCGAGAACCAGCTGAGATTCATAGACCCTAAGAGACCTCTGGAAGTTGGGATACCACAAATGTCCCGTGACATAGGCTAAGTCGGGGGAGCCGTACATCACGGCACAAAGCTATCCTTGATTGAGCTCTGACCTGCCCCTTGACCTGGCTGAGTTTTGTGGGCCTTGATTTTTCTCATATGTGTCTATGAGAGTGATAATAGCATAGGGTTCTGTGAGGACGAGCTGAGATAAAAGAAAACAAAAACAAAACAAAACAGAACAACAACAACAAAAACACTGAGCATCGTACCTGGCACACCAAAGAGCTGATGTTAAATATGAGCTTTTGGGACAAAGAGGCTGGACATCAGAAGAAGGAGAAAAGAGGGAACAAGTCAGGAGCCTGACACAGAGGACCTCTGAAAATCTCTGCCCTGCAGACTATCAATGTAGATACTGAGACTTATGGGCAACCTTTGGGCAGAGTGCAGAGAATCTTAGGAAAGAAGTGGGAAATAGTAAGATCTGGAGAGGACAGGAACTCCATAAGGAGAGCAACAGAACCAAAAAAATCTGAGCACAGGGGTCTTTCCTGAGACTGCTATTCCAACCAAGGACTATGCATGGAGATAACCTAAGACCCCTGCACAGATGTAGCCCATGGCAGTTCAGTGGGTTCCATTGTAATAGGAACAGGGACTGTCTCTGATATGAATTGATTGGCCTGCTTTTTAATTTCCTCCCCCTGAGGGGGAAGCAGCATTACCAGGCCACAGAAGAAGACAATGCAGCCACTCCTGATGAGACCTAATTGACTAGGATCAGAAGGAAGGAAAAGAAGTCCTCCCTTATCAGTGGACTTGGGGATGGGCATGCAGGCAGAGGGTGGAGGAAGGGAGGGATTGGGATGGGAGGAGGGAGGGAACCATGGGGGGGGATACAAAGTGAGTAAAGTGTAATTAATAAAGAAAAATTTAAAAAAAATTATGAGCTTTTGGTGCCTGACTCACTCACAAAAGTAGCCATCTGGGCAGTCTGAGTTAACAAAAAAAGCCACTAATTATAACAAGCGCACATCTTTAAATTTGTTTCTTTGTTTAGCTTATTGCTTAAAATCTAATCGGGGGGCTGGCAGAATAGCTCAGTGGGTAGGGCACACTCAGTAATTAGGCCTGAGGACCTTGAGTTCAGTCCCTGGGATCTGTGTGGAGGAAGGAGAAAACCAACTGCCAAAGCAGGTTGTTCTCTGGTCTCCACATGTGTCCACCCCACTGCTTCTACATAAATTAAATAAATGTGGTTTTTAAAAATCTTATGTAGCAAGAAGACAAAGCAAGTGCAACGAAATAGGGGCTTGTCCTAACATGCTAATAATGTGACTCCTTGCTGCTCAACCAGTATTTATAAAAGTTAATAAATGACTCTGGACAGCTGCCTTGCTGGGGAGCTTCCTGTCTTATCAAGTATAGTGATCACTGGGAATCGGGTGATATGCAAATTTTACTTCAATAGCCCTGGGTGGGGTCCAGGCTTTTGAACCTGTTTTGAGTAAGGCTGTGGAGAAACTGGCTGTGTGGACCAGATAATGAATGTATGGGTGTCTGCAAAACCTTCAAGACACAGATAGAAACAGAATTCGTAATGGTGTTCATTAGGATCCTTCTCCTGGGAGTATATATGTTCTAAGTCCATTGTGGTAAACCAATGAAGTTAGTGGCCTTACATACAAGAGCTTGAGTGACTTCAGATCAGCTACACTTCGGGAAAATTCCCACCCCAGAACAGGTAACATCGGAAGAGCCCCTTGGCAGACAGCTACGATGCTGGAGTCCCCTCCTTTCCAGTGATTTCATGTAGCCTACACAACGCAGGGAGGGGAGCCTCAAGTGTCTTGTAAATTTCTTGATGTACAATCCCCATTCTCCTTTTCTCTCCACACGGGAGTATTTCAACTGGGAAAAAACTGCTATTACCCTCATGGGAAAGAATTAGAACCCGTTAGAAATCATAGGAACATGATTTTGTGTCTGAGGAGGCACCTAGCATATTCCAGGAAGAAAAGGCATGGCACGCCTACGGTGAACTTCTGTCTCTTCAGTACCAGAGAGTATCCAAGAACAGACAACCTAAGTCCTCTTTTCCTTTATGACGATGACTGTGACAGAGCATACAGAGCCTGCTTGCTTTTCTTGCTTCTAAGTTGGGTTTGCACAGTTTGTAAAGGGTCATAAACATTTCGTTGGCTGAAATGATGGTGGTAATTTTCATTCTCTTTGGTAAGTTTGATTTCCTTCCATGAAAATGAGTGAACTTCCTGTAGGGTAAAGATATTGAGAGCAAGTGGGATGGGCTAAGACCGTCATTGTTTGCAGACCTTTGGGTTAATGTGATTACCGGGCAACAGTGTTTTTATGGTTAGCTAAAGCACATGCTGGTTCACAGAGAATGGGAGGGAAACAAAAGTGATTCTGAGGCACGATAGAAAGATGAGAAATTATGGAAACATGGAAAGGGAAAGGAAATGAGCCCCTCCCTCTGGCTGAGGCCTCCCACCAGCTGAGAATGACCAATCCCAGCATGATGAGCATTTGTTGTGGTGAATTGAATGAGAGTAGCCCCCACAGGCTCATGTATTTATCTGAATGCTTGGGCGACAATTGGAGGAACTATTTGGGAAGGAATAGGAGATGTGGCCTTGTTGAAGAAAGGGTGTCACTGGGGGTGGGCTCTGAGGTTTCAAAGGATTCCATTTCCAGCCAGCCCCCCACTCACCTTCCCTCCCTCTCTTCCTCCGTCCTTCACCTCTTCCTTGCACTTGTGGATCAAGACATAAGCTCTTAATTATTGTTCCAGCTCCATGCCTACCTGCCTGCTCCTGCTGTGGTGTTTATGGACTCTAACCCTCTGAAACCGTAAGGCCCAGATAAACTCTCTGTTTTGTAAGATGCCTTGGTCATGGTATCTTACCATAGCAGTAGAAAAATAACTCAAGACATTTGTTTAAAATGCTTCTCTTTCCCCGGCTGTGAACCTGCAATTTTCTAGCAAAGCCACCTATATAGTAAAAGTATACACTCTGAAGCAATGGGGTTGTCTTATCAGATCGTAGTCACACCCAACATGCCCTATAATGCCATTTATTAAAAACAGGGAAGAGAGAGGAGAAATGTCTTAGTTCCCCTTTGAGATGTTACCTGAGCCTCTAAAATGGTACACATGTGGCCAGTACTAAAACACTTAATTCAGACTGCCACAGGGGTCCGAGAGAACTTCTGTGCCTCTGTTCTGCTCTTGCTGACAATCCCCGCCTGGCGCAGGTAACAGTCTAGACTCCACAACATGAGGAAACATGACTCCAAATAACTACTGTTAATCTTTTGTCAGCCTGATACATCTGGGGTCATCTGGGAAGAGGCAGCTTCAGCTGAGGATTTGCCTCCATCAGATCGCTTTGTGAACATGTCTGTGGAGCATTTTCTTGATTGAGGGTTGAAGTAGGAGGGTTCAGCCCACTGGACAGGTGGTCCTGGATGTAAGACAGCAGCTGAGAAAGCCATGGAGCATAGGCTGGTGGGTGGAGAGCCTCCACAGTCCCTGTTTCCGTTCCTGTGCTGGCTTCCATGTTGATGAACTGTACCCTGTAAGCCAAATAAACCCTTTTCTCCTCCAAGTTGCTTTTGGTAAGGGTGTTTTATCATCGAAATGCAAACTAACTGATAGCTACCATTTATTGAATAATTAATATAGAGCATTTACTGTGCTTATGTGCTGGATAATTTTCTGTCAACTTGACACAGGCTAGAGTAATCTGAAAGGGGGAACTTCAACTGAGAAGATGCCTCCGTAAGATCCGGCTGTAAGACATTTTCCTGATTAGTGATTGATGGGGGAGGGCCCAGCCCATTGTGGGCAGTGCCATCCCTGGGCTGGTGGTTCTGGGTTCTAAAGCAAGCGGGCTGAGGCAGCCATGGGGCCAGTAAGACAGCAAGTAGCACCCTCCGTGGCCTCTGCATCAGCTCCCGCCTCCAGGTTCCTGCCCTGCTTGAGTTCCTGTCCTGACTTCCTTCTATGATGAACTGTGACATGGAAGTATAAGCCAAATCAACGTTTTCCTCCACAATTTTCTTCTTGGTCATGGTGTTTTGTTGTAGCAACAGAAACCCTGACTAAGACAACTTCCTTTCCAAGTTTTGTTTTTGTTTTGAGACAGGGTCTTTCTATGTAGCCTTGGTTGTCCTGGAACTCACTATGTAGGTCAGGCTGGCCTCACAGAGATCTGTGATCTGCCTGCCTCTTTATTCTGGGTGCTGGGATTAAAGGCTTGCACCACCACCATGCTCTAACCTTTCCTTTTAACCTAAGAAAGTACTTGAGTCAGACACCCTCAAGGTCACCTAACTGGAATGTGACCAAGTTTTCAACCTAGGCAGAGGCCCCAAGACACTTCATTTATGTAAGCCTCTTTTTTTTCCCCTGCTCCCTCTTTTGTATTTTTGTTCTAGTTGGAACACTGGCTGTGTACATTATGATCATTGCCATGGACTTACACAGGCCCTAGCCCTGTTTGTTTGTTTGGATAACCTCCCAATAGTTTCTTCTTGAGCATACAAGAGGCCTGTCTCAACACTTGGTGGGCAAACTGGGAGTGAAATTAGGGAAGCCAAAAATTTCAACCTTTTTGTAAGTGAGGGCACAGTAAAAAAAACAAAACACCAAGATGACGGCTGCTCCATGGTTCTGGAGAAGGTTTTTGTCTTAGTCATTGTTCTATAGCTGAGACGAGACACCAAGACCAGGGTAACTCTTAAAAAAGAAAGCGTTCAGTTGGGGCTTGATTTACAGTGTCAGAGGCTTAGTCCATTATCATCATGGCAGACAGCATGTCAAGCAGATGGAATGACACTGGGCCTGGCGTGGGCTTTTGAAAAGTCAAAGGTCACTCCTGGTGCCAGAAGTCCTCCAAGAGGCCACACCTCCTAATCCTGCCAATCTTATCAAACAGTTCCACTCCTGTTTAGGAAGCATTCAAATATAGGAGCCCATGGAGACCATTCTTATTCAAACCACCATGCTTCTTATTGTAGATAGGAGCAAGAGAGCAGCCAGAGATAGAAGAGTCCAGAGCAGAGAGAAAAAGAAGTAGACTGGTCATGGCTAGGGCTAGCTCTTCAGGGAGAGAGGGTAGGTAGAGAAACTAATGGGTAGAGAGAATAGCAAAAATGGTGGGAGTGTCCTGCCCCACCATTAGTTAGTTGGAACTAGCCTGGGAACTAGCAAAGTGGAGGAGGAGAGAACCGGAAGGCTATCTATCACAGGGACCTTGGCATTTATAACAAGTGCATGTTGCTAGGGCCCTGAGGAGCCTGGATGTTAGCTTTAGGCTGTGGTATGCAATCATGGGTATACGCCAAGGAAGCGGCCCTTTCTCACAGATCCCTGAGGAATGCTGCACGTGAGCCAGCAATCTTTTGTTTACCCTTCCAGCCACCGGCAGGAGCTGAGCCTAGACTGTCGTTTAGAACCAAGTCAGTGGGCCTGTCTTTGTTTTTGAGTTCCCTTTTGACCTGACACTTGCCATAGATAAAGACGCCACACTTTTAGAGCCAGGCGTAGTGGCTTTAATCCCACTACTCACACAGAAGGCGGCACTAGGGAGGTAGGGTTCAAGACCAGCTGTTCTACATAGGGACTTACAGGACAGCCAGAGCGACATAGTGACACCCTGTCTTAGAGAGAGAGAGCGCGCGCTCATACCCTGGTAAACTGGGAAGACTGATCTCTCTGGCTTCTCCTTTGGTAACCTCTGAGTCAGACTAGGGCACACTTTGTGGATGAGACTTTGTTGCAGGTGTTCTGTTGAAGGTCTTCTAATCCGCACCCATCTCTGAACTCCGGCCCTGCCTGGAGTACTCTAGGCTAGGGTTCTAGACCAGGTTCAGGCAGAAACTGCTGAGCTAAAGCAGGAGGCGGGGCTAACAGACCCAGGGGCGGGGCTCACATTAGGCGAGGGGGCGTGGGCGGGGATAGGGGCGGGACCTGGACGCCGGGGCCGGGCGTGCCCCGGGGCGCCGGGCGAGTGAAATCGTGTCGGGGGCTCGGGGCGTACCGGCATAAGAACAGGGCGTGCGCACCGGGCTCACCGAGCGCCGGTCTGCGCACAGCCATCCCGGCGCCGCTGTACGCACGCGCCCCGCAGCCCCTGGCTGACGCCGGCCTTTGCACCGCCTCCGCCGCAGGAAGCCACCGCGCACCGCCGGCACCATGCCCCGCATTGATGCGGACCTTAAACTCGACTTCAAGGATGTTCTGCTGCGACCTAAGCGGAGCAGCCTCAAGAGCCGAGCCGAGGTGGGGGCCGCTGGCAGGCCGCTTTCGGGTTGACAAGCGGGAAGTGGGTATAAGGGGTGGCACAAGGTGCCTTATCTGTGCCGGAGGCAGGGGAGTCACACCCTCTTCCCCCTTGAGAAAGGGGAAGGCCAGTCGGTTTTCTCTTACACCTGGGCAGTCTTTAGGGTCAGTGACGGGGGGTCCTAGTTCTGGCCTGGAATTATAAATGCTCCTGTCTGTCACTGGTGGGCTTGGGGAAGTTCACACTGGAACTCGACCACAGAGGCGCTAAGATCAACCAAGTGACCAGTGACTTTAAAAGGAATAGGTCTCAGGAGGGGAACTCGGGGAGGAGAGAAAGCGGAGAGGCTAGGATGGAAAGGAAGAGAAACGTAACCGCAGATTCTTGGAATTTGGAGCAGGGTCCCCTGGTGCTGGGTCCTGCTTCTGCTGATTTAGCATCAGGTCCTGTGGTGGAATGTCGCGGCGAACAGGGCAGAAAAAACCGGGCGCTCCCTACACTCGGGCTCAAGGTTTTCTTTCTGAGTTTAAATGGTCTCGCTGGAGCGGAGCCTGGGGACCTGCTTCTTGGTGGCGCCCTTCAGTACTGGACAGCCTGCAGTTCCAACCCAGAGTGAGACAAGCGGACGGCGCTGGGGTGAGGGTGATTTCGGGCCGTGGGGAAGTTAGTTGTGCAATAAGGTGAACGCTTGGAAACAGGTGGAGACGGGAGACGGCCGGCCGAGGTCAGACTTTGAAGGATAAATAGTTTGGAGCCGGCTGGGGTAGTGGCTTTGCTCTGTGGGGGAACTCAGGAGGAAGAGAGTTTGGGCCCAAAGAGTAGACACGGGGAAGCTAAGCCAGCCTGCCCGTCCCATCCCTCTTGCTCCACAAACAAGACCATAAATAAATCCCCTCCGCAAACAACTCGCTCGGTGCCCAGGCCCGACTGCAGTGCCTACAGCTGCCAGCTGAGGGTTGGCGTGGATTAGGGCTGCCTCCTGAGCTAGCCAATGAGCGAGTAGAACCAAGTCACTTTCCCTAAGCAGGGGCATGGGAGACGGGAAGTGTGTGTGGGGGCGTGACAGACCCTTATCCACTCAGATTAGATGCCCCCGGCCTGTCCTTCATCGTGTACTCTCAGGTGTTAAAGAACAGGGCAAACCCTTGGAACGAAAATAAACGCCAGAGAAAACACCTGGACTGTTGAGCAGACACCGGGAACCAGTGGGAACCTAAAACCAGACCAGGATAAAATGTTCGCGGCATCCTGGGCTGACAATGTAGTGGCCTCAGTGTTTGTTTGTTTCCCCTTAATGTTTGTTTAAATTTCATTTAGACGTGAACCACTCACATATACACAAAAGCGTATTTATCTGTAGGAAGCAAGGATCAGTGCATTTTCTGGACTGGGAAAGCTCTTGAGAAGGTGCGGTATTAATATTTATGTGAGCAAAATGATGTCATGCCAAAGTTGGCTTTGTAATTTGTGCTGATGGCCGCTCTTAATGTCCCAGCATGGATCTCATCGTGCAGTCTGGGTGTACCTGTCACAGTGAGAATTGGTGCCTTCGAGGACTGTCACTCAGCTTGCAGCTTTTGTGGGAGAGTTGACGGGCATGGTTGTTGCAATTGTTAGTGGTGGAGCCTCCTGGGGCTGGCCGCTCCTGCCTGGTGGATGAGCTCGTATAATATGACTTGCCGGCTTGGCACTGGGTAGGGAACTACCTTAGCCTCTGAAATGTTCCATCTCAGTGTTTCTTTTGTTGTCTTGTGATACCTGATTTTTCTTGTAGGCAGGCACAGCCAGGGGCTTCCCCTTGGTAGAAATAATATCTAGATGCAAATTGGAAACTCCGCAGTAGATAGATGTTCAACAGTTCAAGAGCCCTGAGGGGGTATGCCCAGGAGAAAATGGCCACCAAATAGGGAGCAGGATCTAGCTGGGAGTGGTTTTACCAGTTCAACAGTTTGCTCAGAACCAAGGCCTGAAGGAGTCTTAATGAACCGGGCAAAAAGATCAAGAGTAATCCCCTCCTGAGGAGTTTGCTACTCCTGCTGGGGCATTTTCACCAGCGAACAGAAAATGGGATTTGGTCCTGGGAGGGGTGATCCGCTTAGGTGTACATTTACGGGGCAGCCGCAGACCCGGTCACCTCCCAAGTGCCTAGCTCGAGGTACCAAAGTTGGAAGCGCCACAGGGTTTGTGGATTAAGACTTTTGGATTTATCTGATGCACATGGGGCTTGCATTATTCCAAGGGACCCAATCCTGGCTTTAACACCCCACCCTAGTTCTTAAGTAAGAATTTTCCTTATATAAACATGTTCATGTCTGTGTGCGTGCATACATGTTTGCCCACAGATGCAAGTATGAGGGCCAGAGGTCAGACTCTGGTATTAGTCCTCAGGTACTGTCCATTTTTGTATTATTATTATTATTATTATATTTTTGGGTTTTAAGATAGCCTTAGCTGTCCTGGATTCACTTTGTAGACCAGGCTGGCCTCAAACTCACAGGGATCCACCTGCCTCTGCCTCCCAGAGTGCTGGGATTAAAGGCATGCACCACCACGACTGGCCTATTACTATATTTTTGATACAGGGTTCCCCCTCACCCCCAGCTGGTCTGGAACTTCCCAAGTAGTCTGCTCTGGCTAGCCAGCAAGATCCAGGGAGCTCTGCCTGTTGCCACCTTCCTGGCCCTGGGGATTACAAGTGTGCCACTCTTCCTGGCATTTTAACTTGGGTTCTGGGACTCAAACTCAGATCCTCATGCTTGTATGGCAAGCCCTTTAATGACTGAGCCATCTCCCCCAGCCAACAAGAGGTTTTCCTTTATATATCATATATCATATATATATATGTTTGTTTTAACCTAGTAATGCAGGATTTCAAAAGTTGGGTATTGAATAATATTCACAATAGAGAATATTCACCCACTTGTCCTAGGACAGGGCAAATGCAAATGCCTTTCCATCTGCTTACAACTCTTGTCATGATTGTTGGACCATTGAGGAGAGCCAGTTGAGAGGGTTATTCCCAGCTGTGACAGGCTGACCCATAGCGGATAGAGAACAGGGCAGGTGGAGACAATATAGGGAAGAAAGGAGGCTCCAGCTTTTAGTCAGAGTTCCATTACTGTGCATTCTATTGCTTCGACATTGTGTCCTGGGGCCCGCCGTAAGTAGAAGATATAGAAGAGGTGGCTGGATTAAGAGCCTTGTCTGTCTCCCAGTTAGGCAAGCTGGAAAGCCGTGATCAAGGTGTGTCTATGGGGTCGATTTCTCTCTAGAGCTGTGTGTGAGGGAGACAGCACCTGCTCCATGCACCACCCCAGCTCCTGCTGGTTTGCTGGCTACTTTTGACCCTCCTTGGCATGTAGATGCCCCTGACGTCATCTCTGTAAGCTGACCTCCTTTGGTTTGCTTGTGTCCCCTTTTGATAAGAACATCAGTCATACTGGGCTCTTCTACACCCTAAGTGACCTCACCTTAGCTTGGTTACTTGGCAAAGATCCTGTTTTCAAATCAAGTTTCATTCATAGGTATTGGGGTTAAGACTTCAGTGCCATTCAGGGGAGCCACAATTCAACCTGTAACAGCCTAGGTAAACTTTGCTTTGTGGAATTAGAAAGTTTGCCCAGATTTGTTCTTAGTCACGAGTGCAGTGGAATCACCTAGGGAGATACTCCAAAGTACACAAGTTCCAACAGAAGCTTTGACTGAGGCAGCTTGGGGAGGTCTTGGCGTGTTGGCAGAGATCCTCAAGAAGGCTTTCACGGTGCGAACCACTGCTGTAGCTTACAATGCCCTCTTCACTTAGGGACTGTGTGGCTCACTGTGGTGCCAAGCTGTGCAGGAGTGTTTCAGAAACACGAGAACCAATGGCTTCCAAGCTTCCTGGGTTCCCATCAGCATCCAGAAGGCCTGTTCTAGGTAGTCGGGATGCTGGACTTCCCTCCCCATGGGACTGCAATCTGATCCCAGGGCCTTTGTGAAACACTTCCCAGAAGGGTTTCCCAAAGGCCAACGATGTTTCTCTCTCTAGGGCTTCCTCTCTTCCCCGAGAGTCAAGTGGCGATTGTTGATGACCACGTGGCTGCATGTCTATGGAGCTTAACATACAAGCATGGCCTGGTGTGCTCTTAAGGGTTTGGGAAGGAAGTGTTGGGTGGGGAGGCAAGGCTGGTTCCCTGTGCCATCACTTACTGCCTTTCTGTCCTGTCCGAGAGTGATCATTTTTTTTTTGTTACAGGAGTGGAACGTATTTCCTGTAGTGGCTCCTTAAGCTTGACTCATTCCATGGAACTTCTCAGAAAGGTGGCAGTGTATACTTTAGATCTGCAGGATGCTGGGGAACGAGCAGACTGACTCACTGAAGAGAACAGAAGTTATTTTGGGGGGGGGTGAAAAGAGGGAGTCTGCTGCTTTTTGAGTGAGAATTTAGGGTGCTGTATCTGGGTTGTTCAGCAGCTGTGGCAGAGAAGAGAGTCTGGAGTGAAGAATTTATCTCTCAGTGAACAAGAGGACAGTTCTGGGCATGCATGTGTGTCTGGGTAGATAAGGTTAGGGCAGATAATTTTTCATTTCTCATTCTTAGAACTAAATATTGGGAAGGATCTGCCTTATGTCATTTGGGAGGGAAAGGTTTGCTGCCAGAGCATGGCATTTGCTAAACACAGGTTCCGCTGCTGCAATACAGCTCTTCCAGTGCCAAGAATCAGCCTTGTGGAGAGAGGAAGCAGAGGGTTCATTTTCAAGGTTCTGTGTGTGCGTGTGCGTGTGCGTGTGCGTGTGCGTGTGCGTGTGCGTGTGCGTGCGTGCACAGGCACCCAAGCTGCAGGTAGATTTTGGTGTGCCAAGAAAAAAAAAAAAAAAACCATTGTGATCTCAGCTGGGCACAGCGTGGAGGCTCTTTTCTCCTGGGCATCTTGGGTAGAACCACAAGAGGATCTGAGGCCAGGAATTCTGATTGCTTTCAGTCTGGGCCCAAGAGTGGGAGGCCCAGTAGTCCTGCAGAGTTGCAGAGAACAGCCTCACTCAGACATCCTTGGGTGGTCAGCCGGACACCAACAGAGGAAAGGGATGAGACGCCACCTGGGAAGTTCACAGAATGTCAGGGTCTCACTTCCTCTCCCTGACCGCTGTTTCAGGCTAGCACAGTCATTTTATGACAGCCGCTAGCCAGGAAGTCTTTCTGACTTATAGAAGCAAGAAAACAAAAAAAAGGGCTAATGGGTCTGAGGTGCAGCACAGTGTGTTCCGACTGAATGCAGACTGCAAAGTGCAAGCTGAATGAAATGGAAAAGAGAAGCATCAGGTGGATGGACACTGGTTGAAGGTGGCAATTGCTTATACTCAGGCAGCCTGGGTCCATGTAGGACTAAGTCATTTTAGAAGTCTAAAGTTCAAGTTTCTCCTTGGCCACTCGCCCTACTCCAGTGTGGTCTGTGTTGCTTAGGATACAGCCAAAGCAATGAATGATGCAGAGTATTTCAAACAGGGAATTTATTAACCCACAGTGCACGTGTGTGTGTGTGTGTGTGTGTGTATGTATGTGTATGTACACATATGTGTGGTATGTGCATGGTATCTGTATGGAGATCGGAGGACACCCTTCAGTGTGGATCCTCAGGGTCCTTCTACTTTGTGTTTGAGACAAAGTCTGTCTTTGGCCTGGAACCTCACTAGTCAGCCAGGTTAGCTAGGCCTAAGAGCATTAAGCAATCTGCCTGTTTCCACCTCCCATACCCTCGTGGCTGGGATAGTAAGCATGTGCCTGTCCTCCTGATAGCTCTGGTGATGCTAATTTAGGTTCTCATGCTTGCAAGGCAAGTACTTTATTGACTGAGACAGCTCCTTTACTGAAATTCCTCCTGCTGTGGCCGGGAGATTGGCAATAGCAATAGCACCCAAGGGTGAGAGTTGGTGGGAGGAACTGGACCGTGTGGGGAAAGCTGGAAGCAGGAATGTGCACAGAACTGAAGGGGGCTGCAGCTGCCCTGTAAAAGCAGCCCAAGGCAGAGAGGTTCTGGATCTCAACCCTTGTCCATCAGTACCAAGTTTCTCACTTGGCATCTTCCATTGGTCAAACCCAGCCAGACATGAATTTGAGAAATGGGGTCTTGGGAGTGGCCTCTCTGTGATAAGCTCAAGCACAAGTCTGTCACGAGTAATTATGATTCCACCAGCTTTTTTGTGAGGATCCAGCACTGACACAACATTCCGCTTAGCCCACAGTGCTGGCTGAGCATCCTACCGGAATCCTGACAGCTCTTAGTCACACGCATGCACTCAGGTAGGAGTTTCCAGGAGAGCTGGTGGGCCCTCCCTGCAGCTGTCAGAGGAACCAGCGTTTCTCTGCTGGGACAGATGGTTGCATTGTGTTTCCTCCCAGCGTTCATAATTACCAAACAGCTGCCGGAGCTGAAAGGCAAAGGGATTAAGGAATTGTATCTCGGCACTGGTGAATTTGGAGTGTGGCTCAAGGTGAACAGGGGCATGGGAAGGACCTGACAGGAAGAGGAAGGAAGGAGGAGGGCCAGTCTTGTTGGGGAAGAGCGGGTGGATTTTCCTGGGAGAGGAATGGGTCCTCCAGCGCTTGGAGGGGCAGGAAGTAATAATGTGTGCATGTGTGCTTCCGACCATCGTGAGACAGGGTAAGGAAAGGAGGCAGCAGAGGGATTGGAGAAGCTGATGAAGAACAGATCTCACATACATCTTGGTCTTCCTGTAAGACTATCCAGTGTCTTATATAGGTGTGCGGGGACAGTGGGGACTGCTTGAGATTTTGTGTGTGGGTATAGCTTGTCCCTTGGTTTTCTTGAGGGCTCTCCTGTCCTTGGAACACTGGGCCAGAGCCCTAAGAGCATGTAGGGGCTGAGGAGCACACGCATCCTTGGTGCCCTCCCCACTCACTCTGGACACTGGGAATTCTGCCTGTGTTATGTAAGAGCTGACTCTCCTTTCTTTCCCTTTTTTTTCCCCCAACAGGTGGATCTTGAGCGAACCTTTACGTTTCGAAACTCAAAGCAGACCTACTCAGGGATTCCCATCATTGTGGCCAACATGGACACGGTGGGGACATTTGAGATGGCTGTGGTGATGTCACAGGTGAGAGCTCAGGCACTTCACTAGACCCTCCGCTCTTTTTGAGGGTGGTGATGTCCAGTGCCTGGACTCTGTCACTTTTTGCTGAGTCTGTTGCAAGGAGCACCTCCTTCCTGCTTCTGCAGGTAAAAGATGTTCATGTCTGAACTCTGCCCTCTGCAAACTGGTTCAGATCTGCTCCTGTCTCTTCTGTGAAAATGCCTGTGATGGTTTTAAAGTCAGACTTTCAAAAGAAAGTTAGGCAACAGGGTGAATGCCATATTGGAGAGGGCCATCACCTTTGTTCTGAAAACAGCCACTTTGTATTCGCATTTGTAGCATTTAATATGTTGTGTTGGGGAGTGCTCACTGTTTCTGCTGTAATGTATCTCTCAGTCCTTATCAGAACTCCATGGGCTAGGCTCCTTTTGCAGATGAGGAATCTGAGGCAGACAGAGAAAGAGGAGGGACAAACTGTCCAGGGCCTTCAGTCAAGTAGGGAGGCAGGACATAAACACAGTGACCCCAGAATCTGGACAACACAGCTCTAAATTGGATGGATCCCAAGGCAAATTCAAGGTTTCTTTTGACTAGTGTCTTGGCCTAGCCAAGGCATTTGTTGCCTCACAGAGCTGTGTGTCTGTTGTGTATCTGTTTCTGCTGGCCGTGTCTGCCAAGTACAAAGATAAATGCAATTAGTCGGAACAGCTTCTCACTGTGGGGTGGCAGGTCTGACCACAGGAGACGCTGGGATTCATCATTAGGCAGCGATGAGGAAGAAAAGATTCTCAAATTATGAGCTCAGAAAGTGGAGTGGGGGGGGGTCATCCACCTGGCTGAGGATTGACCGTTTGTCAGCTCTAAGCCTCTGCTGGAGAGAGAGGTCTGAGGCAAATACATTAATTGCTGAAGGAATGTGGTATTTTTCCCCCTCCTAATCTTTCCCTTCTTTGTTGTTAATGACGACTTGTGACTATTGTTTAGTGTATGTGGTAGGTAGTGTGAGAAAGTGTCCCTGAAGTTCCATGTGTTTAAAGGCGTTTCCCAGGGTGGTGCTTTTCAAGGGAGTAAAGCCCTTAAGAGATGGGGCCTGGCAGAAGGTCTTTAGGTCATGTGTGGCCTTGAAAGGGAGTGCCGGACCCCAGGGTCTTCCTCTTTCCTTTACTCCCTGACTGGTTATAAGGTGAATGGTTTTGATCTGTTCTGTACTCCCTTGGTGATGTGCTGACATGCCACAGCCCATGATCAATGGGACCCTTCAACAGAGCAAGCCAAAATGAAACTTTCCTTGTTATAAGTCAATCTTTTCAGATACTTTGTCACAGCGATAGCAAGCTAACTGTATAAAAGGGTGTGGGGCTGCAGGAGCAATGGAGAACAACTTGGAACTTGCTGTGCCCTTTCCCTTTTCACGGGAAAGTTTCCCAGGAACACCAAAGCCTGCACCGGTAGAGGTAACCAACCGTGTGTGGCTCCACAGACAGTGTGAATTAATAGAGTCACAGGATTTTAGAGTGGGAAATTGAGGTGTCGGGTGATACAGAAGTTAGAGGAGAGGCCTCCAGGCAGGGGAGTTTGATTCTGGCCGCTGGTGTAAGCAATTGCTAAATCAGTTATCTCTTCCTCTTCCGCCCCACACCCCTTTTTGAGGTAGGGTCTTGCTATGTAGCTCTGGCTGGCCTCCAACTGCCCACAGTCCTCCAGCCTCAGCCCCCAGAATACTAAGTGCTGGAGTTTTAGGTGTGTGCCTCCATACCCAGCTTTGTTATATATTTCTTAAGTCCCTTAAATGATAATAATTCTGTTCAACGTTGTTCTGAGAATTCAGTGGCGTCTGCAAAGCATTGGCCCAGGGGTGGTAAAGCATGGCTCAGTTGCCAAAGAGGTAGGGTTAGCTACGTAACCACCCTCTCCAGTGTTGGCTTTCAGCAAGAGGTATTTGGGCTGTGAATCGGAGGAAGCCCTGACTGTAAGGTGAAGTCCTTTGGTTGGCTTGCATGGATGGCCACTCTCCAGGTCTTGAGGACCCCACCTGCCTTGGGTGTGGGCAAGAGCTAGGTGGCTCAGCTGGGTAGAAACGCCTCCCCCCTCTTTTTTTTTTCCTTCTCTTGCCTTTTGGCAGCACTTCACAGGCTGAACACACGTTGTCTGATCGCATCAAAGCAGGAGACCATTTTGTGATCTGCTGCTTTACTGCGTACACCTTTGTTTGGTTTTGGCTCCCGGAGACACATTCAGAGCAAATTAGGCATGAATGGCAGACGCAGACGCTCCCGCCTGTGGCTAACCCCAGCAGGCAGAGGGGGAGACGGGCTCCCCCGGCTCACTCCTGACAATCCGGTTTTGTTTCCTAGCATGCCATGTTTACAGCCGTTCACAAGCATTACTCCCTGGATGACTGGAAACGGTTCGCGGAAAACCACCCCGAGTGCCTGCAGGTATGAGGATGGGCTTGACGTGACAAGGGCTGAGGGGAAAGAAAAGTCATCAGTGACTTGTTAAGAGCATTTAAATGTGTACTCGGGAGGCTAGTGGGGAGATGCCAGGATCACGCTGAGGAAAACTCCAGGAGTCACCTATGAGGTCAGCTTCACCTTGGAGAGTAAACATCCATCACCAGCACCTGGGAAAGGCCTTGCTTTCTGCCAGGGGTTTCCAGGTGAAAAACCTGCTTTTTCCCCGGCTACAGACAGCGCATCCTAATTATAACAAATTGTCTTTTATTTCAATACCTTATACACCTGCTAGGATGGCTGTGGGTAGAATGGCGAGAGAGGTGTTGGGTACGTGAAGAAACTGGAATGCTCTCATAGAGTTGAGAGGAATGCAGGTGCTGAGGCTGATTTGAAAATGACCTAAAAACTGCTTGTGCTGGATACTTTAATGAGAGAAGGGGACCCCAATTAAGAAGATGCTTCCATAAGATCAGGCTGTGGGCAAGCCTGTAGGGTATTTTCTTAGTAATTGATTGGGAGGGCCCAGACTATTGTAGGTGGTGCCATCCTGGGCTGGTGGTCCTGGGTTCTATAAGAAAGCAGGCTGAGGAAGCCATGGAGAGCAAGCCAGTAAGCAGCACCCCTCCATGGCCTCTGCATCAGCTCCTGCCTCCAGGTTCCTGCCCTGCTTGAGTTCCTGTCCTGATTTCCTTGGATGCAGAAGCCAAGCAAACCCTTTCACCTCCAAGTTGCTTTGGTCAGGGTGTTTCATCACAGCAATAATAACCCTGACTAAGACACTCGAGAGTAAGCATGAGTTACCATCTGTGAATATGTGAAACCTCATATTCACACATGTACTTGTTCATGAATGCTCATAACATTTATAATAGTCCAGAGGTAAGAACTGTAAACTAAAAAACTAAAATGTCGAGTTGACGGACAAATAAAATAAAATGTATCGACACGAGAGAATGCTATCCAGCCACAGAGGGAATGAAGTCCTGACTTATGCTATAGTGTGAACAAACCTTGAGAACATTTTGCTGAGGGAAAACCGACACAAAAGCTCACAAGTGTGAGCTCATCGACACTAATTGCCCATGGTGGACAAATCCTCGAAGACATGGTTATCTGGGCCTGGCAGCAGGAGGAAGGAGTTAAAGAGTGATGTCTATGAGTCACCTGGAACCAGGCCTGGTGCCATAGCCTGTAATCTCTGCTGCTTAGGAGGCTGAGGCAGGAGCTTAAGGTGAAGGGTAGCAGGGGTGACGTAGCCTGCCTCTAAAATGAAATAAACAGACGCTTGGGATGCAGCTCAGCTAGGGTTTACCCCTGTGAGGACTGACGAGTGTGGGAGACCCTACGTTCAGCACCCAGTTCTAACAACAGCAACAAAAATCCTCTGGGAACCAGGAAAATGTCCAATAGCAATAATATAACTAAACATGCTAAAATCCTCATGCACTCAAGGTGGTGCCTTACTTTAAGTTTGTGTTGCTGTGATGAAGCACCATGACCAAAAGCCACCCGGGGAGGAAAGGGTTCATCCCATCCTGCAGCCTGCACGTTGTGTGTAGTCCATGGTCTAGGGAAGTCAGGGCAGGAAGTGAAGCAGAGGCCGTGGGGGAGTGCTGCTTACGGTTTGCTCAGCCTGCTTTCTTCTATCAGCCAGGACCGCCAAGTCCGGGCCTGGCACTGTCTGTAAGTGATCTGGGGCCTTTCACATCAGTCAAGAAAATGTACCCCAGGCCAGTCTGGCAGGGGTCATTTTCTCAGTTGAGATGGCTTCTTCCGAAGTGACTGTAGCTTGTGTCAACCTGACATCAGACTAGCCAGGGCAGGTGACTTACATGCTGGGTTGCTCTGTCTCAGGAGCCATGTTCCACTAAGTAAATGGGTGTTTAAAAATGCTATCGTAAGCCCTCCCATAGCATGACTGAGTTTCCTTTCAGTACATTCTGCTGGGTCTAAGCCAAATACAGCAGTGAGGTCTGGGCCTGCCTCTTTGTGGGCAGGTCATTTGTAAGGAGATAACGATTTTGGATGCTGGCATGGCTGCGGCTGCTGTCACTATGATTTAATTAGGCGTGGACTTTTACTACAAAAATGTTGGCTTAAGAGACACAAAATTCTGGCTCAATGTAAGGTCTTTTGTGTCTCTGAACAATAGAGTTGTCCCTTGCTGGTGGTTGGTGTCTCCTTTTAGGTTCCTTGCAGATGCCAAAGACCTTGGTTGTTCAGGTCCTGTAGATCTACATAGAACCTGTACATATCCTTTCGTAGATTTAAATCATGCAAATCCCATGTAGCTAATTATTGCAGGCACATCCTATGCATAACAACAAAACCACAACAACCCCATGTCAACCTGGTTGTAGTTTTTCTTAAAGAAGACTTACTTTTATGTGTGTGTTTGCTTGCCTATGTGTATGTGCATTACATGTATGCCTAGTGTCCACAGGGGCCAGAGGAAAGTGTTGGATCCTCCGGAGCTGGCATTACATATGGTTGTAGGCACTTGTGTGGGTGCTAGGAACCAAACCTGGGCCCTCTGCAAGAGCAGTAAAGCACTTTTACGAAACCACGGAACCATCTCTCCAGCTCCTGATTTTATCTATTTATTCGCTTGTGATACAATGTCTTAGTTATCCTCTTCTGTTTCTGAGCTGAAATGCTCTGCCAAAAGCAACTTAAGGGAGGGCGTATTCCATTCAGTACAGACTGTCATGGCAGAGAAGTCAAGGCAGTAGGAGTTTGAAGCAGCTAGTCTCCTGTATCCACAGTCAGGAAGCAGACAGCGATGAAAGCTCA
Source organism: Meriones unguiculatus (assembly GCF_030254825.1). Lineage (NCBI taxonomy): Eukaryota > Metazoa > Chordata > Mammalia > Rodentia > Muridae > Meriones > Meriones unguiculatus. The sequence goes on from NC_083366.1 coordinate 60,600,484, forward strand.
CTGCTGCTCAGCTCCCTTTCTCTGTTTACGTATGTCCCAGCATCCCAGCAAAGGAGCGGCACTCCAGGTCTCCCACCGCAAACCAGGTAATCCTGGTAATCTCCCAGGTCATTCTAGACTCTCTCAAGTTGAGAATGCTAACCATCACTCAGGTGTGGCATAGTTCGGACTGGCCTTAAGCATTCTTGCAGCTGAGTCATGTCCTAGCCACACATTTCCTTGACCTGTAAATGGTTGTTGCCCTCACTTGTCATTTCTGGAAGCTTCCCATGTTGCCCTTCTATGAATTTCCCCATATGACACATTTGCATCTGTGGCTTCACGCGCAGCACAAAGTTCTACACAGCAAGCATGAGAAAATGGAGTAGCAGCCAAGGACAGGGTCCCCTGAGTATTTCAGAATCTGTTTACTGTGAGGTTATGTTGCCGAGAACCAGGTTCAAGGATGGTTTAAGTCAAGGGTAGGAAAGAAAACATGAAGTTTAGATCATGAAAGGAGGAGGTCTTCTTTACCTCCACTGTTGTTTGTCTTTTGTTCAGAGCCTCTGTGTTAGCTCAGGGTAGACTTCAGAGGGTTGCTGGATGGAGGGAAGGGACTTCCTGTGAGTCCTGCTGTTTTTGGCTGTCTCCTGTGCTTCACTTTGCCACAGAATGTAGCCGTGAGTTCCGGCAGTGGGCAGAATGATCTTGAGAAGATGAGCCGCATCTTGGAAGCTGTGCCCCAGGTGAAGTTCATCTGCCTGGATGTGGCCAATGGGTATTCAGAACATTTTGTGGAATTCGTGAAACTGGTCCGATCCAAATTTCCTGAACACACCATCATGGTAAGTATGATGGGATTCTCTCAAGATGAGGAAGCTAGAAATGCGGTATGCTGAGGATGGGACCTACTCCTTTTCCATAGCTTTTGTTGCAAAAGTAATTTCGAATCCCCAGGAAAGGCACAGGTCAGCATTAGGGAAGACCAGAAGAACTAGCTTTCCGCTAAAACATGAATATGGTCCTGATCAACATCATGGTGGTTGGCTGCTTATTTTTTATAAATGGCATCTACTGGCTGTTACCAGATGAGACCTGTAAAAGAGAGAGAGTGTGGGGTCTTCATGGATACAGTATATTTATTTTTAAAATTGAAAACGCACACCAGGGTTCTAGTTCAACATGCTGTCCTACACCCTGCCCAGCCTTGGCAGTTGGATAGTTATGCCACTAGGGTTGTACTCTATGACATCATCCTTTTATGGGAGTCAATTAATGATGGCAGGTTGGTTGAGATGGTGTCATAGCTAAGATCTTTGTTTTCTATATGTTCCCAATTATTAGCACTTTTACCTGCTAAATGTATATTGACTGCTCACAAGAATGAATTGGCTCAAAGGAGGTGGCAATCACTAGAGTTGCAGTTGACCTTTGGGGGGGGGGGCTGTGTTTATGCCTGCCTTGCTGGCTTTAGTATGGCAAGTAGGGAACAAACAGCTCATGATCAACCCATGCCACCTCTGTGTTTTTGAACCTATTTGCCTCACATTTCCCTGTCAGGAAGTTGGCGGTCAGGCATTTCAGTTGTCCCTTGAGGGTGGAGTTCAGTTGTCCCTTGAGGGACCTTTCTTCACTAACTTGCTTTTGGTCATGGTCATGGTATTTTATAACTTCAGCAAACAAACAGAAACAATAACAAAAACAAGTAATCCAGATATCACCTCATGGAAAGAAAAATGAGCCAAGGTCCTCTTATCCTTCAAAGTCATACCCTTATCAACCTGCTTTCTTCATTCAACTCCTGTCACTTGTTTCACTATGAACTCGGACATGTCTTTTGATACGTCAGCTCATTCTCTGAAGGGATGACACATGTTGACTTTTGATTTGCTCTCCTACACCTTGGTTGACACTATGGGCTAGAGAGATGTTAAGAGTGAGAGTGGGATCTATAACAATCAGTAAATCAGTTATCCCTAACAAAACCGACCAAACCACGGGACACACAGGTTACAGCAGTTGATCACTAAATTTACAGCAAGAAACCCAGAAGGAGGGCATCTGTCTCCAGGACTTCTCCCAGTGAGAGGAGAGCCCTCTCGAATAATCAGGACCACAGGACCAGTAAAGTCAGTTACTTCCCAATAGCACCTTCAGCTGAGAGTTGAGTCCTTTTGAGGATCCCCTTCATACCCATGCCTGAACTTCCTGAGATAGACTTCCTACTAATAAAGCTGCCAGGAGAATCTTTCTCTCTTGAACCTTTGGTTTGGATTCTTGGCACAGCTCATGTATGGTCTTCCCCTCCCTTGAGGTAGATCTTCAGATCTTCATCTGACTTCTCTACGTCTCTCATAGCTTTTGCTAAATTGGTAAGCCAACTAGTGTGTGTCTCTGTGTGTGTGTGTGTGTGTGTGTGTGTGTGTATAAGAAAGAGAAAGAGTGTCTAGGAGCCACTCTAGCAAATTACTGGAGAAGGCGGTCATTGAATCTTGGATTTAAAACCAAGCCAGGCAGGAGCTCTGAAGCCTACTACTCAGGGTTGGCTTTTGATGTGTGAAGCAATGTTGTGGGACTGAGCTCAGATCTGTGGGACCTAACACTATCTCCAGGTACCATCTGAACTGAGTTGAGTCTTAGGACATTGTGCTGGGAGTTATTTAGTGCTTGGGAAAACACCCGCATGTTTTGATTGCAAAACGTGTGTTTGTTGCATGTGAGACTACATGTTTAGCGTTCTTCTACGTTCATAAGTGCTCCAGGTATTTCAAGGAGATGCCAGTTCCCTCTCTTGTTTCTGACATCTCAGTAAAAGATTAGGAACAGCTACCCCATGTTGACTGCAGACCAGGAATCTTAAACTCTGAAATTGCTCTTAGGCCTGGGCATTTACCACAATGCCATATTAACATAAAATAACCAATCTGCTTTTGGAAGAAAGCCCTAAAGGCAAAGCCTGTCCCTTATGCAGCACGTTTAGACCATATGTCCTTGTTAACCTTCCACTGGGCAGTATGGGTGAAAAGGACAGTGCTTTTGTTTCTAGTTGGGAAGGCCTATATCAGAGCATGGTGGAGTTGCTATCCCTTCCCGTATCCTTTGCAGTAACTGACTTCGGGCCGCTTAAAAGAGGGAAGAAAAACCTGGAATTCCAGGAGAACAGAAGCCCCAGGCCCAGACTGGGATGTGGTGGTCATGAATAAATAGCACTTGATATTAAAATTTAACATCTCTGATTTCCTGTCAGGCATATAGAAATCTCCACATGTACTTGTTGGGATATGGTGCCCTTCATGGATTCTCCCCAGTGAGATGGGCAGAGGAGGAAGGGCCCAAGGCTGCTGTCATCTGCAGGGGTCTGGAAGGGTCTGCAGGGGTCCGGAAGGGTGGGATCTCCCTCTCTTCCTTTAGTTCCTCTGGAGACATGGAGGGTTAACAACTGACCCCCTCATGTGACACAGGTTGTGTACAGAGGATTAATGGGAAATGACACAGGCTTAGGGAGGTGGCTTAGCGGCTCTTCTTCACATCTCTGGTAACTTTATAAACTGTGAAAAGTACACAAACAGGGATATTTAACAGGTGGTTATAACCCCTGCTTCAGGAACCCCACACCTCCCAGTTCTCTCCTCAGGGTTCTCCCAGCTCTGGTTACCACCTCCACCGGGGCAGCTTGTTCTGGTGTTACCGTTCCCACATTGCCCAGCAACACCGCTTGGGTTGGCCTGCTTCAAGCTTCCTGTGAGTGGTCATCCTGTCTGTTTTGTGTCAGCTTTTGCCCCGTGGTGTATTTGGGCAAATACACTGCTGTTTGGTCAGCTGTGTTTGTGATTGCCAAGGCTGAAGGCCATTGCTGTTTCCCAGATGTCTTACTCGTCCTTTTCTCCTGTCTCCCCTTGGTAGCTAGTTGCAGCACCATTAAACTCACTAACTCGGTGCCTCCCTTCAGGCTGCTGCCAAAATACCATGAGCAGGGCGGCTCATAAACAATGGAAACTTACTGGAGGGTCAAGGTGTGCCCACTGTCTGTTGACACTGTTCCTTTACAGATCACTTGTCGATTTGTCCTCACATGGCAGAAAGGCACACATGCCCCCTCAGTTCCCGCTAAGGAGCAGTAACTCCAGTCATGAGTGTCTTCTTGGTGACGTCATCCTTTAATCTTCGTGCCCTATGGTTTTAGGTTCTAGGATCCAAAGATTCGAGAGGACACAGACAGGCATTCATACCACAGCACTCGTGAAGTCTTCCAGCTCATGATCTGAGCCCTGTAGGGGAAAAGGAATTTGAGGACACAGAAATGGAGAAGAGTTACGGGGTTCACATAGGATGCTGTTTTGTTGCCCACAGAGCGTACCCCCCCCCCCCCGACAGTTGCTCAGCTGCTTTCAGGCAGTAAGTCCCATTGCAAGCTCGCTTCTGAACACGGAGCCACAGAAGACAGACAGGGCCTAGGCAGTGGAACTGTTTTAGGAAGAATGAGAAGGGACGGAGACGGAGCTCAGTTGGTAGAGCGCTTGCTATGCTATGTAAACTAAGAAAAATAAAGGCAGGACACATGTAATCTCAGTGCTGGGTAGAGGCAGGCAGTTCCTTGGAGCTCACTGGCAAGGCAGCCTGGCTGAACTGCAGGGTTCCAGGTAAAAAGGAGAGACCCCATCCCAAACAACAAGGTGGATGGAGTCCTGAGGAGCAGAATACCTGAGGCTGACCTCTGGCCTCCACACTTAGGCACACACGTGTGTTCTCACATACCCACATATGAACGCACAAGCATCAAGACAGACACCACTTCTCAAGATGCCGCAAGCTTGAAATGGCTGGTGGCAAGGGCCACGCTTGTCCTGTTTCCCAAACCAGGGTGGATTGCATGCCACCCTCAAGAACAAAGACCAGAGGAGACTGGGCAGTGCAGGAAGGGGTGGGGGGACGACATAGGGAAAATGCTTCCAGTGCAGAGCCATGGGTTAAGAGGGATTAAGGCAGAGGGCTTGGGCAGCAGGAGTTCCCACAGGCCCCTGCAGGGCCTCCAGCAGCTAGGCCCTCTGCAGGGCCTGTGGGCTGGCCAGGAGGTGTTTCATTGCCATGGTTGGTTTCCCCAGCAATGAACTGAAGACTTTGGCAAGGTGGATGTTTGTTCCTAAGCCCTTCTCTGCCTGCGCTGACCCCTGAAATCCGTGGGTAATTCCAGAGCCTTTTGTGGAAGCTCAAGCCTTTGGTTCCTGGTGGCTTTGAAAATGTTAATTTCTCTTCTCTGGCCGTCAGAGGCCCAGTGGGGAAGCATTAGCATTTACCCAGTGTTCTCTGAGCTGGAGGGTCCTGGGTGAATGCTGGGTGCTTTTAGAATCCTTGCAGAAGTGGGTGATTCCTGGCTCCTGCAGCATGCCAGGGCTCCTCTGAACACCCCGCTGCCCTTCTTTGCTGTTTGCCTATGGCCAGCTGGGGAAGGGAAGCAAAGGAGCAGGGTGAGAGGAGTGGCTCACCATTCCCAAGCATTTGCATGCTGAAAGTTCTGGATACTCCCTTCATAGATTAAGACAGGCTCGGTATGACTATTTTTTTCTTCTTTCTTGCTTTCTTTCTCTCCTTCATTTTTATTTTTATTTTTTATTTTTTTGTACTGGCCATTGAACCTACAGTTTACATGCTTAGAAAGGGCTGTTTTTATTCTGCCGCTGACCTGGGCCAGGGAACCCAGGGCTTTGAACACACTAGATGAATGTTCTACTAAGCCACACCCCGACCATCTTTTTCACTTTTAATTTTGAGACAGGAACTCACCAAGTTGTCTATACTGGCCTTAAATTTGTCATTCTACTTCCTCAGCTCTTCAGGTTTTTTTTTGACTGGGGCCTTGATTATGGAATGTGCCTTGCTTCCCCAGGTCCATTAGTCTGCTTTCTGACAAAAGCTGAGAAACTGAGGTGAACATCATGGCAGGTGTTTTCAGCAGAGAGAAAACACTTCATAGGAAGCAGAGACGAGGCTAGGGGTAAGACATGGCCTTAGACATCCCCACCCCCCATGCACCTCTCCAGCTGGGCCTCATCTCCTGAAGTCCCCACCCCCTTCTGAGAGCTCATGAAGTTAGGGATCCTTCATTGATGAACCTCTTGATGCCGTGGCACCCTCATCTCCCCAAGCCCCATCGGTCAGAAAGGCTGCAGTGAGGACCTAGCATCTGCCTACGAGCTTTGGGGCCATTTCAGATGGAAGCCAGGGCACTGGGGCATGGGGGATGCTCATCAGGAACTGCTTCCTGCCTGCACCAGTGCCTCAGCTCAGGGCGCATAGTTTTGTTTGGTCATGGCTGTCCAGGAAGTGAGCATGCACAAACTACCATAGTGATGGGGGCCTGTCATTGCTTCCATGGGCCGTCACACCCTCAAGCCTGCACCCACTGTTTCAAAGGGACATAAAGCAGCGTCTTTGCTTAACCACCTCCGCCCAGCCCCTCCCTACCCACAGACCTCTCTCCCCTGGCCAGGGGCCCACCCTGGCAGAACTGGAAACTTGGAACCGGAAGTCTGCCTGTTACCTTTATGACTGATTAGGCCTCGTCCTCTTCTGTCTGGTTTGGGTCTTCCTAATTTCCTACAGAACCATTCCCGTTGGAGAAATAAAGGCCCCCCCCTCTGTGAGTGCCACATCTTTGTGTCTAAATCTTTGGCCATGCTTGTGATGGCTCCCTTGGGTAAGAGCCGCAGAATTGGTGGAACAAGCGACAAGCATGCTTCTGAGGTTCAAACTCCTTTCCAGGAAAACTTGGGCTACAGCAGATAACCCACCAGCAGAGAGAGTTGAGGTGATGTTTTCTTTTTAGGATTTAGTGTCCAGTAGCCTCTGATGGTTGGGTAGGTGAGTAGTAGACTCCGCTGGCATATTAACTTTGCTTATTACCAAAGTTGAGCACACTCCCTGACTACATCAGCCAGGTCTCCCTCTTTCTGTTTTTATTGCATTTTTTTTTTTTAAGTGGAGCTTCTGAGTTCTCCATATATTCCAGCTGGTCGTGGCTACGCTGCTTTTCTTGCTTTTCTCTTGCTGGCTGTTTGTTGATTGCATCATCTACTTGCATGCGTTTCGTTTTCATATATATAACTCCAACTGTCTTTACACTACCCAGCTGAATTTACTGGAAAACCGCTTTACCTTTAACCCACCTCCAGACCTCTACCTGTGACATCTGTCATCATTTTCTGTTGGCAGCTGCTGCGTATGTTCAGGTAGCTTCAAACTGGCCTTGTCACCTCTTTCCAACAACCTGTTCTATGGAGTTCAGGTTATTTTGTATAAGTTAAAAAAAAAAGAATATTTTTCTCAGGGAATTAATTCAGTGAAAGGACACTTGGGCTCTGGAGGGAGTAGAATGAGTAAGGATGCATTTTGCAAGAAATATGACTTTGCATGGTTGTGAAAACCCAGTCAGGGCATCTTGCCAAGTATCCTGAGTACCAGCTGAAGGATCCATGGGGCAGTGAGTTGTAATAAAAGGGCTATTTTTGCCCTCTCAAGCTCCTGCAGTCAGAGAGCTTGTACTATTTCCAGCGTAGATGCATTCTTGTGGTTGATGGATTCTGCCACTTCCTGGCTTGCACATCTATTCTTAGGGCTGAAGCTTCACTCCATCTGTCGACAGAGCCTATGCCAGTGGCATGTGGCCCATGAGGGCCTGCCTGCCCTTTTGTACCAAGCTGGGAACCCCAGCCCTGGGGCCAGACACTTGGGTATTTTCTCAACCTTGAAAGGTCAGCTTTCTAACTGTGGCCTTCTGGGATCTGTAGGAATGTTCCAGGGCTTTCCACAGATGCCTAAGTTGCCTGTGTCCCCACTAACGGTTTTGATCAGCTGAGTGTGTCTCCTTGCTTGTGGATCTGGGGTTCCATAGGAGATTTTGTTTTGACCAGAGCTGTGCCGTGAGCCCTATTGATTTCCTGTTTCTAAAATTCTCACTTCTGTGGCTTCACGTGTCATTACTTCACCCTGGTGGCTTCCCCAAAAGGGGGTCTCTGCTGTCGGCTTCTGGGTTGGAAGTTAGTAGAAGAGGAGGGCCAGAACACACTCACTGATTCTCCGACTCGAATCAACCTCAGAATTGGGTGTAGGGTTTCCTTTCTGTCTTCTAGAACCCTGGTAGCCTCAATACACATATGCCCTTGGAGTCAGGAGTGGACCCCCCCATCATCCTGTGACCCTAGTACCCTTCCCCCTACCAAGAGTCATTTCTGGTGATGGAGAGCTGTGTTCTTCCTGTCGCAGGCAGGGAACGTGGTGACGGGAGAGATGGTGGAAGAGCTCATTCTTTCTGGAGCAGATATCATCAAAGTGGGAGTTGGACCAGGTGAGCGCTGGAGGGGTCACAGTAGGGCTGTCTGTAGGGAGCAGGGGCCTGGGGCTTGGGATTCCTGCAGGAGGCTACATGGAAGTACTCCCCGAGGGGCTCGGGGCATATCCCCCTGGGAGATAGGAGCTTCCCCACGAAGCCCCTGAGATGTCACTGAGCTGCCCTCTGGAAAGCCCAAACACCTTCTTCCTGAGCAGGTGCATGGCTGCATTTTGCGGCTCTGTTGAGCGAGTTCGTGTGGGAGAGCCGAGTGCAGAGGTCACCCATGCTCCATACGCGTTGAGTGGAGAATACGTGACAGCAGTTAGTGAGCAAGAATGACAGCATCCGTGTGAACGTTTGAAGGACCCCAAACGTGGCAGATAGGTGTCCAATGAAGAGGCCACTCTTAAACATGACCTGGTGCTTGGGAAGTTAGCTCCACTGACTTCCTGCCTGAGACTAATCTACCAAATAGCCACTAGGGTCACCACGGGCCTCCTGAATGACAGAACCAACTAGAGCTGGTCCAGCCTTAACCTGTGAGTTCCTGCTCCTTATTGGGACTGGCTGGTGTTTGCCCTTCCCTTTCACAAGCTCAAGCATGCATTCCTACCGCCATGTTTTAAAATTATGCCCTGGACATTCATTATTACCCAGACACTAGGATCAGAGAGAAGGAAAGAAAGAAGATAGACACTTGATCCGGGACTAAAAATAGCAGCAGATAACCTACAGGAACGTGAGCATAACACACACACACACACACAACAACAACAACAACCGTCAACCCCGGAAAGAAAGGAAGTAGAGAGGAAACTCATGCAAGGACCATGTGGTGAGTGCTGCCATAGGAAGAGGAGCCCTCGGGCTGTGACTTAGCACATGGAGGAGCATGTATGAGTGCTTATATTGAAAAAATGGCCCTGGCTGCTCATCAGGCTGGCCAGCTGGCTTTCAACCCACAGGGAGACTTCAGGCTCTACTGCTAGCCTGTGGTTCTCCTCACGGCCACCTACGTAGACAGTTACTAATGTACAGTACCTGGGCTGCCCCGCCAGCAGCACAGAAGAGACCCCACAAGACACACAGGAGGAGGTGAGTGAGTGGCAGAGTGGGAGTGACGGTGTGACTCACTCGCGCTCCAGCCCCTGCATTCTCTCCATGCTATTTATAGTGCTTCTAGGCACGAGGCTGTTCACAGTGTCAGGCAGATGAGTGTGAAATCTCCGGAGCTTACTATCATGCAGAGAAAACAGTCCCCGGCCCTCCCACGCAAAGAATGATTGAAATGGGCTTCTCAAAAGACAGGGGGATACGCAGCTTTCCTGGGGCAGTGACATTGAAGATGAAGGCCCCAGAAATGAGAAATGCTTGGCTGGACAGTAGGTGGGGAGGGGAGGAAAGGAGAGAGAGAGAGAGAGAGAGAGAGAGCGAGCGCCCTGAGTACCGAGAACCCCTGAGGTGGGAAGAAACTTGGTGAAAAGTCAACTGTAAGTGCATAGGGAGCGGAGCAGAGAAGAGAAGAGGCAGGCAGGGCCCAGAGGCAGGTACTCACTTGTTTTAGGGGTGAGATTAGAAGTGCAAACAGGGGACATAAGGTCAGCATACCAGGTGTTCCCCTGGGCCTGAGAGAACACAACCAGGACTGAATGTGACATTGGGACAGGAATATGCAAGGGAGGAAGCTATCCATGTGCTGGTATAATTTACTGAAAGCCAAGCTGACCTCAGGGTCTAGGCCAGTGGTGCTCAACCTGTGAACCCGTGAAGGGGTTTCAGCCCCTTTGGAAGTCTTTCACAAGGGTCACATGTCAGGTATCCTGCGTATCCGATATTTACATTATGCTTCATAGCAGTAGCAAAATTATAGTTATGGAGTAGCAATGAATATAGTTTTATGGTTGAGGGTCACCACAATGGGAGGAAATGTATTGAAGGGTCACCGCATTAGGAAGGTTGACAACCACTGCTCTAGCCTGAGTGGGAACTCAGGTCAAGGAGATGGGATGAAGGTACAGCATGAAAGTAAGAAAGATGGAAGCGGAGGTTGGGTAATTGGTACATAGTTGTATAAGACCTTTCTCATCCAAAGGGCTTGTTGGGTCAAGTCGAGGGCAAGCCATTCCCCCTAATGCCAATTCATTCCATTACAACCACTCCGGGTGAGTGCTGGGTTTTCAGTCCCCTAGGCTGAGCAGTGGGGTGTGGAGAGGTTAGTAGCTTCACAGAAGGAAAAGGGGAAGAAGCTAGGAGAAGGCTCAGAGGATTCCAAGTGGCCCCTGGAAATGGAGTCTGAGGATGTAGAAGAGTGGATGGAGGAGGGGGAGGAAGCTGGAGCCTGTACTCAGTCATCTCAGGGGGTAGACATTGCATCAAGAGGGCCAGTGACGGCTGAGTAGGAGGTGATGGCCAGGACATTTGCTGATGATGACGATGAGGACTTGAGGGGCACACATGGCCAGTGAGGTAGTGTATCCGAGTGCCTCTGTGCGATACTGTGTGTCCGACCAGTCAGCATTCATCCACTGTTGAGGAAGAGACACCCCGGCACTGGGCAGGGCCATATGATGGTGAAGGGCTATCGTTTTCTGTCGTGTTCTGCTTATTCAGAACCCTCCCTGAATCCACCTCTCCCTCCGCACAGGTTCCGTGTGCACCACCCGGACCAAGACAGGAGTGGGCTATCCTCAGCTGAGCGCCGTCATAGAGTGTGCTGACTCTGCCCATGGCCTCAAGGGACACATCATCTCTGTGAGTGTTAGGGTCTGGAAGCCTTTGGGGGGCATGGGGAGATCTTTGTTCTGGCCCTGAGGGGTCATGCTGCCTTCCAATACCCTGTTTTCAAAAATACCACATTCTGTAGGGATCTGGATGCCAGCGCAAATTTGGGAGAGGCAGGAGGCTTCGTGTCACGGATTTAGGGGTTGGGGAGTGCTTTGGGAAATGATAAGAAGGCTTGGTGGTTTGTTCCAGATGGAATGATAGAAGGAGCTGAAGAACAGTGGTGAAACAAGAGAAAAGGACATTAAAAAAGAAAGTCACTGTTGTGGAGTGGTGAGCTGGGAGGGGTTAGAAGAGTGGATCACAGATGCGTTCCAGGGCAAGTGTGAACAAGAGCTCTGCGGGCACAGGGGAAAAACTGGGCCTTGCTCTTACATACAGAACTCCTGGATGATGATGCCACCTTCACCAGCCGTCAAATGTTACTAAGGACTGAGTGACTGAATGCCACGCTGCAGTGGGCCCTCTCCTTCTGTGTCCCCACTCTATCCACACCCCTCACAGCACCACCTTGGGGAACAACCATAGTCACGTGCCTTGAGCTGCGCACTCCAGGGCCCGTACTGCGGTGGACCATGGCACCTGCTCGTGAAGCTGGGGTGGGTGGGTGGCTGGGTGATGTGTCCAGTTGCTCCTCGGCCTTCTGGAGTCCAGCACTCCCGTGAGAAATTGCAGTCCACAGATGCTCAAGTCCTTGTATACAGCGGCCTAGTATTGGGGTATAACTTCCATGCACATTCCCTTATAGTTAAATCATCTCCAGACTTCCTGATACGGGGTAAATACCAGGTAAACAGTTGCTCCCCTGCATTGCGTAGGGGACCACAGGAAAGTCTGTGCATGCTTAACAGAGGCACAGATCTTTGTTGTCTAATTATTTTTATTTGTGGCTGGTTGGGAAAATCATAGCTGTCTAAGCTTAAGAGGCAGCTAGCCTGGAGGGCACAGCACAGCAACAGCCACAGGAGACCGCCTCCACACGGTAGGACAGAACCGACTCTCAACGTGCCCTCTGACCTCCACACGTGCGCACGGATATACAGACACACAGAATAAATACAAAGGAAAACCAGCTCTGTGCACAGGGTTTCAGACCATAATCAGATTATGTAAACTCATGCTTCTGTGAACGTAGGTCCCCAACAGTGTGACTTCAGAATGCTCTTTGCTCACTCCCTAAGTAGCTTGGGACCACACGAGGATTTATCACGTGAGAGCCTCAGTATTGCAGAGAGTAGAGCCATAATGTGCACGTGTGTTCATGGAAGGTCAGAGCTCAGGTACTTGCCATCTTTTGTTTGATTGGCCCGGAACTTTCCTACACAGGCCAGATTAGCTGTCTGGTGAGTTTCCTGTCTCCGGGCCTCATCTGTGGTGTTGCTGAGATTACAGGTGCGTGCTGCAGCACCAGTGGTTTACACGGGTTCTGGGTATATGAACTTGGCACCTCACAGTTAGGAGGCAAATGCCTTCCCAACCGGGCCATCATTCTTCAGCCCCTGAGCAATTATTTTTAAGCAGAAGAGGCATGCTGAAAATTAATGAACCAAATCACTCGCATCCCACGATGCCGTTCGTCCTTAAATATAATGCTAATAACCATGTCGAAAAACAAAACAGGCAAGCACTTGTCAGTTCCTGCTTTGCATAGCTGGCCAGGGCTACTTTGTTTGACAGTCTTTCAGCAGCTGACTGTCACTGTGTGAAGGGGTGTGAGTGTGTGAGTGGGTGTGTCTTACTAGAGCATGATGGGATTCATTGGACAGTGCTTGGACATTACCTGTTTGGACGGAAAGTGCCAATTCCGTCGTCTTGACCAATTGTGTGAAACTTCGTTCAGCACCTCCTGTAGTCCACCCCGCTGGGTCTGCACACCAGCATCATGAACGGATGACACTTTGGATACAGTATTCTTTCTGTGGCCTTGTGGGGCACGTTAACTGAGACTTTGGGTCAACTGGAGAACCAGCTGTTTTCTCTCTTAATTTAAACAAGTCTTTATTGGGTAATTTTTTTTTGGCTTTCATGTATCTGTATACCACATGTGTGTCTGTGGAAGCCAGAAGCGGGCACCAGATCCTCCAGACAGATTTACAGACAGTTGTAAATCACTGTGTGGGTGCCGAGACTTGAACCCAGGTCCCCTGGAAGAGCAGTGTGCCTATCAGCTGAGTCATCCCTCCAGCCTGAACCATTTCTTGAGGTCTCAGCAACACAGGGCTTCTAGTCAGGCTGCAGCACTGACCACAGCCTGCACTACTGAGGCTCTCACGTGATAAATCCTCGTGTGGTCCCAAGCTACTTAGGGAGCGAGCAAAGAGCATTCTGAAGTCACACTGTTGGGGACCTGCGTTCACAGAAGCATGAGTTTACATAATCTGATTATGGTCTGAAACCCTGTGCACAGAGCTGGTTTTCCTTTGTATTTATTCTGTGTGTCTGTATATCCGTGCGCACGTGTGGAGGTCAGAGGGCACCTTGAGAGTCGGTTCTCTCCTACCATGTGAAGGCGGTCTCCTGTGGCTGTTGCTGTGCTGTGCCCTCCAGGCTAGCTGCCTCTTAAGCTTCCCTGCCTGATCCTTGTCTCCACCTCTCATCAGAGGAATGCTGGGATCACAGATGCCTGCTGGGAGCATGGGCACACACCGCCACAAGTTGCTTTTTATATGTGGGTTCTGGGGATCAGACTTGGCCTTTGGGTCATCAGGTTTGCATAACTGACGCTTCTACTCATCCTGCTCCTAGGGTTTTGTTTTTGTTTTTGTTTTGTTTGTTTGTTTTTTAATCTAACATAAAAACTCTAGAAAGTTGAGTGAGTGGGATAAGCAAGGGACACATGGAGAGCAAACGCCCGGAACTCCGAATCCTCCTGCCTCCACCTTCTGAGTGCTGGGATCGCAGGCATGCAGCAGCAAGGTTAGCTAAGCAGCAGGATTTGAATCCTCCTCCTAATTGGGGGCCAATTAGGTGATGAGAAAGAGTAATGAGCACGCCGGAATAGTGCAAGCCTGTAATCCCAGCACTCAGGACGTCCTCTTTCTATATCACTCAGGCTCTGCTGGGAAGAGCAAGTAGCAGCCTGGGCATTTGGGGGAAACCTGAACCTCCACAGGCAGGGAGGGAGAGGTGGGCTTCTGACTTTGAAGGAGCAGGGTCCGTGGAGTGGCTGGGCATGTTCTACAATGGTCTAGCAGAGGACAGTGACCAGTCTGACATGCTTTGTCCTCCTCCCCAGACATAGGTGCTTGAGCCCAGAGGATGGACGGACAGGGGTGACAGCCTTTGACCGTCAGAGTAAGGATGGGGTTGGGGGACTGAAGGCGCAGTGTAAAGGGTAGTAACTTAGAACACTGGAAAGCCGGCCTCCAGGCTGTCGGGCCAGCGGCTGGGAGGCAGCTCCTGGCCACTTCCTCCTCGCTGGCCTGGTCCCACCTTGCTGATATTCTCGGCTTTCTTCTTTTGAAGGATGGAGGCTGCACATGTCCAGGAGATGTCGCCAAAGCCTTTGGTAAGTCCCAAGGACAGCCCTGCCAAAGGGGGAGAGAGACTGGCGGAAAAGGAGGGGGTCTGGGCAGCTTGGAAGAACCAGATGGAAGCGGAACCCCCGAAGGGCTTCTGGGCTCATCGGGAGTTTTCTTTGCCTGGATTTCATTCCCCTCTGACAAAATCCTGGCTCGGTTTTGGTTTGTGTCTGTAGCAGAGTGAGCAGGGTGCTAGAATGTGGGTCTGGAGTGATGTCATGCAAGACAGGAGTGGGTCAAATTGCGATGTTTTCTTTGAGAAATAGAACGCCCAGGGTACCCGTGACGCTGCAGAGCACTTACTCTGCCATGGTGCAGAGGCCAACAGGCTGCTTTTGCTTTGAGTCCACCTGGAGCAGCTTCCGGCCTCCCTCCCCTCCCCCCCCCACTAAGAAAGAGGTCCCCACGTCATCCCCGCTGGACCCAGTCCTGGCTGGAGGCTAACCAGCCCTCTTCCCCACTAGAGGGCAGCAGTGCCCGCTGTAACCCAGCAGGGTCTGAGCCGTAGGGCCTCTGGGGTCCTGGTTTTTGCTGCACCTGGCACAAAAGGGCCACGGTGGTAAAATAGGGCTTCTGAGCATGCGCATTCTGCTTACTTTCCACAAACCACACAGAAGCCAGAACTGGCTGCCCAGCTCCAAACTGTTAGGCGGTACTGTGCAGTTTGGTATGAATACACTACAGTATGGTGTGCTACAACACACACACACACACACACACACACACACACACACAGTGTGCTAGAAACCTACTTGTCTTAGTGATAACAACAAAAGTTCTGTTTTTAACATTTAAATTACATCGCGTATTTGTATGTGTGCAGGCCCACGCACGTGAAGCCAGAGGACCAGTCAAGTCTGTCCTTCCACCATGTGGGGTCTGGGGGCTCGAACCGGGGAGTTTCGGCTTGGCAGCGAGTGCCTCTCCCTGATGAGCCATCTCACAAGCCCCTGTTCTGTTTTTAAAGTAGCCACAGAGGGGGATGCGGATGGTGTTCCTGCTGGCAGGGTTTCCTAGCAACCCAAAGTATATCATAAAAAAAAAAAAAAAAAAGGATGCCTCCCCCCCACCCCCCAGGCCAGCTGTGGAAGGAAACATAAACCCTTCGTCTATTCCATCTTGCCTGTCTTATGGTCCGGAGGACAGAGGCCCCGGAGGTGGATGGCAAGGTCGTAGTCCTACAGTTACATGCAGGGAGAACTCCAGCTCCCTGGTGTCTGTGGCCTTGGCCTTATCCTGGAGCATCACTTAGTGTCTGGCTCCCTCTTGGTACCTCCCACGGACCACAGCACAAGGTGGGAGCTAACCACACTTAGAAGCGACTGCTCTCCAGAAAGCACCTGTTCTGAGGCTTGGGACCGGCCCTTCACTCGGCTGTCCTCATTCTCCCCCACTCTGTTAACACGCAGTCCTGCGTGTACCAAGGAGTGAGAGGGAGAGAGACCTTGTTTAGGAAGAGCCAGTTGGGAAGCAATTTGAGTGCTGAGAAATAAAAGCCACTAGGAACCACTTTAAGTAGTGGTATTTTAACGGATCTGTGCTCGAGGTTCCTGCAGTTGGCTTTCTTCCTCTGGAGGTGTGGCCAGACCCTTCCACTGCCTCCTTAAAATCACAGCAGGAGGGTGGGCAGCTCCCTGCCTGGAGCTTCTGGCACTCCACTGTGCCATCTATGCTGTGCCCTGCTTGCCAAGGGGCCAGCGCTACTCAGCATCCCTTCCTAACAGACGGAGCAGGGAGGGATTGGGGAGTTCCGTGTAAGTGTTCAGATGGCCCCAGCAGAGACATCAAGGCTGCTGCTTCACCTGCTGTTGGTCAGCCCGGTCACCCTGATCACTCAGCACCCTCTTATGGACAGATTTTGTTCTAAATGGAATCCTCCTCGGTGACTCGGCGGGAGAAATCCCTGTTAGCGCCTCACGTCGTAGCCCATTTTTCAGTTGACAAAAGTTAATTTGGTTCATGGCTAAGGAGGCTGGGATGCCCAAGCACACAGCATTGGCACTTGCCTGATCCCTAGAGAGGACCTTCTTGCTGTCTGTCCCACTGCCAGACCGAGGGCATCGCATGGGGAAGGGGGCAAGTGTGTTCTTCCAGAGCTACTGAGACCTTCACGGCTGCGTGTAACCTGCATGACTACCCAGAGGCATCACCTCCAGAAGCCATCATTTTAGGAATTGGGGGGGGGGGTTGGGGGCGTTAGCTTGCAACACATGACCTCCCCTGTATGGTGCATCATATTTGATATCCATAGCTCCCCAAGAACAACATGGAAAGATCACTTAAAATTTTGCTGAATTGTTTTGGTTTTGAGCTAGGGTCTCAAGTAGCCCAGGTTAGCTAGATAGTCAAGGATGACCTTGAACAACTCCCCCTCCTGCCTTCACCTCCCAAGTGCTGAGATTACAAGCATGTACTACCACGCCTGGTTTATGCAGTGCTGGGATCCAAACCAGCACTATCCTGGAGGATAGGCAAGCACTGTGCCAACTGAGCTACAGCCCCAGCCTTCAGTCCTTGTACTGAATCCAAGGTCAGGCAGCTTGCTTTCTAAGGTGCGGGAAACTGGTCATGCTCTTGTTGGTCTAAAGGAGCAAGACCTGCTCGGGAGTTTTCCCAGCCAGTCACTGGTCCCTTCCCTCCCCCATCTCCAGCCCTCAGCGTTTGGGACTTCCTGCAGTTTCTGGTCTTAGAGGGAGGCTGAGCTGTTCTGTGTGCAGAGTGAGGAAGGGTGCACTGGGCAAGACCCTCTTTCCAGACCTTATACTCTCTGAGCCTGCCTCTGCCTTGCCCTTTTGTCCACTTGTTGGCATGTAGGAGCCGGCGCAGACTTTGTCATGCTGGGAGGCATGTTTTCAGGCCACACGGAGTGTGCAGGAGAGGTGATCGAGAGGAACGGGCAGAAGCTGAAGCTCTTCTATGGCATGAGCTCAGACACAGCCATGAAGAAGCACGCGGGAGGCGTCGCTGAGTACAGGTACGGCCGCCACCTGGCTTAGGCTGTGTCCGCTGGTCTGGCTGGCTGCTCTGTGTTCCGTTCCCTGAACGGGAGGGGCTGGAAAGTACGCCCAGCATCTTGAGCAAGTGCCGAAAAGCTGGAGATGTTTTTATAGGCATAAGTGTGGGAGGGCCAGGTCCAGCTTCAAGTGGCTGTACATTGAGTATCACCTTGTCCCGAAAGAGCCTTTGCTGAACAACCTCTTTACCCTCATCTCCGGCCTAAGATAACTCGTTCTGCAAGCCTCAGGATGAAGAATGTTTTCTCACTGCGTAGCAAACAGAGCTGGTCACCTGCCCCAGGCTTGGCCAGCTGACACCGGCAGTGTTTTCGGCTGATTAACTGTATAACCTGACTGCTGAGGCATGGTTTATTTGTCTGTTTGTTTTTAGGTTTATTTATTATGTATACAGTGTCCTATCTGCATACACACCTGCACGCCAGAAGAGGGCTCCAGATATCATTATAGATGGTTGGGAGCCACCATGCGAATGCTGGGAATTGAACTCGGGACCTCTGGAAGTGCTCATAACCTCTGAGCCATCTTCCCAGCCAAGTCCACGATCTCCCCAAGATCACATGGACTTTTCTATCCACTTCGAGTAGCCTCGTGTATGCTCAAGAACCGTGACAGAGCAGACCCTGTCTCTCTGTCTTGCTCCAAAGAGCCAGCCACTGTAGCTCATCAGAGCCAGTACTAAGGACAGGCTGCAGGAAGGACACAGGGCAGAGGGGCTCATCTGTTTATAAAGAACCCTGGCCTCACACAAGGAGGATGAGAAGCCTACCCTTCGCTGGCTGGCCCACACTCTCTGTGGCTAGTCAGAAAGGCTTTCCCCCCATCCCCCCTAGGGAGCGTGTTGCTATTCTCCCTAGTCGTTTGTTACAGCAGAGGAAGCTGGATGGACAGAGGTGTGGGGCTGGCCTCAGTGAAAATTGGGGCCTACTCCTTATTGTCCTTCACAGCCCCTGGACCTCAGCCCAGGAAGCCCACTGTTCAGCCAGTAGCTACCGTCACCCTCCAAGGGCCACACGGAGTCTGTGCTGGGCCAAGGTGGATTTGAGCTACGTGATCGGGTGGCCCCTCTATGTTCCAGCTGTTGAAGAGAGCCTTCCCCAAAAGCAGTGGACAGGGGAAAAAAGCAGGTCAGGCTGCAACAATGGAGATGCCAGGAGCTGAGGGAGAAGCCCCCTGTGGACATTAAGCAGGGTGGAGGTGTCGTAGACGCGCTGAGCCTCACTTCCGGAAGCGAGTTCATTTAGGATACTGAAGGAAGCAGGACCACCGTCCGCAGTTAGCCTGAGCATCCAACGTTGACCCTGCTGCTGTCTGTCTGCACTCTCAGCCTCTCTGTGTGATTGGCACATGTGTGCACCCCCTACTCCGATCTGGTGTTTAACTCCTGCCTGGTTATTAGTGTAGCGCTAGCCACTCGTCTATCATTAGCACTTACTTGGGTGTTACAGATGAGACGACTTTGAGGCCCCACAATGAAGTACACACAAGAGATGACATCCCCTCAGTACAGAGAAAAGACCCCGGGAAGGTCATGAGCCGCCTGTGACGGCAGCTGTCATGGGGACTCACGGACGCATTCTGAGATCTGAGCCATCTTGGATGTGTCAGTGACCCCAGTTTCTTGAGCTTCGAGCTCTGACCTAGCCACCAAGCAGCCCATTGCCCAGACAGTGGTTTAAGGAGCTGGAGTCTTTGCAAGGTGTACAGAGCACCCATGTTAGGAGAAGGGAATCCTTTTCGAATCCCAGATGATGAGTTTCAGACTGAGTTTTTTTTTTTTTTCTAGTTAATGACTAGTCCCAGAAAGTTCTAGAATTCGGGTACTTACTAGGATCTGCCTGGGCCTCGCTTTCTGTAATGCTGCTGTGAAAGCACGCACAGACCGTGTCTCCATTTTGCAGGATCCAGGTCTGACTTGTGATGCAAGCTGTCGGTTTGTTTGGTGGCCTTAGTGTAAGCGGTAAGGGGACACTTAGATGTATCCTATGTTTATGCCTGCCTGAATTTCCAAGCACGGCTCCGAAAATGTGGAGGTGGCACCCAAGGTTCTGAGGGTTCTCCACCCACAGAGCTCTCAACGCTGGCTCTCAGCAGTGGGTGTGGTGACACCCGGGCACACGGAGCTGCTGGGTGGCGGAACCTGGCAGTGGGCAGGCTGGCGGAACCTGGCAGTGGGCAGGCTGGCTGACAGGGTACAGTTACTGCATCGCCAAGGCAGGACTTTTCATGTTTGTCGTAGGCAGACCTGTGTTGTCCCTGAGAACACACAGCATTCACGGAGCTGGTGCCTTTTCTATTGGTGCAGAATGGATGGAGGGGGCTGTAGCAGGAGGCAAGCCAGCGGGTCTGTTTTCCCCAGGGAAGAATTGGGCCGTTGGCTATTTGGTAGCTAGTTCCTGAGTAGGAACTGTAAGAGTGGAGGTACATGGCTAAGGAGAATGTCACTCTTGGGGACCGCGCTAGGGTCTCCATGTCTATCTCATAATGCTGACTGAGACCTCTCTTTCCTTGGTGAGCAGGGACGTTCCTCTAAGGGTAGAGGAATACATCATCTGCCAGGGCCTTAGTAGGGATGGGAGAGTGAGTAGACCACCACCCTGTGGCCACACCATTGTTGCACTCAGGAACTCACTAAAGCTGTTGTTACCTGGGTAAGACTCGGACTGGATGGGAGAGGGCCTCATGACCCCCCACCCCTTCTCCAAGGGGCTATGGGCAATTAGTAGTTGCTGGGGGAGTCGTTTTCTTCAGTGGTGTGACCACTGGTGAGGTACCCATGCTCTTAATAATTGACCTCCACCTGCTGAGTTTATTGACTCAATGGGACACAATAAAACAAACCAAAAAGACATGAAAATGGGGGTGTGGGGCTTATGAGTAAAGAGCGGGGCTTTGATGGGAGCAGGAGCGAGATGAGAGAAGGTGATGACAAGTGAAAATGAGCAAAACATACCATTTACATGTATGGAATGGTCAACAAAATAAAAGCCATACCAGGGGGGTGTTCTGCCTGGGTTATTAAGGGAAAACAAACTGGATTAACCCTCCCCCTTCCTCTCCCCCAGGGCCTCTGAGGGCAAGACTGTGGAGGTGCCTTACAAAGGGGACGTCGAGAACACAATTCTGGACATCCTCGGAGGACTGCGGTCTACCTGTACCTATGTCGGGGCTGCCAAGCTCAAAGAGCTCAGCAGGAGGGCCACGTTCATCCGGGTGACCCAACAGCACAACACGGTGTTCGGTTAGCCTCCAGGAGGCCACCTCTCGCCATGCTTCTCCCACCCCTTCTTGTCTGTCCTAGCAGGCTGGCTGCCACCACAGATGCCGACACTGAGCCGTCGTCCTGAGCATGCACATAAAGGCCTTGGGGCTTGCCCTAGTGCCTGTGTGGATCCAAGACGCTGGGTGCACGTGGGGCCCTGGGCCAGCTCCTAGAACTCATTGCCTCCTTGTTTCAACCAACCCCTGCAGCCTGTCCTTCCGCCTCTGTTTCCTTCCTCAAGGACAGTGGTTTCACTTTTAATATAATGCTGTGATCTTGACTGAGTGCTGGAGTTTGCATGGTCAGGAGCACAGTTGTGGTGCAGAGTCACAAGAGTTGGGAAAGCCATCCCAGCCAGGTAAGTGACCCTCAGATGGTTAACACACAAGACCCCTGGCCGTGGAGGGAGTGCGGTGTGAGCTATGCTTGTACCCCACCTCTTGCCTCCAGCTTTTGTTTCTGAGAAGAAACAAGGCAATGGGCAGGGTTGATGAACATCTCCCTGCCTGTTTGGAGCTGATAGAAGCTAGCAAGCCTATCTTGTCCCAGATTTTTGTGTTGTTTTGTCATATACACACCGCTACCCCCTTATCCTTCTCTTCCCTATCTCATCTGTCAGATTGCCCCCCCCCTTTTTTTTTAAAGAGTCAGGATCTAGCTATTAGCCCTAGCTGACCTCAGGTCTTGCTTGAGCTTCAGCTCAGCTAGGCTGGCCCCTCTCCATGAGGTTGCAAAATCATCTTGAAGTCCCATAGATGTTTTTATGAAGAGGTTCTGAAGAAGCCTCCCTGAAAACCAAGTGCTTTGTAGCCTAAAAGGGATTTAAAATGTGAGTTTGAGAAAGTCCCTTGTATTACTGCTTCCTAGGAAGAGCCATATACATTGGCTGGTAAGACAGACTCCGACTTGGAGAAAGGCCCTACTTAGCCCAGAGAACTGTCCTGCAGGATGTCAAAGCACTGACATTCATGAGGGTCAGGTGTTCTTCCTAACAGCGCTCATCAGCAGGCACAGGACTACCTTTTCTTGGAAAAGGCAAATATGACATTGGTGGGGAAGGACTGGAATTGCTAAGGATCAATTAATCGTCTAGTGTGTACCCTATCTGATGCTGCAAGAAAGATCCAGCCACATCAGTACCTGGGGGACTGCCAGCCTGTTTACAGCCTGGTATTTTAAGACCTTCAGGTTTGAGAAGGTTGCATGCCGGACCCTTCTTCAATCTCCCGCCCAAAGTCCTGAAGCACTGTCCCTGTGGAAATATTAATGGCTGTACTTTGGGGTGGCTGTGTGATGCTGTGCTCACTACTATTCTCATCACAATGATGGAATTCCTGAAAGAAGCAACTAAAGGGGGGGGGGAGTGTTTTTCTGGCGCAAAGTTCAAGTGATACTGTCCATTGAGGTAGGGAAGGATGCCAGTGGCTGGCAGCTGTGCCTGGTAACACAAGGCCGCTCACTCACACCTCTGTAAACCAGGAAGTCAGAGGGGCGAATCCTCACATTCCATCCGGGTTCCCGTCTCCCCGGCCCCCTTTATCCAGTGCAGGTCCCCAGCGCATGCGGTGGTACTAGTCACTGTCAGGGTGGGTTTTCTCTTCTCGCTTAAAGCTCTCCAGAAGCACCCTAACAGGCACACCTATGATTTTACCTCCGCCGTGGTTCTAAGTCGAGTCAGGCTGACAGGACTAATCATCACAAAAGTCATCGCAAGAGATGGTATTCAATACAAACAAAAAGATGCAGGACCTGTTCAGAGGACCCCACTTCCTCTCTTCCCCATCTGTGTCAAGTGTCAGCCTCTCGGTGTATACCCCATGGTGAGTGTGTTTCATAGATCATCCCTGATGTCAGCTTAATGAGCCTAGAATAAGTGAGAGGAAAAGGAAATCTCAAGTCCATTAAAGTGGACTGTTCAGACCTGTGCCTTTCTCCAAACTTCTGGCGTTGTAATGAGCTGTCACCTGTGTCTTTGATAGGCCTGGTCCCTGTGTTCACATTGCAGCATCTGGCACTGTGAGGACACTGCCCTGGAGGTGCTGCATCATGTGGTCAGTACGGGGGGCTGCAGGTTTCCTTCCCCTGTAGCAACACATTCGGTTATGCTCTTTCTCTGTAAGCATCTTTGCAGGCCCCTTGGCATCAAATTCTAGGCCGATGAAACCCAAGGTCTCGCAAAACCCTGGACACCGGGTGCCACCTGAAGTGAGGCTTCATAAAAAGGAACACACATTCTCTTTACTGGAGCAAATCCATGATAGGAATGGGCCTAGGGGGGAACCCACTGTGGGAGCGTCCTTTAGTCCAGGCAGCAAACATGCCGTGGACCGAGAAGGCCTACTGTGTCGATGCATGGGACTTCCTGTGAAGGAGCGGGAGGGACGGTGGCTGTGGTTTCGAGAGCAGGAGGCTGCCTACTCGCATCTCTGCAGACAGAGAAGCAGAGAGAGAAATGTTGCCATTTACCTATCAGGTAATAAGTGTGGGAGAACATTTTCTTGGGAAAGTTGAGCACAACCCTGGAGTAAAGGAGAGTAAACTTGGTGCCTTTGGTCTTGGACTGGAGCAATGCTGAAGAGATTTAAGGCATGCCTCAGAGTAGCACAGCAAACTGTATTTGAGTTATCCTAGCCATAAGCAGGCTGCTACTAGCATCTAATTGTGAGCAGGCAGGGGGCTGGCCCACTGCACGTCAGGAACAGCCCTTCTAGTCTGTTTCACTGAGGCTTCCTAGAATGCTGCTCCTTTTCTCATACACTAAAATACAGCATATAGAACCCCAAATCCTTGTTTCAGGAGCCGCATGCTGCTGTGTAGCCCAGGCTGCTTGATTTACTGAGATGAGTCCTAATTGGATAGCGCAGAGAGTTCCCATCCTTTCCCGGCCAAGGGAAATCGCTGAACTCTTTCTGGCGTTCTCTTTCCCCCCTGTGTGAACTCGGCTTTCAGATAGAAGAGCACCATAGGTGCCTGTGTGCATGGGGCAGGGCATACCCGGGGGTGCTGCTCCTGGAGGCATGACTTTCCTAGACAGCCACCCACGCTACGTCTTTCTGAAGCCGAGTCCAGCGCCATCCTGTGCACTGTCCTCTCGAGGCAAACGCAGAGGAAGGAGGCTTCCTGTGTCGAGAGACTGCTCCTCCCCAGGTTTCTAAGAAGCACACGCTGCACGGAAACACACCAGCTGCAGGGCACTTACCAGTTGGTACAAGACGGCACTGGCCACGCCACACAAGGTGCAAAGCTGCCGGTCATTTGAGAAGAACAACCTAGAACGTTGAGCAGATAGGAGACGGCAGGTTAGGGTCATCCGTGCTTCATTTCACTCCCTGCCACTGGTCTCCCCAGGGTGCACTGAGCTGACACAGTGAGGAGGAACTTCTGTCACCGTCTCAGCCATTGCTTTCTTTAGGAACCTGACAAAAGGCAAAGACACAGGTTTGCAATTGGCACTGTTATTTTATTATTAGTACGAGTATTATACAATAAACTTGTACTGGTATACAGACAATTTATTTAAAACAATTTTGTTCAAATTTTGAATCAAACATTGTTTTATTATAATAATGAAATAATTTCTACCTAGAAAACCTGCAAGCACCATCAAAGAAAGGGACCATAAAATTCAATAAACAGACTCGAGTGTATCCTACAAATAGACACACCACGATTAGAAAATAGAATATGAATTCTTCCATTTTTTTTTTAATATTTGTTTTTAAAAAAGCTAGTGCAAGTACAACATTTTACACTGGAATTACAGAGAGTATGCACGCATATGGAAAAGTTCTCCTGTCACAATAAAAGCTCTTAACTATGTATGCACTTAAAAGTTTCTTTTCAATAAGGTGCAAAAAACGTTTTTTTTTTTTTGTTTTTTTTTCCCTAGTTCTCCACATGGTAGTACCCTCAGCCCAAGTTTTGGTGTCTGTTTCCCCTTGGCCTGTGGGAGGCGTATGAATGGAGATGGGAGGGTTTGGGAACCTGATATCCAAACCTTCTCTGGTTCAGCTTTCAGGTTCTTTAGGGCCAAGACTCCACTGGTTGGAGATGCAGACTGTCTTCTTGAAAGGCCACCACAAATACTGACAGGACTCTGCTGCAACCCCCTTTCAGTTGATGCTACCTGGCATTATGCGGTGTGGGTTGGGGAGGGGACAGTAGTCACAGAATGGGGCTCTGGTGGGTTGTCAATGTTACACCCCACCGACTTAAAGGATCATCCCGCTCTTGGACTAGGGAATAACTTCAGAGCAGGTGGCTTATGTAAGAACTGGAGAAAACCTATGCACCAACCTTCTCGGTAACTGATGTTTCACAAGTTCTAAGCCGGTGTCACCTCAGCTGGGGAGTCTGGGGGACAGTATGCTATCTTGGTAAGGGTTACTGTAAACAGTGCTTTGCACACAGCCCTTCAGCTTGGCCATCCAGACAGTAAAGGAACAAGAAAGCGTGAGTGGATAGAGTCTCCAAGTGGTCTGTAGTGGAAGACTTGAGTCCTTTCAGAGAAAAAGTGTTAGGGAAGTTCTTAGAGACCTCTGTGGTGTAGATGGTTCCTATTGGCCAAACACACTTAATGTGAATTCAGGTGGAGCTCCTGTATGCAAGTGTCGGGATGTGAAAAGCTGAAGCCTCTGCCCCCCTTCCGCCTTTGTCAGGGTGAATGTCAGCTACAAGAACTTGCATAGCAAGGGAGGGGACGTGAACCCAAATGTAAGAATCGGGGCCAGGATCTGTTACTGCCCCTAAGCTGTTTGTGCCACCCCGCTCCACTGTCCAATGGGAATATGAGAAGCGGCTCAGTTGTGTCTGGCCTCTACTTGAGAAACATCAAAATGAAAGCCAGGCATTCAAATTGAGATGTTTCCCCCCCATGTCAATGAGGTGTGGGGTGGGAGGCAGAAGAAAGGCTCACCTTTTTGTCCCCACCATGAGTCCTGTCTTACTGGGAAGGAGAGGATCCCTCTTAGAAACACTTCATGTTCAGGATTATATTCTTTGGGTTTATAGGAACAGGAAGTGCTGAAAATGTCAGACATCATCCAAAGAAATGAAGTTGCAATGGCTTAAGAAGGGAACTTAAGGAAGTACTTCCGGCCTAGGAATGGACAGTATTCTCAAAATATCGGAATACAGAGTTTCCCATCCTTCACACAAGAGCCACGTGTAACGAAAACAAAACAGTAAGCATAGGTGTAGGATAGCTGAAGAGCCTCTGACATCGTAATTCCTCCAGGCCATAACCATACAAATTTGATCATCAAGACAACAAATTTCTATATACAGGAAAAATAAAACCCCCAAACATGTAACTTCCAACCCTCCTCTGCTTTGTTTTTTGTTTTTCATTTTTTTTATACACACAAAATATGAAACTCATGGTTTCAACAGATCTGTCTCTTTCAAACACTGAATGAATCATTTCAACATTCATTTTTTCTTTTGTGCAATTTTTTAAAAAAATTATCTGTACTCCCCAAAGTGAGTGCCTCAAAAAAAAAAAAAAATCTCCCTTACAACCCCCCCCCCCAGCTTTGGCTGCTCAAATTGGGTGTACTTACTTTAAAGAAAACAAAACAAAAAACTTCCCACAAGGTATAGTGCTACAAGAAAAAAAAAAAGCCTATCAGTAAGGTAACATTTGAAGCGAGGTCATCTATGTAAAAGAAATCTCAGCTCCAGAGTAGAGAATGTGCAAACTGTTTGGAGTTGCCTTAGGAACAAAAATACAACACTGTCCATGGAAAAGGGAGGAAACCAACCCAACACAACCGGTCATATGCATGTGCTTCATAAAAAAGTAGATTCTCTATTACTCCATTTTTCCTTAAAATCTCTAGTTCAGAAATTCAAAACACAGCTGTGGAAGCCAAGGCCTTCACTCCATTTTTTAAAATAACCAAGTCTAATTCTCTTGCCTTTCATTTCAACCATCAAAGACACTGGATTGGGTCCTACAGAGTAGAGGCCCTGTGTTCCCC
This sequence comes from Meriones unguiculatus, assembly GCF_030254825.1. Lineage (NCBI taxonomy): Eukaryota > Metazoa > Chordata > Mammalia > Rodentia > Muridae > Meriones > Meriones unguiculatus. Next base: position 60,627,348 of record NC_083366.1, read on the forward strand.
TGGAGTCAAAGGGGGCTAACTAGGAAGCTGGAGGTTGCAGAGGGTTTCAGGAGAGGGCAGACCAGTTTGTTGAGCTGCTCGCTTGTTCAGGAGACAGTTGCCATGCCAACCAACTCAGCTCAAAAAGTCTGGCTTTCTATCCCAAGAGCTCTGCCTCCTCAACCATGTCTGAAATAGGTGTTAGTGTCTTCGAAAGCGTTTACAAAATAGGTTTCCTTAGTAGTCACGGATGTTAAAGGGTATTGTCAATTGTTTCCTTAAAAAGAGAGAGAGAAAAAAAAAATCCGAAGCTACAACAAAAACAGATTTTGGCAACATTTCAGTAAAGATCAAACTGTGTGCAAAGAGTGGATTTTCTGATCGCCAGTGGCTGCCACTTGTCTCGAGCGTGCAGCCTTATATTGCAATCTGCGCAGTAGCTAAGGAGCAATCCACACGATGCGGGGGAAATCCAAACATTCCTTGAAATTGTACAACCCTACTCCAGAGCAGTCCAAAGTGCTGTTGCTGAACACGTCCGTGTTCCACACACACACACCAGCCCCATCCCTGAGTAAGAAGTGTGAAAGGTTCTGCAGAGTTCCTTGCAGGGGAGAAAGGAAGGATGCTGCCACTTCCTGGTGGGGGGGGGAGGGGAGAGGAAGAGGGACCCAACAAGCTCACCCTAACAGAAAACATACAAGGTCAAGATTCAGAGTTAAGGACATTCTGTTGCCACCACCACAAAAACCAGGCCATCCAAAATGAGTCGGATGAATTGAGAAAAGCAAAATGTGACCAACAACAGACGATTATCCTGCAAGTCCAAAGGGGGGAAAAGAATGCAATTGGGATTCCCACTTTTAAAAAGATTTGAGGTAAGTGGCATCCTTGGCCTTCTCTCCCACAATCCCTATCCCCTCCCGCTGACCCCAAGGTGGCCCAGACAAACTGAAATAATTCTAAAGTTAAACATTCGAAGGAACAGTCATTTTATGTATTTAGAAATTCCTATAAAGAGGTTCTTGTTTGTTGGTTTCTTATTAGCAATATTACTATGTTTTCTTTTTGCCCTGACTAATTTCTTGGTGATCGTGTTCCATTGTAAACACAAAAGGCCTGCTGTTATTTGTTTTAAAAAAATTGAAAGCAGGAAAGAGCAGAATGAAAGACGGCTGTTGATAAATATTGCAAAGGTACAGAGGGAGGCCCATGGCTGACCCTTGTAAGCCGAGGGCACTGCCATCACCGTGCTCCCTACACAGAAAGATGAACACACTGCTCTGGGAGCCTGCAAATAAGAGGTGGTTCCCACCCCTGCGCGCTCTTCCTATGTGAAGAGAGAGCTGCTGCAAGGGAATGGTGACTGTGGTTGCTGGGTGGTCCCCTGCAAAGCCATGTAGGTGTGCCCAGCACACACACACACACATATGCCATAAGTTGCTTGTGCTCAAAGGCAGAGGTCAAAGTCTCAAGGACACAGGAGAGACTGGAAAGTGGGTGGACTTCGGCCCACATTGCTCCGGAGTGTGTCCTATGAACCAGCCTGCCTCCTTGCTGCATTCCAGGTTCGCTACAGAGAGGAGGGCCTTTGCCGAGTACAGTGGTGGGCCTTCCAGGCGCTTCCCTCAGGTCTCCTTGTCCTGGTGACAGACACACAGGCCCCCTACCCCGGTATTCTTATCCACATTAAGGGGAAAGTGGTTCCTTCCCTTGAGCCTGTCTTTGGCCAGTGAAGGGAAGGAAGGTTGACCCACAGAACGAGGGAAGGGCCAAATGGTAATGAACTTTAACCAGAAAGCACGCTATTGGCACACAAAGTATTGCACATGCTAAGAGAGCGAGAGGATGATATGAGACAAAAGCTTCAGAAGAACCAATGGTTTTTTTTATAATTCCTATACCTGAAATAGAACCACAGAAGTGAAGGATATTCCTATTGCTCTGAACCGTGTGTTTCCCTGCTTTAGTGTCAGTTTAGCGGGCACAGTCAGTTCCATCCTCGAGCTCAGCCAGAAAGCAGTGTGTGTTTTCTGAGCCCACAGCAGCTGTCGTGAGTACCACCGCACGGCACCTCTGAGGCAGCCCCTTATTTCCTCTCACCGTCCAAGGTGAAAAAACAAACAAACAAACAAAAAGAAAAACAGAAACCTAGAAGTGCCAGTACCCTGAGCAGAATATGTGGAAGATTAAGCAAGGTCTCTGAACAGAAACGTTAAAAAAAAAAAAAATCACAGCACTAAAAGAACGATGTGACTGTAAGAATGAGCCCACTCTGACCTGCTAGCGTGCCGAGAGGGTAATGGAGTTTAGGGAGAGGCCAGCTACTCGAAACCTACTCAGATATTTTTGGTACACCCCAGAAAATGGTCTGTTAAAAAAAAAATCATCAGTCCCAATGAGAGCCACTATGAGGGCAGCCTGTTTAGCCAGCAGGGGGTTGCTTAGGGAGGTCTCTCTTTCCTAATTTGAGAAGGCTTTTTTTTATTTTTATTTTTTTTAATGGTTAAAAGTCAAATAAGAACTTATTTAGGTTAGTTGCAGCCAGCCAAGTAAGAATGTTTAAAAACGTCTCCCTATTTATAAAACTTGGTTTAAAGCACTTTAAGACGTACTCAGAACCCACAAATGATATTTTTCATCTCTGGGAATGAAAACTTGTGACTTTATGAAATATCCTTTCTGGGTTTTTGTACCAAACGTTAGATCTTTGTTTGATTTCAAATAGGAAAAAAAAAGTCATTGTGAAAAATAACATTAACACTTATTTCTCTAGAAATGAAAATACTCGCTCACATATATAAAATGTCTCTATGGAAAACTCTCAATGAGTCTGAAGAAAACTCTCAGATCTGGCTTCTCATGATGGGTATGGCAGATGACAAAAATGAAGTCTCAAGGAACAGAGCCTTCTAAGAAGGGCCTAGGGTGTAGGCAGGTTAGAAAGTAATTTTTGCTACATTTATTTATGCTTGTTCAACCCTTACCCCCACCCCCAAAACCTTTCCCACAATGTTATTGGATAAAAACTGCAGGAATACCACACAAATTATAAACTCAAGATGTGCAAATCGCAAAGTTCTTTAGGAGTTCACCCTAAAAACACTGGACAAAAACGAGTGTGTCTTTTCCTCCGTGTCTTTCCTCGGTTTCTCTGCCAACTCTGCATACGCCTTTTAACTTTCTCCAACATCAAAGTGACAAGTGCCTGCCGTGGGCAGTACTTGGTGGTCATCTATCGTCACGTGCTAGTTTGCAGTTCACATTCATCCCTTTAAGCCAGATGGGAGCTTTCGACTGCTGGCTTGTGAGCAGTCTTGCAGAGCTGAAATATAGTTACAGTGTTGGAAAAAAAAAAAAAAATCGAAAGCAACTTAGGTTTGTCTTTTCTTCCCAAAGAGTTTGAAGTGAGATACAGTACTCATTGAAGGACAGACCAAGATGCTCGGTTAAGAAGTCTGTGCAGCATTTTTAACTGCTTAAGAGATAGTAACAGATGTATACCTTCCATATCTAACTCCTCATGTCACACTGGGATTGAGGGGGGAAAAAAAACAGCGGCACCCGAGTTGTTCATAGTTATGAACTAGAAACAGTACTAGACCCTAAAAGAAAGGATGCTGCCAGCTCAGCCCCGAGAGCTGCCCTGGCTCTCTCGGGAGGGGAGCTTGCATTTCCCTCTTGGGAGCCCAAGGCAATGCAAACAACCTGATCGGTTTTTTTTTTCCCTAACACTGCGCAGAGACCAGTGTGGGTGCTCCCTCTGTCCCCCAGCCCCACTGCCACCCGCCTGACCAGGAGGGACCTGAGCAAGGACTTCCCTGCCCGCCGTGACACCTGGTGATGATGTCACCGGCCTGGTAGAGCAGAAATGAAATCCTGCACGTGGCAGCTGTTCTTAAAAATAAAAATAAAAACTCAGTGCAGTCAGGCCCCATGGGGGAAATATACATATATATCTCTATATATCTATGATTAAAAGTTGCTTTTTATTGTAAAATATGTTGGAGAGAACCATGTTCTTCGAAACTAGCTTTCCCATCTGCTGTCTGATGCCTCCCCTCAATGCCCGGAAGCTGGGCCTCCTGAGGATGACTTTGCTTGTGGGAAACCCAGGTCCCCCAGTCTCATGCTGAGAATGAGCAAGCGAACGGAGAGGGGAGGCTGAGAAAAAGAGAGACCCTCATTCACCACCATGGCACCCATGCACCCCTTCACAGGAACGCACCCAGACACCCTTGCAGGTCGCTTCCCACTGACTTTGCTCTGGAAACCAGTGAGAACTGATGCCCCTCAGCTCTGTGCTGCTGGGGAAGGCAGGCGCTCATGAAGCCACATCCAGGGCCGCCCGGGATGCGCTGGAGCTCCAGGGCCACGGTTCTGACCACCCTCTACCTGCCGTCTCAACAGACACGCGCAGACAATGCCAACGCACCAGTCTCCTGCGACACACCTGTTTGACTCTAATGACAAGGTTAGAACACAAACCTAAAGAGAATAACATGTAAATACTGTGTTATTTAGCCTACAGTACAGTAATCTGGATACAGACAGCAGAAGAGGCCCGGGCCTCGGCTGCCCGCACGGTCTCTACTTGCCCACGTTAGATCGGCCTTCGATGCAGATCTTAACCTCCTGAGGAATGAGCGAAGGCTTGGGAAGAGTCAAAGGAGGCTCATCCTCCGACTTCTCCAGTTTGCGGGTCTCCGGTGCCGACCACCTCCTCTTCCTTGTGGCTGCGGGCTTGCTCGGTTCTATTTTGGTGAGGAAGGGTGCTGCAGGCAATCCTAATTTTTCTGGAAACTTCAGTTCGCCGTTCTCAGAGAGCACCTGCGCGCCTCCCTGGTTGATCCCGTTTTCCTGCTCAGCGTATCTGTGTCTGCTGCCAGCCAGGCTGTCGGTCTTTGCGTGCTTCAGCAAGACGCTGGCAGGGTCCACGGGCTGGCCCTTTTTAACAGAGCCATTCTTCAGGTTCTTGAGGGTGAGTGAAATGCAGACGTCCCCGACGGAGAGTTTGGAACACGGCAGATCAAAGAGCTGGCTGGTTCGCTCAGGACAGCAGGATGACCAGCCCTGTCCAAACACAAAAAAAGGATACTCTACCAAAACTTCGACACTGACCTGTGGAAACAGAAGCGGGGAGTGGGGGGGGGGGGGAGAGGAAGGAAATATGAGAAAATGGTTTTTCCATGTGAACGCACGTGTGTGTGCGCAGAGGTAAGAACTCAACCTCAACCACTTTTATTTTTCTGCTGGCTAATTTATCTTCACTAAGTTTTTGAAAATTATGTTGGGGGGATCCCATACATATATACAATGAAATATGACCACAGCACCCCCCAATGTCCCTCTTCTAACCTCCCGCACATTCCCCAACATGCCTCACTCCAAACCACATGTCTTCGGTCCACTGGAACACCGGAAACTTACCAGCAGCCATTGACTACCAACAGCATAAAGGTCCAAGTGTTGAGAATAAGGGGCTGAGTTCTCAGCCCTGTGGAGGACAGCTCTATTAAGCCCCCTCCCCCGAGGTGGAGGATGCATGGTGAAGAGGGGGAGGAAAGGATGTAAAAGGCTGGGAGGAGTGCTGAGAAATGGCAGCTTCCTTCCGGACATGATAGTGTGATCGCAGTCTGGTCTTTTCTTTTTTTCCTCAGTGGCCTGTTGCTCATCAAGTAGGCGAGGCGGATTGGCCTGCAAGCCTTGAGGATTCTATCTCTGCCTCTCGGCTCTGGGATTACAAGTGCATGCCTCTGTCTCTGCCTTTTCCCCCCCACGGGTCCTGGGATCAAACTCATGTTCTCATGCTTGCATAAAAAAGTCCTTTACCAACTGAGCCATCTCCCTAGGTTCCCGTGAGTGTGAGTGTTTTATCTAACACAGACACACATGGGCTGGATGGGAAGAAAAAGTGAGAATTTGTTTACCAGCCTCTCACCCCTGCAGCAATACTTTGAAACAAACGAGCTAGCTGCTGTACTCACCGTATTCAGACCCTGGGCAGAATAATGAGACAGGTTCGAAGTCTGTTTATCATTCAAAATATGCTAAATCTACTAAATACCGGCTTTGTAGAGGGCTCTGGTAAAAGCATCACCCACTGACCAGAAGCAATGCCAAAATACCCACTTAGAGTTCGCTTGTGAGGCTTTGCAGGTAGGCCTCAGAAGCGCAGTTTACCGTCATACTAAATGCTGCTAAGACCAAGATGCTAGGAGAGCCCCACGAAGAAAAGTGTGTCCCTGTTCGGCACTGGGTTCCCAGCCTCTAAAAGAGGAATGAGCATGGAACTGATGAAATTTTAGTGTCCAAGGATTTTTTTTTTTTTCCCATGACAGGGTTTCTCTGTCTAGCCTTGGCTGTCCTGGACTTGCTTTGTAGACCAGGCTGGCCTCAAACTCACAGAGATCCACCTGCCTCTGCCTCCCTGAGTGATGGGATTACAGGTGTGTCCAATGAATTTAAGGGATCGTCGTCGTTGTCAATGAGGGCTGAAGTAAGCAGGGAGGCCTTTCCTGGGACCCTGAAGGATGGGCAATATTGGAGGGTTTTTGAGAGTGGACACTACGGGGACAGATAGCTCCAGTGCATGGTCTAGCCACAAGATTGTTTTGTGTGCTGAGGTCTCATGCCCTAGCCTTAATCCCAGAACATAGACTTCTTGACTTCCTGGGTTTCCTTTCTTGATTGGATTTATAGGACATGGAAGTATTTTTAGAAAGAAAAATCACAGTGCACGTCATTCAGAGGGAAATTTCATTGCTCTGGGCTATTTTGATCATGTTAAGGCTGCTAAATTTTTTTCTGACCTCTCTGCAAGTGGCCAGCAGTTGCTGCGGAGGCTGGTTAAACCCATAAACATGCTGGGAAGAAGTGTCGACTGAGTTCGATGAGCCTTAAATAGTATCAACCCCCTGCCAAGACTCAGGGGACATCTCGGAGGAGGGCGGAAAGACCGTAAGATTTGGAAGAGGACGAGTGGCGTGAAATGCTGTCTTTGGGACATGACATGGCCATTGCACACCCAGATTGCCCGCAGCTGTGATCACCGGCACAAGATCCGGTCAGGGTAATTGGCAGTACTAGTTTGACTTAGCAAGTTACTAAACAAAGGACACAAAGTAGGCAGGGGCATGTGTTGGAGGCACATGTAATCGATATGCATTGTTTACACACACGGAATTGCCAAGGAATAAATAAAAGATATTTCATTAATTTTTTTTTCTGAGTGCCTACTGTTTTTCAAATGATCTGACTTCACAAAAGTACTTTTTAATGCTTGTACTAGCGAGACAAATAGTACCATTTTAACTTTCTAAATTTATAAGTAGTAAAATTATTTTCCTAATATTACAGCTATTAGCCAATGGAAGTAGGATTGAATCTAGGTTTTGGACCAAGACACTCTCCTCCACCCCCCATCACCAAACATTCCCTTTCGTCTTTACTCTCCAGATCTTTACCTAAGTAGAGCGAACACTGACATTAAAATATGGTGAAGAGGTGACTTAACATTCCTGTTATCCAAGTGTCAAATAAGCCAGTGTGCAGTGAGCATGTCCTAAGCGTGAGAGAGCATGAGTGAGGACTTGGAGGAAGCAGGAGTCCTCGTCTCCTTCTGGGAGACAGATATGTTCTCAGGGGCTTCCAGGGCACATACTGGCTAGCCGGTTATCTGACTATGTGCCCATTTGGCTGTCTCACCAGCAACGCGATCTCAATATGAGGAAACAGACCTCCTGATGGAGCCTCCCTTATTCCCTCCTCAACGTGAAAAACAGCATAAAATTCCCGTAATGATGTAGTCAACAACTACTGTATCTAAACACTGCGCACATTCATATAGTTATGCTGTTTGATTGCGTATTTCAATCTTGGATTAGTGCTACGTCTATACACACACACATGAACATTTCACCAAAAGCAGGGCAGAAGGAAAACAAAACGTCTGTTGTTTAACTGTGTCTCTTCTTCCTTCCTGAGGCTCCCTGTTTCCACAAATGTGAAGGGAGTCTGCTCTACCAAGCCCTCCTCCCTCACCCCAAGTTAACACCATCTCCTCCATGAAGCTTCCGCCTGGAGGTAGAAGCCATCAAGTTTCTCAGGAACTGCTTTTTAGTGAACAAGTCCTCCTTTTGGTCAAATTACTTAGCCAGGAACTCGTGATTGCCTGTGAAGTGAAATTACGAATTCCTTTTTTACCTGTAGGTTTGGTCTGCTCTTTTCCTCAGAGGAGGATTTGTAGAATTAGGCTCCCAATGGGAAGCAAACAAGAGAATTCCACAGTGATGATGAAGGGGCTGAAAGTAGGCTACTGATTTTAGTGTTTAAAAATCATTAATAAAAACCACCAAGCTCTTCAGTGTGAAAGAGTCTGTGAGCATTCTGTTGAAAGCTTCTAATCACAGGACTTTGCCTTGGTGGAAGCATTTTGGGGCCCCTCAGAAAACCCTTATCTCTGCATTGGGACACCTTCAAACACAAACCCTAAACCATGGGTCAGAACACAGCTCCCACAACTCTCCAAGGGGAAGGTCCCATCAGGAGGCCCATAGTTGGCCAAGATGGACACTGCCCAACAAACGACCACACAGCTAATGTTGAAGCATTCTGCATTGGATGATTTACACAGTTTCTATCCCACATGCCATAACATTATGGGTTGGAGAGGGTTAGCTTGGTGATAGAGTGCTTGCAGAGCATGCATGAGGCCCTGGATTCAACCTCTAATAAAGACACACAGAGAAATGTGTGTAAGCACGCGCGCACACACACACACACACACAAACACACAAACACACATGCATGCATGCATAAACACACACAGAATCAGCTTTAGTAGCCCATGGGTGAAATTATAGCTATCGTGAAGCTGTAGAAAGAGGCTCACAGCCTAGGCAACACAGTGACACCTTACTAAAACAACAACAACAAAACAAGCCACCAAAAACAACAATAAAAGAATAAGTCTCATATTTAGCATTGAAACAAAAAGAAGAGCAATCAAAGACTCAGAAACACGTGAAGGAGAATCCCAGACATGCGATTAAGTGAAAGAAGCCAGTGTGACAAGAAGCATACTGCATGATCTCAACTGTCAACCACTCTGGAAAGGGGCAAAACTAGGGACAGGGAAGACTGGTGAATCTCAGTGCTCTGAGGCATGACATTGGGAGATGGGTAAACACATAAGGCATAAGGGACTTTTAGAGTGGTCAAATTATTCTGGATGGTACTGTAATGCTGCCTATAGAGCCCACTGCATTTATCAAACTCTCAGAGGCATAACCCAGAGTAAATTCTAATTCAGACTGTGGGCTGCAGTCAATAACAGCCTACTGATATTGGCCCAATTATAATAAGTTTAATATACAGTGCAAGTTTTTTTGTTTTTTTTTTTTTTCAACAGAGTCTCTCTATGCAGCCTTGGGTGTACCAAAACTTACTCTGTAGTCCAGGCTGGCCTTCAACTCAAGAGATTCACCTGTTTCGCCTCCTGAATGCTGAGATTAAAGGTCTGTGCCACCAATGCCCTTCTAGAAATTAAAATAATTTTTTTAAATTTATTTTTACAAATGTCTGTTTGTCTATCTAGTGTATGTATGTGGGGGGGAGGGGTGATTTGTGCAAAGGTCAGAGGGCAACATGTGGGAGTTGGTTCTTTCCTTTTATCATGTGACACGCTTGGTGGCAAGTGCCCTTATATGGTAAACAATCTCATTGGCCCCCAGTACAAGAGTTAACAATAAAGACAATGTATGTGTGTCTAAACTACTATGTGCACATAAAATTCAGAAAACAACCATTGGGTACTCCTCAGGCTCTGTCCACCATCTATCTATCTGCCAGCTATCTGTCTGTCTGTCTGTCTATATATCTACCTTTTGAGACAGGGACTCTAACTGGTCTGGAGCTAGAGTAGGTTAGGCTAGCTAGCTAGTGAGCCTCAGGGATCTTCCTGTCTCTGCTTCTCCAGCACAAGGATCATAACCATGTTTCACTACTCCTGTTCTGTGCTTGACTGAGCTATCTCCTAGCCTCTAAATAGAAAAATTTAAACAGTAAAGTCTATGTTTTATGCTCATGATCTCAGCACTCAGGAGTCTGAGGCAAGGGGACTACCAAGAGCTCAGAATCAGCCTGAGTGACTCCTTAAGAGAACTAAACTCAAGCCATAATAACCATGGTCTAAGGCAACCTATCACCAAGAACAAGACCATCAAGTAGGGGGCATTTATATCCCAGGTTGAAGAGCAACATATTTCTTCTGTTCGTTTTCCCTGAGATGGGTCTTGCTTTGATGCCCAGACCGCTCTCAAACTTCCAGGCTTAAGCAATCCTCCCACCTGGGGAAGCAAGGGCTACAGTCCTGCGCTACCCCATTGGGTCAAAAAACACCTTAAAAACAAGTGTGGTTTGACGCAGTTTCCTAGAGAGATCCTTTTGACTTCAGAAGTGAGAGGAAGTGAGGCGTCGTCTACAGCCGGGCCGCAGACCTAGCTAGCACACGGCCTTCACTCAGGCTGCTGACCACGTATGTTTTGACGAATTTGTTTCTGTTTCTACCGGACTGAACAGTAGATATTGCTGAGTATGTTTCTACTGGTAGCTAAGAGACTGATTATTCGGGCTTATCTGCTGCCTGCATGAGTGCCTGGACTATTTTTAGAACCCAGCTAATCCATTAGAACACTGCCACCAGTGTGACTCACGGTCCCCAGCCGTCAAACCGAGAAACAGAGGAGTGAAAGGAAAGCCATCGGTCCACACGCAGTGAGCACAGCATCGTAGCCCGCTGTGGGAGCGCGTGCATCTGCCCACACTGGGAGAAGAAAACAGCAGTGAATATTAAGGAGCCGCCAAGGAAGCTGGGGAAGCAGTCACCTCAGGAGGACCTGGGAAGTGACACACAGCCCCAATAACACGGAGCTCAGCACTGAGGAGAGTGACAGCCAGAGGAGAGTGTTGGGCCAGAGCACTTTTCAAATGGCACACTGTTTTTTTTTTTTTAAGTATTTATTTATTTATGTATATGAGCGCTCTCTCTGCATGTACTCCTACAAGCCAGAAGAGGGAATCAGATCTCATTATAAATGGTCATGAGCCACCACGTGGTTTCTGGGAACGGAACTCAGGACCTCTGGAAGAGCAGGCCCTCTATTTGTACACGGGTGCCCTCGCTAATCGGAAGGGGTGGACCTCCAGGTCTTGCTCAAGTCCAGTTCCTACTGATGGCTGGATACGCATGCTCATGCGGGGTAGCATGTCCATTCACGCTGCCTAGCAGGAGTGTGATTAATGGCCTTCCTCAGCAGGGGGACAGACAACAAAGAGAGGGTGGCTCTCTCTGTTCACTGGGAAAGCCATCTTTCTGCTTAGGGCTGAGGAGACTGCCTTTCTTTCTATGCATTCCTTCCAGAGTGTATGATGCTGCATTTTCTCTATAGGAGCAAACGCCTCCCTTCTCAGAGTCAAAGTCACCTATAGAACTGTCCCAGATGCTGGGGTTGGCAGATGTGGAGGATAAAGTCAGAATGTGGCTTTTTGTCTTTGTTTTTGTTTTTTGAGACAGTTTCTCTGTGTAGCCTTGACTGTCCTAGAACCTGCTCTGTACATCAGGCTGGCCTAGAAGTTATAGAGATCTGCCTGCCTCTGCCTTCCTAGGGTTGGGATTAAAAGCATGTGCTGCTGCTGCCACTGCCTCAGCCACACCCACCACCACCTCCACTGGGCAGACTGAGACTTTTTTGTCTTGAGGTATCTCCTAATGCATTTTCTCAGCACATAACTTGCTCCCTCTGCAGCTATCCCAGAATACTCATTCTTTTTTTCTTTTCCTTTTCTAAAAGACCATGCTTTACTCTCGCTCTCATAGCTGAGACATGCCAGTAGCTTATGGCCCAATACTTAGAGAACAATAAGTGGGCTCTATTTGGGAGTGAACCCGAAGGAAGCAATCTGCTGTCCTGTGGGAATCCCAGGCTGAACCAAGGCACAGTGGGAGCAGGAAATCTGTCCCTGCCTTTGTGGAATGTCTTACTTGTCCACTGTGTTTTCAAAACACAGTGGTAGGGAGCCATGCTTACAGCTCTCTCCGTAGCACTGTTCTGCAAAGGGCATAGCAGTGCAGCGTCCATGAAAGCCACAGGGACAGTGGGCCATAAACACAGAAAGGCATTTTCCTACCATACTATCGCTGCCTTGTCACGAATGCCAGACAGGGACAACACGAGAGGCATCTTCCCACATGAGAAGCTAGGATTCAGCTCCTTAAAAATCCATCTGGGTACATGGCTCAGTGGGTAAGGGCACTTGCCGTGAAAATAGGAGGACCTGAGTTTGAATCCCCAACAGCCACGTACAAATCCAGGGTGGCTATGTGTGCTTGTAACTCCTGCATTTGAGAGCAGACATTTCTGGAGCTTGCTGGCCAGCCAGCCCAGCCTTAACGTAAGTCCCCATCTGAAGGTAGTACAGCAGGGAGGTAGGGAGGTAGATGCTCAGTATCCTTCCCTGGCTTCTTTGTGGGGAGTTTCGGCTTTTGCATCTACACATCTACACATATCTCACACACACACACACACACACACACACACACTCACCACCATAGATTCATAGATTCCTGCCTCAGTTCCTACTGTATCCATGTGCCGGTTAGATGGAAGTAGGTAGGAGCTCCCCTGTATATACTTTTAACTTTTGGTTACTTAAGCAAATAAATACAACCAAGCGGAGGGAGAGGGCTATAATTGGAATGTAAAGCGGATAGATGGATAGATAGATAGATAGATAGATAGATAGATAGATAGACAGATAGATAAAACAACCAAGTTTGTTCTGGAAGACAGAAAAGCAAAGGCTCAAAACAAAAACAAAATAAAGACCTGAGGAGGATGAAGGGGAGAAAGCTTTAATAGTATAGCTCCTGCCTGGTAACATACAAGGATCTAGGCTCACACACGTACACACACACACCATAGATATACACACACCATAGACAGATACACACATACACCATAGACACACACACACACACACCTCATAGACAGACATGCAGACCACAGATAAACACAGACACACAGACACAGACACAGACACACACACACACACACACACACACACACACACACACAATTGAAACACCCCAAACAACAATGACAAACAAAACAAAATCCAACGATCTCAAAAGATTGTCTTTTTGTAGCATCCTTAGGTTAGTTAGCCTGTTTTAGAGAAGAGAGAGCAATGGCTGGGGGCAGGGAGGTGATGGGAAAAGTCCCTTGCCCCACACAAAGGCACAGCTGGGCTTCTACCTCTCCCCACCACCCCACAGTGCTCTCTTGGAAGAACCATGGAGGTTGTCTGAAGCCGGCCATCCTTGTAGATCTCTGACCATGCAGGGTTTATGCCCAGGGTCCCAAAGCTATTTCTGTCACAGAGAAAACCATCTTTCTTCCACAAGTTCCGTAACTGGTTTTTGTTTTGGAACTCCAACAATTTGCTTATTTCTCCATTTCCCTGTGTGTGCCGGTGTGAGCTGTATCTAACTCGTTGCAGAGGACTGGGCATCTTCTCAGGCTAGGGAGAAAGTTCCTCCAGGATACCGGAGATGGAGGGCAGCCCTTGCAAGCTCAGTCAAGCCTGATGTCATTCTCTCTCCCTTACCAGGCCCCTCTGCTCTCTCTCTCCAAATCTGCCACTTGTGCAGGCACTGTTTGTGGTGCACACATTTCAGCTGTGATGACGTCAGCCGATCTCTGACAGGCTTCCTTTTATTTCTGTGGCCCCAAAACCCGAGTAGTCTCTTTAGCAGACCACAGGGCTCTCCGTGTGGCTTTGCAATAGCACTTCCTGTCACAGGAGAAAAACATTCGTTCTCTCTGTTCATCATGCTGCTGAAAGCCCAGCTGTCAGGCTACAGAGGAAGCGAGGAAGCGGGGTCTGACCTCACAGGGAAGCCAATCCCTTCATGGTTTGCACATTTATTTTGTGACATTCTGAGTAGGGGCAAACACACAGAGATTGCTGCTCATGTAGGCTGAAGAGAACTGTGGGGTTTTCTTACCTCTTAGGCTTGTTGGTCTGCTTGGGCCTGGATGTGCAAATCCCTACAGTGGCTGAATTTATTCCCAAACTGAAAGCTGCTGCTCAGAGAAAATATAATTTAAAAACTGGGCTGGGGAGGTAGCTCAGTGGTAGAGTACTTGCCTAGCCTGCATGAGGCCCTGGGTTCGACTCCCAACAGCGAATAAATGGGACATGGTGGCACACGCCTGTAATCCCATAATTCTGGAGATGGAGGCAGGAGGATCAGAGGATCAGAGCATCTTCAGCTACTGTGAGGTCAAGGACATACTGGGTAGCTGTGTTTTCCTAATTTGTGAGTTCTGGCCCGGAGTCTAGACCTCACGGTAGTAAACCGCCCCTCCACTCTCTCCTCATATGACCCCAAACCCAGAACAAGAACTTCACCTCCTGACATGTCTTCAGGACCTACCATACCATCTGTGGAAGGGAGCTCTTCTTCAACACGGAAGGGTCTAGGTCTCTCTCTCTCTCTCTCTCCTCTCACTGGGTGACAATGGGAACCCTACCTGCCTGAAGCAATCACCTTGCCAGGAAATGACAGAAGAAGGGTGTGGGGTCCCCCTACCTAGATGACCCTGGCGGGGGTTACCTGGGCCCGGTGTTCTCCAACAGCAAACTGTATCACGGCCACACCGGGGCTGTGGCTCTCCTCGATCCTCTCCACCGTGCTGGAGTCGATCTTGAGGTCGCTGCTAATCTCTGCACTCTGGATGAAGTCCTCCGTCTTCAGGTCCTCCACCTTCTTCAGCTCCCCGTTGGCCAGCTGGATGATGGAGCCTTTCATGAAATATGGCGGCAGCGTGGGTGGCGCCGCGGCAGGGGACGCCACTGACTGAACCACCGGCAGGTGGATCTGGGCCTGCACCATGGCTGGGTAGGCGGCCTGGGTGACCAGGGCCTCGGGGTTGAAGTTCTCGCTCTTGGGCAGGGCGGTGGTGACAAACGTGTGAGGCACTGCAGCGAACTGGGGTGATGATGTGACGATGGCCGAGGCTGCCCCAGGGGTGTCCATGTCAGGGCTGCCCACGGGGATGAGCAGAGGCTGGGTGCCTGGGATCACCAGGTGCTGGGGCAGACTGCCAGCATAGGTGATTGCTTGCTGCTGGCCGCTCAGGTAGCCGATGACGGGAGGCTGAGTCCCAGCGTAGAAGGCTGTGGCTGGTAGACCCACCGGGAGGGGCTCTGATGCGCTGTGTGTGGTCTGAATGACCGTGTGGGGGGACAGCGCGTAGGACCTGTGGCCCGGCTTCCCTAGGTGCAGGCCGCTCTTGTCATTGAGGGTTGATGGGGAGGCCTCTCGGTGGGTGCCCTGCTGTGCCTCCAGGTCGGCCGAGGGGGTGCTGCTGTTCGGCAGGACCATCACAGATCCACGGACCCCAGGGGTGTCACGGCTGCTGTAGTCTGCTGGGCTTGGGTGGACCACCACATGCCTGGACTCATAAGGATGAGGCACTGACTTGCTGCTCGCCTTCCCCAGGCTCAGCTCCACAGAGGGCGGTGCCCCGTACCTCCGGCTCTTCTCCATCTCCCCGTTCAGGACCTCCTTGGCCTGCATAGCCTGCTGTAAGCGGCTGCTTTCTGCTTTTTTGGTGGACTCTCGAGGAACGAAGTGGCCTCCGGCGTCGCTGTACTGCACGACCACCTGGGATGAGGGCCCCAGGGTGAGCGTGTGCGGGATCATCGTCTGATGGGGATGGAGGTGGACCGGGATGGGTGGAGGAGATGCTGCCCGCCCGGAGCTCTGTGGAGAGCTGGAAATGTGAATGTACTGGCTCTGCTGGGTGGGTGGAGGGGAGCCCGGGGTGACGAGGCCCGCAGCCCTGCTGAGGTGCTGCTGCGCTGGGGGCTCAACCTTATGCCCCGGTGCCTGGTTCAGACTGCCCATGTTGGCCAGCAGGGTGGAATAGGCCTCCAGTTGGGAGCGCTGTGATGGAGTGGTGGCCCCTGCAGCTGAGGCCACCGCACTGGTGACCGGGTTGCCTGATGGGGAGATCAGCTGGGAAGGGATAAAGCCAGCGTAGGGTCCACTGTACTGGGAGGACCCGATGAACTGGAAGGTGTGTGAAAGGTGGGCATACTGCACGGGAGACACCGGCGTCCCTGACTGAGGAGGAGGGTACGCCGTGGGCAGCGTGGTGGCTGCGGGGACCGACCTGGGGGCGCTGGGCGGAGAGTAGTCCAGCCCTGTGGACAATGCTTTATGTAAACCCATTCCTTGTAAACCCAGCTCCCCGGAAGTCCCTGCCGGCCCATGCCGCCCGCCCCCGTGGCCCCGGCTGCCAGGGGTGCTGGGGAGCCATGCCACACCCTCCACGCAGTGGTTGTCGCTGGGCAGAGTAGTGGCCTTCTCCTCAGAGGGCCGGCTGGTGGCGGGGATCTCACGTTTCTTGGGAGGCAGGCATTCATTGCTCCGCTCTTGGTTGGATTTCATTTTTCGCCGTCCCCCCTCCACGGTGGCTGTTTCACTGTCTGGCTGGCTCTGATTTTAGTCTGATAAACAGAGAGTCACATTGGATTTCTGTAGGGGATCCAGGCCCTTCATGAGGAATCATCTCCCCGTGGGTTCGCTAGGCCGGCAGTAGCAGCTCCGGATTCTGAGAAGGGGGAGAGAGCAGGAGAAGAAAATCAAAACATCAGCGCAGGCGGAGAAACCCCACCAAGCCAAAACAACTAACCGACCCACCAACCAACAAAAACATCACTACCAACAAGATCAAGAGGAGGCCCTGGATTCAGGTGGAATCCCTAAAGCAGATTATGGTCCCTGTTAAAATAGATAAAATGCTACTTGGGCTAATGAGTCCGTAAGAATCAAGAGAGTAAGCTTAAGGGTGTACTTAAACATTTGCTTACTGGCTTAGGGTTGATTTATTTGTGTGCAAGTGCCTGTGAGAGTTTATGTATGCCATGTATGTGGCAGCTCCCGAAGAGACCAGAAAAGGGTCTCCTGGCACTGTGGTTATAGGCAGTTGTGAACCATATTGTGGGTGCTGGGACCTGAACTTTGGTCCCTTACAAGGGCAGTTATACAGCTGTTTTGACCACCATCTGTTGCTCCATCCCAGATGTACTTTCTCAATAAAAGAGGTAGGCAACTCAAACATTTCCCTACACCCCCTGTCCTCCTCCTCCCCTTTCTCTTCTTCTTGGAGGGTAGATGCTCAATTTTTCTTTTGCTTTTTCATAAGGGTCTCTTTGTTGCTCAGACTGGCTTCAGATTGGCTGTGTAACAAAGGCTGGCTTTGATTTCACCATCCTCCTGCCTCAGCCTCTCAAGGTCTGAGACCACAGGTGTGTGGGACTCTGCCTTTTTTTGTGGGGGGAGGAGGGTAGATGATGCATTTTGTAATTTTTTTTTTCATAGAAAGGTTGGTGCCATTCCTTGCCACATCTTTATCTGGGCAACTTTATCTTAGTCAAACGAGATCCCAGGAGCTGGGCTTTGGGAAGGAGCAGGTTTGGAACAGAGATGCCCAATTATTCTTCAGGCTGTTTCTTCATCTTCGGATGCCAGAACCAATGCTATTAAGATTTCACCTGGCGTCAGGGCTCTATGTAATCTATGGTGGTGCCCCTTTTCCTGAGCGTGCCTCCCACACATACACCAATGTGCCATAATTGAGCAACAACAGCCCAAAATAAGTCTTCTCACTGTAAGTCTCAAGAGAATTCCAAGTACAGTCATTTATAGGGAAACACTAAGACATCTGTAAGACAATTACAAAAACTATTCTAGTTAAAAAACAAAAACAAAAACACACAATATGTAAGATTAAGCCTGACATGGTGGCTCATGCTTATAATCCCAGTGCTTGAGGAGAATGACCTCAAAGTTTAGGCTTTCCTGGGCTACAGTATAAAATGCTGTCTCCTAAAAATAACAGATAAATAAACACATGAATATGTAAATGAAACACAGCCAAGACTTCGGAAGCTTTCTTAATAAAAGTCAGGCACTTGCTTCATCCGTGTCTCTTCCCTTCCAGGTTTAGTCTATGAATATTCTCTCCCTACCATCTCCTCCTCTTCTCCCTGGCAAGGGGCCTGCTAGCTGTAAGCAGGAGATGAAGTATTTGCCAGACAAATCATAGCCACGTGTGGAAACCCAGCCATGTAGTGATGCAAGGAGTCATCCCTGCCCCAGTCTCACAGACACTGAAGTCTGAGTCACCACCATTGTGTGAACACTGTCCATCTGGCATGAGGGGGACTCTCAAGAAGACCAACGCGGAGCATGCTGGCAGCAGGAGCTGTGAGCACTGCCCACAGGGAGACGTTGCAGAGGGAAGCAACATCAGAGGCTCTGATTCTGCGGTTGGGACCTGAATGTATTTCGTCCTCAGAGTCTTCTTCCTGTGATCTGACTTTAGAACAGACCTCTTCAAACTGAGTGTGGTCACGAGTGTCTGTAATCTCAGCCCTTGGAAGGCTGGGACAGGAAGATTGGGACATTGTAGACCATCTTGGCCTATATTGTGAGTTCCAGACCAGTTTGTGCTACAAAGAAAGGCCCTGTCTAAAAGGGGATTGTTGTGGTGACACAAGCAAGCAGGCAAACAAACAAAGAAAAAATCAACCCACAACAAAAACTCTAAGCCCCTCCCATGTTAAAAACCAAACTGATGCTGTAAGGGCCGTCTTCAGCAATCCAGGCTGTGTCCATGCTGAAGCAACAGCAAGATCTATAATGCTGAAGAAATTAAAAATAACATATACTTGAAGATGCAGAAAAGCCCCAAAGTGTATAAGGAATTGTGTTTCAAATAACTTCATTCTGTAGGACTCTCTCCTCTTAAGAGTGCAGAGCATCATTTATACCCAGTGCTTAGAAATCCATTGCAAGGACAGACTAAAATCAAACCCCCAAAGTATCAAAAGTGTTGTTTCCTTTTGCTGTCTGAAAAAGTATAGGTGTCAAACTTTTATCTTTAGACTCCGAGAATCACCCTTAAGAAGGATTGCTAAGTTCTAACTTAAAAAAAGAGGTTTGTTTATTTTCTGTGTGTGTGTGTGTGTGTGTGTGTGTATGTGTGTGTAAAAGTTTAGCTTTCATTTATGTCTATTATCCACAGAGGTCATAAGAGGAAATCAGAAACTGGAGTTATAGGAGGACGTGACCACACAGGTGCCGTGACTTGAACCTGCATCCTCTGTAAAGAGCAACCAGTACTCTTAACCGCTGAGCTAACTTTCCAGCCCAGCACCTACTTTCTTATACCAGCTGGCAAGGTAACTTAATCACTGCCAAGGTCTACTCAGAGAACAGTTCCATGCGGCCCCTGCTGGTGGCCCAGGTGCACTGCCCCATAAAACGCTGCAGGATTTCATTAGGGATGTTCATGCAAGAGTGATATGTCAGACTCGGAAATGAGAGCATTTGCATAGAGTAGTAGTTCCAGCCAGTGAGGGAATAGGTTAATTAGCTCAAGGCAGCTCGAGGGAAGAAAACGCAGGGGGCATGAAAGTCCTTTCAAAGCCAAGTAAAATGTCAAACTCATTCAGGAAGAGCCATTAGCAACAGGCAAACAGAAAACTGCCTGAGCCTATGACTGTACTATGCAAACCCAGCAAGCTCCTATGGAGTCTGAAATGGTTCTCAGAGGTACAGGACTTTATTTATACTTCCTGTTTGATAGATTCTGGCTGGCCCTTCAGCCCTGAACACTTTCTAGGCTGAGCTTCTGCTAATGAACTAACAAGACATAACAACTCTCTCTATTTATTTTTAGTACCAAGGATCAAACCCAGCACCTTGTGAATGCTGGGCCAGTATTATACCACTCAGCTCTAACTACTGGCATCATATATCAATGCTGACAAAAAAAAAATTCAAATTTATTCTGAAAAAGTATCTGCTGGTGAGCAGTAGCACCTTTGCTAGAGAGTGGCTTTGATGAAACAAGGATGGAACAAAACATGAAGAGGCAGGAGTGTCTCAGGCTGAGCTGACCCAAATCTCCAACCACCATCCTAATTGTCCATACTTTAAAAATTTATAATTAATACATTATCATCATTATTGGGCACATGTGCTGCTTGTGGTAATCCAACAACAACCCTGTGGAGCCCCTTCTCTCGTTCCATCGTGTGGGTCTTGGAGAGCTGAACTCAGGCTGTCAGGCTGGGTGGCAATGCCTTTTCCCACGGAGCCTTCTTTCTGCCTAGAATAATAGTTTGTAACAGGAGAGGGGTCTTGCTATGTTGTCTGGGCTCAAGAGATCTTCCAAGTAGCTACCTCTCCTGACATTCTCTTAAATGTGGGAGTGTTTATTATGCATCGTGGAAGACAGGACCAGGTGGAGGCGATGACTCCTTTCTCTGTCCTACTAACTATTGCTACTCTCTGCATCTTCCACAAAGCAGTACTGGATCCTGCTGGACTTTCACTAAACCACTAGGGGGCAGCATGCCATGCCATTGATGATCCTTTAAGTAAGTTTATAATTTTGCACTAGCCACATCCATAGGTATACGGGGTACATGTGGTCTGCAGGCTGGGCATGCCTTTAGGCTATTATTATTCATTCCATACA
Source organism: Meriones unguiculatus (assembly GCF_030254825.1). NCBI lineage: Eukaryota > Metazoa > Chordata > Mammalia > Rodentia > Muridae > Meriones > Meriones unguiculatus. Next base: position 60,647,951 of record NC_083366.1, read on the forward strand.
GGACTCAGTCATCATGTTCGTGCTCAAGTTTGGTTCCATCTTTCTCTCCTTGTCCTGGAGTGGCAAAATAATAAGTTCGTTCTGTGCTGGAGATGTGAGCATAGACGGCCACTGATCTGTAAACAGCAAGTGGCGGCTCACAATGGGAGGCGCTTCTAGAATTAGACAGGTATGAGCTTTAAAAATGCACTTCGGGTAAGGAGTAAGTTGAGATGCTGTTTCTTCCCAACCCTGACATCCTCAGTGTGAGTGAGCTGGGCGCCCCTGGCTTGTAGAAACAAGAGGAAGAAATGTAGATGGCTCATCATGGTTAGGGCAGGTTCAGCAACCCAAAACCGCAAACCCGAAACACAAAATGCTCCACAGATCCTCAAGTCTGTGGGCAGCCATGCGGCACAGGTGGGAAATTTCACACTTAAGCCTCACAGAGCAGATCGCAGTCACAAGGTGGGTTCCCTAAAAAGATTTTATAAAACGAAGGTGTTTCTCCCCGATCAGAAAAGCCCAAATACGAGTTTTCAGCCTGTTCTTAAGACCTCATTTTATTTGCACAAATATTTAAAACTGAGAGCTCACTGAGTGAGAGACAGTTCTTCTCACGGTTGACTGACCAGGCTCGCCCCGAAGGAAGCTGTTTGTGTATTCACTCACCAAATAGCTTCTTCCCGTTTAGTCTATGCTGTGAGCCTTCACTGCCCACTGTCAGCACAGGGCCCAGGACAGGTCTTAGCTCTATTTTCAGTTCTGCTCTATTCAACACCTTATTAGTGTTTGGGTTATCATCTTTAGAGGTAGCAGGAGGCTGGATGGGATATTTAGAATGTTGTGATTAATATGCAAATATATCCTCAGAGGCTGGAAGCGGTGGCATAGAACCAAGAAAATTAAGATTAATGAGAATAAAAATAAATGCCTGGCCTTGGTTTTTAATAGCTCAGTTAGCTTAGTTGGAGAGCTTTGGCTTAAGAATGGTTTAAATGAAGGAGTCTAGAATATTTTTACTTTTTTGAGACAGGCTTTCAGTTAGCCTAGGTTAGCCCTCAGTTACTCAACACAGCTGAGGATGACTTTGAATTTCTGGTTCTCTGGCCTCTGCCTTCTGAGGGTTGGGATCACAGATGTGTGCCACCATACCATGTTTGGAATCACGAGCCCAGTGGCCATGTTTGCCAGAAGTGTGTGATGGCAAAGAGTGGTCCCCCACCCTGCTGTGTGTTAAAAGGGGGAAAAATGCACAGAAGTAAGTGGGGTGAGAATTTTCAAGTAAACCTTTCACTATATGAAAACGAATCAAGGACCTTAGATTTCTGTGGCACTAAGTGTCATGTGTCGGGGTGACTCAGGCTGTCTTTAACAGGCAAGCAATAGGGGTGTTGGGTGTCCCCAACCCAGTTCCCAAGGTCAGTGTGACTCAGGCCTCTGCACCGCCTGTCCGGGGCGGGGCACTAAGAGTTGTGAGCACCAACATGCCTTCAAGGGAAGCTCTCTGGGTGTCAGAAAAGGCAGACTCGTGCCTGGTGTGTGGCACACACTTGTAAACCCAGCTCTGTGGAAATGGAGGCGGCAGAACTGTCTACAGACAACAGCAAGACCCTAAAATAACAAGACAGCTGAGGAGGATGAGAAAGGCCTTAGTTTCAGTGTGCATCCTGCACAGACTCCCCTCAGCTGGAGGCAGCCACCCAGCACAGTGGCCTTGCCTTGGAGGGAGGCGCTGCCTCACGGAGCAGCAGTCTGAGGGGGTGTAGTGAGGGTGGGGTCATCATGGTAAAGTAAGAGAAAGGCCTCACTGTTTAGCAACATGAACATCTTGGGGGCTGGGGAGTGGTGCATATTTGAAGCCTTTTTTTTTGGGTAATGAATACGGCTAAACTCAATCCTTAACATGATTAAAACATTTAAAGCCTGTCAGAATAACACAAATCCCATTTGGGCGCATATCGGCTAAGGGAAACTGTATTCAGGGTGGAGTGGTCCTTTTGATTAAAAGCCTGTAGGATAGCTAGCCACGGTGAGGGGTTCCTCAAGTGTTCTGTCTGCTCTGTCTCCCCCCCCCCCCTTTTGTGATTATAACATAATTACAACATTTCTCTCTTCCCTTTCCTCCCTTTGAAACCCTCTCAAATACTCCTTGCTCTCTTTCAAATGCATGGCCTCTTTTCTTCACTAACAGTTATTACATGCGTGTAACCTGTATGCCTAGTACATATATATCCCTAACTATAAGCTGCTCAGTCTGTATATGTTACTTGTTCTGATTCAAGGCTGCCCATTTGGTATTGGATAACAAATCAGTATGCTGGCTGCCTTGCCTTTATGTCCTTGATTGGCAGGTAGGTAGGTCTTGTCCCACGTGTCCTTCTGTGGGGCATACTATTTGCTGTTGGGTGTCAGAATGATGGGGGTGGGGGCAGCCTTCACTAAGGCTTGGGTGAAGCTGTCCTTAGGCTCTTGGCTTTTTCTGATGCCATTTTGACCCACGTGGTGACAGAGGGCAGTGGGAACATCTCAGCAGCTGCCCTGTGGTATGGGTCCACCACACAGGCTCCTGCCTCTCAAGAGCCCAGGACGTGAGTCCAGATCAGGATGGAGTGGGCAAGGCTGACATCTGGCCTGAGACATCTTTAGAAGCTGCTTACAGGGGGAAGGCGGTCGTACTTCAGTGCGGGTGGTGTCCTGTGGCTGCCTGCCCACCCTGGAATTCCTGGAAAGGCTCAAGGCAGGAAAATGACCATCTGGATCCAAACAGATCCCAAGAGAATTGTCCAGCAGAGGTTGAGTCAGAGGTTTTGAGAAAAGCTGGAAATGCCTTTCTGTCAGGACCTTTCCTGGTTTCAGTCCAGAAGCAAAAACCCTTCAGCTCTCCAGCATCCTTCCTGACAGAATAGCTTCCCAAGGCGCCTGGGTGGCTGGTGATCTCTGCTTGGGCAGGATGGCAAGGGAGAGTCACAGGGACCTTTAGGGCTCTTGCTCTGGTCTAGAGGAGAGAGGAAGGTGGGATTCTATGTGGCCACAGCCCCAAGACTGCTGGGGCAAGGTGACAACTGATCAGGGCAGCATTGTCAGGATGGGGAGGAAGTGACCCTGGCCTGTTCAGCTCTTGACAATGTCCTGTTCCCTGCAACACAGCTTCCTGTAGAGCTCATGAAGCATTTCTTCATAGAATATCGATAAAAATGTTAACGCTATTATTAATAATGATAGGAAGATGATACTGATGTTCTTTCTCACACACACACACACACACACACACAACACAACACACACACACACACACCTTTTATTGTGTGTGTGACTGATTCTCCTGTAGTTCAGGCCGACCTGGTTCTCCTTATTTCCACAAGTGCTGAGATTGCCTCTGTGTCCCATCAAGGTGTGGCTGCTACTGGTAAGGAGTTGCTCAAGAGTAGGCTATTATGTAATGACAAGGACATGGCAAATTATGATGTAAGGTCAAGGGAAGGGCAGGCTCCAATCCTATGTTTACTACTACCTGCCTACATAACCTTTTTTTTTTAATTTCTTTTCCTCCTAATAGTTTTTTATTTTACTTGAAATTATACATATGTCCTGTTTAAGGAGATAATTATTTAACTAATATATAATTTTGTAAGTACTATCTCTTTTGATAGAATGAGGAGAAATTAATTTGCTAAAAGCCTGTCATCGTGTATACGCTCGATCACTAATAACCATCACGAACAGCGTTCTACAGACATCTCACTGTCTCCCAGCAAGGACCCATAGTCAGCTGCTGCTCATGTCTCCTGGCCCTATGATGAAATAAACCTACCCCTTTCAAGCTGCCCATCCTCTCAAAATCTGGGTCTTTATTTTTCTCACATCTGCTTGGCTGTTTGAAAGTTTATTGCCGTTCTTTGCCTAAGAGACAGGACTGTATCTACAATCATTCCCAATATAGGACTTCAGTCATACACAAACAAACAAACAAACAACACAAAAACGAGAGTGATTCCATACAGAGAGACTACTCAGAAGAGATGGATAGTAAACTCAAGCAAGGTGTTTCTCAGCAAGGGTTAAGCTCAGTGTTCCTGGTTCTGCCCTGACTGCTCTTCAGTGCTTTTTTGATGAGTAATTCCCAAAGGCATTGTGTGGAGATGGAGACTCTTCTTGCCCTGCCCCACAGGAAAGGCTGCCAGCAGACTCTCTCACAAGCTCTTACAGCTTCCCTGCACACCAGGAAGCCAAGTGCTGACACAGCTGCATCCTGCATTCTACACTAAGGACCACCAGGGGGCTGGACTTCCCGGAGTGAGGATGGACCAAGCGTTGTAATAGGGGAGGATGCGAAAATCTCCGTCAAGTCAGAAGAATGTGTTTTAGGAACTAAAGCACTCTGGGAAAGATTTAAGGTATAGATATATATGTAGATATAAAAATATGTAGCATATATAATATATATTAAAATTATATAGAAAGTATATATAATATATAGTATATATTAAAATATATAAAGTATAAAAATTATATATAGTATATAGCATAATATATATATTTTATATATACCATATAGATAGCATCATATATGTATATATATTTGTATATATATGTATGTTTTGTTGCCCTTGATGTGAAACTTCTAGATAATTCTTAAGCTCATCTTCCATCTCTCAAGGGCAGATGCACACTGGTTTCCTTTCTGTGTGGTTTTAGGTGATAAAATAGGGGAAGTCTCTGCCCTAATGAAGGATTGCTGTCATTATTGCGGGTATGGGTTAGTCGTGACAGGTGCGAGCTCATGAAAGGAAGACGAATTTGGTGTCTGATGAGGTTTGAACCTGGGATGCTACCCTATGGATCTTGGACTCGAGCACCTGGATCCAGCTGGTGGTGCTGTTTGGGAGGGTGGCAGGACCTTCAGAGGAGGTAGGGCCTCACTGTAGGAAGCGGGACACTAGACTTGAGGTTTTCTACCCCAGCCTCACGTCCTTGAGCTGTCTGCCTCACTGACTGTGAGCCTGGGATGAGACCAGTCAGCTGCCTCATGCTCCTACTTCAGGATCTCCCCCACTCCAACAGACCTTCCTTCTTGAGTTGATTTTAGTCAGGAATTTTGTTATGGAAGTGTGAGACATGGCTACATATAGCAGGGTCTATATTACCCAGTGTGATCGCGCTGGGACGGGAGGTCCATAGAGGAAGGTGTCTGTTGACAGTGTTGGAGAAATGTGGGGAACACAGCAGCCAGCACACTCCTGAAATGACATTCTCCATCTATTCAGTACAACCAAAGCATCTAGAAATCGTCCACAGCCACAGCGAACCAAAACATCCTAACACAAATGAAGTCAGGACATGGTTCTAACCCTTGGCTCTCCAGAAGTGTGAGGATATACTTTCCCCAGAACACGGAGAAAGCTGCATGTGTACCTGATACAAGTTCCCCTGAGCCTGTGATCTCCCTAAATGGTGAGTGTGTGGTGAGCTCTGAGAGACAAGACGGCTTGGAGCCTTCGTGTTAGCCCATACCCTTCTTGTCTGCAGAACCCAGAACTAAAGGCGGTCGCACAGCACACAAGACCAACACTCTGTCTACTCGGGGATAGCTGCCATCAGAACGCCTGGAGTGGGGACATCAATAGCAATTTATTTGTTCATTTTTGTGTTTGTCTGTGTGTGTGCATACCCACATGTGTGTACAGGTATGTGTGTATGTAGGTCAGAATGCAATCTCTGGGGTTCCTTTTCCATTTTCATTTTAAAGACTGGGTCTTTGGCTGGCCTAGAACTCACCAAATAGGGTGGGCTAGCCCATCAGTGAACTCCAGAGTCCGCTCCCAGACTCCCCAGTTCTGACTGTGTATACCACAGTGCTTGGCTTTTTAATTTGGGTTCTGGGGATCAAACTCAATCTCTTTTTGCATTTCATTGACTGAGACCAACTACTCCCCAGCCCAGCTACTGGAATCTAAAGAGCACACAGCAGGCGATCCTGGTGGGCAGTGAAGAGTGAGAACCCATGGCGCAGATCTTCGAACTCCCTTTAAAGTACGCCGTTCCTTAGGAGGATGAATGGGATAATGCTAAACGCGGCCACCAATCATTTTCATCACCTCTGCCAACACAAACACAGTGTTCTCACCCCTCTGCCTGAACTTTAAAGGTGAATGACAAGTCCACAAGTGAGGGGCCATCAACACCCACTAGGATTGTATTAAACAACCACATTAACAAACAGAACAAAAACAGAAACCGGAAAGTAACGATGGCTGGTGAGGAGGTGGAGAAATGTAAGCCGAAAGTTCCCAATGCCGACAGACAGTCTGTGGATGCCTGAAAAGTTAAGCACTGACTTGTTCGGTGACCGACCCAGCGATTCTTTTTCCATCTAACACCTATGGCTGTTAATCTTCAGTGTCAATGGACTGGATTAGGAATTGCCTAAGAGACACATATCTGTGAGACACAGCTTCTGGAGAGGTTGACCTGAGGAGAGAAAGCCCCATAACAAATGTGGGTGGCCCCGTTTCACATTCTAGGGTCTCAAGATGAATGAGTAGGAGAAAGAGGAGAGAGTGAGCTAAGGACCAGCATTCATCTGGCTCAGCTTCCCGTGTGGACAACGCGACCAGCTGCCTCACGCTCCTGCTACCACTCCATCGTCCTGCCTCCTTTTCCACGATGAACTGCGCTCAGGGTTGGTGAGACCGAACAACCCCTTCTTCCTTAAGCTGTTTTCCACAGGCATTTTGATCACCATCCGGAATGATGGTGGGCTGGCCGCCAACATGGCAATACTTGGTGCCCCTCAGGGGTACGCTTGGAATAGTTAAAAGGATACATTTATGCCATGCCTATTTTAATCACCAAACAGACACATCCTGGTTGGAACGCTTTGTGGGTAAAGGTGCTTGCCGCACCAGCGTGGCAGCCCAGGTTCCATCCGGGAAAACTACGTGAATGTGTAAGGGAAGAATGCCTTCCGGGGAACACGCGTCCCCACACTCCACACGCACAGCGCACGTCCGGTCTTCGATTGGGTGGCCGCAGCCCATTTCTTCATGTGTTTGCCCACGGAAGGTGCCCTGCCTACCACATCCTTCCGTAACAGTTCTAAGATCTCGGCAGCACAATTTCTACCTCCCTTGGCCATCCTTGGTTCTGATGGTCACTGCACTGTAAACCCCGCAGCAGGCACCAACCCGATGCTACGACCGCTTCCTTCGTGGGCACCGAGAGGGTAGACGGGTCTGTAGATTCTGAAGGTGACGGATGACAACCCAGAGGACACAAAATGCTGCAGCTGGAAACAATCTGCCTTGGAGATTCCCTTTCTACCATGGACTGGGAACGATGATGCCCCCCTCCGCCCCCAACCGTCCAAACGCTCACACCGGCCTCCCTAGACCAGGCAGCACCATAGACTGCCTAAGGTGCTGTTGCTAGGGGTCCTGTCATTCAGGAAGGCCCGACGCCGTCGCCCCTGTTAGTACCAATCTCAAGGAGAGGCTTCACAGAAGCCTTTGGGTTTACGAGAAGGAACAAGTCTTTACAAAGACAACGGTTTTATTGAAGCCAGCCTAAATCAAGTGGAGAAAGGACAGCTGTAAAAACCAGCCAAGGTAAGAATTCTCTCTGAAACAAACGTTTGTTTTAGACTCGGGGGCGGGGGCGGGTGACTCACACTTCTGTGAATGGGTAGCTGCGTTCTGACCCTCGGAAGATGAATGGTTCATTTTGAAAAGCTCAGCAAGCGCAAAAACCTACTTTCTACCTCCGTTCGTTTCTGAGCGAGGCAGCAGAGTGCAGCCCGGCGATGCCTGGGTCGTTCGCAATCACCAGCCAAACTGACAATGGGCTGACCCGCTACCTGCAGCTGTTTTCAATCAGAAAGCGGAGCAATTATGGCAGCCTCTCCCGCGGCCCACATGCAGGCCCACATCAAGCCAGGGGAACAGTAAGGATGTTTGAACCAGCTCCCAGAAATCTGCAGTGTTCGCCTGCCAACTGCTCCTCTTTGCCCTGCCTGGGCATCATTAACTCCATTCGGTATTCATTCAACAATCAAAAATCTACATTCTTCCCAGATGAGCGGCGGCGTCCTCTGATCTGGGCATACTGGCACACTGACTGCATCACGTGTGTGTGTGGGGGGGGGGGTGTCTGAGTATTTACATATCCTTCAGCTTATCTTTCGACATTGGGTCTCGTGGAGGGAGGGTTGGTCCGCTCTGAAACCCTTAACTGTGCAGTGAAAGAGCTGCTGAAGCGATGAGCCTGTCAGAGAGTAGAGGAGGACACGCCTTGCCGAATCCTTGCATTTGAGACTCACTCTGGAAACCATACTGGGAATTACATGGCCGGCTTGGTGTTACGTAAGACCTGAGCTGGCTTCCTAGCTGCTGGACTTTGGCAGTTGGTGACTTTAGGGGAATCATGTGATCCTGTGCATGTTACTTCCCTCTTTAAGAAAATGGAGGTTGGGATGGAGAAGTGGCTCAGTGGTTAAGAGCACGCACTGCTCTGGCAGGGGACCTGGTCAGCTTTTGCATCCATAATGGACAGCTCACATGCCTGTGACTTCAGTCAGGGGTTCTTGTGCCCTCTTCTGGTCTCAATGGGCACTGAAGGTATGTGGTACACACACAGACAAGCGGGCAAGCACAGTAGCACATTTAAAAAGAAGAAAGAAAATGAAGGCTGGCTGAGGAGACAGCTTAGTCAGCTAAGTGTCTGGCTTGCAAGCAGGGGAGCCCAAGTCTCATCTTCCAGAATTCATAGTGAAACCCTGTTCTGTTGTCACACGCTTGGCAGGCAGAAGGAGCTGGATCCTGGGGATTAGGACCAAGTAGATTAGGTCAGCGAGCCTAATCTACTTGGTGATTTCCAGAGCCATGAGATGCTCTGTCTAATAAACAAGGCAGATGGTGCCCGAGAAACCTCAAGCCCGTGCACATGGAACACGCAGAGAGATGAGCCTAAGGCCAAGCTGGAGAGGCCCATAAGAGAATAATGTGGGACGAGGCAGTGCACAGCACTTCCAGCAGCATTCTGCTTTTAATTATCAAACATTCTATTGTCTCTGTGGAGGGAATTCTCTTAGAGCCGAGGCGGTGTGGGTGGTTGTCCTGGCTGTCTCGATCCACCTGCTCAAAGTTAATTAGTTTCTAGGTGCCTTAGTTTTCTCATCTCTAAAGTGGGAACAACACCCAGGCTAGCCCAGGCAGGCTTGCTGTAAGTTCACACATGAGGAGAAAGACTGGCCAGGGCTGGGGTGTAGCCAGGGCTGGGGTGTGGCCAGGGCTGGGGTTTGGCGACTATTGGTAGCTGCTGTTGCCTTCCGAGAAGGGCTTTCCTCCCTCCGTCCTCCACTTCGCTCCTATTTTTATCTGTGTTAAAATGTCCTCGTTGTCCGCCCAAGTTTTTCCCAAGGTAACAATGTCCATTATGAATACCAGTCAACTCTAGAAGATGCTGGGCAGAAAATCTGCTAACTCAAAGGCTCCTGTCTCACTTCCCTCAAAGAGGTGCTTCAAATCTCCGTGCACACACTGCCCAGATCTTTAGAACCATCTTCCACTCCATGTGCGTATGTGTGTAGCCACTTACATATACTCACTACAGATATACACACATACATATACTCACAGATATTTACACACCTACATATAATCATACATGCACACATATACACAAGCATTAACTCACATATATACACATATACATCTAATCACATGCAGATATATATACATACATATACTCACAGATATTTACACACATATATATAATCATACACACACATATACACAAACATTAACTCAAATATATCCACATATACATATAACCACATACAGATATACACATACATAAATTTACTCTGTACCTCAAACTGGAATAAAACTTCGCCTAACAAATGGTCAGTTGCAATTACATTCAGACACTAAATTCAAATGTGTCCATATTTTAAATCTGATTTTGTCTCTACTGTTCCTGGGATATAAACAGAAGCTTTCAGACTTCTTTGAACATAGACCACAGAGCACAGTTTTGACACAATTACTTATTATGAATTAAAATTTGTCCTTTTCCTCCTTGGCATGCCTACAGTCTGTCTGGAATTTCTACAGCATTAGACAAGCACAAAATCTGGCCAGGTATTGATTGTGTTCAAGGCTTTGAGAGCAAATGGAAGATAACAAAGAATGATGCTGTGATTTAATGACGGCAATTTGAACAGGCAATCAAGTGTTCAACAAATGTAAAAACAGCAGCAGCTCCTGCTCACAAGGCTCATTTCCTTTATTAGCAATGTGATCTTGGAAAACATGTAAATTGGTTCATCTTGTGTTGCTATCATAATATACCTGAGGCAGGCTACTTCTGAAGGAAAGAGGTTCATTTAGCTCGCACTTGTGGAGGCTGGAAGTCGAAGGCCAGGAAACCCATTGGTTCAGGCCCCGGTGAAGTATTAACAGCAAAGTATGTCACAAGAGTGGGGCTAGAGGTGGAAGAAGATGGAAGCTTGAAACGGGAAGTTTATGGGTGATTCAGGGGTTAGGTCAGGTTTCTGCAACTCTTTCCAGGAAACCAGCTTGCCCTTTCTGAGTTAGGGCCCTAGCCCCTCCCTCTTAAAGTCCCACACCATCTCTTAACACCATCGTCATGAGAAGCGAATCTCCACCACATGAAGCCCTGGGAGCAAAGTGTCTGAACACAGTGACAGCCAATGGGCTTCCTTATCTGTATATGAAAATGACAGAAGAGCCCCTTTTGAGAATGCTACGACATGAGAAGCGAGATGCTTTACTACCTCCTGTCTACCTATCATTTAGCTATAATCTCTGTCATTGATTGAGACCATAATACCTAGCATAAAAATTCAAATGCATTGTCCTTTCTGAACTTCAGCCTCATAGTTTAGTTGTGGGTCAGGAGTTTCCCCCTTGGATGCTCCAACATTCCCTTATCATTCCTCTAAAACTGACAGTACTGTTTTCTGACGTGACGGTGTCACTTAGATCCCACGAGGGAGGGAGGACTTTGAGTCCCAGCATACTCGACTCCTGCCTCACTTTTCTCATTTTAGAACGGGACAAAAGCAGCCACTCTGCAGGGTCAGGTGATAAGCCAGTGAATGCTGAACACGAAGCACTTTGGTATAATGTGCATTCAGTAAATCCTAGCTCAGAGAAACTTCATAAAGGAAGGAATGGCTGCAAAAGAAGGGGATAGAAGAAAGGGTGAATTGGGGAGAAAAGACAGACAAAAATAGTGTGTTCTCTCATGCAGAATCTAGAATGCGTTTAGTGAGAGGAAGGGCACCAGGGAGAGGGGGCGGGGGACAATAGAGAGTCGTGAGTGAATAGGAGCTACACCAATGACAGACATGAATGAAAAGATAATGAAACCCGCTATTTTACATGCTAACTAAAAATTAAACTGCCTCTCCTATTCAGGTAGAATTATGAAAGTGCTCATTTCTTCTTCTTCCTTCATGAGAAGACAAAGCAGGGCTCAGAGTGTTCCATAAGAACTTGGTCAACAATTTTGGACTTTCCAACATCTGGTACCAAGTATTCCGTCCCGGCTTTTGTTAGTATTATTTTCCCTGATTGATTTTTTTTTTCAAGTTCTGCCTCATTCTTGTGTGTGTGGGATCGATAATTTTCTTTCTCATGATTTTTTCCCAACGGTGTGATGGGAAGGGGGATGTTTCCTATTTCTGCTCTCTTCCGTGGGCAACCCCGCTGATTCCAGGGCAGAGGCTGTATGCAGTTTAAGAAAAGAGATGGGGTCGGGGGAGCTACCTTCAGCCAGTCACATGTGTGAACATTCCCGGCTTCTCAAGGAATTCACATTGAACTGGAAAGGGAGAAGCCTTTATGTCCATAGAGAACAATTTTGCTTTCTTTCTTTCTTCCTCCCTTCTTTTCCTCCCTCCCTTACTACCTCCTTCTCTCTCTTTCTGCCTTCTTTTCTTGCTCCCTCATTCCTTCCCTCCCTTTATTCTTCTTTTTTCTTTCAGACCCTCCCCCACACTTTTTGAGACAGGATCTACTCTGCTGCCAAGGCTTGACTTGAACTTGTGACAGTCTTCCTGCCTTATCCTCCAGTGAACTGGAATTACAGGAATGTGCCATTATGCCCAGCCATCAGGGGATAATTTCTTGGAACAGGTTAATTTGACTTTCTATACAATGTAAATAGGAGGCTCCCCATCAGATAATTGACTGTCAAGTACACAAGTATATTTTCTCAATACAATTTTTTAAAAATCTTGTTTGATAGTCTCATTCCCCCCCCCAAAAAAAATTAGGATTTTCCTTTTTACAATAGTTTTGCACAGTCTACATTCTCTCCATTTGGCTATGGGATGGTGGGTAGGAGGATGAAAAGCAGCCATAAGGCAGGGACTAAATCAATCAGAAACAATTGCCAGCATGGAGGAAAAAAATAGGAGCCCATCACACACATATTCATTCAACCACAGAAAACTGCAGAACTGGGCAGAAAGCCCCTACCTAGAGATCCAGAAGGAACCAGGAGCTTGTGCAAGCCAGGAAGGTCCAGGTATTTAGGCGTAAATACACAAGCTTTGCCTCTTCTTTCAATGATAGTGTGGAATATGACTGTTTCGATTCAATGCATGGATTTGCAATTTCCCTCATGCTAAATACCAAAGGGATACCAACTCACAGGGACATGATTGGAGCCAATCAATTGGACCCTAGGAAGAATGCCTCTGAGATGCTTAGAGGCTTGCTGACAGCGTTACAGTCAGATGCCAGGGGCAACAGGAACTCAGGGAAGTCTAGGGTAGAGTCCTAAGGCACACGCTCATGTTAAAGGCATTGTCTCAATATGGAAAGCAGCTCCCAGGTAGAAACAGGACGGAAAAGTGCATAGGAAGAACACTCTGCCAGTGGAAGACACTGTCGTTTGGTTGGTAGCTTTAAATGGCTGTGAAACTCTTAATTAAAATGACAGGTAGAGCATCCCTTATCCAAAATGCTTGGGACCGTAAGTGTTGCACATTTTGCAGTTTTCAGGATTTGGGGGTATTTGCACCCATGCATTGGGACACGTTGGGGATGGAAACCAAATCCGAATACGACAGCTGCATAGCCTGAAGGCCACCTGAGGCAGCAGTTCTTGGATTTTGCCCGAGAACTCACCACGTGAAGTCAGGTGTGAGTTTTCTACCTGTGTCCAGCAGGTCAGCACTCAACAAGTCTAGATTTTATAGCAGTGCAGTCTTGGGATTGCTACATTAGGGATGCTCAACTGTATAGACTCACTTTCCATTGAACTCGAACTTGGCAAAGGGCTTGACCAGCATGCATGAAGCCCCAGGTTTAACCCCAGCTCTGTAAAAGGTGGACATAGTGGTACATAGCTGTTACCCCAGCACCAGGGAGGAGGGGAGGCAGGAAGATCAGAAGTTCGAAGTCCCTCTCAGCTACATAGGGAGTTTGAGGTTAACCTGGAAAAGAGATTGTCTTTAAAAAAAAAAATCACCATGGAAACACATTGCTGGAATGTCCCTATCTATGAATGTGTTTTCAGACTTTAAGTGAGGCTGGAAGACCCATCCTGAATGTGGGTGGCACAACTGTGTATGAGGAACAGTTTAACTCTAGGGCATCTGAACGTCTAAAACGGATGGGAGGCCCTCAGCCCAGCCCCCCGGACTGACCCAGGCTTACTTCAGCTTGTTGAGAGCAGAATCTAGCTATGGGTGATTGCCCAGAGGCTCCTATTGCACACTGAGCCTCTACAATCTGGGGTGCGAAGTCATGGCAATTCAATCATATGGAAATTTCAGCGGTAATTTGCTGTCACCTTCCTCGTCACCTCTGTGCTAGGAACACCTACTCCTCGTGACAGGTGACTCACCGGTCACTTTCCAACCATGCTCTTCTAAGTTAAGACACAACAAAACAGCAGTGTCGTCCCGATACAGGAACTTGGTAGCTTGGTAGGGGCAGGAGAGCCTCAAACATGGAAATGTTTTTTTTTTTTTCTTTTCCTTTTGCATCTTTCCACAAACTGCTGAGTACTACTCCCATCCCCTGGACTGGCCAACTGAACTGCGCTCTCTCTCTCTCTCTCTCTCTCTCTCTCTCTCTCTCTCTCAAATTTTCCTATAACCTCACAAATCTGTCCTTTAAGATTATCAGAGGAAAGGCCGAATCTGTCTATTTCGCTAACAGCGTTCTGTGTGTGTGTACGTATGTGCACATGTATGTGGCTATGCATGCATACATGTACAGACTGGAGGATAACCTCAGCTCTTCCCTGCCTTAGGCTCCAACCCCCACCACATTACATGGTTTCTTACTGTCTCTGGAACTGCCAGGCTAGCCGGGCAGTGAGCTCTAGGGATCTGCCTGCCTTTCCCTTTCCTTTTCCAGTGCTTTACAAGTGCCTATCACCATGTTTAATTTTGTTTTGTTTTGTTTTTCTTGGCGGGTTTCTCTGTGTAGCCCTGGCTGTCCTGGAACTTACTCTGTAGAACTGGCTGGCTTTGAACTCAGAGATCCGTCTCCCTCTGCTTCCCTAGTGCTGGGATTAAAGGTGCAAGCCATCACACTGAGCCACCTTTTTTTTTTTTAATATCATATATTAGTTACTTTTTCTGTTGCAGTGATAAAATTAAAAAAAAAGCTACTTAAGAGAGGAAGGGTTTATTTTGTCTCAAAGTTTAAGGCTACAGTCTATCATGACAAGGAAATCCTGGTAACTGGAGTTTGGGGGAGCTGGTCACGTTGCATCCAGTCAGGCAGCAGAGAGCAAAGACTGCCTGTGCTCTCTTCTTTATACATTTTGAAACCCAAGCACGGGGCCTGAGGCTACCCACTGTTACGGTTGGTCTCCCCACCTCCATTAACTGAGTCAAGGGAAAGTCTCAACAGCATGCCAGTCTCCTAGCTGACTCTAGATCCTTCCAAGCTGGTCATCAACACTAACCGCCACACTTGGTTCCGAGGACAGAACTCAGCTCCCCCTGTTTGCAAGGCAGGCACATTACCACCTTCTCGGCCCTTCATTCCTGGTAGTCCCTGAAGGCTCTGGACTCATCAACAGGGGTAAGCACAAAATTAGCCACTTTAACTAAGTAGGACTTTCCTCCTACTGACATAGGCAAAATCCAGCAAATCAAGTGCTTAAAATGCCAGTCTCTGAGGCCATGCAGTAAATCTCCAGAAGTGGTTTCTTCTTTTCTTCCCACTTCTATTTTCTGCCCACCCTGTGCAAGACATGAGCATATTTCAGACAGAAGCCTTGGCGACTAAACACCAAACCAGGCCATGGGTGCAAGCCTGTTCCCAACCCGCTCTGTGACTTAGAAGGCTCAAAGGGAAAGTTTTCCTGCTCTCACTTGGCTCTAAGTGGGAAAAGAGGCCATTGTTCCCTCACAGTGCGTTTCAAATCACAGGAGACGTGAACAGGGCCAAACTTAATCCTGGGCAGAAGCTCATTGCCGTTGGCTGTGTCCTAGGAATAGTAATGTACTCTGTCCATTCATGAATCAAATTTTCAGAACCTACAGCCAAGGTCCAAATAATTGCTAGATTATCAGTATTTCCCCACACTATTTTTTTTTTAATTTTACTTGAGAAAAAGTAGATTAAGTGGCAGTCTCTCTGTTCAGGTTGTGAGCTGCCAGGAGAAATATGAACACGCCTGAGACTAAAGGATCCCCGTGACAAGTGAGGTGACACCAGGGCAATGGTGTGACATTCTTCAGAAGGACATATCTCGCTACGGAGACATCTTTGGATTATTTAATATTTTATTTGCATGAGTGCTTTGCCTGAAGGTATGTATGTACACCATGTGTGTACCTGGTGCTTGACATCAGAAGAGGGTGTCGGATCCCCTGGAGTTGGAGCCACTTTATAGGTCCTGGGAACTGAATCTGGGCCCTCTGCAAGAGCAGCAAGTGCATTTAACCACCAAGCCCCAATATCTGAGGTTTTAAATCCCAGCATCCTAACTGCCTACGAACTTCCTTTGGGTTAGGTTTCTCTCCTAGGGGTGACTAAGAAGCAGGCTAGTTTTCAAATTAGGCATCTGTCAGACATTTTTGGCAAGATAAGTCTTGGGCAGACCAAGTTTTGATTGTCATTTTTTTAAAAGAACTTTTGGAAGTGAAGACAGACACAAGGTTCATGGAATTATAAATGTGTTTGTATATGCATACATGTTCCACAGAAAAATGACACAGGATATAAATGACAGAAGGAAAGAGTATAAAGTACAAATTGGTGTGAGTACACCACCTCTTCTATTTCTTCACCATTCGTTTTGGGCCTTTTTTCCCTCTCTAATCTAACCTGATGGTTCTCAATCTTAATATGTACCCAAGGCTGGTCTGGAATCCCTGCTACTTCTGCGTTCACCTCCAAAGTGCTGAGGTAACAGGCATATGCCATCATTTATTATTTTA
Source organism: Meriones unguiculatus (assembly GCF_030254825.1). NCBI lineage: Eukaryota > Metazoa > Chordata > Mammalia > Rodentia > Muridae > Meriones > Meriones unguiculatus. The sequence goes on from NC_083366.1 coordinate 60,664,368, forward strand.
TGTGTGTGTGTGTGCCTGAGGGTTTGTACACATCATGCCAAAACGGGCATCCACAGCAGTCAGAAGAGGGCATCTTCTCCCCTGGAACTGGAGTTACGTGCAGTTGTGAGCCACCACTAGGGTTCTAGGAACCAACACCAGGTCCTCTACAGGAGGGCCAGTGCCTTAACTGTCCCAGCACTCTGAAATACTTGCTTCAAGCCAACATGAAGAAACCTAGAAATCTTTGGAATTAATGCAAATCCTACAGAATTTCAGCTTTATTTATAGTTATGCCACTTATAAAAGGAAGCATCCTATAGCTAAGACTGAAGTCCAGAGAGATGATGTTTATTGCCAGGGGCCTGTAGCTTGGAAGTGTTTTCAGTAAGTGAATCATCAGGTCCAGACTCACTCTTTCTCTCTCCCATTTTCACTCTGTGCTCTGTGCAGAGGACGGCAACAGTTAAATCAGCTTTCGGGTAGTTGAGACTCAGGCAGTGATGACAGTGACTGGGGAAGAGAGAGGTAGAACGAAGTAGCAAGGCCAAGGAAATGGCTTAAGTAAGCTGGGGTGACCGAGAGGCCTTGGAGCACCCACATAGGAATGAGAAGGGCATGGCTACTAATAGATAAATAAAACGGAAAGGTTGCAATTATGAGGAAGAGGTGGCAATGACATTTAGGATGTCAGGGGGCTGGGAAGGTGGTTCTGTTGGTCAAGTGTTTGCTGCATGAAGACCAAACTCAGATGCCCAGAGTTTGCATGAGAATAACACCCAACCAGGAATGGCACCTCACCCTTGCAGTCCTAGCATGGGCAAGGCAGAGCTAAGAGCATCCTCGGGGCTCTCTGGCCTGCCAATCCAGCCTAATCCAGGCCCAGGGTCTGAGGAGAAACCTACCTCAGGTAGGCATCTAGATAGCTTCTTAAATTTAAGACATGCATACATTTATTTATTTACTTCTGTATGTATGTATGTATGTATGTATGTATGTATGTATGCCTATGTATGCCATGTACATGTGAAGAGCAGAGTCAGTGTATCCTTTCTATCTTAGTGGGTCCTAGGGATTGAACTCAGTTGTGGCAGATGGCTGAGCCACCTCTCCAGCCTCTCCAGATGAACTTGTTCAGTTTTATGAGCCTTACAGTAAAACTAGTGTCAGCACTTTTGTCTGTGAGATCAAGAAGAAGTGAAGGGTTTATTACATAGAACGCAGTCTTGGACCCAGGAAGAAAATTGATGCTTGGAGTGACACCTATGAAAAGCAGCAAAAAGCACTACAAGCTCCTGACTTAAGTTCGGTTAGGACAGGAAAAGATTAAAACACTATCAGCTATATTACATGCAGCTGAGAAAACTGACGAAAACATGAACTGAGACAGCACCTTACTGGACTGGCAGTTTCCAATCTCTCCTGCACAGCTTCTGTGCAGAATCTACACTGATGATGATCACTGGACTGAGCTGTCTGGCCATGATGACATCAGAGGACAGTTCCACGAGTCCTGCTTAGAAAGGGGGGAGGGGTAACTTATTGTATCTTACGTGTGTTTTCCAGCCTACACACCCAATGCATACACATGTGTGTTCTTGGCGTCTAATTTTGCGTTTGCATATGTCAATGACAGGAAATAATGTACTCTCATTGCATATTCAGCATTTGCAAATTCCCCTGCCTGAGATTACATTGCTGAGCCTCCTGCATCATCACACAAATGCTCGGATAAACATACAGGCTTTATGCAAGTTCCCCAAGATCCAGGGAACATGACTGTGTCCTGATGAAACCCCTCTTCAACTGGTTGTCATTTGAGAAAGTGCTTTAGCCAATATCAGCTTCTCTGATGGTAACACACTGAGTGAGAAAAGAAAACCCCATAAGATCATGCAAATTGGCTCCTCTGAATCCATGGTTTTGAATCCTTAGATGCAACCAATCACCAAAAATATTTGTGTGTGGGCACACACACATGTTCATGTATGTATGTGCTCATGCAACTCTATGTGTACATGTGTGCACCTGCACACAGATGTCAGAAAAAACTGTAGGTGATACTTTTTAGTTTGTTCTGAGACAAGATCTCTCACTAGCTAAGTAGGCTGGGCTGGCTGGCTCAGGAGTCCCAGAGATCCACAGGTCCCTGCCTTCCCAAAGATGGGATTACAAGAATATGCCTTTATGCTAAACGCTCTTTTAAACATTTTCTTTGAAAGGTAGGCTCTAGAGATCAAACTCAAGCTCTCGTGCTTGCATTGCAAGCTCTCTACTGAGCTGTCTTCCTGTGTCCCCAAATGTTTTCCATTAAAAAATACACAAATATAAACATGTACAGGATTGCTTGTCACTGTTCCCTAAACAATACAATGTAACAAGTGCTAACACAGCTTTTGCTACGTGCAGATAATATAAGACATGCCAGAGGGATATTCATAGGTTAGGTTGCATAAAAACAACACAGTGGTTTATACAAGGGACTCAAGTCCTTAAATTTTTATAGCCTGGAATGGGCCAGGGAGACAATCCTCTCAGCAGATGGCAAAATGGATAAAGGCAATATGATTTGGTGATTTCACATATGAAGAGATCCAGGAGACATACACACACATGTACATTTATGGACCCACATGCGGACACACGTGCTTGCACATGTATGCACACACACATCACTTTCAGCCCTCCCTGTCTCCACTATCCCTACACAAGCCCAGTGTCCTCCTGCAAACGCACAAACTATATTCTAAGAATGAATGCACAGCTATTCGAAGGCATGGACTGAAAAGCAAGAATGTGTGTTAGGTAGATGGTTCTATACAGGCATTCCCACTGAGAGGCATCGGTTGACTATCATAAGCCCAGTGGGAACAGAGTGGCAGGGGGCGGTGGTGGAAGAGAAGGATGGTAGAACTTCATGTTTCATTCACATTCTGTTTTGAAACAGGATTCGGAAAGGATACCGTACCATTTGGCATTCATTATTTTGGTTCCTGCACATGGCTAATTATTTCTACAGCCCTTGTGGTCTCTTTTAAAACAAACATGTTTTGTGCATACACACCCACTTTACAAAATATGCCTTTTATCCTCCCTTCCTAGAGCCCTGGGAAAGTAGTTGATGGATTGTCTTAAGGGCAAGAGCCTCTGGAAGTAAGTGTGGATTATATGCTAAAAATGTAACTTGCCCCTAAAACTTGTATAAACAAATCAAAGGAAAGGATGGTGCAGCATGTGGGGCATAAACAAAGTGTCTCTTAATTTCGCTTGCATATCTCTAAAAATATTTGGTACTAAATCTTAGGTCTTCTATGCTCCCACAGTTTATTACTGTAAGGCCCACAGTTCAGCTCGAATGCAAGGCACCAATGTGTGAATTCACAGCACCACCTTTTTTGGTGATAGCAACCTTGAGTGAGGGCAACCTTGAGTGAGGGCTTCTGGTACTACCGTGTTTGTGTTCCTGGAGTCTCAGGCATCGTTCGCTGCAAAGGTCTGACCTTCTTGAGGCTGCTATGAAGCAGAGCCACAAGCTGACACTTTGTATAATGATATGGCATGTGTCTGGCTCCCCACCCAGTGATCTACGAGGTTCTATAGGCCCTCTGACAGGAACTGCCTGGTCTGTTGTGCAAACAGGCTTAGTTTTCCTGATGGTCTAGCTAACACTGACCATGGTGTTTTACCACACCAGTGGGTCTGCATGACTGTTAAAGCTCAACTCACCACACAGCAAAAATCTGCAGCAGAGAGCCCATTCCTGCCTCCCTCTCATGTTTCTTGGTCTGTGATGGAGGACAAATGGGATGCCTGGATCTTCTCCTGGGAAGATGGCTTTAGTTGCCCAGCACTGAGGATCTGATTGCAGACACCTAGAGCCTCCTGCCCCTAAGCCAACAGCTCATTCCAACTTTAGGACAGAAGTGCTGTGCTATCCCACTCTATGCTCTCCATTTTAGAGCGGGAGATTACTGGAAAGCAACCCGGAGAGCAGGACGAAAACTTGACACCGGTGTCCTTACACAGACATTCCGTCCCATCCCACTCACCTCCCTTCACCTCTGCGGCCACTGCCACCGCTAGCATCACTGCACGCCCCGTCCTGTTATCACTCGCTCCCTCTACCATGAAACAAAGGAGACGCGTTACCATGGCTCCAGGCTGGAGGCACCATGGAGATGCTGCTGCTGACTCTGTAGATAGATGGAAGGTCATGTTGGGCCGAGGAACATTTTTGAAGCCGATCGGGCAAAGCTAAATTTGCAGATCATTTTTTCTGTCAGAGCAGAATGAGAAAGTCTTCCTCTTGTACTACAGAAGGCTCTCTCTTCATATAGATTCAAGATCCAGTTTACATCCAGGCTTAAATTACAATACTTAATGTGCTATATTCACTAATGCAATCTGCCATCCGCTCATCGCTAAATCTTTGCTGAGTGGCCCCTCTGCATTACAGGCAAACGGTAGGAAAAACCAAACAGCTACTGTCTACAGCTGAGTGTTTCCACATCCGCATCTCTTTCGTATTAGTTAGCTTTTTGCAACTGCAACAGAAACAGCAGATATCATGCACTGAAAATGAGGAGAGGTTTACTATTGGCGTACACTTCTGGATGCTCAGCAGAGGCATCCCAGTAAGCATGCTGGCTGGCTGCCACGATACTGCCAGATTAAACCAGAAAACCCATTGACATGAATTGCAGGCCAAACTCCTTGGTACTTCCTTGCTTGCTTCTCACCCCTTCTGCCCACTCCTCTCACCTCCTTCTCCAAGCTCCTAGAAGAGCTTCCTTGGAGCAATGGATGCTTATGAGGTGTCGGCTGGCTGTTTACAGTTTACAAAACCACATACAGAAAGACTTGGAAACAGAAATCTGTTCACGCTACACTCTGGACAACAGCGATTTCTCCCTTTGCCCCAGCCCCAAGGTCGAGTTCAGCACTACATCCTTACTTGGGAGGGGCAGGTGGGGTATTTGTTCCGCAAACACCTCCACGATGGTCTACGGTACCTTACAGTAACTGCTCAGTGTCTAGCGTTTGCTAACTGGGGCTTTCTGCTGCCTGCTCTGTTGAAGGACAGGACACAAAACGAGAGATCGATTCAGGGTTCTGCTAAAAGTAAATAAAGTGTGGGGTGGGGCCAGGGCCAAAGTGTAACTAAGTAGAAGCCGATGCTCTTTAACACAAATCGATGTCTTTGGCCGGACCTAACCACAGGAGAAGGCAGAGTTTTCCTCCAAGCATTGACGAGCTCCCTCTGGGAGTTTTGAAGTAGAGGATTACAGAGGCAGCCTGGCTTCCACTATTACAACCAGCCGCTTTCTTACACATTCTCCAGATTTACTCCCTTTCTTCCTCTCAAGCATTCTGTCCCTTCTAGACTTGCTCGCAGTGAAATGACCTGGGGTGTGATGGGCGGAGCTCAGGAGATGTCTGTGAACATTGTATCACACCTGGCAGCAGAGGGTGGTAAGTTTTTATCAGCCAGCTTGCGGAGATGATCACCTGACCCAGAGTGAAATCTTTGTTAAGTGGCTTTGAATACAATCCTGACCTGAGATTGCTGCCTGAGTGAGCTCCCCCGGGCACCCACAGTCAGCAGCCCTGAAATGAGTGACAAGGAGAGCAGGTGCGGGCTTTTCTTCTATGCTCAGGGCTTACAAGGCTCTGGTTCCCTAAGCTTCTGTGCTGCCATCCATGAAAGGTAGATGCTGGTGGATGCTTGAAGAGCAACCCCCACAAGGGATTTCTTAATTTTATAGTTTATTTTGAGATAGGGGCTCAGCATGTAGCACATGCTGGCCTTGAACTAGAGATCCTCCTGCCTCGGCCTTCTGAGTGCTGGGATTATAGGCATGTGGTACCAAATCCAGCCTGCCTTTCCATCTCTCTGTATCTGTCTCTCTCCCCTTCCTCCATCTTTCCCTCTGCAGTGCTAGGGATGGAACCCAGGACCTCACACATGGTAGGTGAGTATTCTACGACTGAGCCGCATCTTCAGACTTCTCTGTCTATGACATTTTAGTTATGGTAAATATTAGCATTTGGGGGAATGAATAAAACCCAGGCCAGACCTTAATATCCAAAATACTTCAATTATACTAAGTTCCCAAGCTGAATTGTCTACTTTGAAGAAGTGTGGGGTGCCATTGCTAAAGCAACTTCAAATCAAAATTCTAGACATTTTCAGCATGGAAAAATAAGGCATTGATAGAGGACAGGATGGTACATCTCCGTAATCCCAGCACTGGGGAGGCTGAGGCAGGAGGATTTTGAATTACAGGCTAGACAGAGATATAAAATGAGATCGATATTGACTTAACAAACAGACAGACAAACGGAACAGTGGTTCTCAACCTTCCTAATGCCGTGACCCTTTAAGACAGTTTCTCATGTGGTGGTGACCCCCCCCAAACCCTAAAATTATTTTGTTGCTACTGTTATGAGTTGTAATGTAAATATCCCTGTTATCCAATTGTCTTCGGCTACCCCTGCAAAAGCGCTACCCCCAAAGAGGTTGTGACCCACAGGTTGAGAACCACTGAGATAGACGCTGGGAAAGCAGCTCAGTGGTAGAGCATTTGCCTAGCTAGGGACTCAGATTATCTCAACAGAAAGGCGTGGGCATGGAGATAAATGCCACACTGCTCATTAATACAATATAATAAAGTAACGTAAGTAGACTTAATCCCATTTTATTAAAAAGAAGGTAACCTGTTCATTCTGATTATTCAACAAAGGTTCCCGTGTCAGGCTCAACAGTTTGGATCGTGGGGGTCTGAAGCAGAATTTGATCTGCTGGCCTGCCTCCTTCAGGTCCACACAGGGGACAGGAACACACCCATCATTCCAGATGGGATGCGTTCACTCTTGTCTTCCCAGCAGGGTGGTGTGTGGGTGCTAGTTTTAAAAACACTACTTTATTTGAGGGTTCCTTAAAGCCTGTACCTCCCTTCCAACCCCCCTAGCCCCAGGTAGGGGAAGGAGAAGGTTGTAAGGGAGAGAGGACTTGGCTCTTTTTACTTCTTCCTGCTGGGTAGGGTCGTAGGATTCTTTTGGGGACAATACCAATATCCTATCACTCATCAGGAAATCCAGACGTCCAGGTAACCAGCAAGCCAGCAAGAGCAGCAAGCAGTCCAGTCCTCTCTGTCTCCTCCAAGCTGCTGCTCCCTCTGGGCTATCATATTTACACCCCGCAAATTCCTCAGAATTCAACTATTTCCAGCTGGCAATGAGCTCCTCTCAGAGCCTGCACGAGGCAAATAGCCTGATGCTGTGGACCATCTGAATCAGTCCCACCCCCCACACTTGGGATTAAAACAAAAACATGTACCTGATAAGCTAGGGTCAGACGGAAGGGGAGGAGGACCTCCCCTATAAGTAGACTTAGAGAAGGGCAAGGAGGAGATGAGGGAGGGAGGGTGGGATTGGGAGGGAATGAGGGAGGGGCTACAGCTGGGACACAAAGTAAATAAATTAATATAAAAATTAATTAATATAATTAATATAAAAAATATTAAAAAAAACCCCAAAAACATCTTTATAGGTAACAGTGGTGTTACCTATATGTCTGATATTATAGGGGCTGACGTCACCCTAGGCCTTAGCTAGAGCCGTTGGTGGAGGGAAACGCCGGCAGTAGTAAAGTGGAAGCTCCTTTTTGAAAGATCTGGCTGTGTTGCCCAAGCGGACCTCAGAGCCTGAGCGATCTTCCTGGCTCGGCCTCCAGGGACTACCAGGTTGTCAGTACCTGCTTTTTAGTCCATTTGTACACAAATGAGGGGTGTGCTCAGAGCTGAACACTTTTCAGAGGGTTTAACCGAGATGAGGGGAAATAGCCTGCAAAGCCTCGTTTTTTTGTTGTTGTTGTTGTTGTTTTTCTTTCCCGCTCCAGCTTTAGGAACTCACTGCTGCTCATTTACATAGAACTATCTGTGACTACCACTACATGCTAATCACATCTGCTGATGCACCTGTGTGATGGATCTATTTAGAGACCTTCTACTTTTTTTTAATTCCCACACACTAATGTGGCATTTTTGCTTCTGTTTCCTTCCTTTATATCCTGTGTTTAACTTATTCTGACCTCAGCCCAGCTCAGGGATTCCATTTTATATCAGTGGCTCAGTCTTGGTCAGACCAACAGCAAAATTTAGAGAAGCAATCTCAGATGTCTACGTTTTATTACCGAAAGGTCTTCTGATATATGGAAAAGGGACCAAGATGGCAAGCTTTCTGGACATGACTGACTATTAAAAGTGACAGCTGAAATACCTTCAGCATCTTCCTGACCACCTGAACTCATGGAGGTGAGCTGGATGCAGGCTGTTTCCTAGGCAACAGTATCACCCAGCAAATACCGTATTAATTCAGGACCTACCTTCTAGCTCAACCCTAGTTTTGCTGGCCTGTTGCCTGAAACCTCAGCTATTACAAGGAACAGATGGGAAGTTAAAATATTACGAAAGGAACTTGTAGATTTTGTCCATTGCTCAAGAATCTGAGAGACACCTAGAAATATACATGTATGAAAAAAAAAACAGACACAATATATATGTGTGCAATATTCACAAACATCCCATAGGAGATGTTGGCTCATAACAGAGAAATCCTGGGTTTTTTTTTTTGTTGTTGTTGTTGTTGTTGTTGTATTTATTTATTTATTTTTAAATATTATAGTTTATTAACTTTGTATCCCAGCTGTATCCTGCTTCCTCATTCCCTCTCACTCCCACCCTCCCTCCCTCATCTTCTCCCTGCCCCTTTCCAAGTCCACTGATAGGGGAGGACCTCCTCCCCTTTCATCTGACCTTTTTTTTTTGTTTTTATTTATTTATTTTTAAATATTATAGTTTATTAACTTTGTATCCCAGCTGTATCCTGCTCCCTCATTCCCTCTCACTCCCACCCTCCCTCCCTCATCTTCTCCCTGCCCCTTTCCAAGTCCACTGATAGGGGAGGACCTCCTCCCTTTTCATCTGACCCTAGCTTGTCAGGTATCTTCAGGCCTGGCTGCAAAGTCCTCCTCTGTGGCCTACCAGGGCTGCTCCTCCCTCAGGGCGGCAGGGGTGTGTGTGTGGGAGGCAGAGGTCAAAGAGCCGGCCATTGAGTTCATGTCAGAAACAGTCCCTGTTCCCCTTACTAGGGAACCCACTTGGATACTGAGCTACCATGGGCTACATCCGAGCAGGGGTTCTAGGTTATATCCATACATGGTCCTTGGTTGGAAAATCCTGGTTTTAATTACATACCAAGCTGCTGGCCTTAAAAAGAAAGATCTATGAATGTGTGATTCTTTTGTCCCCATTTATTATTCAAGACAATCTTACATAGAGCCAAGGTTAGAGGCTTGTAACATTCACTTTCCCTGACCATGTGATCTAATACACAGGGCTACAAGTGCTAGCCTCAGCGACGTCAAGGAAGCTTGAACAGGTACACGTAACTGAAAAGCATACACGCCCTATCATATGGTGGTGACGTAGGGTTAGGGGCTACTTACACTGACCCAGTGAGCAGGGGCCAGCAGCTGTAGATTGCAGTTCCTAGATGAATATTCCTTACACTCTGCAGTAAAGACCGCTTCTCACGTACACATACAGCCAACCTGAGATCTCTAATCCAGGCCTGAAAACACAGTCATAGCTTTAAACCAAAAGTACAAGCACAAAGTGATGAGATAGCTCAACTGGGTAAGTTCTTGCCTTGGATGCCCAAGGACATGAGTTTGATCCCCGGGACAAACCAACCAACCCAGGTATGGTGGTGCACATTGGCAATCCCAATATGAGGGGAGCAAGGACAGATGAATCCCTTGGGTTTGCTGGCCAACCAGCGTAGCCTGCTTAGTGAGCTCCAGGCCAGTGAGAGATGCTGAAAAATTAAAAAAAATAAAAATAAAAAAGTGCATTTCGAAGGTTGACCTCTGACTTCATAGGTAAACATGTAAATACACACACACACACACACACACACACACACACACACACACCCCAGAGAGAGAGAGAGAGAGGCAGAGGGAAAGAGACAAAGTCTTATGTAGCCCAGGCTGGCCTTGAACTCCCTATGTAGCCCTCTCCCTCCTCCTTAACACTTCTTTCTGTAACACTGACCTTAATCAACTCCTAGGTGTATGTTACTGTGAGATCTTAGAAGCCCCAAATGGACTTCATTTTTATAGCTAAGGATACTAACGAATAAAGATCAACTTTGATAATGTCTCAATCCAGGAAGCAGTGTTGGCACATTAATTATTCTTCAGCTTAATCTCCTTCTCATGGTAGACGGCAGAGGCTCTATTCATGCCTTTCAATACCTGCTAAATGAATGCAGTTTGGTATTTCTCATCTGTGAATTTCTGAACCTCTAAGGTCTTCCAATTGGCACATCTAATCCCAGGTCACACATATTCAAGGAGTAAGCTATTAGATAATAAAAAAAGGTAATGAATAGATGAGAAATTTTTCCTTCCCGTGAAGTTCATTAGCTTTCACGTGGCTTTGTCTGTAGTCTTAGTACATAAATCTATGGAGCGCTATTAATTTGCACTGATGTTTTAGGAAGTGCTAAATAGAGACTTTTTTTTCTTCAAATTTGGGCAGTGATTTGGTGTTGGAATGTTCAAAGGTGTCTTTACTTTAGTATGTGTGTGAGATAAACAAAACACTGTAGCCATCAAACACACCCCAAGATCTTGTTGTGAGTTCCTAAACCCCCTAGAAACTGATGGAAATAAGGAAGCTGACAACGTACTTATTACATCTAATTAATGGGGACATGTAAATTAGCTTTCTCTCCCTGGTGCCTCTCCGTCTTCACTCCCACAAATCACCAGCATTTGGAAGTGTTGTCTATCTTTACTTTATCAAGGCTGAGGTATTAATGTCCCCCAAACTCATGTGTTGAAGGCTTTTCCTGAGCTGATAGCATGACTGGATAGTGTTAGAGGGTCTAGAGGGTGGAGCCTCATGGGAGGAAGTCTAGTGATTAGAGCCATGTCCTTGAAGGGATAATCGGGAGCCCAGTCCCTCTCAGCTCCTGGCTGCCATGAGGTAAGGTTTGTTCATAACATAATCTCTGCAGTTTCATCCTGCCTGGCCATGGGTGGATTTTCTTCAAGCACTTTGCCTCAGAGTTAGAAAGCTAACCCAGTTGCGTAAAGATAGCGAGCTTGTCCTTTTTGGTTGGCCCTGTTTAAGACAGGGTTTCTTATAGCTCAAGCTGGTCTTGAACTTCTTATGCTGGTGATGACCAGATCCTCCTGCTTCCAGCTCCTGAGTGCTGGGGATGGGAGCCAGGACACTGTGTGCACCAGGTAAGCGCTCTACCAATTGCCCGTGTCCCCAGCTCACCACCCTTGTTTCCTAAACCTCCTCCACTGTTGCTTTTCATGGCGATGACAACGGAAGGATGGGCAGATGAGGCTGTTCACTCTCCTCCCAGTAACAAACAAACCTAACCCAAGTATAGCAAAACTAAGTAGAACATAGGTTCTTTCCTTCCCACTGCTAAGCCCCGGAAGTCTGGAAGGCAATAAGAGGGGATGAGAGATGGAGCTGGAGAGTGATAGTTGCACGACAGGTGATCAATTTTCCTCTTTTGGAGACTGCCCATGGACAGGGTTGACTTCAGCAGCTACGTCGCCCAGTCTTTCCCTCCTGGATTCTGGTAAGCATGTTTACATGTTTGAAGACATGCAGGAAGGTCCTCTTCAATCCTCTCTGACCCCTTCCCAAGAACCTCTGATATCATCCTCCATCTGTTTAAATGCTACCTTCCGTTCAAGACATGGCTGTCCCCCTCTGGCCTTTTTTGTTTCCTTCAGTCAGACACCCTAACTTGAAACTGTACGTCCTGAAAAATGAGTTTTCCCAACCTCTGCAAAGGATGCTGTGTCTACGCCCTGGGAAATGTCAAGATGAGCCAATTACCTGCTGTGACTGCAGCAGTTAACTATGAAACAAAATGCTAATGGCCTGGAGATGTAGCCCAGTTAACAGTTCTGGCCAGCATAGACAAAGCCCCAGGTTCTAACCGCAGCACCACATAAACCTGGCATGGTGGTCCACGCCTCTAATTCCAGCATTTGGGCAATGGAGGCAGGGGGATCAGAAAGTCAAGGTTATTCTCAGCTACATAGTGAGTTCAGGGTCAGCCTGGGCTACATGAGGAAGACAGATATCAACCCTGATATTCACCTTGTAATTCATGTGGAAAGCCTGCTCTCAGCTCAGTGGCACACTCCCAGGACCCACAGAGTCCAGAAGACCCATGGTCTTGGCTTCTGGTGGAGTTGGGCCTCTCTTTCCGCATGGAAACCCTGGATAGATTTCAGACCCGTGTCCTATTGTGGTCTGCTCTTCTCTAGGGAGAAGAGCATTTCTTCTCTAGGGAGAAGCCATTTCCCCATTGGCTTTACACAGCCTTGAGGACAAACAAGAAACAAACACATCAAAACCCTGAGTCACGTAACAGAGACTGATAAATGCGAAGCAAGTAGAGCACATGATAAGAAAAGAAATGACTTTCTAGAGCGGAAATTATCTGAAAAACTTTTTTTTTTTGGTATACAGGTAAAACTTTCTTTTCTACTGCTATAAAAACAAAATGTAGGGCTGGGGGAAGGCTCATGTGGTGAAGTTCTGGTCACACAAACATGGGGACTGAGTTGGATCTCCAGAACCACAGCTGGGTGTGGTGGTGAGTGCTTGCAAACACTCATTTAATTTTGTTTCTATCTCACAAGCCTGATATACCCACTACATAGTTTATAATATCTGCATAGTCATAGATAGATATAAAATGAACCATTCGACTCTGACATATAAAACACTTCTTCTTTTAAGGCTCACATATACTTACATAATTAAATATTGGAATTATTTTGAACGTGTAATTTTCATTTTTACTTTATGCTAACATGGTATTATAATTTCATCGCTGAAAGAGTCTGAGTGTGTAGTCTACTTGTTTGTGCTTGTGTCTGTTGTGTATAGATGTGAAGCAACTAGAGTTGACTTCAGATGTCTTCCTGGATTGTTCTCAACCTATGACTGTATCTGCCTGTCTGTCTATCTATCACCTACCTATGTATTTATTATTTGACACAGAGTCTAACAGATTATCATTGATTTTTCTAGCTGTCTGGCCAATGAGCTGAAGAAATTCATTTGTCTCCACATTCCTACTCCCAACACCTGCTGCTGGGGTCACAGATGTATGCCATCCAGCCTGGCTTTCACACATCAATGCTAGGGACCTGAACTGAGGCCGCTAGGCTCATTGACTGAAAGCAGAGGCAGACGGATCACGGTGAGTTCAAGGCCAGCCAGGTCTACAAAGTGAGTCCAAACCTACCTGTCTCGAAAAACCAAGAAAAACAAAACAAAAAAAGTTAAAAGTCAGTTTTAACTGTCAATGAAAAAATAATGCTGCCATATAATAATAACATTGGCAAGTAAATTAACAGAACTAAATCTTCCTGAGTTGCCAAATGCTGATTGATTGAGCTAGGCAACTAAAAATCGAAGCATAAGCCAGGCCCTGGGGTGTGGTGGTGGACAAATAGGATCTCCAATCCCCCAGGCAAGGAGCTTACACTTAAATTAAGCTACTCAGAAATTAGGGAAATGCAATGAATTCTAGCAGAGCTGGGCTCCATTTGCTTTCACTGCACCAAGAGAGATTTTTTTTTTTTTTTTTTTTTTGCAAGGCAAATGAATGGTGTAGACCATGCTCTAAGAATAGCATTTAATTTACTTACAGGAAGGAACATCCTAATTGCTTTAAAAATACCCAACTGCACGCAAATATTTTTGTTAATTAAAGATGAGTATCTGTTCAAACACCTATAGGCTTTCCATACGAGCTAATGCATGACATTTAAAAAAAAAAAAAACAATGTAGCCACATTTCTTTTGTGCTTTTCATTTCTCCTTTGAGACTGGGTCTCAAAGTAGCCAGTGCTGGTCCTTGACCTCATGGTCCTGATCCTCCTGCTTCTACTTTCACAGCTGGGATTACAGGTGCCTGTCACCCTGTCAGGCTTTCCGTATTGCTGGGCATGGAACCCAGGGCTCTGCACGCGCTAGGCAAGTCTTCTGCCAGCTGAATGACATCCCCAGCCATCCCAAGCTTTTCCATAACCAGACCACGCTCTCCCCTGCATCTGAGCAAGAATGTGCTGTACCTCACGGAGGACGTCAGGAACTTCAGAGGTGTTTTAAGTAGTACTAGCCCCGCTTCAGCTGGCTGGGTAAGGGGTACACGAGAGCTGACGACTAGAACACTAGCCGGCGCCTAAGGAATACAAAACAGTATTTGAACCAAGTTAATAAATATTTTCATTTAAATTAATCCCCAGTGTTGAAAGAGAAGGGAATCTGCCCATTTCTTTGAGGGTTCTCTGTTGGATCATGTGATTATTATAAAATTTCAGTAACATGTCGACTAGTTGATGAAGTTGAGAGCAAACGTGAGAAAACAAGCCAGCTGTCCCTATAGAATATTGTTAATACATATTGTTCAAATCGCATCTCATTTATAAAAGCAGATGGAACTGGAAAACACGAAGCAGGGCAGCTACATGAATTCTAACTAGGACTCTGTGCCCAGGAGGACAGGATGTAACCAGCCAGTGCCCTCTGCAGCTAGCAGAGTATTGAAGCAATGGACCCCAAGAAATTACAATGTCCCCCAGGCATCTCTTGCAAGAGAGATGAAATGGCTGAAGTTCCGGAGGCATCGAGAGGAGGAATCTGTCTCTCAGCGGAAGGCTGGCAACTCATTAGATGACCTTGCAGAAGAAGCGGGCCTTGCCGGACAGTCTAGGGGCTGAGGTCACGGCGGGCAGGGGACCGTGTCCCTGTTGACTGTTTAGTCACATTAGCTCTAGGTTTCCATGTAAACCTGGCCATCATGTCAGGACTCTGAAGAAGATGGAAGGGAAGGTGGGCAGTCCCTGAGTACCTCTTCCTAATGTGGTCACACTGGATAAGGCTTTTTCTGCCCTTCACTGCTTTTTTTCTGCTACCTTGGCTTTGTTGAGGGCAGGCTCACGGGTACAATGGGCACACGAGTTAGAAAGAAAACTGTCCACCAAGTGAAGGTCTCTGGGCCTGACGTGCATGGCCTGGAATCTCCACGGCGTCCCCTGCTCACCCAGCCCAGTAAACAGGATTCCATCAGCAAACAGCTGGTGGTGACAGTGGCCATCTCAGAAATGTGAGGGTGTGGGTGTTGAATCTTCTGACTCCTTCATGTTGGTATGCTGAGCCGGATATTGTGGTGGCTAACCCTGGGCTGTCCTCTTGATTGGGCCTATTAAACTAATAGGCCCCTGGGAGGGTCTGCAGGGGTGTGCCTTTGTTATCCCAGCCCTGGGGAGGCAAGAGAAGAGCCCTGCCCCCAGACCAAATGCCACCTGCAGGGGCTGCACAGATATGCATGAGTGAGGGAGAGGAGCTGCCTGAGTCCCCACATGGCTTAACTCCTTCCTGGCGAGAGCCTCTAGGCTGCTGCTGCTGCAGTAGTGGCTACCACCGTCTGATGACGCCAAAATTCAGCTTCTTGGCCTTCCAATGTGGACTGAAGCCTAGAGACTCTTCAAGGATCGTCCAGGTTTTTCAGTGCCAGCCTGGGACTGCCAAGGCAGCTAGCTTCAAGGACAGAGCAGATACAGGGTTCCTAGCCTCTCCAGAGTGTAGACAGCCAACCGCCCACTGCTTATATAACATAAGCCATATCCATTATACACACACACACACACACACATATATATATATATATATAATACCCATATATAATACATATGTTTAGTGGACATGTCTTTGCCAGGCAACAGCATCACAGCTGGATTTAATCCTCTTGATCCTCTCTACTTCCGTAAGAACCCTGTAGCACCCTTGCTATTGCTAATAACACACTGACTATAGATTGGCATACTCTACAGATGTATAGAAAAGTAGACATGTGTTGCATGAAGCACCACTAGAATAAATCGAATTATTGCACATGCATCACCTTCTAAAAATGAAGCAACCATTTCATAAACAAACGCTTTAGCATCTGCCGTGTCTACGTAGAATTTTAGTAGAAGCTTTTACTTTAGGGGGGCAGAAAAAAAATTCTATTAGAGATGGACGCAGAGATTCAAGTCTGCAATTCCAAACACTTAGGAGGCTGTGGCAGGAGCATTGCTTTGAGTTCAAGGCCAGCCTACGAATCAGACTTTAAAAAAAAAAAAAATGCTGGGGAGACAGCTCAATTGGTCAAGTGCTTGTAATGCAAGCATCGGGACCTGAATCTAAGCTCCAGAACACACGTGCAAAAGCCAACAACAGTGGCACACGCTTGTAGTGCCAGCACTGGGGAGGCAGAAACGGCAGCTTAGCTCGCTGGACAAACCCCAGGCCAGTAAGAGATCCTGCCTCACAAAATGGGGGAAAAGTCAACCCCAGGCCAGTAAGAGATCCTGCCTCACAAAATGGGGGAAAAGTCAACGGCAGCCAAGGTTGGCCTCTGGCCTCGCCATACACATGCATACGTGTCCCTGAGCATGTACATATGTGTACACATCCACCCACATACCTACAGAAAAGACAGAGCCTGGGTACAGTGTCTCATGCCTGGGATCCCAACACTTAGAAGCCAGAGACAGGAGGATTGCTTTCAATTTGAGGCCAGTCAGAGCTACAGAATGAGCTCAAGCTGGTGAGGGCTACAGTGTGAACCCTTTCTTAAATAAATAAATAAATAAATAAATGTGCCTCCCCCCAACAAACCTCCTGAAAATAAATAAATAAATCAACATGTGTAGACATTTTCCTGCTCAAAAAGCTTATGATTTAGTTGGAAAAAAAAAAAAAAAGCAAAACAAAACTGTCTTCTACATTAAAAGAAAAAAAGAGGGAACATGACCATATTTAGTTAAGTGTAAAATTGTACAGTATGCTCAATTAGCAAGCTGGGTGGCTTATTAGAAATAAAAGTAGCTTAATAACTTTTTTTTTTCTAACTATAAAGCCATAGTTCAAGCCTGCTTAAACATCAGATCTGGTTTCCCACAACTGATTAACCTGGAAATGGTTTAATATAACACTAATCCTTTAATTTAACAATCTATAAGTGCCCTTCATAACAAGTTCCTCAGAGCCCAGTCTTAGATTCATAACGATAAGTCATATCTCCCACGAAATCCGGCATTTGTGTTAATGAGCACCTCTGGACCTTAGCGGAATAGCTCCGGTCCAAGTGAGCATCAATTAGAGAGGAAATGCCTCCAAAGGTGGAAGTGGCCAGTATCCGCCGTGGCATTGCTGCCTCGTTCCAGTGTGCTGAAAGGACACCTGTGGGGCCAGAGGGCTTTGCCGGGTAAGTGTGTGCCCTCAGGGTCAACAGCTCCCAGCCCATTCTGACATGGAGCTTAGCCGGCGCCTTGGATGAAAGGAGGAAATGCCAGTACTCGATCATGCTGGCAATGCTTTTGGAGGGGAAATGCGAAAAGAACAGAAGTATCTCGGAGGGACGCAGAATGCCTACACTGTAGCCTGTGTGCTTTCTGGTAGTTTTCCAGGGACAAGTGTAGAGTATGGGGCCAAACTGAGCCCCCAACAATGTCTAATTTTGCAGCAGAGCAAAAAAGAATGGTCCTGACCCACCTTGCTGCAGCGCTGATCCCTGCTAACTTGTCTTCAGAACTCAGCTTGGGCTGACAGAGCAAAGACGCCCACTCTCATATATACACACCGTGGGACTCCGAGAGGAGAGACTGAGAGAGGCAGCTGCTGGATAGAGCCAACACTTCCTGCCTCTCTCCAGTCAAACAGAGCCTAGCTGAGCTCAGGCCGCATGGGCACGTTAAAGGGACAATGCGAAGGAGAAAAAGGAAGGAGGCTATGGTATTGCATGGGGGTGGGGACAGGGACAGAGACAGAAAGATGGTGTTCTTGCTAGGCAGTGTCGATTACCTTTCTTATGCTGAGACAAAATATCAGACAACAGAAACCTGAGGATGGATATGTCGTAGTCCACAGTTTGAGGGGGATACCCAGTCCATCTTTGCAGAGAGCAGAGCTGGACAGCAAGCTCTTGCACTCAGCTGGGGGGTGCTGTTCATAGGCCTGACAGAGTGAGTTCCTCCTCTGGGTCCTATGAGGTGGCAGGAAAGAGGCAACTCCTGAGAGTTTTCCTGTGACCCCCACACATAGGCACCCCCACACAAGTGCATACATGTTCCTCAATACTCAAGCTCCTGTGCATATGGATAGAGATAGACACACAATGCCCATTAACTACACAGAACAAAGTAAGTAAAGAGCAGACAACAAACCAGGCCAGGCTATAAAGCCTCAAGGGCCTCCCCTGGGGGCCAATTTCCTCCAGAAGTTTTCACCTCCTAAATGTTTCATAACCTTACAAAACAGCAACACCTGCTGAAGACCACAGGTCCAAACACAGGAGCCTACAGAAGACATTTCACTCCGAACCACAACACAACAAGCTATGTCCATGGCAAACTAAGTCTCTCCCTCCCTCCCTCCCTGCTTTCTTCCCTACCTTCCTTTTCCTTAAACACAGCGAGTTAACTGTTAATAATTACAGCCATGGTATGTAGAATGATTAACACATATTTTCAGGAGAAATGTGTCTAAGGAGACAGCTGTCAACTGCTCTCCTACAGATGTTAACACACAGCCTGGGCCCACAATGCAATCCTGGACAGGTCAGGGCAATCCGAAGAGTCCACTCCTCATTCTCTAGCCTTGACAGTCATGCGTTTCTGGGGGAGGTGGACTGAATTTGCAACCACATGTTGGAATGGGAAGAACTCTGGCCTAACTTCTTGTCCTTTATAAATGGGAGCTGGGTTAGTTCCACTGATGAAAAAAAAAAAAATGCTACCTACTGATCTATACAACTAACGTTAGAATTCTCCCTGTCTCCCAATTTAGTTGTCTGTAGCTCCCAAAATGGCTTTGAGAATCCAAACAGTCTCAGCTATTTGTGTCTCTTCCAAGAGACGCTTCAAGTGCAAGGCTCAGGGCCATTATATAGCCTGTTGTCCCGGAAAAAAAGCTGGTTGAGCACAGACAGGAGGGAGGGGGAAGCCCAACAGTAATTGATTAGATGTTTAATTAGCTACAGATGGTCCCCAGGGCTTCCCTTCAGAAACCTGCGCCCCCTTCACACTACCAGCAAACCTGGCACTGGTGCGTCCCACCTCCACAGCCTGGCTGCCTGCGGGAGAGCACACGGCACGCTGATAGCTCACTTATTCTTAGATTTTCTGCATGGTTACATAAGCCCACAAAAGGGAAAATGTAAATGATTCAAGAAGATATTCTTCACGGGGTTCTCATAAAATCTTTAATATCGAAAGACTTAGGAAGAACCCTCCTGGCAAGATACTATCAATTTTCATGCTTCATTAGGAAAAAAAAAAAAAGTCTTTTGATAATGTTGAAAGGAAATGACTATGGGGCTAAAGAGGGGAAAATTACAGTCTGCACTAAACCAGAGCCCAGGGTCGTCTGGATTAACGATCTTTCTTTGTGCCCATGACGTTATCCGAAATGAGAAGAAACACTCTTTTGGGGTCTGTATGGCTTGTAGTAGGACGACAGTGTATACCCACAGAATTGCACCTAAGAAATCTTGGTATCAACCGGATTCCAAGTTGTTTTGTTTGATTTTTCTTGTCTTTTTTGTTTGCTTGCTTGCTTGCTTGCTCGCTCATTTTTAAACAGTCTTTCTACATATCCCTGGCTGGTCTTGAACTTACTAGGTAGCCCAGGCTGACCTCAAACTTGTGGTCCTCCTGCTTCAGGCCTCCCAAGTAAGTGTTAGGAGAACAAGCTGAACTGCCAAACCTGTGTTAACTTTTAAAATTAGTTTCGATGGCTGGAGCTTAAAGAAAACAGTGATGATCCTGGCTGTGGAGGAGTGAAGGTGGAAGGAAGAAAGATTAGAGACAGGCTAATTTTCTCAAAGGCAAGAGGATATTTTGTCGGTCCCAGAGTCACCTTTTAATTAAAAAATTATCACGTTTCAAAATAGCTTCTCTTTCTAAGAACTTTGAATACAAAACTAAATGCCTTAAACACATAATTTACATTCCCCACTCTTTGAGTCTTGAATAGTTTAAAAGTTGTGAGAGCCCTTAAAAAATGCTGGTACCCAATTATACACTTTGGTGTCAAAATAATCCCACTTTAAGACTGCTCAGTTTAAAAGCCTTGTCAATCTATAGATATGTAAGGAGCTCAAGGAAGTTTGTGTGTTAACACCTGTTGCTATTTGTGAAAGATGGGTCACGCGTGTCTGGAAAGAGTCAGAAGGGAACAGGGATCTCATCTTAAGGCTCTCTCACTGAGCTGAGCTGGTGAAACACACTCTGAATCTCAGCACTCTGGAGGCTGAGGCACGTGAAGCTCTACAAGGTTAGGGCCAGCCTGGTCGACATAGCAAGTTCCGGGCCAGCCAGAGCTACATAGCAAAAATGCTGTCTCAAAACAAAGAATTCTTAAGAGCAACAAAACCAATTAATTGATTGTTAACTAATTATTAACTCAAACAATAGTGCCCATCAGTTTTCAATATCCTCGAGAATTATACGACAAGATCCTAGTATCTTTCTTTAATGGGGAAAAAGAAAAGACAAATCCTACATTATTTACTCTTCTGTTGCTGTGACAAAACATTCTGACCTATGACCCGAAGCAACTTAGGGAAGAGTTTATTGTAGTGTACAATCATCCACTCAGTCTATAATACTTTACCGTCACAGCAGAAATGGAATCAGATACCATCTAAAGTCAAAACCAAGTCAGAGATAGTAGCTTGAAACAATTTTGCTGGACTGGACAAGGTATCCCCTCTAAGGGCTGGACAATGGGTCCCGATGGGTCCTTTGACTTCAGCGGTATCAAGTATGGTTCCTGGTAGTGATTCGGATATTGCTCTTCCTACTGGCAAAGAGATGGGCTAGCCCTTTCCTCCCTCTGTTCCCTTAGTCACTGAGCATACGCACAGAACAAGTTTATAGGATACAGCAGAGAGGCGATGCTTAACAAGCCAGAGCCTATAGTTTCTAGGAAACAGAGATGCCAACCGAACCACCGCAATACACAGGGAGAGAGCGGAAATCTGGAGCTAAGCCGACTCCAGAAGGGTGGGCGGTGGGTACCAGTGGCCGAAGGGAAGCATTCCAATCAGTGGTGAGTGCGTGTAAAACTGACAGGGTACAAGCATGCAGCATGTCCAGAGAAGAGTAAGTAGCTTCCTCTCGCTGTAGCATTAGAACCAAACAGTCACTGGGTATAACACCGTATAGAATGTGACCTGCACTTAGCCTAATTTTCTGAATTTGAACACTTCCTGCCTACTCCGTGATATACAGAATGCTCACAGGTCCCTCTAGCGTCCTCCAACAGGTACAGGCAGAGCATGCGCCCTGACTTCCTACAGACATGTTCCTTGCTCTTACACACTGGGGACGGCTTTGAGGCTGCCCTTCCTCCCTCCCTCTGCCTAACTAAGATGGCCTCATTCTCCAAAGCTCAGGCCAGGCTCTAAGTCCTGACAGTGCCTACTTGGCCAGCACCTCTCAGAAACACATGCCATTTCTTGTCCATTCCACCCACTGACCGATCCCATTTCAAATACCATCCTGTGCTCCGGCAACGCCTGTACTTTAAAACACAGTACCCTCCCTCACATGGTGCTGTCACATGTCACTCCCTCCTACTTCCCCCAGTAATTCTCCGAGATAGGCTAATGGGCCCCCTTTTCAGGTCAGTGAACTGAGGCTCAGGTCGGGGAAGGTTAAGTCCCGGTTTCAGAACACACAGCCTGTGACATCTAACCCGGGACTGGAATCTACTGAGTCCATCAACAGTCAATGGCGCTCTTTCCATTATACCATGGTGGGGGGGGGGAGGCACTTCTTTGCCTACTAAATAATTTTGTTTTTTCTGAAAGCAATTCGGAAGAATGAGCTGACATCAAGTCTAATTCTTTGCATCCTGGATGACACTTGAGAACAGTGTTATTAAAGAATAAAGCTCAGTCAGTCAGTCAACACATGTGAACCAAACACTGAGCAATTGCAAGCCGGGTTCTGCACAGGGTATTCAGGTGAGACTCATGTCACGTCAGGTACACGCAGAGGTTGTTACAACACAGGGTGAGCAAGGGCTCGGTGAGAAGCTGGAAGAAGAAAAGGGCCCGCAGTACCAACTTTGCCCACCAGGTGCAGGAAGCCTCTCCATGTGGCATCCTTGACACCAGCACAAAAACAAACAAATGAACAAACAAACAAACAAAACATCTTAAGAAGCAAGAAAAGGTAGAGCTTGTGGTCCCAGATGGCCTCAGTCCTTCCTCCGGTTTTCCTGCTGCTCCCTGGTGCCTCAGGTGGGGCTGGATCTTGGGGGAGTAGCAGATCGAGACAGATGCTGGGACTTGTAGCCAAGCATGGGGCGAAACTCTGGGGGTCCTGCGGAAGTGTTGGGGGGAAGATGGAAGGACCCGGAGGGGACAGAAACCTCACAAGAAGACCGAAAGAGACAACTAACCCCATCACAAGGGGGCTTTCAGAGACTGAGACATCAACTAAGGAGCATGCATGATCTAGATCAACTAAGGAGCATGCATGATCTAGATCAACTAAGGAGCATGCATGATCTAGATCAACTAAGGAGCATGCATGATCTAGACCTAGGCTCCCTGCACACATGCAGCTTGGTCTTCATATGGGGCACCTGGTGAGTGAAGGTGGGGGAGGCTATTTCTAACATGGACTCTATTGCCTGCTTCTGGATCACTTCCCCCTGTCAGAGCTGCCTTGCCTGGCCTCAGGGGACCAAGGTATGTGAAGTCCTGATATGATTTGATGTGCTGGGGTAGGTTAATATGGAGGAGAAGGGCTCCCTTTTCCTTGGAGGGAAGGGAAAAGGAAAGGGGGAAGGAGGGATATGGGGGAGGACTGGGAGGAGGGGAAGGATGTAAAGTAAATAAACGAATATGAAATTTTTAAAAAGAAGAAGAAAGAAGAGACGGGGAAGATGAGAAGCAGGGGACTACTTTCCCACAGAGTCCAGCTGACATCATCCACCCCACCCCCCACCCAGGCTAGGCCTCTCCTGCTTCTCTGCCACAACTCTGTGGGCTCTGTGGCTGTGCCAGGGATTCATAAACACTGTTCTTCCTTACCCCTGTGCACTGAGTGAGCAGCTCTGATAGCTACATCCAAACTGGCTTTGGTTCTGAGTCACAACCAGGCTCTCCCAGCCCCTGGGGGAAAAGTTATCAAATTAAGGGCTTTCTCCAAAGACACTCTTTTTGCGTCCCTTGAAGTCCCCCATCCTGCTATCTCCCTTCCTCTTCCTCTTTACGCTGTCTTCCCAGGCTTTTCATATCTTTATAATGACCTCTCACCTCACACTCCAGCCATGCCCCCTCCTTGCTTAATGGCTGGTAGGTTCTCTCTTCTAATGAAGTTCATTTTGAGGATAGCTGATTTCAGCCCCCTTTGCACCAGGCCTGGCCACCTCTGTCTTTTTGTTACAACAGATATAATGATAAAAAGTGGAGAAGGCTTCTACCTCCCGTGGGGTGGTTACGGGGTTTTCTGCAAAGGATATCCACAACAAGGTGGAGGGGGTGCTTCTCTGACTCCATTCAGGGTGCTGTGTGGATCAAGCACCAGAAAGCAGGCACGTCCCCTCTTCTAGAACAGAAGGCAAGAGGAAAGGAGGGGCCTGTAAATCATGCCCAGGGAACACATTGTTAATTGTTCACAAGCTTTTTAAATGTTTAAAAATTTCTTCTACAGGTATGAATGTTTTGCCTGCATGTATATGTGTGTACCACATGTATGCCTAGTGCCCTCAGAAGCCAGAAGAGAACATTGGATCCCCTGAGTCCCCTGGAGCTGGAGTTACAGCAGTCCTGGGAGTTGAACCTAAGTCCTCTCTGAGAACAAGTGCTCTGGACCACTGAGCCATCTCTCCAGCTCCTGTTCACAGCGTCTACTCCACGCTGTGCAGAGAAACGAGATCCAAGTTTAGCAATCCCTAACCATCCCAGTGATGCATACATTTGGTCCGGGCTCTTGGCGGACTGGTTATCTATGATCTAATATCGCCGTGGGCCTCTGTGTTTGGACTCATTTAGGCAGCTCGTAAGGAACTGACACCCACGTGCTGTTTTGGAGAGGCGCGTCTACCTGAAAGGGCCAGGCCCTTCACATGTCAAATCCACTGTGGAGCTGGAGGAAGGGGCGGCTGAGCCGCCTGAGTGCTCCTAAGTGGGTGGCGAAGTCTGTCTGGCTCATTGTCTTTTCTGCTCGCACACATTCAAATGCTCACAGGCTCGTGGGCCATAAATAGCTCCTGGGGGAGTATGAGATTACGTCACATCCTCTAGGGGCCTTGTCACCTGAAGTCATCTCTCCAGATAGGCCTGCGGATGAATGCCCAAATACCAGACACATGGTCACTTCCTATAATGACCACTTTGGGGGCACTATTCAAGCGTGCCTCTGGATGTATATGCAGACTCAGTACCCTTCGGCGCTGATGAATGTGACCTCATTAGGAAGTGGGGTCCCTGCAGATACAATCAGTTAAGATGAGGTGATGATGAAGAAGGGTATGACCTTCATCCATTATGTCTGACATCTGTATGAAAAGAAGACATCTAGATATAGGCACATGGCATGCAAATAACATGTGGGCCAGAATAGCCTGGAAATTTCCAGAATCTAGGAGAGATGCTAGAAGGATGCCAGGGTGCATCCTACCCTAACTTCTTTAGAGGGAGCTTGGCCCTGCCTATGTGGTGTTCTCTGGCTCCTGGCTTCTAGAATGATGAAACCGTTTTTTGCTGTTCAAGCCACTTGTGCTGAGGCGTTTGACATGGCAGCCCGGGAATCTATTTCAGTAATATGACGTCACTCTCCCGTGAAGGGGTGGTCTGGAAGGTGGTTATGATGCAATGACAGCAGTGGAATGCAAGCTCTCTTTTCATCTGTTGTGACCGCCTACTTAAACTACACAGCTCCTAAGACAAACTAAAAAACAGAAGGTGCGGGCTCCAGTGCCCTGGGCTACCCCTCTTCCGGAATGGACCACCACGTCAGTCTGTTTATCTGCATTCTCTGCTAGCTCACAGGCAGCCCAGCACACCCACAGCCTTCCGTTTTCTGGGAAGCCGGACAGTCACTATGGAGCAAGTCATGCAGAATGTCACCATTGAGTCCTAGTCTGCATGCTCAGGTAGGTCAAAGGCTTTGAGGCACCTGATTAAATTCGCAGAATGCTTCTTCAGTAGTGGAGGTTGAGTGACAAAGCTCCAACCCTTTCACTTTCAGAAAGCTGCAACTATGCTCCTCCAGCACATCTGCCTTTTCTGGAATTCTCTATACATCCACGTCAACGTTTCCAAAAATACACTCTCCTTGATCGTTCACACATGAGCCCATGGGGGAGGGGGCGGCAACAAGAAGTCATTGTGACTGAGAAGCTGGACACAGCATTCCCTGAAACTATTATCTGGCCTGCTTTGGAGTGCTGTGACCGTGAGACCTGGCCCGAGGAAGTGGCACAAATGACACAGATTGCAGTGCGCGATATCCCTTCTTGCCTGTGCCCACTTTTATTCTTAGGATTCCACATACCTGCTGAGTGACTTCCCAGGGCTTTGCCTGATCTGTTCAAGAGGCATCAGATAGATCTGAAAGACAGTAACCAGCGTGCAGAGAGGTGGAGAGAATAGAGTGAAAATCCCAGAGTTTTATGGGTAGAAATTACAGTCTGGCTCTGCGAAACCACATGGAGAAAGTCAAGGTCGGCTCCTTGAGAGCGACAGCCATATTGCATTTGAGACACACAGAGGAACTGCTATATGAAACCAGGAAGAAAATAGCTCTAGATGGAGGATGGAGATTATGTGGAGGCATGTGGAGGCACAGAAGGGGGACTTCCACATTTAAGGAAGTACAAGCACAGTGTAAGAAGGGAAGGAAGTGGGTAAGCAGAGGCCCCCTCCACCCAAGATGTCTCTCGAAGGCCATGGAGACTCCGCAGGGTTAAATAGGGCCATGTTCCTATTTAAAGGTGGCTGAGTTCACAGGGAGGAGGAAGGATGGGAAGTCAGGCAGTTTGCTGGGATGTACTCAGCTAGCATGACCCATGGGTACCCATGACCCATGACCCATGAGGATGGTGAAAAGGAAGGAGAAGACCACACTGGATGTACCAAAACTACAAAGTGCTTGAATGCAGGCTCAGGAGGGAGCAGGGTATGGACATCTGTCTTGGTTGGGACACGCACATGAGGGATGCTGACGA
This sequence comes from Meriones unguiculatus, assembly GCF_030254825.1. NCBI lineage: Eukaryota > Metazoa > Chordata > Mammalia > Rodentia > Muridae > Meriones > Meriones unguiculatus. The sequence continues at coordinate 60,690,704 of NC_083366.1, forward strand.
AATAAGAAGACGAACTCTTCTTTCATCTCTTCTCATCCCTCCCCTCCCCATCTCTGTCCCTCCTTCCTGTCTTTTTCTGTGTATACATGTGGGCACATGTTTGCATAGGAATGAGTGCAGGTGTACAAATGAGTATGCATGCTTGCATGTGTGTGCATCTAAGGTCAACATCAGGTGTTTTCCTCCATCCCATCTCTGCTTCATTTTGTGAGGCACTTTCGCATTGAACCTGGGGCTCCACCGGTTCAGGCTGGCCATTCATCTCCAGCGACCGGCCTGTCTCTATCTCTCCAGCAGTGGGATTTTGCATGGGCGCCGTTTATGGATATACACCGTACCCGACCTTTTACATGGGTGCTGGGAATCTGAGCTCTACAAACACTTGCCTAGCTGTGCCGTCTCCCCAGGCCCAGGACAGCTCCTCTGTAACTCGGTGCCTTTATTTCCCGTTGTGCCTGCAGGAGAGAGTTCAGAATCGTCCAGTTGAGACTGGTGCTGTTCCACCATGCCTATACCCCGGAGCGGCCAGATACCTTCTAGCTGTTGTGGCAACAGAGGCCCACGAAAATAACCTTCCCCATCTGACAACAGAGCAACATTGTCTGATTCCAGGTTTGGCTCACTAGACTACTGCTGTGGGTGAGGAGAAATAGCTTGTAACTTAGTCAAGGAATAAGATAAGTGCAAGCATTTTTTTTTTTTCCTGATAATGTGCTAATCTCAAACACGTTTTCTGTCCTGATACAGGGCTGTGGGGCATCCATCTGATTAACACCACCGATCACTCCGGCTCCTCTTGGTTGGTGTCTCTGTCCCCTTCTTCACCTTCGAGGCCATAGATCCCCAGCAAGATAAAGACTGTCTGAGCAGTGAGACAGATGCTCAGGGTTCTGAACATTCAAGGGAGTCGTCCTCACCCACCGCACACACTGCCAGGTGCTACAGCAGCAGCCTGCAGTCCTACAGCCCACGAAGAAGAAGGCACAGTTCAGAAAACCCGTGCAAAACTAATGGAGGGCAGGTTGCTCTACCGGGTCCCATCAGTCACTTGGCGTTGCGGTTCCGCCCCCACCGCGATGACAGCATGTCAGCTGCTTCTAACTCTATCTCCACCGAGGTCTGCGCACTGCACTTGCTGCTATTTGGAGATGGCTGGATAGTGGTGACAGCCTGTTAACCATGAAAAATGGGAGCTCGGGGACCGGAGGGGGCTGAGAACACCCGAATGTACTTGCAAAGGCACAAGCCTGTTAGCACGGGTATGCTGAGAACTTGACCGTCTCCTCGCAGAGCAGGCTGAGCTGTCAGCCTCAGAGCTTTTACATAACAGAGATAAGGAGGGTTTGGGGTGTAGCGCTCACAGAGTGCTCGCCTAGCAGGCAGGCATGAAGCGTTTGGGTTCAAAGCCCTCACGCCACGTAAGCCTGGCAAGACAGCATGTTCAGGAGGATTAGGAGTTCAAGATCATTCTGGGCCACATGGGGTGCATGAGACCCTGTGTCCAAGAAAACAAAGTGTGAGAGAATTTTGCATAGCTGAGTGCCACCCCAGCTGATGCACTATGGAAAACAGTGAGTTGAACAAGACACTCACTGGGCCAGATGGCAAAAGTCTTAGGTCCTTCTGTATTTCATTCTTTTCCCCCCATCAAATATCTAATCCAGCACATGCTCTGTTAGAGGTCTTCCATTTGAGGATGTTTATAATAATATTAATAACTACAATTTACTGAGTCCTCATGTCATATGCGGTATACATCTAACGGAAGATTAGACCTTAAGCACTGGAAGCCCAGTAAGCACTATTTTTGACAACTGGATGAGTGAACTCAGCCGAAAAGGAGTACAAGCATCTCGCCACATGAGCTCCCGTAAGAAGAGTTGAGATGTGAACCCAGGATCCCCTGGCCCCAGGTCCATGGACATGATCATAAACAATGATAGTGGTTTTCATTGCTAAAGCCTGCACATGAAGATCCAGGAGGGTTAGACATAGCCTCAGCCACTAGGGGAGTCTCAGAAACGTAAGGGTCATGGTGGGATGCTGCTTCTTGCAGGCCCCAGAAGCATTCTTTCAGTGGGCACAGTGCATGGCTCCCAAATTGTACATGGCTCCCTTGGTGCCAGGATCTTTGCTCCCTCAATACGGGAGAGTCCTGAGAATATTTCTTCACCTAAACATATGCGAAGGACCGAGGAGTTAGCTCCACAGGAAAGTGTTTGCCTTATAAACAAGAGGTCGCAGGTTTGGATACCACGAACCCAGTAAAAAGCCAGTCGTGGGGACATACGTTTTTAACTCTGTCAGTGGCAGGATGGGTGTAAGGATCCCTGGAGTTCCCTGGTCAGCTAGCCTAGCTCACTTGGCAAAGTTTCAGGCCAATGAGCAAACCCATCTCATACAAAAGGTGGAAGGGACATGAGAAATGACACCAAGGTTGTCCTCCACAAACATGCACCATGTGCTAATGTGTGTCTACACACTCACACAGAGAGAAACACTCACAAACACACACACACACACACACACACACACACACACACACACACACACACTGCCTGCAAAGAACTGAGAAGTGATAGTTCCTTTGAACAGCATTCACTAACTTCCATCCAGATCTGGAAAGGCCATGGAGGAATGTGCTTTGCAAATTGCTAGTTCAAATTAAAGATATTAAATCTGGCTGATATAAATATCTTTTGAGGGAGCTGTTTGTTGTCATACTTGGGAATTTCACAAGTGATTATTTGCCCAGCCTTTTACAGACTATAACAAAGAAGTGGCAGGATTTGATGGCAATCAGAAAAGCTGAGGCCCAGGGAGGCTGTTTGTTTGAATTATCGTCTAACGAGTAGACGGCTTCATGATTGTCAGTAGCTCATTTTGACATTCTATGTCACCACTGAAGAGTTAAATCTTTTTATAAAGTATGTGTGGGTGTGTGTTTGTGTCTGGCACGTGAGTGTGGGTGCCCACAGAAGCCCAAAGGGGGCCTCCAGTGCCCTGGAGCTAGAGTGGCAGCTGGTTGTGAGCTTCATGACATGGGTGCTGGAACCTAAACTTAGGAATCCTGGAAGAACTGCAGGTGCAGTTCTGTTGAGCCATCCATTTTTCGAGCCCCGTGGGTTAAATTTTCTAACCCTCATTCATCTGCATCCAAGGGCATCTGCACCTCCTTCCCAGAGACAAATCACATGAAATGATGCGGCATGTTCCCATAAGCTCTGGGGGCGTGTCTGGATCCATCTTATTCCCATGACTGTTTCCGGATAGAATGAGACATTTTCTACCCCACTGAAATACCTGGCCAGTGCTAAGCCCAGTGACTAAACTGCCCTCTCCGCGTCTCCATGACAAAGATGACAATGTCCCTTAGCAAATGTACACATGGCTTCCGCATAAAACAGCTCCAGCAGCGACTGATGGGAGAGCTAGCTGTAAGTGGCAGGCGCTGTGAGCTGCATTTATATAGACTCACTTCCCCATTTCACTTGACTTCCCTCTACTTTGAGAGCCCTTAATTTTCTTGTCTCTGTTAGGCTGGTGAAACTCTTGGATGAAGCGAGGGGAAGGCAAGGAGCAGTCTGGGTGTCTGAGCACATCTGAAATCCTTTCACAACAGGGAAGATACCTCAGAGACCGGGCAAGTGTGTCACACACCTTCTGTTCAGCATCCCCCTCGGGAGACACGACAAACGAAAGGGCCAGGAGAAGAGGGTCAGTGGAAAACAGTAAGTGAACACCGGTATTGGTGGCTGTGCTTGAAATAAGTGAAAGCAGCCATGAAGCTCATGGGTTTGGAGATGGGTTCCTACTGCTGCAACAAACTGTGCAAGCTGTTCCTTCCCAGAGCAGGTGTCACTTGCAGTTACACAGCTCACACAGCCCCTGTGCTGAATGCCATGCACACTCACCTGAAGGAAAAAAAAAAAGCGCTCCCATCCTCACCTCACTACAGTGACATGTTTCTTTTTCCTATTCGTCTGCCAAAGATAGATTTGCCTGCTGCAGGGTATGCGTACAGATGAACCTGCTAACTCTTCACAGAAGGGGATGGCAAGGCTTGCTCAAGGTGATGCAAAGCATGAACATAATGCCTGCCTGGCGGGGGCTTCCAGGTCTTCCGTTAGCAACTGGTCCCAATCTGCACTACCCACGCCTGGGCACTCTTGACCTGTAGCCACAAGCTTGCTTCACTGCCCAAGGACTTCTCTGGCAATGGGAGATCTTCTCTCTGGACTCCGGGGTTCTCATCACTGTCTGCAGTACCTGTTGCCAGGTCTCCCTCCTTCCTGACCGGTTTGTTACCCATCATGCTCTAGAGTTTAGACTGAGGGAGCTCAGAGCCCTGTCGTTAGCTTCCTGTCTAGTGTAGTTCCCACAACTCCATTCTTGTTGTAAGTGTGAGAGAGGAAAGGGAGGAGAGAGGAGTGGGGGGGGGGTGAGAAAAGGAGGACAGGGGGGCTCACAGACTGAGCTGCTTTTCATATGATGGGAAGTTAGGAGCATGATAACAGTAACCCCTAACTGCCCTCACTCTAACGCAGATGTACCAGGCCTCCTGCCCAGCTTAGAACTCACTCAGATAGTTAGGCCCCTGCGACCTGTCCCAGCTCCATGAGCAATATGACTATCTGCCACACGCCTTCATCTTCCACAGTAGAGATTGTTCATTACTGAAAAGAAGGATGTCAGAGTCAAGAAATAAAAGCTTTCATCTCTGCCTGCCTGCCTGCCCACCTGTCTCTCCACTCCTTCTCACTCACATACACATACAAACAAAAGAGTATCAGAAACTGCACTAGACAGAAAGCTATAGGTATAGTGTGGTACTTAAATGACCCCAAAGACTCATACAGTGAATGCTTGGTCCTGTCTCCTAGACACTATTGTGTGAGGTGATAGAACCTCTCAGAGGCATGAACTAGATGAAGGAAGTTAGATTATTGAGGGATGCACTTGAGGGGGAAACTGGGACCCCAGAACTTTCCTATCTATTAGCTTCCAACCACCTTAAGATGATCAGGCCTCCTCCTACCATCACACACTGCCTCGGGCCTAAAACAAGAGAGCCAGTTGACCATGGACTAAAAACGTAAGCCTAAACAAACTTTTCGTTCTTGTACACTGATAGTCTCGAGTATTTTGTCACAGTAATGGAAAACTGACTAGAAACGAGGGTGAGACTGTAGTTCTGACTTCTACTGCAGAGCTACATCCCAGAGTCAGTACGTTGCCTCTGATAAATATTCTGCCTCTTCCTTCCAAAGAAAGGTGTGGGGGGGGGGATTAGTACGAAGGTCACTTGAAAACAAGCAAACGCTATGCAGATTGAAGCTGTTTGTTGTAGCTACAGATTACAATGTTTCATTAAAAGGAGATGCTTCTCCGTGAAGCAAATCAGGTCCAAGGCTCCATTCCAGCTGGACACTGTGAATGTTGTCAGCTGGTCTTGGGCAAGGCCGCACATCTGAGTCACCTTTTAGGCAATGCATATTCCCACAGAGCTCGAGTTCCAATGGAATTTGTACTTTCTGGACCAGTGCAGAGCAAATGGTATCTAAAAACCAACCAACCATCAACATCCAACCACATTCCCCAGGGAATTCTGTTCAATTAGGTTTTGGAATTGCTCTTTAATAAGAACATGTTTCTACGTGGTGGCATAAGAAATCTAAGGGTAAGCATGATTTGTGAGCCTAGGATCCATTTTGTCTGCAGCCTTTTAAACTCTGCCAGATCCTTCACTGGTTAGAGGAGAGAGATTTCAGGAAGCAAGTTCGCTTTGGAGGGCACTGGAAGGTTAAGGAGAATGAATGTGTTCTGTGAACTGGGCTTACTGCAGGCTTGGCAGAGAGGTGTCGGCAGGGGTGACTGGTGCTCTCATGGTTGCTAGCCTCTGCGACTGCTCTGTAGTGTTTCCAGTGGGAGGGTCTAGGAGGCAGAGGGATGAAGCTGGGAGTAGAAGACTCTATCCAGAAGGGGAGGGGAGTGAGGGGGAAGACTTCTTTCCAGAGGAGATATTCCAAGAACATGCCGGAGGAGTCTTTGGATGGCAGTAGAAATGTCTAGCAATTACCAATGACGTCATCGCCTTCTTCCCAGATGGGTTATTATTCATGGTTGGGACATTTCAGGATGGCCCACAGAGAAATGGCTTGTGGAGAGGGCTGCTACAAAGCAAGGCAGAGCATGCTCTCTCTCCTGCCAAGGCCAATGGACCCTGAAGCGGAGCAGCCTTCACCATCCTGTGGAGCTGAGCTGAAACCCACATAGTAAACCAAATACGCCATCACGTCCTCCAGACCGAGCTTGATAGTGAGATGAGTAGCTTCCACTCATAGTTTATTTTTAAACTGCCCTAATTTTTTATTCCTTCTCCTTAGAATCCTGGGTCTGGCGTGGTATTAATGATCCTTGCAGGCTTCCTGGTTGAGTAGGCCATTTTCCAAACCAATCCTTATCTCTGAAGTCATATGTTAATGGTTTTCAGAATGTGGTCCTTGGACCAGTTGTGTTCGAGTGAACATGGAAACTGGCTATGAATTCAGATTCTCAGGGCTCATCCCAGACCTGATTAAGATACTTGGGCACAGAGCCCAGGACTCTGCTTTAATAGCTCCCCTGGTGATGCTGACGAACTAACTATGCGATGCTGCCCCACAGTGCTGGGATGATGTGATAAACATCACAACCAAAAGCAATCTGGGGAGGAAAGGGTTCACAGCACCTCACAGGCTAAAGTTCATCATCCAGGAAGCCAGGGCTGGAACTCAAGGAAGAAACCTGGAAACAGGAGCTGAAATGGCAGCTTGGGGGGATCTTTCTCAGCTTGCTTTTTATAAACCTACAAACCACCTGCCCAGGGATGGCACTTCCTATAGCGGACCCTCCCCCCCCAATTATTAATCAAAAAATTCTCCACCATTTTGACAACAGGCCAATCTTATGGAGGCATCTTCTCATTTAAGGTTCTCCTGTTTCTAGATGACCCTAGCTTGTGCCAAGTTGACAAAAAACTAACCAGCACCGATGATGTCTCATGGTCCTAAGGCAATGGCTCACAAATTTACCACTCCCCAGAATCTTCCTTCAAAAACCTTTGAAACCTTAAGCATTTTATCAGAGAAAGTTCACAAACAAACATTATCTTAGTGACTTTCTTTCTTGATGATTATTTTCTTAGGATAACTAAAAGAGCACCCATCCCTCCAACATAAGGCATCACATAAAGTGGCAGCATCATGGTATGTTGTTTCATTTGTAAACAAGGTTTCACTCAATTATTTATGTACAAATATGTCTTCCTAATTTACAATACATGACCAAAATGGGCTTAAATCACTGCTAAAAAAATGCACTATTTTGATTGTTTGATTGGGTTTTGAAATGGACCTTTAAAAACACCTTTAACAAAGTGTCATATGTTTTCAATGTGGGATTCTCACAGGGAACTAGCCCTTCTCCTGTAATTCACTATCTGCCCACCTCAGCCTTTACCCTCTACTTGGCTCCAGGTTGTAAGTATCTGTGGTCTTAGGCATTTTTCTGATTTAAGCTAACTCTGAAATATCATTTTGTTTGGTTTTTCAGACACTTTGACAATTTTGATTATAGAGGTTGCCTGTAACTTGGTTTTGGTCCGGGTTCCTAAACAGGCTTCTAAAATTCTCTGTTCCTGAAATGGGGCTGTCAATCAGACACCAGACAGCCCTTAGGCCACTTGTGATTATGGACGTGGCCTGTCCCTTTTCCAGCATGTGAATCATGGACGTTCTACTTTGGCAATCCTTTGTTCCCCGTTTTCTCTTGGACCTTTCAGAAAGAAAATAAAACCCCCTCTTCTAAGAAGTATTTTATAGGGGCTTCTAATGACCAATAAAGACAATGAATGATCCTGCAAAATCCAGCTTCATCTACAGCTTTACAATCTTCACAAACAGAGCCCCAGTAATTAGCTCCATGAGCCATTTTTTTTTTTCAATAATCATTTTGTTAGGCCAAAGAAATACAGGGGAGAATGTGAAACCCCAAGTATGTAGCTCATCCAAAGCCCACGGAATAAAAGACCATTGAGGACTGTGTTTCCCACGCTGCTTCTCAAGGGTGGTCCTGGACCTGCTGATTCACGATATGATCTTGTACTTTTGTGGTGCCAAAGAGAAACAGTGGCATAATGAAAGTGCCTTGCATTGGTATTGGTCTATGAGAATACTGTTAAGGTCACAACCTGAAGGTAAACACAGCTATTACCCAAAACTAAGCTGTATAAATTTCTAGCTAAATAAATTATCAGTTTGTGACTATTTTTATTCTATTGGGTATACACACACACACAATACTAGTATTGGTATAGCAAACTCATGATTTCCCAAGCCTGTGTTGGTGATGTCACCATGGGTCATTAAAATTTGTCCCATTGAGAAAAGTCATTCAGAGAAATCAACCAAATATATATATCCCCTAGCCAATTACTGGACTTATCAGCACACTGGAAGCATCTATTCTAGATTTTTCTCTAGGGAAGATTATTATAAATCTTGTTAACTTTTTGTGACCATAGCTCAGATACATACCATTAAGCCATACTTCACCAATCATGGCTACCTAACCAATCTACTGCTGAATCACCCTCTCCATTATCTGCTACTGAAGTCAATCTGACTCAAAAATGTTGTGTGTGCTTACAAGAATGCTGACAAAAGTACTATCTTTGAAGGAAAAAAAATTGCTTAGCACTTGTACAATCCTTTACCAGGCCCACAGAATTTGACGGATTACCTCATTCCATTCTGGTAACCGCTGTTGCGTTTCTTTATTCTTAAGTCAACAGACAAGGACCGGAAGATGAGGAAGGGGAAGTGCCCTGTCCAAGGCCACATGGCCAGAAAGCTGCCCAGCCAGGCTGAAAGCTGAAGGCCAAGCCAGTGCTCTTTGGCTTCCACCACACATTACTGCTTAATGCAACCTGCTTTTAAAGTGTTTGTTTTGTTGTTTTTAAAGACTGACACCTAGGGTGATGTTTCTCCTTCCTTTTGGTCAGCAATGCAGCCACATCGACCCAGCCATCCCTGCTCCTTCCTGGCCACAGGCAGAAATTATGTCCACACTGCTGCAACACCTGAAATCCACCAGGTCCTGGCATGCCACCTCTGTTCTTGCGGATTGCCATAGGAGTGTGGGCTTACAGAGAAACTCACGCACTTTAGACCGAAGTGTTTCTGATCCAAAGAGAAACATCTAGGCTGTTGAACAGAAGTTAGCAGTCAACAGGGAAAAATGAAGACAGGGTTTTCGTCCACATAGTAAAGTTAGGTACTTGGCTCTCTGCCTCTGTGCCCTCCACCTCAACAGATTGCACATCTGTAGATTCAACCAAGCATCCATCCCTCAGGACGTCTACCTTGGACCTGCACAGACATTTTTCTTGTTATTCCAGAACCAGTACAGTGTGACAACCATTTATATAGCATTATACTGGATCAGGTAACTCGGACCAGCTAAAGACGGTTGGATGTGTGAAGGTTACATGTAAACTCCATGTTATTTGTTTAAAGGATTTCAGCCTCCGGGGGTTTTAGTACCTGTTTGGGGGCCATAGGTACAACTCTGGTGAATACTGAAGGACAAATGTATGCATGTGTGTGTGTGTGTGTGTGTGTGTGTGTGTGTGTGTGTGCATGGTATACACAGTCTCCATGAGGGAATAAAAAACAAGTCACACACACATACATAAAAACATGTATACACACATACATATGTATACACACAAGGTTTTTTTTTTAATATTCTTCATACTCTTCACACTCTTCATAGTGGGGAATAAGCTATACACAAATGAAAGAACATGTATACATACGTATACACATATAAATATCTGCACACGTATATTCATGTTGTTTTATTTTATACACATTTTTCATGAAGGGGGGGAATGAGGTACACACTTGTAGAAACATGTGTTTTATGTTTGTGACTGGTTTGCTGCCCCCTGCCCCCAGGAAGTCACACAGGAAAGAAAAAAAGGGAAAAACCCTCATTGGTCTTTATCAGATATGTACCCATTTTATCCCCGCTGTATAACTTCAACAGCTTTGTGACTTAACCCCAGGAAGAATGCAAAAAATGCTTTGGCTGGACGTGTGCCTTCCCAGCACAAACAGAGCCGCTTAGGACCTACAAGGCTTGGAGAGGCATCTTTTCTACGTGATGCATTTTTGTTGGAACTCGGGAGGAAAGCTTGTTCGGATGTTGGTTTTCTTTGGCTTGAGGAGACGGGCCCACTGATTGAGCGATACCAGCCTTTGGGCCCTGTGGCGGGGGTGGGGGTGGGGGTGGGGGTCAATTGAGAGGACAGATGGAGTGTTGGTATTCAAAACGGGCTTCAGTCCCAAGACCTTAGCCAGGGCTAAGCCCACGAGATGTTTTCTCAATATGCTAAGCAGAAATAATTGTAACCAGTGACAGAAAAGTGGGGTCATTTGTCTCCTGGTCAGGATCTTTGAGACTTGTATGTGACTGACCTCAGAGCTGGAAAGTGTTTTGGAGACGCTGGAAGGAGAGTTACCCATGGCAGGGAAGCACTACAGATGAACACTTGGAGGACACCAGTGCCTGCCTGACACTGTCATCTTCAGATGAAACGATGGCCCTTTAACTGACCTCGGAATGGTGGGTATGGGGTGACATTTAGAGCAATGCTAGCTTACTTGGACAACATGTTCTTGGGAAGAATGTTCCCTGATGGTCTATTAAAATTTCACATTAATGGGTCTGATTGCCAGTCTCCATGGGGACACCTTAAAGTAATCAGGCTGTCAAATTAAAAGCCAAGCAAATAGTTTCTCTGCATTCTAAAGACAGAACTAATGCCGGGCTGTCCCTCACACACACATGAGTTACCATTTCTGCCTCACGGTTCTGGAAGACATGAGGTAGAGCTGGAGGCAGTCTCTGTTCAACTGTGTGGTTCTCACCCGGAAGAAGTTTTGTCCTTTAAGGGAAATTTGGTCATGCTTCGGTTTTGACTATCAAAACTGCAAAGATGCTACCATTGCCCAGCGGAAGGGTAAACAGGCCCCTCCTCGCCTTCTCTCTCTTTACCTTAGACAAAGAAGCGTTGGTCCCGAATGTCACCAGCGCTGCTGTTGAGAGTCCCTGCTCTAAGGGGAGGCTGAAATCACAACATCCAGCAGAACTTGCCAGTGACATGCTAACTGGGGGCCAGGACTCCTTGAAGACAATCTCACAGCATTCTCCCCTGCTACAGCCTATGCACCTGCCTCCTAATTCTTCACCGGGGATTTGATGAGAGACGGCCAACTTCAGGCACTGAGATGGGTAGACAAGAATTGCATCTCCTAAGGATACCAAGTGACCCCCAAATTCAACTGCCCTTCTGTCTGTCCACCCGTCCTCCTTGAGTCTGTCAGTCTTCTCCCTGCTGTCTTCATTGTGCAGCGGTAGTACAAAGCATTTGTCTTCTCTCTCTCTCTCTCTCTCTCTCTCTCTCTCTCTCTCTCTCTCCCACCTTTCCTGTAATATTCTCCCTGAGCCAGGCTTTCACCTGGATCATTGCAGAAAGAACCGTCTCTCCTCTGGCCCTTTCAGGTGTGTGTATGGCTCCATGTTACCTCCTTTATCTGCATTCACAAATCCCTTCTTTCCTGGCCAGGATGGCCATGCCTAGACCACACAGCCTCTAGCTCTTGGTTTTTAAAATGTCATTTCCAAGCCATCATCTGGCTTCACAGATGGTCTGGGTAGGTAGCATTCCTCTTAGTTCCCCTCTCTACTGTGGAATTCTTCGGTGAATATGTGTTACAAGGTTGTTAGGGTCAGAGCCTGGGGCTGCATTTATGCACGCCTTTGGCCAAGATCCAGGGAAAGACTTGGAAAGGTGTCGCTGGTCCTCTTTGTTCCTCTTCGCAATGTGGCCACATTGAATCAATTTGCTGTTCACTCTCGATTGTGCTTTTAATTGGCCTAATGAGTGTGGATGGCTGAGCCTAGCTTGTTAGGGCTGCCAGGGCCCAGGATCTGACTCTGACCATTGTGCTAACGCATGCAGATGGGCATTTCGAACAAGAGCTCCTGGACCATTTAACCTTTCCCACAATCACTTTCCTCTCACTTCAGAACACTCATTCATTTATCCAACATTAGCGAAGTGTCTCTTTTATACCTGCTTCTGGGCTAAAGATTTCTGAAAGAATGTATTTCCTTGTTCTCAGAGAGCTCCATGTTGAGAAAAGTGGAAGTTTTTATTTTGTCATTTGAAGTAGCTCCATGGAGACCAGCTTCCAGTGCCGTAGGGCAGAGAAAGTTTCAGGAAAGTTGCAGGCTGGAGGTTTTTGTTTTTATTTTGTCCCATTTTTGTTGGCTAACCATTCTAACCCAGGAGTTCCCACATGCCGGTCTGAGAACTGGGACTGATCCCTGGTCACAAAGAAAAATGAGATCTCTAGTAAGTCCCTCAGACTTTTACATGCATATTGCTGATTTCAAGGTTGCATGAGTCTCATTTTGGCCATGGGAAAATAGCTTTTCTTTCTCCCAAATGCTGAGAAAGTTATGGGAAAGAAAGGAAGAAAGAAAGAAAGAAAGAAAGAGGGAGAGAAAGAAAGAAAGAAAGAAAGAAAGAAAGAAAGAAAGAAAGAAAGAAAGAAAGAAAGAAAGAAAGAAAGGTATGTGTCTGAATTCTCAGGAGGAATCTAGTCTGTTCTGCTCTCACACTGAACCCACAACAGCCTAGAATCACCTTGCTGAGCTGACCTTGAGTCTGAGCAATCCTCCTGCTTCAACCTCTCACGTGCTGGGGTTACAGGCTCCTGCCACACTATGCCTTGGCTGTCCTGGACTCACTTTGTAGACCAGGCTGGCCTCAAAGTCACAGAGCTCTGCCTGCCTCTGCCTCCCTGAGTTCTGAGATTACAGGTGTGTGCCACCATGCCCAGCTTAAAGAGTCATTCTTTTTGTTTGTTTATTATAATTACAATGTATTCACTTTGTATCCTAGCTGTAGCCTTCTCCCTCATCACCTCCCGCTTCCACCCTCCTCCCTCTTCTCCCCCATTCCCCTCCCTCAGTCCACTGATAGGGGAGGTCGTCCTCCCCTTCCATCTGACCCTCGCCTATCAGGTCTCATCAGGACTGACCACATTGTCTTCCTCTGTGGCCTGGTACAGCTAGTGTGGTGATGTCAGCTTCCTAAGAGGTCCTTGTTCGGCAATCCTCCTGCCCTTGCACACATAGAGAGGGCTTTCCTTGAGGACTCTGTTCCTGGGTTTCTCTTTCTACCTATTTTCCTGTCAGTTGGCTTCATCCTGAGAGCAACCACTGGAGGTCTAAACTGTGATAAGGACAGCAGAGGAGGGTGAAGTTAATGAAGGCTCAGAAGGGTGCGAGAAGCTGCTGCAGCTCAATGTCTGTTTCCTAGTCTCCCTGACCCTTGACAAGAGCCTCTACAGACCCAGATTCTAGCTCACTGGCCACTGGATCCATATCTCCTCTGCTCTTTCGCCCTTTGCAGATGTGAAGCTGCCGTTAGTCTGTATCAATCCTTTTACTCAGCAACCAGCTACCAGTCCCTCTCCTGTGGCTTCTGGTCCACCCAGCTCTGGCTCTCTCACTTGGTTGCCCGTCTCCAAAGCCCTGAAGCATCCAAGCCCAGATCTCACAGCTTCCTCTCCAAGGCCATGTCCTCTCCTGTAAATCTTACCCATGCTGTGTTTTCAATAGTGGAGCCACAGGCCATTTGTGGAGACAGCACACAGCACAGAATACCTACACTCAAAAAGAAGTCACATGAGGAAAGGATGTGTGACTTCAGAGTCGAGAAGCTCAACACCCATGCTTGTAGACATGGGCATTTTCTTTGCTGGGGAGGATGCCGAGCGAACGCTGCTAAGAGTTTACTACTTTACATGCCAGCATTCATCCACTACGCTGCTTCTAGGATGGAGCACTGGCATTTCCCGAAGCTCTCAGAAGAAGAAAGAATCTCTGTGAGCTAGGTGGTGTCTCCCGTAGACATTAGTGACCATCCCTCTTTCCTTCTCATCCTACCTTTGATGGAGCTTTAAGACCCATAGACAGTGCATGTCAGTGGTATGGTTTTATCTTAAGATACCTGATAAAAATGGGAGACAACCGGCTTACAGTAATTTTCTGGTTAACAACACACACACAGTCCACAGGGCAGAACAGCAGAACAGGCGAGGCAGAGGGCACATCAAACACAGTTTCTGAGAACCTCCCCGTGGCTCAGAATCAGACCTATCGCACTCTGAGGCGTGGCTGGAACAATTATAGCGGCTGCCTCTTCTTTCAAGTGAGACTCGCAGCTCCCACTGACTGATGCAGAGGCAGGGAAGGCCTGATGTCCCAGCCCACATGTGCTGGGCTTGGAGCCCTTGTTGCACTGAGGCAGGATGGGAAGATTTGAGGACAATTATGGGGATGCAGAAAGAACAGAAGCCTTGGAGTCTGGCTGAAGCCTCCCGAAAGCTGAGGATTAAGAACGGCAACACAATCGACATTTACTGTCAAGACTGCCTACATGGCAGACAATATTCCTTTTACGTGGAGACATTCCTTCATTGCTTGGGACCTATGGTTTTTATCAGCCTGCATGCCTATCTAATATTCTATAGTAAACACCATATGATACCATTCAGGAAAAGGAAAAAAATTAGAAGTTCCTCAAAATTTGTTTTGGAGGCTAGGGATGTAGCTCAGATGGTAGAATGCTTGACTAGCATGTAAAAGACCTTTACTTGGATCCCTGTCATTTGAAAACTTGGCATGATAGCATACATCTATAATCCCAGGATGTGGATAAGTTTAAGGTCACACTTGGCTACACAGTGAGTCCGAGGCCAGCCTGGGATTCCTGAGACTCTGTCTCAGAAATCAGACAGTACCATTCTGTATGGCAGTTCTTAAGATATTTGGGAAGCCCAAACCCACACTAGGCTGTGTACCTCTCTTTTCCTATGCACCCTTTCTCTCTTATCACCATGTGGAGCTTTATGCTAAAAACTGCTTCTGAATCCACTCTAGCTCTGCTTCATACTGAGCTGTCTTGAAACTTGCTTCCAAGGCTTAGGCAAGTATCTATCCAGGTTTCATGCAAGTGCAGGTCTCTGAAAGAACCACAGGGGGCAGTGTGGAGCTGCATCTGTGAGGCTGGGATCATTGAGGACCAGTGGATGAGGCCTCAGGCATTGAAAGCTGAATGAAATCAGGTATGGGAGTCAATAATATTTTCTGGTCATCCAAACGGGGGAGATAATTTTAGCTCAGTCTGAATCCAATTTTGGAATAATAATCATAATAACAAAAGAACAGACAAAGCCAATTGTTAAAATAATGCTTTGGAGTTTGAACATCTATGGATCATACACATACATGTCCTGGCACCAAAGTGAGCTAGGGTGCTCCTGCCCCAGAAATTAAAATCCACAGGTACTCAAATCCTTTGCAGAAGGTGCTGAGGTGTGTACGTATGACCTGGGCAATGCCCCCTCTCATAATTATAGTTAGTGCTACGCAACTTACCACATTTAGTACGATGTAAATGCTATGAAAATAATTGTAATATATTAATTACATGTTATATATTAATTACAGAATAACAAAAAAATAGTCTACGCACGCTCAGGGCAGATGCAAGCTTTGGAAAAAAAAGTTCTAACAGTAGCTGGTTGAATTTCTAGAAGCAGGGCTCGCAGATATGGAACTTGAAGACATGGAGGGCCTGCTATAGACATGGAGGGTCCACATATCTATCTATCTATCTATCTATCTATCTATCTATCTATCTATCTATCTGCATGTATGTACACATCTAAACATATGTATCATATGTGCACATACACACTGCATACACAGGCACACATGTATACCATAAAAGACTGAGACACTGTCATGAACCAGACCTCTGCTGGAGCTCGACGCTGGCAGAGTCACTCAGACCTTGAGTAGGCATGGTTGCCTTAACACCAGAAACAAAACCACAGAAGACCCTTGATGCTGCCTCCTACGCTAGCTGGCCAGAGGCTGCCCAGCAGAAACAGCGCGCCTCTTCCAGGTCCTGAGCAGACAGAGTTGTCATTTCTTCAAGGCAAGCATCCATCTGTCTGTATCTATCTATCTATCTATCTATCTATCTATCTATCTATCTATCTATCTATCTATCTATCACCTATATATCTATTTATCTATCATCTATCTTCTATCTATCATCAACCTATCACCTATATATATCTATTTCTCTATCTCCTTCCTTCCTTCCTTTCTTCAGGGTCTGACTACTTACCCCAGGCTAGCCCCAACCTCAGGAGCTCCACATGCCTCTGCCTCTCTGGTGCTATGATTAAAGGCATGCACCACCACACCCAGCTATTTATTTATATTTTTTAAAAACAGTCTCAGGTAGCCCCGGCTGGCCTTGAACTCTTGATCTTCCTGCTTCCGTTTCCAAAGTATTGGGGTTACAGGTTGGTGCCACTGTTAGGCAACTTCCATACCACATTCAATATACTGTCCCCTCCTCAGTGTCACACTCTTGTTTCTTCTGCCCGTTTTATTCCCTAAATCCTCATTCTAAAAGAGGACCAGCGACACGAAGATGGGGGTTCTCTAGGTCATGGAGCTGCGTGTGATATTTCTGGGTTTCGCTCAAGTTCTGCCAGCAAAGGCAATGAAAGCAAAACATTCTCCTTGCCATCATCATAGAAAATTCTTGTGGTTTTTTTTGTTTTTTTTTTTTATTTGAAACTTAATATAAATATGACAACATAGAGACACTAGAGGGAGCCCTAAACAACCTAGTAATGGAAACGGTGCTGAAAATTTGTACTAAAAAATCAAATACAGAAGTTACTGCCTTGGGGATGATGGGATGAACTGTACCAGCTTCTCACCACAGAGCTGAGGGCATCAAGGTGAGTGTTGCGTGCAGGGCGGCGGTGGTGGGGCAAACAAAAAAGCCTCAACCCGGTGCTCCTCAGCCTGCAAGGGAAGTTTGGCTCTCACATGATCTTTTCAAAACAGAACCTGGAACGCTTTCCTTGGAGAGCCACAGCATGGTTCTCTTAAGCAGGAGGCAGAGTAAAGAAACAAACACAGAATCAGACCAAATGAACCTTGTTTACACTGGGCCTGCTCTTCCCAGGTCGCCCTGAACAGTGCTTTGCCCTTAGGGAAGGCTCATTCGGTCCTTCCGGTCCCAAAAGAACCCAGTCACATTGACTGTGGAGTCCAGATCCCTAAGTAAGCACAAAAGGCTCTCTGCAAGAAGAGACCCTGGGACATGCTGGGTCAGGGGACGTTTTGACGTCAGGGGATCATCTTGCCCACTTTTCTACTTCACTTTCCCGGGTAAGTGGCTGGCCCCAGGCAGAGTTCAGCCTTCCTTCAGGTTAGCAAAGGGTTTGCTCTATTCAAGCGGTGTCCCAGCCCGGCTGTCACAGGAGCAGGCAGTTGCACCGCTACCATGGAGCAGCCTGTTAACATGCTTCTCCTGCCGCAACGGACAGGACTCTCTTGCGCTGTGACTCAGAATAAAGCCTCCCTCCCTTAAGTGCCTCCTTGTCACCACTTGGTCATGGTGGTAAGAAAAGTAATGAATACATAACAAAACATTTACTTTTCCAGCCTATTTGCTTCAGTTCCACTCAGTAACTTCCTTGAAGTTCGCTATGCTGCCACACACCTGATGATAGCTATGAAATATGTTACGATGCAAAACTTCCTCCTGGGGTTGTAAGGGGTGCAGACTGGCAATTCCGGAAGCACTCACTTCGAGACAAAGTCTCTTTTCTTAGCCACCCTGCATTCATCAGGCTAGCTGGCCCATGAATTTACGGAGCTTCCTGGCTCTGTCCTTCACTTCTCTGTGGACTGCTGGGATTATAAATGCTTGCATACACTACTGTGCGTGGCTTTTACATGGGCTCTGGGGATCCAAATTGAGGCTGTCAGGCTTGCAGGCTTGCCACTGAGCCATCTCCTCAGCCACACTCCTTGTGGATAGCTCACAGTGGACTTGATGCTCGGTCTTGGCTGAAATTCACGAGCGTCAGATGCAAAGTATGGTTAATATGCATCACAGAGTTCACGAAACCAGCGCACAAATAAAGACATTAAGTATGAGAAGTTAAGAGAAGTCAGAAAGTAGAGGTAAGTGTTGGAATCGGGGCATGTGCTCGCCACAGCGGCAGCATCTCCTCTGTCCTACAGTGCTTCCTGAGGTGGCCTCAAACAGTCCAGTGACTAGGGGGCAGGCCTGGGGCGTTAAGCAGGGTCATAAGGAGCGTAAGCCTGCCACACTTGGGGTCTGATAATAAGTCTTACTACTCAAAGATGGAAGGGGTTAGTTTTCTTATTGTACTTAGCAACAGAGAAAGAGTGCAGCCAATCACCAACCCTCAGGGTGTCACAGGGCAGAGACGGGAGCTCATGTCACCTTTCTGAAGGGGATCGGGGGACTTACGGGAATAAGTGACTTACAGTCTCTTCCCAATTACCTCTACTTTGAGCAACAGCTTCCCTAAAACCTGTGTTCACAACCAATCACTCAACCTCTAAATCCAGAAAGGGATCCCAGCAAGGGCTGAGGACAAGGGCTATAATGATGATGGAAATAAAAGCTAAGTAACAAAGCAGCCTTACTACAGATAGACGCTAAGAGTATGCATTTTGTCACATACTTTTCATAATTACCCCGTGGTTTTAATGAAAAGGAAATCAAAGACAATGTGGCTAGAGGCTAAATAAATAGTTTCAATTCTCACAGCTAATAGGGAGCTGAGGCGGACCATGAACCCAGCTGAGTCAAATTCTAACATCTACTGTTCATGTTGGCACTTAGAGCGGTACATAAATAGGTATTTAAAAAACAAACAAACAAACAAACAACTGGTAGCCAGGGGTGGGGCGATGGCTCCATGGGTAAAATCCTGGCTGTTTAAGCATGTGGATCTGACTTCAAATGCCAACTATCCACATAAAAAAAATAGTGCAGGCCTATAACCCCAGCACTGGGAGAAGCTTGCTGGCCAGCTAGTCTGAAACGCTGAAGTCTAGACTCAGTGAGAGACCTTGTTGCAACAATCATGGTGGAGATAGAGATGGAAGAAGACATCTGATGTTGACCTGCTGACCTCTGACCTCTGGATTCTACATGCCCACACATGGGTAAGTACACACACACACACACACACACAGAGACAGTCAAATAAATAAAGTGGCTACAGAAGACACACATATTCTAAGATTTAGTCTACCAGAGGAGCTAACAATGAGCTTGATTCCTCACCTAAATTGGTTAAATATCCCTTAGTCACTTACTATAATGGAAACAGTCGTTCCAATCAAACAGGATCGATATTTGCTGCTAAGGATGAAATAACTCTTATTCGCCTTGACATTTTCCACGAGGGACACAGCTCTGCTCTTGTGTTCAGTATCTGAATGACAATGTTTCCTCTCCCCCACCCCACCCCCATAGAATGGCACTTTATCTGTCCCTTCTGTGGAAAGTGCAGCAATAACGGAAATGGATTTTCTTCAAACCATGGTCATTGTTGTCATGGGCTTTTTAGTCTTCATAGGAATTTGGCTTGTGGTTTCTAATTCATCTGTGAAAATTATATAAAGACATGTAATTTTAAAAGCTAGGCTACCTTGTTTTAGGATGGTTTTAAGAAAAACTTAAAGGCTCTCAGATGCCCAGAGTCTGGGATTTTTTTATTTTTTATTTTTTATTTATTTATTTTTTGTTCCTTCATAAATGCTGTTGGTCTGTTTTTAATTTTTTAAAAACAAGGATGAAGTTTTGCAGAACTTTTGTGAAATTCTGCTCCCCCTGCTGGCCACTCACGGAAGCTGCCTGAGCTGACAAGACGCTGGATGTAAAAAATGA
This sequence comes from Meriones unguiculatus, assembly GCF_030254825.1. NCBI lineage: Eukaryota > Metazoa > Chordata > Mammalia > Rodentia > Muridae > Meriones > Meriones unguiculatus. The sequence goes on from NC_083366.1 coordinate 60,710,634, forward strand.
AAGCAAAGGACAGGTTTATGCTGGCTGTAAAGCATGCTTTTAGCATTTAAAAAATTAACGCTTCAAGACTGGGACAGGGCTCAGTGACGTTGTTTGGCCTCCAAATATGGGAATCAAATCACTAAAAGCTTGCCATGAATTACGGAGGTGGGCGGTGGGAGAGGACCCAGGGCTAGCCTTTGCCCCAGTCTCCTACTTGCTGTGACCTTGGGCAAGTTGCAGCCTTCACTGGCCCGGCATTGGCCCCATGGTTACCTCCAAGTCTGAAATACTATGACCTTGCCATGAACTTAATTGACACTTCTTCCCTGAAGGGATCCGTAATCTACTTGGTGATAAGAGATGAACTACCATACACCAATTAGAGAATGCATGTGCTGAAAGCCTTCATGGAAAAGCAACCTGAAGCAACCTGTGGAGAGGCGAGCATCAGGGAGAGAACATTCTTCTCAGACCTGCAATGGGAGTTCTGAATAGCACTTGTCTCGTCAGCTGCGGTGGGCTTTGTCTCATGTTTCATATTTTGGAGAATACAATTTAACCAGTGAGCCATCTAAACTTGTGTGAGCATGGGCTCTGATCGGCTTCTTTCTTTCTTTGTTTGCTCATTTGTTTGTTCTGTTTTGTTGTGAGATAGTGTTTCCCTGTGTGTTCCTGTCTACCCTTGAACTCACTCTGTAGACAAGGCTGTCCTCACTGAGATTAAAGGCCTGCGCCACTGCCCAGCTTATGACTTATTTCTTACTTCATGCAGTGTTACAAGGCCCCAAACCCAAAGGTACAAAACAGCATGTATAGCTCCTTCACTGAATTGTTCTTTGTTATTTTTTTTTTTAAAACCTTTTTGTTGTTCAAATCATGAACCTTCAGCGAACTGCCAGTCTACATGTTAAGGTCATGATTTGAACGTCTCTTATCTATGTCTTTTATGTGAGCATGGCCACTGCTAGAGATGGGCAGCATTCAGAAAGAAGAAGCTAAAAGGACGCTTGATGAGATTAGCCACTGGCCTCTGCTCTTGCAGAAAATGACATATTACATTATCAATAATAACTCATTATCAACAACAACTCATTTCCATGTATTACTGACTACAGGGATTGATTGTCATGGTTACTATCAGCACATGCTACTTCAATGTTGATACTGAAGTAAATCCAGAGATTTTAAAATGAGTTAGTAAGTACTTCATGCAACGATTGGAAGCTCAGGAGCCTTATTATGAGGATGTGCTCTGGGAAGGCCTTTGGGGATGTGAGGGCTGCTCCAACGAGCAAAGGTTTATTACACGGCTGTGCCAACTACTTTCTAGAACCTTCTCTGTATCTTCTTGAAGGTAGAGAACAGTATTGCAGGATGAAGTAGGATTTAAGCTCTCTGAGAATGGGGCAAGGACAGAAGAGAATGAGACAAGAGTCCAAGACCGTTGGTGACATGCAAGGCTAATACAACACTGCTGATAACTGTGTAGGAGAGGAGAGCCACTGCAATGCCCATGCTGCAGGCTTTGCATGTATGCAGGGGTCTGAGTTCCCGGGCATTCACCGCCCTGCTGAGACAGAGCTAAGGCCTTTGTAAGCCAGCAAATCACTTGAGGTGATGTTGTCATTTTTACCCCCTGCTGTGTTTGAGTTGTCTTCACGCAGGTTCTTTAGTAGACCATCAGCTCTCGGGGTGAACTCGAAAGCATTAGATTATTTTTCTTCATCTCTAGACATCTAGCTCAGAAAACACCTGAGATATATTCAGAGTACAGGACTAGATGTATGAAATAGGGTCTGGCCGTGTCAGGATAGTAAAACGCATCTGTAGGCTAGTCCTGAGATTAGTAGGATTCATCTGCAACTAGTTTGATATAAATACTGACCCCAGGGCTAGGGAGATGGATCAGGCTGGCAGAATTCTTGCTGTGTGAGGGGGAGAACCAGAATTCAGGTCCTCAAAAATCCATTAAACAGCCACGAGGCATGGCAGCCTGCCTGCAGTCCCAAGTGCCCTGGAGACAGAGGTAGGATACCCTTGAAACAAACTGGGTAGCCAGATTAGCAAGCAGTGATCTCTGGACTCAGGGAGGCCATGCTTTATTAAGAACCGTGGACAGTGCTCAAGAAAGATTCCTGGTGCTAATCTCGAGTCCCTACACAAACACACACACACACACACACACACACACACACACAGGTACACACATGCTCATGAGTCTATACACATGGAGATATGTATACATATATACATAAAAGGGCTTTAAAAAATGTTGATTCCTTGAACTGTACTCCATAGACTAGGATCCCCATTAACAGCAGAGACTCTTGCAGGGGCATCTAGCTTTTTGGCATTCGGACACGCTGCCATGGTCCTCAGATGGACTGGATCACCTTTGTAGACATCCTGACCCACAGGTTAGACGTGGCCGAAACCATCCCTTTACTGGGCATGTCCTCAGGTACCCAGCTCACAGCACACATTCCCAAATTCAAAAGTAGGAAACTGAACTAGAAATGAGTGCAGTCTCCACAGTGAGTCTATTAAGATTAATTAATCCGCTGCTTTAGGCTGCTTAGGGATAACTGCTGGCAACCTTTGCTGGCTTATCTCAGAAGCCCATGCAGCTAGGAGACACACAATCTCTCTTTGCTCAGAATGATCCTAAAGCGAAATATGGCAAAATCTCCCAAAGAGCTAAACTAACTTTGAATGTCCGTACACTTCTGTCTATGGCAACACTCTCCATCTTTCAGAAATTTCACTCCCAGGATCCTCCACCTCCATGAACAACCTAAGTAAGTGGGCCTCAATGGTGCCAACTCCAGCACCTCTCAATGCACTACTTAAATCTCACCCATACCCTAGGAAGTCAGATGGATGGATGTGTAAAACCTAAATGCAGCCCAGTTCCATCAAAACAAAAGCCCCTGATGTAAAAAGCGAAAACCTTCAATTTGTCTCCCACTGCCACACATATACAGAGCAGTAATTCCCCAAATTTCCCAAAGGTCACAGACTTGGCAATGGAACACAGCATCCCTAGAGTGACAAGTCCAGTGAGAGAGTTTGTGCCTCAGCCATTCTGTGGGGCCCCGCTTCTCTCCTGGGGGTTTAAGGCGTCATGAAAGTGGATGCTGGCAGAACACAGAGGTGAGCACGCTCTCTAGGGAGCTGGAGGCGCTCCAGATACCTGCAGCCAGGTGTTGAGAGTCACGAAGCCAGACATTCTGGCTTCAAGGTGCTGCCATAGGGACTATCAGCAGGGAAGTCCTGTCTCTCTGGCATCAGGGTGACAAGGTTTCTGCCCATTTATAGTAGGAGTAGGAGAGCCAAGCCATCTCAGGCACGAGGAGCAGGGCAGGCAAGCGGCATTTGATGAACAGTCTGTGTAAATATGGCAATCATTATGCTGTGTGTTTTCTCCCTAATTCTCACGTCGCCCCACAAGCAGAAATGATTACTTCATTTAGGAGCAAACTGCAGCTCAAAAAAAAAAAAAAATCATCCTCAAAATGGTAAGTGGATAACATTACAGATGCAGGACTCAAACCTGGGCCTGTCTTCTTTTTAACACATTCTTAGCACACATCACAATGCCTCCCAAAAAGCAAAACCATCCTTTCTTTCTTCTTTTTTTCTTTCTTTCTCTCTCTCTCTTCCTTTTTTTTTTTTTTTTTTTTTTTTAGCCTGAAGATCTGAAGATGGTTGGTTGGTCCACTTTGAAGATGAGGCTTCAGATGTGATCTTTGCATTCTAGGTGTGGGCTGGACCAGACATTTTAGTTTGACCCTCTGGTACTGTTGGGTCAGGACTGTAATGTGAAAACAATCATTTCCAGAGGCCTATCTAGTACCAATATCAGTGATGTTACATTCAGAAGATGCTTAACAAATGGGCTGACAACTCTGAGTTGGTGTTTTGGAGAATAAAAGCATGAGTGAATGAGCTAAGGCTGATGGGCTCATCAGGGGACTGAGTTAGCAGTGCTGGTTTTGTTCATTACTCTAATCCCATACCCGAGAGAGTTGAGTTCAACACAAGCAAATGTTTAGTTGTTTAGAAGGTCCTAGTAAAATATCAAGTAGCCTTAATAATTTATGCTATGGCGATGATGGTGGCATGTGATGGTGTCACGTGGCCGAAAAAACCACTTCCTTCATAAGCCAGGAAACAGAGAGGAAGAGGAAACTAGGGTCTCCTGGCCGCCATTGTGCTCCTGGAACCTCGGCTGAACAGTGCTATCCTCTGAGACAAAGGGCTGCCACATTCATTATTACTCCAGCTATGCTGCTTGCCAATGCTCGTCACAGTTGGGCTTGCTGACACCCCCTCAAAGCAGGAGAGATGGAGAGGGCCGTGAGACCCTCAACGGAGTCTCTAGCCACCCTCTCAGGCAGCTGTAATTTCCTAACTAGACGTGGCTCAGGGTCTTGGGGGGGAACTTAAGTACATAGGCTGGGGAAGACCAGAGGAAGGAGTCCCATCCATGCAGCTACGGGGAAGTCCTCATCTGTGTTAGGGGAAGCCTTTTTCAGTGTAGCTGCTTTGGGGAGGGGGGTCACCTACACTCCCTCACTCATGCTCTGTAAAAAAGCCCAATAAATCCATTGGTTCCTCAGGGAGATCATCGGTGGAATCAAAGTTTGCCTTATCACTAGGATCCCAAAGAGGAGGTATGTAGATATTGCATATCCCCCCGCTAGAGAGAAAATTCTCTAAACAGGTCCCATCACTTCCTAAATACTGCGACCTTAGGGATACATAAAGCTCTGGGAGACACACCTTCAAGCCGCAGCACCCATACTGACACTGACTGGTCAATACCAGCCTTACAAGAAACCTGGAGGACAAGATGACCACTGAAGTTTTGAGCCATGTGACGTGATATTTCGGTCTCTGGAGAAACAGCTTTGGTGTGGGGTGAGCCTGAGCTTCGTTAGTGACAGCGGCCCACCGTGGTATCACGATGCTGATTCCTACCCAGAACTGAACTCAGAAGCTGAAGTTTCTTTCGGAAAAGGCTCTAGCTCGGAGGAACAGATATGAAGGTGGGGGTTATCTGGGCTGGGGAAAGCTGCTTCACTTTTCTGAGATGCAGGTCTAAGAGGGAAACACTGCTGCGCTTCGTTTTGAAAATGAAACGCTGATTGTTTGTAGAAAAGACGCCTAATGTGGGAGATAAGGGGAGAATTCCTTTCTGCAGCCTTAAAGGAGCTAATTAAAAACTGTGGAGGCAGTGATTATGCACTTAGAGGTATTGGATAGGCCCTTCCTGTTCCAGGGGCAGATAATTACACGCCCCGCTCTCATTTACACAAAGCGTTAGACATTTGGTTCAGACAATTCTGCCTTTCTATATCTTGCTGTTCAGGGACTCTGGTAAATTCTTTGGGATCCCGCACACTCACAGAGGTGACAAGACATCAATGAAATCAGCTCATGTGGTCTACTGGTCAACACTCAAAGCCACCCAGACTCATTCTGGTACTGTCCCTATAGGCCTTCAGGGCTGGCCCATTCTCACCACTCAGAACTCACTACAGGCTGTTCTAAGAGAGCTAAACAGAAAGCATCATCTGCATAATGAAACACTAATCCCAAGAGTGTGGCGCCCACGATACACATGAATGCTAGACAGAAGATAACCAAATGTCTAGACTTATTCAAACCTGTTCTGAGTAGTTCAAATTCGTACTAGCTGCTTCCTCAAGCTTCTTGCTTCCTAAGAAGCAGACACTAGCTGGAAACAGACAGACAGACAGACAGACAGACAGACACAAAGAGAGAGAGAGAGAGAGAGAGAGAGAGAGAGAGAGAGAGAGAGAGAGAGAGAAACAAGCTAACCCTCTGAGACCGCCTCACCCAGGTCTTTCCGAGTTTGTCTGTCCACTCACAGTAACCCCTTCCTAAGCCGACATCAGCTTTCTGAAAATACACAGGCTTTGAAGCACCCACAGGAAAAGGCCTTTGCCCCTTCCTTCGGTTCAATACATTGGTGGGCTGGGCTTTTTCCAGTGGCTCTCAGTTTCTACCCTTTTCAAATTAAGGTTCCAAGATTGCAGGATTTAAGGATCTGTGCATTTGTGTCTTTCACGATGAGCTGAAAGCATAACTTTGTGATTCTAGAGCAAACGCTGGTTATAATTAGCTAAGGAGCCACAGGTTCTATATCGGTAGGTCCCCTACCCACAGGTTAACCAGCTGCAGATCAAAATACTTTATAAAAAAAAAAAAACAAAAAAAAAAAAAACAAAAAAACCTTTAGAATGTTCCCCTAAAAGTAAAACGTGAATTCCCCACACATTGAGTGCTGTGTCAAAATCCACATGGCGAGGGTGATGGCATTTGAAGTCATCTACATAAAATACACGTGGAATTAGGCATAGGTTACGTTCAGCGAGTACACCCCTCCTATTTGAGCCACTGACGCAATCTCAGACGTTGGTATTTTATAGGTGAACATAGCTCCCCCACCCCGAGGATATCAAAAGGCAGCTGTTCTTTCTCCATGTCAGGCTTTGCACAAGGAACTGTATAGCATTACCTCACTTAGTTTCTATGACAACTCTCTGACATATCCAGTTCCTGGTAATGAAACCTGCTATGTGCCAGGACACCCTGGTTCCTACAGGAGACGTAGTAATTTAAAAACATAAGGGATTAAATGAGAGGGAGGCATGAATATGATGCTGTAGGCCAAGTGCTGCCTGTGATCTCTCTCACGAGCCACTGCTGGTTTCCTCCAGGCAGGTGAGAGCGTGAGCTCAGCAGAAAGCACGGAAGTGATGGAGACAGGGAGCCACCACTGCGCCTCGGATCCACTCACCCACCTTGGGAAAGCACGAGGATGCCTCACGTGACAATTTTCCGTACCGGACTCCCACGTGCAGGAGTAAATTAAGGACCATTTTTTTTTCATTGCTGGGAAGCTAGTTATAGCAGAAGCAAATGCCCGGCCTCATTTGCTTTTGCCGCTGAAGGGTCCATATGGGAGAAGGTTGAGGGCTCCCTGCACTTCTGTTGGAGGCAAAAGCATGTCAGGGCAAGGGCACAGAGAGAAAATGTTTAGCTCTTTCTTTCCCTCCTTTTAAAAATGGATTTGGGGAACTGTAGGAGGGTAGGGGCAAAGGTCACAGGAAGGCTGTTTCCTTTATCCGTGAGAACTTTGGCCAGCTCGCCTTCACTAGGCTTCTTGACTGCAGCGTGCTCTACAGCCAGTGTTGGTTTTCTGGTTTCTGTAAAATAATATCGATGAGCTTAAAAAAAAAAAAAAAAAAAAAAAAGAGTCGATAGCTTCTATCGATTTAATTATACTGAGGGTGTGAAGTGACACAGCTTATTTTCTAGAAGAACCCCAGTTTCATGTAAGCCGACTTCTTCCTAAACTGTCTAAATTGGAGAGATTTTGCAGGCTCAATAATTAATATTGCACTCACATCTCTCCTCGTGCTCCTCTCCCTGGGGCCTGTTGAAGGAAAAGGTTCGCTGTAATCATGGAGCACTCAGTGGGGCAATCTGTAAAATGGAAGAACAGTATGGACTTCACAGGGTTGTGGTGGGGAAACCTAACAAGAACAGCTGAAAGGAGAAAACCACTCGGAAGAGTGCCCGGCACGTGCTCAATCTACAGAAATGTCAACTGTAATTATCCAGCCTCTTGGGCCACGGACCTAAAGCAATTTCCAGCTCCAGTCCTCCCTAATTCCATCCCCGTTCACTGTAATTTACCTGGGTGTCCTGTATCTTCCTCCCTGCCCGCTAGCCAGGAGCATGCACGTTGGAATTCCTCGGTTGTACCGTTTTCGCTATCACTGGGTATCCAGTAGGACGTGGATCACACCTCACACAACACAGGCTTTTATTAAGTGTTTACTGGACAAATACATGGATGCAAGCAACACTTGTACAAGTGAGTAAGTAAACACATGATGGATGCCTGCCCTACCTACACACACCTGTGTGTGTGTGTGTGTGTGTGTGTGTGTTTGTGTGTGTGTGTGTACATCAGGGATCAGAGCTACTGCCAGTCAAGCACTCAATTACTGAGCCACACACTCAGCTCTTACAATACACATTTTTTTCTGTTATCTTTCTTTGAAGTAAACAGGTATCCTTTGTAAGTCCCTGATTAATTCTCTCTAATATACTTCTTTTTTAAGGGCAGACTGTTAGAGGTCCAGTTTGTCTTGATGAATCCATGCTGCACACAGACAGATCACGGAGTGCTGGTGGATCCCAGAAGAGAAATAGTCCTAGGATTCAGGGGAGACTTTTGGTCACAGAGGCAAATAGCAAGATGAATCTAGGCTGTAGCACTTAACGGACAGCAAGAGGGAAGCATGTTCCATTACATACACGCAGGAGCAGAGACAGAAAACCAGAGTGTTCGTGGAATACTCTGCTTTGCAACTTGTGAGTATTACAACTGTCTACCAAACAATGCTGGGCTTGAAAAGCTAACACAGGATGTGTTCTTCCTGCCAGTCTTTCCCAGACACCCTCCCTTCAATGCCTACCATGCCCTTTCCAAACTGACAGCCTCTTTTTCATTAGTGTTACAACACACACACACACACGTGTATGTGTGTGCATGTATATGTCTGCAAAAATATATAAATAAACCTGCTGAGCCCGTCTCTGTTGTTTGTGTGTAAACAGTTCAGGGCTGACCTCTCTGTGTCAGATAACCAATAGGGAGCTCTCATCCCTGAGACAGGCCCTTTCTCCCTCTCCTAGCACTCAGGCGTTGCCTATAGTCCTCTGTGTAGGGGTGGGGCCCTGTGAAAATTTCCCCTTCCATGTCAGCATATCTACTGAGGTGGCCCTTGTTTCAGTCTTGTTAATGCAGCCATTTCTAGGGAAGACTGTTTCACAGCCAACTTCCCGTTCTGGCTCTTGTAGTCCTTCCACAGCGGTGGGCTCTGACAGCTTGAGGACTCACCCTCCTTGCCGTTTGCTCTCCCTTCTTCACGCATGCATGAAGGATGTGAGCCCTCAGGCTGCTGCTCCAGCAGCCCAGAGACACTCTCTCACAGCTTCCCTTGCTCACGGTGTTTTATAGAAGCAACAGAAAAGTAACTAATGTGGGGTCCTGTGTAGCACGGGGCGAGTTTAAGCTCACGCTGTAGCTGAGGATGACCACCTTGCAAAAGCCATGATCGCATGCCTGGTGTATGCAGTGTTGGGGCTCACTGATCCACTGCTTTAAACACAAGGCAAGCACTCTCTCAACGCAGCCCCAGCCCCAGGATGGCTTTCTAAATAAGAGCTAGAATGTATTTACTGTCTGCTTCATTTAAGGGGCTGAAGATGGAGGGACCGACAAGGTGGCTCAGTGGGTAAAGCAGCTTGCTACCAAGTGTGACAACCTGAGTTTGGTCCCTAGGACCCCCATGGTATAAGGAGAGAGCCAGTTTCCTCACATTGTCCCTGAATCTCTACATGTCCATCATAACATGTGCATGCAAGCACATATACGCAATAAATAGATGGATAGATGATAGATATAGATAAATGTATTTTAATGAAAAAAGAAAAAGAATATCGAGGATGGAAATGAGGCCCAACACTAAACATTTGCATATTTTCATTGGCTGCCTTGTCTGGCCTCAGTAGGAGAGGATGTGTCTAGTTCTGTGGTGACGTAATATGCCAGGGTGGGTTGGTTCACATGAGGGACCCCACACTTTTTCTGAGGAGAAGGGGAGGTGAGGATGGGAGGGAGGGTCCTGCAAAGGGGAGAGACTGGGAGGACAGCAGGGGGCTGCAATCAGGGTGTAAAATGAATAAATAAATTAATTTTAAAAAATAGCTCAGCTACTCTCCAACACAGAGTATCAGAAGGACCAGCTGGGAAGTGATGCTGGTGATCTGCTTACATCTACACAGTCTGCCGAGAACCAAACTTTCAGAAACAATCAGGTTCCTCTGCCTGATGTGGATAAAGTCAGAACCAAGCAACCCACATTTCTGAGTGTCCCGAAGCCAGCTCTCATTTGTATACGCTGTGACAAGGCTTTACACTCAGATCTGAAGAAATTATTAGAAAGCGAGGAAACAGACATTGTTTTGGGGAAGCTGGGAGATGGTTTTGGGTTTTGGAGTCCAAGTTGTCACTAGATAGAGTGACCCATAGACAACAAAACATAGGAAGTCTGTTTCAACCTCTCAGTCTCTGTCTGTCCCTCTCCCCATTCCTCCCTCCCTTGTAATTTAATTAAATATTTAAGCTGCCGAGAGACATCCCCCCCCCCGCAGCTTCACGTCTGATTTCCCCGTGTGATGTCGGCTTACACGTGGTATGCTCACATTTCCTGCCTCGTGGCAGGAAACACCGGGCTAGCACTCCCCTTTTCCAGTCACACACGAGGCCCTCGGGTCACCAGCTGGGACACGGTAGACGCCAGTTTGGCTTATTAGGTCCCTCTAACTCGGGCTGCCCTGGCCTTTCTGTTTGAGGTTTTCCTCTAGGACAGTGAGGGAGGAGTTCACAGGCATCTCGGGGTGAGGCTGTTCGAACCGACACCAACCCCTCCACCACCCAGTGTCACTTTGACAGTAACAAGGACACACTAAAGGGAGCCAGGAAGCTGGCTGCTTACGGTGGCATTCGTCTTCTCCCACTTTGGACAGACGATGACTAAAATACGCAAGTTTTAGGTAATGGGTTGCTTCAGCTCAGTGACTGGGAGCTGGAAATAAATAAATGGGCTCTGACTTCTAAGGCTTGAGTCTTTCTTGTTCCTCTGAATGGGCATCTTTGAAAAAGATTTAAACGTGGAGTTAAGCACGGGGCTGCCTCTTACTAGGTCGGGTTAGACTCAGGCTAAGGCTGAGGGCAAAGACACAGGGACCCAGCTTCACGTTTGCTTTATACGTCCACACACGTTCACACTCGGGAGTGGTAAGTGCAGCAGCGGACAGGTGTGGAGAGGGGAGTGTGCAGGTATACACACACGTGTAGGACGAGGACATAGACGCACAAACATATGTAATAGGTATGGAAGCACAAAGAGATGTATATACACAAACACGAGGAACAGGCATGTGTACACGTGTGGGCATGAGTGCAGGCACACGTGCGTGGTTGTAAGCATTCTAAGCTGTTAGAGCAAGGATGCATCCACAGGATGCACGTGTACAAACGCGTGGGGAAGTGTGCCGTATACAAACACGCGGGTGTTGATATATACACATACGCACACGAGAGGCTATACATCTCTGCAGCTGTGAACGCATCCTTACGTGTGAGCAGGCCACACACACGTACAGGGTCTGAGACTACACGGGCATGGGGGGGGATAGGCATACATGAACACGTGGGGGCTGTAGGGGCTGTGTTCGTGCAGAGCGTCTGAACCCGTGCAGGCGCATTCCTGAATACTAAGTGGGTAGCAATCAGGACACCCTCAAGTCTGACAAACGAAAATCAGCCACAGCGAAGGCCCCGAGCAGATGTTTTTCTGTGGAAGTGAACACAGAAAACAAGGCAGGTGGGTGGAGGTCGACATGAAAGCCCATTTCGTGGCCACTGCACTTTCGCACTTTCTTCTGACACACTGATCCAGTACCCAATACCCTAACACCAGTTGCAAAGACAGCTAAGAGAAGCATGTTCAACCTCTGAAGTATGGGGTGCGTTTTGCCTTTGTGTGCTGAATCAACAGCGGCCGAAGCATCTTTCTTTCTTTCTTCTCTCTCTCTCTCTCTCTCTCTCTCTCTCTCTCTCTCTCTCTCTCTCCCTCCCTCCCCTCTTCTGAGAGCATAGCAGCCTTGGTGAATTGCTGAGGGCTATCCTTTTGAAGTTCCAGAGACAGTTGGGTAGACCACCTCAAAAACTATCAGACACTCAGATGGTTTACAGCAGTCCATGCAGAGGCTTTTAGCAATACAGGTTTCAGAAGGGCGGGTGATGGAAAGGAACCTATCTATAAGTGTGCAACATGACAGATCACACTTTCTCCACTCTGCCTGCCACGATTTCTGCCTTCCATCCTCATCACCCATGTGGCTTCCAGATCCTTTGCCTGAAGGGTGTGGGCATCCCTGGGGAAGCTTTAACTGTTCTTAGGTACCTTACAGAGATTTCTCTTGACCACCTTGTGATTTCTTGAAGATGCTTGGACAGCAAGCCTTTGGAGACTTGCTGGCCCTGGCAGTTTTGTAATGGCTAATCCTCCCTACCTTCTGCAGGAATGTTTCTCTCAGGGCTTAAGTGGAAGCCCAGAGGAAGAGATCTGCCCATGACTCAAGAACTTGACCACAGCCTAGGAATCCAGGCAGCTTGGCACCTTGTCTTATGAAGACTCCTTGGCTAGTCCTTTGCCCCAGGACAGCCTCACGGCGGGGGGCGGGGAGGAGGGGGGTAGAATGTTGCTGCAAACAGACCTGTGGCAGCCAGGGGCTCCACAGTCCATAGACTATGACTTTTTGATCTCCATTACCCTTCACCTCAATTTCCCCGACCCGGGAAAATGTAATCTGATTTTAGTTTTTAATTTTCACAAGTCAGAAGGCAACCAAGAGTGTTCCCAATTTGTTACTGGAAAGCATTTTCAATAAGGCGCTTTACAAAATAACATTGCCAAGATGGTTGATCTGAATTCTGGAGACAGAATTACAAAAGTCGTTTGAATAAAGAGTCGATGGGGGAATGCTTGTATCCTCACACCAACCTCTAGAAATGACAATTTACTTGTTAGCACCTCATTCCGAAAATCGAAAAGCTGCATCTGGCCTGTGGCCACTCAAGTGTGAGCTGAACGATCCTGAAAACCTTGTCATTTTGCATCAGGCAATTTCTCACTGCTTCAGTGTGTAACATCCTGTCTGCCTCTTACTAAGCAAGCTCTCATCACCCATCAGTCATAGCTCCTGCTGCTCTGAACATGCAAATGAGATGAATGAAGGTGCAGCCGCTCTCCTCTTCCCCTCCAGCTACTTCTCTGTACCACTCCTCATGCTGCTGAAGAACCCAGGTGCTCTCAGTGGTCAGCCAACCGACCACCCTGAGCCGGATCCTCATGAGGGCCCAGTGATGTCACTCAGGGTTCTGCTTGCTTACTCCAAATACCCTGGCTATCAAGGGCTCTTTTCTTCTCCTTTCTTTTTTGGTTTTTGTTTTGGCTGTCCTGGACTTGCTTTGTAGACCAGGCTGGCCTCAAACTCACAGAGATTCACCTGACTTTACCTCCCTTAGTGCTGGGGTTACAGGTGTGTACCACTGCGCCCTGCTGGCTCTTAAGTATTCTAACCTGAGAGAATAGTGGTGTTTCTCCTCATGTTGGGTTGAAGTACATATGAAAATTTGCACTCTCTTGCTGCATTCCTGGCTGCAATGTTGCTCACCAAAAGGATGGAGACCTACAGAGAAGGAAGGATGATTTAAGGTGGGCAGGGCCTCACTGGTCTATAAGCTCTCAAGGGTCAACTTGGGAGGACAGGGCAGAAGGGACAGATGACAAGGCCTCACTAAGTTGCCTGGAATGGCCATAAACTTCGTCTGTAGCCCAGGCAGGCTGTGAACCTGTGATCCTCCTGTCTCAGTCTCCTGAGCAGCTGGGATTACGGTCACTTTTCTTAACACAGCAGACCTAAGCACCTGCTATCAAGTCAAACCCCCTGTCTAGATGAGCTTTCTGAGCATGCTCATTTCTGGGGGCCACTGGCTACTCACCAGAGCTTTGGGAGAACTTATTATGCAAAGATCATATACTTACTCAAAATGAATTAACGTCTTTGGGGTCACCTGATCCTTCAGGCAACCCAGGAGGAGTAGGGTGCCAATGAAGGTAAAATCGGGACCCAGGGGAAGCAGTATACCTTAGAAAAGCTAGTAGAAAGCAGACGGCATAGGCATAGTGCAGCCTGCAATTCGGAACCATGGCTCTCAGTTTCTTCTGCCATAGCTGCCGCAATGCCAGCCACATGGCGAGAGGAATCCGAGCCATGGTAGCCAGTGGAAGGAGAGCCAACGTGCATAAACCGATGGTGTGTGCTTCTGTCTGCAATGGAGCCAGCATGCATTTGGTGGCCTGCAGCTCTCAGGTGGTTCATTTGGAAAATTATAGCAAAAGAGGTTTCCTACCGGAAACCTTGCTGAGAGTCTCACTTTAACTCCCTATCACAGGGGTTGCCTGAGACCTTCCAAAAACACAGATACTTATATTATGGTTCATAACGGTAGGAAAATTACATGAAGAACTGTTGTGGCAGGACATTTGATCACACCGTGAAACCTGAGATCGTATATTAGAAAAGCCTAGCACAAGAGCTTCCTGTTTACTGTAAACAGGTAACTGTGGTGTGACTCAGCCCTACCACACACTTAATCCAAGAGCTCTCTGTAAACAAGATTAAAGAAAGTCAACCATAGGTCAAGAGGTGGAGCCAGCAACCAGTTGACAGGGAGTAAATTTAGGAACCCATACAGAGTGAGAGGAAGTCCAGAGAATGGATGGAGAGACACAGAAGAAGTAGAAAGGAGGGACATCCAGTTTGAAGGTTTTTTTTAAGACGTGGTGGAACTTTTATCCTTCTGAGATGTTGGTTGAGTAGGAAGGTCACTTGGATGTTTTCTCTGTCTCTTGGAGATAGTGGGCTTTCACCCCAGCATCTGGCTCCTGAATCTTTATTGGTCAAATCAAACGATTGGGATTTTGTTTTAAAACAACGAACTATATTAAAGGGTTGCAGCATTAGGAAGATTGAGAGCCAATGCTCTCACTTAATGGCTGGTTCTATGGTGCCTTAAATAACTATTATAATGGACACTTGCAACTTCTGAGTCGCTGTTCCACATCTGGAGCAGACAACCCTCTGTTGCAGCATTGTGTGTGTGTGTGTGTGTGTGTGTGTGTAGAGTCTATACACTGGATCAGCATAGTGACAGTAGGATTTGACTTCACAGCCATCCTGGTATGAACCCTTATCTGCCACAAGCATACAGTACAAGCCAGGCTGGAGCAGACCATGAACAAAGGCTCCATGGCTGCTGGGGCCCACAATGCTGCTGCAGACAGGACTTGGGGAGAGTGCCAGGCAAGGCACTCATCCATGACTTCACCTAGAATTGGGATCATTTGGGGATAAGGAAAATCTTCAGATCTTTTGAAGATGGAGGAGTATTATTATAGAGTGCTGGGGAAGAAGCCGTTTGAGGAGAAGGCAGTGGATTCTGTCATTTACTTTGACAAGGCTTCTCAGCAGGAAAGGAGGAGAGGGCTATGGGCAAGTGGGTTGTAGGGTGGTTCAAAGGTGAGAGTGTAAAGCCAGCTGGGCACAAGAGAACAAGGAATCACAGTTACAGACGCTACGGAAGAGCTGTTGGTTAGCCTGGCCAGAGGCAAATTCGGATTGGACCAGCTTTTCTGAGGGAAACAGACAGCTCTTCTGCAGACAGATGGAGGACGCATCTCCAGGAGGAGGCATGTTGTTCACGTGTGAAGTGGTCACAGCCAAAGAGTAATAGTGCCAAGCCATGTATGTAAGCAGACACCACCTGGCATGCATGTGGTGATGGTGTGTGTGTGTGTGTGTTAGAGAGGCATCAGCAGTAAATTGTTGCAATGAAAATTCAAGGCTCTCAAACCACATGAGCCTTCATGGTCACATTTCTATTCTTGTCTCTGCTTCTTTTCTACTTCTTGCATTCCTCTCCTTCTACCCAACACGGCCTTTTTCGTTGACCCTTTCCCTACCTTTTAGGGGCATCTTACCCAAGAGTAGGCAAGACATAGACCAGACTAGCCCAAAGCAGGGGCTTTGGAAATGGCTCAGTTGGTAAAGCCCCTGTTGCAGTACTGTGGGAATCTGAATTAGATCCCTGGCACTCACATTCAAAGAAAGGCATGGTGGATGGTGCATACCTGAAATCTCAGCACTGGGGGACAGGGAGAGAAGTGGATCCCCGGGCCTTGTTGTCCATACAGTCTAGCTGAGCTCAATGGTTCAGGAGAGACCATGCTTCAAAAAAATAAAAGGGAGGATGACTGGGAAAGACATGGGATGTCAAATTCTGGCCTCCATGTGGATACCACACCTACAAATGACCAAACATTACATACTTGCAGAGAACTAAATCAGAGCGAGCTCTTTTCGGTCCCTAGAAACCCTTTCTCTCTACACAGCCGATGTGAATGAACTAGGTTATACCAGGAAAAAGAAGGGGTTTTGCATAAGTTCACACTACAGAGCCAGAAGTGGAAGAGTGCTCAGCCAGAGCTGTCTCTAGCACAGATACCGCAGTCACCACCCACCAAGAAGGTTCTTTTTACAGCAAGGGAAAGCAAGCTTTCAGCCTCCATGATAGTGACACTTTGTGCTGGGCAGTTTTCTGGTGGCGGGGGGGGGGGGTGCCCTGTGAGTCCAGGGTGCTCTTAATAAGGTCTCTGCTCACTGGACACCTTGGAGCTATGCTTGTTCCCCAGTTAGGACAAGCCAACACCTCTCCAGGCACTGGCAAGGGCCCACTGTGGCTGACGGCAAAATCATAACCCATGGCATAAAATGAGGCAAGTGTTACATTGGGTTATCTGCGTCCAGATGGAAAACATACAAGGCATGCTGCCTTGCAAATTTTTTGTAACCAAGTGGTGGATTGGAAGTCAAGTCTCTGACTTGTCTTCTTGCAAGTGCCAGTGGGCAGCATTGATTGTTTACAGGCTTAACCGCAACATGGAGTTTTCAGAACTGTGGTCCATGGGGAAGATTTACAGTTAAGAGGAAAATCAAGTCCATTTCTGTATCCATTTTGGTTGCCTAATTATGCACAATTTATTATACTGATGAAGAGCCTTTCAGAGATCAACTTCTAACCCCAGCACTTCTTCTTGAAAGATATTATCTGTGATTGGTTGATTGACTGATTTACTGAAGACAGGGTTTCTCCGTGAGGAGGCTGGAGGCCAACCTTGAGTGGCATTCCTCAGTGGCTGTCCACATTTCTGTTTTTGTTTGTTGCTGTTTCATGTTTTGTTTTTGAGATAGCATCTGTTACTCGTCTAGAATTTGCCAGCAGGCCATCAAGGCCCAGGGGTCTGCCTGGTCCCTGCCTTCAAAGCCCTGGGATTACGGTGCCCTGTGGTGGTCATGTCTGATGTGGAGCTGAACAATCTCCCCAGCCCCGGCGCTCTTGTTTCTTGCACAGAAGTGAAGCATGCTTGTAGACACCTGCCCTGCCACCTTCCCCTAACCTCTGTTACAGGAACTCAAGATATGGTGACCCTCGTTTCTGATTTTTTTCACACTTACGTCCTTGCATTTTGCTGCAAATGCTTCTCAGGTTTGGGCAGGACACCAATGGATCCACTGCCTCTGTGCTCAGGACTCGGGAAGCTGAGCTGAAACTCTCAGGCAGGGGCTCCCAAGGAACAACACTGCACACAGACGCACGCTGTATGATTGGGCTTAGCTAACCTTTTGCACCATGAAGAGAAAGCAGATGCTGAAAGACGATTGAATCATACTCCACAGGGGCTTGAGTGGTTTTGCAACACTCTGATTTAGAAACACATGGAAAAATTCCTCACAGCCTTTCTGCAACAAGCTTTGCTGTTCACCAAATTAGTGCACCCAAGGGAACAGATCTTTACATTGACAAATCTATCTGATGGGCTGTCTAATGTCTGCGGACCGGGGCTTTTCTTTTGAAAAGAAGAGAGTACTGGCCAGCTAACCCAGGCTTCGTGGATGCTGGGCAAGTGCTCTGCCACTGAGCTATACCCACAGTCCTCTTCTTTCTATTTTGAGGCCGAGTCTCACTAAGTTGTCTAGGCTAACCTTGAACTCTGGTCCAAACTGGCTTTGAACTTGTGATCTTCCAGTATCTACCCTCTGGGTGGCTGGGATTACAGGTCTACACTATCAGGTCTTGCTAGACTGGGTTTTCTCTATACGTGAAATTGCCACAAGGCATAAAAGGAAGAACAAGACACCACCTCAATTCTCTTGTTACATCACGAACACCCGAGCTAGTACTCACATGGCTGCAAGAACCTTACAATTGTTTAATCCTCACTAGAGCTTTGTGTGGTGACCTGTTGGCACGAGTCTGTGTGTATATTATATTTCGTTTATGCGTGTTTGCATGCATGCAGACATGTGTGTATGAGTAAACGTGTACAGTGGTGCAGTGGCTGGTGGCTACACTGGGAGTCTTCTTTGGTGACTCTCCGCTTTGTATATCGAGGCTAGGTCTCTCACAGGAACCCAGAGCTTGCTTATTTGGCTAGTCTAGCCGGCTAACTTACTCAGGAGATCCCCTCAGTCTCCATTCCCACCCCACTGGGATTACAGGTGGGTCACTACATACGCCCACATTTAAGTGGCTTCTGGGATCCACTCTCCAGTCCAGGCTTGAATGCCAAGCCCTTTCCCCAGCCCCAGTACTATTCTTCACATTTCTGACAGTGCTCAGAGTTGAACCCAGGATGCTGTGCGTGTGAGGCACACATTCTGCCGACTGAGCTACCTTGCCCAAGCCTCTGTCTTTGTCAGTCATTAGCCAGGTTTTGTACACAGGGAACTAGACTCAGAGAAGTCAGGTGTCCAACTCCGTGTGCAGAGCTCCTGGGAGGGAGCGGATCTGAATGCCAGCCGTCCATACCAGGTAACTCCCAGCCTTCCTGTCCAGTGATGCCCTTCTCAGCTACACTTTCACACAACTAACACCACCATCAGGAGGGCTGGGATAAATGCCAAGGCAACAAATACTTGTGAATGATCAAATGTCTAGAAAGATGAAGGGCTCTGCGGAAGAGACAGTTGGTGAGAAATGAAGCTGGCAGTTCATTTCTGATGGCAGGGTGGGTCCGACGAAAGGGACACAGAGATGCATTTCTGAGCATGCTGGAACTATGGGGGAGAGAGGCAGCGGTGGCACACGGGCTGTGATGAAAAAGAGAGGGAAGGGAAGCTGAGAGCTGGCAGAGGTCCTCTGATGACCTACGGTCTGAATGTATCTCTGTCCTACAAAAATTCACCTGCTGGGGACTTAATCCCCAAGTTCATGTATTAATAGTATTTGGTGTTGTTGGGAAGTAATTGTAAGCAGATGAAGTCATGTAAATGTAGGGGAGTGTCTCAAAGTATTAGTGGCATTTGGGGTGTGTGTGTGTGTGTGTGTGTGTGTGTGTGTGTGCCTGCATGTGGGAATTCATGGAGTCCAGAGGACACTATCGGCTGTCCTATCACTCTCTGCTATGCCTAGGTTTTTATGCCCATTCTGGGGGTTTGAACTTGGGTCTTCATGCTTGTATAAGGAGGCACTCTTACCCACTGAGCCATCTCCCCAGCTGCATGTTCCATCTCTGTCTTGTTATGTGTGATAGAGGGGAAGTCCCTGCCCTGGTGTTGAACAGATGCCAGGGCCATCCTCCTGAATTTCCTAGCCTCCCAAAAGAGGCTAGGTAAGTGTCTTCATCAATCACCTGGGCACAGGCATTATGTTATGGCAACAGACGTTGGCTTGGGACACCTGGATGCCTGTGGCTGCCGTTGTTCCAGATGAATGGAATAAAGGCAGTTCTGAGGAGCCACAGGCTGAGCTGAAGCTTTTGGGAGCCCCCTACTTTTTCCAAACTGTCTCTCTCTCTCTCTTTTTTTAACAGAGTATTGAGACCCTACAATTTCTCACTGGCAATGTAAAGTACACAAAGAAAATTGACAGTCAATTGAACAAAAGCCATTTTAACATGAAAAAGAATCGGCAGCAGCCAAGTTAAATCACTGGGACCCAAAAGTCCCCATCCTCTTTGTTCACGTTTGGGGAAACAGTTGATGGGGAGATGCAGGTCGGTTCCCTCCTAGGATGTCTTAAGATGTTAATCATTGAATATCTTCCAGATATCTGCAGCCATTGGAATATTAAGCCACTAAAAAGAAAGGACACATGAAGAGCAGAGGGGGGCTAGCAGAGAGCCCAATGGATAAAATGTAAGGTGCCTTGTTACATCCAGAGGAACCATGGATGTAAGCCAGGCAGAAGCGTGGGGCTTTGTGTTTGGAACCCTAGTCTGAAAAGATGGATTTCTGGGGTTAGCTGGCCAGGGAGCCTAGACCCAGATGCCAGTGTCTCAAAAAACAAAGTAGATGAATGAGACCCGAGTTGACCCTTTACTTTCACATGCACACACAAGCATGCACGTATGCAGAAAAAAACAAAACAAAACAAAACTGTTTTACTATAACCACCACTTATCATCAGCCCAGCCTGATGGTTATTACACATAATTAGTACAAATTGGTGTTCTGTATACACATGCATATATATGTATATGAAGATTGTGTGTATACATGATTTTTTAAGACAAGGTTTCTCTGTGTAGCCCTGGCTGTTCTGGAACTCATTTTGTAGATCAGGCTGGCCTCAAACTCATAGAGTTCCCTTACTTCCACCTCCCAAGTGCTGGGACTAAAGGTGTCAGACATAATTTTAATATAAGGGCTTTGCCTTTTCCTCCAGTTACTTGTCTTGCTGTGTGTTGTTACCCAAATGTCCTTATTTTATTATTATTATTGTTTTTTTTTTCATTTAGCTTAGCCACAGAATGCATCCCACCATCTCATCTTTTCATCCTTTCTGGATGCTAGGGATAAGAGGGGCTTGTGTATGAGCAAAAGATTCTCTGCCCTGTCTTGCCAAGCATGCTTTCTCCTGCTCGCTTTCCTGAGTCATCCCTGTGGGATCCAGGAGCAGTAGAACACTAAAGGTTCACGGTGGTTGCTGGGATAAAACACTATCAAAAGCGTCTCTCTAAAAAGGGCTGAGTATTTACAGAAAAAAAAAAGAGGTGGGAGAAATGGATACATTTAAGATTTTTTTTCCCCTTTTATTTTCTTGGCAGTCTTTACAACAGAGAACAGCAGAGCCCTCTCCTGTTTGTGACCTTCCCTGAGGCAGCAGAATACAGACAGGGAATGCATCTTCTCCTTGCTTTGTTTTCTGGGGATGGGGGTCTGTCTGTGAAGATGTAGGTGGTTTGGGGTGGGAGTGGTGTTCTGGGGAGATACCAGAGGGCTGGTGAGACAAGCTCCAAGTGCACTGGGCTTTTAGAACAGAGAAACAGCTGGCTGGGGGGCCATGGAGAGAGGAGGAGAGCAAAGTAAGAAAAAAAATATACATCTCTTTTTATTGCAATTTCGCCAATTGGGAGAACATTCTGCTGGGGGGGAGATGTCTGCCAAGGACTTCTAATTCAGTTTGTTCCACCCATTTTATTTTTAAACCTGAGTGCAGATTTTATTCCTGGGATGTTATAGGACCAGTGTGGGCAGGAATGGGCAAATTGACTTCAGAAATCTTTACAAGTTGAAAGGGACCCTCTGAAAGTCTCCAAGTTAATTTCAGGGGTGAATCTCATTTCCTTTTCCTTCAAAGGAATGCTACCTTGATGTGACAAAAAAAAAATGGTTAAAGTTTGGAAGGTGCTGAGAGCCACCACCACCACAGGCATTACAGTTCACACAGTCCCTCTGTTAATCCCACACTCGAGATGCCTAAAGGCCAAGAACCGAATCCCTCTGGTTTAACCCTCACAAGGACTTAATCATCCTCATTTATGGATGAGGGAGTAGGATGCAGAATCTCTGCCAGACCTGGTTCGAATCTAGGCCTTGATAATGTTAAAAATCCCTCTTAGCCATCATGTAACTGCTCATGTCTACTGGGCCGGCAACTTGCCATACAAATGGACAGTTAATTAAACAACCCGGCCACTAGGCTACTATTTGTTGTTGTTATAACACGACGAGCAAAAGCAGATTCCGTGGCTTGCATTTCTGATGAGCCATGGTAGAGTGAACAAGAGTTGTACAGGAATAAAGGACCAGTCTATGGGCAGGCGTTATGCTGGTTGCATTAGGGTATCAGGGTGGTGGTGAAACGGGTGGGTATACATGTATACAGATATGGGACATATATGTATGTGCATGTTCGTGTGTGTATGCTTGTGTTCACAGGCTGGACGTCCACAGGGCATGTCTTCCTCAGTCACTCTTCACCCTATTTTGCTGAGACAAGGAAGGTCTTGGTTTGGAGCTACCCATTGGCTAGGCTAACTGGCTAGAAAGCTCCAGGGATCTTCCTGACTATGCTTTCCCAGAGTTGGGGGAGCAGGTGCATGCGACAGCATTCTGCCCTTTTTAAAAAAATACATACATTTATTTATTTATTATGTGTATAGTATTCTGCCTGCATGTACACGTGCCTACCAGAAGAGGACACTAGATCTCTCTATAGATGGTTGTGAGTCATCATGTGGTTCCTGGGAATTGAACCGGGCCCTATGGAAGAACAGACGGTGCTCTTAATCTCTGAGCCATCTATCTCTACAGCCTCAGCATTCTGCTTTTTACATAGATGCTGGAATCCAAACTCATGTCATCATGCTTGCACAGCTAGCACTATCACTGACTGAACTATCTCCCCGACCTCGGTGCACACATATCTTGTTGCTGCCATTATAATGTGTGGACTAAGAATGGAACCCGTTTTGCACATGTGAAACTCTTCCATAGAGCTACATTCTCAGCTCTGTACACTTTCATCGATTTGGGCTGCATGAAATAAGAGCTAAAAGGCTCCTTCCCTTCTCCAAAAGTATTTACTTCAAAAGTCATTTTTTTTCCTCTGCTTCTTTTTATTACTGCATTTTGCTCAGTGGTTCTGAGAAACCGCACAGAAAATCAGCGTGTTACACTTGCTAAATTGACCCTGCAGGGCTCTGCTGCTAGTACATGCATCACCCCAAGAGGGGGAAAAAAAAAACCAAAAAAACAAAAATGCAAGTGTTCCAGGCCCATGCTGAGAATATCATCACGAAACCAACAAGGATATGCAAATCCGTCTCTCCCCATCGTTCATTTGCATGGTGCCTCTTTGGCTTTGTGGAACCTCGATATTAAAATATCAATTTCCTTTTCTTTCCTAAAGCTTATTAGCTTCGTGGGATGTTTACAGCTTGAAGAGCAAATAGGCTTAATAGTTAAAACATTTGAGCTATACAATTAAAAGCCTGAGAGGGAGAGGCAAAAAAGGAGAAGAGGCTCTGATGTAGATCAATCATGCAGATATACTTGGGGCTGTTAAAATATGCTTTCCAAGTTTGGAAAGAGGCAGTGGGGGTGGGGCGTGCGTGTCTGCACACGCATAAGCACCATCACAAAATTTGCTTACCCTATTTCTGCTTTCTTTCTTTTTTCCCTCCTCTCTTGACAATCTAGAAAAAGGAGAGTTTAGCTTGTAAATGATGAAGGGCCTGAACCTCGTCGCCAAGTGCACATTTACAACCAAGCCTGAATGGAAGCTTGCCAGTGCCTGGGCTGGTATTCAAACATTTCCACAAACTTTCAATGTATTTCGATCTCTCAAAATGAATGTTGTTAAACTCTCTGGATCTTTTCTGAGGCACGGCAGAGTTCAATCCTCACCTCTCAGCGCAGAGAAAATACACAGCAAACAACATTCTGCGGGAGGGAAGTAGAAAGAAATCCCTTCCCCGTTGCGGCCCTGAACTGTGTCCGCCATTATCTGGTGACAACACAATGGATGTTTGTCACGGGCTTGGTACCATTGTGTAGTAGATGCAGAAACTTGGTAAGAACAGAAGATTGAAAGAAGCCTCTTGAAAGTCTATAAGCATTGAAATATTGATTGTTTAAGTAGCAGGCCATGCTGTCTGAACTCGCTTTCTGGAATAAATATGAGAAGTTTTGTAGTTTGGGTGATGGTCCAGTCCGGTCTCCCCTGGACATCGAGCCAATGGCTCTGCTCACGGCAGCTGGCAGGCCCCTCCTTCTGAATATATCTTTACTAGCACAGTGTGTCCCAACTTACCTGTCCCCCGGGGGGGAAAAACTGTTCAGTGTTCAATTCCCACAGGGCTGTCTTCAAGGTGTGTGGGTGGGGCAAATCCGGTGGTGCTCTTAGGAGCTTTTTGAAGCTGGAAAAAGCCAGAACCCTACACCTATAGGGAGACAAGCAAGCACTTGTCACGTGGGGAACAGGCAACTTGAAAGCTTTAAAACCTCTGGGGCCGTCTACACATCCATGCCTGGATACGGTCAGCGGGATAGCCTTGTCTACACAACCTGTTCTCTCTTACAGTCCTCCGTTTGACTAATGAAGAGGCGTAGCAGCATGAATAGAGGAGTATTTGGAGGGTAAGAAACCAAGCAAAAGTAAAGGAAGTGCTCAAAATAAGAGCGGAAATGGTGAAGCCAGAGTCAGCCCACAGACCCAGGTCTTTGCTCTACTGAGGGTCCCCTGCAGAGCCCTGGAAAGCCGTTCATCTCTTGGCTCCATCCCTCCATCTCCCATCTTCTAAGTCGGGGTCATCACATGACCTCAGGCCTCTGGACCCAGCAGCTTTCAAAAAGCACTCAGCAAACATGAAAGCTAGACGATTACCTCACAATTCAGCATGCCCACATCAGACAGAGAGCAGTGGAACCCCAAATTAATCTGATGCCATATGCTATAGAAAGATTCCAAAAGCCTTCAAAAATGGGCATTGATGGTAATTCTGGGTTCCATCTTTTTCCATGCATAGGAACAAATGCACACATCAAACAGCTAAATCTTAATTCTCCAGACGAAGATGATCCAAGATTCTCATTGTTTCCCACTTTTGCTGTTGTACATTTTGTAGCTGCCCTGGCAATTCTTCCACAACTCATGAGAGGGGATGACATGCAACTCAGCATAACCCTTTTCTTAATTGCTGTTATTTCATTTACCTGCATTCCCTCAGCTGCCAGAGGCAAGAATTGCTGGGCTTGAGCCAATTCCTCCTCATAGGTATACTTGTATTACTAGGAAATTGTGTGGATGTAAAGTATACATTTTGTTTTATCCAACAAAACTTGTTTTCTCTCTCTTCACCTTCTAAAACTTTGCTTGCCACAAAGAAGTTTTTCAAAGATGTTTATTTATTTCAACTTTTTGGATGTTCCTTTTAAAATAGGGAATAAATTTCATCATTTCTTTCTTTTTTTTTTTTATTTGATGTGTCTGGGTTTTTTTGCCTGCATGTATGTCTGTGGACCATGCACGTGCCTGGGGTCCAGAGAGGACAGAAGAGGGCATCGGAGCTCCTGGAACTGGAGCTGCAACTGGTTGTGAGCTGCCAGGTGGGTGCTGGGAACTCAGTCTGGGTCCCCTGGAAGAGCAGCCTGTGCTCCTACATGCTGAGACATCTCTCCAGCCTCTTCTTTTTTCCTTGATGACCGAGCAGAATCTGCGACTAGCCATTCATTATGGCACACTGCCAACGGTACAGCTTTTTATCTGCTTTACAGTTGTGAGTGTGTGTGTTCGCGTGTACATGTGTGTGCGCACATGTTTGCGCATTTTAACTCTGACTTACTACGTGCATGTCACGGTGTACATGTGGAGGTCAGAGGACAGCTTGCTGTAGTGTCTGTTCTTCTACCGTGTGGGTCTTGGAAATCACAGTCGGGTCGTTAGGCTTGCGGCAAGTGCCTTTCCTCTCTAAGTCACCTCACTGGCCCAGAGCTATTCCTCATTCTCCTTAGGTCCCAGGCTGTCCTCTGATGCATTTCATTTGCTTAAGTCAAGCACTGGTTAGTTAGGCATTGTGCTGCTAGGAGTGAAAGACTGAGTGAGGAAAACAAACTGCTCCTTCCTCTCCGCGAGCTTCCATTGTAGTCTGGGCAGAACTCTGGGCACAGCTGTCCCCCACCCATGTGTGAGCTGCAGTCTAAGCCCTCCAGTGGATACCTAGTTCCAGCTCCATGTATGCGATGTAGTCTTCCCATACATACACATCTATGATAAGGTTTAACTTAAAAATTATGTGTAGTAGGAGATCAATAACTCAAAATAAATTAATCATTATACTATAGAACAACAAAAGTTACACAAATTTGGTTTTTCTCTTTTGAAAATCCAAGACAAATATTAATCTGTTTATACTGCATTTGTCCACAGGTGACTGAAACTAAGGGGGATAAAATGCTGCTAAGGATGGGTTATACATTCCCTTCTGTCCTGGCCCACAGGATGGGGTGAAGTCTAGCCACGCCTCCCCGAAGGCATGGGTTGTCTCTGGTGATAGAACTTGCTCTAATGCAGCAAGCTGGTGGCAGGCGGTGTGGGAACAGAAGCTCCCGTGTCCTGGAGCACACTGCCACAGACCAGTGCCAAGGCAGGGAGTGCCACGTAACATGGCCATGCCGCTAAGATCAGATAACCTTTGGTTAGGGACAGAAACCTAATCTCTGCCATCTGGAGAACAACAAATAAAAAGGTGATCCCGATGAGAGACTTAAGCAGAGATGAAGAGTTTCTAGGGCAGAGACACAACTCAGAGTCTAAGAGAGCACTGATTTCTCCTGCATAGGACCAGAGATGGGGTCCCAGGACCCACAGCAGGCAGCTTACAACTACCTGTAACTCCCATTCCAGGGCACTGGGTGCCTCCGCCCTCCAAGGGCACCTGTCTTCACATGCACATGCTCTCTCTCTCTCTCTCTCTCTCTCTCTCTCTCTCTCTCTCTCTCTCTCACACACACACACACACACACACACTTAAAAATAAATCTTCAAAACGAAATAGCATGCTTGTGTGCTTGTTTCCTCGTTTACTTTTCTGCTCACAAGTATTCCAGGCGTGACACATTTCAGGATACTGAGCTCAGCACTTAGCATGGCCTGTTGGCAATGGCTGATCTCACCCTGTGAACAGTCACCTTTAGTTAGAAACTCGAAGTTCACCGTTGCTGCTCCATAGCTGGGCAGCAAAACAGCCTTCCTTTATCACACGGAGGAGTTCAATGACTAGTTTCCTTACGCCTTACGGTTCACCCAAGAGTGATTCACATAGCAACCCAGCAAGGAGGGGGTCGGGGAGACGGAACTGCAGTTAAGAGTGCTTATTGCTCAGCGAGGAGGCTGAAGTTCAGCTCTCTGCCCCTCTCACTGGGTGACACACGAACACCTCTCGTCCCACCTCCAAGGGCTCCCACGGGCCTTCTGACACGTCTCCACCCACGCACACACATAACAGAAGGTATAGACAGTATAAAGTAAATATTGCTTAAAAATCCAGTGAGGATCATCCCAGAGAAATACTCATGAAACAGACGGAAATTTAATGACGGGGCTCCTTAGGTCAGTGGGCGATCCTGGAATCTGTGGAAAGACAAAACCAAACCAAACCAGAGTGGGTTCAGAAGAGAGGCTGCTAGCTCAGCACCTGAGCCCCTACAGCTGCTTTGTACATGGAAGGCCCTCCGTTAACATGGCATGCATGGCGACTTTGAAGCAGAAGGAAGCAGGTCAGTGTTCTGGTCTGGAGTCTCCTCTAGGCCAGGAATCAGATCTAGAAGTCATTCCTAGCACTAGGAAAGAAAAGTTTCCCAAGGAGGAGACTCGGAACTTCCCCTTTCATGACTGATCCTCTGCAGATCCAAATTTGAACAGCTCGGGAAACAAGAGCCTTTGGCAAGAGGCGCTAAAAGAATCATGAATAAGTAACTGTAAGCGATGCATCTGCTGACCACTGGACAACTACAGTTTATAAGTTACAATTCTCGGCCCTAGAGAGGGCCTTGGAGTCAGGGAACTTGGGGCTTAGGATGAAAAGAGTGTGGGGACTTAGGAGCCCTGACTTAACCAAGCTACTGCAGCACATTCCAGAATGACAAGGCCTGCCACTTAGAGCTCACAGTCCAGTCTAAACATGGCCTGCATCATTCTGTCTTCTGCTGTTTTCATACTGTATTACTTTAGAAAAGAAACACTATGATTTTTCTTTTTTTGAGACAGCATCAGTGCATGGCTAGATGGCCCAGGCTGGCCTAGGACCCCCGACCCTCCATCCACCAATAGCCTCCCACGTGTTAGAACTATATGCATCTGGTACCGTGCTCAGCTGGAAGTGTTTAAATGGAAATGTAATGACTACCAGTTGAGTGCTTTTTTTTTCTGAAGCACATTGTCTTTTTCCTGTTTTGTTTTCCCTAATAAAATGTTTACTAAAAATATATGATTGAAACCAAACCTTTCACATTTGCAAGTGTTTTCACTTGAATTCATAAGGATGGGATATAGAAAACAACAACAACAACAAACAAACCAAAAAACCCCAGCTTTCCCCAAACCATTAAAGGCTTCAAGCAAGGTTTGGGGTGATGGTGCACCCTTGCCAAAGGTGGGGAGGATTACTGATCTTCCCCAATCTCTGTTCACCTCCTCCCCGCTGAAGACAGCAGTTACAGCAATGGTGGCACGAACACACGGACTAGGGTCATGCCAGCAAAACTCTGTGGAAAACACCAAACCAGAAAGATGGGAGCCTGTAACCTGTGCCCCAGAAGACAGGAATGGGTGCCACTGAACTGTCCGGGGCTACCATCAAGAGGGAGCTATCAGAGTGTGAGCCCACGGGGAAGAAAGGGAGCGGGAGCCAAGAGGCTTGGGGCTGAAGAATCCCCCAAAGGCGCCAAAGGCTGGTGAGCAGGTTGATGAGCGATTTTAGGGACAGCAGCAGCCAACAGGCAAGGGACCCAGTAGAATCCACGTTCGTGTGATGAGCCACATGAGGGTGCTCAGGCGCACTCTTAAGTCTTCTCTGGAATGTTTTAAACCTAACGGTCGATGCTAGCCAATGTTTAAAGAACGGAGATTTTATTTATTACACAGATTCTGGGAAGCCCGGTGTCAAGGAAACTCCCATCCAGAGGGGAGGGGAAGCGACAAGGGAGCACTGGCAGATAATGAACCCGCCCCCCGGATTACAGCACTGGGATGGTAAATTCTCAGGTCCACCTGACCGGATCGAGAGTCACTTAGAAGATGCATCTCTGGGCCTTTGCAGGGAGGAACTGAGGAAGGCTGACTGACCCTGAGAGCGGGCAGCACTACTCCATGCTTAGAGTTCCAGACTGGGAAAGGCAGGGCGAGGGAGCCAAGGACCAGCACTCACCTCCCTCTGCTTCCTGACCCATGGCCTCTCACCCCCGCTACCCCGGCTTCCCTGCCATGATGGACTGTGCTCCAGAATAAGCCCTTCCTTCCAAGTTGCTTCTGTCAGGCATTTCGTCACAGCAACCAGCAAGGTAACAATGCAAACACAAATCTACTCATAAGAGTGGACTCCTCATGGCCTAATTACCTCTTAAAGATCCTACCTCCCCACCCCCCATACTGTTGCACGGGGCGGGCGGGGGGGGGTGTCCATTCATGAAATGGGCAGTAAGTGGTATGGTACACAAAAACTCTCAAAACCAAGAAAACTAAGCTTCCACACACAATAAAGCTACTCTCAAAAGCAGCAGCTTTTCTTTTCTTATTTTCTATTTATTTATTTTCTTTTTGTGTGTCTTTCCTCTAAGCTTGTGCATCATGTACGCAATACCAGAAGCCAGAAGAGGGCGCTAGATCCATTGGACCTGTAATAACCGGTGTTTGTGAGCTGCCACGTGGGTGGTGGAAACTGAACTTGGGTCCTTAACTTAACATCGCTCTTAACTGCTGAGCCATCCCTCAAACCCATGCAGAAACCTTTGCGAGGAGAATCGCATTGTACAAGATCGGGATGATGTGATCAAAAAAGGGAGGGGGCGAGTCAAAATGAGGCAGGCAGAGAAATAGGAGCAAAAAGCATGGCTCTCGCTCCATCATCTCACTGATGTACCAAACTGCAAAGCTGGGGAACCCTGGAGCTAGAAGTCTGTGCTAGCTCTTCTGCCTCACTGTCTTCAAAAAAAAAAAAAAAAAAACAGAAAAATTCACTTAAGAATGAATAACAAAATAGGATCGTGGTCAGATTCAGTGCTGTTATTATGAGCAGAGGGGAAAAAAAATCAGACTAACATTCTCACCACAAAATCATGCCCACAACACAGATGGAAACTTTAATGCTTCAAAAGAGCTCAGAAGGATTGGGAAAGTAGAAGATAGGAAGGAACGGCCAACAGGATGAAGAGGCTTGGAAATGACTGGAGAGACTCAAGATTTAGATCCAGGGATGCAAAGCCGTTGGCACAGGGTTTTAGGTAAAAGAAAAAATAGGAAAGAAGATTAAACAAGAGAAAATGCAAGGCAAAAGGAGTGCCGCCTCCCTTGTGTGGGCAATAGAGAATGGAAGAGAAGAATGACTTTATGATCAAAAAGAAATGAGGAAAGAGAAAGAAGGTTTTAGGGGAAGCCTCTAGGAGATTAAGTTGGGAAGAAAAAAAACAAAATAGCGTTAAACAAAGAGCCCGGAACAGATGGTGAGTCTGTGAAGCGGACTATCACAGACCGGGAGTGAAGCTGGGTACGGCAGGGTACGCCCGAGGTCCCTGCATGTGGGAAGTGGAGGCAGCATGATGAGAGGAAATTCAAGGTCATCCTCAGCTGCGTCAAGAGTTCAAAGGCCAGCCTGGGCTAAGTGAGACTGCGTTCAAAGACAGCTAGGAGTGTACCAAAAGCACTCATCTGCTCAGCCGACTAGGTTCCCCAGGGCCAGAAGTGACGTGTTTTTATGAGCGCGAAGGGCAGCCACCGTTAGGGAGCCATCTGTGAGTTTGAGAGAAGACTTTTAAAAATCATGGTGACTCAAGAGAACACTATGAACCAGAGCGATGGTAAAGGGCAGGAAAGCATCAGGCATTCGTACAAGACCCGAAGCCCTGCTCAGTAAACACATTTAGGATGTAAGGGTGTTTCTTCTCATGAATAACGAGCCCCACAGATAAGTGAATGAGGAACAGCAGAATGAGGTTCTAACCAGCGTGCAGCCCCTCTTAAGCTTGAAAATGTGGATCAGGTTCTCAGTGCAAGACAGGCCGGCAATAACATCACCTCCTGTGGTGAGGTCAACACGCCAGCGATTAGCTGGCCTGACAAAGGCAGGCAAAGTGAAGGAAATGACGCAAGGCTTCTAGAAGTCTTCGCAAATGCCAGGACGGGCAGGGACCGCAGGACTATGGCTACCAACGCCATGTGGATGCAGTCCCCAAATCCAACTGCAGGCAAGCTCAGCAGACAAATTTGGTTTCTCAGGAGGAACAGAGGGAGAGGGAGAGAGAGAGAGAGCAGCATAAACAGACGGAGGTGCTAACAGGACTATACAAGAGGCTTAGGAGATGGAGATTACATTTATTTGGATCTTTATTCAAAGAAATACACGTGTGTGTGTGTGTGTGTGTGTGTGTGTGACTGTTACTTATTGTCTTGATGTGTGCGTTCATAGGTGTGTGGGTACATGTGTGTAGGCAGATGTGCAAGTGTGGGGTTAAGGGGGTATAAGGTTAACCTCAGGTTTTATTCCTTACCTTTTTTGTTTTTGTTTTCTCAGTATGTGGCTTCTACGCCTTGAACTCAGGTCTCTGTGATCTTGTGCTTTGTAAGCACCTTACAATCGTAGCCATCTCCCCAGCCCCGAGCTTACTTTTATTACTATTTTTAACACACACACACAAATATTGTGGCTTTGTATGGAAAAAAAGAGGTCGGAGTCATTTAAGTACCGAAATACCAATGGATGGCATGCTGCTTGAATTTAATTCAAAATAACCTTGATGCAGGCCCCGGGTGGAGGAGACCCTGTTGACTGGGCTGAGGTGATGGGGCAGAAGCGTGCGTCTTTCCAGATCTCTCTGTTTGGACTTATTTCGTGTGTGCTGTAAACATGAGAGTCTAGTTCTTCTGGGAATTCAGTCGTGTTTCTCCAATGCGCATTCCCACAGCTGTCACTGGGGTATTTATTAAAACTCACATTCCCAGTGTCAGCCTTTGGGATACTTATTAAAATGAAAAGTCTGCAGAGTCCAGGTTTCTGAATCGGAGCTGCTGGGAAAGGAGCCTAGAAAACTCCATTTTATTTTAAATACACGCCACAGGTGGGGCTTTTACACATGCTGGTTTGCTTTCTTTGGCATGCAATAAATAATTTCCACTTCTCAGAGTGTTTTAAACAATTTAACCCCCAAATGTGTTTCCCCTACAATAGCCTAAAATATTCCTCACGTGTTATTGTTTCCTTTCAATAAAATATATCCTCGGAGGGTCATGCATCAGTAACTGTCGTAAGTTTATTATGGGGAGTCAGACATAGTGACGGAGCTGTAGTCCCAGCTTGAGCTACACATACAGACTCTGTAGGAAAAAACCCAAACAAAAATTTTATTGTGGGAGTAGAGAATCCAAACATATTGTGTAAAGCTTGCTGGGTACCTGTAGTCCACAAACTCAAGGCTAACAGTATCTGCATGAAATTACAGAATGTACCTCCTGTATGAAAAGCAAGCCTGGTAACAAAGAAGGCATGCATGCTTCTGGAGTGGTTTCTTTTTTTTAGATTTTAAGAAAAGGTCTCATTCAGGACAGGTTGGCCTTAAACTTACTATGTCGCTAAGGAGGGCTTTGACTCCAGATCTTCCTGCCTCTACTTCCCGTGTCCTGAGATTGCAGGCGTGCCTCGTCATGCATGGCTCCACATATGCAAAATCTTAAAAAAGCAATAAGTGATCCTGGGCTCCCTGGGAACATCCGCCCCTGCAAAACCCTTACTCTTTAAAATGAAGAGATTTCTGGGGCTGGAGATCCAGCTCAGCTGAATCCAGCAGCAAAACTAGGTATAGGAACACATGCAATCCCAGCACTTGAGCAGTAGAGGCAGGACCTATCTCAAAGTGCGTGCGTGTGAGCGTGCATGTGTGTGTGTACATGTGCATGTATGTGGGCGTGCGATTTCTCATGATTGTGTGTATCATTAGAAGCCAGTCCTTTGCAGGTCACTCAGTTTCCCTGGTTAGCAAATCTGACTTGCCAGGTTGATGGACAACAGGACCCCAGCATCATTAATAAAAGTACCGATAGGAAGAGTGGTCATCAGAAAGGGATAGACTTGGTGCCCAGCATGAGCTCTTCCAAGGTCATGGTTGGGTATTTAAACATTTTACATAGAAGACTTCTAATTTCATCTTTATGAAAGTATGCAGCTTTTATACTTGCTTAAAACTCCCAGAAGACTCAGAGCATCTGCATTTTATTTTTAAATTGAATTTTCACTACTAACTGTCATTTCTAAAATGCCCCTATTTTTCACATAGTAGAAAATTGCTTAATGCAGAAGTTCGAGTATAAAAGTTCCCATGCAAGTATATAGTATGGGGTAAAAGCCATCTTTGTGATCTTAAGGTCTGCATCAGGACCAATCTATGCTTCCTTAAACCCTTTCTGAAGCTCCTACTATGGTTGTGACAGCTCCTACTATGCTTGTGTTCAAAACAGTGCTGGTTCTTGTCAAGGCCTGGATGGCTCTATAGACTCTGATGCCAACTTTCTGATGTCCCAGGTCTGGCTTACTGACTTTTACCTGTGACTGTTCAGCCAGCACACTGACTCCCTAGGTTTTCTCTTGCCCTCCCGGCCCAGTCTTATCCCTACGTCAAAGTCTTCACCCTGGAGACACACAAAACATGCTCATTTAGGTCTCTGCTCATGCAGTTTTCTCTCTCCAGTTACCATGTCAAAAAGTATAATCCTCAGTGGAGTGTGGTGGCAGACAGACTCCTTTAATCCCAGCACTCAGGGAGCAGAGGCAGGCAGATCTCTACATATCTGAGGTCAGCCTGGTCTACACAGTGAGCTCCAGACCAGCACTGAGACCCCATCTTTAAAAACAACAACAAAGAGCCTGATCTCCCTTTTCCTCTTGACACCTTGATCATACACTCTGCCTTTCCATGGTCTTGAGAGCCCCAACACATGTAATGTTGCCAGCCTATTCCTTGTTATGCACATTGTTTGTTCTAGCCTAAAGCTTTTGAAGGAAGGCAGGAGACAGACTTTTGGCTCAGTGCCCACAGGAGCTGCAGAGATGGCACTCTATGTATTTGTTGAATAACTAGAATGTCTCCCAAAATTCCCATCAAGGATAGTAGTGGTGATCCTGCAATTAAACTCTGAAAATCACTAGGCTGGATTTCAGCTTATGAAGCTCTCCTGCACCAGCCCTTTGTCTGGGAGTCCAATTCAGGTGATCTTCAGCAGCCCTGATGGGTGGAATTTGAAAGCATACTTCCTTGCAGAAAAGGGCTACTTATATTCCATTCTGACGAGAAGTCTCTTCTTTTCTGATATTCATTAGCTGACTTGTATTGAAGAAGTCTTTTGGAATATCTGCTTCCCCCTCTGCCTAGCCACCGGAGAACTCAACATTAACTTCCACACCAACCAGCCACGGCTACACAGCCAGGTTTGCTCAGGTGGGAAAGCGACCAAAGTCATGGTCTCAGTTGCACACAGCTGATGTCCTCTCACCAGAACAACTTTAGCGCTATTCTCATTTCTCCCCCTTTATAAACTTGTAGGTCCATTCGTACAAAATGTCATAAGCGGGTACAGAAACCACACAGGTAAATATCTATCTTTAGCCCATGAGCTTAGGGTATCCATGAACATTTCATTGATGTCATAACATTTTCTGTCTCTAAAATGGCTTAGCCTACAGGAAGCTCTGATGTGCTCCCTAAACAGTAAAGGCTTATCAATTAAAAAGTGAAAATTCTTTTTTTTTTTTTTTAAGAGGGAGAGGTTGAATATAGGGTTTCTCTGTGTATTCCTGGCTGTCCTGGAACTTGCTTTGTAGACTAGGCTGGCCTCAAACTCACAGAGATCCACCTGCCTCTGCCTCCCAAGTGCTGAGATTAAAGGCTTGCACCACCACCACCTAGCAAAAAGTGAAACTTCTTTAATGGTATTAAATTTTCCTCCTCTTTCTTGTGTTTTAGGTGTATAAGATATAAGCAGGGAAAAAGGTCCTGAGGTCAGATGTTTTAGTAAATCAAGACCTACTGTTATTACTTGCTACTCCTCATTTCAGGAAAGCAAGATTTTTTTTCTCAAGACTTTGCATCATTAGAATAACAGCAAAAGGGAAGAAATAGAGAGTTGCAGTTAGAAAAGACTACAGATGTCATCCGTAAAACTGATTTCAAATGTCTCTGCTCACAAGGCTTCGTTGTTCTCCCCAACTAGACAAATAAGTCAACATTGTATCTTGATGTCTAGCACACATTATTCTAACAAAATTCTCTTTTATCAATTTTGTTATGTTGAAGTTTTGCAGAAGATTGGGCTTGTATAAGGGGCTGTAAGCCATCAAGCAAGGCAAGGAACGGTATCTGTGCCTGTGGGTGATTACGGCTTCAGTGACATGGTTCGGAAATACAGGAAATAAATGAAGAAAGAGGTCAGACATGGTTGCTCACACCTGTCATTCTAGCACTTGGGAAGCTGAGGCAAAAGGATGATTGTGACACAGCTTGGGTGACACAGTGGGTGTCAAGCCAACCTGGGCTATAGGGTCAGACCCTGTTGTAGAAAAATAAAGGAAAGGGGGCAGGGAGAAAGGAAAGAAGGCAGGCAAGTAGGCAGAAAGGAAGGAAGGCAGGAAGGAAAAGAGGAAGGAAGGAGGGAAGGAAGAAAGGAAGGAAGGAAGGAACAAAGGAAGGAATGAAGGAATGAAGGAAGGGTAGTTCCTCAGTTAACCAAATCTATCCTGCAGAACTCTCTGCCACACAACACCCAGTTTTGGATACAGACTATGCGTTTATGACTCAGTTGGCTTTCTTCTCCCCTTTTCCATATGTTTGGTGTCACGTAGGCAAAAGCTGGTCCCAACATTGAGACAAAAGGTTGCCAGGCCGTAGACCCAAGGAACAGTTTCATTGTCCTGTGCCAATGAGCCCCTACCTTCTTCCTATCTGGCTCTCTGCCTCAAAGGAAGAGGAAGCTTCCATAGCACAGAGGATAAGGGTTTATCACTCAGAGGGGCAGGTGCTCATTCAATACATTTACCATGAACAGGTCGCTAAACAAACTTCTGTTCCAGCAGGTCATCTGCTGCATGGAGATGCTAAGAGTTTGTCAAGACGCCTTAACAGTCCAGTAAGGAATGGTCCAGGACGTATAAAACTCACCTCGGGTGCCTCATGATATCTATTCAGTAAATGCCTTGTCCTTTGGGGACCCTGTAGTTTGTGCTGACCCCCCATAGAAGCCCAGCCTATCCTGCTTGAGCTCCAGGTCAGTGTCACTATGTCAAAGCCAGACAGAGAGAGAGAGAGAGAGAGAGGATAAAAGGAGCACAAGTAGCCAGAGAAAGGGCTGCAAGAACAAAATGGTGCAGTGAGTTGATTGCAACTTACTAACCGTCAGCCCCTGGAGAAGTTTCCTTTTGTTTAAATCACAGTCGATCTTTCCCAAGCATTAAATGGGGGCACCTTGTTTTCACATTGCAAAGCAAGCACTTACCACACTTCAGCTGTACAAATTATATAGGATTGAAAATAGTATAGCTGAAAGAAACATGAGGTTTGTAATTAGAGTTTGCACTCCCTCCCTCTCCAGTCTTCCCCCCTTCCAAGCAAACGGGAACAGGCTGAACTGAAATGTGGTTGTTTAAAAGGTCAAAAGGTTGTCACCCCTCCCCCTCCTGTATTCTATCTTTAGCCTCGCTCAGCTCACTCTGCCTGAGATGCTGAAGATGCGACGATGGGCTTCCTCGATGTACAGAAAAGATTCTCAGTCAGCCCTCATGGAGCAGGTCTGTGGTCTGAAGTTCTTAGGCTGAGATATGAGGATTGGTACTTCAAGCCCTGCCTGGGCTATAGGGTGAGTTCAAGGCCGATATAGATACTTAGTGAGATACTGTCTCAAAATTAAACTAAAAAAGGGCCAGTGCTCCATTTGTCTTTCTGTCTAGAGGCATCCAGTGGTAGAACACTCAGCTGGTATATATAAGGCCCTGGAGTCACTCTCCAATGTACATGGGGCGGGTGAGGGGCGGGGAAGAGTAAAGGAGAAGAAACAATGTGGGTAGCACCGTGCTATTTCTGAAGGCATCTCTGGGGCAATCCTCCGAGGAAAACCCCAGTGTCCAGACACCTAGATTCCCTTTTCTTCCCCCCTTAATTCACAAGGCAAATGAACAAGGCAGAAGCGTCCCTGGCAAGAACTTTCAGTTGCAGCCACAAAGAGACATTTTGGACTTTGGTGGGAAAGGCAAGCATGAGACTGGTACCCTGCTGAGGGTAAAGGGTAGGTTCTCTCCTGGAGCTGGCTGTATTACTGGCATCTACTGAGTGTCTGGAGTTTGAATAAAAGCAGGGATGGCTACATGGTGTCTAGATTATAAAACAGCCCAGATTTCCACAAGAATTATCTTACGGGAAAGTAAGCTTTTCTCAGTCTTGTAGTTAGAGTAAGAATAAATTCAACCGGCTAAACTAGGGCAGATTCCAAAGTCTGACTCCATGTGCCATGATCATATCTGTGTCTCTTGTCAGAGGATTAGGGCTATCATGACGGTACAGTGCCTAGGGAGCATGTACACAAGATAGATGGGGTTCTCTCCCCAGTGTCATATAAAACAAAGTGAGCTATAGCATACATCTGCAAGGAGGTCAAACAAAAGGGTGTAAAGAGGAGCACCACTCTGACACTCCACCTATCCCCTCTAACATACAACTAAAAAATTTACTACTTGTGTGTGTATGCACATGTGTTCACATGCACACATGCTCAAATGTGTGTGAGAGAGCCAGCTTCTCTTTCTACCCTGTGAGTTCTGGAGCTGAACTCAGCTCTTCCATCTTGGTAACTATCTTTACCCACTGAGACATCTCAAGAGGGCCTGGCACAAGATCTTAAAAACATCTGTTCCTGTCAGAAGGATGGTGATGGCTCAGGGGCCAAGAGGGCTTGCTACCCAAATATGAGGACCCGAGATTAAGAACCCAGTGTCCACGTAAAAACCCAGATACAGTTTTAACCCTGCAACTCCAGGGGTGGAGTACGGGTAGGTGGAGACAGAACCTACTAAGGAAAAACAACCCAACAACAATAAGTCCAGTAAAAGGACTATGAGTGTAGAGATTTGGAGGGATAAGTAGGCAGACTACAAGAGAGTTTTCTAGCAGCTTCTAGTAGTTTTCTCACACAGCATCTCCTCTGTACATGATACAATGAGGCAAGCCTTTGAACAGTCAAAACCCGCAGCGCGAAGCGAACAACCTCAGAGGTGAGCTGTGGCTTTCAGTTAGTAACAGCGGATCAGCATTGCTTCGCCCATTACCATAAGCATATGCTGTAGGATGTTAATAAGAGGAGACACTGCATGTCCCAGGAGAGGGAAGCCAGGGCTGTGGGAACTCCTGGTACTTTCCAATCGACTTTCCTATAAATCTAAGACCATCTTAAAATTTTTTTTAAAGTTTATTTATTTAAAAAAATAAACAGAGCAGAAAAAAAAACTATACTGTTAGCTGTTTCAAGTTTTTGTCCTTCCAGCTATGAGACAAAGCCAAATGGAATTAATCAAGAAAGAAGCCATGGAGATGAGTCTCAGCCAGGTGTAAACATGAGAGGAGCAGGGTTTATTGGCCATGCAATGGGAAGAAGCTGTGAGTGTGACTCAGGGACAAGGACCTGGAGGTAGAATGCGCTAGGAAATAAGGTTAAGGAAGCATAGCTTGACTGGAAGGCCAAGGCTCCAAGACCTGAAGCCACACACAGGTATGCCAAAGAAAAGCTGCATCAGGCGTCTAAGGTAGACTCTTGAAAAGTAAGTGAGGTCATCCCCGGCAATTGGGAAAGTTTGTAAAGGAATCCAAAGTACCCAAGCTGTGCTGAGGCCAGCAAGATGGAGGCAACTGCAGAGCTTGAAAGCCCTTGGTACTGAGAGAAGGTATCCAGGTACAGGGGGCACTCTGAGAAAGTACCATTTCCAGGGGTGATGGACCAGGCATGGTGACAGAGACCTGTAATATCAGCACTTGGCAGGTGGACACAGGAGACCCAAGAGCTTAAAACTAGCCTCGGCTGCATATTGACTTTGAGGTCAGCCTGTTCTACATAAGACCCTGTTGCTACCAAACAAACTAGATAGGAAAACCAGATAGAATATAGCAATTTCTTAAAAGTCACAAGTCTGAAGGAAGACCCCAACTGTTAGGCTATCAGAAGGGTCTCTAGGCTTTGTACCATTCAAGTTTCTTATTGGGTCACACTTGGGAGAGATCATACAATAGATCTCAGCGGAGAACAGAGAAATGGTAAGGTGTTGGAGAACACCTACCATGAGCAAAGTTTAAAATGTCCACTCCTATATCTGAGCCTCTGCGAACATTTTAAGGACTCAATTGGGCAGCACAATTGCCAGCATTCAACAGGAGGAAAGCGCCTTGGATGGAGCCCCATTTCTGCAATGTTCTGTGAACTCATTTGCTCAAGTGCTCTTGCAGAATAGTCTGCATCAGGTGGTGTGACCTTTGCTTAAACTCAAGCACCCAGGAAGCTGAGTCAGGAGGATCTCAGGGTACAAGACCAACGTGGGCTAAACAGAGGTCTAGGGTAGCTTGGGCTACGGAGTGAGATCCTGCCTGCAAAACAACATAAAGGGGGGGGGGGGAAGAGGTTAGGAAGAGAGAAAGAAAAAAGAGAGAATGAGAACGGGGGAGAAAGATGAAAAGTGGAGGAAGAAAGGGAAAGGGAGAAAAGGGAAGAAAAAAGGAAGGAGGGGACAGAGGAAAAGAAAGGAGGGGATAAAGAAGGAGGGAGGAGAAAAGCAAAGGAAGGAGGGAGAGACAAGACAGACTGAGAAAGGCCAGAGGGCCCTTTCAGAAGGAAGTCCCTCATGTGCCCATATGATGACTGTTACTCCAGCCACAACCTGGTAGTTTCACTTAGAGCCCTGGTATGTATTTCTGTAGTTCTTCTCCAAGCTACCCTGAAGTCTCCGTGTGAAAGACTCATTTCTTTCCGTGAAAACAATTTCTTTCCATCTCCACAACTCAAGTTTCCAATAGCATCCTCCTCGTTAGGGACAGCCCTGCTAGTGCCTGACACAAAAGCCAAAGCCTGCCTTAGATCAGCATGCCGCAGCCTCTCATTACAGAAATGACTTCAACAGCCACATCCTGATGCATAAGGGGGAAAAGGCATGGAAATTCCAAACAGCTAAAGTCATCTGAAGTGATGGCTAGAACAGAGGCAGAACAAAACAACCCAATGCAAAAAGTCTTGGTTAGAGTGGTCAACCCCCAACACATTGCAAGCCCCTACCCTCCCTGCATGGTTAGACTATTATTAAAAATAACTAAATAATAATATCCAGGCCACAAATATCATTAACTGTCCAAATAAACAGAAACACCCCATGATATAAACAATTTACAAGGATGATAAAGTATCACGGATTGGAGGAACTGTACAGCCAGGATCTATCAGCATACTAGATGGTCCAACTATCAATATTGGGTTCTCATTCTTGATTGTGGAAGTTTAGTACAAGAGGCATGGTAGTCCTTAGGGTATGCAAAGGCAGGACAGGAACACCGTTACTTATCAGTTTTCCTCTGTGACAACCTCACCTCCCAATCTACATCAGGGAGTATCTTCATCCCACAGTCACCTGCTTCTAATTTTCCCTTTTTCTTGGCATGAATTCCCTTCAGATTTTTACTGACATTCCTGCACCATCCTGGCACTTTCGGTTTTACTGTCTTGTCGAGGACACGGGAAGGCCAAAAAGAAAAACTTAAAGCCGCTAACTTTAAACTCTATTACCTGCTAACAGCCCTGAGCAACCCAGTTAGTTGAGGAAGCAGCTGAGCTAGTGCCTCAAAAAGGGATAAAGAGATTGCCCAAGGAGTCCACTTATCCTTGCTTTTCTGTCTGTATAAAATATGAATGTACTTTTGGTAAAGCATTCTGTGTCTGATTCCATCAGCTGTCCAGTGAATATTCTGCAGCTCTTTCCACCTTTTCAAAAGGGGATTGCAGCAAAAAAATAATAATAATGATCATAATCATAAGGATGGCAGTTAAAATACCAATAAAAGGAATAAAAGCTTGTCAGTTTTCAGCTGTAACTGTAGTATCACTGGAGTTGGAGTGATAACTCAGCTCAGGACAAGCTGTTACCTCAGAAAGGAGACTCACTATCCAGCTATCCTCAGTGACTGCTGTTTCCAAGGCAGCCGGCGCACTGTGGGATTAATGAGCAGCCCAGTGATAAGTGATAAGTGATGAGGCTGTCCTTGGGCAATGGGCTTCTAGTAGGCCATCGGGTACTCAGTTACAAGCCAACACAAAGCATTGCCCCTCTCTAGGAGGGCATCCAGAGATGGTGAACTAAGATAGCATGTACACTTACAGAAGGGCCATGCCCATCAGGAGGGCACTGACAGCGAGAGCAATTCTGAGACTCTTCCAGGGCCACAGAGAGTGTTTTCTGACTCGTCCTTTTCCTTTAGGGGCAGAAGAATACAAGCTGACTCAGCAGTGCTTCTTTTGAATGGAAGCAGCAAGGATGAGAGTCCCAGCTGCCGGCAAGCTTCTCTTCTATCAGAAGAAGCAAAATATAAACAAGTCCTGTGCAGGGGTACTGTTTGCAGCAATAGGGAGCTAGCTGCCAGGCACTGGGAAAGAGCAGAGCAAGCATCCAAGACAGGCTGCACTGAACACATTCACAACACGAAGCTCAGAGGTCATCTGTGGCCTCTGCCCTGGAGGCATTTGCATTTTAATAGAAAACAAGTAAAGATTTTGCCTTATATTTGAGGACTGAATGCTCTCTGGAGCTTTTCAGGCAGCAGGCAGGAGGTCTTCAGAGAAAAAACTTCAAATAACATTGCGAGGTAAAGTGTCTGACTGCCGTTCTGTCTCTAAAAACAGTGTATGTCTCCTGGCAGCATTTGTGTCTAACAAAAACACAGGACAGAAAGTTGGTAAGAAGCCTTGCACACCCAGGTTCACAGCAACAGTGTTCACAAGAAGCCAATGATGGAAGTACCCAGATGTCCATCTGTGGAAGTGTGGCTCAATAGAATGTGGTTTGTCTGTACAGGGGAGTAATAGTCAATCTTAAAAAGAAACTTTGATACATGCTGCAACACGGACAGAGCTTGAGAACACTGTGCTAAGTGAAATAGACCATCACAGAAGAATATAAATATTGTATGAATATAATCACAGGAGAGGACTTAGAGTGGTTAAAATTATAAAGGCAGGAAGTGGCTGCAAGAGACTTGGAAGAGGGGAGGATGGGGCTTATTGCTGTATAGGTCCTGACTCAGGAAGATTTTGTGAATTTTTAATTATTTTTTATGTATTTTTATGTGTGCGTGCAAGCACACACATGTTCCGCGATGCCTGCGTGAGGGTTAGAGATAACACGTGGGAACTCAGATCATCAGACTCAGTGGCAGGCATGTTTACCCACAGAGCCATCTTGATGACCCCAGGCTCAATTCTCAAGAAGAAAAGAGGTCTGTATGTGGGTGGATGATGATTGGGTGGGTAGGTGGGTGGATGAGTGGCTGGCTGGCTGGGTGGTTAGGTGGGTGGGTAGATAGGTTTGTGAATGGATGGGTGGGTGGGTGGCTGTATGGATGGATAATGGGTAGAAGGATTGATGGACTTATGAGTGGATGGAAGAAAGGAGCCCCATCAATGCCACTGAATAGTAGAATTAAAAATGGCAGAGATAGAAAATTCTGTTATATGCATATGAGCACAATATAAGATTGAGAGTGACCAGATGTAGCTAGACAGGGAAAGGACAGTGATGTCCACTGAAGGGCCACAGTGATGCCCTGAAGTCAAACTGTTTTACTTTGAAACTTTCCACATTTCACAGATGACCTCTGGGTACAAGCCAGGTTCTGTTTTCTCATTTTAACGCTGCCCCTTCTCACTGAGAGATTTCTCACAAGACAACAGAAATGATAACTAAAAACTTGAAAAGGGGCTTGTCGGAGGAGAAACACGTTTTCCACTAAGTAATCTAACCACAATGACACAATTCAATCACAGAAACTAATTTTGAGTTTTCAGTTTCAAAAAACAGAACTATGTGAATAACTTACGGCCCAGAAGGAGTAAATAATATAGATGCTATGGAACTTGGAGTGTCTGTCTGTGTTCAGAGATTAGGTTTAAAGAAATAAAATGTAGTCAGGCAGGTCACTGCATCTTATAATCTTAGCACTTGGAAGGTAGAGGTAACAGGATCAACAGCTCTGGGTTATCCTTGGTTACCTGATGAGTTAGAGGCTAGCCTTGGCAACATGACACTATCTCAAGACAATGAGCAAACAAAAATATCCAGGAAACCTAATTCACTAATTATATAGCAGGGAGAACAGACTAGATAGAGCAGACGGGCATTAACGTCAAGGTTAAAGAAAACCATAGCTCATGACCGTGCCACTCTGCCCAGATTGCAGAGCAAGACTAGAAAGCCCACTAAATGCAGATTGTTTTGTTTACTGGCATGTTCTCACCTCTCTGAAGCCAAGAGGACTTCAGCAGACTGTGCCGGGGGTGGGGTGTTTGTGTGCATGTGTGTATGTACATGTGTGTGCGTGAGGGGAAGGAGAAATTCTTGCTGTCCTATCCAGAGAATTTTCGCTGAAAGGGTGAGCAGCCACGTGGCCCTCATCAGGGCAGCCCATCTTCCCCTCACAAGACATGCAGGGTACTTAGTGGGTTTTCGTCACCCTCCCGGCTGTCTGTCAAATCACAATGGCCGCCCCATACACTAATCAAGGAGGAAATCAAGCGTGGCTCTCAGTCTCACTCTTTCAGACTTGAATGTAGGACATCTCCTAAAGACGCCGGTGCCAGGAGGTCCTTAGCAGGGTCACAGTACTGAAGGCAGTAGACCGGATAGGCAAGTAAAGAGGACAAGCTAGGAAACAGTAACTCAGTGGAGCAGCACACAGGCTGCGGACCCCATACAGCAGCCCCAGTGCCCATCCTCCAAGAGCTGGAGTGCATTTCCTGCCGCTAACCTCCATAGCCTCTGGGACAGCTCGTCCAGTCATTAACACCATATGTGAAATGTCACACAAGGTTACATGTTTGAACAGCGACAGGAAACAGAAAGGTGGCAGTTTCTCCAGGCTCCTACAATGCCAGGC
Organism: Meriones unguiculatus; assembly: GCF_030254825.1. Taxonomy (NCBI): domain Eukaryota; kingdom Metazoa; phylum Chordata; class Mammalia; order Rodentia; family Muridae; genus Meriones; species Meriones unguiculatus. The sequence continues at coordinate 60,754,560 of NC_083366.1, forward strand.
TCTTTTTTTCCACCCCCTCTGGCACTGGTTGCACGCACTGTTCTGGAAGCCAGGGCAGAGTGAGCAAGCCCTTTCTTCCTTTCAGTATAGAACGCAGTGAGTCAATGTTTACGCTCTTAAAGCAAATAAGCAGAATCAGGAATTCCAAGCCATTCCATGTTTTTCTTTCCAGTTCACTTGAGCACTTCAAGCTCGCCAAATCTGGGCACTTGAAATTAGGAGAGAGGCTTACCCCTTATCACATGTTTCTTTATCAACACTCCTCATAATGGTTGAACTAAGACTCTCTGATAAAAAAAAAAATGTCTGAAATGCTTGCTATGTTGCTCAGCAGTCAACGATGCCAATGGGCTGGGGCTACACCCAGGGGCTTGTCCAACTCTGTCTCGGATGAGGCATAGCCCATTCAGGAAGCAGCATGCAGAAGGACTGAGCCTCCAGACACCCTGCTCCCCAACTCCCAGCATGCAGGGCAGTACTGCTGCTCCCATCAGTGACCCCCAGAGAAAGATGGACTCATCTTACAAGGTGATCTTCCTAAAAGGCTTCTCAAACATGGGAATTGGAGCTAATCAAGAGGCCACCCGGTTCTAGAGAACAATGTCTAGGCCTTAGGGTTCCGTTGCTTCCTGTATTCTCTCAATTCCCATTTAGTCTCAATATTTACCATAGGAAAATGTCCTTCAAGGTACAGAGAGCAGGAAGAGGCCATTTGCAGGGACCTACATTTTCTCTTTTTAAGTGCCAACACACAATCACTGAGAAGCACGGTGAGCTATGAACTTCATGCGCATGCAGAGGCCCGTCCTGTTCTCCTCCATCACATTGCAAACATTGGACTTACAACCCAGAGGGCCGAGAAATATCCTGCTATCCCCACCCAGCCAGCATCACCCAAGTTTCAGGGTCCCAGACCATATGCTTATAAAAACCACAGGTTCTCTCTCACTCTTACTTATTAGAAGTTAGTGAAATGAAACACTCATTTCCATTTTAGTAGTTTTCAGAGCTAACACTGAAAAGTGTATTGTAGATCATCTTTGGAAATGAGTGTTAGGAAGCAATTCTGAGAGAGCCTTCTGACCACCTGGGCGCACTGCCTATCTTGAGTTTAAAGGGGGAAAGTATGTTGGAAAGAGAAGGGTGGTTGGCCAGACTGACCTGTGACACCGACAGGGGCAGTCACAATCGAAGACCATCTTTGAGCCAGCATCCTCTTTGCTACTGTTGACAACAAGGGTCTGTGGGATGTGATAAGAGCTGGTGGCTGGGGCAAAGTCCTCTCCTGGGCTCTGTACTTCCTTTCAGATCAGACTGTGGAGAGGCCCTGAGCCCCTGGATTTCTGCTGTCCTTTGTGAAGCCCCAACCTCTTTTCTGGCCATATTATTCCAAAAACACTCATGAGCTTTGCACCATCACCAAGTTGTGTTAGTCCTGTTTGCTCTTAGCCATCCTTAGGACATCTCTCTGGGAATGATACTAAGTGCTTTCAGGCTTCGTATCGCTCGGCATCCAATCAGTCATGACAAGCCCCCGAGTACAAGTTTCAGGGGCCATCCTCCTGTCTTTAAGATACGCTTCCAGCTGGGTGTGGTGGCTCAGTCTTGCAACAGCAGCATTTAGGAGGCAAAGGCAGGAGAATCACCACCAAATGTGAGGCTAGCCTGGTCTACATAGTGGATTAGTGAGCCCAGGGCCAGTGAGGGCTACAGAGCAAGACCCTGTCTCAAACACACACATATACATGCATATATACAAATTATCCTTAAAAAGTGATCTTATGTTCCAACTCCCTTTGTCATTTCTCACGTGCTCTTGTCTAGCCACTCGGAACCACTACAGTTTTCCAACACACCATATCCTCTTACGGTGAGCTCTGTACATGCTATTTTCTGTGTGACGAGAGCCAGAGATTCACTAGACCCCCTCAATTGAACCTCTTAGGTAATTTGCTATTGGTCGCCAAACAGAAATTAACGCACACGAAGGAATATGTGACTGAGATTTTTCTCTCTTTTGCTCTTCTTTGGACCCCTGGGATTGCAGTATGGAGAAACTCAGTCTTAGCTTAGAATGGTGACTCACCACCATCTGCCCTCCCAGTACTTGGGTAGTTGAGGCGGAAGGATTGCTATGAGTTCCAGGCCAGCCTGGGCTACAGAGTAAGACCCTGTCTCAGAAAACAAACAAGTACACACACAGGGGAGGATCAGGAAAAGGAGATGGAGGAGAGGGTAAGCAGGAACTCTGACTAGCTTACAAGAGGATGAGAGATATCATGGAGCAGAAACAAGTTGCCCAGACTGACGATCCCATTGTCCCTTTGGCTTTCCAACAACCATTCTAGACCATGAATCACAACAAAATGTGTTCTTGTAAGGCACTAAACGTTGGAATCACTTGTTATATGGTATATGCTGATGGATACACTCTAGTTTCTACTCATCCCTCAGGTCTGAGGATGAAGGCCTGATCCCAGGAGATGCCACACTGGTCTGTATCCAAAGCATGCTGTAGGTACCACCAGGAGAAAGTATAAAGAGCTCATGGTATAAAGAGTTGCTTATTTTCTATCCACCCCAGTGATGGAAAGCTGCTTAGTGGTTTCCCAGCTTTTGCAAACACTCAGGTCAATATTTGCTGGAATAAGAAAGAAGAATGCAGATCTCTGTCTTCAGGCTCTCTGCAGTCTTCAGTGTCAGAGTGTCACTTTTAAACTTTTTTTTCTCTACTGCTACAGAGATCTCTTAACTACATCAAATGTAACGTCATGCCTTTCCGCTTAATAGTCCCACTCATACCAATAGCTGTCAGGAATCTCCCTACGTTTTATATAGGTAAAGCTATCTCATCTCTTAACTACACCTTTCAGTTTCACTAATACTAAAAATTCACCTAAAATTCCAAGGGTCCTCAGCTTATATACAACAGATAATTGTGACAGATGCTATCACTCCTGGGACACTGAGAGTCTTCTGGATCTGATGCCCTATAATAGCAGCATCAACCGACTTTGGAAGTCAAGGAAATAAAGCAATAAGAAAGCAGCTAGTTCACAGTCTCAAAGAATTAAAGGAGAGGGAAAAGAACTCCAAAAACCTCTTCCTGAGCTGTTAGGCAGAACACAGGGTACCCCATCCTCAGCTACTTAATTCATATACCAACATGGCTTATAATCGGGAGCTGGGAAAGAAGAGGAGGCAGGCTTACTCTAAGGGGCCTCTATCTCCTACGCTCATAGCTAGGAAATATATAAAGTGCGAGGTTCATGAGACTCAGGCTGGCGATCACTGACCTCACCAAATTTCTTTTTTAAAAAAGCAACCATCAGGGCCAGCACTGTCTGTCTGTCTGTCTGTCTCTCTCTCTCTCACACACGCTTTAATTTTTAAATCTGAATATTGTGGCCCTCTAGCTGAAGTGTCACTCACATTCATTGTATTTCTTGATCATGTCAACACGAGGGAAACTGTCTTTATGCTAGGGAGCCATTAGTGATAATGAGTACTTATCACAAAGCAGTCAGTTAGGAATTAGGGAATCGTCTTTAAATACCGCCCCTTCTATAGCACAAAAATGTGCTTTAAGTGGTATTACTATTCCGGGTACACAAAGTGTCTTCTCTCGTGTTAATCATTTGGAATAATGACTAACATACCGGGCGTACTACACACTAACAAACCTGCTTTCCTTGATTTCTCTTCTTATTTTTTGAAAAGTAGTCTCATGTAGTCCAGAATGGCCTCAAACCCACTCACGCACGATACAGCCAAGAATCACCTTGATCCTTGGATCCTCCTGGTCCTGCTCCCGGAAATCCTGGGATTACAGAGCTGGGCTGCCAGACTGAGATAAACTGTGTCCGGGCTGGAACTTGGGGCGTTGGCATGTGAAAGCGGCAGGCCACCAACCCAGCTACCAGCCCAGCCCGCGAATTCGGTTCATATGAGACATTTAAACAAACCGTGGACTTCCCTTCTTCACTCAGATCATTTCTCTTAATTCAAGTCTCAGGCCTTTTAAAGTTTTTTATCCCTCTTCCGGCACTGGAAAAGGACCTTCGTAGTTGGAGAACGTGAGGATGCTAGCCAGCAAGGACCCTCCCTCGTGTTACTAGTGACACATGCTTGCCTCTGTGGCTATTAAGAGGAACAAACAATACCGAAACTAGAGAAACATTGTATTAAGGTAGAGACAGGTAAGATGGGGTTTCCGCATCACTGTACATCTCAAATTCCCTAGGACAGCCCTCTTCTTGGGTTTCTTTGGTTCTCCATCTCCTTGTAAAGATCCACTTTTGTTCTCTCTTTTCATTAACAAAACAAAACTAAGCAAAGCAAAAACTCCTTGACATCTCTAGGGGAGAATGTCAGCTAAACTAACCGGCCAAAGCTCGAACAAAGAAATGGTTATGGAACTTCACAGGACTGCGCGGTGTTAGACTTAAAATTTGGCAAAGTCTGGGCTGGAGAAGGGGCTCAGAGGTTAAGAGCACTTGTTGCTCTTCCAGAGGACTTGAGTTCAGTTCCCAGCACCCATGTCAGGAGGCTCCTCTAACTCCGGGCACTTGCATGTACAGACAGACAGACAGACAGGCAGGCAGGCAGACACACAAACACACACCCATTTTTTTTTCAAGTGAACAAGGTCAAATAAGGCCACAGCCTTTTTAGATTTCTATGTTTGTTTTGGTTCCGAGTCAGAAAATGGCAGGAGTCATTTGATGCCAGTTTATTGTGGTATAATGGGAGGAGGGGAGACCAGGCAAAGCAGAATACAAGGTGAGCAGTGTTCTGCTTCAGGGCTGGGCATGGAGATGAATTACCAGGGCCCAGGACGAAAATTCTCCTAACACTGGGAGCTTTCAGGCCAGACCCGTCAACAGGAAATGGAGGCAAGATCAGTGGTTTTGCCGTTCCCTTCATTCTTCCTCCATCTCCTGACCTTTGGTTCTTCCCAGCTCACATCTCCACCTCTGACTGCCAACAAAACATTAACCCAATCCACAAAAACCCATACTTTCAAATGTATTGAGATCCCAAACACCCGAGCCTCATGTCCCCACATACTGCCCTGCCTGCTGCTCTCCATGGGAAGGTGTTTATGCCGAGCCATGTGTTGATGTTTGATCTTCAGTAAATGACACTCCCCTGATATGCCTCGTAAGTGACATCCTCATCCTGGAAGCTGGCCCAGATGAAGGAAATGGAAAATCTGCTCTGTGCCAGGTGACTGCCAGCTCCATCCTGACCCGGCCCCCTCGAGGCCACCCATATCCACTCGCTTGCCTTTAGGGAAGTGCCAGCCAACAGGTTGCTACGACAACTGGCATCGCAGCTGAGGCACAGAAATAGATCACCAGGAGAGCTAGGGACATGAACTGTAATCCCCAATGACAGCACTGAGATACCCACAGCTAGCTGCTCTGACCCCTAAAAGAAGCACCAAAATGGGGGCAGGGTACTCTTTTCAGATCCAGGATAATGACGCTATTCCAAATGATGTGTGCCAGCAGCTAAGCAGTAATCCAGTGAGATTAATATATTTCATTTATTAGTTTCCTAAGAGTGAAGGGAGGAAAACTATTCATAAGCACAAGTGTGACGGTCAGAGGCAGGTAGAAAGACTGAGGTTGTTAAAGAGGAGAACATTTGATGCCTCAAGTAACAGTGACCTTTTTTTTTTTTTTAACAACAGCATCATACTCTCACTGCCCCAGTGCTTGGAGAAGAAAGCAGAAGAGGCAAAGGAGACTAGAAAACTAGGGCTGTCATGGTGAAAAAGAGAGGAAGCTTTGTGGCCAGCCCTTTGTTCTGTGGACTGAGTTTTACAATGCTTATAGAGGTGAGCAATTCACAGAGCCCTGGGCCTGAAGAATGCCTATCATATTTCTGGAGTTTAGCCTTCAAGAAACTTAAAAGAAAAAAAGTCACTCCTATACAAGTCTCCAGAAGGAAAACAAAAATCAGCAAAGGAAGAAAAACCAAATGGAAATTTTAGAAAGTAATTTTAACAAGAGGGTTTTAAGATGGGTAAAATAAGGTGTCTCCCAATGTTTGTATAGATACCGGGCATTCTGACCTAGCGACATCCCCTAGTTTGGATGTCACAGTCTGTGCTGTGGGCCTAACGACCACTTCTGCCAGCATCTCCAGCTGGTACATTCAACTGCCGGGCACTCAAGAACGGGAGAGAGATGGCCTCAGAACTTTGTGCATGGATGCTCAAGAGAGAAGCAGAACTTACAGATAAAGTTTTTTTTTTAAGGGCCTAACAAGCATACTCCAAAGAATTTGCCTGAGTTCCCCAAACAAATTCTGGAACGCTAAATATGCTGGCACTTGCTATAATTCCAGAACTTGGCAGGGAGAGATGGGAGGATCAGGAGTTCAAGATCATCTTTGGTTGTATAACAGTCTGAGGCCAATCTGAGCTATTAGAGACCCTGTATACAAACAAACAAACAAACAAACAAACAAACAAACATACATCACTATTTGTATGTCATCCCATTTCTATTTCAATTTTAGTGACTGTATTGAAGAAAATTGTTTCAGGAACATAGCACAAATAGAAAAAAGATGTTGAAAGACTAACTTGCTTCAAAATGGGCTTCAAAAGAATGCAGTTTGCTACCTTACCGATGGGAGTCTGTACTTCTGCAAATTGCTTTCACAGAATCATGTATATATTCACCCAGATGAAAGAAGATAAATCAGTTCTTTCAATCTATGATTCATCTTAGTGAGAGTTTACTATACACTACTGTATGTGATCCCTAGTCCCCCAAACCTCTAATGAAAACGGCCTGGCTCTGGGGTCGCACATATCCTGTCTCAAAAGCACCTAATACAAGCTGTGTTTGCCAGTGTTCTGCTTGTCCCTTGCCTTCTCAGGGCACACACATGGATGGGTTGACCTCACACCTCTGCTGGGAAGTCTAAGTCAGAGGCTCCTGGAAACCCGGCTCTGGGTAATTCTGTATCCTTTTAGCACACCGTGGCATAGCCATCCCCAATGGAGCGCTTCTGAGATATCCTCCCAAGGACAGCGAACAGAAGCAGGTCAGTCCTTCACCCTGGACTGGGAATTCATCCTGGTTCATAACCTTATTTTAGCAAATAGTATTCTAAATGTCACAATCAGCCAGGCTGCTACCTGACCCCAGAACACATATACGGCAGGAGTTCACAAACTCTTTTTCTTTCTCCAGCTTCTGGTGATCCATACTTCTGAAAGACTGCTGGTGGGGGATTGGGATGGGGTGGTGGCGGGGGAGGGGGGCTGTGCCCTGGGGGAAGCTGGTGCTGAGGAGAGTGTGCCTGCCTGTGATGGCTAGAGCCAGCCAAGCAACTCAGCACTGCTGAAGTCTTCCCTCAGAAAGAGTCCATATAAGGGTCTCAAGAAGGGTTCCTTCTCCAGGTTACACCCAAGAGCGATGGCCTGGAACTAAGAGGCTGCCAGGAAGTGAGGTTCGAGGAAGGTGGAGGAAAAGATTCAAATGAGCAAAAGAGGAAACCTCTGCCACCTGCAGGCCAACCTGCGCTTTCAAACAAGGACTAAACACATGGAAGGTACCCCCCTCCCCGGATGCTAATAATAACATCCCCTCTCTTACCTATTTCAGAATGTTCCTACGACCATCTAGAAATGAGTATCAGAGAAGCAAATCTAAAAGCTCCAACCTGACAGCCACCTTGGGAAACCACTTGCTAGCTCTTAGAAGAATGTACACATGCAGTTACTCCGGGGATCAGAAGTCACACCCTGTGTCTCGGTGACGTTGGAACAGGCAGAGCCACGTTCGTTTTTGCCCGGGTCTTCCTAGGCACACTCTAAGCAGTTGTTCTGATAAGGGGTCAGAAGACCCCCACAATCTTAGGGATACCTTTATTCCTGCCATCCTCAAAAGCAGGGCAGTGTGTTGCCTTCCTAAACTGCCTTCTGGTAGCTTCCCTCCAAATTCCACAGAGCAGCAGCTAGGCCTTGCTTGAAACAGCCCACCATTTCTTTCCTCTAATGGTACTCTGGAGAGCAATGCTACCCCTGACCTTGTACTTAGCTAACTTCCGGTGCATACGAGGGAGCACAAATGTCAAGGAAATGACACGACTGTACAGGATACAAACACCACCATCTGTAGACAGTCGAAGTGCAGGCTGCTCACAGACACGCCACAGGCCGCTCAGTTGGAAGAGAGGAGGAAATGCTCGGTGTAGAAATTTGCTTCTTATGTATGAGAAAATCCCCAGGCTCACTGACAGTTTCTCTATAATATGATGTCCTTAAATGATTTCCTTACCCATGTTTATATCACACCCATCACGGACATTTGGCGTCTACTCCAAGCGAAGAGAAACAAGCAGCAGTGGGCAAGGGCGATGGCTCAGTGGATGAGATTATGACTCTCCAACACCTACATCAAGAGCCAGGCATGGCCACGATGACACCTGTAGCCTCAATGCTGTGGACAGGCCATGGCCACAGGAGGATCACCTGGGCTTGCTGTCAGCACCTGCCCTGTCTAGCTTATAGCACAGGGAATTTGATACACGTATCTGGCCCCAGAGGCCATTCTTACAGACACATCCATATTCATAATTAAAACTAAAAATATCTTTAAAAACTATTATGTTTATTCACCTTTGGGTGTACATGTATACATTTGGCTGTGCACAGGCCATAGCAAGTGTGAGGCGATCAGAGGACGATTTGAAGGAGTCGGTTCTCTCCTTCGATCGTGTGGGGCTGGGGGACTGAGCGCGTGCTGTTGGAATTGCTGTGAGCACCTTCATCTGCAACCTTCCCAGTCAGTGCTGAAGCCCTTCAATGGAGCTTCTGGCTCTGTGGTGAGCCCCAAGCAGAAAATTAGTGCATCGTTACTTCGTAACTGCAGTTTCGCTGTTAGGCATCCAAATGGGAATATCTGTGTTTTCAGATGGTCGTAGGTGACCCCTGCGAAAGGGTCGTTCAGCCCCCAAGGGCTTGTGACCCACAGGGTGAGAACTGTGGGTGATGCGCCATTTGGCATCATATGACTACATTCAGTGTACTAACATGAAAGCACTTGAAAAATAGGTTGCAGCAAATCGTTGATTTTTTAAGGAGCCAAGAGGATCTGAGCTGCTTCATGGCAGAGTGACATCTTGGTGACATAACATGCTAGGACTGCATCAGTCACCAAGTTCAATTTCTCTTGTTGCCCATCTTGAAATGGGTCTCCAGGGGTGCTGCAACCCAGGTTCCATGGCCACCTGCCACAAGGAATGCAGAGGGAAGGTCTCCTGACTCCTCATCCAGCTCTCACCACCTTCCCCTTCTCTCGTAAGGCAACGATGCCTCTCCACTCTCTGAGAGCCAGGTGGAGACACCTTCTCGGGTGAAGGCCAACTGTTGGGAGGAACGTGACAGATGGGAGAGGCTACCAATGAGACAGGAAGAGGAGTAAATGCGATGAGTAATGAGTCTGAGGCCGTGCTGATGAGGCCGGGCCACTTTGCCAGAGCTGCTGTGGTTATTTCTCACATCTCACCACACCCACACTCACACCCGTCTGCACGCAAATACACATTCCTCAGCATTTCCCACTTGTAACACTCCTCCGTGGCACAGGCCTTAAGGCTCCCAGAGTGTAAGGACCAGTTGAAAATAGAAAGCAAGGGTTATTTAGAAGGGTAGAGCAAGGTTAGGAGAGGCCACTGATAGCCTATCTACTAAGGGACAGCCTCCTTCTAGTCCTCAGCACTCAAGGAGGTCTCCAGAATTCCGAGTTTTCTTCCTCTCAACCTACTCTGTTTACAGGGGGAGTTTTCAAGGACCTTAAAGTTGGCCACTTGGCACCTCCAGATTTACACCTTGGGACCTCTGAGAACCCTGGGTAACCCCGAGGTCTGCCATGAGCCCTTCAGAGCAACAACGTAAAAGAGAAAATCCATAAAGGCACAAAGCAGGCCACAGTGATCGTCCTCATTTAAACTGAAGCTGGGCCTGAACGTGACTCTCTATCAGATACACGCTTCCCAGGAAGATATCAGTATGCACGCCAGCAAGATACCTCACTGGCAGAAAGAGTTTGCAGGGCCCCAAATCCTTCCATGATTGTGACAAAAACTTCTATGGTAAGTTTTTTTTTTTTTTTTTTTTTTTTTTTTTTTTTTGTAAGAAGGAACATACACAATTCTCCCCTCGTGCAAACCCCAAACCAAGATGTCCACTGCTCAATGAATAAGTAGCACACAGCAACTCACAGATTTATAAAACACCTCTCTCTTAGGTGGTGGTATTTCTTAGGGGCCATGACCTGCCTATGCTCATCGGTGTACTTGATCTTAATAGTACAACTAAGAATAGAAGCCATGACCATAGGTGGCAGAGCAAGTCACATATTTCCAGGGCCCACAGGATCACACTCACACATGAAAGCACACTAAAACAGCAGCACCTTCTGTGCACTACAATGAGGCACTGAATTCAAAGAGTTAAAATTTTTTAAGTGTGTGTGTGTGTGTGTGTGTGTGTGTGTGTTCCATAGGTGTAGTTGCTTATGGAGGCCAGTAGAGGGCACTGGATTTCTAGCAGCTGTAGTCACATGGGGTTGTGAGTTTCTCTGAGGTGCATGCTGGAAAATGAAGTCTGGTCCTCCGCAGAGTAGCGTGCGCCCTTGACCTCTGAGCCATCTCTCCAGTTCCAGGAACTTTTAAAATTGAACAAGGCAATTTTGACAATATTATTGAACCACTAGGAAATGGGGATAAATATCTTAATACAAATGTTTAAGAAGTCATGAGACATTTTAGAAAGTTCTCTTTGACATCAATACCCTTTTTTCTCTATGGTATGCGCTCTTTGTATCTCAGCTTTATGACGACTTTTAAACAGTCATATAGAATAAGTGATAAAAGACTGAAAAGTAATTGTTATTAAGTCGCATAGAAGTGCAGCCGTCCGTGGGATGGCTCTGTGGGTACAAACGCTGGCGGCCAGGCCCGCTCACTTAAGCTCCTTCAAAGTTATACAAAATGAAAACCTGCTCTGAAGCTACCCTTTGACACCCACAGGAAGGCAACCTCCTCCCCAACACGCACGGTCACTGAGTGTAATTGAAAAAAGACTTAAAGAGTTCAAAACATACAACATACATGCTACTAAATCTCCATACATGCACACCATACTCACAAATAATAACTGAAGTTGTTTCTTTCCATTCTAAAATGCAAATTATATATTAGATATATATAATCTTTATATTCTAAAATGATTGCTTCTTTTCTCAGAGTTGTTCACTGGACATCCAGAACTTTCCTATGGTTGTATTCTTCCTGGTTATATTCTCTCCTAAATTGTGTGTGTGTGTGAGTGAGTGTGAGTGTGTGTGTGTGTGTGTGACAGTCACGACCAAATGGCAGAGTTAGGCAAACCCATTTCAAGTTTCATAGCAAATGGGCTCATAGAAGCTCAAAGTGAACCATTTCATCAACTACTAGACACTGAATCTTGTAAGAATCTTCAGCTGACAGGAAGCACAGTTTGCTAATCTCAACATCACAGACATTCACCCTGAGAAAAGCCATTAAAACAACCAGTTTTGGATTGCAGAACTCTAAATAACTGTTCTTCCATACAGCTCTGAGACTTTGAAGGTCAGAAAAGCCAAACCAAAACCACATACACACACACAAAAAAAAACCCCAAACCAAATCAACCAAACAACAGCAACAAAAACCAAAAACTAAATCAACAACATCAACAAAATCAACAACAAAATATTCTGGTTAAACAAAAGAAACCTGAGATAAATAATAATGCCGGTTTTATGCATGAAACCCAGACCTGTAATTCCCTATTGATCGTACAAGAAGAACAGCAGCAAACAATGCCCTATGCATTTGATACCCCCAACTATGCCAGCAGCAACGGCGTAGAACCCCTGTATTCCACCTTCATTCTACAAGGAGACCAATCAGCAGTGCTCCACAGCAGCCGGGGGGAAAGGCAAGGGCCTGGTTACAAACACGGACCCTCTTCTGAAAAGAAGGGAGCCACTGGGTGATCACCCGGGCTCACAGACATTCGCAAGGCCCATCTGTCTCTGCAGTCAGTTTGTCACTTACAGCATTCACTATGCTCGGCTCCCAGGAAGCCTCCTCAGGACTTCACCGTGGAAACTTCCCTCAGCAGCTGGGGCGCCCAGGCTCTGGTGTTGTCTGTCTTCTTTTCACAGAGAGGTGAGAAATACCTGGCGTGGGAACAGTCCAGAAAGAAAAGAAATCAAAAGCACATCTATTACCCAATCACTTCTTCCAACGATTTGGTCATCTGGTCTACAGATGACCAGAGACCATTTCACCAGAGACCATTTTCCAGGACCTGTTTTTTGTTTGTTTGTTTTTATTTATTTGTTTGTTTCATTTACTATTCAATATAACCAACTTTTTTTTTTCCTTTTCTCCCAATTCCAGGAAACTTCATATGGAACCCAAACCCAGGTGAGATGCAAAGTTGCTCAAAAGAAGCCACTGTTTGCTGGAGTGTGTGATGGGTGACAGCATTCCTGGCACTGGGGAGGTAGGAGCCGGAGGACTACATCAGTCTGGGTTGCGGGAGACCCTGTCTCAAAAACATCGAACCAGCAAAGACAGGGAAGGAGGGAATCAGAGAAACAAAAAGTTGATAGGGGTCTATTTCAGAGGAACACCCCTGAGTTCCTGGGTTTAATCACCTGCACTGGAAGGACAAACCTGATCCCAAAATAAGTCACTTGAGTTGCTCTCTGGAAAAGGAAGCAGGACTACAACCTTTGGCCATTTTTGTACCTCCTGGTGAGACTGGAAGGATCAATAAGTGCTCTTGAGAAGCACTCTCAGTTCCCCGGAAGACAGACACTATGTCAACAGAAGGTGTTATTATTGGTCACGGCCTGCTACTGAGCTCGGAGCCAGGGTCTAAAATCCAGCTTTGGCTGAGCACTAAGCATCAGCTCTCGCTGGACGTCATCAAATATCCACACCACCCTGCATTGCTGTGGTGCAAGGGGAAGAGGAACAGAATCAGACTCCTGGAATCTCCAGGAGAAATTTTTCCGAAAGAGAGGACGGTGTGTGTCAGGAAGCTAAAGCTGGAAGCGTGCGAGGCAGACTACAGAGCCAGGCAGGAATGTGGTTACTTGGGCCACAGCAAAGGGCTCCCTTCAACTGCGGATTCATGGCGTTTCTTGTGCCCAACATCTTCAGGGTGGTGAAATTTCCCACTTGCCTCTCTCTCACCTCTCCCCATTGACTGTGACACTCACATACACAGAGGTGGCATGAGGAGGCTCTTACTGAGGACTAGATCCAGCGGCCTGGTTGCTTTAATGCAAAGACCTGCCCAGAGCCCAATAGAAAATTCTCTACACCTGGATTTCTTGTTTGTTTTCCTTCTTCCTGGCACACCCATTGGAAACCTCACTTCCAGGCCATTATCAGCAACCTATTTTAACTTCTGCACCATGAGGAGCAACAGTGGAGAGATAAGAGTGAACAGACCCCAGCGGCTTTTTGGGGATGATGGAGGCAGAGGATTGCCAGCTCCAGTCAGTTTTCTCTTTCAAAGAAAGTCAGGAGCACAAGTTGAACTTGCATGGGAACTGTAGTCTTAGCATTATGGATGTGGAAAGAATGATTTCCAAGAGAGAAAAAAGGTGGCTCTCTCAAACAATAAGAACAGTGATGATGAAGAAGATGATGATGAAGAGAAGAGTAAAATAATATCAAGTCTTAGGTTTGGAATAGATAATACTGATCAGCAGAACTCAAAATAAATTTTTTAAAAGGGAGAGACAAAATTAGTTCCGAAGGGAGGAAGGAGTTGCCTGTTCTGCTGTAATTAATCACAGTTTTTATAGTGAATCCGGCTTGCTGAGTGCTTTCTTATTAATTAGCACATTCAGAGGACAGAGTTTCATCTAATGCCACTACACTCAACCAGGGCCAGAACAGTGAACAAAAGAGGCAAGGACCCCTGCCCTCCTCACACCAAGAGGAATGGAGCCCTAGGGAGTTGTACCAATGCGTTTCTAAAATGTCCAAAATTTGAAACCCAGACAAGCATCATGAGGGGACAATGGACACCGTGGTTGGGAATTTGGGGCTCAAGAGAGCTTGCAGAGAAGTAAAAGGTAGAATTTAGTGCAGGTGAGGCGGAGGTGCAGCTCAGTGGCAGAGGCCTGGCCTAGAAACAGGCCTCAGGTTTCAGCCAGAGGAAACAGGGTGAGCATCAGTGAACGTGACGTGGGGCCGTGCAACTGATTTCTGTTACTGTTTGGATGGAGTCCTTTGGGTCTCCTTGATGAAGAAATAAGCAGCAACTATTTTCAGGGACTTCAAAGGAGGCCAGTTCTTCCTTCTGACTAAGACACTCACCTGAGTAACAAGTACTGGCAATTGCTGCCAGGCAGACCCATTCCAGTTAGGCATTGTTCTTGATGTGACAGGAAAGGAGGTACTGTCTCCCTAAAGTAGCAAAGGCTAGCCCACTATCGTAGTGAACTAAAAAGCTGCCTTGCCACATGCAGGTCAGAGCTGAAGAAAACCCACTCCAAGAGGGCTAAAGCCTGCACGATGGCGTATGCCTGCAGTCTAGAACTTGGGAGCCTGATGGCAAGAGGGTCATGGGTTCCAGGACAGCCTGAGCTGTAGATTAAGTGTTTAGGATTGCACATCAGCCTGGGCCTATAAAGACCCTGTCTCAGAAACAAAACCAAATCCAAATAAAACAATAAAAATAAACTCACATAAAAGGGCACAAACCAGTTGCTACATGCAACCTTCTGGGGTTGGGAGGGATGACAAAAATCAAAACCAAAAGCTTAGTACCCTGCTTTAGAGTTCAAATTTCTGGCTTCCCCTTGTTCTTGTTCTCTCTCTCTCTCACGTAATTTTACAAAACCACCTCTCCTGCACTTAAACAACATTTATGCCGAACTTCAGCGGTACCTACTACTTCTCTCCTGATTTGTAAACTGGGACTCTGTTTTCCCACCCCAGTAAGGAGGGAAGCACACACAGAAGCAAGCAATGGAAAAGCTGTGTTCATCACCACTATTCTCTTGTTTCCTATCATCCCAGAGCTGGCTCAACTTAATTCTTCCATTAAGAAAGAAAGAAAGAAAAAGAAAGAAAGAAAGAAAGGAAGGAAGGAAGGAAGGAAGGAAGGAAGGAAGGAAGGAAGGAAGGAAGGAAGGAAGAAAGAAAGGTCAGTAGTTCATATTCTTCAACCTGATGATATCCCCAGGCAGGTTCACTCATGTTCTCTCTCTGAGAAGAGTCAGTCTGAAATCCGGTCTGAAACAAACATGGCTGGCTGAGCCCCGAGTCTCTTTCCATTTGAGACAGCCAGGATAAGAGGTGACATTTTCCCCCCTTACTAGTTTCTCACAAAAACAAAACTACCAATAACACTCTCAGAATACACCTCATCCTGACAGCTACAACAAGCGTTAGCAGACCCAGGAAAGAGAGAGAATGCGAGAGACAAGACTCCTTGCAGCCCGGTTGCCCAGAGTCTTGCCATCAGACCTGGGGACATGCCAGTCTCATCCTCTATCCACAGGACAGAGGGACACCATGCCAGCCTCTCCTTCCCTTGAATGCCCAGAGCACTTACAGTCTCCACTGCACATTTTGACCCAAGGTCATTTTCAAGTCAGCACTCCGCTGTAGTCTTTTTATCCTCTATTGGCTTTATTGAAGTCTTGAAGGCTCAGAGGCTCTCTAAGCTTCTTGATGAGTGAGACCTTGCCATGGCCTTCTTATGCAAGCTCCTAATAGCATCTGGCGGAAAGAGCTTGAATGGAAAAGAAAAGATCCATGGCCCAAGCTTGATCTAGAAGAATTTTTAACCCTTACCTACAAAGGACTTATTTCTCTGTAGCTATAGTTAAGACCTTCTCTGTACCATCCTTCCTTTGTATGTGGGTGCACGTTAATGTGTGCATGTGTGTGGAAGCCAGAGGAGAAGTTTTGGGGTGTCGTTTTTAATAAGGTTTCTCACTGGCCTGGAACTCAGCAAGTAGGTTAGCCTGGCTGGCCCTGTGGCCCTGGAGACATACCAGTCTCAGACTCTCCAGGGTTGGAATAATAAGATTAGCCCTTTTTTTTTTCCTTTGATACAGAGTCTCACTGTGTGGCCCTAGCTGACCTGAGACTTGCTATGTATTCACAGAGATTTCACCTGCTTCTCCCTCCTCAGTGTTGGGATTAAAAACGTGTACCATATGCCTGGCATATTCAGTTTTGTTTTTTGTTAATAGTAGACTCTGGAGGTTGAACGTTGAGTCCTCATCCTTGCAAGGTAGATACTTTACTGAATGAGCCAGCTCCTCAGCTCCCCAGTTCTTCACCATTCTCTGCCATCCCAGGGCTTGGAGCTCCAATACTTCCCATCCCAATGCAAGCCTCCCACAGAACTGAAAACAGTTACGCTTGGCCTTCTTCTTCCAAGTCTTTGAATCCACCCCTTGTTTCATTCATTAGTGGCCTCTGAATAGCTGCTATCTCCCTTTCAACTGTTCCCCTCTCACTCCACTTCCATGGCAGCAGGGGCCTATACTCTTGAATCTCACAGTGTTTCCCAAGCTTCTGTTGCTGAAACCCTCATCCTGTGTAAACACGGAACAATCTGAGGGGATGGATCTCAAATGGAAACCCACAGCAGACTCAGCGGGAAGCCATCTCTGGAAGTGCTGGGAGAGTGTAGGTGTGGGCCAGAGAATCTGTGGTCCCCGTGAGGCCCCAGGTGAACATGACACTGTTGTTCTGGGTTCACACTCAGAGCCCCGCCTCTCTAAAGTGGCACCCTTCCCTGACACAGCCGCACTGGCCGTAAATGACTCTTACTCAAAGATTGTTATAAAGGAAGGAATGATAATAACATAGTCCAAAGAGCTGCCAAAGGATCAAATCGTTCAAACAAACAAAATAAACCCCATATACTGTCAAATGTATAAATACAATCTGGAGGTACCTTTTGTGATCTCCTTCCACTGGCGCTCTCAATCCATTCTCCTGCTATCTCCAGACCTCACTGAGGTCAGCGCTGCCCTTCAGCACCCTTTCTTTCCTTTTTGACCATGAACGCTTTCCCCCAGCCTAGAAGCATACTGTCCTTTATATGTCCTGAATCACATCTGCAGCGTCCTGGAAGATTTCCAAAAGACCGGCACGCACCTTTATCTGATTTACCAAGGAACAGGTTAAAATGCAGTGCAAATCTTATGTCTTAAAGCCTAGGAGTCTGATCTGCTGTGATTTGTTGCAAATCGTCTTTTCTCTTTTGAAGGTCATCGTGGCACCTGCCTCCCAAATGCAGTGACCATCTCCGAGTTTCCATCCTGAGCAGTTTCTGTCCTCACACCCAGTTCAGTTCACGCAGGACTCTCTTCGATATTCTCTTTGCTGTTTGGTAGGATAGCATCTTCCCTCCCCTCCCACCCTCTACCTCTCCCACGTAACCCCGGAGCTTTCAGTTACAGTGTGAGACACATGCCTCTCTGCTGGTCCCCGCAACTGGCCTGTCTCCGATACACCCGCTCATCTCCTCTTAGAAATCCCACGGGACATTTCTCCAGCTCTGGATGCTGTGAGGATATTTTACATCTAATTCACACCCCATCCCACTAACCTTAAACTGGAGGCATTGCACTAGGCTGAGTAAGCCTCTCCAAGGGATCAACCTGCAAAAGGGCATGCTGGGAGAGTGCAGGCCAAGCAGTAGGAACTGAGGGAAAGCCCAGGAAGCGACGATGGCCCCCATCGCACAGCCAGCAATGGAGCAGGGGCCCGGGCTTAACCACCCCAAGGAAGGAAGTAATGTCTACAAATAACCATGTGAGCTCCAGCAAGGCCCGAGCTTCAGGTGGGAAAGTGCCTCAGGCAACACTGACAAAATGGGAAATGGGGAGCTAAGGAAGCCATGAATGAGACAAAGACAGAAACTGGTGCGGTAAATCACTATTGAATTGTTTTTTGCTTTGTGTGTGTATATGTATGTGTCTGGATTTGAATTCCTGACCTTTTTGCCTCCACCTTTCAAATGCCTGCATTTACAGGAATGTGCCACCACGCCTAGTGAGTACTTGTGCTTTCATTTGTCTCCTTCAAGGCAGATGACTAATACTCCTCATTTCTCTGAGACAGCACCACGCTGGAGTTTTATTTTGCCTCTTTACAGACAGCTTTTTGCTAGGTAGCACCGATGGCCTGGTCCTCATTACAGAACCTCAGCTGGCCTGGAACTCACAGTGATCCTTTTGCCTCATCTTCCTGAGCGTTAGGACTGAAAGGTATGTAGCACCATGCCCACCCAGCTCCCAGAGTGACACCTTGACCAAAGCAACTCTTCTGAAAGAAAGCATTGAATTGGGGGCTTAGTTTCCATTAGTCCATTATCAGCATGGTAGGGAGCATAGTGACATGCAGGTGGGTGATGGAGCAGTACCCGAGAGCTACCTCTTAATACATAGACGGGAAGTGGGGGACAGGAAGATAGACAGACAGACAAAGACTAGGCCTGGTGTGGACCTTTGAAGCTTCAAAGCTCCCCCCCCCCCAGTGAGACACTTCCTCCACAAGGTCACACTCCCTAACTCTTATAATCTTTTCAAATAGTGCCACTCCCCAGTGACTAAGCATTCAGACATCTGAGCCTGTGGAGGCCAGCCTTATTCGAACCACCACTCCTAGCTATAAGCACATTTCTCTTCCCATAATGCTGTCCCTGTATTCTGTTTAATTTGTAAACCTGTGTGCCAGATGCTAGCATTTCCTTCAGGCTACTGGACACGTACAGTGTCAATCAACTTTGCTTCAAAACTCCCTCCCCCCAAACCAGTTCCCATTATGTTTCTAACTCATTCCGGGGGTGCTGCTGCCTTCTCCTCTTTCCCCCATGGTCTGCTGGCTCTCCGTTCCTAACTCTGTGCCCACGCTGTTCCCATAGTCACCATGCTAGTCAGGACTGTTCTGCTCATAGCAGTTCATGTGGCTCGGCCTGCCTTCGTACTCTCTCACCAGAGTTACCCTCATGATTTCCCGCCACCGAAGTAGCCATTAGGCAATGTGGCTTCTCCCTGCCGAGTGCCGTTTTTCTTCATTGGTCTCTAAGTCTACTGGAGATCTTCCAAAATCCCTCTAATGAGGCACATGCTTTAAGACAGATTCCCACACTGAGTGAGGTCCAGGCTGGCCTCAAACTTTCACAGCACAGCCATCCTCCTGCCTCAGTCTCCTGACACTAGGATTCCAGCCTCGAGGCACCAAGATCAGGCCAAATTCTTTATCTTTTTCAAACTTTTTCAAGTTTAAGAACTCTAAAACAATCTATTTTGCATGAGTACGTGAGCACGCAGGTGCCACAGAACTTGTGCATATATGTGTATGACTCTCACCTGGTGTCACTTCTCCCGCCACCAGGTGGGTCCCAGGAATGGAGCTCAGGCCTGCGGGCTCGCTGGCAGCACCCTTCACCAGCTCATCTATCCTAGCAGGTGTGGTTAGGGCTTTTACAAGCTGGCCGTATCCAACTTCATTTTCTGCTTCTTCTCCTGGGTGTTTTTGTTTGTTTGTTTGTTTTGTTTTCCCCGGTGGTGTGCAGACATGACCCAGAGGTTCACACATGTTAGACAAGCAACAGCTAACCTGCCAGCTCACATGCTCCGGGTCAGCCACAGACTTCTTCTCTGAGAGACCACCGCTATTCCACACGCCAGAATGCAAGACGCCCTTTCCTTTTAAACCCAAGCCCCATGCTTCCCTTCATCCTCCTATGCTATGACGATTTCACATGTGAACTCCTGCTGATTTTATTCCTTTCCCTCAGAGGCAGGCATCACTTTATTCCTTCTCCTAAAAGACTTGGCACCTTCCTGTGTAGGCTGTAGTAACTCCCATGATCGGGGTCTACTCCTGTCAGCTTTTCAGAAGCCTCTGAATGCCTTTTAAAAATTTATTTTAAATCATGCTTATGTTTGTGTCTTTGTGTGGGTTAGGTGGACATGAATGCAATTGCTGATGCTGACCAGAAGGGGGCATCATGTCTCCCAAAGCTTGAGTTACAGAAAGTTGTGAGCTGACTGAGTTGAATGCTGGGAACTGACCCCAGGTCCTCTCTAAGAGAAGTGCACACTCTTTACTGCTGAACCTAAGCCTCTGTGAGGCTTTCGTAGATTGAAACCCCTTGATAAATTCCTGCTGACTGGCTGAGCATGTTGGCATATACCTGTAATGTCAGCACTCAGGAAACTGAGGCAGGAGGATTACTGAGAGTTCCAGGCCAGCCTGATCTACACAGCAAGTACCAGGACAGCCGTAGGGATATAGCAAAACTCTTTGTTTTTTGTTTGTTTCTTTCTTTTTTACAATTTATTCACTTTGTATCCTGGTTGTAGCCCTGTCCCTCCATTCTTTGTTCTTTTAAAAGAAAGTAATGAAATAAACACACACAAATGAAACAGAAGTCCCTCCAGAGTAACTCGTTGTTGCATGCGTGCTGTTTTACTTCTGTGTTGTCGTGCCCTCCAATGTCCTTCCTCAGTGGTAGCCAAAATGAGAGCACTCTCTCGCTCTGGGGGACTTGGAGAAAAACCATTACGTAAGCCAGCAAGGAAACGGCTCAGTTGCTCAATGAAATGTTCCGGAAGAGACTCTTCTTCTAATAAGGGACACAGCTGCTTTTTGAGGAGGAAGTGGCCAGGGCACGGAAGAGATATGAAACAGCAGAGCGAGGCAGGCCTGGGGCTGCAGCAGGCACCACGGCAGGTAGGAGACCTGGAGGGATGGTCCAGATGGACTGCTTGAGGAGAATGCTCAGGAAAGTCTGGGCTGTCAGGGTTAGTCACCGGATCGCATGCCCTCCGTGTAACCAACAACCAACAACCTGTGAGAACCGTCTACCGTGATGCTTCTTCCAGACGGGCTACCCTTGGATATAAGTGAGCTAGAAAGTGGTGGTGTCGGGGGACTCAGATTAAACGTAGCTAAAAATCCATCCAAACAACATGAAATCAGAGGAATAAATACAGTTAAAAAAATCCTCTGATCAAAGATTTAAAACAACATTCACTCATGTGGATCCATGCCCCGATTTCCGGCTGTTATCACATGAAGGTGAAGCTTTCTTCATGTAGTAAGGGCTCTGGAGGTGTGTGTGTGTGTGTGTGTGTGTGTGTGTGTGTGCACATTTCTGGGCTGTGACTACTTACTGTCGAGATGCAAAAGTTGCTTTAAAATATAATTATACATCCAGAGAAAAACGGGTCTGTGTGGAAAAAGTGAGATGCAAATAAGATATAAATTCAATGGACATGAGCAGGACACCTAGCTGGCTCTCGGGTGATGCTTTGGGGAATTTTTTTATGGCTAAGATAGCTTGTGCTTCTTGCTGACCATGTATCTGGGGTCTATTTGCTTCACTTCTGGCCTGGTGGGGATTGCTTAGGTCCTCCAGAAGGTGGTACTGTGGCCCAGGAGACAGTGACTATGGAGCTAGAAGTCTGGAGACAACGCTGCGGTCTTACCCACCCTGGGTTACGCCTCCTCTTCGTAACCACCATAATGCAGCACACGCCTTCTCCCTGGGGGACGGTTTTATTCACTTGTTTTGATTTTAATGTTCTGGGTCTCAGGTAGCTCAAGCAGGCCTGTAACTTGCTGTGTAGCCCAGGGTGACTTTGAACTCTTGATCCTCTTGCCTCTACTTCCAACTACTACGGGATTTATGGGCATGAGCCACCACACTTGACTCTGTGCAGTGCTGAGGGTCAAACGCAGGGCGTGGTGCGTGTTGACATAGCATTCCCCCAACTGAGCTACGAGCCCGGCCTCTTAAACCTCTTTTCAACCATTCCAGGGTGCTGTCTCCTTGCTTCGATAGTATAACTTTCTGATGCAACAAAAAGTAAAGTATTGGGAGACAAAGACAGCATTCAGAACGTCTTGCCCTTTGCAAGAGGCTTAAGAAAATGATTCTGGCTTCAAAACTGAGATTTCAACGGGCTTCGGCGTGAACACCAGGTAACAGGAATGCCGCTTGGCACAGAGCCTCGGGATTACCCGTTGAAACACCAAAGGCAGGACGGCTTTGATGTGGGTTCTTAGGTGCCAGGTAAAGAACTCGGTGATGCAGCTATCCTTTCTATGAATGTGGACTGGAAAACCTGACACCATATTTGGACCAAATACCCATTGTGGAGAGGGCTGGAGGGAGCATGGAGGAGGGGCTCTGCATACAGGCACACACATGCTCATAGACCAGTCTGAGCCCATTACAAAGCAGCAAGGGAGTAAAATCGCTGTAATATTTTAAACCTAAAGGACAGGTCAACTCCTGTTTCCTGAGTCAAGGACCCTGACAAGATGCATCTGTAATTTGTCTTTAGCATCAAGAAGTTCAGTTAAAACGCCTGATAGTCCTGGCTCATTAAACATCCCAAGGAATTTCTTCATGTGATGAACGTTCTGCGTGTTTCCCGCTTCCTCTTTAAAGCAGAGCAGAACGGTGCAGTTCTTAATTACAGCATGCCTTGGGAGGTGCAGGAATGCGTACCAGGAGTTCAAGGCCTTGGGCTGCCTACTCTGACTTTGAGAGCAGACTAAGCTACTTACGACTGTCTAAAAACAAAAGTAAAAAATAAGATATGAAATAAAAAAGAAAAAAAAAACCTTTTTAAACAAGCGGCGTCAGTCGTCTCTAGAACACTTTCTCAAGCTGGGGCATTGCCTCTGTTGGTATCACAGAAATGACTACCAGGGTTCTCCCTTTGCCTTCATCTTCCATGCTTAAGAGTTGATCCTAGTATCAGGGCTCAGGGGATTCTCTCGCTCACAACGCTTCCCGTATCAAGAAAGGAGACAATCTCTCTCTCCCTAATTGTTTTGTCGAATGAGCTCTCAAAAGTTCATTTTTGTTACCTTTTTCAGGCAAAATAAGAGGCCTTTTACAAAAATTCTATTGCTAAAACAATGGAATTCTCCCGGGAATGGCTTCGTTATGGAAACGAAATGACAGCTTCTTTTATGCAGCCAGGCAGCAAGTGTGTGTGTAGAAAAGACATTCCCAGCACTCAAGTGTGTGTGGGAGGACAGAGGATGCTATTTTTAATTCCGATTGCAGCATTTCTCTCCTGTGGGTCTTTTCAGCATAATCATAATCATAATAAGACTGATCTAAAGAGAGAGAGAGAGAGAGAGAGAAAAGAGTTCCATTCCTGCTGACCCCAGCAGAAAAAGAGAGAAAGAAAGAGAGAGAGAAAACGAAGAGAATGATTAATACAGTTGCCTTCTGCTCTGAGACGGGGCTCAGAGATCCATCTTGAAAGACGGTCAGAACGGAGGCTCTCTTGAGTTCAAAGCATTAAGGTCCAGACCAGTATCCACCTAAGGCCTTTTCACATCCATCCACACTGTGTACTGGTATGGAGTTTTCAGGACTCTCCCGGGTCTGTTGGGACGTCAAATGGAAGTGCCTGCATTGGTGCCTAAGAGTTCATGTTTGGTGGTGTGGGTGAGCTAGCCTGGTGAAACAGGACACCCATCCTCCAATTCCAATCACGAGGCAGCATGAGTCGCCCAACTTGACAAATATGGAATGCTCTAGGTGGCTGATAGGAAGTGGAGGGAAGGGTGCGAGGAATCCAAG
The DNA here is from genome assembly GCF_030254825.1 of Meriones unguiculatus. NCBI lineage: Eukaryota > Metazoa > Chordata > Mammalia > Rodentia > Muridae > Meriones > Meriones unguiculatus. The sequence goes on from NC_083366.1 coordinate 60,778,231, forward strand.
ACCGGTGTGGATGGCTCTGCAAATCTGAGCTTGGAAGAGAAGGAACAGAGAAGGAAGATGGAATGACAAAGGGTGGCTATGGGGGCAAAGGCCTTCTAGCTGAGTGACTGACAAGTCCGCACTAGCAGCACTAATGGAGGAGTAAGAGGGTTCACGTTTTTTAATGGAGGTGTGATGGAGGTGTGATGATGTTGACCATCAACTTGACAGTTCTGGAATCACCCAGGAAACAAGCTTCAGGGCATGCCCGTGAAGGCTCATCCTATAGCAGGGATGGCCCTGAGTGTGTCTGTGAAGGCTTACATAGAATAGGTTAATTAAAGTGGGAGGCAAGACCCAGCCTGAAGGGAGGCAGCAGGATCCCATGGTCTGGAGGCTCAGAGTGAATACAAAGGACACCTTCAGCTGATATCAGCTTCATCTCTCTCTGCTCCCTGAAGGGGGACACAATGTTACCCCCCAGCTGCCTCAAGCTCCTGCCACCAAGAGGTCTCCTCCGTGACGGAGTTTCCAGGTAGAAGAAACAGCCCTTCCTTAAGCTGCTTTCAGGGTATTTTGTCACAGGTACAAGACAAATTAACTAGTAAAGAGGTCAAATCCATTCACATAAAACTGGTCATTTTAACCATTTTTAAAGTGTACAATTTAGTTTTTTTTTTTTTTTTTTTTTTTTTTTTTTTTTTTGCATTTGCAATGTCCTGCAACCATCATCACAATCTAATTTCCAAAGACTTCTGCCATGCTCCATGTCAGCCCCAACCCCAGGATGTGGCCATTCTCCATTCCCGCTCTTCTCCAATGCTGGCAACATTGACCCTGTTCTCTCGCCTGCAGGGAGGCTGGTTGTGGATCTCACACATAAATACAATTATGCACAACAGTGGTTCATCTTGCTGGCCAGCTTGGTGAGATCTGGAACCCACAAACAGGCACAGCACTGGGTGTGTCTGTAAAGGTAAGTACTTCCGGGAAAGGCAACTTAAGAATGCACAATACTTCCTGAGCATGTGTGGTGCCTCCCAGAGGGAGAGAGAGAGGCCCGAGGTGAAAGTCTGGTTGCCTGCTTCTTGCTGGGTGAGTGTGTCTATAGATACTGCCATCCCCGTTTACTGACATCGGACTCCAGCCTCTCCTGACCTCCAACATGGACTGGAGACCAGCGATGGCTCAGGAATCTGCAGGCCTTCTTTACCAGGTTGGGGGTGATGAGATATTCCTCCATGCTGACCCACTTTTGCAATCTCCCCAATATGCGGATGGCCCTTGTTGGACTCAGCCCCTATCCCGTAAGCCAATCTGGTGAATGCCTTTTCAGAATATATACACAATCTATTGGTTCTGTTTCTCAGAAAAGCCCTGTCTATTACATGTACTAATGTAACTACCAGGTGACCAATGGTGAACAGCAGTGTGTGTGTGTGTGTGTGTGTGTGTGTGTGTGCTTGTATGTGTGTGTGGGCATGTGTGCATGCATGTAAATTGGCCCATGACTGGCATCTTTGTCTTGGCAAGCATTTTCAAGGCTCATCTGTTCTGCACTATATAACAGTATTTCACCTTGGCTTTGGCTGAATAATATTTCATCGTACGGATAAACCACCCTTTAGCATCCCTCGTCAGTGGTGGATAGTTATCTCAGTTCTGCTTTTGGTAGCCATGAACAGTGCAGTTATGAACATTCAAATACGCTTTTGGTTACCTGTTTTCAATTCTCTGAAGGCGTAAAACCCAGCAGTGGACCTGTGTCGCACAGTCATGATACATTTAGGTAGCTGAGGAGCTTCAGAACTGTTACCCACACTAGCAATAGGATATCGAATTTACTATCAAAGCTGAAGGTTTGGGGATACTGAGGGTGTTAGCTCAGTTAGTGGAGGGCTTGCCTAGCATGCACAAGGCCCTGGGTTCAACCCCCAAATTGAGTGTGGGGGCACATGTCTGTGATTACCACTTGGCAAGTAGAGGCAGGAGGATCAGAAGTTCAAGGCTACCTTCAGCTACCTTGCAAGTTCAAAGCCAAGATGTACTACATGAGACACTAAGTAAATAAATAAATAAATAAATAAATAAATCGATTTTTATCAAGCACGTGCCTCGTCCATATTTTCCTCCAGTCTGTGGGCTGTCCTTTAGCTATGTCCTTTGAACTTATAAACTTTTTCTATTTTTACATTTGTTTCTTGTGCAAAGCATCCTGAGAATCTAAGGCCAAATCTGCCCTCAGAACGGACCTTCATGCTTCCTTCTTAGGGTCCTTACAGTCTGCACTCTTGCATTTAAATTACTGATCCACTTTTAACTTTTGTGTCTATAGCACAAAGCAAGGTTCCAACCTCCTTTTCCATGTATACACCATGTATCTTTTCCAAGTTTCCCAGCTCCATTTGTTGAGAGGATGTAGGAATGATTTTGAGTAGAGAGTCATTGTAGTCCTGCCTCTTGAGAAAAATCTTTGTATGCATTGTGTGTGCATGTACACACATATTTAAACATAGATATGTCTATATACACATACATACAAATACACACACATACATATAGTAAATTATCTTTAACTCATGTTTGGATGTAGAGCGACTCTCTTTAGAATATGGTGACTATAGAAGTTCTATTTTTATCATCTCACATTTTTAAGCTCTAGTCCATTTTTTTTAGAAACATGACCCTCCAAATCATGAGCTTTCAGAGTAGCCAACCAGCATTTGGGTGGTCTGATTGTAAGGGCCAGTTTCCAAAACCAACAAGTAGTTTGCACATGCTCAGTTTCCTGGTCTCCATGTTCCCTTCAGTGAACTCCTGAGCTCCCCCTGCCTTCAGAGGTCTTGAGACTCGCGTGCTCTTTCCCATTCATAGCTACTCACGAAAACTGGCTCTTGAGAGAAAGCTCAGTGATCATATTCATACAAAGTCACGCATGAAAAAGAGAAATCAAATAAATAAGTTTTGCAAGATGCCTAAGTTTCATAAAAAATAAAACAAAACGAAGCTGAGGCTGCAGAATTCTAGGCCTCATCTACACTCCCAAAGCATCAGTAAATAATCCTGGCTGTACCCTGTAGCCCCCTGAGGAGGCAGGGAAAATGGTACAGCCCAAGCTATGGGATTTTGAAAAAGCTCTGTATTGGGGGCTGTAAAGCACAGGGAGGTGCAGAATCACCATCCAGAATCACCACCATTTCTCTCAAAGGTACCCCCCTTCTTGCCACTACACACCATGAAGACAGTCGGAGATGTCACCTTTGTTGAACACCGTTTACAGACAGAGACACTGTCTTTGTTTTTGAAAACTCCTGTAACAGACGAGGAAGCAAAGTGAGAAGGTGGGGGTCACCTGAATGGGGCACAGTTTGGTCTTCCACGTGTGGTCAGACCATTGCCACCCCATGAAGAGGATGGCAACATCACACCATCCAACGGCAGCATCATATCACTCACCCAGCAGCCACTCCATGGAAAGAGGCTGGGAAATACAAACGTGCTTGTTGGCTCAGAGCAGCACTACCTCCTGAGAAACCCATTGTTAGTGGAAGAATACCGTAAACTCAGTTAATGTGCAGGACCTAGGGCCGTCCGTCCAGCTTAGCAGGAGGCAGCCTGTACAGAGTCCGCCATTTCTCCTTATGATCACAGGCTGACCGGAAGTGGAGGCTCACCCCTGATGTCTAGCACTGGGTTTCAAGGGAATATCTGAATTCAGGAAAAGGGAGCATCACTCTTGTAATAAAACGGAGGTAGGGCTTTCAGAGGTACCAAGGAAGAGGGGACTCTTCCTCATATATGATAATACTGAGACAGCAGGTCATGAAATATTTTATCACGGTATAAAAATAGCAAACACTGAGAAAACTATCACTCTACCTATATCTGAGTCACTCCAATGCCTACATATCAGTAGAGAACTGATATATAGCAAGACTAAAAGGCAACACCCCGACCCCAGTACTTGAAGGCAATGGTTCTAGATCAGGCTAAGGCACAACTTCCACCTTAGAGCATCTTACTGTCCAAAGCATGTTAGCAAACCTCAATCCGGCACTAAAGTTAGACGTGGCCAAACATGTAGGCAGTGGCATTAGACCCTGAGAAGGAGTCAAGTCACTCGTTTCTCTTCTTTCAAATTGGGGAAATCCAACAAATGTGTAAGTGTACAAGCCTGTTCTCTCCCCCCACCCCAAAACACAAATGGACTACCCTAAACTGAGGAAAAATTACATCTCCATCCTTTCAGAGGCTCAACTTCTCCCTTCAAACATGGAGTGGAGGGATGTGATGGAGTCGAGGGGTATGGTAAAATGAGGCACGTGATGTGGGGGTGGGGTTGATGAAATGGGGGGATGTGACTGACTTTGTAATATACCAAATAAGGAAATTGGATGGGTTTCCGTGCATCAGCCTTAGCAGCCAGCAGTGTGTGCATGTATGTGTGTGTGCGTGTGTTTGGGTGTGTGTGTGGGGGGGGGGGCGGGGGTGGACGCTAGAGGTTTACTTAGGCCAGTATCAGAAGTCAGTTGAAGGAGAAGTTTTCACCCTTGGGAGTTTTGCCTGTTTGTCTCTGAATTGTAGTAGGTCTTTCAACCTTTTTCCCAGTATATCAAGACATTCCTCTTCAAACCCGTTCTAACTGTGCTCAGAATTGCTGCACTTTTACGTTAACTACATCTTTAAGTACTGTTTAAAAACTGACATCTTCAACCATTACTCAGAATGTATCTAACTTCGCAAAGTCTCCTCCGTTCCTCATGAGTGATACTTAAAAAAAAGAAAGAAAGAAAGAAAGAAAAAAAAGAACCACTTGACAGCCAATCTCTTGAACATGACTTGTACAGAAATCGTGTTCAAATTACTTTATACCAAGACATTTAAGAGCAAATGTAGTTTTCTTTGTAATAGGCTAAAAATAGTGACATCCTTTATCTTCATCTGAACACGTACATATGCTGTCTAAGCTGTTACACTTAAACAAATTGAAAAACAGTAGGGTTCTGGCTACGGGCCACACAGAAACAAAACTTGCCCACAATATCATCTAAAACATCTAAAAAGTACAATTGACTGTTATTTTCCACAAACTTTCAATACTGCACATGGAGTTGGAATTGTCAGCCAAGCCCATGACAGCACCTCATAAAAAGTGATGTCTCAAAAAAAAAAAAAAAAAAAAAAAAAAAAAAAAAAGACGGGAAGGCCAGAAAGCAATTAGTTTTGTCCAGTTTTAAGTAAGGAGAAAAAGAGTTTGAGGTAAATTACATAGTTTATGTATCTGCTCCTTCTTTTTGAGTTAAAGACAACATAATGTTGACATTAGCACCTTTGATGATTTTTCCTAAATATCTGTGAGTTCTGTTCCTATGATACAAGTGCATATTTCTGAGTACTTATCATGCAAAGTACTGTGAGATAAAACATAGCCCCTGCTTTGAACATAGAATACTGACACACTGATTGTCGCACATGCACGTCTACTTGTGTGTGCTGCCTGAGGAAGAAGCCAGAGGTCAATGTCAAGGGTCTCCATCTGTTGCTCTCCACCTTCGTTTTTGAGACAGAGTCTCACAGAACTTGGCGCTCACCCACTCAGCTAGACTGTCTGGCCAGCAGGCTCCAGGGACACCCGTGTTCCCACCTCCCCGATGCTAGGATTACAGGCACACACATCACCCTGCTTGACTTCTTACATGAGTGCTAGGGATCCGAACTCAGGTCCTCATGCTTATATGATAAGCACACAGACATACTTTCTCCCTGTAGCCCTGACTATCCCAGAACTTAATCTGTAGACCAGAATAACCTTGACTGAGCCACCTTTCTGTCCCCAGAAGCTGACTGTTGCAACACTCACCTGATTGTCCCCCATGGTGGACAATAATTTGGAGGGAGCCTTCATCACCAACAGAAAAGACGATATATGTCTTTTTAACTCAGAACCTGCCTTTGAACAAAATCCTTTGTGGATAACTGATACACAGGGAAGTAAACACGTGACTGCTGATTCTGTGTAAACTGTTGTCTCCTCTCCTGCTAATTCAATACCCCAGTAATCCAGAAGTCAGCATCAGAGATGCTGGGGGCAACCAAAACCCACTGGACCCTAAGGGACTATGGCCAACCCTGCAACAACCTCGACTCCACATTTCTCTTTATATTATATTATATTATATTATATTATATTATATTATATTATATTATATTATATTATATTATATTATATTATTGTGTGTTTGAGGTGTGAATCATGGCACACGTGTAACAAAGCACAGATAATAAGACAAGTTTCGAGAGTCCGTCCGCTTCTTCCATCATAAGTTCCAGGGCTGGAACTCAGGTCATCAGCTTGTCGCTCTGTAAGCTCTTCTATATGCTAAGCCACCTAAGTAACTGCACAGTTCCTCAAACTGTGCTATCACAGTTAACAGCTATAGAGTCCCCTCACATGGTACAGAGTGCCCTCCCATGTACACAGTCCCCTCACATGTACACAGTCCCCTCACATGTACACAGTCCCCTGATATGGCATACATATCAGGTATATGTATGGTATATATTCCCCTCACATGTTCCAGAGTCCCCTCACGTGGTACAGAGTTCCTTCACATGGTACACATTCCCCTTACTGGTATACAGTCTCCTCAAATGGCACACAGTCTCCTCACATGTTACACAGTGCTCTCACACATTACACAGTCCTCTCACATGTTATACAGTCATTTCACATGGTATACAGACCCATAACATGATAAACAGTCCTTTCACATGGTACAGTCTTCTTACATGATACACAGTCCCCTCACATGGGACACAGTCCCCTCACATGCTATACAGTCCTCTCACATGGCAGAAGTCCCCTCACAAGTACACAGTCTCCTCACATGATACATAGTCCCCTCAGATGGTAACAGTCTCCTCTATTGTTGGTCCTTTATTTCAGAAAACCCTTAAGTTCAAAGTGCCCCCAGACTCATGACACTCCAGAACAATGGAAAACTGACCATTCCCAGCATAGGCCTGGCTTTGCCACATGCTGTCTCTCAGCACATGATCCTCTCTGTCTCTCTTAAGAAAAAATGCCAACACATCCCACAACTCGGTATGGCCGGACACTGAGTAAATTCCGCAGTATGCAGATTCACATTTAGCCTGCTCCTCTGGGTGGTAATTCTTGTTCCTGTGGCTCTCACCTAAACTACCCTCAGCAGAATGAATGCTTGTCTTACTAGCACAAGGACCTGAGTTCTGTCCCCAGAACCCACAGAATGGAAGCCTGGCATGGCAGCACACACTTGTAAGACCTCTGCTGTGGAGGCAGAAACAAGGTGGCCAGATCTTTGCGGGCTCACTTGCCAGCCAGCCTAGACCATTTGGTAAGTCCTAGGCAGTGAGTGACTGTCTGAAAAACAGGGCAGAAGACTCCTGAAAAGTTGGTTGGGCATTCTCTCAGTCTCTGCTCTTCTCTGCTCCATCTTTATCTCTGCGCAGCTTGTAGGCAGGGTAAATTTCAGGTCAAAGTTTTTAGAGGTGTTTTGGTGTTCTTCCCCTCCCTCTGCCAGGAGACTAGTCTAGTGGGTGTCCTCTTCACTCTCTGGTTTCTGCTACTAGGAGTCTCTCCTTGAGTCCCCCTCCTATCCTCTCAGGAGCCTACCTTGACTAACGTCTCCAGCTTCTCACAGATGTCCCCACCCTCAGCTTCTCTTTTCTCTACAGTCCTTCTGGCCTCTCTCCCTAGCTCTCTCAAGGTTTCATCTCCACCCTCTTAACTCTCCTGTTCCCTCTCTTCAGCCACTACCTCTGTCTATTCTATCTCCCCTTCTGAGTGATATCTATGCATCCTCCCTTGAATCCTCTTTGTCACTTATCTTCTTTGGGTCTGTGCCTCGTAGTATGCTTATCCTGTACTATATGGCTAAAATCCAAGCTAATGCCTGGCCCAACCAAAGACCCACCTGAAGACAGGAGCTTGACAGAGTTGTCCTCTGAGAGGCTTTACCCAGCAGTACCTGAAAACAGACACTGAGTCTCACAGCTAAACATTGGATGATGCCTAAGGAGTCTTGTGGAAAAGTAGGGAAAGAGAAAAGGACCTGGAGGTGACAGGAGCTCCACAAGGCAACCAACAGAGCCAGCTAACCAGGGCCCAGAGGTGCTTCCTGAGACTGAAACATCAACCAAGGACCATGCACGAACTGGACTTTAGGCCCCCTACAAAGAGGTAGCAGATGGGCAGTTTAGGCTTCAAGTGGGTCCTCTAGTAAGGGACATGGGGACTACATCGGACACAGACTCACTTGCTAGCTTTTTGATCACTCTCCCCTGGTGGGACTGCCTTGCCAGGCCACAGGGGAAGAGGACATGCTCAGTCCAGATGCAACTTGATGAGCAGGGCTGGATGGGAAAGGGAGCTCCCCTTTTCTGAGGAAAAAAAGAGGGAGAAGGTGGAGGGAGGGAGGGTAGGATTTGGGAGGAGAGGAGGGAAGGTACTACAATGATGTAAAGTGAATAAAAAAATTAAAAATAAATAATTAAACACACATAATATATCTTTTAAAATTGTGTAATATATATGTAACATATATAGTATATTAATATTTATAACACACATACATATATATATATATCACACATACACAGCAAACTTAGTATCTTAAGTATTTTTCACTCCTTTAGTTTTTTCTGTGTGGTCACCTGTGTGTGCCGGTATGAATACTCACCTTAGCTTTTGAGACAGGGTCTCTCCCTGGGAGCCAAGCTTGCTGATTTGGCTAGGCTGGTTGGTCCAACTCTGCCTCCCTGGCACTGAGATTGCAAGCACATGCCACTGTGCCTGGCTTTCTATGTGGGTGCTGGGAATCAAGCTCAGATCCTCCTGCTGGTATGACAAGCCCCCTATGGACTGAGCTGTCACCCCAGCTTTGTCATGACCATTTTAAGTGTATATTTCAGTGGCCCTAAGCGTATTCAGCAGTACTGTACAACCATTATCACCCTCTACTCCAGAACTCTCAGTCTGGCAAAGCCTCAGTTCCTAAACACACATACATTTAAAAGGCTATTCCTAATAAAGAGCTTAGTTTCAGAGGACAGGGTGACCAGACTGCTTCCCTCCTGTCCCCACCCACATGTCTTTCACCCACATAGACATTTTTTATTGAGAAATGTGGTAACTGTGGTTGAAATGCTTGGTCAATGAAACTTGCTTACTAGCTTAGCGATTTGATGGCAGTTTGGGTTACTCAGACAGATTTTCAGTGTTATTTTCCTAAACCTTCACTGATCCCTAGTCCTGTGGATCTTCAGCAGTCTACCTTGACTCCTGGGACTCTTGGGCTTCCCAGAAAACATCGCCTTGTAAATAGCAAAACCTGTGTGAAATAGTCTGACTGGAATGTGGCTGTTCCCTTCCAAATGAAACACTCCCTCCTGGGGGGAGCTGGAAGCTCACAAGGACTTCAGGAAACTTAAGAGACTTACAAAGTATGCTCTGTGGGGTCAGGCGAGCAGTCAATAATCTTGAATGAGAGGAGACCCTTTGCTGAAGCTATGAATTGTGTGGGAGACCTAAGTGGTGTGGGCCTGGGGGGTCATTCCTATCCTGTTTAGCCCCAGCGGACTCACTGGTTCAGCTAGCTAGCCTTGGGTAGAATTGTACCTTTGGTCTGCTCACCAGAGCTCTATCTGGAGTGTCTGTGTATTCATTTATTCACATTTCCCCAGGAAAAGGCATGCAACAGTTGTTTATACTATACATATAGTTGCAAATGAGGCCACAGGATTTGCTCATTTTAGCATTGTGGAAAATAGGGATCATTCTATATATAACAAACGTACAAAGAGCAATAATGCTGCCCCCGGGCTAGGGAACAAATCACTAAACCTTCAGTACAGCTTGTCAAAATTTGTGGCCCCAAAGATCAAACATAGTTCTTAAGTTTGCTCATGTGTTTTTAATCTTAACATGTGGACAAACACAAGGCAAAGAAGAAAAAGGACCTGAAAGGGCCAGCAAATTGTTCTGGAGAAAGGAAAGACACAGGAAGAAGGAAGCAGGTGACCTGGACACCAGCCCTACGTGTAATAGAAACTGTTCCGCAGGTTTTCTCTACTGCCCTCATCCATGTTCAAAATTACATTGGGGTAAAGAGTGAAAATCAAAGCAGGCTGTTGCAGATGCCCTTCCTGGACGAGCAGGGAACTGCTGTTGGGAGGGGGCCCATTGCACCCTGTAGACCTGCTTTCACTTCTGTAAGGTTAGTCCTACTCGCATTCTCCATCTGGCACAATCACTTCCTAATTCACAGCGGTGCATGACACCCTCCTGGAAACCTGGACTCTTGAAAATCAGGCCAAATTCAGCCAGACTGCATTAAAAGTTCTGGTGCTGAGGATGTGGCTCAGTAGGTAGAAGGCTTGCCTAGCATTCCTAAAACCCTGGTTTGATCCCCATCATTGTATACCAGAACAATGCCCCCCCAAATACACACCCCAAAAGACTTGGGGGGTAAAGGCAATTTCATCAGAAATTCACAATCATCCCCAGTTACACAAGAAATTCAAGTCCAGCCTGGGCTACATGAGACTGCAGCTCAAATAATATAGATAAGTCAATAAAGCAAAATAAACTTCTGCCCCTCAGCTAGGAGAAAAATCCCTGCGCCCTTACCTGTAACAAGCACCATGTTTGTAGCCCAAATGCCAGTCTTTCTGACAAATCTAGACTAAGCAGTCTGCCCCATAAACCACCTTTTTTTTTTTTTTTTAAACCAAAGCTCAAGCAAGTAAGATGAAAAGGTACCTAGGGGTAGGGGCTATTGGCAGAGAGGCTTGGTTGGCACCACCACTATTTTTGCAGATTTGGCTATTGTAACAGGTTGTTAATCCCAGACTTCAAGTAGTTAACCTAGGAAAGACAGCATATCAGCATTCTTTAGGAGGTTAAGTACCCTGGCAGCCTAGTAAGAGGGAACATTAAGTGCGGAAGTGAGATAGCCGCTTGTGATAAGAGGAAGGGTATGAATATATCAGTAAGAACACAGGCCAGACTTTCTGAGAAAGCAGTCTTTGTCCTGATGGTTTCTACAGCATTAATTTCCTGAAATACTGTGCTGGGAGTGACTCATGGATATGGTTAGGAGGTTCCTGTTCAATAGTACGCTTAAGGGAACCATGAGCAAATAAAGCCAATTAGGGTTGCTATGATAAGGTTTCTGAGATCATACTATCATCATCATCATCATCATCATTGTTGTTGTTATTATTATACATCACTGGAGATTGAACCAGGACCTATGCATGCTCAGTAAGTATTCTACTATGGAGTGATATACATGCCAGCCCCATCATTTTGTTTATGTGTGGGTTCCTATATGTGCAGGTACAAGTGTGCTCGTGTGTGCTTGTGTGTGCATGCATGTGTATGTGTGTGTGTGTGTGTGTGTGTGTATGTGAGACAGAGAGAGATAGAGTTTGGAGGCCAGAGGAAAATTTGGCCAACCAACTTGATTTCCAAGATAGGGTCTCTCTATGGCCTGGAACATGCCAAGTGGGGCTGCCTGGCCAGGCGGTGAAGGCTAGGAATCCACCTACCTTTGCCTCCCTGGGGCCAGCATTCTAGGTATAGATCACAACACCTAGTTTTTTTTCACACCAGTCCTGGGGGATCAAACCAGGTCCTCATGCTTGTAAGGCAGGCTATTATAACAGAGCCATCTCCTCAGCCCTGTCTGTCTTTTAAAATATGTAAGTAATGTTTGTATTGCTTTACATGCCAGGCCAACTGAGTTGTGAAATGTCTGTGCCCGCATACCCAAGGAATGGCGAACGACGGTGCAATGACTATCACACGGGTCCCATTTCCTCCCACAAGGCACGCTTCTCTTTCTGTAATGTCCCTTTTCTCCATCCAGCTCCCATTCGTACAGGGGACGCCCGGGCTGACGGCATTTTGGTTTTGGCAAGGAACTTGGAGAAAACTTGGCATCCTGGTTACTAGAAGCTAAGTTACACAGGAAGGAGAAATCCTACATTGGAAGGCCCTCTCCCGCAAATGAGAACTACTCCTCGGACAGTGTCAGAGATCGGTCTCCTAGTGGGAGCCTGTTCTCTACAAAACCACTGGCTGTGACTCCTTGCTTGGGAGACACAAAGCAGGCAACATTACTTCAGCTCATTGTCTTTTTGCTCACCAAATCAAATGAGGCATTTTAAGGAAGAGTCACATGGGGGGGTCTAATTATTTTTCTCTAGTGGGATCCTATTTAGTATGCTTGCATAAGCAACGCTGAGGAGCCCTCTCACCTCCCTGGCTTATGATCCCCAGAAAACTGGACATCCTTGGGCAGATTCAGCCACTGTACAACATTTCAGAAAAGCCTCGTCATTGCTTTAACTCATGTCTTCACCCCACACTGAAGACCAGTCCCTGGAAAACACAGACTCCATTTACGTGATGAGTTCAAAGATATTAATGTCATTTTCAGAAGCGCTAGAACTGGTCTGTTCATGTTGGGATTCCCAGGTGGCAGACATGACATGGGCATTATTATTTGTGTCTTGGGAGACCCCTGGAACAAGAGTGGTTTAGTGAGTCCAGTTAGGACTCAAAGCTTTTAACATCATGGTAGAGGGGGAAATCTGTCTTACTTTCCTTGACCTGAGTCTCACACATCCAAGGAGAACCAGACTGTTATTGTTATTGTGGAGAAGAGCTTGACTGCACTGAGGCTTTTATTTCTATGTACATATTTCTCTCCTGAGACAAGTTCATTTCCTAATACACAGCGGAATCAAAGATGAGGTAACATAAGGTTTTTATTTCCCACACGAAACCATCATAAAAGCCTGCGCTTCCTTAATGTTTTAAGATCTTGTAAAGATTATCCTGTGATTTCTTGCTCTCTTGGGCATTCAGTTTTGACCAACATAACACTGTTTAGGGAAAGTATATTACCTTGAAACCATCTCCATTAGGTTTCACATATTTATAAAAATCACCTAGCAGTACTACTTATTTTTCTTTAAGAAAGAAAATAAGTTTACCTAGTAATTATTTTTGAGAGTAGGACTTTTCACAGTCACAAGTACTAGATGCCACTATAAATAAAAAAGGTATTTTTAAAGATTGCTTTCAAAAGCAACTCAGTCGGTGGCTAAGTTGCATGATGCATAAAAATGTACTCAACGCAGGCATGGTTGAAAAAAAAAATCTTAGTGATACAGTTGAGCTGACCCTAATTGCAGGAGGCAGTAACAAACTTGGGGATGAAGAAAGGAATGGTCCTCGTGGCTTGGAAGGAAAGTTCTCCTAACAGTATCAAACACAGACTCAAAGTGAACCGTGCCTCCAACAATTCAGATGAGCATCAAGACGGTACACTCTGGAATGTGGTTTGGATGACCCTCAGAGAAGTTCAAAAGATTAAAGAGTCTGGCTTCATGGATAAAGGCCACAATTAAATTGCTTCATATGAAAGTACAACAAAGGGATGCTTCTAAAACAAATACATATGGTTTCAAACATGTATATATGATTAAGTAGTTAAAGTATAAGGAGTATTATTTAAGTTAAATTGTGTGTGTATGTGTGTGTGTGTGTGTGTGTGTGTCTGTCTGTCTGTCTGTCTGTGTGTGGTGTGCATGCCTGCATGAAAGTGTGTGCACATGAGTGCAAGTGTCTGTGGAGACCAGAGAGGGCATCAAATCCCCTGGAGCTGGAATTACAGGTGGTTGCAAGCTGCCCAAGGTTGGTGAAAGGTCCTTTGCAAGAACAGTATGAGCTCTTAATTGGTGGGCCATCTCTCCAGCCCCATCGACATCTACTTTTTTTGGGGGGAGGGGAGGTAACAGAGCCTGTGTAATGGAGCCCTGGCTGTCCTGAACTTGCTTTGAAGGCTAGGCTGACTTCAAATTCATAGAGATATTACTGCCTCTGCCTCCTGAGTCTAACTTAATTTTTTTTTGAAAGGGAATCTCTTCCTAGCTGGAGCTTACCAGGCAGGATACTTCACAGACTGAGCTAATAACACAGACACAATATGAGACACGCTCTCCTGTAAAGCAGCTGCATAATTATGGGCAGATATGGAGAAGCCCAAAAGTCCTCAGAGGGCACCATGGACAGCTGGTCTCTAGAGAACATCAACCTGTGAATAAAACCTTGACCTTGACCTCCACAATTCAAACAGAAGACACTATGCCTACGAGTTTTAAGGGCAGCCACCTCATGTTCTCAACTTCTCTAAGTTAGGCTGGGGACTCACAACTAAAACACAAACAAACTCCTTTATGTTTTATATCAACAGATATTTCAGGGAGGGACCTTACACCACGGTATGCACAGGAGCAGGGGCTGACGATAATTCTTTCAGCGTGCTCCATTCTGATCATTCAGATGTCTGCAGCCTTCGTCATCCTTCCTTCCTCCTCATCCAGCTAGAGCCCACAGGGTTGAGGCTTCTGCAACCTCCTCCAGACAGCCTGGTAGTGTTCTCTTAGATTCAAATAGACAGTGCACCTGGCATAGAAAGGATAGATAGCCCCCTCAGGAAGGAGGAGAAATAGACTCCATGTTGGAAAGAACTGAGAACAGGAGTAAGTCTAGTTGAATCAGTACAAAGAGACTGATGCTCAGTTTGAAGGCATAACACTCTTTTAGTGGTTGCCTTAGCAACCAGGTGACTTGCCAGATAGGTTGGCTTCCTCTGTACCTAAGCAGATAATGTCGAGGTTCTAATCCCACCCTGCCCACATAGTTGTCCTTACCCAGCATCCTAATCTTTGCAATCTTCCCAGGGTTTAACAATGAGGTAGAACAATCTTAGGTAGCCAGGTGCCAAGCTGACTGCCCTCATCTTAGCCTCACTATAGGGATCTTTAAAGCCAAATCTTCTCTTCCCCATAAAACATCATGTCTGAGGTTCTGTAAATAACCCTGCCAGAAGACACGCCACTTGCTCCCATGCCTTGGAGTTACAGAGTTTACTATAATCACAGAAATGGATGTGAAAACGGACAGCTCTCAGATCACCCCTCAACCCAAAGAAAGTAATGCACTTCCAATGGAAAGCAAAGCCATTATGTTGTCTCCAGTACTATCCCCAAACAGGAAATCTACACTCCCAAGGTAATGCTGACATACCACTTTTTCAAATACTAAATGAAAAACAAATAAACAGAACAGGTGTGTCCAACCCCTAAACACTTAGGAGATTCTCTTTAAAAATTTTGGAAGATGAGCCTCTTTGTCTTCCAACCCATCAAAAAGCAAAAAGAAACAGAATGGGCTGGGTGGTGCTTAGCTGGCCCTCTGGTCTCATTTTACAGAGAGCTTAGCCCACAGATTTGGATGCTGAGAGCAATAAGCAGTCCTTCATCTCCTCCTGCCTCCTGACTGAGAAGAGGCAGAGTAAGAAGCAGCATACTATACCTGAAAGGCAGTGAGGGGGGGCATTAAATTCTCGGTCACCCTCACCCTCTGACCAGGACCAGACAAACAGCACCCCCTAAGAATTTGGGAGTGGCTGTGGTGACAATGACCTTCTTGCATTCAAGTTTTTTTTGTTGTTGTTGTTTTGTTTTATTTTTTGATCAAGGATTACACAGAAAGACGTGGGTGAATGAACCCCAGAACTCATCTTTGAAGCAAAAGGCTTTTTTTGTTTTTAGTTTTTATAGAGACATTTTTCATTTTTTTATTAGTTACAGTTTATTCACTTTGTATCCGAGCTGTAGCATCCTCCCCATCCCTTCCCAATCTCACACTCCCTCCCTCTTCTTCTATGCTCCTCCCCAGTCCAATGATAGGGGAGGTCCTCCTCCCCATCCATCTGACCACAGTCTCTTAGGTCTCATCAGGACTGGCTTCTTTGTCTTCCTCTCTGGCCTGGTAAGGCTGCTCCCCCTCAGGTGGAGCAGATCAAAGAGCCAGCCCATAAGTTCATGTCAGAGATGGTCCTTGGTCCTATTATTGGGGAACCCTCTTGGATACTGAGCTGCCTTGGGCTACTTCTGTGCAAGGGTTCTAGGATATCTCCATGCATGGTCCTTGTTTGGAGTGGCAGTCTCAGAAAAGACTCCTATGCCCAGATTTTTTTGTTCTATTGCTCCCCTCGTGGAGCTCCTGTTCCCTTCAGGTCTTTCTATTTCCCCCTCCTTTCAAAAGATTTCCTGCACTCTGCCCAAAGTTTGGCTATGCATCTCAGCATATGTTTTGATAACCTGCTGGACGGAGTAGAAGCTGGAAACAATCCAGATGTCTCTCAGTTGAGGAAGGGATACAGAAATTGTGGTTCATTTACACAATGGAATACTACTCAGCAATTAAAAACAAAGAAATCATGAAATTTGCAGGCAAATGGTGGGTTCTAGAAAAGATAATCTTGAAAGAGATATCCCAGAAGCAGAAAGACACACATGGTATATACTCACTTATAAGTGGATATTAGACATAGGATAATCATACTAAAATCTGTACACCTAAGGAAGCAAATCATAAAGGAGGACCCTGGGTAAGATGCTCCATCTTCATTCAGAAAGACAAACGAGACGGACAAAGAAAGAGGGAGAAAACAGGGAACGGGAGAGGAGTCTACCACAGAGGGCCTCTGAAAGGCTTTCTAAGGGAAGTATTTGCTGGTTTCCTTTCTTTTAGAACAGGTTCTCCGAAGTTTGGGCAATGGCTGGGAAAACATTTGGAGCATACAGAATTTCTTCATATGCTCCTGAGTTAAGAAGACGCATGAAACACCCAGTGGCCTGTTTATCCTTATTAAAGAGGAGATGTTCCCTCAAACAAAATCTGTCAGGACAGAGATTCGTGTTCATGCTAATAGGAAGTGATCAAAATCCCATGATTCTTTCGTTTACTCCAAACCCTATTCCAGCTTTCATTTCTAGGTAAAGTACAATAAAAGGGTGTTGCTGTCACACGAGACTCAAAATGTTTAACGTCTCTAGTACTAGAGAGAACCTATAGGGAAGGGGGAAGAGGACATTAAAGCTGACTTCTGCCTCTTTCCTTCCATACAATACATAACAATCTATAAATAGATTCCTCTGTCTGTTCAAATATACACCTCCTCCCCCGGAAAATGTAGAGGCTTCTGAACATCTTGTTGTTTCGAAGGAATATTACTCACACTCATACACATACACACACACACACACACACACACACACACAAGTTGTTTCACAGAGGCTTCTGAACACCTTGCTGTTTGAAAGAAATTACTTACACACACACACACACACACACACACACACACACACACACACACACCATACATGGTTTGATCCTAATCCTTGGGAAGTTTAGAAGAAAGGGTAAGTGAAAAGACTGTGCATGAGACCTGCCGTGGTCCAAGAGTGTCTCCAGATTCTTCTAGAGAAGCCTCAAGTACAAGCAACACTGTTATTAACATAATCTAAAAAAACTAAAAAGCCACCTCACTGATATTTGACTGCTGTTCTCTCCTGTCCCCAGCTTTCCCTTGTTTCTTGTGTTCAAACAGCTACCTCATTTTGGTCACTCCCTACCTCTTAGCAGCCTTCTTGCTCTGTAGCAGTTTTCAGTGCCTCATTTTGTCAGCCATCTCAGGTTCCTGGGCTCTGAGACACCGAGACCAAGACTCTGTTGATGTACTTTGCCTGGAAACGAGAGCTGGAATGCTTTCGTTTATGTGACATATGATAGAACCATGTATCATTTATATGATATAATCACATATCACCAACCTGCCAAAAAGTCTCCCATTCACAGCAATTTCCAAGTCAGGACTCTCTCTACCTTCCTGCGTTGTCCCCTCCAAACAGGGGGAGGCAGAGAAGGAATAACACCCTTTCCATCACTATTTCCCATAGAGCAAAAATGAATAAGCACATTGTCCTAGTCTCAAGATGTGTAAAAACAAACAAGCAATCTCAGGTCCCAAGACTACCTTCTACTCCCAACTTCACACACCAATTGCAAGCCATAGGTAATTTAACTTGTGCTACTGACAAACCATCTATAATTGGGGTTCTTCTACCCGCTCCTTGTGTTTGATGGGCTGGCTCAGAGAATTTGAGGAGGTAATTATCTAGTTTATCACTTTTTTTCATGTATTCACGTGCTGCGTGAGTACATGTATACGAATATTCACGTGCGTGGGTGGACTTGTGCGTCTCTGTGGACGTTGATGCTGGTGGTTCTCCTTGATTGCTTGTCACTTGATTCACCGAGGCAGGCTCTTGACTGCGCTCACAGAGAAAACCAGTGCACCCTGCCCGTTTGCTCTGAGGATCTGCTGTCTCAGCCCTTTGAGCACTGAGCCATCTTCTAAATCTATCTATCTATCTATCTATCTATCTATCTATCTATCTATCTATCTATCTATCTACCTACCTACCTACCTACCTATCTATCATATTTTAAATGAAGGATAGTACAAAAGGCTCAATGAATTAGTTTAGCACTGCCTACCCTCAGGTCCCCAGGATACATGCGCACATGTCAGATGCCCTGTTGATGGGGGAGATGGTGCAGCATGAATGGAATCATGGGAGCACTCTGGACAACTTAACCTCACTGAATTGTTTCTGAAATGAGGATGATTTCTACCTCATTCAGAAGTCGCAAAGCTAGAAAGAAAAGCTGAGACCACACAACACAAGGGGTTGAGCCTTGGACTATTGAGACATTGACGTGACCAAGTAGAGAGTGTGGAAAGCTAGTCCTTTATGAAGAGCTTAACTTCCAAGTAACTTGGGTTAAATTTTCCCATATCCTTATGATCAACTAGTCACCATGGCTAATCAACCAAACTTAGTCTTGCAATGTATATAATTGCTTTTACTTTTACTAAATATCTTTGAGCTAGGCCTCATTTTTACCAATTTCACAACTGTTATGATTCTTTCAGAAATGAGTGTCAATTCACGCTTATATTCATCCATTCTGTCACCTGACCCATAGCTCTTGAGTATCTACTGTGTGCCAGAAGACAGGACCAGGACACAGTGAGCTGTCTCAAAGTTGAAACTCAGTGCTTGGAACAGAGCAGGTGACAGGTGAACTTTCCACGCTATACCTTCGAAGCATTTAATTGTGCAAGCAAGTCTCCAGTTTTCTTCCCTTTCCTTGTGATCATGAAGTGGGGCTGTCAAAGGTCAGGAGAAAAATCACGGAGCTGTGCCTGGAGGGCAGTCATCTAGGAAAAACACCACTGAAGTGACTTGATATGGGGGAAGCCACCAGGAGTTTAGGATTGACTGTTTCTGACACAAAACTGTTTCCTTCCCTGACTAATACAATAGCTTCCATTTGCTCTATTATCATGCGTTTGGCAATGAATCTGTGAATAATACCCAGTGACGCTTCTGCAGCCGACTACCTTTTATTCCTTTTCATGTCTTTAATATTGCCTGTAATCACGCCTTCCCTCTTCACCCAGGCTAGGGTGTCTTGAAGGCTGTGACCTTGCCTCTGACTTCCAGAGTTCTCTTTACCCTCCAACTCTCCTGCTTTCCCTTAATTTCTCCCCAAGTGAGCTTCGCACATACTAACAGCCTTTTGTTTACTTGGCACCGTTTCAAATACTGAGATACAGTAGACAATCAGATGGGTAAGGCTTTTGTGTCCGCTGGGTAGAATAGACTAACAGGCCCCCTGAACAAAACCCGTAAAAAAAAAAAAAAAAAACAAAACAATGATGAGACAGGGAGAAGGCAGTAGGAGGGCAGGGGTAAAGTGTACCTAGGGCAGAACAGCACCTACCTCTGTCTTTTAAGCTTCGCTGGCCCTTTGCTCTGCCTTTTTCTCCTCCAAGGGTTGAAAGTCAGCTATCCAGCTGGGGCTGGAACCAAGTGTGGCCCCAGCTGTCTCTAGATGGAAAGCAGATTCCACTGGGGAGTAGTGATCAATGCAAACTTTGACCTCTTCCTTCTTCCCAAAGACAGGGCTCTACAGACTCAAAATGGCCCCAGTTATGAATCCTCAGGGCTGCACTAAGGAAGAAGGCACCAGGGAGGTGCTAAGTCCCTTTGGCTCTCACTCTGTAACTGTTATTAGTAGCATAAAAATTCTGGCTTCCACCTGCATTCTGCCTTTTGTCTTATTTCCATTGGCTCAGAACTTGGGAAGAGAACTCTTACAACTCTTTTAAGATAAAAGTTTTCATATGAAAACTTACTCCTTCCCCAACAGACCTCAAAACTAAATTAGAAATCACTACCCTAATCTATCAAACCTGTCACTTTCATGAAACCCCCTTCAAATCTCTGATTTAATGGTTCTAAAGACAACTGCTAGACTGAGAAGTTTGGCCCCAAAGGCAAATGCTGTGACAGTGAGTGTTGGGGGAGGAGTGGAGAAAAAAGTTTATCTTTATGCCAGTATGAAACACAGTACAGAGTCCACACTCAATATCCACAATGTGAAGAGGTGAAAGTGGAGTTTTTGGACACTCCTAATTTATGACTTTATAGCTACATTTAAAAACATACACCAAGAATTTCTTAAATGTGTTTTTTCTTTAAAAATATTTAAAAAAATGTTTGAATATATTTATACACATACATCACAATCCTTGGGAGACAGGAGGAGAATACGACATCATCAGGAACAAATAATATGTCATAGGTGCTACTCACCAGGCTCAATCCTGGGCATTGAAGAAATTTAGAAAGAAAGTGTGTGGAGGCTGGGGAGGAAGAGATTCTCACTTCCAATACCAAAAGGCTTCCTTTCTGTCTAGGAAGAGGCTTAGACCTCCACCCAAAGAAATATCAATCAGAAGAAGAAATGCAGGCTAGATGTCAAATGCATGGCAGAGATTTTTAAAAAATGCTTCCAGAGGTTAGGTATGGTGGCACCTGGCTGTCCTCCTAACCCTTGGGAGGCTGACACAGGACATCCTCAAGTTTAAAGATAAACTGTGCTACCACAGCAGTAGCAATTATCCACTAGACAGACTCTAGAATTACTTGGTAGATGGACCTTTGGGTTCACATATGGAGATTTTCTTGGTTATATTAATTGATGTGGGAAGACCCATCTCTACTGTGGACAGGACTAGGTCCTTGGTAGGGGATCCTGGATTGTATAAAATCAGTTGTTCTCAACCTTCCTCATGCTGTGAACTTTTAATACCTCATGTCATGGTGACCCTCAGCCATAAAATTATTTTCATTGCTACTTCATAACTGTAATTCTGCTCCTGTTGTGAACTGTGATGTAAATATCTGAAACGCAGCATATCTGATAGGCAAAAGGGTAGTTCAGCCTCTTGAAGGGATGGTGTCCCACAGGTTGAGAACCACGGTAAAAAATGGAGGATGCCAGCTGAGTCTCAGAATGCATTCACTGACTTCTTCTCTTCCTGATGCAGACATGTGACCAGCTGACTCAAGCACATGGTAACACGACTTTCCTGCCATGATGGACTCTATTTTGACCTGTGAGCTAAAACAAACCCTTTCTTCTTTAGGCTGCTTTTGCCCAATATTTTATCACTGTGATGGGAAAAGGAACTATGTCAGTTACACATTGTATCTCAGAGCAGCTTGGGCTATAGTATGAGACCCTGTGACTTTCAGAGTTTAGAGGGGAAAGTATCAGTTTAACCCCGAGTGTTTCCAATGGATGTGGAAGACAGAGAAGATCAGAGACATTCAAAGACTCCAAGGGCAGGGCAGCGATGAAAGTTCAGTTAGGATCTGTGCCCCTGGCAGAAGCTTCTGGGAGGAGAGAAATGGGTGCCATTATTTCTTTGTGTAGCCCTCCTGTACCCATCACATAGGTCCACAGCATGGGACACAGCTCTCTGCCTCCCTGGATCTTACATGGCTTCCTGCCTGCCTTCCAGCCAAGAGGAACTGACGGCAATATGCAGGGATCTCTGTTCTTGCCATGTCATTATGATCCCGCTATCCTGCCATGGAGACAGAGGCAAAGCACAAATTACCTAGTTGTTCTCAAGTGCTAACGTTGGGAGGTTCTCAGCTCTGCTGATGAGTGATACCAAGGCATTGCCTTCCTCCTCACCCAGGTCCAGGCTGGGTACGAACACAGCCAAGTGTTAATAGCAGGGTTAGATAACAAGGATGACAAAGTACAGGTTCCCCACATTATCAAAGGCCTCAGGAAGGGAAAAGGCAGAGGGAGATAGGCAGGAAAATGAAAGGGACATTATGGCAGTCCTAGGTCTGCCTGGGAGGCAGAGGCTGCTGCAAGCATTATATTTTTTCTCCGGCTGCACAGACATGTTGCTATGGAAGCAAATACGTGCGACTGCCATTTGGCCTCTAGCAAATAAAATCTCAGGGCTGGCAAGAGCACTCCCCTGGATTTCCCTTAAAGGGATACCATCTATGGCAAGTGCCATTATAACTAAAGTGGAGCATTGGTCCAGGGCCCTAGCCCTCTCTACAGCAAGATACAGCACCCAGCCACTCCTGATTTACATGGTGAAGGTGTAAGGAGGGCTGGTCCCGAGCCATTGGAACTGTCACTTTTCGTTTGTGGTTCTGGGGGATTGCATAGGCCCAGTAAACACCATACCACCGAGCTACTCTACAGTGTCATTCTCTTCTTCTGGAACTAGAAATCTCTCCAAGCCCCACAAAAGCCATCATGGCTTTAGTCTGAATTCACTTTGCATCTGCTCGATCAAAGAACAAGCAGCTTATGATAGTTTACATAATTAATCGCTCTTGAATGCCAAAACCACACTACTGACGACTTCAGCACAGAACCAAGTCATTACAGCTGTACAACATGAGCGCTGGGGCTCCTGCTTGCCTCTTTCCACAGCTGCTTGTTTGGGTTTTGGTCTTAGGTCCTTGCCTTCAATTTAAGTTTTTACCCAAAGAATAACAGTGTAGTCACAGAGTTTGCCATTTCCCCTCTTAGCTGTCTTTTAAGTTCAGTCAAAAATCCCGATTCTGGATCTTGCAGAGGATACCACACCTTCATGTCCATATATTACATATATATGGATATGTGTGCATTATGTATTTATGTATGTACATGTGAATTTTTTCACATGTATTGATTTTCAACATGACAAGATTTGGAGTCAACTAGGAGACACGCCTCTGAATGTATCTGGGAGTACATTTCCAGAAAGGTTTAAGAGATGAGGGAAGACCCACCCAGAATATACACGGCACTGTTTAATATGCCGGGTTCCCAGACTAAATAGAAAGGAAAGAGTGAGCTGAGCAATGGTATTCATTGCTCTCTACTTACTGGCTATAAGTATGATCTAACCAGATGCCTCATGCTGACTCCTTACTGCAAAAATAAGATGTGCTGACCAGTCTCAGCATGGGACAACACAACATTGCAAGAGCAGTGATTTTTCAAAAGAGCAAAAAGAAGATATTCAATTGTGTAGCTATTTAGTTTGAGTTGAAATATCCGCCCTCCCTAACGAGGAGGGAAGCTCAAGTAGCTCAGGAAGCTCACTAAACTTACAGGATTCACAGGCGCCTTCATGACATGATATAAGCAGAGATGAGAGGCTGCTCAGGTAGTTCTCTACTACCTGCAAACTGGGCAGGGCGCTCCAAGAAGAAAGCTTTTCTGTTGTCACCCATGCTGGGGTGGCTTTTTGGTGATATAGATGCTAGACTTACCCACGTTCTGCTGAGTATCCCCTTCTTTACCTTTCTTTAACCCAGCAAACTCACTGGTCCACTAAGCTGCATTTGAGTGGATTCATTTCTTTGCTACGTCATTACTGCCTTCTCTAAGATGAAGAGATATTTGTTTACATATTCCTAGGCAGAGTCATGTAACATACGCCCATGCCAACAAGATTCACATCAGATGGTTTCTGGGAGCATCTGCTTTTTCAACCCTTCTTGGTAGTATGACAACATGAAGCCAAATAGACTACTTTTGCATTTACCTTAGGACATCAGGCCACTATTATTATTACCTTATTAGTACTTTTTTCAGTTGAATTATATAAGTAAATCTTAGAAATACTCTGTGGGTTAAAAACAATCATCCCTCCACGGGACCACCCAGCTAACAGTCAAATGTTCTCACCCTGCTGGCTCTGCTGCTATCTATGATGTCACAGGTCCTTTGGAGCCCACTGGGTTGCAGCTATCTCCTCCGCACACAGGGACTTCCCCAGATAGCCTGGGAGGTCCCACCGGCTGCTCATAACTAATTGCTCTTTCTCATGGCACTCATGAGACACAGCCATGTGAACTAGACAGAGTGTCTCCCCTTGCCCACAGCCTTATCTCTGTGCAGCAGTCACTGAGGGGAAGACATTTTTACTGTTGACCTCCCTGCAAGATGGGCAAGGTGACAGCAGTCACGTGGGCAGCTCATGAGAGGAGACGTGGGGACAGCAAGACACAGCAGAGGAAAAGCTCTGAGCAAAACCACTGTCTCTAGAAGAGACCCAGGGAAATGAGGTAGAAGGCAGAAAAAGCGTCTTGACACCAAGCTTGAGTAGACCTCCTGAGCTTGCCTGCTATCAAATGCTTCATCCTGGAGCCTCATAGTACCAAACACCATTTTGACAGGGACAGCAAAAACAAAACAAAACCAAACCAAAAAAACAGACTTAAAAGCTCACTCACCCTTTGCCAACAGCAGGTTGGTTTCTTCTCAAGAAGAAAGTTTTGGTCTATTTTCTTTGGAAAACTGAAAGAGCAGAAAAAAAAAAAAAGATTAGAAAACAATTGGCAGCCCATTTGCTGAAGAGGCACAGGTTAGGAGGCCTGAGGAGGGCAAGGACTTTAGTGGTTAGTAGATACATATGGTGATATGAGACTGATGGCATGGATTTTAGATACCTTCCAACAATCAATATACACAAAATCATGCCATACATGGGTTATTTAGCATGGGTTATATGACGCTTATGACAAGGCATATGCATTGTTGTATGTAGAAAATATTTTTAGGTGGGTCTTTTAAAACTTCCCGCTTGCTTCATTCTCTTCATTTTGTTCTTTCCCCAAGTGCCACACTTTTGAGTCCTGAGCCACACCCATCTGTATTAGGCTTAAAAGGGAACACAGACTGAGCAAGAAGTGATGGAGGCCTCCTTTTAAGCCCACTGAGTAACATTATGCAGAGGCCACTATGTCTCAGGTGCTGACTGGTCCAACCAGCTGTGAGAAAGAACTGAGGTGATTTGAGTGTTTGGCCAGAGGAAGGCTGAATGATGGAGGCAGATGAGCAGTGAAGGCAGAAGAGTTCCCGCTCCATTCAAGACTGGAGTTTTTTGAAAAGTCGCTTGGGACTTTGAACTGGCCTCTGTGGGTCTAGGATGGATGTGAATCAAAGCTATCCTGGCTGGATTCATGTCGTCCCTGAATCTCGCGTCCATCCTACCCTCTTCCTGCCCACTTCTTAAGACTTGGCAGATGGTAAGAAAGGCCAGGAGGCTGTGTGGAGAATTTTTTGCTGAGGGAACCCCGCCAGCCTGAAGGTAGGTTCCCAGATTTGGACAGCATGCTGGAGAGAAGGCTATGCATGTTCAAGGGGCACCCACCACACAGCGCTGTCACTCAGTCCCAGACCGCGCCATCTAAGATATAATTTCGGCTGTGGAGAGGAACAAGGCCTAATTGAAAAGATGGCCAGGGAGAGTATAAGCAGTGGACTCCAGGACAGCCCGGCAGCACCTCTGACAAGACTTTTAAAAGCATGCTGTAATTCACTCACACAGGAAGAGGCCTTTTTATCCTAACGGTAGACGAGATGTCTACAAGGACCAAGATAACAAAGTTCTGAGTTGGTCCAAGTGTGCTGCTCAGCTCTGCCGCCCATAGCTGAGTGATTCCAGCCATGGGAACCCTCTGAGCTTTCCTCGTTTGCATAAAGGCAGTGATCCTACCAGCTGCTGCATGCCTCTCTGTGAGTCTTATGCAGCAAAGGAAAGTAGAAGAGACAATAAAAAGAACTGCCTTGATTACCCTTTGGTTCATCATAGTTATGTGTCTGTAACAGGAGGAGAGCTGTTGAGAGATTTTTAGAATCTGTCTGGATGCAGGTACCTGCACTGCATTGACCTCCCAACTACCCCAATCTGATAAGACAAATGAGAACAAAATAATATTGTTTACTGTAGAACAATTACTTGATATAGATGGGGAGGGGGAACCCAAGTAACAGAAATCAGAAAAAGTTCCACTCAGAACCAGCATAAATATTTTCACTCACACTCTAGTTTCTTTTCTACACGTATGGGTACACACAAGCCTTTGAAATTGAAATAAACTCCATACATACATATATAATTCAGTTTAACATATTTTAGGGTATTCATATCACTTTTGCCAACTGATGTTTTATAGCTGATATAGCCCAGGCTAGCTTTGGACTGGGTACTTAGACAAGAATGACCTTGAATTTAAGATCCTTCTGCCTCCACCTCTATAGTGCCACAGGCCACCACGCCCAGCTTATTTAGTTCTAGAGATCAATTTCAGGGCTTCCAGCATGCTAGGCAAGATTCTACCAAGTGAAGGACACTTCTAGCTTTATATCAGAAAAAAAAAAATAATTTAAAGGACTGAAAGAGTCTCGCTTTGGAAGAATGAGGCAAAAAATATTTACTTGTTGAACATATAGAATCCGCCCAAGTATTCACATTTATCAGAAATGACTGCACAGCACTGTAGCATGTGTCTTCTCTCTCTCTCCTCTGTTTTTCAAGAGTGGGAAAGGCAGATTGCATAAATATAGTAAGTTTTAACCGCAAAAAAATTTTTGTTTGGGTTTGAGTGGGTGAGCTCAGAAGAATACAGGCTGGCACATATACCATGGGGAACGAAATCACAGCCCCCAACTTCCAGCGAGCAGCTAGAAGATGTTGACAGGGGACGAGAGATGACAGGCAAAGGGAATGCTTATGAAAAGTTGGAAGTCGTATGTCTAACGTTAAGCGAACGTCCCTGTCTATCACCCAAGCATGGCAGAGCGACTTCATGGTACAGGGAGAAGCGAACTGAAATCTGCAGAGTTCATTCATATTAAGTCACATTATTTGGAGTTCAAAACCTAAGAAGGGGAAAAAAGGCTTCGGGAGGTGCCGCACTAAGGTATCAGACATGGGACTGTTTGTACAATGCGAGCGTTTCTGGGCTAATTTCTTTCTCAGAAAGAATAGTTGAGTTGATAAAACATATATGAGGTGGTTACGTGAGTCAAAGGCCACATGATCGCCCTGGTTACCGAGGCTGTGCCACAACGCTGGTCAGTCATGCTTCAGACAAAGGCCTTTTGACAGAGGTTGAGGGAGCAAGTACAGGCCCACAGCTGCCCAAGGATGTGGAGCCATTTCCTCCAAACGCAGTCTTCTTAAAGTATTCCTGACACCGTCACTACCTGCAGGCAAGACTGGGGGTGGGGGACTTACAGAGAGAAGCGGGGAATACAGGGGTACACTGAGACCCCGAAAACTCTGGAGAAGCATGCAAATGAGAAACCAACTTTCATTGGTGAAACCAGAGTCCATGGGGGATGACGCAAGAGCCAATGGCCTGAAGGCCTCTGACAGATGTGTGATGGATGGATCATCCGTACTGGATAGGTCTAAGAAATCCCTAGGGCTCGAGTGAGTCCTGTCACGGTGTTCCTGCGAGCACATTTCCAGGAAGGGTTAACCTGGGGGAGAAGACACATCCTGAGTGTGGATGACACCATCCTGTGAGCTTGGGTCCTGGGCTGAATGAAAGGGGAGAAACAGAAATCAGCTGAGCACCCAGCTTCTCCCTCTCTGCTTCTAGGTCCAACCTCACACTCCTGCAGCTCCATCCAAGCGCCCTCCGCCTGCCGTCCCTACCAGCCTTCCCAGCCACAATGGCTGAACTCTCAGACCTGAGCCGGTGTAAGCCCTTCTCCCTTATTCTGGTTCTTGTTGGGTGTCTGATCACAGCGAACAGAAAAGTGAGCAATAGAAGGTCTTCCCTCAGCCTTTCACCCAGTTCAGCTGATGCAGCAATTCATGGTAGTGGAGCCCTCAAGAGACCTCTCCACTTGTACTTTGACCAAAATGACGAGATAAGGGCACAGATGCTGAACTGTGCCCTGGTCAGAACCCCCACAAGCCTCTTTCTGGCAGTGCCCGCCAGGACTTAATGCGGCATGGAGAGTGATCTGAGTTGCTTGCACAGATCTTAGATGGGTGCAGTCCAGGAGCTGGTGCTATCTCTCTAGCCATGAGCTTCTAATAGGGATGAGGATTAGCTTTGCTCAGTTTACTTTCTCAGGGACAGGGTAGCAGATGGTCAGGTCCCATCGTGCATTCGTTATGTAGTAACCCTTTTGTGCAGTCAGTGTTGAATCGCATAGAGAGACTGAAGTTTTTGCCTTCAAAGTGCTCTTCAAATGTTTTAACTGGTACACAAGATGGGACAGAACACATTCCGTCTCTGCAGACGCAGCCAGGTAAAAAAGTGTGATCTAGAACCCGGGACACTCAGCCAGTTCTGTGTCTCTGCCCTTGTTGGGAAACTGCTGGTGCCATGAGTTCTACAGCTGCAGTGGGGGCTGCTGCCCTTTGGAACCATTGTACTCGGGACCTTAAATGTCCTTAAAACCTCTTGGGTTGAAGGGTCAGTCCCCAGGGTGAGAGTGCTGTGAGGTGATACAGCCAAAAGAGGCAGGGATGAGGAAAAAAAAAAAAAAAAACAAAAGGCCCTTAGGTCACTGGCATGTACCTCAGGAAATGGCTCCAGGACCCTCCACACCCTCCTCCCTTCTTTGCTCCTTGGCTGTGAGCTTAGCAGATCAGCTCATCCTTGTGCTCCCATTGTGAGGCTTTGTGTTGCCAGGGGTCCAAAAGAAGGGAGTGATTGATCATGGATTGAAACATCCAAAACTATGAGCCAGCCTATCCCTTTTCTCTTTGTAAGTTGATCTTCTCGTATGTGCAGTACAGAGACAGGAAGATGACGTAGTATCTCATATCGTCTGAGCGAGCATCAGATTCCTTACTATCGGCCATTACTATTTAGTGAGCAGCTGATTTCTGCTGACACAATTTGGCTGCCCATTCTAGCCCAAACTCTCTCTACTAGTTCCATTGCAAGAAAGGAGCAAAGCAGGGCTCTAGAAAAGTGGCGTATCTGGACCGCATAACACATGAGGGACAAAGCTAAGGTTGTCATTTTCACAACTAAAGGGAAAATCTGAGCTCCCAGCTCCCTCCTTATCTTGTTTTTGAATAGTCAAGTCTCCACACAGTAGCATTCTGTCAGACACAAAAAGAGCCAGCTGCCACTAAGTCGGCAGACAGTCCTCTTTTCAGGTAATTGTTTTTGAGGGTAAGCAAACAAGAGTGGCTCAGTACTTACCCACAGTGCTCAGCGAAGAGTCTCCCCTTAGCAGCCCAGTGGGTGCTAGGCAAGCTCTTCAGGCAGAACAACACAACGGGGCCCAAAGTGCTGACAGTTGCATCGACACAAAATGTAGCCCTGGCAAGTGAGTCTAACAATTACTGTGCATCACTCTGATTATGAGCCACAAGCATGCAATCAACAGCGGAGAGACGGTCCTAAATGGTCTCCATCAGCATTTTACTTCAGTTATCAAAGCGCGGCAGAGGACCGCACTTTCATCTGACCTAAGCGCAATGCTAATGACCCAAACACATAGGAACTCTAACAGTTGGAGAACACTGGCCATGGTGGTGGGGGCTGCTGGGTAAAATGGGTGGATTTTAGTTCATTTAATTCTTTATTACCTCAGGGTAAATAAATATTATTCGTTTCTCATCTAACAGATCCATTCATACAGGCAACCCGGTTTCAACTGAGGAAAGATTTAAATCAGCTTTACAGATTCCCTAGCCTGTATGACATGCATGTTCTCAGACTTTGATATCCCACGCTAAATTTTTGTGACTCTTCCCTTAAATCATGGTCCGGCTATGATAGCCTGAGGTTTATAGGATTTTTCTCTATATTTCCATTTCCTCGGCACTCAATGCCTGGCCTTTATGGTGCATACTGAACAACCTGCAGGGGGGAATGCATTTTCACGGCACCATAAATAAAGAGCTGCGTTCTTCCTGAAGCCAAAGATGACTTCAGGTAAGAGAAGGCATTAGCATCTCGCAGAGACTTTCAAATTATGAAACTTGTCTACAACTGGAAAGATGACGCTAAATATATGATGGCATTTACAGGAGATCTTTTTCAAGGAAGTCTCTCTCTCTGTCTCTCCATCTCTCTGTTTCTCTCTTACCCCCCCCCCAAGATACAATTGCTGTTGTGCTGACTACAGAAGCCTATTTTCAAAGGCTTCCATTCCACCATCACTCTATTTCCAATGCTACTGTTTAAAACTCAAGCTGGAAATGGTATTTCAGGAGCATTTTCTTCTTAAGTAACTTAACAGTCACTATATATCTAGTCAGATCTGGAAGAGAAATACTAATTATTATACCATCATCCAAGGTCAAGTGTGATTCGCTACTCCTGACATCATCTTCGTGCTCAAAAAAGTTCTAGAAGTTGGAGTATTATGTTAGGCCAGGGGTACTGAAGATGTATTATTTGGTGACACATATTTTGCAAAGAGGAGACTGAGACAGGGCATCATGTAGCCTAGCTCACTAATGGCAACAGAGGCTAGCCTTGAACTCCTGATCCTGCTGTCCTCAACCCCCTAATTCTGAGGTTGCAGGTAGGGAGCACCACCGGGAACGCATACATATGCGTGTACACACGATTTTATTCTGCATTTCATTTAACATAAAGGACACTCTTGATTTCGCCCTTCAACCTCTTTCTCCCTAGAGCAGAGAGAAGGGTGACTGCTGCTACTATGCCATCGTCAGGCTGGTTAATGGATAAATGTTTGGCCAATGTTTATTAATTAGCAGAAGCCTCCAGGAACCAGGCACTGAGCTCCGTAGAGCTTAGGACTCTGTTCAGACCCTTCAATTGTGTTTCTTGCGTGGGTGGATCTTAGCTCTTACACTCACCACATTCAACAATGCATCACCACCTCCCCAGACAACAAACATCTCAGCTGAAGGCACGCTCGAAGCAGTCTGCTTCTTGTG
Source organism: Meriones unguiculatus (assembly GCF_030254825.1). Lineage (NCBI taxonomy): Eukaryota > Metazoa > Chordata > Mammalia > Rodentia > Muridae > Meriones > Meriones unguiculatus. Next base: position 60,809,241 of record NC_083366.1, read on the forward strand.
TAAATCCCATACATGCGCTTACTTAATCTACGTTCTTACCTGGTCTTAGTTATTCGAGGACCTTTCCGGCTTCTTTGGTCATTAATTGGTTGATTTTTTTTTTAAAAAAGTCTTAGTTAGCCTATATTATACATAATAATGGATTTCAATATGGCATTTTCATACATGTATATAATCTACTTTGAGCCTATTCATATCCTGGTTGTCCTCTCTTGCCCCCTTCTCCTCCCACCAATCCCTACCCTTTTTTAGGTAAGTAAAAAAGTAAACTTTAATTTACTTGTTTATTTTGGTGACCTGTGAATACCATTGGTGTTACTTACAGAAGCATGGATTTTGTTTGTTGCTTTCCACATGTCATGTAGTGTCTCTTCCTATAGCCCAAGCTGGCCTGGAACGTACCCCATAGCCCAGGCTGACGTCACCCTTGCATCAATGTTTTAGCTTTGATCTCCCGAATACTGAGCTTATGGCCTGAGCCACCATGCCTGGCCATTGTTTGTTTGTTTGTTTATCATGCATTTGTTTTGTTTTGCTTTGCCTTTTTCCAAGCAGGGTCTCACCAAGCAGTCCTGACTGGCTAAGAACTGACTAGGTAAACCAGGTTCTGGGCCTCCCATCCCTGCTGCTGAGAGCTGAGATCACAGAAATGTGCCATCATGGCAGGCTGGGCCTCTGTTTTTGAGGAGGGGGAAGGTTCAAGACAGGGTTTCTCTGTGTAACCTTGGCTGTCCTGGGCTTACTTTGTAGACCAGGCTGGCCTGGAACTCACAGAGTTCCACCTGCCTCTGCCTCTCAGAGTGCTGGGATCATGGGTATGCACCACCATGCCTGGCTCCTTTTTGGTTTTAATGCAAAGACTTTCTTTGAGCTAGAAGCTAGGAACAGGATATAGGAAAGGCAAGCCCTTCAGATTTCATCATCAGGCTGTTATCAGGCTCTTATAAAAGTCAGCATGTAGGGCTGGGGAAACAGCCCATTTTAGAGCACTTCTCGGGATGTAGAGGGTGCTGGGTTTAATCCCCTTTACCACAACACAAAGATCTGGCTTATTCAGGTCATTGCAAGTGTGCACCATTCCTGGGTTTAGATGATTGGCAAGCTTATTAGTACCCACAAAAGCTAAAGCTGTCTCAACTGTTTCCTTGCTATTCAACCCAGCAAATTATTGGCCTTGCCAACTGCCAGAGGATACAAGTGTTGAATTCTGCCAATGTGATGCCATCCAGGGTGAAAGCCAACTCAGCTTTAGAGAAGGGCTCCCATGCACAAGGAATTGTATATCAGGATGATTTCATAACCAGTGTCCAAATAGGACACAGTCAAAAAAGATACTTGTGATTTGGAGAGTAATATATATATATAGGTATTCATCAATCATATCAAATGCTAAGTGTTGACTGTAGCCTACTGAGTCCCTAATAAGCATCCTTATCTATCCCTTCCCATCTTCCACGACACCCTTTACCTGCCACCCACTGGAAGTCCATCCTCTGAAGCCTTCCACCTCTTCCAGCATGGATGAGGCCAGCTGGGACATCAGAAATGCTGTCAGAGAGTCCAAAGCTCTTCCCAAAGCTGCTGTGTTGATACAGATTAAGGGGATGGCTCACTGTGCCTTGCAAGCCTCATTCTGAACAAGGGTTTCATAGGTACCTTTGTGTCTCCTTGTTTACTTCTCTTGTGGTAAACATCTTTCATTTTTATCTCTTCCCAGGATAATGAAGAAAGGAAAGGAGGGATAGAGCAGTAAGAGGGGGGAATGGAGGAAGGGAGGGGGGAAGGAGTGAGAAGAGAGGGAGAGAAAGAGAGAGAGGGAGGGAGAGAGGGAGGAAAAAGAAGAGAAGAGCAAAGAGAAGAGAAGAGCAAAGAGAAGAGAAGAGCAAAGAGAAGAGAAGAGAAGAGAAGAGAAGAGAAGAGAAGAGAAGAGAAGAGAAGAGAAGAGAAGAGAAGAGAAGAGAAGAGAAGAGAAGAGAAGAGAAGAGAAAAAACAGGCCACTAGCTCCAAGGTCCAAGCATTTCACTCTGAACTCCACACTGACAATAATATTATACGGTCATGGAAATTTAGAGGAAAATTGGAATCTAATGAGAAAAGATAAGAGAGGAGCACAGATCAAGGGACTCCTGAAAATCAGCCCCAAATAGGACCACCAAGACCTATGGGTTCTCTGAGCTTATTAATACAAACCACCTCCCACCCGGGGCCATGTAAAGTGACTGCAGTCATTTCTTTAAAACTATTAATCACCCTCACACTGATGTACCTCTAAACAAGGGCATTCTGTAACCAGGGATCTGGCTTTATGGTGTTGTCACCTGATAGGCCTCAAGGTCAGCAGCTAGAGTAACTTGATAGGAATGACCTCACCCACCCACTATAGCACAGCGGTGTCACTGATCGATAAAGGAGCCCTTTGCAGCATCAACCAAGCCTTCCGCAGGGAGTTTCCAGCACAGAAACAAATTATACCCTTAAAGGCAGATGACACACGGAGGCAGAAGGATGCTTTCTGCAAAGTGACTTCTTTGTTCTGTGTGAGGGGTGCCAATCCAACTCCAGAAAGGAAGAGCAGAGAATCCATGTGAGGGGAGCGTGGTGGGAGGGGACTCGCTTCTCTCTACCTGCTGGGGGGTTGATCCTCAATACAGCAGGAGCCAGCTGTGGTGGGGCACCCCCACTCCTGTAATCCTAGCATGTGGGGGGCGAAGACAGGAGGATCAGAAGTTAAAGGGAACCTCTGGCTGCCCAGTGAGTTTGAAGCCAATCCCGGGATACATTAGACTCTGTCTCAGACAAAGGAAAAAAAAAATATATATATATATATGCACATACATATACATATATGGAAACTCAAATGACTGCCATGCTGAGCACTTAGAAACAGACCCCCATTTTAAAACTTGCCCCAGAGCATTGACCTCCATCATAAAGCAGGGAAAAAGTCAGCAACAATAATGTATACTGTAAAGTGCTTCCCATATGGTAGAACCTATTCAATGAACAAATGAGAATTGGCTTAGCCTTTCCAACACTCTAGGGAAACAGACAGCATTTTTAATGTCCATTAAACAGCCAGGAACACCAAGGTACTGAGGGTTAAGGGCGATATACCCGAAGAAGGTGCACGGAGGAGGACGGAGTTGTTGTCAAACCCAAGAGTCCAGACACACAATTATTAAGTTCTCTGGTTAACAGCTGCCACTACACTGATGGTGATATATATTTTTGTCTATGGCTTTTTACGTCAGCTTGAAAGAACCACTCTGCATGTGTAATCTCTCTCACAATGGAGGCTTCTGCAGAGATCCACGTGTGCGTGCCTGTGTGATGGAGCAATGATGCAGCAAGGAGCTGCTGCTAATTCATCCTTAAGTCATCCCATAAGACAGACCCGGGAGCCCCAGACCAGCCTCATTTTCAGATAAAGGAGATGAGGGTTGAGGAAATCACGTGACTCACCCAAGGTCATGCTGCTCTGCACACAAGCTCTCCCACAGCATACCAGTGGTTTTCAAAAATGCAAAACCCATGGCATTTTTTTCTTTTAAAAAATCCTTTATATAACTGTTACATACACCAGAGCTAAATAAGCAGCTGCTCTCAGAGTCTGAGGGAGCCTGAAGCCCAAAGGCTTATGGGGGAGGGAGGGAAAGGATTTGTATAAAGTCATTGGGGACTGTGACAGCATCCTAGATGCTTCTAGGACCTCTTATCCATGGCAATGAGAAATGGCGGGATGGCCTTGACCCCAGCTCCTGAGACCAAAAGAGAGGGGTAACCTGTTACTGTCCTCGCGTCCCACTGACTGACACCTGCCACCCTACGTAAACATACAGCAGCCCTCTGGTCTGGCTCAGGCATTCATAGCACCTGCTCTTCTAGCCTCCCCGCTCCAGCATTTCTGTCTCTTTCTCAGGATTTATTCTCTGTCTGTTCTTTTCCAGTCCTGAGGACTTTTCCTATTGACCTCCAGAAACCCACAGCCTTTGGTGACTTGAGTTCTCATCAGCAGCTGGGGCAGAGGTCAAGGGGTGCATGATTCTTTATCAGGACTGGACACCTTGAAGCAAATCTGAGCTCCTTTCAAGGAAGGACAGGAAAGCAGATGGGAAAGAGGGAGGCGTTCTGTGAGATGAACCCGCCTCAGAGACTGCGGACTCCCAGCAGGCACAAAGCGATTGCAGATTATCAGAGAGGTGGGGACTCACTCCCGGATTCTCCAGCCAGTCTCCTTGCTTAACCAAGGAAGGAAACTGGGTCCTACCCAGAACAAGTGCCCAGAAAAAAAGCTAGTTACACAGTGGCTGACACTAAAGGTTCCTGACATCTTACTAGTGAGCATCTAAAACTCCAAGAAGAATGAGAGTGTGAACCACAGGGGGAACCAAAGAAGGTTCTGGTGATGTCAAGTGATATGAGGCAGTCAAATACTCTGATTGAAACTGAAGTTGTACATGCTTCTATGTAAAACCAGCTCTTAAGGGTCTCTTGGGGGAAATCCATCACCTGGAATTACTTGAAGGCTTGTCAAGTACTTTGAGGCTCTACAAGGAGAGGTGTAATATTGAGAGACAGGAAAAGGGGGATAACCTTTCCCCACAGCCTGAGTTCTGAGTTGCTTTCAGATGTCTAGTGGGTGAAGGAGGGGGGCGGTGGGAGCTGCTTCTGGAAGGGAGGCCCTGTGCGTGCTCGTTAGCATACGCTATCCGCATTCACTCCAGATAAGATTCCATCACAGAAACCTATTTATGCATCCCTTAATATAAATCCAAATTGCTCTCTTCAAATAGCAAAGAGAGCTAAGTTTCAGCAAGGGGAAAGAGGAGTGATGGCATTAAGAGCCAGGCTACATTTTCATCTTGTCTTCCACCCAGTTACTCTGTCTTGACAGGCTTAACTTACACACCTCCCCGAGCTCAGGGTAAGCAGGCTTTCTCTGCAGGGGGCACCAAGCCGTGCTCAGGGCTCTGGACCACTGGCTGGGGTCACTGCTAAGTCTGTGTGGGCCCATGCATCCTCCCTGCAGACAGACGCAATTTATGATAGCTCAGTTGGCAAACGAAGTGCCCGGCGAGTGTGAGAACCTGAGTTCAATCTCCTAGAACACATGCTTCAAGAACAGCAAGATGTGGTGGCCTGAGCTTGTAAGAGCAGCATTGGGAGACATGGCAGGAGAATGCCCGGGGCTCACCGGGCCACCAGCTTAGTCACGTGGAGTTTTAGGCTAGTGAGAGAGCAAAGTTTTAAAAAAGAAGATAGGTAAGTACTCTGAGAACAACAGCAGAGGGTGCCGTGGATCTGGGCTCTGACTCCTACATCCTTCTACACACACACACACACACACACACACACACACACACACGATATACACATGCACATACAAACATACACATGTATACATACATACATGCACACACATACATACACATAAATGCACACATAAATATATATACTCCTGTACACACATAACATATAGACATACATGCACGGACACAATACACACGAACATATTGATACACAAATATGCACATGCATACACATGGACATATACACATACACACATGTTCCCACATAAACACAAATGCATACACACATACATACACCTACATATACATACATACACACACATTCACACGCATGTATACTTCATGCAGAGAAGAACACCGACAATGCCAAGCCACGCGTGAGGCTTCTGGAGTGTAAACCTGGAAATGGTTCCCCAGGAGCCGCATACAGCCTTCCCAGAAATGGAGCATTTAAACCCAGCACACTCTCAAAGGATCTGACGATTAGAAATACGGGTAAGCAGTGCACACAGCATGGAGCCATGGATTCAGTTGTGCTCATTTCTTCCCATGTCCCCAGGCTACTACGTCATTCTGGGGGAGAGGGACCAACAGGCACGCAGCTGTGGCTCAGTGTCTATATCCTGAAGAACAGTAATTTATGGTGTCTTTTCCCCCCATTTGGGAAAACAGCAGCACAGGAACCCAAGCTTACACACAGAAGCAGTGTCTCAATTCTTTTCGTTTGGAGTAGGACAAGCCAACCCACCATGCCTATGTTTAAAATAGCGAAAAGCTTAAATGAAAGCCACAAAAGTCCAATATTACATCCAAAAACAAAGAAACTCCATGGGAAAGCATGCCAGGAGAAAAAGAATGATCAAGTGCCTAAGTGTTAATCTTCTAAGCGGGTCTTGAACCAGAGCCCTGTGGCAAATTTTATCTAGGCATTGATTTTTGTGTGTTCTGGGCATCGCTGTTTCAACTATAGTCTTTAGGTGTTTACGAAGTGCCTGGGGGAGATCATTAAGAGGACATTGCTCTCCCGCAACCGGATTTGCAGAAGGCTGTGAGCGCCATGTGGGTCACAGCAGCTGAAGCTGGGTTCTCTGCAAGAACAGCAAATGCCACTGACTGCGGAACCTTTGCTCTAGCTCCTATTTTATTATTAACCCTTTCTTTTACATTTATTTGTGTGTGTGGGGGGTTAAGACATGCTACAACAGGCATGTGGAGGTCAGAGGACAATCTGTGGGAATCATTTCTCTATTTCCATCATGTATGTTCTCAGTTTTGAACTCAGGTCATCAGGTTTGGGGGCAATTGCCTTTACCAGATGGACCATCTCTCTGGCCCTCAACTGTTTTCTTGAAACATTAAAACTCTGGCACCGTCAGAGCTCTCTAGAATGTACATTACTGTCTAATGCTTTTGGAGCCTTGTCCTTGAGTTAAAGCTGGTTGCTTACCCCTGGGCTTGGGGCTAAACAATAATTACTTCTCCTAAGGTCACTAACCACCTTGTGTGCTAGTCAGATTTGTGCTTAAAGCACCAAGGAGCTATTAGCCCAGAACCAGGGCACTTGATTGTGGCATGTAAAGTCAGAATCAAATTCTGTTTTCCTAAACACAGTGGCTCATGCTTGTAATCCCAGCATGGAGGAGGCTGAGACGGGAGGATCCAAAGTTGAAAGCCAGCCTGAATTACAGAGTAAGATCCTGTTGTATCTTGAATGTGAAATGCCTCTCATGGCCTCATGCTTTTGAACACTGGTCTGAGCTGGTGCTGCTGCTTTGGAATGCTATAGAGCTTTGAGGAGACTGATCCTCACACGGAAGGAAGCAGGCCATTGGGAGTGGACCACTTCCGGTCGGGTCTCTGCTTCCTGGTTGCAGAGACAATTTGATCAATGGTCATGCTCTTACCACCATGCTGTCTCTGCCTTCATGGTCTACATCCCTTCTTAAACTCTTCCTTCCCTGAGTTGCTTTTGTCAGATATTTTATCACAGCAACAAGGGGGATCCTGTCCAGTCTGAGGTGAGGTGGGAAACAGGAAAACCATACCAACACTTCCTTTTCCATTATCAAGTCTAGCACACACATTGGCATTGGGGGCTTTAAACCTTAGAGTGTCCCTGGCTGAGAGGGTCGAAGAACAGCTTTTGAGCCTTGCTTCTGAACCAAGAGAAACTAGGAGCCGAAAGCTTGCTCAAACCTTTTCGCTGTCCCCACACCCTCCATTCCATGTTCCTCAGTTCCTTGTCTTCCCTTTGCCAGCAGGGCCTAGTGTGTTAAGAAGGCTGTGCCTTTGAGCCTTGAGGAATCTGACAACGGGCTTCCTCACATTGTTCCCACAGTAACCAGAGCCAGCTGTCCAGACCAGCCAGCCAAGTTGTGGCTCAGATCACACACAACAGGACCTCTGCTTGGAGAGCTTCAGCTCCAGACTCCCCCTTCCCTGGGATTTTTCCTGCGGGTCAGGATGCTCCTGATAACTTAGGAGTGAGTCTGTGATCCTGGAGCCTTCATGGCTATAGACAGCCACAATCTTTTGATGCTTTCCTACTAATGACAGCTGGAAGATGCAGTGACTTTTAAGATCTCTGATCTTATACCCACAGCTCGGGGGTGCCATCAGGTCCCCAGAACATATAGACATGAGGTTTTCCCAAGCGCTTTGGCATCTTCTGATACTGAGCAGAGGGTAATGAGGCTTGGGTGAGGGTGACAGTCTCAGCCAAGAGAATGGGAGGCTTAGAAAGAGGTGGCTCTGAGTGGTCAGGATAATGAAGGTTTCCCTTTCCCCAGCAGCTCAACTATGCAGCCCTAATAAGGAAGGCTCCTTGGAAAGCAGTGCTAGTATTTTTAGCTTTTCTAAGGGAGGAAGGAGTTTTTGAATGGACAAAATGGAAAGGAATGCAGGGCCAGGGTGTGGGAGCGGGGTGGGGGGAGCTGTGGAAAGGGGTGGGCAAATCAGGAAAAACCCAGACTTTGGGGACAGATAGGCAGTTTCCTCCTTTCTTGACAGATGAGCACAGCTGGGCTTCCTGACTTGTGTGACACAGTGCTAAGGTCTTCTGGTTCAGACACCAAGTGAAAAAGGAATTGGGGAAGGAAAGTACTTTTCCTGAGAACATGGACCATGTACACCTCACATGTATAGTTTCTGAACAGTCCTTTTTTTTGAAGTAGGGTTTGGCTGTGTAGCTCAGGTTAGCCTTGAATTCATTCGGTAGCCCAAGATGGCCTCAGACTCCGGCCTCAGCCTCTCAGTGCTGGGATTACTTGCGTGAGCCACCACACCCAGCTCTCAAGTCCTATTCCTGAGACAGCAAAGGAGGCCAGGCACAGAAAGAGCTTGACAACCGAGTTTGATTTGAATGTAGCTCTAACTTTCATATTCTCAGAGAAACACCCTGTCTAGACTTACGGACATCAGAAATCAAGAACAGATGAATGGGTCCCTCCTAAGTGACCTTATTATGTTCCTAGCAAAGGGAAGATGCTAGTCTAGGAAAAAAAAATTCTAATGAGCTGAAGAAACCAAAGTGTATATTCTTCAACTCATGAGGACTGCTAATTACCGGAACTTAGGGTTCAGATGCCAACAAGTCTGTAAGGACCCTTCTCCAACGCAAGCCTATTTGCCTGCTAGTTTTCAAAGCAAGATTGCAAGCTATGCAAGTAAACAGCCTTGTGGTGTGGTTGACACAGGCCCAGAGCTGACAGGGGAACACAATGGTTAGTTTCCCAACTCCACAATAGGACTAAAGGACTTTGTGCTACGGGAGAAGAGTCGCCGTTTTTTTGTTTAATGGAACCAAAAGTGTGCCCATTTACATTGTGAGCAGGTGGCACTGGGTAGCAAAGAAAGCCCTGAAAATATTCCCATCTAGTGAATGCAGTTGTATGTATAATTAGCTGGGATTTATTTTAAAGTACTCTTTTGTGCAACTCAAACTGCTGAGGACTAAGGGGGAGGCTTTTGAATTTATTATAGACATGGAGCCATCCATCATAGTATCCGCTAGGAAATGAAAATGAGGGGAGGTATTAGGACGCATGCTTATTGGGCTCAGGCTGAAGGGAAGGACTCTCTTACAGAGGAGTGAGTCAGTTGCTGCTGGGGAGAAGGAGCAGGCTGAACAACAGAGTCAAGGCAGAGAGGAAACAGGAAGAACTGGAGGTGCATTCAAGAAGCCTAACGTTTGTTCATATGAAATTTCAAACAGAGCTTCACAATGGAATGCCAAATATCCCTTACCCAGCACCAGTGAAGTGCTGACTCATGGCTGACCATAAACCTCAGAGTGGATCCCAGACCCTTCCCTGAGCTCCTCGGCATTGCAGTAGGAAGCACATTTTTTCTTTTTTTTTAATTTTTAATTTTTTTAAATTAATTACACTTTATTCACTTTGTATCCCCCAACAAGCCCTTCCCTCTTCCCCTCCTGGTCCCCCCTCCCTCCCCCTTCTTCACGCATGCTCCTCCCCAAGGCAACTGATAAGGGAGGTCCTCCTCTCCTTCCTTCTGATCTTAGTCTATCAGATCTCATCAGGAGTGGCTGCATTGTCATCTTCTGTGGCCTGGTCAGGCTGCTCCCCCCTCAGGGGGAGGTGATCAAAGAGCAGGCCAATCAGATTATGTCAGAGGCAGTCCCTCTTCCCATTACTATGGAACCCACTTGGACACTAAACTGCTATGGGCTACATCTATGCAAGGGGCATTCTAGGTTATCTCCATGCATGGTACTTGGTTGGAGTATGAGTCTCTGGGAAGACCCCTGTGTTTAAATTTCTGGTTCTGTTGCTCTCCTTGTGGAGTTCCTGTCCTCTCCAGATCTTACTATTTCCCACTTCTTACATAAGATTCCATGCACACTGCCCAACAGTTGGCCATAAGTCTCAGCGTCTGCTTTGATAGTCTGCAGGGCAGAGGCTTTCAGAGGCCCTATGTGGTGGGTTTCTAGCTTGTTTCGTGTTTTCTTCTTCTTCTGATGTCCTTCCTCTTTGCTTTTCAGGATGGGGATTGAGCATTTTAGTCAGGGTCCTCTCTCTTGATTAGCTTCTTTAGATGTACAGATTTTAGTAGGTTTATCCTACATTACATGTCTATATCAGTGAGTATATACTGTGTGTGTCTTTCTGCTTCTGGGACAGCTCACTCAGGATGATCCTTTCCAGAAAAATGCAAATAGATCCATACTTATCATCCTGCACAAAACTAAAGTCCAAGTGGATCAAAGACCTCAACATAAAACCAGAGACATTAAATCGGTTAGAAGAAAAAGTGGGGAAGATCCTAGAACTCATTGGCACAGGAGACAACTTCCTGAACAGAACACCAACAGCACAGGCTCTAAGAGCAACAATCAATAAATGGGACCTCATGAAACTGAAAAGCTTCTGTAAAGCAAAGGACACCGCCATCAAAACAAAACGACTGCCTACAGATTGGGAAAGAATCTTCACTAACCCTTTATCTGACAGAGGGCTAATATCCAGTATACATAAACAACTAAAGAAGCTGAAAAGCAGCAAACCAAGTAACCCAATTAACAAATGGGAACAGAGCTAAACAGAGAATTCTCTGTAGAGGAATATCGAATGGCAGAGAAACACTTAAAGAAATGCTCAACCTCATTAGCCATCAGGGAAATGCAAATCAAAACGACCCTGAGATTTCACCTTACACCCATCAGAATGTCCAAGATAAAAATCTCAAGTGATAACACATGCTGTAGAGGATGTGGAGAAAGGAGAACCCTACTCCACTGCTGGTGGGAATGTAAACTTCTATAACCACTCTGGAAATCAATCTGGCGCCTTCTCAGACAACTAAGAATAGTGCTTCCTCAAGATCCAGCCATACCACTCCTAGGCATATATCCAAAAGAGGCTCAAGTACACAATAAAAACATTTGCTCAACCATGTTTGTAGCAGCCTTATTTGTAATAGCCAGAAGCTGGAAACAGCCCAGATGCCCCTCAACTGAAGAATGGATGCAGAAATTATGGTATATCTATACAATGGAGTATTATTCAGCAATGAAAAATAAGGAAATCATGAAATTTGCAGGTAAATGGTGGAAGCACACAGTTTTAAGCTTGCTCAGCATTTCAAGGCCTACCCTAGGTGATTCTAGGCTGTGCTTCCATACAAAGATGAAGCCTGGCTGAGATCCAGGTCTTCTTGAGCGACCTGTGGGAGACCTGTGTGTGCTCTCGCAGGCCGGCCATGTTCTTTTCCAGCCATTCTTCATGTCTATTTCCTTTAGGTCCTCTCCCAGGCCTTTGGAATTGAACCGTGGTCCTCAGTATTAGTCCAGAAAACAAACATCACAGAGGTTGGGAATCCTGAATTTTGATATTGGCTTTGACACACACACACACACACACACACACACACACACACACACACACACCCGTTGAGGCCTCACTGTCCCATTTTTAAATAAGGACATGAAATTCCTACTACAAGACATAACTTCTTGTGCCATAGTTAAAGTAGTCGGCTTTCAACTTCTAATAGATTTCTAAACATGTTTTCATGGATTTCACATGAAAGGTCTTAGGAGCCATAAAACAGAAGAAATGAGATCCACTTTGTGAGGGGGAATCTCCTGTGTTAGTGAGTCAGGGGCACGCCTAATTATGTAACCTTCCCTGATAACTTCGCACGACAAACTCATTTTTCACATATAAATTTGAACCCACTATTTCAACATGTCGAACCACAAGTTTCTTAAACAAACAAATGAATGTTTCATGTAATATAAACATTCCCCAAAGAGAAGGGAGGTCCAAGCGTCCTTTAGAGAAAGAACATGCAGACGCCAAAGCAAAATGAAAAGCAAAAAAGCAGCATTCCCTCTCTCATCACGGGCTTGCCAAGCCCCCACAGAAGCAGGCTTACAATAGATCCCCAAATCTTCTGGAGAAGTGTCCAAACCTGCAGAGAGAATTAGGAAATGAAGGGCTTTGCGTAAGTGAGTTGGAAACGTGGGCTGCTCAGCTATGCTCCTTCCACTCCTCCAACACACAAAGGTGTAGTGTGAGGGGAAAGGACAGAGTGAGGTGATTACAACACAAAGACGCCCGGTTCTAAATAAACCCCAAAGCTTGAGATTGGTCTTTAATGCATTTGCTTTCAGGAGCCAAACCACAGGAAGTATCATCTCTTGCCCTGTATGCTGCCAACCACACGTTTACCACGCGTGCGCAGGCTCACCACAAAAGCCCAAATCCACGAGTCAGAGGGACAAAGCTGGTACAGAAAATGGCCAGCCAACTTGGGCTGACTTCCTGGGGTCATAATGATGGGCCACAAACTAAGGTGGTTTCAAGAATGGAAATGTGTTGTCTGGTAGTCTTGGGGAATGGAAGTCCATACGAAGGTATCAGCAAGTCTGCTTACCATGCGCTTCCTGGGAGCAGGGAAGACTGGGAGGCTAGCTCCATTCCATGCCTCTTCCCAGCTTCCATGGTCTCCTTCCCATCTCCAACGTTCTGAGGCCCAGAGTAGCCCTACGTCTTCCTTCACACAGCATTGTCTCTGAGGGGCTTTCTCTGTGTCCAAATTTTCCCCTTTCATAAGGACTGCAGGAGCCTCATTTTTACTTGGTCAGATGCAAATAGTCCACTTCCAAACAAGACCTTATACATGGTACCAGAGATGCTGGGGATGATGGAGGTTAAAAGCCTCATTCATGGTACCAGGGACACTGGGTGTGCTGGGGGCTACTGATCTAACATCTCTGTGGGACACAGTTTAGCAAGTGACACCAGTTCACTGGAATTTAATTCAGGCCTAGAAAGTGAGGAAAGTCATGGAGATGAATGTTGTCTCACACAACAGGTCACCAGTGCCCACGTCCTCCATCCTCAGTGATTGGACTTGAGAACTGGCAAGCCACAGGTAGAGGCACACGCCAGCACATGGTCACCTGGATTTGTCATCACCTCAATACTCATTTATCCTGTGTATAACCCTTCTCATTCTTGGCCATGTAAATAACATGTAACCTACACGCCAATATGATCCCTTCTGAACATAGACCCTTCTGGTTGTACACCCTCAGCATAGGTTCAGTAGACCTTGATTCCTCTTTCTTTTGTATCTCATGCATTTAGGGAAAGAAAAAAGGTTAACAGGCTCTTTTAGAAAGAAGGATCAAAATACATTTTGACCTTGTTTGTTTGGTACAATTATTAGTCCACAGAAGAAACCATGATAGTTATCGTAAGCAGGCATGTTTGTAGTTTTTTATAGACAGTTTCTTATAACCCAGGCTAGCCTTGAACCCTTTATGAAGCTGAGAGTAAGCTTGAACTCTGATCCTCTTGCTTCCTCCTTCTGTGTGCTAGATCACAGGCAAAACTTAACCATGGCCAGTTTGTGAGACGCTTGAAATCAAACCTAGGGCACGGTGCATACTATGCAAGCACTCTTCCAACCGAGCCACGTCTCCAGCTCCATTTGTAGTTTTAAATTTTTCAAGAATCATAGCTGCAGAATGTAAGTACTCAGCTATCCCAACAGAGAGCAATGTCAGTGTTCTCAACTCACTGGAGAGGATGCAGAAACTCGAAGAGGATAGCTGAGTCAGACGTGGCCAGAAGGCTACTAACTGCAGACACAGAAGACAGAGTAGCTCCTCGGACAGTCAGCTCGGCACACTGTTGTTGTTTTGTGACAGTATCACTATGTAGGTCAGGCTAACCTGGGATCCATGATCCTTTTGCCTGAGTCTTGAGTTTTGGCCTCATGGATATGCACTACCTCACCTGTTTTGAGGTCTCCACTGAAGCAAATAACAACAACAAAACTACAACAGGAAGGGAGGGAAAAAGAAAAAAAAACTACAATGGGACACACTGGGCAGGGAGCTATGTCAGTGGTACAGCACTTACCTATTAAGACACACTCTGTCAGATGAACAAGGACTGAGCATATTTTTTTCTTAACTATAATTAACATGGCAGTAATAACAAAAACTCGGGTTTATATTTTATAATTAAGCATATTTTTAAATGCCTTAAGGCTAGGTTTTATTTATCCTTATAAAAATACGGCGAGTTTTTCCCAGCCCCATTTTCTGGGCGATAAACTAGAAGAGAAGCACTATAACTTTCCTAAACAAACTACTGAGATGACAGCGGGGTTGGAGAAAGAGCCATCCTATCGTAATTCTAAAATTGGCCTGACTTTCCAGAGAGAACAACCCAACACCATGTCCTTGGAGACAAATAAAACTAGAAAGAAAGTAATGTCAGTGAAGAAGAAAAGGAAGAAAGCTGGGTAAGTTCCTGCATACTTTACTACAGAAAAAGAAAGTAACACACATTTTCGTCATGGCTGCTGCAGAGTGGAGCCCTGCATTTATGGGGGAGAGGAGCAGTCAAGGCGGCCTCAAATGTCCCCGAGAACAAGAAAAAAAGGCTGTTCTAGGAAACACAAGACTTTCAACTGGTGAAGGCAGTTAAAATATTCCCTACTCCATGACCAGTCCCAGCATTTCCTCTGCTCTCCCACAACCTGAATTCAGGAAAAGGCTTCCAGAAGGAAGTGGTGTCCAAGCTTCTGCTGGAAAAAAAGTATCAGCTTGAGGGAAGATGTAACAAACACGCTTGTTCCCAAAAGGCTTGGAGAGCATGATGGCTGCAGGAGATGAAGTGGGAAAACAAGCAGAGGTCATGGGCAGAGGCCACTTCTAAATTGATTCTGGAAAGTCTCGAATGCTTCTGAAGGTTTCATCAGAGGAGAAGACTTTTCTGAGGTATATACTATGTTCAGCAACTGGCACTCCCACACGGGTAGCTCTGAAGCCCCTTTCCAAGGTTTACTGGTTTGTTTTGTTTTTACATGCCTGCTGAGCGTCTCTACATGCCTCCTGCACCACTTCCAACAGGGTTAAATTAGAGATCTATTGTCTTTTCAAGACCTAGCCTGTGATTCTAGGTCTGGAAATTTGACAGTTCTTTGTGAGGGAAGATGAAGACTGAAAGCATACAAGAAATTGAGAAACAGTATTACAGAAGCAGAGCTAATATGAGCAGTATCTTTGAATTGAAAAAACAAACGAAAGCAAAAATAAACAGCAACCAAACAACAAAACAAAATCAGATCTTTGCCAGGCATTTCTTTCTAGTTGTGTCTAGGATTTTAAAGTATAAAGCACATCTGTGCACACATAATAAGTGGTGTATACACAAATGGGTGTACCTGTTGGAGCACCTGAGAGGTACTGCTAAGCCAGCTTAAAAGGACAGTTGCTCTCACTGGCATCCAGAAGGGCTTTCTTGCCACTCGAAACTGCTACCTTGTACCGGGAATTGCTCTCTAAAAGATGAAATGAGGTACAGAACAAGAATCATAACTTACTAAATATTTTAAGCACTCCATGCCACTAGCTCCAAAATAATTCATAAGCATCTTCCCCAGACTGGTCTTAAAGTCAATATAAAGACAACCTTGAGCTGATGATCCTGCCTTCACCTCATCTGTGCTGGGATTATAAGCATATATGCTATACTTGGTTTTTGTGGTGCTGAGGATTGAAACCAGGGCCTTGTGTGTGTGTGTGTATAAGCGCTCTCTGTACCAGCTGAGCTGCATTGTCAGCCTGTTAAGTGCTTAAACAAACAAACAAACAACACACACACAAAATGCTGGATAAGGCATCCAATAAGACTGATTGGCTGAATTATCATGGGGTTATACAGTAATGGAGTTCTCTTATTCCCATCCCCCCAAACAGTGGAAGATCCACCAAGATGCCCACTTACCAAGAGTAAATGTGTTTGGGGGTGGGGCTGTGGGACCTGCTGTAAAAACCTGAGGATGGGTGCTCAGATCCACAGCATGGATGTCAACAACAGTGTGGGCCTTAAAAGGTTACTGGCATCCAGTGTATAGCTGAAAGTGTAGGTGACTCAAAGGTAACTTAGTAAAAATGAACAACAATCCATCTTTCCTTTGGATTAATGTGGAAGGAATCTCTTGTGTGTGTATAGAAGCAGCACCTGCCAATAAAAAACTAATGGCCTATAGCTGAGGCAGGCAATAGAAGGTGGGGCATCTGGAAGGCAGAAAGGATTCTGGGATAGAGTGAGGTTGTGAGGAGGACAGACCATGGTACCTGAGCAGAAGTAATCAACCACATGGCAGAATGTAGGTTTATATAAAGGGGTTATTTTAAGTTATGAGCTAGTCAGAGAAGATTCTAGCTATATGGCCTAGGTATTTGGGAATATATTTTCAGTCTTGTAAGTCTCTATTCTGGGAGCTTGGGGGTTGGAGGAAAAACTACTGTAACATAACGGCACCCCATGTTGGGTGCCATATGTAAAATGATTATTAATATGGATATAAATGTGTAAACTTAGTATAGTGGCAGTTTATCTTTAGCCAGCTATTTACCCAAATAACACAGGGAGACTATGATTAACTTACTTAGCCTTGAGCACAATATTCGATGCAATTATTATCCTAAACCTCCAGACTAATCTAGCTTCCTCCCAGCCAAAATCCCCATTATATTTGCATTTTTCTATCCTTGACTTGCTCCAGTTTTCTTCTCCTGATGCTTCCTGGACCTCTCCTCATGGCTCAGTCCCTACTTCCTCTCTCTTTCATAGTCCAAAGTATAGATACTCAAAGGCTATCTTGAACATGTAGAAATAATGTACAACAATCCATTTCTCCTTTGAATAAATGCATTAGCTCTTTTGTGGTATTGCTTTACACTCTCCTCAAACTGTCTAACATACATTAGGTTCTGGTCTAGTTCAGGAAACTTCAGGGTCATGGCAGCCCTGTCTAGCTTCTAAAGTGAGAGTCTGGTATCTCTCCAGATGTTCCCAATCATTCTCCACTTCCCTCCAGCATGACCTAGCTCAGTGCCCTGCAACTGAATACCTGTTCCCTAACTTTACTATAGTAGCTAAAATTCAGTGCAGGTGGGCCAGAGAGATGGCTCCATAAAGGTACGTGCTGCCATGCCTGATAACCTGAGTTTCATCCCCAGGATCTACGTGGTGGGAGAAAGCTCAACACTCACAAGTTGTTCTCTGACACACACACACATACACACACAATGGCACTCATGCCCACATACACACACAAGACAAGTAAATAAATTAAATACAGGGTTTTTTTTAATAGGTGTGGATTGGGACCTTAGCATGCAGCACTCTGCCCACCACACTGTGGATCTTAAAAATAACCTCTGGTAGACTGAAAATGGATTCGTGTTTCCAAGTAACTGCTCATCACTCTCTGGACTATGAAGGGTACAATGTTCTCTTATCCCATCATATTTGAGGGATCTCACTTGGCCCTTGACAGCCTCGGGCCACAACTAATGACTCCAGACATCCTAGTTAGATATGCACCATCATCCCTAAACAGCTTTTTCTTTGCTTGGAGGCAGTCAGAGCTTAAAAGCTTTGGAGCTTTCAGAGCCAGGAGGCTTGAAAGACCTATTAACAAGAAAAATTCTGAAATGTAGGTAGAGCTCAAGGATTTGAGGCCTGGAAGAGTGACTTTCCATGATTTCTAAGAAGCCACTTCAGATATCAAGGCAGCCTGGTAAGGCCACGTTTTCCAGATATGTGGGCCTCAAATCACCAGGATCTTTGTGCAGATGAAAAAGCCTGGCACGGCAAATGATCCATATGTAATGCCAAGCCTGCACTCATTTTTAACATAATTCAGTAAAAGACCAGAGGTGATCAGCTAAGTCTGTACACTTAGTCAATGACAAAGGAAACCATGAAAGACACAGTTACACCAGAACAATAGCTTTTGTTCAAGTCCATCAAGGTTTTGTTGATTTTTTTTTTTGGAAAACCTACTATGTGCTCAATATTTGGAACCAGAAGACTTCAGACCCTTCCTTAAAATGTATTTCCTCGCACAAGACTTGAAATACATCCCCCAAAGGCACCATTGTTATACATACAAGTGAACACAGCTGCTTCTTCAGTCTTACAGACTTTAATGGCTTTCCACCATCCAACTACAGACTAAACAGGTAGACCAGGCCTACTCAATCCCATGCAGGCCAAACTCTCCTGTATTAAACACTTCCTTATAGCCAAGAGTCAGCCATATTTACTCACTTCCGACCTGTGTTGGGTGGTCTCCATTGTCAACTTGACAAGATTTAGAATTGCCTTGGTGACAAACTTCTGTGTAAGCCTGTGAGGACATCTCCAACAAGTTTAGGAAGGAAGACCCACCCCGAATGTGGGAATCACTGTCCCATAGACTGGCATTTCACACCAAATGAAAAGGAGAAGGTGAACTATGTTCCTCCATTCACCTCTTTCTGCTTCCTGATTGCTGATGTTATGGGACCAGAAGCTTCACACCCCCCTCACTATGCCTCTCCCAAAAGAAGCCCTTCCCCCCTTCCTTAAGTTTCTTCTGTTGAGTATTTTGTCACAGCAGTGAGAATAAGTAAGACGCTGGGATTTGAAAGGTTCCTTCAAGCTCAAGGATTTGGAAATGTCACCCTTTCCTGCTTAGACATGCTTCTCCACAGTATTTTGCTTGCTTGCTCTTCATGGACCATTTCAAGCATCTCACTCATTTCTTATGACCACTCCTACATCTTTGGTCCTGACAAGATGCTCTTCACATTTGTGCAACATGGAAGGACAAGATTCATGGACTTTTTCCTCCTATTCCCTGCCCTCACTTCTTGACCATTTACGAACACTCCATTGTCCTCTATGAGGCTCCGTGGAAGATATGCTTTGTCTACAACATCTCTAGTAAGCATAAGTGACAGTCTTGACCTACAGTCAGCACTTGTAGATGAGGAACAAAGCTCTGGAAACTTTGGTGCATGGGTCAAGTTCACACAGCCAACAAGTGGCAGAGCCAGCTGCCTTGGGCTCCTATGCCCTCATGTTTCCCTACTGTGTTACTTTTCTAATTAATAGGATAAAAAAAAAGTACTTGACAAAAGTAACATGAGAAGGGTAGGTTTATAATGGTTCCTGGCCTGAAAGGATTGTCGGCCATGTTGTCGGGCACAGTGGCAGGAGTTTGAGACAGTTAATGGCACTGCATTCACAAGAAGGCAGCAGAGATGGATGCTGATGTCCACTTGGCTTCCTCTTGCTTTTTATTCATCTCAGAAACAC
Organism: Meriones unguiculatus; assembly: GCF_030254825.1. NCBI lineage: Eukaryota > Metazoa > Chordata > Mammalia > Rodentia > Muridae > Meriones > Meriones unguiculatus. The sequence goes on from NC_083366.1 coordinate 60,828,689, forward strand.
TCCACACTCCAAACTGCCCGGGTGGGTTCTCTCTCCTCAGTGGAACTTTTCTGGAAACACTGTCATGGATACGGCCCTGGCTGTGTCCAGGACAATTCTAATCTAATCGAACTGACAACGAGGAGTCCTCATCCTGCTCCTCCATACACCTTCTGATGTCATACTGAACTCAACCTTCAGGAAGATTCTCTAGTATGCTCTCCTAGGACACAGCGATCCCTGCAACGTGGGGGAAAAAATGTGCAAGAAGTTTGTAACGGGAGAGCAGGTGGCGAGGCACAGGTGTGGGAGGCCTGTGCCACAGTTATGCAGTCTGTTGCTTTCTGGGGATCTCTCTCTATTTTTGTCTGTCACTGAGGTGATTATTAGTAGTTATCAGACACCTTTTATCAATGTCTCTAATCTACAGAGTCAGCCTAAACACCCTTTGTTTCTAACTACATCACACCGGATCTTCATGTTAGACATTTTTAACAAGCCTCAAAGGCTCTGTTGATGCCGTCTCTCCTTTTATTCTCCAATTTTGCTAGTGCAGGGGACAGCCTGTCCTAGTAATTATTACTAGGCTAATGTCAGGTTCAGCTTAGCACAGAAAATACCTCTTCAGTGTAGGTTTCTTTGCAAGAGATCAAAACATTTTTTTTTAATGGCAACATCAAACAGAATCAACATGTAAACACATCTCAATAAGGATTCTTTCCCCTCCAGTGATTTCTCAATATCTGGAACTGTTTATAAGTTTCCTTTGCTTTCAGATGGTAACATAGAACATTAGTTTCTTCTTACCTTCTTCTGAGACTCTTTATCATATTTACTGACAGTGAGTGTTTTGGGTTATGTTTTTGGCGATTTTCTGGAACTAGTTAGGTTTGCCACATGGCTTGACTTCGGAGGTCAGGAAGGAAAGTGGTATCCATTTTTAATATCACATTGTTTTTCCTCATGGTCCCTCCTTTTTCCTATTTTCCCTTTGCAAAGGCTTTATACTAAATGCCTTTGCACTACCCATCCCTAGCCTTTCCTAGTCTTTTCACTTGATCAGCAAAAGAAAAACGGCATGAGATTAAAATCCAACCAACGGCTCTTTCTTTACAACATAGAGGTACCGCTCATCCACTCCTGACTACAAAGGTGAGAAAATTCGGACTACTGATATGGTGCCTTGGGGGAACCAGCATAGCTTGTTTTACCTGTTTGTGAATAATTCGCCAGACCTGGCATTTCTAAGATGCTCTCTGCTCATTAGAAGCCCCAGGAAAGCCACATGAGCCGAAAATTGTACTGGGTTCTACAGGTGGCCTTCTTGTTAGCTCAGAAACATGAAAAGACTCCACTGAAAGTCAGGAGCAACACAAGCAAGCAGTCTCTGAATACTGTGATTTAACACTGTTCTGACAGAGTTGGCCAATCTAATTACATAAGAAAAAGAAAGAAGGGATTTAAAAAAAAATGGGGAAGAGGTAGCAAAATTACAGTTACCTGTAAATCCTAAATGACTAAAAGCTAAGCAGGTGAGATGGACACATTTACCTGAAAATCCCACAGGGGAACTGAAGGAAATAGGAGAAAAATCAATAACTTTTCCAAATGGTAGTCTGTTACATGGCATATCCCATTTTTAATAACATTAAAAGTGTAAGATACCTGGGGATGCACTTCAAGAGAAATAGGTAAGAGTATATGCAACTAAACACTGCTGATGGACAGAGAAGACACGGACAAATACAAAGATCTGCTCTGGCCTACAATGGAGTCAGCATCAGGAGAGCAAGTCTTCCTAAATTAGTATGTCAACTTGATATGACATTTAAACCCTTATAAGGAAGCTAACGCTGAAGTTCATAAAAGACAAGTAAAAGAGAGTTGTCATAAAGAGGATGTAAACAGCAATAATCAAAGATTAACTTACTGGACTTTGAAAGATACCATTCTCCTGAGAGTAAAACAGTGCAGGTATGCCAGAGGGGCCAGCAGGATCAGCACAAACCCAGCAGAGCCCCAAACAGACTGCAGTTCAATGCATGACAACGTTGGCATTTCAGTCTATCAGATAAAGAAAGAGGGACTTTCAATAACAAAGGATGACCATCCAGATAGATCCCTAGTTCATATCCTACATAAAAACAACAGCCAGAGGACCAGAAGGTCAAATGAAAAACGGACAACAACAACAACAAAAATCTGAGGAAGATCCTTGGAAGTGTGATGCAAAGTAGGAAAAGCCAGTCCTGCAAGGTGACCCACTCCTGGGCCATTCCCTTTGTCTGGATTATCTAGAGCAGATAAGAGCCACAGAGCTGGTGAGCAGATCCGTGGATATGGCGAGCCTGGAGGAGGGGGAGTTGGGGAGTGACTGCTTGACTGGGTACAGGGTTTCTTTGGGCGACAATGACAATGTTCTGCCATTAGCTTGTGGTAATGGTTGTGTAACTATAAATAAAAAAAAGAAACCACTAAGTCAGACTGAAGAGTAAGTTATATCCCAACAAAGTTATTATTTTAAAACTACTAATAAGATGAGACAATTTAAAAAATATAATTATCCACTGGAGAGGACCTAAATATGTCAAAAACTGTAGAGCCAAGAAGAATCTGACAACATAATTTTTAAAGAAAATCCCGAATGAAGGAAATATGAAAAGCCAAGTGGAAAAAAAAAAAGCAGTAAGACAAACATCCTAATCTTCTGAGTTGCTAAGCGCTTCTCTGGGCCCACAGGCAGGAGGAACCTACCAGCCAGCAGGGAAGTGGGCAGTGACCCAGCACGCACATTTCTCACGAGAAACCTAACACCTCTCGGACACATAAAAACGCACCCAGCATTCCCTCCGATCAGAGACGCCCACGGTAAAACTACAAGAAATGAGCGATTTCGCCTCTCAAACTGGCAAAGATCACGGACATCTACAGAGGACAGACACCCTCAAGCAGAGCTAGCGGGAGCCTGGCTACGGGGCCGGCCAAACTGGAGGCCGATTTGGCAAGGCTCGCCCAGAAGAAAACAGCATATTCCTTTTGATCCAGCAATATCCCTGGAGTAATTTCTCCCCCAGAGAGGCTTGCTGACACACAGAGCGCTATTTTTAAGAAGTTATTCAGCTGAAGCACTGTTCACGGTAGCAAATGACTTCAAACAATTAAACACAAGTCCACTAATGTGCGAATGAATACATTATGACAAAACCTGTATGGAAATATTGTTTAGACACTAAAAGGAAGCTGCGGCTATGTTCTGACTAAGCAAATTTGATACACTCTGAAACAACAGAGGAAAAGAGCGCCATGTAAGGTACACAAAAAGGTTCATTTCTTTTAAAAGTGGGAATGAAAAAGAATTGTTAAGATTTTTTTGTTTGCTTTTTTGGGGCGTATATGTGTGAGTAAGTTAGTATATGTATGAGTATGTGTGTATGTTTATGTATGTGTTTATATGTGTGCATGTGTGTATACTAGAGTATGTGTGTGTGTGTTTATGCATGTGTATATGTATGTATATTTGAGTATATGTGTGAGTGTGTGTGTTTATACATGTATATATGTGTATGTGTATATATTTGAGTATATGTGTGAGTGTACTTGTGTGAGTATATATGTGTGTATGTGTGTGTATATGTATGTGTGTATATGTATAGATGTGTATGTCTATGTATGTGTGTGTGCGTGTGTGTGCATGTGTGAGTGTATGAGTGTCTGTGTATGTGTGTGTGTTTTGCTAGAATTGATCCTCTCCTAACACATGTGGGTCCCAGGGATTGAACTTGGGTTGTAAGCCTTAGCAGCAGGTGCCTCTCTCCACTGAGTTCATAGAGGAGAAAAGCATGGTCAATTAGAGGGAAACTACTAAAAAAAAAAAAAAATCAAATCACAAGACTACAAAAAGACTACAAGCCCGGGAGTCAGGGGATGACTACAAGGGAATAGTGTTTTCCAGACACAGCCAGGCTGGCGCACACAAGACCTCACAGCAGTTGAAGGCCAGCATGATGGTAAATTTTTCTAATCCCAGGTGCTCAGGGAGCTGAGGCAGGAGAATTGCCTGGAGTTGGGGCTAGCATTCTGGGTTACAGTAGCCAGTTCCAGGCCCGCCTAGCCTATAGGGTAAAACCCAGTCTCAAAAAAAAAAAAAAAAAAAATTACAATATAACTATAAATAAAGGGTGTATTTTTTTTTTTTTTAAAAGAGACAAGTAGCCAAGGATGGCCTAAAGCTTGCTGTATGGCTGAGGATGGCCTTGAACTTCTGATCCTCCTGCCTCCACCTCCCCTGAGCTGGGGCTTCAAGTATATACCAATGCTGGGGATTGGACTTAAGGCCTGTGCACTCAATGTAAACACTCTTACTATATCCAGAACCCACCCCCAGGAATTTTAATGAAACCATAAACAAAACTCAGACTTCCTGATCAGCTAGCCCTCAAATCTTCCCTCTGACTTCCAATGCCTTGTGCATTTGGATAGCCTCGTGGAAGAGTATGGAAGATCCATGGCTTGATTCTGAGCTTCATGCTGTCATGCTTCTCGTACCTATATTTAGAACTAAAGAACTATCTAATACTTTCTTAAAACTAACTGACTCATTACAAGAGCAATGGTAGTACTTTCATATCTATGGGAGATAATTTTGGCTCAGACCGTGTAACCAAACTGTGTCTCTAGATTTGTCTTTCTGTGTTGCTCAGCCAAAATAGAGCAATAAAACAAATTCATTTGTTAAGAATTCAGCCATATTTTTTCACTCCTTCTATTTAGCAAATATCGACCAATAACTTTCCACCTTCAATTCTAAATATACTGACCCATAAATATGTACTTTGGGGGAAAAATGGTATTTTAACAAATTGAAAAAACCTAAAACTAAAAGAGGTCTCATTAAGTGTTATGGGCAGACATAGACACGCTTATTTCCTTCTGGGGTGCCATGATTTGCATAGTAAATGTTCCTGGAAGGTACAAGGTTTGGATGTCAAAGGTCCCCCAAAGCCAATGCATATCCCTAAATGACATTACTTACTGAGCCACAGCTTAGTAAGATTTTTTTTCTAGTCAGTGGGGGTCCCTTTTGGGAGCCAGCAGGACCCTTGCCTTCTCTGCCTTCTCTTTCTCCTCACTTCTCTATTGCTTGCATATAGCCCAGGCTGGCCCGGAATTCCCAAGTTGAAGAGGCCAGCCTCGATCTCCTGATCCTCCTGCTTCTACTTTGCAAGTGGTAGGATTATAGTGTTTACCAGGGATACCAGGCTTCTGAGCCTTTTCTTTTCATCTTGGCATTCTGGCTGTGGCTGGGTAGCTCTGTTTAGCATTCACTCTCATCATGACATGGTCCCTCACCCCCAACCAGCACCAGCCAACTATGCCCTGAACAGGCCAAAACTGACAGAAAAAAACAAAACAAAACAAAACAAAACCTTCTCAGATTAAGGTTTGCTCAACAGTTGTGCCTGGTATTGGAAACACGGCAAACTACTCCAGGATCTTAAAGAACTTTACTGCCACGAAAGTAAACCAACCTAAGTGCTAACAGCACTCTAAATACTGACCTTATCCCCACCGGTAAATAGCTCCCACTCATCACCACAGAAGCTTTTCCTCACCCCGGACAGAGATCAATACAGAAAACACGGCTGTCCAAAACCCAGACAACAATTGATTGTAGGAACCCTGTCTCAATGAACACAACTTTAACACAACTCCTGCACCGAAGGCTCTGGAAACAGTGAGGAAGAAGGGCTGGGAGGATAGAGTCAGGGGAGCAAGATGTCTGCTGTGAGATCGCGTCTCCTGGAAATGGCAGGGAAGGTTCACCTGTGATTCCCTAATAATATGGCTGCCTACACAAGACCTGGAAAAGAGCCACGCTAACAGACGTGCTTACACAGAAGGTGGAACTATGATGTTGCCACACCCACAGACAGAGGGCTGCAAGCAGCTAACAACTGCTGGTGGTGGGAGAATTAGTGTCCTCCATGGGTGAGCCCTAACTGTTGCCCAATTCTAAGCAGTCAGCCCAGAGCACGTGTACACATAAGCAACACTCACTGGACTCAGCACTACATATCCATGACTGACACATATATGAATTACATATCAAATATACACATATGTCAATTGAAGAAAAGGTGCACATGAATTTGAGAGGGAATGAGGGGTAAGAGACAGGGACGTGGGAGGGGTTGGAAGAAAGAACATGGAGGGGGAAATGACAATTATAGTCGTAATTAAAAAATGAAAGCCCTTTTACTTTGTACTTTGGTTATCTCTGGAATTCATTTCAGCACCGGAAAGCTAAAACACAGTGTAATTACACATGGGGAAGGTGAAATTTGAAGCTGCTCTGGAAGAATCTAGGTATACAAGAAATGTATTAGCAGGAGGAAAGGAGTCTCAGAAGCAAAGGGAGTGAAAGGATCAAGGCTTGACAGACGGCTGGGAGGGCCTGTGGCATGAGGGACCACAGAAAGATGTATGTCACTGGAGCACAGACTACAGTGAGTGAGGTTAGAAAAGACTAAATCCAACCCTCAATACAGCCTCAGTGCCCAGAAACCCCCAACAAGAGAGGGGGACACACCTACTGAGCCAAGGGTGCTTTCCATGGCAAGTAGTGAAGGGACAAGAGCCTGAGAGGGAGGGAAGTAAGAGGCAGAGAGAAACGAGCATAATGGCAGGCAAAGATGCTTTTAAGAAACTGAGAAGAGAAGCAGCATAGAGAGCAGGGATGAGTGCTGACTAGGGGGCTCTTGGCTTGGCCCAGCCAAGAGCCAATGTAGATAGTAGGAAGAAGAGTTTCCAGAATTTAGGAGATGGAGATGGCAGCTCCCTAAACTGTACGTTGAGTTCCTTATGTGGTAGTCTATGTGAATGTAGGGGTGGGGACAATGGGACAGGAGTAAAGGGTTTCTGGGCATACAACGACAGATTAAAAACAATATAGTTCAAAAGCAAAGGCTTAATGAACCCAAGGTGTTTCTTTCCATGCTCGCCAGTGTTGCATTCTGGGACGTCACTGCAGCCTCGGTTCTGAACACACAGAATGCAGGGCACATGCTGTCAGGCCACAAAACACCAGCAAGCAATGCCCGGGATGTCACAGCTTAGGCTGGAGACCATTGCACATTATGAATTGCCATGTTTTTGCTATACATACAAAACCCTCTGCTTTTATAGAAACATAATAGCTTCATTACGGAAAGCAAAGCTACTTCTCATTATTTTCTCACTGCTAAGCCTCAGCATGTAAGTATGAAATTAGTTCATCTTTGGGCTGCGTTGTATGTGATACTTGATTTTAAAAACTGCTGTTTGAGTTGCTGACTTGAGTTTCATAAGAAAAGAATTCAGTGATTATTTTCTTGGACAAGGTCAGAACATTTAACCACGTCTGAAACAGCTCTACCTATACTTCCGGTGCTTGCTTGTTGGTTGGTTTGTTTTGGTATACACTTATGCTAAACTGTGCTCGAAGCATTCGTTTATAAACTTACAATAAAAATAAACTCTGAAAATCTTTAAGACAGTCTATACTTTGAAGGCTTAAACAGTCAGCCAATATTTCATTCTTTATGTGAAAATGCTCCCGCTTCATTAACATGCAAATTTGTATTTTTATCCGTAAAAAAAGGCCAAACTGAATGTGCACCAAAAGATTGTCCAAAAATAATACTTGATGATTTGCCATCAGTGGAGCTTTGATTTTTATATGTCTTTTATTTACCTATGTACCCAGGACTAGTCTCTCAAGTGAAAGTGGTCATGCTTGGAAAATGTTGAAAAAGATCTGGAGAATTTGGAGTCCTGGACCTCAGTAGTAATACTAATGTGGAACAAAGGGAGGGAGAGTATGATTTCGGGAACAATTGGAGGTTAAGGAAAGAATAAAGAAAGGGACATGATTTATCAATAAGGAGTTTAAAGGAAGGTGTCCACTGTGTTTTAGAAGGAGGCCTGTGGGTGTTCTAAGAGCTTAAAGAGAAAATTGAGGTTAACAGGAAGATAATGAAAAAGCAAGAGGAAGAGAGAAAGATAGCAGAGAGGACACAGGTGCAGAGAAACGGAGTCCAGAAAGTCTGACAATGGCCCCATGGAAGGGAGAGGCTTGCTCCTCTGAGACCAATGAACAGGGAGTGGACAATGAATGGCCCCATGGAAGGGAGATGCTTGCTCCTCTGAGACCAGTGAACAGGGAGTGGACAGATGGACATCTAAGACTGTGCGAGCAATGGACACAGCAGCAGAGGAGAAGAGAGGCAAAGGGTTCCTATCAGAGTTCCTGGGGACTGTGAAAAAGCAAGAGGAGTCATGTCCTTCCACAGACAGTGGGGATGAGAGTGAGTCTTTAAGACACTGGCTCTGGACACGGCCCACAGCAAACGTGACTGACACAGACTGGAGGACAGACAAGAACTCTGAGCAGCTGCAGAGTTGTTGACAGAAAGGATGGCATGACTCTGAATTACTACAAATGAACAGAGACACTTCATTCCCATGAGATTTGAACCAGCAGGGAGACAGTGTGCCCAAAGGGCCAGGCAGAATGACTAAGGAGCAGGGGCATGACAGCTCCAGGAGAGTGACCCATGGGTTCCACAAAACAGAAGGAAAGGCCCATTTTATATTTTGTGAGTTATTACAAGATAGGAATCCAAGGGTTCCAAATGCAAAACTATGGCAGTCATATAGGTCATTCCTATTTTGGATAGCACTGTTCGTATACACCTGTTGAAATGCCATATACCCCATAACTATAGTGATTGTTTCCTATGTTTCCCTCTGCTTTTGAGACGAGGCCATCTGTAGTCCATGCCAGCCTTAAACTTGATATATATACCTGAAGATGGCCTTGAACCTGCCTCCACCTCCCAGGAGCTGGGAATATAGCTTATCCCATGATGCCTGGTTTATGTGTTACTGGGGCCGGAACCAGGGCTTTGTCTGCTATGTCGGCTCTCTACTAACGGAGTCACATTCATCTCCCAGGTTTTATAGGTTTATCAGCCATTCTGTAAAAATGCCCTGGGGAGGGGGGTGCCCAGGAGTCGAGATCGCTTGCTGCTCTTGCAGAGGACCTGGATTTGATTCTGAACACCCACAGCCGACAGTGCACAGTTGCCTGTGACTTCAGCTTTGGGGCATCTGATGTCCTCTCCTAGCCTCCACAGGCACCATGCATGCACAGGCAGGTACACACATCCATGTACATCGATGAAACTGAAAATGTTTCAGGAGATCGGAATACCAACCGCCTTCCTTGGATCCCTTCCACACTGCGTATACCTCATACACATCAAATCATCACACTACAGCCCAGACATCTGGGTAAATAAAATAATCCACGCTGAGAAAACAAAGAGTAGTGCCACACAGGAGGAGCTGCAGGTTTTGTGACTATTAAGGTCTTGAACGTTCTAAGCGGGTCCTGTGTGTGGTGGTGTCCCTACCTGCCATCAAGGAGAATGAAATGAATGCTCATGGTGTGGAGACTGGGGGACAGTGGGTCAGAGGGAAGAATCGGGACAAACCCCTCCGAGACCAGGTGGGCTCCCTTACTCAAACATAGGGAAATGTCCTGTCATCATTTCGTCAAAAAGAAGCAGCACACAGCGCCGCTCCAAGTCCGAGAGGGCAGCGTGCAGACGCCCTGAATTACATCCCCCACTTTTCAACAAACTCAACTCCTTTTCATTGCTGGGAGAGGGTTCTCCAAAAGGAACGGGGACGTGGCCTGAGAGCGTGCGAATCCTTGGGAAGCACTGGAAATCTCGGGCCTTGCTGGCAGGAGCTATGTGGGTCCCACTCACAGCTATGCCGTCTTTCTCACAAAGCGGCACCAGGCTTCTCCTCTCTATGCCACAGCCTTGTTTGAAGAGTGTGGGCCAGCTGAGAAATGTTAACGAGGCTGCCCCATGCTCAGCAGAGCATCTGGTGCCTAGGGAAAGTTAGAGGGTGCTATTCCTCTTCGACAGCCACGGGAAAGTATTTTGGGGGACATGGGGAAGGCAAGAAGCAGCAGCTGTGAGGCAAATAAGTGTCAAGTTGGGGAGAGCATTTGCTATCTTAATTTATAACTCCTTAAAAGTAGGCTGCACAGAGGAATGAAAACGTGCCTAGATTAGAAATCAGCTTAAGGGGACTGGAGAGATGTTAAGGGCAGTTGCTGCTCTTGCAGAGGCCCTGAGCTTTAACCTAACCATGTGTAACACCAGGTTCAGGAGATGCAGCACTCCCTCTGGCCTCGGGGGGAAGTGCACACAAATGCAAATACTCACAGTCATAAAATAAGTACATCTAGAAATAAGGAAACTAATCTGTGAATGCTCCTACAGAAGAGTTAAATAGTAGGGTCAACCCAACTGCCCATCATCTTGTATTCAATTGCAACCAAGAGGAAAGGAGCAATGCATTGCTGCCAGGAGGCTTCACCTTGACAACATTACGCTGAGGAGAAAGGAAGGTGGCCACAGGAGTCCATGGAGCATAGCGTTCTATTTGTGTGAAATGACTGCAATAAGCAAATGTATATATAGCAAAAGCACGTTCATGGCTGCCAGGAGCTGAAAGTGGTAGACTGGGAGAAAACGAGAAGGGACAGCTCATGGGTATAGGATTTCCGTTAGGGGTGATGAAAGTTCTAAAATTTACGTCCAGAGTTGCAGTGCATTGTACTTTTTTTCCCGCCTGGTCCCACTTCCATCTACCGAAGGAGGAACCCTCCTCTTCCCTGGGGGAGGAGATACACAGTGTGAGATCCAGCACTCACGACCATCAAAGCCATGGTTCATCTTCTGTTGGGGACGTTCTCAGGGAGAGGTAGAGGAGTTTGTCCTCTCCTTTCTTTCACTTGCTACTTCATCCTCTGTCCTCACATGAGCCTGGCAGTTAAATGGATCTCTGTTCCACAAAGGTCTTCGAGTACCCTAAAGTGGATGAGTCCTTCCTACCTACTTTAAAGCTGGCACCATCGAGAGGAGTTTCTGAAGCATTGGTTTTTCACTTGGCCGTACCTTGAAGACAAGATTCCTAACCTAACAGGTGATGTCACCATCTTTTAGGGAACAAATTACAAGGAGAATATTAAAAAGCCTTTCCTTATGCTCTACAGGAGTTTGATTTATCAGAGAAACATGCCAATGATTGCATACAAAGTAGCTCTAACATCCAGGATCAGCTGAGTTCCAGGAAACCAAACTTCTTCATTAAAATCAGCTGGTGTTTTTATGAGAATGCTGACTAAAAAAAAAAAAGACCACTCAGTCAAAGACTGCCAGTTCATTTACTTGCAAAAATAATTGTCAGCCCAATCATTAGCATCACCAGATTAATAATTCCTACATTAACTAGTGGCTCCTCACCACAAAAAGCAGAAAGGGAAAAAAAAAAAAAAAAAAAAAAAAAAAAAGGCCCGCCTGTGTTATTGGAAGCCTCCAGACATTAAACATGGAAACATTCCTCGAAGAATTTCCAGGTAAGGTGTTTTACTACGCAGGACTCATAAAGGTTCTCGGAGCGTGAAAGTCTCTTCATAAAGTACTCAGCTCTGGAGACCCCCCAAACAGATGATGAAGCATCATGTTTCCCGGGGCTTTATGCTGGTGGTCAGCAGAGTGCCGGCAATAAAACAGAAACTCCGACGGAGGCGAAGCACATTCGGAGGCCATAAAGGAACCCGCTGGGCCCAATTCCCATCAAGAGGTGCCGACTCCATTTGAGGGGAGTCACCTGCAAGTGAGCGGGAGCACCGCCACAACTGACAGCCAAGGGATGCTACAAAGCCATCCCGGGGCACTTCCAAAAGAGAAACGGAAGTTTCCAAGACCCATGAAATCAAGGATTCCATGTGTTTCTCGATGTCAAAATAGTAACAATAACATAATAGTAATAATGATAATTAGGGAGGGAGGATGGGATTGGGAGGGAATGAGGGAGCGGGATACAGCTGGGATACAGAGTTAATAAAATGTACCTGATAAGAAAAAAATAAAATTAAAAAAAAAATAATAATGATAGTGATGATGGTGATGATGATGATGATGATGGCCTTGGGGCTAGAGAACCAGCTCAGTGGTTAAGGTTACTTGCTACCCTTGCACTGAGTGTGAGTCCCAGCACCCACATGATGGCTCACAACTGTCTGTAACTCCAGTCCCAAGGGGTCTGATTCCCTCTTCTGGCCTCCGTAGTCACTAGCGATGCAGGTGGTACATAGATAGGAATCCAGGTAAAACACCCATACGTGTACAGTAATTAAATTAAAAAAAAAAAACTTAAAGGAAAAAAAATGTCCTGGAAACCTGTGAACTTGAGATTGCTATGAAAGATTAATCTATGTGGCTTAATGACTTATATGTTATTCTTAATGCTTCATGGCAGGGGGTTTGTATCCAAATATAAAAATACAGGGCCCTGTTTGGCTTGTGTTTGAGAAGAGTCAAATCACAATTCATGGGATTTGAGGGTGGCTCTTCTTTCTTATAAAGTATGTGCGTGTGTGTGGCGAATAATCACATAGCTGCAGGTATGTGCACTAGGCAAGTGCATGAAGGACACGAGTGTCCTGCTCCATTGTCCTTTCCCCCTGAGACAAGTTTGCTGTCTTGGAGCTAGGCTCCTAGCCAGCAAGTCCCAGCCATCCTCCTGCCTCTGCCCAACCCACCTCACAGGTTACAAAAACCATCCTACCTTTTGCTGGGTGCCTGGGATTTGAACTCTGGTCCTCATGTGTATGCAGAAAACACTCGTACCCACTGAGCCATCTCCCTATCCCCTGGAGCTTCCCCTTAATAAATAAACTTTGTTGGCATTTCACGACTTCAGATCACACCAATACACTGAGGTTACTTTTAGCAGCTCTCAAAAACATGGTCGGTGTCATTAAGAGGATGTGTAAGCTGCCTTGTACATGTTTCAGCATCCAACGCTCAGGATAGCGTCAGAGCCTTTCGTTACACTACCTCACTTTTAAACACTGATGCTCTCCAGCTCAGGGAGTCGCTTTCAGTTCATGCTCATGCATATGTATGCTTCTTTGTATTTAGCCACACCTTCACAATTCGATTTCTGCAGAAGCCTTTGCAGAGGCATTTGCCAATTAATGAACACTAAACACAAAGGTGCCTTGGAACCTATGAAGACAGTGCCAGCAGGATGATCGCTGACTGAGGATGGAAGGGAGCTGTCGACACTGGAGTTATTCTCGCAGTTCTGACAGTAACGATGAACCATCAAAAGGCACAACAAAACACATCAAATTAGATGCTTCTTGCACAGGCTTGCAGGACTGTTTTAAATACAGCAGAGAAAGGCCATTAAACAGGACTGCTATGCACTTGATTTTTAACTACAGTGGCTTTATAGTCTGAATCTTCCAGCGCAAGTCAGAATAACAGCCCCCCCCCGAAAAAAAAAAAGAAATGTTTCTTGCCACTGCAGGGGTGCAAGAGGAATGGAGAAACAAAGTGCTCTTTGCAACACGGAAGCAAGCGCACCTGCCTGGCAGCCTTGCCCCCTGACAAGCTTGTGTCACCCTTGCTGCCGAAGTTCTACCTCTTCCCAGAACCACGTCAGCAACATTTGGGATCATACTCTCGTCAGCCGCTCTGCTAACAATGGGAATTTTTGAGAGAAAATTTCCTAAGGGGAACAACTCCAGAGCGAAGGTTCAACATTGTTTTCCCATCCAACCCTGATGCAGGAAAGTACTTCTCTGCACAAATCACACACGCACACAGACCTGGAGCAAGCAAGGCATGTGACCAGGAAGCTGGCCTCGACAGACTCAGGAGAGGTGTACCGACCAAGGCAAAAGATGCATTATAGCTCTGTGTCAACCAACTATAAAATTCTCGGAACTTATATGTTGAACTTTGAATGGATGGGTTGGGCCGTTGCCTGTCTACATGCAGAGCACACACACTTATGCACAAATGCACACATAAAAGTTTATAAACCTCAGAGTTCTTTAGCCTTTTAAAATACTACAAAATGGCCTTTCCTTCTTTTCCTTTTTTCCCCCAATTGTTTGTCATTTTGCTAGCTTCTCTTTTGCCTCTGTATGAAAGCTGTTCTCGGCTCTAAGTCCTACTACAGATAAATTGCAAGATAAAATGAAATCACTATCCTGATTCATGAGAGCATTTGAAGGCCCTCCAAAAGGGAGTGTTTCTCCAAACAGAAAGAGACCATTAAATTTTAAAGGCAAGGCTATCATCAAAACGAGGGCAGAGAAAAGTACACATAAGTCAGGTTGGCGGGCTCATATTGATAAAGCACAGATAAATGCTATCTCTGAATAACATACCCGAGACAGGCTGGCCTGGATTTATGAATGAGTCGTACACAGAAAGTTCATTTGTAAATCAGTTACTTAGAGCTCCAAGCTCATTTTTGCAGGGGAATCATGCTGTAACTAGTGCTTACTTGTTTAGGAAGGCGATGGAGGGACAGTGAGCGCATAGGCAGGTGCATTCTGCTACCAGTAACTCTCAAACACACTGCTCCTGTCTGTGCTACTCCTACGATGGTCAGGGAGCCTGGCTTTGTCGAGCGTCCACCGGTCTCTCTCTGCTTCTTACAGGATCTAAATGCTTCCTCCAAGACAGATAGAAAAAATAAAGCACGGCAATCATCTTATATACTGAGCCTTCAACCACTCTCCTCAGGCCCATTTCCTGTGTTCAGTTGCCTGGCAATCAAAGGCTACTCCAGACTTCCCATCAGTAAAGACTCACTGCTATCTGGGCGCCACATACATGCTTGAGAGTCTTAAAGAACAGGATGCAAATGATGACACCTCTCGGGTGACAAGGACGGGGATAATGGGAGGAAAGGGACCCAGCTCTTAACAGGAGGAGGAGAGGAAAGAGGAAGAGGGTGAAGAGGAGGAGGAGGAGAAGAAAGAAGAGAAAATGAGGAATAGGGGGAGGAAGAGAGAAAGACACAAAAGGAAAAAAGGAAGAGGAACAGGGAGGTTCCTGACCAATAGGAGGGTTAGATAACAGGCAGGAGTTCCCTCCAAGGCCAGGATGGTCATGGTGGGACATTTGTCATGGTGGGTAGCATTGTATGTGGAGCTACCATGACTGCTTTTCCTTCCCTCCAAACAGATAACACTAAGAGAAGTTCAGATATAGATGGCTTGAAAGATGAAGAGTCCTGGCAACGCAAACTCAGTGGGCTCCTGCTGTACCTGGAATAGAGCTCTGAAAAGAACTGACCAGTGGGTGTGAAGGATGTTGGGGCAGGACGTTATCTGGTCTTAATGGCTGTGGTGAGGTGTCCAGCAACCCAACTTCTCTGGTTTCTATGCCATACAGCTTCCTTTCCCCAGCTTCCTGTGGCTAGCTACATCCACATAGCTAATTTCATTAACAAACCTCCAATAGGATCATTCCCTCTCCCTGCCTCTAGCTGCAAAAGATGCTTGAGGTCTCCCAAAGCCTAAGAAATGGCTGGACAGAGCCACGAGAGGAAAGGTCCTGCGTCTGGAAGTTGCCACCTCATAAAGGTACCCTACTCTGGCTGGAGAATACCCCCAGTCAACTGTAACACAACCAGAAGGAAACCTTTTCTTGACATCATGTCATCAAGAGCTAACTTGTCTGTTGCTGCCACAGTCCTGCTCTCTCCACTGTCACCCCAGGAAGTCATCCTTTGTGTTCGGCCACTTTGAACGACAAGCAGCCCTACACTGCGGAGATTTTTATAATTCTGCTTTGCCTTTGTGATTGTAAATGTGCTATAGACTTGTGAATGTGTTCATGTGTGAGCATGTGTGTGGGGGTACACGTACATATGTTTGCATTCATATAAACGCCAGAGGTAAATGTCACGTGTTCTCCTCAAAGGCTCATCACTTTTGCGAGGGGGGTGGGGTGGGACAGGGTATCCTGCTGGAGAGAGAACCTGGAGCTCACTGATTCAACGAGACGAACTGGCCAGTGAGGCCCATTGGTCCTCCTATCTCACCATCCCCTGATCTAGGATTGTGAGTGTACACGGCCACACCATGTGGAGGCTTGCTATTGAAACTCAGCTCCTCAAGACTTCGAGGCAACCCCTTTACCGAGGCTCCCCGGGCCTTGTTATTCTTGTGTCTCGACACAAAGTCTCCTGTTCATGTAGCCCCACCTATATAACCAAAAGCTAAGGTAGCTAAGGTAGTTAAGGTAGCTAAGGTGGCCTTGACCTCCCGGTCCCTCCTCCTCCCCCTCCCATGGGCTGGGATTGCAAGTGTGCACCACCACATAGTTTTTACATGCGTTCTCCTTCCCTCGCGATGGCTGCTGTATATAACACTAGAGAGCCCCCCTGGTCTTTTTAACTAGCAGAGACTGGAAAACTAACCATTAACCCATTAACTTCCCTATAGCTTCCTGAGCCAGTAGAGGTCTGAGTATCTTAGGGCTCAGACGGAAAAGAGAGGAGTTTTTTTCTTTGCTATGGGTCATTTCTCTCCTCCTCACTTCCCCACCTTCCTGAAATAGGAAAATGGGCGTTTTCCTATTGTTTTCAGATTCCACAAATAGATTCAATACACAGAAATATTTGGTCTTTGAAGAGAACGAGGCCATATTGTGTGTGTGTGTATGAGTGTGATGTGTGATATGTGTATGTGTGTGGTATATACATGTGTTTGTGTGCGTATGTGTGTTTCTGTGTATATGGTGTATGTATATATGTGTGTGTGGAGTGTGTATGTACATGTGGTATGTTTGTAGATGTGTGTGGATGGTATGTGTGCTGTGTGTATGTGTGTGTAAGGTGGGTATGTATGGGCAGTGTGTGTGTATGTGTATGTGTGGTGTGTATGTATCTGTATGTGACTAAATCCAGAGGTGTGCATCCCATGAACCTGAGAGAGAGCGGCTTGTTGGCTTCGTTCATTTATGTTGTTGATTCACTTATCTTGAGCCAGGATCTATCCCTCACTGGCCTAAAACTCCAGCTAGACCAGGTGGCCTCAGACTTGCAACCGTTTTGCCTCTCCCTCCATGCTTGGATTGCAGGCACATACCACCATATCAGGGCCTGCTTCCTTTCAAGAGAAGGAGAGACCCAAGAGGAGAAAAATAGAGCAAAGAAGGGAACCTGGAAGCTGTCCCCCAGCCTTGGGCCTTGGTTTGGAAACACCCTGCATGGAATTGCCAGAGGGCACAGTGAAGCCTCTGAATTGAAATGCAATTTTAAATGGATTTAGCCTAATTCAAAGGCAGCTTCTGGTTCTTTCTTGCTATTTTCCCACTGCAGCTTCTTGCAAAGTTCTCTGCCCTTATTTCATTACTAATCTCTATGAGAACCCAGGAGGAATAGATGCACCTTTAGAACATCCCTCTGGGGCTGGAGAGATGGTTCAGAGGTTAAGAGCACTGGCTGTACTTCCAAAGGTCCTAAGTTCAATTCCCAGCAACCACATGGTGGCTCATAACCATCTATAATGAGAACTAGTGCCCTCTTCTGGCATTCAGGCACACATACAGTCAGAATACTGTATAAAAAATAAATAAATATTTTGTTCTAAAGAACATGCCTGTGTTGGGTGGCCAGCTGCCATCTCGTGATCAAACGGTAGGCTCAGAAGCATCCTGGACCTTACAGCTGGATGGAGGTTAACAGTGCGGCTTCTCTGACCTCTAACTAGCCATGTCTATGGCAGTAACTCCAAACTGCTTCCCTGAATCTTTAGGGAAGATCCCCTCCTCGCCAGCCTCTCCTCCCAAAGTAATCCCCAAAGTAAACAAGCTATCCAGTGTGAATAATAGATTGTATTTACAAGGCACACGGAGACAAGCAGGAAACCCACAGCCTTCAGGAAGCTGTGGAAAGAATCCTTAGCCATAGTCTTTTTGATAGAATTGTTACAGGGAACCACTGACTGCCATTACAGTTAGAAAATGTATTCCCTGTGAAAAAATAATACTGAACTCAACATGTTAGTTTAACAGCACATAAAGGAGTCTTTATTCTTCCTGTTTCCACATACCTGCTTCTGCAGGAAGCCTGGAGGCCATTTCACGGGCTTGTTTTGCAATTGTCAGTGTCCACTCCACAAAAGATGTGACCCCTTTTGACGCTGCTCACAAAACATCAATTCATATTGGACCACACAATGCAGGCTCTGCCATGTTTTACAAACACCAGAGCCAATTCGCAGCTCATGGAAACTTCTCATTATTAAAAGGGTGTTCGACGTTGAAATTTCCATGTTGCAAAGGTTGTGTAGCCAGGGCTCAGATCCTGGACAATATTAGAACTTTCCTAGATCCATCTATGGTCATTACACCCTGAATAAAACTAGACCTGAAAGCTCAGTTAGGTCAAACCAGGTTAGCATATGCATGGGAGAAACCCAACAATTATATGTATGTATATATTATATACATAGCATTTGTGTGTGTGTGTATATATATATATATGTGTGTGTGTGTGTGTGTGTGTATGTATGTATATATTATATATAAACACGTGTATTTTATATATGACCCAACAATTATATACATATATGTATATATTATATATATTTATTATATGTATATATGTGTATATATACATATATATGTATATACATATGCATATATGTATGTGTGTATGTATATATGTATATACATATATATACACACATATATACATGGTTTTTAAAATTATGTGTATTCATGTGTGATTATGTGGGATATGTGCATGTGATTACAGGTGCCCAAGGGGGCCAAAAGTGGATGCTAGGGCCCCTGGAGCTCGAGTGTGGGCTGTCTGATGGAAGTGCCAGAAACCAAACTCAAGTCTTCTGCAAGAGCAGTGTGTGCTCCTAACAGCTGAGCCACCTCTCCAGTTCCCCCTCCCTGGCTTCCTTCTTTTAAGATTATCAAGCAATTTCCAGTTCGAGTTAACTGTAGAAGAGGCTAATGTTCTGTTCAGTTGTCTGTTGTCAACAGAATGTTTGTTTAGCATAATGACTAACTGAAATCAACTAAGGCCAAAAGAATTCGATTGTCAAGACACAATATCATGTTGGGAACAGGGTAGAGAGTCTCGGTTTCCTTGCCAAATGCTCAAAATGCAAACCCAGTCACTAACACACCCCTGATGCTACCCAGGACCCAACGCCATCCACAGTGCCCAGCCATTGCCCTCCAAACTAACTCTAATTGTGTTCAATAACTTCTGCTGGAGATGCTTCTAGCTTGTCACTGAGACTAAAAAAAAAAATAACAATAATATTGTCACCCTTGAGCCAGCACTGGAAACTTATGACTGACAAAAACAAGGGGCCAAAGCTACAAGGAAACTTCCTTAATAACACGGAGTAAGCACATGTCTGAGGAACCAGGGCAGTGACACAGTTGACCCCATCCTGGTCATCATTACTTAGGAGCTTACATCTAGGAAAACATGATGAAAAGCAAGCTGAAGAGTTGCCATTGTACCTAAAGACTGGGAGCTTCCAACTTAAGCACGTATGAGCTCATGCGTTTCTTTATGTATCTTCGAAAAGCTATTGTTACAGCATTTTGACACTCAAATTTGGTATGTCTGAGGCCCTGGGACTGATAGTGGTGTGTTAGTGGATTATAAGTGGGATTTTCCAAGCAAACAGTGATTTTGTAGCTTCTGTATCTGCTTTACGCATGTGTGTGCAGAGCCCAAGAGCAAGCCTGACATCTCTCTCAGGGGGAAAGGAGTGTCAACTTGAGAGTTGACAGCATAATACTGTCCATGGCTGCTGTTAGAAGGACAGCAACCTCCTTCCTTGCCTTTTATCTGGGAGGCAGGGACCCTGTAGCTCTACCTCACTGTCCTTCTAGCCTAAACCAAGAGCTTTCTGATCCATTTTTTTATTAGACATAAACCCTGAACATATACTCCTTCTGATTGTCCATCATCATTAGTCATTAATATTGGCACTCACCTCTCTGCTGAACATATGAGCCCAATCAGGAATACAATCATGAACACCTGGGAAATTATCTTTGATTGATAGCTCTCTTTATCCTTCAAATTCACCAGTCATGACGTTCTACGTGTCGACTTCCTTCAAATGTTTTGCAGTGAGTTGCCTCTTCTCCCTTTCTTAGTCCACTCTCCGAATGAACAGGCTTTCATGAGCTCTTTCATGAGCTGCTAACTCACCCACTCCAACTCTACCCCAACCCCACCCAGTAGCTGCAGCTCTCTCTATGCCCTGTATTCCCAAGATGAAACAGTGCACACTCTGCAGTAACAACCCATAGGCCATAGTAACCTAAGATGTTCCATGGACTGGGTGGATTAAACGACTCACTATTGGCTGCGGGTTGACTGGAAAGTAACCCCACTGTAAATCAGAGACCCCAG
The DNA here is from genome assembly GCF_030254825.1 of Meriones unguiculatus. NCBI lineage: Eukaryota > Metazoa > Chordata > Mammalia > Rodentia > Muridae > Meriones > Meriones unguiculatus. The sequence goes on from NC_083366.1 coordinate 60,849,005, forward strand.
TCTGTACCATTTCACTGTCTCACGTCCCTCAATATCCATGACACAGCTCCACCTGTGCATTAATGCCAAGCTCTTCTACCAGGGAACTTAAAAATTATTAGACTCATTCGCTTGTGCGTTATGTGTGAGTATTTTGTCTGCATACGTGCATTTCCACCACATTCATGCTTGCTGCCCACAAAGGTCAGAAGAAGGCATCAGAGTCTCTGGAACTGGGGCTCTGGCTGGTTGTGAACTACCATGTGGGTCCTAGGAACTAAACCCAGGTCTTCCGCAAGAACAAATTCTCTTAACTGCTGAGCCATCTCCTCCTGCCAGTTGTTAGCTGTGGACCTTCCTTCCCACTGACCTTCAACAAAGCACAGAGACTCCCAACCCCTAATACATCTAGCACAGACCATCTTCCACCCACCAACTCTACACCTCCCTTCAAGGTGAGCAAATGGTTTTGTTTCTCACAGGGACCTGGTCACTCCCACTCCCTACTGTTTCTCATTCTGCTTCCCATCAGCCTCAACTTCCGCATCACAGAAAGGGGATCAAATCTGAGAAGTTATCCTCAGTCAGCACTACACTAACTCTCCTCTAGGAGTGACTTCATCACCTCTCCCACAGACAGCTTTCTCCCACCTAAGACCCACCCAGGGGTGCCCTCGGTGGCACAGCATCATCATGATCCTTTGCCTTTCACTTATTGGAGAGCATGTTTTAATTATTCCTTTGAAAACATTCTGTATAAGGGTGTCTTGCCTGCATGTATGTATGAGCATTACATGAGTTCAGTACCACCGAGGCCAAGAAAAGGGTACTGGATCCCCTGGAAATGGAATTATGGGTGTAGATGCTAGGAATCAAACTGGGTTTCTTTAAAGAACAGCCAAGATTTTAAACCTCTGAGTCATACTTCCAGCCCTTCTTCGTTATTTTTAAAGACTCTGGTGCTTTGGAACTTGAGTTATTACCTGAAATGTCCTTCAATTTGGTTCTACCTATATCTCCACCTCTCTTCATCTCTTCATTATTTTTAACGACACTGGTACTTTGGAACATGAGTTGTCAGTTATTTTTTTTTAAATGTCCTTCCATTTGGCTCTGTCTATGTCCCCTGCAAATAGGGTAACATATATCCCAAGATGGCCTTGGACAGATTATGTACCCAAGAATGACCTTGAACTGCTGAGCCTCCTGCTCCTATTGCCTAGTTATTGAGATTAGAGGCAGGTGCTACCATGCCCAGCTTATACAGTGCTGGGAACTGAACTCGACCAGGGTTTCCATTGGGTTAGGTAAGCGCTTTACCAATGGAACCATGTCCTCATCCCTGTCCGGTATTTTCTCTTAAATCCACATTATTAGGAGCACATTATGAAGGAAATATACATATATATTATATATATACATATATATATATATATTATATATACATATATATATATATATATTCATGTCAAGAGTTCAGTGTGTTTGTGTGTGTTTCCCTATTGATATATCTTACCCCATAGGACTCAGTAAAGGTCTTGTTTGTCAGGGTACTCCACACGGAAGTGATACATTGCTCTTTGTACTGACTGCTTTGGGGAGGGAGGTGATTTGAGACTCTTCCGTGTGCTTGTCACCCAGCTAATCTGTATGAACTCATGTGATTCATCCCTCACTAGAACTTCCCTGCCACAGATTCTGAGTGATTATTTTCTGGCTCCTTCATTCCATTTTAAGGAACTGGAATTCTTTCATGAGGTACAGTTGCCCTATTTCCCCACCTTCAAAATTGTTTAAAAGATTTGTAACAGAATGGGCTTACGGACATTTTTTTTTTCTTTGTGCTGTAATCTAACGTGTTCCATGACGGGTTGTTCTGGGCCTCAGCTTTAGAGCAGAGGTGGCCACGTTACGTGTCTTTTTTTTTTTTGTTCCATGTCCCAGCAATGAGGAACTCATCCATTCATTTATTTCTTTAACAAATCCTGTTTGGATCCTTGTCATAGGTGTTAAGAGTCACAACGACAAATGAAGTAACTCTTTTCTCTATGTGGTTTAGAAGCTCTTATGTGTGCACACATTTGTCTGCAAAAAGTACTTGGAGCGTGCAATGATGGTCCAAATGGGAACATGATCAGCTCTATCTGGAGAAAAAGGCAGGTATATGCGTAAGGCTTTTCTCTTTCTTTCTTTTTTTATACCAAATAGTATTTTGCTCTCTTTACTCTATTGTTTACTATATAAACTAAGTGAGTGTGTAAAACACTCAGAGACAAATTAATCAGATATTTAGAGATAAATGCTATGTAAGTGGAAGCCACTCCTGCATGTCTGAGAACCAAGTGCTAAAATCAAATGCCGAGGGCACACTTTAGAAGGATTTACTATGATAAACACAGGTTTTTTAATTTTAATTTAATTTTATTTTTTTACAGAGTACTAAGAAAATCGTAAACAGCTAAGGTCAAAAGAACCTGAGTAAGCCATTTGTCTTAATCCATTTTTCAAATCCAATTCCCTAGTTTTGACTCCTTCACAGGGAATAATGGAGATCAGGCAAGAAGAACCATCCATCAGAGATGGACTCTCCGGGTGTCTTTTCTTGATTCAATTTTCCTGTGCTATTTCTACTGTAATTTCCAAACACAGCTGTTCTCCTCCGAGTGTGATAGCTCAGCCCTACCAACGTCCCTGGGAATAAACAAACAAACAGCAGGGCACCTTTTCTGCCACAAATCATCCCCTGCAACATTCTCTCCCCAGTAGGGACACATCCGAAACCCACCGCCTTACTGGACACGCTAGAGCATCCGCCTCCGTACACTTGGAGGTGTCCCCGCTAAATTCCTACTGCTGTTCCCGCTAAATTCCTACTGCTGTTCCCGAGAATGGGCGAGCAGGTTCTCGCTGCTGCAGAGCGTTTCATCCTCCTTGCAATCACGGGCGACGCCGAGTGCGCTCTGCTGTCACTGTTCCTCTCACACCTCCTAATTAACGTCAGGGCGTCTCTTCCATGCTAATGAGGACACAACACATCTGTGGGCACTCACACACATACACACATACTCATGCCTGCGTCCCCAGAGACGCTCCTGTGCACCAGGCTCCATCCTCGTGTCAGCACCCTTTATAAATAGCTCGCTCCGCCCACCGGTGCCTGCGTAAGGGCACGGGCAGCGTACAACCCAGTTGACCGTCCTTTCCTCAACTCCTCCGGGAGACGAAGAGGGAAAGTTCCAGAAAACAAAACACAAGTAGACCCTCGGCGGAGCCTGCGATTAGGAGCCAACGAGACAGACAGACGGACGGGAGGCAGAAAGGGATCTGGAAATGTAGGAGGTCACACTTGGGGAAGGTGTCGGCTTTACTCTGCCTTCACAGGGCTCAGCGCCTTCCTGGGGACACTGGTTCTTCGCCCCTCCTCTGCCACTATCTTCCCAAGTTAGGGTTACTGAACGAAGAACGACTTCTCTTCAGTCTGTTCATGGCAGTGGACAGCCAGGCAGTATTTATTTGCTATCGAGCAAACGTCACACAAAAAGTTCAGCAGAGGGTGGAAAACAAACTCCATAAACACACAGTTTCAGGGCCAGAGAAATGAGGAGCAGAGGGAGAAGTAATTTGCACATATTTTAATAATTTCTACAGGATGGGTTTTCCTTCTGGGGAGATGACTCTGTATGCGAATACTGTCCATAAGCCTTAGCCCACATCCTAAGATTATGGCAGGTTTGCAGGTTTAGAGAGCTAGCATAAACACAGCCTCTTCGGTTCACCAAATACATCTGAATACATTATGTTGCTTAATCATCTCAACATCCCTGAGATAGATATGGTAATTGCATCTATTTTAAGGTCAACGGGGAGAAAAGAACAAACAAAAACTTTTCAGATTTTAATTGACTGCCCTAATGTTACAGGGCTAACAAACTACAGAACTAAAATTATTACTATCATTACGGTTATTTTGGCAATGGTGGATAAACCTAAGGGCCTAAGGCAAGCATTCTCCTACCGAGCTACAGCCTGGGTCCCAAGATCTAAACTTTGAAGCCAGAATTCCTGATGCGAGATATCATTTACTTCCCACTATGTGCATTTCCTTCAATTTTTCTTGAGTTCATGTGGTTTTTTTTCCATTTTATTATAGAGCCATATTCACATTTTTTTTTTTCTGAATCTTGCATATTACCTAAAGATGCCCTTTAGGTGAAATGAAACCAACCCTCCTATTTGTAAATTTCCTCCTAATGTTCCCTTTTCTGGCTAAAGAAAACACCAACATGCTGTAAAACTTGCAGAAATCTCCCTTTGAGAAACCGAAGGTCCTACCTCTGATGGCCTAGTCATTTCTCATTGCCCTTTCCTCCCTCCTCCCCCCCCCCCCCCCCGTCTTCAGTAACCCCCACCCCTGCTGCACTCCACACTCAGACTGCCCCCTACATCCACAGACCCTATGTTCCCGGCTCTGGTTCCCATCACACCCAGCACACCCACTGCGGAAATTCAAGCAGGCTCTGATTTTCACATGACCACAGGTACTTGCCTGCAGCCTTACACTGTGGTGCTTTCCCTGCAAGGCTGGTGAGCTGGGGATTGGACACGGGGCCTCTTGCATGTTCAGCAAGTGGAACAGCACTGAGCAGCACCCCAATCACGGTGTCTCTTTCTGGGATCTTCTTTCCCTGCCATTGTTATTGTAGAGCCAGGGATTCGGATAAGGGTCTTAGCCCCTGCAGAGCCAGCCCCGACACGGCTACCTTCAGCTTAGTGATCCACAGATATGTAGCTATGACATTCTCCTGCATGGGAGCAAAAGGGGGGAAGGGTCACTGAAACAACAGGCCTAGGACTGGGGAGGTCCTCACAAGTGTGAGAGCCGGAGTTCAGGTCCCCTAGAACCACATAAAACCCGGTGTGGTGCACATCTGCCATCCCAGTGCTCCTGCGGTGACAGGGGAGGCAGAACCCAGGAAAGCTCACAGACCGTCTCGCCTGATGTAGACAAGGGCCAAAAGCAAGACGCCCTGTCTCCAACAAAGTGGAAGGCGAGGAACAACCTTGTCCTCTGTCCTCCACCCATTCTCAGTGGCATGCATGTGCTTGCACTTGGAAACACATTTGCATACATGGGCACACATATGCATGCGTATGCACACACTCGTGTGCACACACACACTCACACGCACACACACACACACACTCCTGCGCGCGCGCGCACACACACACACACACGCACACACACACACACACACACACACACACACACACACTTAAAAAAATAGATCTATGTGTATGTCAACACAGCCTGATCATTAGACCACTGGGAAGAGGGAAAAGCCCAGGAGGGCATTGCGAGGAGACGTCACAGAATGTGTTGGAACTCTCTGGGCTGTTTTTCTAGCCATAACATGGGTTGGCACTCATCGAGGGGGAGGGGGGGTGAAGTCTGCGCTACATCAACAGTGTAGAGTCAGGCTCTGGGGCCGTTCTTCTTGCCTTCTTGTTGCCCAACTGTGCTCTGCCTGCTGTTTTAATTGGATTATTTTGAAATCTGCTATTTCTGTCTCATTCCTTTTCCCCAAACTGTCATATCAGCCCTGCAGTTTGACTACGACACAGCTGCCAAATTTCACTCCAGAGATGGCTCTCTCTCAAAGCCAAGCAAAGCGATGATCCCTCTGCTCTTTCTGGAGAGACCAGCTGACGGGGTTAAGCATCTAGAAGGGCTAACCTCTGTGCCTGAACCGGCTACTTCCTTTCCTTCGTTCCTCTCCGGCAGGGAGAGGTCATTAGTTACACCTGAACACAAAGGAGGACACAAACCAAAAACCCCACTCACATGCACCAGGATGGCAGAAACAGAGACTGTGGCTCTTCATAGAGCTTCATGGCTTTTCCAGAGGGATCTCAAAGTCTCAAGGCACCAAAGATATAAGGTGACATTTTTAGACGTGGAGGAAGCCTCAGAGAGCAGCCCACTCATGTTCCAGACAGGAACTCAGAGGCACGGCATCCTTGAGCACTGGTAGATGCTCTCTCCTGGTTCTCAAGTCGAAGGGCGTTGCACTTCAATGTGGGTTCTTCTGCAGACACATCCATGGGATGATCACATCTCTGCCAGTGAGGCCAAATTTAGCCCCAGCTTCTACAGCACAGAGTATCAGCAACCGTGCATCATTCAGCTACATTTGCTTGTTTTGGATATTCAACCCAATTGCCACCAGGGAAAAGACATGTAAAGGAAAAGGGGAAAGGGGCACAGCAAAAGTAGCAGCCAGTGTCTAAGGAGCATTAGCCAGGTGCTGGGCTAGCTAAAACTGCAGATCCAAAGACCGCTAAATAATACAGTGACCTGTTGCCCCCACTGTAAAGAGACAGGAATGACAGGAAATGAAGAACATTTCTGAGACAACAAAAGACAGAGCATAACTGCTAAGTCAAAAAACCACACCCCAAGTTTCAACAAACTATTTATTGAAAATGCAAATAAGTATCAACAGTATAATTCTCACTGAACCCAAGGTGATGACACAGTACAGACATGCTTCTGATTAAGCCCAAACAATTCTTTATGTGCACACACACATACACACACACACACACACACACACACACACACTTTATTTCATTTTAATTGAGACAGAGTCTCATAGTCTAGCCCAGGATAGGCCAGGTTCACTATGGAGCCAAGGCTAACCTCAAACTATTGACAATCCTGGTGCATCATCCTCCAATGCTCATATGCCAACACTTTGGCCCCCAAGATGATTTTCACATTATTTTCTAAATCTTATAAAAGGTTCACCCTTCACACAGGACATGAACTAAAAGGCAGGGGGAGACGACACTGGTGTGTTAGGTCTTGAGTTCAGAAAGAGACAGATGGGTGAACTTATCTGCACTCTCCATTCCAGCTCCACTCGTGCAACAAAGCTAGAATCTCTCCCTGGCGAGATTTTAGAAGACGTACTTACAGGTTTCATTTTACTCCTGAATGTCTATGTGGATTTTCTGTGTGAAGGTCTCCGCACTAAAACCGTAAGTCACACTATTTGTAAAACTTATTAAGAATAAAATACTTCCTAAGAAAGGCTGGGGAATCATTTTAGAAACTTTAATGTGCTCCAAAACACCCTTAAAATGCTATGTAGACATATAAAACCGACGGACGCTGGAGTCTCTGAGTGTATGTGTTTTTCCTTTTGCAGCGAAAAACATCTTTAAGTGTCTCAGATGCTGCCTTCTCCCCAATAGGGTATGAATTATGGATGCTACCCCCCAGATCGAAAGGAATGGAGTCAAGAGGGAAGAGCATGTTTATGATGAAGAATAAAATTGAGGGAGATCTCTGTTTTAAATATTAAATAGATATCAAAAATGGTCTCCTTCACCAAGAAATGTGCATCATAAACCTAAATGGGAAATGGGCCTGTGTTCCAGAATGCACTGATACACTGTGTGTGTGTGTGTGTGTGTGTGTGTGTGTGTGTGTATGCATGTGATCTGTGGATCCACTAGTGGGATGGACAGATAGACTGGGGTTCTCAAGAAGGGAACAAATATGGCGGTTCATATGTTTTAAGCTGGGTGCTTGCAACCACTAGAGACCAGTTACTGAAGACAAGTGATAGTGAAAAAGTGCTCATCAATGATAATAAATTTGAAACCAAAGTGTAACTTTCACTTAATGCCCATTAAAGGCCAAAGGAGAGGAATCTTTGAGTGGACGGATATAACTGCGTAAAAGACTGGTACAAGCATCCAGGGACCTAGAGAAGTTGGTGGGAAAGAACCATACGCCCATAAACTATGCTTAGAGGGAGGACATTGATTACTAAAATGTCTAAAATATGATAACTTGTTTTGATCGGGAAACTTTGTCAATTAGTCATATATATCTACCTATTATCTCTCTCTCTCTCTCTTTATCTATCTATCTACCTACCTACCTACCTACCTATGTATATACATGTATGCATGTATGTGTGGGGTGGGATGATATCATGTGATTTATACTACACTTTAAAGTAGATTATAGCAGATAAAATAGGAAAGAGCTGGGACTACGGAAATGGCTCAGTCAGTAAATCATTTGCTGAGCAGGCATGAGGACCCGAGTTTGGTTGCACAGTACCCACATGAAATCCAGGTGTGGCGCTGAACATCTGCAGTCCCAATGCTGGGGAGGTGAAAGTAGATAGACAGCTCATTGGCCAGCTTGCCTGACTGAACTTAGGAGCTCACTCCAAGTTCAGTGAGAGATGCCGTCTCAAAAAATAAGGGAGAGAGCGCGACTGAAGATGACAAGGGACGTCATCCTCTAGCCTCTAAAGTCTCTCTCTCTATGTCTCTCTCATGTGTACATACACAAATATAGACGACACCACACACACATAAGCACACACACACACAGAGACAGACAGACAGAGAGCTATAACTTATAAAAGAATGAGATAAATGCATCCTGGGGAAGCCATCACCTCAATCCTTCATTAGTAAAGAAAGAAATTAAAGCAGTCCCCAACTATTTACAGGTTTATTTTTCCATGGTTTTAGTTACCCAGGGTAGCAATGATTTGAAAATACAGAAATAAAAATCCTAGAAACATACACTTGACAAATTCTAAAAAGCATCTGAAAATCTCATGCTATCTCACTCTTTCCTACTTCAGCTATGAATCATAACTTTGTCTTGTGTGTACACATGGTATTTGCTGACCTGCTAGTCACTCAGCAGCCGTCTTGGCTTTCAGACCCACTGCCGTGCTTTTGTAGCTGCATATGCTGAAGAATCCTATCTTATTTAATCAAAGTCCCAAAGCACCAATGTTTATTACAACATAGTGTCATAAATTTCAAGTATTATTCTGCGTAACTTAAAGATAACACTTCTCATGTGTATGTGTGTATAGAAAAATGTAGTATTCATTAGATTCAGAACTATTTGCATTTTCAGGAAGGTACCTTGAAGCATCCCCCATGAAGCTGAGGAATGACCAGGGTATCAGCATACAACAAGACGCATACAGAGTGGCATCTGTTGCATAACATGTTATACACTCAACAGGAATCAGATGATTCACTGCCCATTCCCCAGTGACACGCACTGTGGCAGAGATGTGCCACTTAAATCACTTCTACTTCGAGATGGGTAAGTGCTGGTCGTTCACGCCCTAGCAGGGGTCTACTGAGAGACCTTTCATATACACTCCTGTCCTTATCTCCACCATTTTCCAGTTTGGAGTTGTTGTCAAGGGCCCTCTGTCCCCAGTCCCCATCTGTTCTCTGGTTCTTTCTGCTTCATGCCTTCCCCATCCACAGGTCTTTCTTCAGTTTCTCCACGGCCTCACTCCAGCTGCCCCTTTTCAATAGCCCAGGTCATCTCCCTGTTCACGCCAGCCGCACTTTGTGCTTTGGATAATATCAACTTATTTTTGAATGCTCCATTAAGGCTAACTCATGTCTACCTTGATCCCTTCCACATCTACAGTGCTTAATGCCGTATGCACACATCATGTGTCAGGCAAACGAGTGTGTGATGAGTGATTGACTGAGATGCCAATAAGAGGAACGTGGTCTTTAGCCTCACAACCCAAAAGCCATGGCTTCATTCTGGACTGGCCACACCCTAAGGGTACCCTAAGTTCCATAGGGGATTTTGAGAATTCACTTTTCAGTAACACCCTATTGATTTTAGAGATGCCCTTCTATGTGCCTGTGGGGAGAAAATGCTTTGCATAAGGAACAGAGAACAGCAGAAACCCTCAGGATGTCTGAGTTACCAAACCATCAGGCCCACATAACGCTGCCTGCACCCCGCCTCCTTGTAGGGATTTATTCTGGTAAGCTTTGGCTCACTACCATGCCTGCTTTTCTGCACAGCAGCCTGGGGGGTCATGGCTAAAGGCTCCTTTCCTCCTACTTGTTGGAGTCTCTATTGATTGTGTCATGGAGGAGACTAGGTGCTATTCAAATACCACATGCTCCATACTGCAGTATCTTGACCAGCAGCTACATGCAGGCTTCCTACGTACATGCATGAGGTGCCTCATCCAAACTGTTCATAGGATATGTAGTTGTCAGTACACATATTATTTTTGCCCTCTCTCCCATGAATTTCGTGATTCCTTTCAGCCCGATACACAAGCTTGCCTAAAATACATGTTTTGTTTTCTTCTGTATTCTCACCATCACCTAAGAGAGAGCCACTTATGACCATTAAAGAGGTAGTCTTCAGCTGAAATGCCTTAATTGGTAATTTAGATGTTTCTCTTCTGCTAAGTACAAAGCTTCCTAAATAAGACTGGAAATTAAGGCTCCGGTGAATTCAATGCCAACATACACAAACCAGCTGTAGAAGTCCCAGTGAAAGGCAGTGGCTGAAGGCATCCAAGAGGCCTTGTGTTTGTCTAATTCAACGAAAAACCACTTTTGGCCCTTCTTCCTCCCGATTTTAAGTCTTACTATGTGGCCACAAGGTGGAGTGACTCAGGAACCAGCTTCCCACATCTCTGCCTCTTCCTTGTTTGTTTGAGATTTTGTGTATTTTTATTTCACATGTACGGGCAATTTGCTTGTGTGCATATGTTTGTGTACCAAGTGTGCGCAGCACCCTCAGAGGCCAGAAGAGGGTGTCAGATCTCCTGGGATGGGAGTTACATACTGTTTTGAGCCACCATGTGGGTTCTGGGAATTGAACCCCAGTCCTGTGAAGAACAGCCAGTGCTCTTAGCCACTGAGCCATCTTCTCCAGCTCATCTGCCTTTCTATTTTGCACCTGTAGGCTGGAGCACATGTTGCCAAGAATTAAGAAGGAGGGAGCTCTTCCCCATACCTTTCCATTCATTTGGTTCATGAAATAAATCTTGTTCAATGACAGGAGAAGAACAAGAGCCAAGTGAATCAGTTCACTCATGGCTCCGGAAGGTGAGGGACTCCTGCCCCATAGTTCACAAAAGACCCTAAGCCTTCCTGCCCTGAGTCACTTTCTGTACCAATGCCAGGCAGCCTGGGTAGGAATGAGAATCCATTATTCAGGACTGGCAGGATTGATGCTTGGGTGCCCTAGCCAGCAGACAAAGTAGTAATCTTAAACCCTGTGGAAAATGGATCTCTTCCTTGAAGACATAGTCTCTCCTGGACAGCACTGACCCAGTACGTGGTAATAAGCTACGAAATCCCTTCGGATGCCAGGGATGCATGAGAGGAAGGAAGGAAGAATAACTGGGAAAGGCAGAGTCCCACTGTGTTTAGCACCATACTTTATATGTGTTTGCTTCTATCGTGATCTTTTTTTTTCTTTTTAATGGACTTTAATGTCTGTTTCTGTTTGTAAGTGTCTATGTGAAGTGCACTTGTGTGTGCATGGTAAGTGTGGGTATGTGCCCACAGGTACCAGCCGAGGATGTCAGGTGTTTTCTACTCTCCATCCATCCCTTTGAGGCAGGGTCTCTCCCTGAACCCGCAGTTTGTACCTTCTTGACTAGGCTGAAATCCTGTCTCAGCCACTCTCAGAGCTGATACTACAGGCATTTTCCAGACTGCCTGGTTTACTATATGACTGCTGGGATCCAAACTCTGGTCCTCATGATGGTGGAACAAACACTCTTAATTGCTGAGCCAGCCTCTACAGCTCCCATTTTCTCTTTTGTTGTTGGTCTTTTTCTCTGCTTTCTTGAGCAAAGGTCTCATGGGAGGGAGCCAGACCTTGAATTCCTGATCCTCCTACCCCTGGGTGCTGTGTTCATAGGTGTGCACACCGTACCTGGCTCACAGTCAATCATTTTCTAGTATCAATAAATGTCCTATCCACACGAGACTTTAAGGAGTATAAACTTGCCACACAGTTACATGAAGCATCGCCTCATGCAATGGGCGCCACTTTTATTTACATTTTAACAAATGCAAATTAAAATATCATCCCTGAGAAAAGGGCAGGGCTACCTCTGAGCCCCTATAGTGAGCCAAGGGATCAGTAGCCTCTGTGTCCTACAAGGCAACCAACTGCCTGATGCTGACTGAAGCATATGCATGTCTTCACATGTTAGATAGTCATAAACATTTTAATAATGAGAAGCCCAGTTTCAGATTGCTTCTCCTGAAGGCTGTTTATGAAATAGCTCCTTATTCTTTTTAAGCACTGAGAGGAAAAAAAAAAAAAAAAAAAACACTTCACTTTTCCCTGGAAAATGTTGGCTATTCAGTGATTCCACAATTGTCTAAAAATACTTGGCTGGAAAGAAAGCTCTCACAATTCCCTGGGGCTCTCACACTCCTTGATTTAGTATTATTTCTGGAATGTCCAAATCTGGCAAGTTTCGAGTGTGCTTCTGTCTACAGAAGGTGAGCTCTAGAAAGCAGCCAGATCTGCAAGCAAAGCCCCTCTTCCGTGTGCACATGTCCCCTCACACACCACATGGGGACACACACAGGTCATTTCTCCTTGTCAGTGAGAAAAGCAAGCACGCTTTCTGCTTCCAGGGCTCTCGGCATCCAGGACTTTGAGGACAGAGATCTGCTTCTATGTCTCTTCTGAAAACAAAGCCTGCTACCATTTGATTGGAAAGTCATTTAGAGATGTGTACTTAAACTCTTCAGATCTGAAAACTCTCCCACTCAGCAGTTCACTGATAGGCCACTGTCCCAAGGAAGCCATTAATAATGGGAACCACTATAGTTTCAAGAACTTTCTGATAGCATGAAAGTTAAATATATAAATATATAAACAATTAACCATAATTATATAGTTTATATACTTATACTATATATATAGTTTAATACACACACACACACACACACACACACACACACACACACACACACAGAATTCAATTCCAGATGATCAAGTAAAAGAAATTTCAATGTATCTGCTTCTTAGAAAATTATATAATCAGAGGAAGTTACCTACTTTTGAATGATGTTGACTGTGAAGAGAAGCAAGCATCAGATGACATTCTGTATTATGCTGTCTGATGGTTTTCTCTGCAGCTGAATATAGCCACCAGAGTTATCCCTTGCTTATCACTGTCCTGGGATCTTATCAGTCACCTCAAAATAAATACAAATTACGTTTTCCTGCTAAAAGGAAAGGGGACTTGACTGAGGAGCTAGATGGCTCAGTGGACAAACCACTTTTTGCGCAAAAACAAAGGGCCAGAGTTCAGATCTCTGAGTTCAGCTCCCAGGCAGCTGGGCAGGGTGACAGAGACAGAGGTTCCCCTGAGCAAGCTCACGGCTATAGCTGTCTCGCTGGGTCCAGTTGAGAGACGGTGCCTCAGTATATAAGGTGGAGAGTGATTGAGGGAGACTTCCGATGTCGCGCTCTGGGCTTTACATGCACACAAACATGTGCACTGCCCAAGCACATCAGCTCACATACATGTGAGCATGCCCCCACACAAGCATGCACACCACAGATCCATATGGATAATATATAGATACATAGATATACTATCCCTGCGTGCTTGTGTGCTGTGTGTGTACACCTGTGTCTGTGTGCTCATGCGTGTGTATTGTGCATACCTGTGCATCTTCATGGGAAGCTACTGATGTGTGCCCCCTACCGTCTTAGGATGTAGAGACTAAATGACAATGATGTTGTCTATAGGCTTTGGACCCACTTACCTGTACCACTGGCCTTCATCCCAGTGAGAAGCCACAAGCAGCCACTCCCTTCCCCGGGGACCTTTTCTTGAAGATTTTGCTTGAGTAGACGGGGTGGCTGTCGTCGAGAAACTCAGGGTAAGAGGCCTGAACCTGTGGGTATAAAAACAAGAGGGTGGTTAGGCTACCTTGTGACTAATTAATACAATATGAAGTCACCGAAAAGATAAACATCCACAACAAACCCTACACACATCACAATTTAAAAAAAATTATTTTTTAAAATAAAAAGGATTAACTAAACTAATAGATAAATCCTCCTCCCCTGCCTTGATTCTGGTATTGCAGGGAAACACGAGGTCATGAGCTCACTCTCAGAAATTCTCAGGATTGTGCTGAAATGGAACGTCGGGATTGAAATTCTCCTAAAGATGTATTCATTTTTATTTTACGCATGAGTGTTTAGCCTGCATGTTTGTGTGTGTATTGTGTGTGTGTGTGTGTGTATGTGGTACCTACAGAAGCCAGAAGAGGGCGCTGGAGACCTGGAGCTATAGATTGTTGTAACCTGGCATGCCAGTGGGCATGGGAAACCAACCCAAGCTTGCCCTCCCTACAGGTACTGGTCCGCATTTCAGGCAGGCAGCCCGCCCGCCCCTCCCGCCCTAGCCTCCATCTCCTGTTTTATTGTAACTCTCACTCCCATGTGCCCTTGAGTTCTCACTCGCCCACCTTGAATTTGTCGCAACCAAGTATTGAGGCTGTGACAGGCTGCCTGACTGCGTACCTGTGACATCACTGCCCACTTGCCAACCCCTGCCTCACTAGCTCCAAAGACTACATGTTGCTCAAGAAAAGATCAGTGGGCTGCCAAGGAAAAAGCTTTTCATAATCACGTCTTTGGCAAATGACCCACTGCGGAAGCATTAGTCACTGTTGGGACAATAAAGACAGATTTTGAGAGGTCATGGAGCCTGCTCTGGGGAATTTTCTTTCCTCCACGCTGCAAGGTTTCCTAGGCTTTAAGCAGGGATAAAGGCAGCAGGGCTGTCCTACACAACCCCCTCCTTGGAGCTCCTAGCGATAGCCTCTCCCTGTGACCTCTTTCTAGCCAGGAACCAGGGGACTTCACTGTGTGATCCCAGCTTCTAACCATCCTGTGTGAGCTTCAGACTCTCCATCTGTGAGGGCTGGGGAGACTGGCTGCTTGGTCAAGTGCTTGCTGTGCATTTACAGGAGGTTTCATCCTCAGAAACCACAAAAAGAAAAAAGAAAGAAGCCATGTATGTCGCATGATTTTGATCCCAGTGCTGGGGTAGGGTCATCAGATCCTTGGGGCTTAGTGGTCAACCAAGCCCTAGCCTACTTGACTAGTGCTGAACGTGAGCGATCTTGTCTCAAAGAACAAGGTTGACAGGTCTGAAGAACAACACTGGAGGCTGATCTCTGTCCTCCACGCATTCATGCACACAGGTGCACCCAAACTTGCACACACATATACGCACAAGGGACTATCGTATGTACCTAATCTAGCCTAGGCTGGTCCCTAACTTCCTACACAAATGTCCAGACACTTGTCATCCTCCCGCCTCTGCATCCTGAGCATCCTGAGTGCTGAGATAACCGGCACGTGGCAGCATATCTGGATTATAGGGACTGGACCCGGGGCTTCATGAACGCTGAGCAAAAGCTCTACCGGCGGAGGGACAGCTCAGCTTGTGAAATGCATTACCTGACTGCATCATGCTATACCAGTCTCCTGCAACTAGATTCCCCACAACGTTTTTGTTAAGATTTACCAAGTTCGTTTTAGATGACGTGAGTTTGCTCATTTCCACTATGTAATATTTCATTGTGTTGTTAAACTGAATCAGTCTGGCTTAAACTTGGCTTTGCACTAGGGTGGTAAAATCTGGCCCAGCACAGCCTTTTGCACATGATACAACTGTATCCTAACTTGATATATAAACAAGTTATAATCTAATCTAGGAGTAGAGTGGAAGCATATAACCAAGCAACCAAGTCTTAGCCAATCCCAAGAGTCAAGGTTTAGCCAATCATAGGCTACCAACTGATCAGGCCACGTCTACATAAGGCCCATGGAGGCTGTAGCCAATCAGCTCCTGCCTTTATGTCACTTCCTTTTCGTAGGCTATTAATATAACCTGTAAATGCGGCAGGGTGGAGCGTTCCAAACCATCTTTGTTCTGGAACGCTGCCCGGTTCTAGAACCTTTTTTCCTTGCTTAAGTAAACTTTGTTAAATTTAACTCATGTCAGTTTTTCTTTTAACAGTTCCACAGTGTGAAAATATATATGTGTATATATATATATACACACACACATATATATCCTTCTATTGACGGACTTTCACATTTTCCCAGCTTCCACTTCTTTTCCCTGGTAGAAACATGCTGTGTCTATTAGAAGCAATACACAGAAGCACACATTTGCCCAGGGTTCATCTTGGGAGTATGTGAATACACAGTGTTTCACATAGTATCCGAGTAGTTTCCAAAATGAACATATCAGTCTACATTCCTGCCAGTAGCAAGCTCCATGTTTTCAATCTGACCGGTCATTTTAGAGCCAAGAAAATGGACATCATCTGCAGCCAGCGTGTTTGTTTGCGAAGGGGAAGTTTAAAAAAAAAAAAAAAAACATACTGTGGCTTTTTCTTTTTTTTTCTCACATTTTATTCACCATTAGGGAACGAGTTACTTGCTAGGACAGGTTTATTTTACCACTTTGCAAAGTGACATTAGCTAATGACTTGGAAGGAAGTGAGAGTGAAAATGCTGAGGGTCCCACATGGCTCTATTTCTCAATCATTCAATTCATAAGGTGGTACCGAAGGATAGTCTAATAGACCAGCCTTGCGGTTCAGGCGTGGAATCCTAGCACACGGAAGGTGGAGGCAGAGAGATCAGAAGTTTAAGGACATCTTAAGTCACATCACAAGGTCCCAGGACAACCTGGTCTCTATGGGATGCCATCTCAATACCCCCCAAACTAACCCAAAACAAACAGACAAATAACAAAACAACCAAAACTAAGAAGAATTTTCTAAGACACATGAAACTTTAGGGCCAACACTGCCCACTGGGAATGCGAAACTAAATAAAATTTAAATATACTGGAATGATGAAAAGTTGAAGCACTTTCTTAGGCTTTCATATGGGAAGCTAAACAGTGAGCAGGATTAGATAAGAAAAACACTTTAGCCTTTATTTTAGAAAAGCAAAATCAAAGACCCTGCGATTATATTTTGCTGGGTATAGGCTTTGTCGGAAAATCTTCCCTTTATATAAGACCAAGGTCAGAACGTAAGGCTCCTAAGCCTTTGACGCTGGTTTAAAAAGCAACCCCCAAGGTAGGCCACTTTTACAGGGCTCCTCCAGGTATGATGTAGACCTGGCTGGGTCTGAATGAGAGGTAGCAGGTAAAGGCTCATGGAGTCAAGACGTACTGGTCACAGGTCATCAAAGCTCACATCACAGGAGTGTTTAACTCACATCAGGACACCAACTGGAAAACATGGTCAGCACTAACCAATATCATGATCAATCATTTAACTTTCCTTCCCACCCTCCATTTATACTGTCACGATGTTAAATGGTCTTCCTTGTGGTTTTTAGTCCCTTTCTCCATCCTGGTTTCTGGCAGGGAAATGCCTGGAATCACGGTATTGTGGTAAGGGGAGAGATGGGTAATTAACAATTTTGCAGGAACAGGAGATATTTCTGGAAAACTGAGTGTGAAAAAAAAGTAATGAAAACAAAAGTTACATTAGTAAACGCTTTTATGTTGCTTGTTTGGGGTTTCCTGGTAGTTACCAGTGAATACACCTCTATGTAGGCTCTCACCTTGTATTGCATAAGAGAAAGGCCTTAAGTTTGTTGTTGTTTAAATTTTATTTGTTTGTTTGTTTGTACTATTTATTTTGTGATCCTATGAGTGGGGTTCAGAGGACAATTTGCAGCAGTCAGTTTGTCTCCTTCCCCTACATTGGTTTCTGGAATCGAACTTAGGATTCTTCATCTTCATCTATTGTGTCCATCTTCGCATGCTCCTGTCCATCTCGCTGGACCACAAGCCCTTATTTTGTTCTCACTTCATAGGCTAATGAGCTGGGGCCCAGGTAGGCACTATCTGGTCAGCTCGTTCTCCCCGGGGAGGGAAGCTTTAACTGCTTTGTTTGTTTTCTATTAAAAACGTGATTTTAAAAGCCAGCCTGGGGCAGAGGATGTAGCTCGTTTGGCAGAGTGCTTTGCCTAGCTTATACAACGCTCTGACTTCAGGTGACATTGCAGGTGACAAGCTAGCAACAATATTAAAATCACCATACTGCAAAGGAGCCTTGAAACAGCGTTGTATAAAGATCCTATTTAAACACACCTATATTCCTGCAGTACAAAAATCTATTGCAAGTAACTTTGTTGTCCAATGTGATATGAAAATATGTTTTTATGCAGTGACTGGATTGTCTTTTCGGGGAGAATTATGGAGGTTTGTGGAAGTGCTTAATGATTGGCTAATTAGCTTCCTCCCTCCCCATTAACACTCATGAAAAATGAGGTCAGAACCCACTTCCTACCCAAAGCACCTTTTGGAGACTACCCCAAATCCATCAGCAGCCTTTGTAACAGGGGATCCCCTTGCAAAGATAATGTGGGTCTAAAAATTCTTCATCAGGGGCTCTGCCTTCCATAGGCCAGCCCTGCTCACCAAAAAAGCTCAACATTTCTTATAAGCTCTTGCAAGTTAGCTGTTGGGATAAGCTGGGCCAAGTAACCAAGTCTCAGTGAAGGCAAACCGCCTGCTCCCTGATTGGCTGCCTAGCCTTTACGCATCGGCAGGGGCTGGGGTGGGGGTGGGGAGGCTGACCTGATGCTCCTATGACAGTCTTCCTCCCCTTCCTATCAGCCTCGCCCACAGCAAAAGGGCACAGCCATTGCAGGACAGCAGCCTGACAGGGGACGGGCTTCTGTTCTTCTCTGCTAGAGGTAAGGGGAGCAAAGTGAGGCTTACAAGCACCTCCAAGCAGACAGAAGAGAATTCTTTTAGGCTTCTTAGAGAATATTGTCAGCCACTGAGCGTGTACAAGCGGCAAGACAGACACTTTCATGCTTGTCTTTAAGATTTGCCAAACATGAGCAGACCATCCGTTTCCCCTGGCACCATTGTCGTAGCAATGTCCACCCAGGAAAGTATTACTGCACATGCTCAAGGAATGCTTCTCACCTTGGAAAATGCTGCAGGCTCCCAACAAGCTACACGGGGCTGTTTTCAACACAGAAGTAAAGCATGTCCCTGAATGCTACCAGTAGCGTTGTGAGAGTCAAGGTAGGAGAGAAGGCTGGGTGGGAACTACCTGGGCTCCCCACACAGCTTCAAATTTGGCAAAGGGGGGAGCTGCACGTCTCTGGTCAGGGACAGAAAACGGAAGCCCCTGAGTTCTAAGCTGTGCTAGAAGTAGAGCTGAGCAGCCTAGGATAGGATAGAAACAGTGGAGCCAGGAAGGACCCTTCACGGCCTGGAGCTAGTCACAGGCTGTAGGAACTGGTAGCTGCTGTGGCATCTTTACAAGACAACCTTCCAGTGACTCAGGCTACCTAGAACTCCATAGTTAGGCGCTGTCATTTTGTTTCAGGATTTTCCTTTCCTCTCCCTTCTTTGCTTCTCCTTCTTCTTCTCTCCCACCTCTCAATATCTTCCCCCTCCTGTTCCTCAGAATGGAACACCCAAATAGTCAAAATAAATGCATGCATCCTTTCAAGGAAGATAATTGCTTGGTGGCTTCATTCTCAGGTTCATTAGTTATTAAAGGAGACAGTGGTGCCTGTCAAGAAGTTAGCACTGCCCTGGGTTCAATTACAGAAATTTAAGTACATGGCCTAGAGTATCTGTCTTGCATGCAAGGAACCCTGACTTCTATCCCCATCTAAACTCTGCAAGGTACCCAGTGGCAAGAATCCTAGCACCTGGGAAGTTCAAGCTTATCTTTTGGCTCCATAGTCTAACCTAGAGATCTTGACTCAAAAATAACAAAACAAAACAAGCACGCATGGGTAGCCCTGCTCTCAACTAGTCACTTAGACATAGGTTTTCCTCCCTTTCTATGGAGAAGATCTGAACAGGGCGACATTTGAGGACAAGATAAAGCCAATGGCTTCCTGAAAGGCCAGCAAAATGGCAGCCTGTTCACAAATGAGGTGGGGCAGGCTCTGCTGAATGCCATTCAGCTGCAAGGTTGTCCAGCAGAGAAACCAGCCTCTGCTCCAGAGCCACACCTCCCCTCTCTCCTCTGTTTGCCCTCCAGCTGAGGCATCCCGGGGTATGTCAGCACAGCTGTGGCAGAGCTGTGTCCCAGGGCCAGCTGCAGAGGAGGGGAGCAGGCAAAGCTCTGGCTAGCAGGTGACTAGTGGGCAGCCCAGTAGAAGGCCACGATGATGTTGCCGTGTCCCATGCCCAGCCAGAAGCCAAAGATTCCAAGGTGCCCACCCACCTAACAAGGTTGATGCTATCTCGCCCAACCTCAAGGCCAAAGATATGTACGTATCACCTTAGCGCTGCCACACGTCTCTAGCTTTCAACAGCCAGTCATGATTGCCTAGCAAGGCTCTCAACAGGCAGTCTCACCAGTCACTCAGGAGGAGCGCCCACAGAGAGGATGGAACAAGGCAGGAGTGAAAGGTCCTGCTGGCTAGTTGATACAGAAATGTGTTCTGACACTCAGGGGACTCGGAACTCTGAAAGGCTTCCACGGGAAGCTCCCCCGGGGGTCTGCTGTGTTAAGAACAAGCTGGGGTCTAGAGAGCTAGCTCACGTGGCAGCGTGCCTGCTAGGCCGTCGTGAAGACCACAGCGCCCGTGTAAAAAGCGGGGCGTGCTGGCACACGCTGTGCTGTGATAGCAGAGAAGGGCAGATCCTGAGGGCTGGCCCACCAAGCAAGCGCCAGGCACCAATGAGAGGGCCCGTCTCAAAGTTCAAGCTGTCCAGCTTTGGAGGAACAGCACCCCAGAACGGGGCTCATCTTTGGTCTACACACACTTTCTCTCTCTTTCTCTCTCTCTCTCTCTCACACACACACACACACATGCAAACAAGCTCAATTGATAAAGGGCAGCTGATATCTTTTAATAACAAACAGAAACTGTCACAATGAAAGACGGCAGAGTTTAGAAGTATTAGTTTGTCCAGATACCACCCTTCTCTTCTCATGACATTCCACGGGGGAAGGGGGTACATTTTGGGGATCACTAAACTGACAGTGTTTATATTGCTAAATGTCACCGAAGAGGCAAATAAACAGATTTCTTTGTAGGGAATTTTCGTGGAGCGTGCTAGCACATGCCTGTAATCCCACCCAGCACTCAGAAGGCTGAGGCAGGAGGATCACTGAGTTTAAGGGGTCTCAAGAGCAAATCCACCTTTGGGGTGAATAACATGTCATACCTGGAAATCTTGAATGTGGTGGCATGATTTGCCTTTTCTCATTCTTCCTTATGAAAACCTTATGAATCCCTGTCGTTTTCTTCCAGTAATCAAGATCAATAGGACTGGGAGATACCCCAGTTTGTAAAACACTTGCTTTATAAGCATTAGGTTCTGAGCCCCACCTCCAGAACCCACACTTAAAAAATGTTTTTCAAGCCAGCTGGGGTGGTGGCTCTTCTAACCCTAACACTGTGGCAGCTTGAAGGTTACCAGCCTAGACTAAGCGGTGACAAGTTTCCAGGACACACAAAGACATTGTTCTAGAAGTTGAGGGCTGGCCTCCACACTATGCACACACATAGGCAAGGGCGCGCATACCAACAACACACACGCACAAGCCGTTCACGGCCTTGAGGTGACACAAGTGCTACGGGCAATACACTTTAGAAGGCCAGCTGACCCTTCCTACCCTGCCTACCTTCTGCCTGTGTGGACTGAGCCCACCGAAGAATGCAGTGTGATTGTAATATCTAAGCAAAACCACATGGAAAACAAAAGCATCAGACAATGCTCCCCAAAGCCGAAGGAAGTGATCCCAGGGTATACACACCACTGATTACGCTACATTAACACAGATAATTAAAAGTTGCCTGTCTAATAATATTAAGCAGCAGACACAACTTTGAGAAAATTTCTCCCTGGCATTAGCTATGCAAAAATCCCCCGAGTGAATGTTCCTCACTAATCAAATCCATCTCCTCTTAAGAGTGGGTATAATAAAGGGGTAGCCTAAAAGGAATGCTTTGAACAGAATGTCTCACTATTGTCTGATTATTCTAAATTTAAAACTCTGACAAAGGCAGGGATTATTCTCCCAGAGGTTCAAGATTCGTGAGAGTTTGCTAATGAAGTTCCTTTAGGAGCACAAATCAAAAAATTGCTATCTGCAAGCTGCCAGTGTTTTATGCTTGGGTGGTGTTTTTAAATCAAAGTCACCATTCATTCAACAACAAATGTTTGTCGGGAATAAATGAATGAGAGTAATGGCCTTGAAGTACTCCATGAGCTTAATCACCTCTAAGCTATGAATCGGGGAACAGCTCCCATCCAGCCTGAATGCGTGCACACCAATCAGAGCCAAGTGGCAGCCATCACTCAGAGAGCTGAAGGGAGCCCTGGAGACTGAAGTCATGGCTTTTGATGCTTCGAAAATGACCCATCTAGGGGGTCTATTGGTCCCCGTATTTGACTTCCTATGCAGTCTCCATACAACTTGGGAAGCTGAAAATCTAGGCCAGGTGAGATAAGATTAAAGCATTGTGACACAGCCAGTCAAGTTTGTGAGATTATGTAGGGAGTCCAAAGAGGGGGGAAACCCTCTACCTTAGTATTTAAGCAGAATGATAACATTTAGCCTTCAGGAGGAACAGAGAGCAAATGACTCACCCAGAATCATTAGGACATGAGCAGTAAGAAAGACAAGTGACTGCAGGACACAGGATGGTGGGTAGGGAGGGCTTCCTGAGGCTTGTAGCTTATTCCTCCTTCCACCAACAAGGAGAACACGAACACACACACACACACACACACACACACACACACACACACACACACCTGCTTACCTAAGAACAGGATGCAGTCAGAAAGCTGGCCAGTCACTAACACCTACCCATTTGGGTAATGGTGTTATGGGGAAATGCAAGTAGAGAATTGCTTTGTTTGGTCTGCAGGTGGACTCTATTCGTTAAGCATCAAACCCTAATGCATTGCAGGGTTCTTGAGCTATAAATCTTACAACTTCCCCCAGCGCATGCCAAGGAATTAAGACTCCATTACCCGAAAAGCGAAATGCCTTGTGTATGCTCAGCAAAGGCAAAGCGCAACACGCCTCCCACATCTCCTGCTCCAGCCCCAATGTGATGGGTACCCTCTGCCTTTTGCAGACTAACAGGGTAAGTGGAATTTACCTAGGAGTGCCTTCCCAAAGGGGGCTCCTAAAGCCCTGGAGAGCTCTGTTTCCTAATTCCTCTCCTCCCCTCCCATCCTCCCATGCCATTAACAGTCTTGAAACATCCTATTGTTTCCTTAGGAATACACTTCACTCATTGTTTTGCCTCTTTAAAAAGAAAAAAATAAAAAAAAGCTACTTTTAAAGCTTTTGATTTTTTAAGAAGCATCAAAAGCTCTCCCTGCCTTTAACTGCTGGCATCGGGCAGCCATGGATGTTCTGAGTGGGTAAACAGGGAAAGTCATGCTCCCCGCTCTCACAAAGCCCGTTTCAGTGCGTGTTAAAGCCTGCCAGAAGGGCGGAAGTGCTTTGAAATCACCAACCAGGCTTGTGTTCCAGACGGTGCCTGAGCGTGCTTTACTCACTTACAAATTAGAGGAGATGTGGAGTGTTGGATGCATGCAGTAGTGAGGAGATAATGATACATCCTGGCCGGCCACGTGATCGTAAAGACCACTCTCCGGACACGGAGGAGTCCAAGTGCAGGGAATCAGAGCAGCCCAGGGGAATGAACTGGCCACTTCTGCTAAAGGCCTGCTCCCCCACAAGCAAATCTGTTTCAGGAAGGAGGCCTTATTATAGCAGTTCCTGAATGCTTCAGTCCTGGCCCCACCCAGAGCCATGCGCCCCCTACAGGCAGCTTTGAGTATTGTTCTCTTGCTCAATTTTTGCTGCTGGGCACTGATCCTACCTAAAAGCCTAACTCTGGGCCATTCTCCTCTTTCTTCTCCCCGGATGCTCTTGCCTGAGGATGGCTCAACAGTGGGGATACGGTGCCATCCATTCATCCCAGTACCCACTTTGAGCCAGCTACAAGTTTTCAAGTAGGAACTGCTAATGATCCCATGGTAGGATATACAAAGCCTTAATTAGCACAGACTGCCAGAAAGTGGTGAAAAAACATATTTCCTGGATCCTGGCATCTCCCCTGCCAGGTGAGTAGGGGAAAAACAGTGTATAAGAAAAGGCAGGTGTTGAGATATGCAGGTGACTAAGGTGGAGAGCAGCATATGGCTCCCCCAACCCCCAAGAGGGGGAAGTTTGCAAAATCCTAGTGCTGATCCAGGCCTCATTTAGAGGTTGGATTTTAAAAGCCAAGTATAAAGGAGCCAGGAGTGGTGACTCACATCAGAAGTCTGAAAACCTGGAAGCGGAAGTGGAAGGAGGCTCACTGTGAGTTCAGGGCCAGCCTGGACCACCTAGTGAGGTCAGCCTTGGCTAGAGTGAGACCCTATCTCAAAAGGCATCAAATACACTTGCTGTGGCTAAGGTTTATATAGACAGCGGTGAGGTTTAAAGAGGAAGGTGAGGGTATGGCCAGGACCATCAAGCCAGAAGATAGGATGAGTGAAGAGTAACCGGAGTGTTAAGCAGGAAGGAAGAGGCAGCTTTGGGGTAGGGGGTAGGGCAGGAAGGATGGGGACCTAGAGGCAAGAGTCACTGAAGGAAGGCCCGGAAGATGGCTAAATGGGTTAGGATGCTTATCACTTGTCCCGAAGGCCTGAGTTTGATCATCTGGAGAGAACCAATTCCCACAAGTTCCTCTGATCTCCACACATACCCATGGCATGCACATCCTACTTACACACCAGATAAACACTAAGGTTCTAGGGAAGGATTCATAGGGGCCTTGCTTCCACTCCCTAACAGTCTCTCTGGGTCACAGCCTGAGGTGCCATGAGGGACAGGGGCCCAGTTCTACGACCCTCATGTCTCTGCCAGGGTTTTCAAGGTTGGCGTCAGGAGTACATTCTCACCTGGAGTTGTGGATTCATAGTGGGATGGGCCGTGAGAACTCAACCTCTTTGGCCAGAGACTCATCATGTCTCTGGGGTTATGCAAAAATCACTCCCCATGTCTGAGCACAAGGAGGTGGCCAAAGGGAACCAGACACAGCTCTTCCCTTGACTCCCACCAAAGGCTAGGGGTGTCACTCAGGGGTACAATACGTGCTTATGAAAGACCCAGGCTTGGCTCCCCAGCACTGAAGACCAAATATCAGAGCGACGCCAGTGCTGAAGTGTAACGAGAGTCAGAGGACCCTTTCCACTTCCTACCCAGCATCTCAAGCACCAGTGCTCCTGCCTCAGCAACTGTGCTCGCCTCCCAGAAGCCAGCTCCGGAAGTACACCGAATGCCCCAGTCAGGAACCTGGGCTCCTTTGTACTGTCTGTGCAAACAATGCCTTTTGTCTCTAAGGAAGACTTTTTCTCATTCTTCCGTGCAGCCTCTAAACATTAGATCGCAGGTGTGCACTTGCTTAGTCACAGGTTTACAGCTCACACCGCCTGTTTCTGGCTCATCTGCGCATTGGTTTGAAAGGCTCACAGCCTCAGAAAGACAGAAACCACCTGGTCTGGAGGCAACAGCCCAGCTGCCAGTCAGCGGGACAGTGCCAGGAGAATGTCTTCAGCTGGTGATGGTAGTTTTTAAGTTTTATTTTACTTCTCTGAGATAGGAGTCCATACAGTCCAGGCCGGTCTCAATCTTGTTACATATCTGAGAACGAACTGGGCTCCTGATCCTCCTCCACCACCTCCTACATGCCGGGATTACAGGAGTGCCTCACCTCTCCTGGCCAGGAAGTGTCTAGAGTACAAGGCAAGAGAGTGCTGTTTGAATCTGCTGGGTGCAGAGTGAGAGCTACTGACTTCGCCTACTAACTGAGCACCTGCCCAGGGTTGCTCCGCACACCTAAGCAGCCCTGCCTGTGCTCTTGAACAACCTTGACCTTCCAACCAAGCACCCCAGTCAGCCCCCCCCTTACACAAACACGCAAAGGACGCCATGTACTCTAAACTGTCTCTTCTTCTAAGTCACTTGTATTGACAATAGCTGCCTCTCGACCAGCGAGAAAAGAGAAAACATAAGACACTGAAAAAGCCTTCACTGGGTTCATTAAGCCTATGACCCTCCCACTGCCTGCACGCACTTGACCTCTGTCTTGCTTTCTCGTTTGACTGCATTGTGTTCGCATGTGGAGAGAGTTGTTTTGCTCACTCTTATTCAAAGACATGTGATGCTATTGTTCTTTGTCTCCTTAAAAAATATGTTGGCATTCTTGCTGTCCCCAGTAAGAGAAGGGCCTGCGAGGTTTGCTGAAGCTTTCTGGTTGAAGCAATTATCTGCTGAACAACCAGAACCCAGCCGCAGGGGCCACAAGGAAAAGTGCAAAGGGCGGCTCAGGCCACGCTTTGAATCATAAACATTATTGCCGGCAGAGCGGGTTGCTGCTCGCTCGTAGGTTTTTGCACCTAATTGGGTCGAGTAGCATGGCACTCCTGGGGACCATTAAAGAGATACAGGTGTGGCTTCCGTGCATAAAAGTTGTATGTCTGGCAATCTGGGCACAAGCCTACCTTCTATAGACTACTTTATATGGTAAATGTCCTGGGGGAGTTCATTATTCAAGAGGATTGTATCAATGGTTTTGGGAACTTGCAAGCCTCTAAGGTTGTGTTTTATGAATGCTTTGCTCTGAGCTTTGAGTACAGCCTCTATGCACACTTCAGAACCGAAAGGATTTAAGAGTAGGGAATGGACTTTTTAACCTGAAGCTATTTTGCTGCACAGCCCAGAGAAATAAGCACAGAAGAGGCAAGACCAGAAATGTGACACTTGATTCTGCCTCAAGAAGGAAAATAAACAGGGAGTAATACCAGTCTGGAAGAGTGCAGGCTGGAGGGGAGGGCAGGCTGGGAAGCAAGAAGGATTCTGGGTCACCAGCATTTGAGTGGCTCAAGTTTCAGAATCAGGGCTAAGCAGTGGGGCTATCTAGAAGGATGAAGGATGTCTTTTTAGAGAGTAGTCCTGTGTGCCAAATGAATCCTTTCAGTTACTCAGGCAGCAAGCAGAGAAGACTGGATTCAGGAGAAATTCAGAATCAGAAGGCTGTCTCTTATATGGTGATCTGACCCAGCACTGACTGGAAATCATCCACAACACAGAAGGGCAGAGGTGGCCCAGCACGCTGGCTTCCTCTCCTGGGCTGTTTGGCTATTGGTTTCTGCACTGGTCTTAGAACCAAGCCTCCAGCTGGAGACTGAGAAGTAGAGTCTAATCTTTTCCTGAAGGTAAAGAGATCATTTGAGAATGAATTCCACGCCAAGGAAACCCCCGCAGACATGAGTCCACCTGAAACAGGCAAGCATGAGGACATTTAAGGGCTTGGTGACAAAGTAAAACTCCCAAGAAATAAAGAAAAGAGGTCATGTCACAAAAGGTCTGACGATTGAAGGATATCATCCATGTTCAGAAACTAAAGAAGAAGAAAGTTCAAACTTAGACATGAATGGCAAATGAAGAGAACAAAAGTAAACTGACTGGATTACAGAATTAGAGCAGGGAGATAAAAGTTCACACAAGTAATGGAAAATACAAAAAATGTGCATAAAAAGATTTCAAAAAAGTGGGCCTTAAATATATGTATATATAAAAACCACAGAACTATGGCTAGGTAGCCTAAAGATGCAGAGAAACTAAATTAAAAAGAAAAGAGTAGAACAAAACACACACTTTAGCTTTCTAGTAAGAAGTTTTGTTCAAATGTCAATTGTGAGAAGTGTGACTATCCTTGACGAAGACCAGTAGGAAGGGAAAACATGAGCATGTGGAAAGTCAGGTCAGAAATATGAGAAACAAACTTGGAAAATGGTTCTAAAATACACAGGGGGAAAATCAGACAGGTTATAATGTAGGAAAAGAAAAAGTAGCACACATATTTGTGGCTCATAATGGAAAAGTATACCAAAAAAACAGTCATTAAAGATATAACCGAAGAAAACTTCTGAAGGGAAGGAGCGCTTTATTCCAGTATTACAAATAAATAAATAAAAACTTCAGTATAGATAAGGAAAAAAAGAGTAATAACAAAAATGGACATATATATATGCATACCTATGTAAGAGAATAAATTAATGGGAAAATGACATGTGTTTATTTCCTGAGAAAACTTGAATTTTGAGCTCAAAGAAATAATGTCGTAAGCATTCAGTGAGGAAAGGCATACATGTGGCTAAGCAAGCCCACGAAGATGAAAGCCAACAATACTCCAGGCAATAGAGGAAATGAAGCCAACGTGTGTGTCTGGTGACACACAGCGAGGCAGAAAGGTTATAAATAGTCACATTTCTCCCGGGGTATGAAAGCTAAAAAAAATAACCGCAGGTGATCTGAAAGACAAAGGACTTCAGAAAAATTTAGTTTGAGACACTTCTCCAATCAAATAAAATTTAATTGAAAAATATAAGGAAGGGGGGGTGATAGAGTTTTAAAATATTTCTAATACGCAATGAAGCCATGTACTTAAGAAATAATATAAAAAAATAACAGGTTATCTAGACCAATTTTTAAATGTTTATTTTTTAACATTACAAAATTTATTCTTTGATAAATACACACACGCACGCACAAAGTGTCTTGATTCTATCCAGTCCCTCCTTCCTTCTTGTCTCTGCCATGCCCTAATACATCTCTCTTCCAACTTCAAGCCCTCTGTCTCTTTTGTTTTTTAAGGACCCACTGACTTTGTGCTAGCCATATACACGTGGGTGTGGTATCATCCCTGGAGAAGAGAAAAGCTCCCAGTTGTAACCCTTCAAAGAAAAATGCCTCCCTCCTCCAGCAGCCATCAGCTGCCAACAGCTCCTCAGCTAAGGCTGAGGCCAGAGGGGTCCCCACCTCACCCCATGTAGGCTGGAATCTGAATGGGCTTAACTGTGTTCAAAGTGCTGAGAATTAGCAACAGTACATGCTCAGCCATAGATGTGTCATCTGTATCAGCCATCTCCCCCTAAGGCTCAGGGAATATCCTGGAAGAAAGGGAAGAAAAAATGTAAGAGGGGGAAGATAGGGAATGCCGTCCTCAGACTTGACACGGCCATTGCACTCAGGAACATACACACCACCTGTGTAAAGTCTGCACAAGATCTAGAGAATCCTTAAAGGAAAAGCTCCATGTCACAGAGGAGAGGAGAGCGCTGGGAGCAGTGAAAATGTGCTCATCTCAGCTTACACAAGGATTGCGTAAGGACCACACTGTCCATGACATTGCTCACACAGATACGTGTAGGTAATATTTACTCAAAGTAAGAAGACAAGATTACATAGAATGTACGATGTGACTAGTGCTACAGAATAAAACACACAGACACAGACACACACACACACACACACCCTGCCTGGAAAACAATGGAAAGGCCAAGGAGCCACACAAGCACAAAGAATGGTAGGCCATAAACACAAGCCTGTCGACACTGAAGGTAGGTATTAATTATTTTTTAAGAAGTGAAGACTCCCAGATGGAGTCATGAATTAAGAATGGCCTCGTGGCTTCTTTGAGAAACACATAAAAGTTAAAAGAAGACTGGGTCAAAGGGATACCAGGAAACTTCACATTTGAAGGTGACAGCTACAGTGTTACATTAAATTCAGAATTAAGTAACTAAAGCAGTTAACAGGGGTGAGTGTCTTACAGACAAAAGGCATCTTACAAAGAAAAGTGGGTATCTGACCTGCCAGCATGATGAAGCATGACAGACGCTGAGGAAAACAAATGTAGAGTCGGAGAAAGGAAGGTCCTTGCCATGTGTTTTGATAATTGGGGAAGTAGTCAGATAAAACTTTAACGAGGGTCCCAACAAGGTGACATGAGCAACATGGCTGATGTGATGACAGAAAGCCGATCTCTGCAGACTTCAGCTTCTGCATGGGAACTCATACAAGACCATCAGAACTATGTCTGGGAGGGGCGGGGCATCTGTGGAGTATAGTCCATACCAAAATGGTCCCAGCACAGTCCGCTAACAATCAGTCATGTTATTACAGCCAATTTGTATATTTAAAAAGTCTTCAAGACACATGTAAGGTCTTTGTAAGGTTTACAGTTTGCAGACTAAGAAAACAAAATAAAACAAAGACAACAATCTGTGTGTGTGGGGTGTGTGTATGTGTGTGTGTGTGTGTGTGTGCGTGTGTTAGGAGAAACTTACGTATTTTTTAATCAACCACTCATAAACATTTAAAATAGAAGATCTGCTCAAGAAATCAGGAAAGGACTGAGAAGTTAAACAGGAACATAACGTACAAAATATTACAAATACAGAAAATATACAGAGAAATTATTTTGAAAGGTGAACCTTAAATACACACAAAAAACCCACAAAATATTGTGGCTAGCTAGGCTTATGTTCCAAATTAATTTATAAAAAAAGAATGGGGAAACACCTACAAATTTTGAAAATAGCTTTTATTTATTTTTTTATTTTTTGAAGATTATGTGGGCTGCCAAGATGCTGTGGTACGTAAAGCATCCGCCACCAAGCCTGATGACCAGAGTTGGACCCAGGACCCATACGGTGGAAGGAGGACCTTCTCCCACAGACTGTCCTCTGACTCCACATACATGCTGTGCCATGCACAGTCCCCACCATCCCCACCACACACACAGTACATAGGTGTTTTGAAAAAAGGACATCCTATGCTTGATGCCATGTTAATAAAGCTTAAATATATAGATGGCAGATTTTCTAGAAAACAAAAGTGTTTTATGTTAAATAAAAATCTGGACCAGAACTATTACTCCATGAAAACACTGTAGGGACAGGAACGGCAATACACACCAGCACTCTAGGCCCTGTGTGGCTGAGGGAGGAGGACCATGAATTGCAGCCTAGGCTAGGCTAGCTGGTAAGACCCTATCACCAACACTGGGGGGCCGGTGGGGGGACACACTTAGAGAGGTGGCTCAGTAAAGTGGTTGCCCTGCAAGTGTGAGGACCTAAGTTCTGATCCCCAGTGTACATGCGTGTAAGCACAGAGGTAGGAAAGCAGGGATAGGCTGGTCCCAAAGATTCACTGCCTGCAGAGTCAGCCTAGCCTCCTTGTTGAGCTCCAGACCAGTAAGAAAGCCCACTTCACAAACAAACAAAAATGCAACAGCGATCAAAGAACAACACCCAAAGTTGTCCCACCACCTCAGAATGCATATGCGCTCAAGCGCCCCTGTGAACCAAATGAACTTACACATCCGTACAAAGATACTCCCATGCAGCCCAGCCATAATAAGCTGAAAATACACATTGACAGCTACAGCCAACACTGAGGAAGCTTTTGGGAAGACTTACCGAGAAACCTTCAAAGCCTACAAAAATAACTCCATATAAGAATAAGACTACACACATCTGAAAGCGGCCGTGGCATAAGGGAAGGCTGTGGCTCTCTCCAAGTGACCATGGATTGATGACTTTTGCCATCACAGTTTGTTTTGTTTTTATGAGGTGCCTGGAAAAACACCTGCGGACGACTGCCATCTGTCATGCACACACACAAGGGGAAGTGGCTAGGCTAAAGATAGTTTGGAAAGTTTGGGAAAAGACTGTTCTATCGGAGGACAAACACGAGTTAGGAATCGTTAGAAGCATAGGTCAAAACTGAAATGCCAAGCCACAGACGAGAGCAGGAGTATGAAGCTCACAGGCATGCCTGGCCTCACGTCACTGGGGAGAATTAGAGTGACACAAATGATATGAGAGCAATTTGTTCACTGCTGGGCACAGGACCACCATGCCCTGTGCAGAGGCCGTTCATCCACACTCACTCCGGGTATAAGCTATGGGAGAAGAAATGAGCTGTACGAAATTATGGATGGGGCTTTCCCTGATTCCAGTGGACCAAAAGGGGTTCTAGCAAAACATCAGAAGCAGAATCCTGTCGGACTACGCAAAGATTTTGAGTATTTACCCATCCAAAACATCATGAGTAAAATTCACAGAAAAAGTATCAATGGGCAAAAAAAAAAAAAAAAAAAAAAAAAGTGTAAGACTGTTGCACAGTTAGTATCCCTAAAAGAAAACAAACCAAAAATTCATATCATCAGGAAAAGGCAATACGTCCAAGACACAGGTAGCAAAGAAAATGAATAGTTAATTTACAAAAGTCATCTCAAACAGAGAAACATAGGAAATTATTAAACTTCAGGCAAAAATCACATCAAAAAGAGAAGATTAAAACAAGATATAAATTTGTACATGTGTGCATATGTTCTGCTCATGTGTGTGCGTGTGTGTGAGTGGGTGACTATGTGCGTGTATGTGGAGATCAGAGGTCAATGTCCAGTATCTTCTTCGATCGCTCTCCACTGTATTTTTAATTTCTTAACCTTTATTTACTTAGGGGAGGGCAGCTTGCATGTGTGCTAAGTCGTGTGTGTAGAGGTCAGAGGACATCTTGCAGGGGTCAGGACTCTCCTTCTGCCATGTGGGTTCTGAGGACCAAACTCAGATTGTCAAGTCTGGCAGCAAGCCCCCTTACCTGCTGAGCTGTAGCCAGAACAGGCCCTTGTTATTTGAGACAGGGTCTCTCACTAAACCCAGAGGTTTCTGTCTCTCTGGAAAGCAGGATGACAGGTACACAACTATTTTTTTTTTCAAACCTGGATGCCGGAATCAAACTCAGTGCAGAGCAAGTACTTTACCAACTAAGACAGCTGAAAAAAATTAATTTTAACTTACCAAATTGGCAACGCTTTTGTTTGTTTCTGGTTTATAATTGTACTCCAGACCTCAAATATGTGAAAAGTTCTCTTTCATGTGATCATACCTACCCAAAGCCTTACAATGGCCTCTATTACTGAGGTGACATAGGTCAGAGGGCAAAAGCACTTACAGTGCAAGCCCGATTTTAATTTGATCGCCAGAATCTATGTAAAAATCCCAGATGTTGGGATTGGATAAATGGCTCAGTGGTGAAGAAGAGTACTTGCTGCTCTTCCAGAGGATCCAGGCTCAGTTCCCAACACCCACATGACCGCATACCACACCTGTAACCCCACCCCCTGGAGAGCCAATGCTCCCTTCTGGCTTCCATGGGCATCTAATACAAGTGGCGCACACATACTCAGGCACACGTGCATACACAGAAAAAGAAATGAGCATGTCTTTTAAAAACCATCACTGTGTCCATCTGGAACCCCGGAACCCTCACAATTAGATGAGAGCTTTTGAGCTAGAAGGTCAGCCAGACATGGCCAGTTAGCCTTGAGCACACAGCATGGCAGAGGCAACAGGAAAACCTGGCCTCAAGAAGGTAGAAGGAGAAAAAACAGATTCCTGGAGGTGTTCTTTTGACCTCTCACCTTTATACACCCACACACACAGGAGAGAGAGAGAGAGAGTGTGTGTGTGTGTGTAAAGGACGTGTCTTCTTAAGCCAGCAGCTGTCATTCTTGACATTTTCCCATAGGAAATAACCAGATACGCTCAAAGTTGATGCATGTTCAAGGAAGTCCACTGTGGCACTACTCATAACTACAGCAAGTTTCTAAGAGAGTTAAATGCTGAACAAACAGACAGTTTGTGAGGCTGGTGTGAATCATGCAGTCTTCGCTGGTGGTGAGACAGGAACCCTGATGGGCTGTGAGAGCTAGGAGGACTTGGAGATGACAGAGCATCGCACCTACACTGTAGCACGCAGAGCGACACAGTCAAGACCATCCCACCTTGAGAGGACTAGAGACACAAACTGTCCACAGGGTCTTGCGTGACTCGTCCTTTGTTGTTTTTGTACTCCTACTTTTCCTAAGTGAACATATGTATTACTGAATATGTAATATGTAATAATATATGACAACACATAATACATATTGCTGTGATCAGGGAGGCCACACACAGGGGGTGGAGCAGACTCTGGAGTCAGTCTGCAAAGCAGAGTAAGTTTCTTGTCCCTGTGAGCTTGGCATCACTGATTTTTCAAGAAGGGCTAAGACGGTCACTTGTGGCTATGCTTGAATGTGTGTGCCTCACTGTACAGCATTTGGCATAGTCCCTGGGTCATGGGAAGAGTGTGAGATACCAGCATGCATTTCATTTTCTTTTTTTAATTCGGCAGGTTCCTGTTTTTTACTCTTCTGTGAGAGTCTGTGGATCTCTTCGGGGAGTGTGTGTGTGAGTGTGTATACATGCAGAACCCAGATGTCAATATTTCATGTGGTTCCCTCAGTCACAGACCAGTTTGAGACAGGGTCTCTCACTGGTCCAGAATTCACCAAGTAGGCTAGACCAGAATTCACCAAGTAGGCCAGTGAGTTGCAGGGATCCTCCTCTTTCTACCTTTTGAGTACCAGGATGATGTGGAGTCTGAGGATCAAACTCAGGTTTACCAACACTTTACCAACTTGAGTTATCTTTCCAGCCCTTCCTTGGGGATTTCTCGCTTCTTCTTGGCCATTAGTGTCAAGGTACCCAACATAGAAGATTCTCCCTTCCTCGTATGGGAAATCAATGCAGAGCTGAGGGAACAGGAGACAGCAGAGAGAGTCTGCAGGGAGAGGCTGTGGCCCTGCTTACTATTTATTAAGGTCTTTTTAATAAATGGAATTGATAATGCAAAAATATAAACTATAGGTAGATGTTAGAGGAGGACTATAGTTGGATAAATAGATGATAGAGAGACAGACAGATAAATACTATTTTGATTTTAAGCTTTTACAGTTGAATGAACTCATTTCATTGCCAGATCAAAGTAGAAGTCTCTAAAGGTTGTAGATATACAGTTTTAAACATAGTTCTCTCTTCTTTCTCTCTCTCTCTCTCTCTTTCTCTCTCTCTCTCACTTGCATACATGCACGCACACACACAATAAAGTAAAGTAAAATTAGGAGGAAAAGAGGGAGGAAGAGAAAACCAATAGATAACATGAAGCCTTCAGGCCAGGTCCAAAAACGTGACTGATAGAGAAGCCAGGAAACTTAAAGAGAACAGGGCTGCTGATAGCCAATTGGCTAATACAGGACCAAAGAATGGCTTCCAGCATGCAGGGAATAGATGGCTTTCCAGCTGGGTGAACAAGATTTAGAACAGTGTTTCTCAACCTAAGGGTCATGACCCCCTTGGGGATTACATACCAGATAGCCTACATAATAGGTATTTATATTACGATTCATAACAGTAGCAAAATTACAGTTATGAAGTAGCAACAGAATGAGGTTATGGTTGGGGGTCACCACAACATGAGGAATGCTCTAAAGGGTCACAGCTTCGGACAGTGAGTGCGGAGGAAGGCCAGCTGGGCAATGAAGATGCGCTCCACAGTGGGGCTGGGACTGAGGCTGGGCCGAGGCTAAAGGGTATGGAACTTGCCTGGCTCCTGTAAGCCCCTGGGTCTCATCCTCTTCACCAAATCAAAACAAGCCATGAAGGGGCTTGGCACAGCCCAGTTCGGGACTCCTGGCATTTATCCAGCCCACTGACCAGGCCTGCAAGCTTTCCAGCAGGAGTCTTAGCAGTGACTCATCCAGACCTGAAGCTCCGCTATAAAGGGTGACCACCTCAGCTTCTAACAATAGTTGTTTTATTTTTAACTTCAAAGCTAGCCCTTGTAATCCAGAACAAACAAAAGAGAATTACGAGAGCAAATGCCTCATGCATTTCTAACGGTTTCCAGACACGCAGGAGAGGCCTTCTGCCTTTCCCCTCATCCTTGTTATTTCGGTCTATCTCGAAATGTGGAAAGTGACAAATGAGAAAGGGTCACAAGGCAGTGCCTGCTGGGAACCCGAGGTCGTTAGATGCCATTAGAGGCGGCATGATGCTGCGGGCATTGCAGAGACGCTGCTGGTCCACAGGTCACCTGGGAATGCTTCCGGCTGGAAGCCCACATGCAGCTTTCATATACCACCAATGCTTTAGAGTCTAGACAATGCCAGGAGCCAGCTTAGCATGAGCTCCAGAGGGCTGACAGCAACCCAGTCTGAAATGGGGGAGGGGTGTCTTTGCATATGCAAAAGAGGAATGATCCTAAATGGGACATAATCATAGGTGAATTCAAGGAATTAAACACATGATGATTTGATAGTTTAAAAAGAAGATGCTCTATGAAGAAAAAGAAGAGCCACGTGAGAACATGAGGATCAGCAGCAAATGACAGAAAGCAAAATGGAGCTGTTGGACAAATGGCCTTGAGGTCAGGAACGATGACTTTGAATTCTAGCCCCTGATAGTCACAAGCTGAGGAAATATGGGCAAGCTATTTACACGCTGAGCCTCTGTTGTTTGAATACGTAGACCATTAACAGTGTTAGCACAGAGATACTGGGGAAATTTAATTGTGCATACACTTGGTGTATAATTGCTGTGCTTCCAAATACACAAGGTCTAGATCCAAACACTGGAGAGTGTTTGGGTGAAAGAAATAGACACAGCCTGGCTTACAAAAGACTGCTCAGCTTCTCTCAAGTAAATGGGGACAAACAAGTGCCTGTAGGTGCAGTAAAGAAAAATATAGCCCGTTGAATGGGTATAGCGATGGGTATAGAGGGTGTTATGTTAGAGTAAGGCAAAGATGTGATGGCAAGGACGGGCATCCATTAAGCGGGATATTTACAAAGAGCTTATCTCAGAACCCTGGAAAGCACGTGCTTCAGGCATTGGTGGTACTGATGTCCAGATGCTGATGTTGGTGAGGTTGACTGAGGTGATGTTGATGGTCATGGGGCTGATAATGTCGGTGGTAGTGATGGTGGTAGTGGTGGTAATGGTGATTATGGTGACAGTGGGAATGGTGGGGCCAGGGACCATCAGTAATGCTGATGGTCATGTGTTGATGGCCTCATGATGATGAGCCCACAATCAAATAGTATAAGAGAATAAGGAGAGGCTTGGCCCATTTTAACTAGAGCAGTGAGTGACATGATCAGCACTGAGCCCATAAAGCACTGATTAGGACTCTAATCTTCATTTATTAAAGCTTGCAGCTCTGTTTTTAGATACAGCCTTCAATCTACCACCATTCAAGAAAAGCTTCTCTCCAAATATTCTATTTCAGGAATGAATGTAATTTTTTTTTAAAGATAAAAATATTCTGCATGTATGAGAAGCTTTTTACCCAGCCATCTTTCTGTTAGTTTGCAGCCTGCCAGTAGCGTACATGTGATATTTTAGAGACTTTCTGTGTAGGACTCTTAAAAATCACATATGAACACTGAAACGGCAGAAATAGCCAGTAGGTTTCATTTCCATAGACGCTCTCAAAACGGAGGAACATAAAGCTCTAAGCTCCCAGCCTTTTCTTAACTGCCCCAGGGTGGTAAGTCAGTTGTTTAGTTATAGATGTGTCTATTCGTGGTATAAAAGTTTTGTTGTGACTTGCTTCCATGTGGCTTAATATTGGCTTCTTGAGATTTCTCTGAATTGCTGGCTACAGATTGCTCATTGCTGGTATTGTGGAGTGTGCTATCATTTGATTGTATGTCATCCTTTGCTTTTTAACACACTTCCTCATTTATGTTGTATGTATGTATGTATGTGGAGGTGTGCACGCTGCAGCACAAAGGACTGTGGCAGCCAGTTCCTTCCTTCTACCCCGTGGGTCCTGGAGACTGAACACAGGTCTTCAGTTCTGTAGCAAGCGCCGTTCCTTGCTGAGCTACCTTGAGGGGTACACACTGGGTTTCCTTTTGCCTGCTCTGCTGAACAGTCATGTGGTTTGGGTCTGCATTTTTAAAACATGAACGTAGTTAAGACTGTGATGAACAGCCTACGTGGCCTGTAGCACACATGCGTAATGGTTTTTCAAAGGAAAAACCTACGGGGTAAACTAGATAACTAAAATGTGTATTTTTGTTTCTGTGATAATGCCCATTTTCCTAAACGATTATATCATCGAATACCTTTCCCAGAAGCAGGGAGATGTTGGATGGCACTTTCCTTTTGGAACTGTTTTATGTGTTTAAATTGCTTCCTTCCTTTTTATATTGTTTGACCTGTTTGTCCGTCTCCCCGTGCAGCCTAGGCTTCCCGACTCTACCTTCCAAATACGGGCTTGTAGGTGTGGGCCACCCCTGTACCATGCCCAGGATCAGTTTCGAAACAGAGCTCTGTTTAGTTTCTGAAAATTACAGACCTCAGATAGCCCATGGACCAGCTGGGCCAATAGTCCAGTTGATCCATGGGCGCAGCACAGAGGGGCTTGTGCTCACAGATAAGCACTAGGGGACCCGGGGATGATAACACGGGGGCTGTCTCTTCAAAGTGCGAGATGTAGAAACTATTTTCTGCCCTCAAGGCTGGAAAGAGATGTTTAATAGCCTAGTGGCCAGTGTGTGGCCAGGCCACGCTAGACCCTCCCCAAGACCCTTATCTTGAGCTTGTTTGCCTCAGTTGATCTATCGAACCTACCTTTTCAGCAGATGTTACTTGCACTTTTTGGGGGGATGGAAGGTTTGAGAAAGGGTTTCTCTGTGTAGTCTTGGCTGTTCTGGATTCACTTTAGAAACCAGGCTGGCCTCAAACTTACAGAGATCTGCCTGCCTCTGCCTACCTGAGTGTTTCAATGTAGTCCTGTCTTAAGCTTTGTTGTACACACAGGATTGAGTTAATTATCACCAGAAAATTATTTCTCCAAATTGCACTGTGCTAACGCATACCTAAAATAAACTCCTGGAGGGCAGGCTCTGGAAAGCTGAGCCACCACCAACTTCTGAGTCACACTGAACCCAACTGCCTTCTCGCTTCCCAAGAACCAACATTTTGCTGGCTGTGGTGTTTGCAGAGACCCCTGCAAATTCAAAATTAGTCCTTGCACATGGTTTCCCCAGACCTCACTAGCCAGCCAGTCCAGCCAACTGGAGAAAAGCTGCAGAGGTCCCCTGACATTGGCCTACAACCACCACAACACACCACACACAGCGCGCGCACATGCACCTATGCACACACACATATTACACACAAACACAGTGTATCACTCAGTCGCTCCAGGCCATAGGACACTCATTTCTTTTGATCTTCTAGCACATCAGCACAAGTTGCGAGCAGACAACATCATCACAAGGACGACAAGCAATAATCACATACTGTTGGCCGCAGGGAGGAAGATGATGTTGCTTAAATTAAAAGAAACATGTGAACAAAATATTGTGGGGCTCCCTGACCTGACTGGAATGACGTAAGCACAGTCTAGGCATCTCCCCAACCTTCCACTCTTGTTCACTGCCTCACATTTTTCTGACTGGACTTGGCAGATAATTGTCATCTGTATGGGGGATGGGGGGATGGCTCAGGGGGTAAAAGTGCTTGGTGAGCAAGCACGAGCTCTTGGACCGAAATCCTCAGCATC
Organism: Meriones unguiculatus; assembly: GCF_030254825.1. NCBI lineage: Eukaryota > Metazoa > Chordata > Mammalia > Rodentia > Muridae > Meriones > Meriones unguiculatus. Next base: position 60,888,143 of record NC_083366.1, read on the forward strand.
CACATAAAAAAAATCAGATGTGGTCCTCTACACACCTGTAACCATAGCATGTCAGGAAATCACGGAGGCTGTTTGGCCACCAGCCTAGATGCAGGTTCAGTGAGAAGCTCTGTCACAAGAGAATAAGGTTCGGAGTGATGTGACATTCTTCTCTGGCTTCTGTGAATCCACATACACATCTGAGTTCAATATACACACACACACATACCGTTCATAAACATGCCAGGCAAACACATACACTACAAACACACATACACACATCATATCACATCACACACACACATACACTACAAACACACATACACACATCATATCACATCACACACACACATATACTACAAACACACATACACACATCATATCACATCACACACACACATACACTACAAACACACATACACACATCATATCACATCACACACACATATACTACAAACACACAAACCCACACATCACATCACACACACACACACACACATATATACTACACAGGAATATACATACACACCATACACACACACACACACACACCACATACACATATATCACACATATTATATACATAGCATACAAACATATAATATGTAGACATACTACACACACCCATACAACACACACACTCTGCAAATGCACCAAACACATATGTTTTCAAGTGTAAACAAAATAAAATGTATATTTTTGGAGACTACAAAGGAAGAACTCAATTTACTAACAAACAACTTACTTTGGGTAGTTTATGAGTTGTCTCCCAGTAAAGCTAGTACCAAAAAATATAGCAGCAAACATCAATAAGCCAGTCTGAAATGATAAAACTATTCGGTTCACACTATTTTTAACATTTACCTATAATTTTTGTTTATCTCGTCTGTCTGTCCATGCATAGACGTGTAGGTCAGAGGAGAGTTTGCATGAATGGGTTCTCCCCTTTTGCCTTGTGGGTTCCAGCTGTCATCCTGAAACCACACACCTTTATCTTCAGACATTCCTCGGGCTGCTTGATTTATTCTACGTGGATAGTTAATATCACAGAGGCAGAAAGTTAAAGAGCAGCAGCCAGACACTGGGCAGGGTATAAAATAACGGATCGTTATCTAAAAGATAGTTTGATTTTACAAAATAAAAATGGCTCTTGTCTTCCTTTCTTTTTCTGCTGCTTCTGACATAACACACGGACATAGCGACATAAGGGAGAAATGGCTTCTGGTCACAGTTCAAGGTGCCACTGTTCACGGCAGGGGATTCCTGGCAGCAAGAGCTTGAGGTAGCTGGTCACATCAGACCCACAGCAGGGAAGGAGAGGGTGATGAAAGCTGTGCTCACCTCACTGTCTCCTTGGTATACATCCAAGGTCCCCGCCCAGGGAATGGTGCCATCCGTTTGACTAACCTAATGGAGACGATGCCCCATAGGTATGTACGAAGCCCAACTCCCAAGTGAGTCTAGATCTCATCAAGCTGACATAGGGGATCAGCCATCATGGTTCTGGAGATGGTGGTGGTAGTGGTCTCACAGAAGTTGGCCTTGATATCACAGAACAGATTAAATGCAGACACAGTGGAAACACCATGGCATTGATATACCACTCAAGTGCATAAGTCACTGTTTTGAGTCAGTATAATGTCACACTTGGGCAGAAACCTGTCTCCGTGTCATCCAGATTCTGCACCATAGGTGAAACAGGGCAGATTTTTAAATTTTTGTTTAATTCTGCTCCTGCTGCACAAATGCTTTAGCAGTGGGTGAGACTATAGACGTCAGGAGAGCCGAAAGGTACCGCTCAGGTGTTGACCTTGACAGAAAGACTCCGCAAAAGCAAGGGCTTAAATTTAACACAATCTGCCAGCAATTCAGAACACGCTACTACCGCATTCCCTAGGGGACTGAGGCACATTCACCATTTAACTTTAACTCCTGAATGCTTTGACTCCTGCATGTTTAAATTCCCATCACACTAGGACTGCCAACTCCACTTCCTGCCGCTGATCACAGACCTCATCTCCTATCAGCTGGCAGAACCGTTCCCATGAAATACTTGCTTTCTGAACAGCCTGGGGTGCTGAGGACACTTCTAAAAATGTTAAACAATAAAAACTGTCAACGATCACTAGAAATGGAAAGCCAAGCCTCTCTGATGCCATCTTTTATGCCTGGAACAACCTCCCCACACGCACTCCCACATCCATCATGCAAGCTCCGGCTCTCCTTTCACAGTTCACCTTAAGTCACTTCTCAGTGATTCTATAATGAAGGCAGTGGCGGTGAAGCACGTGGGAAGCAGAGTATTCCCTAGCCCAGCCCCAGAGCGGGGCTTGGGGGATCATTGATGCCCAGGGCCCCCACCCAATTACTATATTTATTCCACATTTTTTTCCATCCTGCTCAATGAGCTAGTAGTATTTTCCAGTGTGTATCTACGCATTAACCTGTGTCTGCCTTTTCCATCTCTGCTCAGTGAAAGGGCTAGGGACTCTGGGGCCAACACTGAGTCAGCCAGGCCAAGTGTGATTCACAAGTGCTCCTGCTGAGAAGCCTCTTCTTGGAGGGGTAAGGAGTTTGTCTCAGAGAGCAAGTCACACTCAGCAATCCTTTTCATCGGCACACATAATCCAGCAAATATTTACCAAAGACCTACTAAATGCCAGGCAGGCATATTGGGGAGAAAAATATGCCTAAGATATGGACCCAGGGAAGAAAGACACAGTTGGGGCTGCCTATAGCAACCACATTCTCAAGGAGCCATCAGAATACTACTGAGGGGCAAAAATAGCAGCTTTTCCCTCAAAAAAGAAAAAGAAGAAAGAAAAAGCAGGACAGACAGATTTGCAATGAGCCCGGTGTCATCTTTGGAGACTTCCCTCTTCAGAACTCTAGTTATCACAGATTCCAGACATATAAATGCCCCAACATCCAATATCCCCCAAGAGACAAAACCCAACTCACACTGATGGAAGCATTAGGCTTGTAGATCTAACCATGCTACATTCCACAGATCTGGCAAGAAGCAACTGCCATTTGCAGAGGTTACCCCAATACCTAGCACAAGGCATGGCATATGACAGGCAGCTAAAAACATCATTGGCACCTCTGTATTACAGTAAAATTAACGGCTGAGGAGTTTGCTCAAGCTCATCTGAAGACCGAAGAAGCAACAGCATCCAAAATGAACCAATATTTACAGTGTCTGTTATGAGGCGACTTCTGAGAACACAAAACCCTGATCTTGGTCCCCCAGCATGTCACCATGCAATCCTCCCTCAAGGTCTCGGGAACACAGGTTCTAGTCCTTTGGTCGACAGAGACTAAAACCCTAGGTGTTCAAATCTCGTCTGTAAAAATGACATAGGGGTTCCATAGAACCTCCACACACCCTCCTACCTTAAGTCACTTCTCGGGGACTTACAATACCTAACACGACATAAAAACTGCATGAATTGCAGTTGCATTGTACTGAAGAAGGAATGTTTGCAAGAATGAAGCTTGAAATAATTATTACAGATGCTTGTGTGTGTGTGTGTCTACATGTGTATGTGTGTGTGTCTACATGTGTATGTGTATGTGTCTACATGTGTATGCCTGTGTGTCTACATGTGTATGGAGGCCCAACATGGAAGTTAGATTATCTTCCTCATTTACTCTTCTCCATATATATTGAGGAAGGGTATCTTGCTGAACCCAGAACTCACCATTTTGGCTGTTCTGCCTAGCCCAGGGAATTCCTTGTCTCTGCCCTCTAGCCACTGGGTTTAAAAGCAGGCCACCGTGTTCATCTGGTTGTTACAAGGGTTCTGAGGATCTCAACTGGAGTCATCATGCTTACCTCCCAAGTATTTGACCAACCAAGACTTCTCCCCAACCCACAGATACATTTTTAACCAACTATTTAACTTCAGTGGTGAAGAGCACTCCCTGCACTTTCAAAAGACTCGAGTTCAGTTCTCAGCACCCACAAGGCAACTCACAACTGTCTGTACCTCTAGTTCGGGGGACCTGGCACCTCTTTTGACCTCTGTGGATTCCTGTACACATATGGTCCTGTGCACATACAAACACTCAGACACACGTACATACACATGCAAAATGAATACTATTTTTTTAAATGGCAAAATATTTTTAAACCTCAAGCATATGCGAGACTAAAAACAGATAGTGTGGCAATCTGGGAGTTACAGCAAATTGAGGTTGTATGGGTGGTCCCTACCCCAGGATGGTTGGTGTCCTTGTATAAAGAGATAAGGACAAAACACCCAAGAAAATAACATGAGGATTCAAGAAGGATTCAGTCCAGAAGCCAAAAAGAAATATCCCAGAAGAACTTTGTTGATCTTTCACCTCAGATGCCCCATCTACAGTTACAGGAAACAAATGTCTCTCTTTCCAGCCATCCTTGGGGCAACTTGTTAGAGTAGCCCTAGAAAAATGGATACAGATACCAAGGCCTCATTGAGAACAGAGGTCTGGACTGGGAAATGCTCGTTTTAGAAAGTCAGCATGGGCAGCAGAAAGCTGGTAGGGAGAGAGTAAAGAGGCATCTGCCCACTTCTGGTTCCAATCTGACCTCTTGGGTCAAGCCTGTTCTTCATGTCTCTTTTAAATTTTCTCCTTTAAATGCAGAGGTTTGGATTGTAAGAGCGACCAAAGCCAGCTGACCTGAAGCTTTATATCAGTCTCTAGAAGGAGCTCATGGCTTCCTTGGAAAACAACTGCTGTTCTCTGGCTCCAGTGAGTCACCACAGGAGGTTTCCCATAAATACCCTCCAACATCCTAACGAAGATAGAATCTTCTATCGGCATCTCCTACCACATGGACATATGCCCCATAACTCAGCTCCACTAGGCTGTCCCAGCACCACTGGACCTCACCTTGAGGGCACCAAGCTGAAGGAGGGTAAAGAACAAACAAGAACAAACCGGCGATTGATTCTGTGTGTTGTGTGATTTCAGCCATCTTCCAAGTGGAAGAGCGCTGTTCCCGAGTCCAGCAAACAGAAATGACCACAACAAAACATCAGACACCTCATTATTTTTTTTTCTCCAGTAACGTTAGCACTAATGATTACAAAATCTCCAACACTGGTCCAAAGATGAAACAATTACAAACTGTTGATCCAACCTCTGTAGAGGTGCAGAGTGGCCTATATTCAGCCCTTATTAGTCTGGAAATTTTCTGTCTGTGTGGGTGAAAGCATACACAAGCATACGACAGGGCCTGCTACAGCCTGGATCTAGAATGTTGCCCCTAAGGCCCATGTATTGGCTTGGTCATTAGCACTTTGGGGAAGTTGCAGAACACTGAAGAGACCTGTTAGGAGTTTCTTGGGTCACCGGGTCATGCCCTAGAAGGAGAGTGTGGAACTGAAGCCTCCTGTTTTTCTTTGGTGTCCTAACTAGCCATGAGGTGAGCAGATTTTGCTCTACCACAAGTCCTTGCCGTGAAATGCTGCCTTGACACACAGGCCCATAAGCAATGGGGATAATTGATTACCAAACGTCTGAAAAGGTGAGCCAACCTTTCCTCTTTAGGAGTTGATACTCTTGTGTATTTTCTCAAGCAGTAAACACCGATTAAGACAGAACCCCAACACCAGAGGTACTAGACCTTCTTAGATTTGATTTGAGGAACTGTTTGCTTTTGTTGTCTTTGTAATCCATAACCTAAGGTTCAACTTCTCTCTACTCCCTTTCCTAAAAATCCATGGACCATCACTGGGCACTTATCACCATTTTTCAGAATCCGGATCTAGTAGGATTCATTGACTGGCAGCAGCAAGGAGCATATTCACTGAGAAAACCACATTTCAGAAGTAGAAATATAATGACATTTTCTTTACTTAATTTACATATTATTTTAGCTGAGCTTTGTATCACAGACCTATAACCCCAGCTTCACAGGTAGCTAAGGTGGGTCACAAGCTCAAGGCCAAGCCTGGACCACAGAGTCAGTTCAAGGCTGCATCAGGCAACTTAGTAGGAAACTTTAGATATGGCTTATTGGTAGGATACCAGCCCAGACCTTGGTTCAATCCCCAGTACAGCCAAGAAAATGCAACAAAGCTTATGTAATATTTGCTTCCCTGATATTTTTATATTTGTCCGATCTAGCCGAGCAGATCATACACTATTCTAATGTAAGAACAGTCTTTAAAGATGTGTTTTATAAAAGGTAATTTGTGATAGAGGGAGACTATTGCAGAAACTCACAGAGAAGAGAAATGCAGAGCTGTGGAGCCCCATCACGGTGGAGGCACCTACAGAACACCTCGTGTACCTAAGGCTCGGGGAACATTGTGGAAGAGGGGGTGGAAAGAGCAAGATGCAGAGGCTTGGGGAGGAGTCTCTTGTTAGACTGTGTCTCAGCCTTCCACAGAGAACTACAGGCAACCAAGGAAGGCTGAGCGCAGGAGGAATCATTTTCCCCAGGGAAGAACACACCAGTTGACTCCCCAATACCAAATGCTCAGACCTGAAAACACACGTACCAGTCAAGCAGGTTCTATTAAGTAAGATATATTTATGAAGTTATACGTATATACATACACGCACGCGATAACAATTAATGAAAAAGACCCCATGAATTTGACAGAGAGCAAGGAGGGGCATATGGCAAAGCCTGCAGGGAGGAAAGGGAAGGGGGAGATGATGTAATTATATTATAGTCTCAAAAATCAAAGAAACAATTTTAAAAAGTCATAACAACAAAGTTTCCCATGAAAGTATTTCTGTGTGCTTAACTTCTGTGTGTATTTGTGTGTGTGTGTGTGTGTGTGTGTGTATGTGATTGCCATCTAGGTCATATCTGCATCAACAGAGTCATGGAGCTAGAACGGCTTTTAAAATACACTTCCAGAGAAGCCATCCAATCTCCCCACAGGCACTCTCTGACCCTCACTCATGCTAAAAGTCCTCAGGCCCCTCCCACATGTCGACTCTCTCCACAGAAATCCCGGACAAGCAGGGAAGACAGACTTGCATTCCTCTAGGGGAATGCTATAAACCACAAGGATGCTGTGCTCCCACCAGTAAGTCCATCCGCCACTGGCCACCCCTCCCCCAACAAGAGTCACATCCCCTTGGGAAATCCGAAGGGGAGAGTGGATGAACGGACAAGCGTACACGTACGTCCAGACGCTGCTGACACTCTCAGTAGGCTGCTTCTCAGTGGCCATTTGTGGAGAAGCTAAGAAAAGTGATCCTTTCCATGCACAAGACACCAGCAGAGCATGTTAGCTCAGAGAACTCAGTACCACAAGGTTCAGGAACAGGTGCTATCTACTCGGCTGTGACGCCACGCAGGCGGGAGAGAATAAGACACGTCTTTTCTCCCCAACCTCAGCACAGAAACAATGTGTTCTTAAAAAAAAAAAAAAAATGACATCCTCGGGCTGTAAGCAAACATGTTAAGAAGCCACGAAAATCACAAACACTGGAACATGAAGTAAGGAGATAATGACACTTGTCAGCAGATATTAAGACACGGCAATAAAAGGGGCCTGTTCGTAGAGAGAAAGATTCTAAATGCAAAATGGTCAGATTGGTACTTGGAAGGCTGGCTGTTAAAAGAAGGAATCTCAGGGAGGCTTCATTACGTAAATGGCTCATGCGTCTGCCAGAAATGGATCCGTAATGCTTTGCATTTCTGCTGTAATAGAAATTTCAGGCTGTCTCACATCGGACCATGCGGGTATACCATAGCTTTCAGCTCACAGGAAGGAGGCTGACCCCTGCTCCTGGCTGATCATTAAAAATAAGTCGTTAGGTCCGTGTGTGTGCCAGCCATGGTACTGGCTATTTGCAGTACAGCAGTCCTCTGAAGCAGGGCTATTATCCACACTGTACCACTGGGCTCTCAGAGCGTGGAATCAGCTTGCCCAGGATCTTACGTGCTGCAGGTGGCAGAGACTAGATTTGAACTCACATCTGCTTGACACCAAGCCCACGCTTCTCACTGTAGCATTAATCTAGTGGTCGAGGGCCCTGAACACAACGCTTCAGACAGTTGATAGTGACCATTAGAGAAATGGGCACTTTGAGTCATCCGTGGGACAAAAGTTAATATCAAATGCTATCTACATTTGTCCCGAGTTCCTTAGATATCAAGTGGCACACTTTGATCAGCTTGTAGTCTGTGGCAAGGAACTGACATCTCACAGGTGTCTTGATCTAAATCCTGTAACCCTCCAATGATAGCTTGTGAGTAAGTCAATGCACTTGAAGTCTCATGGACATTTAATCTCTCCTGTCTCGCACCCCCCCCCCCAGGTGGTGTTTGCAATGCACAGTGTATGTGTAGGGGCCAGGCCACACCCCAAGTGTTATTCCCCAGGCTATTGCGTCGAGTAGGCTAACCTGGGTGGCCAGCCCCAAGCCCCAGAGATCTGCCTATCTCCACATCCTCAGCACTGGCGTTACAGCAGATACCCTCTCATGACTCATAGGAGGCCTCTTCCGTGAGTTCTGAGGATGGAACTCAGGCTCTCATGCCTGCCTGGCAAGCACTTTCCTGAGCTATCTCCCTGGCCCCTTGCTCACCCATTCTTAGTCTCCAGGATACCTGCTTCCCCACCTGTCTTTCTTGGCTTCAAGACTCTCCTTCCTTTGGTTTTAAGTGGTTGAAGTGAGCATCCCAAAAATCCCAAGGGGATGTCGAACTCTCACCCCAGCCACAGACCATCCCCAGAATGGCTAGCCAAGAACCTTTCTTGTTTCAGGTTCTCTACATTACATAACCCACATATTCTTGAAGGTAATATTCGGGGTTCTCACTAGTCAAGCATCTGAAGGACCTTAAGAAAGCAACAATTGTCACCCGGTACCCATGCCCGTGCACAGGCATCACGCTAGCTCCCGAGGAGAGGCTCTTCCTTTGGTCACTTATCTTTTTGAACAACGTAGAGTGGTTTATGCATACTCTCTTTACCCCAACCCCCAACCATTGTTCTTTTCCCAAAGAAGCTCCTGCCCCTGGCACTGTGTCCCATGTGTTTGGGGATGCCTCAGTGGGAGAGGGATTGAGGCAGTGTGCTCACCCTAAGGCCGCCTCCATGGAGGCTCACTGGTAGATAGCACTGCACAGCACCAAGGACCACTTCCGATGCTCATGTCCAAGGATCCGGTGGGTCTGTAATGGCAGTGTGTCCCAAAACTTAAAGGACAAAGGAAGAGGCACATTGCTCTCTGGTGGTTTCATCTGAATTCATATGGATGAGGTTTTTCCCAATGACCAAGAACCATGTAGCCTAGCACAGTGGTGTGAGATCATGAGACCCCTTAGAATGGGGGAATCATGGGTGCAGGGCTAGAAGTGAGGCTGCCTTTGTCCTACCACTACTGTGCTCCTGGAGGCAGGAGGGACCTCAATAAAGAGAGTAAACAGCAGAAGACCTGCTATGGCAGCATTGCATGTCTAGGGTTTCATACATAGCAATCTCTATGGAAACTCCTAGAAAGCGAGAGCTTGCTTGCCAATATGAAGCTTAACAGACAAGCACATTTTGAAAGTGGGAAATCAGTGACCAATACTCAGTTTTAGAATTTGTTACCATCCTTTGTATTTTAAATTTTCTCTTTTAAGCCAACAGCTGCTCAGGAGGCATACGTAGGAGGCTCCCAAGCTCAGGACGTGTCTGGGCTATAGAGTAAGCCGAAGGCTATCCTGGTCAACTTAGCAAGGCCCTATCTCAGAAAGTGAGCTGAGGGCTGGGAATGCAGCCATAGAGCGCTCTGTATTACAAAGACAGACCTCAGTCCAACTTGAGTATAGAGCAGGCCACCAGCCAAGCAAATATTTCCTCATTTCCAAAGAGAAATGAGGATGCTCATTCTGAAAGGTTCTCATTTGACAGACAGGAGAACCAAGATGCCGCCGTATTCTGAACAAAGAGCATTAGCTATAAATAATAATAATAATAATAATTCGGGCTAGAGGAATGACTGAGCAAAATTCAAAGCATTCAGCTTTTTTTTTTTTTTTTTTGCAGAGGGCCCTCATCATCAGGTTCCCAGTACCCACATGGCTGCTCACCACTATCTGTAACTCTGGACCCAGGGGACCTGACGCCCTCTTCTGGTCTCCTCAGGCATTGCATGAATGCGGCGTATAGTCATACATTCAAGCAAAACTCCCGTACATATAAAATAAAATGAAAACAAAGAAATAAAAATTAAATTTAGAGCTAGGCATGGTGGCATACAACTGTGATCCAGCACTTCTGTGCTGAGGCAGGAGGATTGCTGGGAGGCACTAGGCTAGCCTGATCTACATACACGGCAAGTCTCAGGCCAGAAAATGCAACCTGGAAAAAACTCTTGCGGTATTTTGTTTTTCTATTTGGAAGGAAAAGTCCTTGAAACAAAAATCCTACTACCTACATTACTCTTGCTTGAAATAGTTTTTCACTGCGCACCCACACACCCAGGTCTCCTCCATTTGCGTCTGCTTCTGGCCCAAGCTGGATTCTCTTAATGGTTGTCAGGCATCTGCTAATACTGAGCGTAGGGGTTTGCCGACATTCGCCACCACCGTTCCTCCTTCCTGAGGTACCTGCCGTGTGTGTGGGTCATGGGCTGCCAGTGCAAGGCAGAGACCAGGAAAAGGCTCACCTCCCACGCTGACCACACATGTCCCGAGCTCTTTCCACAGGTAACAGACCAAGTCTCCGGGCTAATTAACAGGAACCCGAGGCAAGCTGGTGACAGTTAGGGTGTGAAGCTCCTGCCACTCAGAGAAGGGAACCCAGGGAGAGAGGGCCTCAGGGCAGGCCAGTGGTGTGACACTTATTTACTTTGCAGATTAAAATGCGTCTTCACGCTCTGGTGAGGTTTTTCCAAGGTTCCAACTTGCTACTAATTACAGCAATGCCTACACTGGAGCACAAGAATAATTTGTCACTCTTCCATTTATACCACCTGGATGTCATCTGAGGCAGGGACATTCCTCAGCCCAATAGAACAAACCTGCAGGCAGGGGGAGGGGTGTGGTGGGGAGGGTGACTGACTGGTGACCCAGTTGGTTCTTAGTGTTTAGGCCTCACAACCTAAACACCGCTCCTGCTCCAAATGCCCTTTTGAGCATGCAGCTTTCTTCATGCCTCACCCCCCCCCCCCCCGTCTGTCTGCTAAATTTGTGAGGGAGGGTCTAATGTGGTCCAGGCTGGCCCTAATCTCCAACTGGCTGGGGCTACAGGTATGTGCTACTATACCCAAGTTATACTATGCTGGGATTAGAACCCAAAGCTTCATGCATGCTAGACAGGGACTCTATTCCCTGAGCCCTGGTTCTCTATCCCTTAATCCCACCTAAACCTATCCTACGTAGCTCCAGATTCAAGGCCATCGGTAGACGGGGCTGTCATTTGTCACCAGTTTGGATTTCTCTAAAGTTAGAACCCACAGGCCTCCTGTATAAGCTTGAGAAAAACTTCTCTTTCTGGGTTTCTTCATGTGGAAAATAAGAGGGCGGGGACACGGGCAATGAGCTGTCACAGGAACTAGACATCTGGGATGTACGTGTGTGAGACACACTTATTAAGTGCACATCATGTACTCTGCACAATGCACAGATTAAGGACATGGAAAAATGTCTGCTATCAAGATCTCAGTGCAACACCTGGGTACATGGTAAGCATTCAAAAACTGCCCAGTGCTTTTCTAACCACTAGTGTTAACACTGCTGGCCTGTCACTTCAGTTTAAGTTTCCATCACTTATGGTTAAATTCTAGAGACATGGTCTGTTCTAATGTATTGCCCAGAAAAGGGGGCGGGGTGCTTAGTGAGAAGTGACTCAGGCTCACAGCATTTAACCTCAACCCCTGCAGCTGGGACAGCCCTCATTCAGACGTGCAGAGCTCTGGGAGGGGAGATTAAAAAAAAAAATAACATGGGTGATTCTTTATGCGGGACCTTGACAAGATAAATTGCTATGCCTGAATCTGAGAGAGAAATCAACTCAGCCGGGGCTCCAGAGTGATGGAGACAATTGACTGTGCCCCTAGGCTTCCAGAAACATCTGAAAGACATGAGCAGGTGTAGAGTGAGTGGGAGGCGGGAAAACCAAGTGAGCAGAGAGGATGACTCAGAGCTAAGGCTGCTGTACAGGAAAAGGTGTAGGGATGGAGACATGGATGGAGATATAGATGGAGCTATGGCCCCCTGCGGAGCATTTTCAAGACTCAAGCCAGTTTACCAGAACTCAGACTGGTCCTCTTCCGTAAAAGTCACTGCAACGGAGAGAGAGAGCACCCCGAGGTGCTGTGTGTGCTGTGGGGGGTCTTTTAAAATATTGCATGCATCCAGGGAAATGTAAGCATGTTTACATGTATGGAAAGACTTCCACCTTATGTGTGTGTGTGTGTGTGGGGGGTGTTGGTGGCAGTGTCTCTCACTGGGACCCAAAACTCAATTTAGCTAGGCCGGCTGGCCAGCCATTAAACCCCTGAGATACACCCAGCTCCGTCACCCTAGCGCATGGGTTTATGGGTCACTGCTCCTGGCTTTTCAAGAGAGTGTCTGGAATCTAACTCGTGCCTTCACGTTTCCATGGCAAGCACTCTACTGTCTCATCCATCTCGCTGGCTTCACCCCTGGTTCTAAGCCACCCTCAACACCCCCACTTGCGGCCGTATCTACACACCCTGCTTGCACCTCCCCTGTGAGCCTGCTGCCTCTTCTTCCAGAGACACACAGAATTTTCTTTCGTGAAGGGACCCTCCAAGCATGACCTGGAGACGTCGGCCTTCCTCCTGGGAGGGAGGAACCGGATTCCAGAGAAATGAGCAGCCTCCCCGAGCTCACAATGTCAGAGGCAAAGCAGGAACTGAAAGCCACACCGTGAGCGGTCTCCTTCCTCCACACACTCACGTTTCCCACTCTCCATCCTCTTCCCTGACCGTTCCTCTTCTTTCCCAGCCCTTGTTCTGTTGCCAAGCAGGCCACTGGGGCAGACGGACCTGGGGTAGACAAAGCCCGTGACCAGTTCTCTTGGCAGCCACCTTGTCTCCTGTCACGCATGGGGACCTGCTGCCCCCCTGTACTGTCAATCCTCTCAACCACAGCACCACGGAGGCGGAGCCTGTGCCCATTTATCATCAGGCAAGGGCTGAAGAGTCCTGGGTGAAAGTCTTCCAAAGCAACAAGATTGTCACAAAAATCCCGACAGTTAGTTCACATAACATTTGATTGGCTAACAATTGGGATCACTGATTAATTTAAAGTCTTTTTATAGACAAATACTCAATTCCATTTTTTTTTAAATCAAGTTTATATTTTCAGAGTCTTCTCCACCAGTATTGTTCCTGAAGGAAACGTCACTTCTTGATTATTGGGTATATTAAAAAAAATAATAATAAATTAAATTAGCTTTTCTACAAAACAGCCGACTAGGAACATCAAAGGAACCTGAGAGGAGGGGAAGGGAGGGGAGGAAGGAAAAAGAACCAATTCTACACGCTAGAAATCAAGAACTCCTCAACAAATCAGCCGTCAGCAAAAGGAAAAACTACATTCAAGTTGCCCTGTTGAGTTAAAAAAAAAAGTGTCTCACACAATAACAATCAAGACCATTTTTTTCTTGAGGAGGGGTGAGGCAAGACAAGGAACTATCCAGTTCAATTTCGCTCGACGCCTAAGCAAGCCTGTTATTCTATACCCGACTCAAACTGAGAGGAAAGTCAGATGGGGGGATTCCCTTGAAGCGGTGAGTCATGATTATGATTCACCAGCTTGGAAAATTCAGAACGCAGCCACTACGAGCTAAACACAAACTTGCTGTTTGCTAAGTACCTTAGATACTCGATTCCTTGTAAACACCTGGTGGAGGGAGGCTCCACACAGCCCTTTCATTTTCCTATTTTGGAGACAGGCAGGATTTTTCCCCCCTAAGTTTCACAAACTAGTATGAGAGAAAGTTGAATATATTTAATTAGCATATGCGTAGGCATGGCTTATGCATATTCATCGTCGGGGAAGGATTCAGTCTACCAGGCCTGAAACTTACACAAAGTTAGGCAAGGGGTTGAAGAGTGCTGGGTAGAGGAAGTCTTTAGAAGCACAGTTATTGTAAAAATCGGCCACAGAAGGGCCTGTGCCAGGATTTAGAAGCAGAAGGATCCCAGCTTCAAGAGTCTGCCCTGCCCATCATACATGCAAAGATCTGAATACACCTCAAGGGTAAAGATCACTGTCAATGGCCATGGTATGCTATTACAGCCTCTTTGTCACTTGGTTGTCATAAATTTGCTGCTGCTGTTGTTGTTGACCTCGAGTGGCCAAATAGAAATGCACACATGCAGCTCTGGCTAAGCAGGTAACCAATGGCGGCTTGGAGCTTGGTTCCCTACCAGGAAAATCTATACTCCCCTGCCATTGGTTACAAGCAGAGCACAGTCTCTTCAGGTTCCTCAGAGCGTGCTTCGGGTTAGCGCTGCGGAAAGGCTAAGGTTGGTGGCTATAATGACAAGCGGGAGTGGTCGGGAGGCGCACAGTAGCCCTGAAATTGGTCAAGGTGGAGGAGGAAGCCCTTTCCGATGCTCACCGTTCTGTTCCTGCACCTACGCCTAAGACCCGGCATCCAATCCACTTAGAACAGCACTTCTGAATCTGTGGGTTGAGACCCCTTTGGGGTCACATATGGGATATTTACGTTATGATTCAGAGTGGTAGCAAAATTACAGTTATGAATTGGGGGGGTCACAATAACAGGAGGGACTGCATCAAAGGGTCACAGCACTGAGAAGGCTGGGAAGCATTCACTGGCACGGAATATGCTTGCACATCTGTTCCTGGGGCGCTGGGGTGCGACCTAGGCAGGAGCTCCCCCACGGAGCTATGAGCCTGGCCCTCCAGCACATCTCAGCCATGACTATGGAGAGGAAGTCCATACCGCTTTCTCTGAGGGACAGCACGAGCGTTAGACACTTGGAAAATCATGGGCTGCAGGGAGTTGCATTGGGGCTCTGCCTGGGCAGCAGGAGGTCATGCCAATCTCATTCACTTCCAGGAAGTAGATGAGACCCGTCCGGGTTCCTTTTCTGATTTTCAGAGCTTCAATGTGAGGGAAGCTCAGCCTCCACCCGCAAACTGCTCTCACGGACATCTGAAAATAGCACCTTCACTCTGGGGCACTGACTCACTCTACTCTTAATTACGGCTCCTAACAGATGTAAGCAGATGAACAGTGTTCCCCCTTCTACTACAGATGCACCTTCCTCTCTAGCAGGGAGGAATGCTTTTCTTCTGAGTCACAGCGGCACCAGTGGGGAAGGCTGTGGCTTCCCATTTCCAAGGGTAGTGGCATCATGTCACCCACGGCCCACTGCTGGACGGAGACAGGGAGACATCATGATTAGTTAGAGGAACTAAAGCAAAGGGGAGTAAACCCGTGTCTTGCAGAGGATGGTATCTCAAGAATCCGGAACATTTCCTAGCAGGCATCGCAGAAATGCAAGCCCGCTTGGAGAATACCGCAAGGAATTCAGGCCAAATAGGGGCTGAAAAATGAGAGGAAATCAGAGCCAAAGATGAACAGGAAGGAACAAGAAACGCCACGGCAGAGGCAGTGTGAGCTTTTGTTTGACAAACGTTATTTTCTTCAGTTAAGAAGAAGTGCTGAGGCCCTTTCTTCTCCTAGATCTTAACAGAGCCTGGTGTCTGAAATTAGATGAGATTAATAATGTATTAGTAATAACTTACACACTCAAGTATTGAGAGCAAATGCTTTACAAAATAAAACCGTATTTCAAACGCTGCATTAAAGACACTGTATTGAACAAGTAAGCTCAAGGTCAGGCGTAGAGGTCTATGCTTGTAATCTTAGCATTCAGGAAGTAGAGTCGAGAGCCTGAGTTCAAGTCCAGCCTGGGATATGCTGAGAATTCTGGGATGGCTTAGGCTACACAATGTGACCCTGAATTAAAAACAAAACCAAACAAGCAAACAAACAGACAAAAAGAAAAAAAAAAAGCCAACATCGAAAGTTAGGAGCCAGACAAAAGGAATATGTATTATAGTATTATGAGTGGGATCTTTAAAAATCAAATGAGCACAGACAGAAGTTTGAATAGAGGAGCCAGGCATGTCTGTGGATGGAATGAGTAAAGCCTCTGGAGTGAATAGACGATGATGAATGCCCAACACTGGAAATACACGCAATGCCCCTCAATTGTATACTGAACAGTCTGTATGGAGTGTGTGTGTGTGTATGTGGTTGGAATTCTGTATCCAGGAATTCTGCTTCCATAGATTCAACAAACAGCAAACAGAAAATATCTAGGAAGAAAAAAAATACAGCTGTATTTTCTACATAGAGATGTTTTTTTCTTGCCATTATTCTCTTAGCAATATGAAATAACAACTGTTTTCATAGAACCGATATTGTATGAGTATCCAGGACCCGGATCACATAAGTAACCTGGAGATGGATTAAAGTGTGTGAGGGGATCAAGAATGTTGCAGCTGCAGATACTGTGGTATTCTGCACGATGAACTTGACCAACTTGCTATTAGGACATCTTTGGTGGTGGCCTGGATCAAAGGATGCAAAATATAATTACCCTCAAAATATAATCTCCCTCACTACCAGGGAGAATGAGCGTCCCGAAAGTTGGGTGCAATCTGCTGATTTAACCCTTTTTGCTGAAGATTGTGTGTGTGTGTGTATGAGATTGTAGCACAGTGACGGAGTACTCACCTAGCATGCATGAACTCCTGGTGTAGTGTCTGGTAGCACATGCTTATACCCCTAGCACTTAGGAAATGGAAACAGGATGACTGAAGTTCAAGGTTATCCTTGGCAACATAGCAAACTCATGTAGACTGAACTATATAAGGCCCTGTCTAAAATAAAAGCACATATGTGTGTATTTGTATACACACAGAGCTCAATAGATAGATGGTAGGTAGGTAGATAGATGATAGATAGATAGATGATAGATAGATAAATAGATAGATAGATAGATAGATAGATAGATAGATAGATAGATAGATAGATAGATAATAGAATGAAACGATCATACCAAGGACACTTTGAAAGTAGCGTGTCTGAAATGTCAGCTGGTTCCCTATAGAGTGCTATAGGCTCGCTGTCCCTCCCAAGATGATGAGATCCAGGAAGTTCCAGGAAAGGCTGGAGCTCACACCAGCATGACTACTCAGCAGTAAGGTGGAGGTGGCCGTGTCTATACCTTCAAGGTAGGTTCAGCCGTGGATGAGCTGAGCACCTGTGAACCTGCACCAGAACTGTCGCAAACCACTCACAACTCCCAAATGAAATACACTCAAAGGTTTGCTATTCTAGCAAATCCTAGAGCAGACTGCCATTGCACAGACAACTCCAACATTTGTCTAGTGGGATATAATATTCACGTAATATAGATTTAGGTCTAGTTTACATGATAGCCCTCTTGGGGCTTCACTGGCCATGGCCTCTGATAATGTGAACCGAGCAGCCTTGGGAAGCCATCGCCATATCACTCGTTGCCATGCACCTCAGTGCTATAAGGAATCCGGATTCAGTCGCATAGAAGAAGCAAAGGTGCTTGCCTTGAATATCCAGTGAGCTAGGCGCTCACTCCCAGATCTATTTACTGTGAAGGGCAAACACTTTGCAGGCTCAGTCTAGGATGCTGGGCTCATACCAGTGGCTAATTTGACTGCCCCCTTCGGACGGCCACCTGTCAGCAGCATCACATAGACTAAAGCTGGCCCTGAGGACAGTGGAAAACAATTTCTTCCCCATCAACCTCTGCAGCGACGATCATGTCCTTGCTGGACTTCAGCGGCGTGCACGAGGCCACCTGCTTGGCAACAAGAACTTAAGCCAGGAGAAGGCACTACCATGTGGAGACTGAGAACAGCAGGCACACTAGGGCTCGGGGTTTGAATCCCAGCATCACCATCTACAAGCTGGGTCATGCTCGCCAGTCCCGACAGCCCCTTCCATAATGATAACATATTACTTAAGTGTAAAGGTAAGGCCTGCCTTTAAGACGTCCTGTGAGGCCGAAAGAAGACGAGACACAAACAAGAGTAACTTAATACAGTAATGGGGTAGGAAACTGTGCACAGGGCATTTTCCAAAGCCTTTATTGTGGATGTTCTGCGGGCAGGCCTTTCCAGTTTGTAAGGTTGCTGTAAATAGCAACTCATCTACGCTTCTGTGAGGAACCCAAATCAACTCAGTGATTCACTACTCTGGACTTACATGGCGTCATTTCTTTGGGCTGTTGTAGGTATGCTCTCTGGCTGAACGGGCATTTTTTTTTTCCCATATCTCCCTAGGAAAAGTCCCAAAATGGCTTCCTGTAACCTCTCCTAGTTGGCTCGTTAGCTCTCTGTATACCCACAGGTGTCCTTCATCTTGCCTAAACGGGCCTCACCCACTCCCTTCCCCAAGTGAGGACTGAACGCAGTTTGAAGGAAGACTCTTGGGACTAAGTGAGCACTTTTATTATGAAGCAACTAACTGAACACTGTGAAAATGATAAGGAAATCAAAACACCTTTGGAAAGCCTTACATGACTTAGCTAACCTGGATTGTACAGCTCTGGGAGGCAATGTCTTATTTTCCTTATTTCCACCTTGGCTAAGCGGAGGCTTGGAGAGGATGAACAGCATGCTCAACACGATGCATCAAAGTACGCTAGTCTGTGCACAGACTGTGCAGTTAATCTTGAGCGACAGTTTGAATGGAACTAGAGTCACCTAGGAGACACACTTCCAGGCATGTCTGTGAGGGCGTTTCCAGAGAAACTTAACAGAGGTGGGCTGACATTTCTCCCCTGGGAACATGGGTGGCACCCTCCCATGGGTTGGGATCCTCGGCAGGATAAACAGGAGGGAGAGGGAGAGAGAGAGAGAGAGAGAGAGAGAGAGAGAGAGGAGTGCTAACAGTCATCTCAGCTTCCTAACTGGATGCAGTCACCCTCCTGTGACCCCAGCCTTCAGTTGCCCTGGCCGTTAGCCCTTATTCACCACGATGGGCTGTGCCCTCAAACGATGAGTCAAGTTAAGCCAGTCCACTCTTATGCCGATTCTGTCAGGCACTCTGCCACAGCCACGAGGACGGTAACTCATACATAGACCCTCGTTCACGCCTCTCTGGTGCCCTACCTAACCGAAGCTATTGTCACAGACATTTTAGGGAGGGAGTTAACTGGAGGTGGAAATCAGGGCCTATCCCACTCAGAGAGGCTTCTATCTGTGCTAAGCAGCACCAGGCATCCTTGGATCAGCTGTAGCAACAATGGCACCGTACGGACTGGTCTAGGCCGTCTGCAGAGGGGCCGTTCTGGGTAAGAGCCTACTATATTGGGAAGCAGCTGAAGCTGCAATGAACACAGCAGGAGTCCGTCGCCTCCCTGCGGGTTCCTTACTAGGTGCTTAGGATCACAGAAGAGTAATCTAAGAGTCATTACCTCCTCAGGAATGATGAGTGATAACAGAAGACCTCACAGACGCTGGGTATCACTCGAGTGAATACCAAAGAGGTAAAGCGCATGTCTGAGCTCATTCGCCTCAGCCAGGCTGGGTTTCCTGAGCCATCTTTGCACCAACATAAAGGTCTAGATCTTAACCGAATGCAATACGTGGGAAAGAAAAGTAAGATGCTTAGGACTGGCAAGATGGCTCAGAAGGTAAAAGTGCTTGCTGCCAAGGCTGATGACCTGAGTTCAAGCCTCAGGACCTACATGGTGGCAGGAGAGAACTAATTCCTGTGAGTTACCCTGGGACCTCTACTCTGGAGCTGTGGCATGCACACACTCGCCCACACAAAGTAAACTTTAATAAAAAAGATTGAGGAAAGAAAACTAAACCTTTTGAGTTTTAGTACTTCAACTGTGCAGAACAGACAAGCATCAAATTCTATGAAATGCTACAAAACAGAATGATATTTTATGTGTCCCAGTCAGTCTGTGATCAGCGCAGGAAGATGGACTTCTTAACTAATTCAGGCACAAACCAACTTTGGTCGTGATTTTATAGACAGAGAGGCCAAAGATGCAACAGAATGTCATGCAGAAACAACAATTTAAAAAAACCTGGCAAATTCCAAAGTTAAATTTTTCCTTTCCAACTCACTGATGGAAACTAAAGAAATTAATAAGAAAAGTCTGTCATATCTACTACAGAACTGAACACACACCCCCATCCAATTTGAAACTATAGCTTAAAAGACTTGTAACTGCAGGCTGGAAAGATGGCTCAGTGGTTAAGAACATTTCCTGCTCTTCTAGAAGACTTGAGTTCAATTCCCAGGAACTGGGTGGAGGGGTTCCCAGGTGCCTCCAGTTGTCTGTAATTCTAGATAGCTCCATAGACATATACACACATGTACATATATACACATACATAAACAAAAATAACACCTTTAAGAAAACACATAACATGCCTCACAGTCTCACTGTCCAACAAACAAAAAAACAAATTCCTTGCTTACAATATAAAAAGTGAAGTTATCAAGTGGCATTTTAAAATGTAATATATTTTTTTAAATCAGTCCTACTTCTTTTATAAAGGAATTCTTACAGAATAAAAATTAATTTTGAAGATGACCTTTCATCTACTTAAGCCAAGATTTTTTTTTTCTCTTTTGGTATTTTAGCCAAATAGAATTCTTAGAAATAGAAAGGGGGGGGAAGCAGCAACAAGCATATTCCTGAAGCAGGGTAGCCTTTCAAAACTGAAAATGTTACGTCAACCTTTTTAATGTTATCCAGTCTTGACTTTTTAAATTCGCTTTAAAAATCCCACATAGCCACGCAATGCTGCCAGTACAGAGAGTACCGTTAGTCTGGAGTCCCGATTTGGCGGATATCATCAGACATGCCACAGAACGACTAAAAAGGCAATTTCTAGTAACGTCATAAAGATGGTTCAAACACATCAGAAATTATTCTATCCGCTGTTAAATTTTCCAGGCCTGAAGGTTTAACTTAGGTTGTTTAGTTTAAATAATTTAACACTAAATCCAAGCATTTTCTTAAAATGATTTAGTCTGAAACATCTTTTTACAGTTTTTGAGAAACAGTAGTAGGCGCTGGGGATCTGCCCAGTGATCAAGTGATTCCCCGGTGTGTAAAGAGCCCTGGGGTTAATCCTGAGCCCTGCATAAAATCCAGACACAGACATACACCTGGAATTCCAGTGCTTGGAGAACAGAAACAGAAGGATCAAAAGTTCAGTGTTACCCTCAGCTTCGAAAACATCAAGATGGAGGGTAGTCTGTGCTTCGTGAGCCCCTATCTCAAAACACACCAACGGCAACTGAAATATATACATACATACATACATACATACATACATACATACTCCTTTTTTGGGAGGTGCCTCAGGAGCCCAGACAAGTGATATTGAAGCCTGAAAGAACACGGGGCCAGGGAACGGAAGGGAGGTGGTTAAAAATGCAAAACACCCAGTAGCCAAAACCTGGCGGCAGTCAGGGTTCAAGCTGCCAACCCATCCTGTTCTCTAAATGAAAAAGGAGCCCAAGGAAGCAAATGGGATAGCCTCAACTTTCAATTTAGCTCCAAGTTCAAGGGGTCCACGTGATTTCTGATTGGAGCCACATGAAAGGAAGTAACTTGAGTTCAGAATCTGAAGAGACGGAAACACTAATGTTATCCACGGGCAGGGCGGGGCATCCCTACCACATACCACACCACACACAGAGACACATGGAGATAGACAGACAGACTGTTACACACACACACACACACACACACACACACACACGTGGAAAGCGCGCAAAACAACAGGACATGGCTTTCCCATTTCTTGCAACAGTATCTGCACTGGCCGCGGTAGTTAAAATTCACATTTCTTCCAATGCACAGAAAACACCTCTTTTCAAAGCTCTCAAGTTGTCACTGAGGAAGAAGGCCCATCAAGTCAATCAACACCCGCTGCCCCGAGGCTAGTCCGGGTCTGGCTTCGCAGAACCCTGGCTTAGGTATGAGAGGAGCACAACTCCCCTGTGCTGGAACACTTCTAGAACTTTCTAAGGATGCCTGTAGTGAGTACACTGGCTCCTGTCTTGTCTCTTGTTTTGTTTTGTTTTAACTCTAGAGCCCACACTAGCCTTAAACTCAGTATGAAGCCCAGCCTGGATGCAAACTCTTGGTAATTCTCCTGCTCTAGCCTCCCAACTGCAGGGATTACAGGCCTGTGTGGCTCCCAGAGGGTCTTTTCCAACTAAACCTTGCTTTCCCAAAGCAGTACCTAAGATGAATGCTGCTCCGAGATCAGGCAGCTGTCAGGGTAAATGTGGTGAATGGCACAAACCACAGGAGCTCTAGCTGGGCAGGTGCCCTGCTCATAAGATGGGCCCACTTATAAGGAAATATGGCTTCTAAGACGGAAATACTTCTAAGACGGAAATGTGGCCAGTGTGGTACACATCTGCAATTCCATCATATAGGAGTCAGATGCCGAAGGATGAGCTTGAGGCCAGCACGGTGTAAAGAAGACACTCTGGCCATTCACGGCCACACAGCCAGACTGTGTCTCAAATCAGACATGTTATCATCTGATGCTAGAGTAAAAACCCTACCTTTTAAATTTTCTTCACTTGGTTATTCCTCTACCCAAGAGCCTTTTGAGTAAATAGCCTTAAAGCCTATTAGGTATAAATACATGTGCACAAACAACTGTGCATTTCTGCCCTGCAGATACCAACCAGAGCACTTCTCTTCTGCATCCTAGAACAGCTCTCACACCTACGCCCACTTGAACAAGAAAAGGCACTCAGGGAAATCCAGCCACGTCTCTGAAGCTCATGTTCAAGAGTCTCATCTGCCCTTAGCATTGTTTTGGGAACCCACGCCTGTTTGCTCACACTTAGCTAATAATACGAGGATCTAGCCTGTTATGCCTTTTTGCTTTCTAATCTCCTAAGTTGAATGAAAGGACAAAAATCGGATCTCAGTGGCAGAATGCCTGTTTAACACGTACGTGGTCCCTGGTTCGATCCCAGCACCCAAACTAAAACTGTAATGGACCGTTGGGAGAATATACTTTTTCAGCATTGTACTTGAGTATGTCTTCTCACACAAACTTAATTCACAAACAGCATGACTTCTACAGGCAAAACTATGTCTAAGTATTAGGTAAAGAAAAAAAACAAAAGAAGATTTAATTTTTCTTTTTCAAATGTGACCTTAACTACATAGCCCAGGGGATCCCTGTTTCAGTCTCGCAAAAACTGGGGATTGTGGGTACCAGCATCAAAAAATAAATAAAAAAAATGCATTTGGTAAATTATGATACTGTGAAGTACACATTTGCTGTTTGTCTCCATTTCTTGGCTTACAACATTTGAAACTCTTGGAAGTGGTAAATGTCCTTTGATACCGGAATTGATTGACTGATAGCAGGAGTCCCCACAGTTTCAGCGCAGGGCACATGAAGGTGAGATTTATAGGTTAGCTCATTCTGCCTATACTCCAGTCTCTGGGAAGAAGAGGTGCTGAAGACCAACGGTGGACAGCGAGGTTATTGAGTATGCTTATTCAACGGGCTTTCATAAAACCTCAAAGCAATGGAACTCGTGGACATTTAGACATGAGGAGGATCCTGAAGGCCAGCCTGCCCAGAGAATGCCGAGGCTCTGCACCCTCACTCTCCCTCCAGACCTTACATAGCTCATCCTGCTGCCCACTCTACCCTTTGCAATGCCATTTTATAACATGTTGGTGTGATTCAGCCATGGTAGGTGGTAGTGCTGTAGCAGTAAAGAGAGGATTTCCTTGAATTCGGTGCCTCAATCTAGCAGACTCATTCAAGGAGGTGCAAGGAATCTCCCACCTTAAGCCTGATGGGCCAGAAGCACCAGTTAAACACCCCACCTGTGACTTCAGCAGTGCTGCAGGGCCGAGCCCTCACCTCTGGGATCTGACACCCTCAGAGCAGGTGTTTTGCCTGCACATGTGTTCACAGATGTGTCCTGTATCACAACAGACAGTAGGAGGAAAGGTTTGCTTTTCTCGACATCCACTCGGCAACAGTTACCTTACTTCACAGGTCTATCCATCCTGAAGGGCCCACTTGCCCTTCGGAGAACAAGGAGGCCATTATGAGTTCTTCTGTCAGATCCACCCACCAGGGCTATATGCAAACTACTAGGGAGTTCTGCCAGAAGCAGCGATATTACTTTGGAATCAAGCAAAGCCAGGTTGACTGCCTCCTGGTTCCAGGATGGGAGGTAGAGCAAGAGGAAGAGGGAAAGATGGATCAAATGTTGCCACTGCCATCCGTTAACAATGGATTCAAAGCCAGAGTGTGCCACCGCCACTGCAGAGCTTTGAGGTTCAGCCACTGAGGCTTACCTTTGTCCCCTGCAGTAACAGGATGGCTCTCCTGCCACCCAAAATGACAGCCTGCACTTCCCAACAGCTGAGAGAAATACCATGTGGAATAAACTAACAAGGGCAGCTGATGTGGCCTTGAGAGCTGTCTGCTCCTTTGTGGCTCACCTCCAGCTGCCCAGCACAGAGCCATGTCTTCTTACACCAGACCTCAGTAGGAGCTACTGCCATTACAAGGGACAGAGAAAAGGGACATTAAAGTATTTCCAGGATACTCTGGCCTGAGGTAGGGGGCGCTTTGTGTGTTTAGCTGAAACTGGGTTTCTGAGAGTTCACAGACAATGATGACTTCCCATCCCCCAAAGGTGAGACAATCAAGAAGTAATTGTGACTCTCATGGTGGATGTGGCCTACATCAGTAAGGGAGCAGCATTTCCTTGGAACCTTCACTGTCCTCAGACCTGCACCCTTTGCCGTGGGCAGAAGGCCAAGGGAAATATTCATAATTAGTCTCTAGACAGTTGTTGTAAACTTGAGGAGGCAGAGAGTTAGGTGGGGTGAGCCTTTTGAGGTCCTCACCCCCTAGAAACTTTGATTCCTCCGGCCTGGTGTCACTGTGTGTGCAGCTTTCATAACCACATCCTGGTGAATCAGAAGCAGGATGTCCTGAGAGGAGACCGCCATTGAGGAACGCTGGCCTGTGATATGGGCAGTCTGCAGTCCACATGAGGTGCCAGCAAATCCACAGCTCCGTGCAGTGCCTGAGCAGCAAACCCTTCCCCAAGAGGGTCTCCTTGGTCACCAGAGGACCCAGCAAGAACTTAGCAATGAGAGCCTGGCTTTCTGGAGGGCCCTGTCTACAGGGAGGGGAGCCCCCAGCAAATGTCTCCAGCAGGTTTGTGATTCGCCACGGCCCACTGCACACAGTAGGCATATGAGGGAGAAAGATATGGGGCCAGGATACCACACTAGAGAGAAAGGACACTCTCCCCAGGACAGTCATAACCTGGCGTCTCCGAATCACACTGAGTTTGCAGTGTCTTTCTACAGAATTCATGCGGTTTCCTGCGCCTCATAATTTAACATTTGTTAGAGAGAGAAAATGCTGTTATAAAACCCAAATAACGTGCCACTCTGAGGCAGACAGCCAGCTGCTAACAAGAATGACATGTGACCATCAGTTAAACTGCTGTTCACAGCTCAGCTTCAGGAAGGAGAGAGATATTTAGTAAAAAAGAAAGTCAATACATTCTTCTCAATAGAAAACAACCATTGGAGCTCTATGGAGTGAAAGGGCTCATACTCAGCCAGTCTCACAGTGATAAAAACCTGTAACCTCAACAGAAAGGAAAAAAAAAAGAAAGAAAGGAAAGACAAGGATTTATTTAAAAGAACCTTGTCTTACTTATTTTAATACAAAATTCATGAATACTCCTTTATTAATATCACAAGGGAATTAAATTATTAACCACAGAATCCAAAAGTCCTGTTTTCACCAAAAGACAATGGAAATGAGTCCCTCAGGGGCTGGACCTTTTCTTCATACTGGCCAGTAGAATGACCTCCCTAACTCCCTGCAAATGATAGTTTGCCCCAGGCACACAATAAATTCCGCTAGAGAGAATGGCTGTTTAATTGTAGCAGAAGGCCTCAAGTTTTCAGTTCACAGGAGGCCACGGAGATCACTGGGGCACATAGGCTTTTACAGGCCAGTCACAGCTAGCAGTAAGTTCTCCCAAAGCCCTCCACTGCAGGAGGAGCAGGGTTCGCATCTGAGAACTGCTTCCACAAAATACCATAAATAAAGCCAAGAAGACATCTTGAGGTATTTGTACTATTTCAGTGTATAGCTTAGACTTTTTTTTTTTTTTTTTTTTTTTTTTTTTAGGATCATGTATGCACAGGTTGGAATGCCTGGGCTGCATCTGAGACCAAGGTTGTCGCTCAGGGGACCAACACCACCAATAAGCAGGAGGACCAACATGGACATTCTGCAGCCAGGACGGCCACTATCTTTCACAACAGCTTATTATAAATTTGAGAGAGAATTGGAAGAGAGAACCAATAGGCTGACAACACGAAGAAGAGACCAGAGTTTGTGAAGAAAATAATCCTAATTATTCTCATTATACATTACACACTGTATACTCCTTTCAAAGGACCACTCTGTGACCCGTTTTTACAATTCACTCAATATGCACTTGTTCAATGAAATCTGGGAACTTCCGATGAGAACTTCTCCTTGCCTATTCCAGTAGTGATTACAGAATAAGAAGATCACCAGGTAGCTAGACCTTCTCAGTTTGACTCACTAAGCCCTTAAGGATTTGGCTAAAATGGAACCTATGGACCACAGAGATCATTCGTTGCTTTTGAGTAGAATTGTGTGGACATCTGTGATTTTGCTATTGCCATTTTTTGCTGTTTTGTTCTGTTTCATTTCATCTTCCCTAAACATGTACACCTTGCCCAGAGGTGTTATTCCTTAAGCTATGGGGGGAAATGGCTATGCACCTTTCCCACTAAAATAACCCGGCACACCAAATAAATACTGCCACATGAAGTGTAAAACACGTAAATGCCAACTCCATGGGAGGACTTACCCAAAACCGCTCCTGCTTCAAGCTCATTCGTGTAGGCTGGAGTCCACTCTGCTTCACTCAGGGTCTACTGCAACCCTACTTTTGAAGTTGCAACGCAGCGTCTTTCATTCTGCTCCAGGATGCTGCAGTCTAACAAAACCAAACACCAAGTCAGAGTTGAAAATGCCACTTCAAGCAGTTAGTGAGGATGCAGGGGAAATCCCTGAGTGCTCTCAGTGTCTATCTGATAATGTCAAGCAAGCATGTCAATCACCCGAACAAAGCTATCACACATCCTATCTACAGTGGTGTCCTAAAACCCTGGAAAGAAAGAAACAGAAAAGAAAGAAAGAAAGAAAGAAAGAAAGAAAGAAAGAAAGAAAGAAAGAAAGAAAGAAAGAAAGAAAGAGAAAAAAAGAAAAGGAAATGAAGAGAGAGACTATAGAGCAAGCCATACTGGAGAAAACAGTATTTTCCGGTAGGCACACACTTACAAAATTTCAAGTTTACCAACTGAAAGAAGGAAAGGAAAGCTTCTCTAGGTTTGAATAACTAAACATAATAACCTCTAGGAATCCCTGGTAGAAATTAGTGGGAATTTTATTTTTTAAAGATGTACTCGTTCCATGAGAGTGCTGAGTGTGGTGCTGTCCACCTGGAATCCCAGCCCTGAGGAGGAGGAAAGAGGAGGATCAGGAGATCAAGGCCAGCTTGCCCTACACCGCGAGCTTCTGTGTTTAAAAACACCTTCCCCTGAGGTCCTACTATCCTGAAACATTTAGAAATGAACATACTAAATGATTCTGGCTGCTTTCTTGGCTCTTTGTCACACACACAAAAAATAATTTCCAAGAATGTCTTACTGCTTGAGCTATGGGGATGTACGTTATTCAGCAAACTATTCCCACACATCAAATAAAAATACTGCCACATGTAATTAAACACATGTAAATGCCAGCACCAAGGGGATGACTTACCCCAAACCATTTGTTTCAAGCTCACTCATGCTTGCATGAACATTCATCTGGTTGTTGAGCAAATATTTTTAATATAGAGATTTTAGGATATAACAAAAAAAAAATGATAGCATGCAAGAGAAAGGAAATTTCCATTTTGCACTACAAATGGGTATGATGGGTTTTCCCCACCTGCCTCTTGATAAACCTGATAAACCCTGTCTCCTCACAGGGGGGAAAGTGCCAGTTACTGTACGGAGTGGGTATGAAATGAACAGTAAAGGTACTCATGCCTCTCCGCCCTGACTTGGAACAGCTGATGAGGCCTACACTAGGCAGCCATTCTAGAAAGTTCTTTTCCTGTACGAGCTGTATTTAAAGGTCTCGTGTGCCCGCTTTGGTTCCAGTTTCCCTCAAAGCATGGTTAAACTCGAACTGTTCTGATTTTTGGCAGTGGCCACTTGAGAGTGTGAGGGCCAACATCAAAGGCTTTGCAGTAGCTGTTCTCAAAGCCAGCACGAGGGGTGTTACCTAGTGTAGAGCATGGTGGCTGCATCAAACCGTGTCCGTAATCCTGGGTGTTGGGGGAAATGGACTGCCCCTCCCTTCTGCTATCTGACTGCTCCCCCCCTTTATACAGCTAGCGTGGTCAGCCAGCATATAGACAGGCATCAGAACTGAAGTTGGCCTCCAGAGGAAAAGACATAAAGACCAAGCATGGTGGTGCATGGCTGCAGTCCTTAAAGTCAAAACATCACCACAAATTCAAGGCTGCTGTAGTCTACATTGCAAGCTGAGGTTGGCCAGCACCACATAACCAGAGTACAGGAGTCTACCTCAAAACAACAGTGACAACAAAAAGAAAAAGAAAAAAAAAAAAAAAAGAATTGCAATGACTTACTTTCTTTGGAATTTGAATAAAGAAAAAAAAAAGGTCGCTAAGACATCACAGAGGCAATCTGGGGCCAGGTCCCCAGCCATCACACGAGAGGACCCCTTAACCTGTTTCAGCTCCCACATTTTGACCTTTGTGTCATGGTTCTCCACAGGCACCATATGGATGAGATTAGATCCTCCCCTACCCCAACAGTTGGCTATAATGAAACAGACCTGTTTTGCATTACCAGTTCCCTTTTTAGAATATAAGGAAGCTGAGGCGATGCCAGGTTACAGCATGTGATTCTAAGCTCTATGAATCTCGGAAGGCCCCGGGATGATCAACAAAGCTGTGGTCCCATGACACACTTAACCTTCCTTGTATCCCTAGGTCAGGGGCATAACTAATACTCTTTGTTTGTTTTCTTGAGACAGGGCCTCAAGTATTCCTAGAGCTTACTGTGTAGCAGAGGATGACCTCGAACTTCTGATCCTTGTCCCTCCACATCCCTAGTGCTGGGATTAAAAGTGTGCATGACCTTGCTCAATATATGCTGTACTAAGGATCAAACCCAGACTATCTTGATGGTTTGTTTTGTTTGTTGTTGTTGTTGTTTTTCAAGACAGGGTTTCTCTATGTATAGCCCTGCCTGTCCTGGAATCACTCTGTAGACTAGGCTGGCTTTGAACTCACAGAGATCCACCTGCCTCTGCCTACCAAGTGCTTGCATTAAAGATGTGCGCCACCACCGCCCAGCTGCCCAGGCTATCTTGAATACTGAACAAACCCTTCACAACTGAGCTCTGCCCCCAGTCCCATAACTGAACCTTTGAAAGACTTGGCAGGCTATTGCTTTATGGAACAGTCAGAATTTTCTAAAGGACTTTCAGGGGGTGTGGTTAAATTCATGCAGACAATTCCAACTGCTGAGAAGCAGAGAGTGGGGTTCTTGGTTAATGTTCAGTCAAGTGAATCAGGGTCAGTGCTGTGCAATGAATGCGCAGTCTGAAAGTACATCTGACAGGAAACAGAAATGCCCCCTTTTCTTTTTCTAGATGATATGGATTTACCCCCACCCCAAAAGTGGGGTTAAAAGGCTGCCATACTGTTTCTGAGCAGTTTTCATAAACTTTAACTTACTTCCTGCCCCCGGTAGGTCGTAGAATAGTGACAGTGACACAAATCAAGATAAGCCTGCAAGTTCTCAGAAAAACTGTCTTGGGAAAGACAGAATACGAAGGGGAAAGGAGGAGGACCTTAGGCTCACAACAAGTTACTCTTGGTCATCAAACTTTTTTTTTTTCTTGAAACTAAAAATAGCTCCCTGCTTTTCTCCTCACTGCTACCAACTTTGTTGGGTCTTTTAGAATTGGGCAGGCTCTCCGCCACTTCATTTAACTTGTACAGTGAATCTGCCACCTGCCTCGGCGAGGGCCACATACACCTTAAAGTCACAAAGGAAGTGAGTCAGGGCTCTGACTAGACTCTAGGGTGAACTGTTTATGCTAACCAACTCGTTTGCTTTTTTCAGTTTTACTCTGTCTTATTTTGATACACAATCTTGCCTTATAGCCCAGGCTGGCCCGGATCTCCTCATGTAGCCCAGCGTGTCTCCTGAGGGCTGGGATTATAGGCAGGCAGCACCACCCTCACTCTTCCACTTTTAAAGGATATTAAAATCATTTAATGTAATAGAAAGTGGCTTTAAACCAAAAAAGCTCACCAGTAGCCGAACCTTTCTATTAATGCACAGGACTTAATTTTCAGATTTGCTTTTGTCCTTAGCAAAGAAATTCATTTCCGGATTACATTCCTGTCTATGAACAAAATCTCTTTGTGTTGGGGGAGGGGTTGTGGATTGGGGTAGTGGAAGGGGACCTTCACTGGCTGCCAAAGCTACACATCTGGAGACTGGAGAAGCAGTGCTCATGCTATCTGCAGAGAGAGAGAGAGAGAGAGAGAGAGAACTCATCCAAGAAGACAAATCTCCATTTTTCTCCATCCCACCGGGCATGAAGTTAAAAATGATTCATTTTTGTGATTCCCAGACAATCCTCAGTTACATACACTGGGATAGGCAGAAAAAGAAAGCCAGGAGCTAGGCAAAGTAGTACATAGTTACAGTCCTAGAAAACAAAAAGGAAGGCTGAGGCAGGAGGACTGCTCTGAGTTCTACTTAGTTCTACCTGAGCTACATAGTGAGCAGCAAGTCAGTGAGGACTGTAGAGTAAGACTTTATCTAGAACAAACAAGCAAGTAAGTAAATAAATAAACACAACAAACAAAACCTTCCGAAACTCCTTTTAAGCAAAACTTTCCTAAGTTGGGGCTGAGGGGTTGCCCAGTGACAGAGTGCATGCTGGTACATTCTCAGCACTGCACGGCCAAGAAAAGTATCGTTTCATACTGCCCAGGCTCTCCGCATGCTAGCGAGTACTCTGCTGTGTAGCCACGCCCCCAACTCTAAGACAAAGGAAATCCAATCTGTTTCCTTTCTCCATCACACTCCTCAGCAGTACCACCGCCAACCGATAAACAGGCCTTGAGTTTAACCTCACTGACAACCTGCTCTTGTCTTCTGTCTGCTGTCACTGTAAATACAAATAGAGGGGCTGGGCAGGGAGCCTCGTTAGTTCACTGCTTGCCCAGCATTCACCAAGCCCTGGGTTTCTCCTCAGCACTGCTTAAACGGGGTACAGTGGCACATGCCTGTCACCCCAGCACTCAGAAGGCAGAGGGAGGCGGAGCAGAAGTTCAAGGGGCTCTTTGACTTCAAAGGGATTTTGAAGCCGGTCTGTGTTGCATGAGACTCTTTCAAGAAAACAAAGAAAAAAACAACAACTGTACAAAACAGAACAAAACGCAAACATGTCAGAGTCCCGAGGTTGGAGGCTGGGGATGGGAGGAGAAGCGACATCAGTAGGCATGCTTGCATATGTGATAGAAGCCGAGTACGGAAAGGAATCTCTAGAACATGTTCAGATTTCATAGGCATTTTGGGGATGCTTTTCTGGAGGGTCATGACCAAGGGATGCTATGTCAATATAAGCCAAACACAAAAACCTTGCCACTGTGAAACCTATTTGCCGACCTTGGTCTAGCTGGATAGAGTTTGCCACTAAAGTCCTGCCTCCTAGGCAGAATTCCTTCCTAATGTATCCAATAAAAGTTCCTGAAATTAACTGTGATTTATAATTCAAGTTGTTTTGCATATATTTGAATATTCTAATGCCAGCACAATCTCTACAAATATAACTGTATCTTTTGTGACCTGTTGGAGATATTAGGCATATCTTTATGATGCAACAATTAGACATGGACCACACAGGAGGAAACTAATAGATCCGTGGTGCTATCTCTCCTCAGTGGGGAAGAGGTAGCTCTTCATTTGGAGAGAGCAAAAAACGTTATTATATTCAGAATAGAAAACAAACTCTAAAGCTGGTATGCTGGCACAGGTCCATAATCCTAGCATTTGGGAAACTGAGACAAGAGGACAAAAAGGAAAAGGCCAGTATGGGCTATATAATGATACTGCATGTCAGAAAAATAGAGCAAGAGGGTCGAGAGGTGGCTCAGCAGTGAAGATTTCCTCCCGCTGTTGGAAAGGACTGAGTTTGAGTCCCGGCTCCCATGTTGCATGGCTTACAACTGTCTGTTAACTCTAGTTCTGGGGGATTGGATGTTCTCTTCTGGCCTCCTCTGGGACCCACACACAGGGCATACATTCACACAAACACCCCCACCAAAAATAAAAATAAATATTTAAGTAAAAAAAAATAACTGAATTCTAGATGAACCAATAAACATGCACACGTGCTACCACAGAAGTGCACACGTGTGATATTTCTTATTTAAACACATATGTCATGAATTTTAAAAACACAGAAATAACTTTATGAGCATAAAAGCCCTCATAGGCTACTGTAAAGACATTGACTTTTACTTTAAAGAAAGGAGTAGAGACAGTGAACAGTGTGGTATGAGGCCTTGCCTTCTGCTTCCCAGTGGCTTATGGGAAGGACAGTCACAGCACAA
Source organism: Meriones unguiculatus (assembly GCF_030254825.1). Lineage (NCBI taxonomy): Eukaryota > Metazoa > Chordata > Mammalia > Rodentia > Muridae > Meriones > Meriones unguiculatus. The sequence goes on from NC_083366.1 coordinate 60,920,887, forward strand.
GGCTGAACACGGAGCCACGTGCGAGGCAGGTCTGGGGGCGCAGACCTAGAACACCAACTACGTGGGAAGCTAGGGTTTCTTAGTGAGAGCCTGTCTAAAGAGGGGTGAAGTGGGCTGGAGGCGCAGCTCAGTGAGAGCACTTACATAGCACGTGCAGGATCCTGAGCCTAGAGCTGGTGGGGGTTCTGCATTCATTCACAGAGTCAGGTTGGCAAGCCGTGTGAGAGGAAGAGGCAAAGCCTCTTCTTAGCTCCTGATCTAATCACGTCCGAGAACAGAGCCGCCTGTAAACAAGGTGGGAAAGCCTGCAGGAGGTGAGAAAGACTGGCGGATAGTCATCTCCGGAATTCATGGGCACGGGGTGCTTCACAGGCAGCATCCCAGGGGTCTCCACTGGGGACATTCTCCCTCTTAGTGTGGACTAGAGTTAGTGACTTGCTTCTGAAGTAGACTGAGGCAAAAGGCATGCGGTGTCATCTCCAAGAAGGGTTGCTATGGTGTGGGTCTGAAATGGACTCGCCAGCTGGTGACACGGTTTCAAAAGGTTTCGGAACCCTTGGACCCAGGGTCTAGCCCACAGGCGGAAGATAATCTTATCTATTACCTAGGATACAAACGCTTGACCGTCTTGACTTTCCGCTACCTAACATGCTCCTAACTCACCCTTAGCACACGGGATGATGAGCCAGTCACTCCTACCTCCATCAGTCTTGCCCTGGCTTGCACGTTTCTTCTGAGACATCCCTAAACAAAGTATACAGTCTGTGCAAAAGAAGATGAAGGGGAAATGTCTCGCTGTTGAAGAAAATGCTTAACCTGGCCCACCGGTCTCCACTGCTTTTATCTGTTTGCATATGGAACAGTTTGCAAAGGCTCAGCTACGTGTTCCTACAGGCAAAAATCTCCTCCTTGGCTTGTGAAAGCTGTTCTTTACATTAGGGTGGTGGAGCTTGGATTTGGCCGGGTCTGTAAGTTCCTGACTTTCAAAGTAGGAAGGCCTGAGTTCAATCCAGTTCCCAGAATCTATTAAAACAACAACAAACCAAACCAACCAACCAAACCAAGGAAAAACAGGTATAGTAATGTACTTGTAATTCCAGCACTGGGGAGGAAGGCAGGAAGATCCCTACCACCCAGTACCTCATGGTCTAGCTTACTTGGCAAGTGCCAGGCCAGTGAAAAGCCCAGTGTCTCAAAACCAGCAAACCAAAACTGTGCAAATGCACCAAGGAAAGACAGCTAAGGTTTTTCTGTAGTCTCTACATGCATGTGCATACATGTACACACACACACACACACACACACACACACACACATCTGTATGCACATGGATACACCCACACACTCCCATTTAACTGAAAAGGCCCCATTCTAAGACACCCCCCCATTAGCTGCCTGAAACTGTACATGGTGCCAACACTTATAAACAGTTCTTCTTATGCGTAAGTTCCCATGTGTTATGTTTTTTCAACCTGTTTAGCTACTATGACCAAGACGATTTAATGAGAAAAAGGGCTTGCTCAGCTCATGGTTCAGGGAACAGTCCACCATCTTGGGGAAGGCCAGACATCAGAAGCTCAAAACAGACAGTCCCATCATATCCACATCCAGAGGAAGAAAGCAAAGACTACGTGCTGCAGCTTAGACGTCTCTCTTCACTATGACAGTCCTGGGTCCCCTGTCCGGGGAATGGTCCTTCCCATAATTAAGACTGGCCTTCCCGTATCTATTGACATAATCAAGATGATCCCTCCACAGCAGCTTCAGAAGCCCATCCCCCAGGTAATTCTAGCTCCTGTCAAGTGGACAATTAACTAGCCAGCACAGAACGACAATTTGAATTTATGAATTAGGTGCAGTAAGAAAGTAGCAATAACTAATGATGCAATAGAACAGTAGGCTGGAGTAACTGTTTGAATCTTTGAATTATTTACTTCTGGGATTTTCCATATAATGTTTTTGTTTTGTTTTGTTTTGTTTTGTTTTGTTTTGTTTTGTGGATCTCTGTTGACTGGGAGTAATGGAAATTGCAGAGGGCAAAACTGTGGTGGTGGTGGGGCTACTGCACTCGGTGGTGAGAAAAAGAACAAATACCAAGGGAAAGGGCTGCCATGATTTGTTTGGGCTTTTCAGGATAATGAGGGGAAAACAACCTTCAGTTGGCAACAGAGAGCTATGGAGGATTTGGACAACATGGTTTCAGTAGACAGGATGGAGACCAAGTTGTTTTCAAAGCCTTTGGAGTCTACAAAATGCAAAACCTATTGTCCCTCTAGTTACCGAAACAAATTAAGACATCCCCATTGTTCCTGACATAGACATATGAAATACGAAAGGGAGAGGAATTATCTCTGACTTCTGCCTCCATTCAAATCCAGAGTGGTATTATGTCAGAAGGAAAGCATTTCTGGTTTAAAGGAGTGTGGTTCTTATTGTCAGCAGGGTAAAGTCCATCACAAAACAACTAGCAGCATCCTTTCAATCCACACTAGCAGAAATCAGTGCAGGATCTGAACCATAGGTTCAGCCAAGAGAGAATCAAAAACAGGCAGAAGCTGTGGGGATAGATCAGCTAGAAAAAAGTGTGGCTCCCCACTCCGCATATAAGAATAAGGACCAAGGTCCCTGCCTGGCACCCAAGTAAAAACCTAGGCACACACACACACACACACAAAATCCTGAAAGAAAAACACTCTATACTGAATATTTACAGATTTTTTTTTCCTGCCACTATCCCTAAGCAATACAGCACAACAGATACCAGAGCATTCACCCTATGTTAGGCAGTATGAGCAATCTCAAGATGCTGGGAAGCCCAGGACGGGAACTGTGTGGGTTTATGCAAACACGGTGCTATTTTATTTATAGGTCTCAGGCTGTGGGGGTTTTGGTATTTCAGTGGTGCTGGGACCCATCCCTGCAGACACCTAGGAACAGGTTCACATTTTTCATGTTGGGGTTACACCCACCCACAGTCAGGAGAAACCAGAATTAGAAAAATAAAATAAAATAAAAAGAATGAAGAAAAAAAAAGTGCAATGAAACCCACTGCCATTTATAATTCTCTCTGTAACCAAAAGCGGCTAAGCTTTCCCAAGTCCCCGACGCCTCACTGAAGGTACACTGTTGCCAGTTAAAAATAACCAACAGTAGCACTAGCTCAGGCAGCAAGGCTGCTACCACTTAACCTGCAATTTGGACACTTTGTATAAGGAGGAAAGCACGTTGTCTTATGACATAAGGAACAGATGCTACTAATTAACACACAAAAATGTCTAAAACAGAGTTAGAAAAACATATGAGTTTGGAAACATAAGTAGAAACAGCTTCGGAGAGTAACAGCCAGGCAGGATAATATGATGGAGGATAAGGGTTGGATTTTATTTTATTTTTTAAGACAGTCAATCAAGCTGGTAAGCTTGCATAAGCCTTCCTGTAAATAAAGTATGGATTTAAGGGAAAGTGCCTGATAAATATTGTTTCTTATTTTTTAAAAACAGGGAGAAGCAATGCACCATTTATGAGCCAGAGTGTTCAGTTGGGAGGTTATATTACATTAGGGAAGCCTGTTATGCCAGGAACGAGAGGGATTTAAGAGGCTGGGATCCATTCAGGGAACACCTGTGAGGTAGGTGTTGCCCATAAATTCCAACATCACACTTGCTAGGTGCTTTGAGATCAGATTACTGAGCAATAGTCTGGGTTAGATGCGTAGCTCAGCTGATAAAGCACCCAGCATGCACATCACAGCGCTGCACAAACCAAGCGGGCCTGGTGGCCTGTGCCTGACATTCTAGGACTAGGGAGGCAGAGGCAGGAGGGTGAGCTTCCAAGATCATCCTCGCTGCACAGGAAGCGCTAGGCTGTCTCAATATAAAACAAAACAAGTAGCGGCGCAGGCCAGTAGTCCTCAAAATAGTCATCACTTATTAAATCTAGTCCAATCGTGCTAACTTCTCTCTCTCTCTCCCTCTCTCTCTCTCTCTCTCTCTCTCTCTCTCACACACACACACACATACAACATACTACCATAAAGCTTGGGGGCCTATGAATGCAGAGCAGGCACTTAGCTCTCTGTGCTCTAGCTCTTGAGTCCTCTCTATACTCCTCAAGTTTGCCAAAGACCTCAAAAGACTTTTGATTAGGCAGATTATATTTAGCAGCAATGCATTAGAAATTGAAATGGGGTTTTGAAATGCTTGGAAAGCCCTTTCTGCCCATGTTTGTGCATGTGGCATAGGTGGATGTGTATGAGCACACTGAGAAAGTGCAGTGATGTGGATGTGGGTGTGGGTGTAGGTGTAGGTGTGTGTGTGTGTGTGTGTGTGTGTACAGAAGCTGGAGGTTGGTACTGAGTCTTCCTCGAACGCTTTCTACCTTGTTCTTTAAGGCAGGGTCTCTCAATCGAATCCAGGGCTTGTCAATAAGAGTAATTAGGAGTCCCATCTGTGCCTTCTACGCACTGGAATTACAGGCAACCCACGATGCATTCTGGGATTCTGGAAATTGGAACTCTGGTACACACACTGTACGTTACCCACTGAGCCATCCCCCAGTCTCACTCAAGAGCCACATTTCCTGGATGTGGTGAAGCTCAACCTTTTGATTACTCAAAGGTCAGGAGGACAGAACACTGATAAGGATGTTATATAAATGCAATCCAGCGTGCCTTCGCTGCCCGCATCCCTGTCTCTCCTCTGACAGCACGTTTATGAAACAAGGTCATGGAAAATGTCAGTCACCTGGAAGGCACTGTTGCCAGTGCTTTCTACACCCTCTGCTCCCTCAGGTCAGTTAGCTCAGCATTATTCGTCAGGTCTCTTGGCCCCTACACCTGCCTTTCACTTCTCTCACCTCAGGCGCCTTTCTAACACGGAACCTTAACTCTTATCCAGATGTTTTCTATCCAAATCTGCACCATCTCTCCCTTTCCTCTGAGGTGTTTCTAGTGGGGACCCTGGCAATGTGGCCTCGCCTGCATGCCCTCTGTCTAGGTGTCACATGACCTCCATCCTGTGGGCTTGTCTCTCAAAACTATCGGTAGATAACCAGCATCCTTACGATTTCTGGTGACTCGGTTTGTTCCAGTGCTGAGCACACAAAAACGAGCTTGCCCCCATTTTTCTCTAATTGGCTGATGACTGAAAACACAGTCACGGTGGGAGAGAATACACCTAAGTATGTGCTGGACGTGTGAGATACGTTCAGGGAAGAGGAGGGAGAGCCAGAAGAAAAGGTTGGGGAGAGGTCCGAGGAAGAGGAGCCAGAATATAGGAGACACGAGGGAAGGACAAAGTAGAGGGGGAACAGGGGAGGAAGAAGTGGGGGTGGGGTGGGGTGGGACAAGGACACATGCTTTTTTTTAAATGTGGATTTTTTTTTGAAACTTCTTTCCCTTCGGTCCTAAGATTAAACAGATTAGCGATGTAGTTCTTCCAAGCGTTTTAGATATTACTAAGGAGACTAGCATTCTCTACAGTGCAGCCAGCAGTATTCTGTGAGATGGTCCATGCCAGCATTTCTGGAACATTCTCAGAAGGAGAATTAGTTCTTTCCTAATGTGAGCTAACGTTAGCGAAAAGTAGGGCAGTGCATTAATGTTTGGCAAAAAGAACCCGAACCTGGGTTGTATCCAGCAACCTACTGCTTATATCTTGCCCATTCTAAATACTCAGCCATCCTTAATGCCACCCCCCCCCCATCACCAGCAGTCCCTCGGTTGTTCAAAAGCTCTGTATCCATCTCTGCTTCCTACAGGACTGCCACCAGCAAGCATGGATCTCTTTAATGAATGTTACCATTTGGACCACAGCATATAAGATACAGAGCCAGGACCTGCCCTCTTTTCTTGGCTTCCCAATTTTTCTTTGAAAAGCGTGCTATGCTCTCTTAACGGGCATGCTGTGCATTTATTGATAACAGTCCTTCCGGGGTATTTCACATTCAACAGGCATTTCTGTTTTTTCCTCCAAACACCTCCTTTGCTCTTAGACTGAGCAAGTAAGCTGAAGGCTTGTGAACTTGCAATAGAAAATTGGCCAAGAGCAGACTACTGAATACAGCAGCTGTCTACGTGGCCATTAAGTTAGGGAAGGTGCAGTGAGGGGGCCCCAGCTTGTGACTGATAAACTTTCCTACCTGACTGGTGTCTCCCCGCTGGGAAGCTCCATCACCCAGGTGACAGAGCTGCACACAATGCTTGCTGTCTTCTGAGCCCCAACTTCCCACTTTCATGCTTCTTTGCATGAATCACTCTCGATGCTCAACCACCAAAAAGGTGGGGGCAGGGCGTGGCATAGCCGACCTCTTGGTCCCATTTCCTGACAGAGCCATTTTAGTCTATTTCAAATATTTACTTGTGGCAACATTTAGGTAATTATAGTGTGCAAGGCCCCTTTCGTTCTGTTTCCATTTCGGTGGACCTTCTCACAAAAGACTTTTTTGACCAGCCTTTATCCCTAAACAGAAGAGGGATGGTGTGCTGATTTGGTGAACACCAAATTCTTCCCATTGCTCTCAAAATTCCAAATGAGCAATCATAGCTGAGAGAGCCATATTAAGCTGCCACTCACAGTATCCACGGCGGGACAGGGCGATACTAACTCTGTCCTTTTGCTGCCTGATTTCATACCAGTGTATGAAATCCTGAGGCACTCCAGACAATCCCAGACCAACTTAGGATGGGTTCTTGGCAGTGGTGCCTCACCAAAAAGGGCCAAGCTGTAGGGTCACCATCAGAGCAATAGCAGCTGGTAAGAGGGGACATGGTAGCACAGATTCTATGGGCCCAGTCAGGCTTATAAGATAGGTCCTTACACCATCACCTCACTGAAGGATGCGACCTGGACACTCCAGAATCACTCCATCTGCCTTTTCCCTAGTCTCCCAAGTGAGCGGGTACAAAACCCTGTCAATTCTGTTTCTTGGTTTTTACCATCTCAATATTTTTCCTCTTCTTGCCTCTCCAGTGCCATTGTGCCTTTCTTTATAGAAGTCTGACAACTCATATAGTCCTCAGTCAATTCTCCACAATGCCACCAAACCTGACCCTAGAAAGGTCTGGCCCCTGTGTAACAGTGTCCTTTTCCCATGGATCCCATGGTTCCACTGACCCGAGGTCAGCCCTGATCCATGAGTATGGGTAGAAAAACTACAGAAATCAGCCATTCTTAAGTTTCAATTTGTACACCATTCTGAGGGCTGTAATTAAATGTCGTGCTGTCCCACTCTGCACAGAGCATAACAGCAGTGCTGCTGGCGATTGGGTTGGGCCAAAGGGAAGAGAGTAAAGTGGCGAGCAGGAAAACTTCTCAGCCTCATAGTGAAACCCTATACTGAGGTTGCTCAGATCCACAGAATAATAAGAGACCCTGGAGAGTGAGTCACATAACATCTTCGAAGGATTTTATTATAGTTGATCTACGTTACCAGTAGCTACTGTTGCTAATGCCTTCCAGTGCCTGGCTTCTAAATTAAATTTCATCGGACAGATAATGTGGATGAAAAATCAGGCTATGTTTGACTTGGTACCCTCTGCTGTCTTCTCGGGCTTCCACTGGCAGTCCTGGAAAGCGTCCCTGCTGATAGAATACGAACAATTGTACACCTCAAACTGAGACAGGAGATGACACAGGGACAGCGCCATGCTGTGGAAATGATCACCTCAGGAGAGGTGGGTTCAGTCCCAAATCCTAAAAGAAAAACGTCCCACTCAGCATTGCCAAGTCGCTGGGATGTATTTCGGGACTGCTTCAAAGGCCGCATAGTCAAGACAGGATTAAAAGTCAAGCTGAAGAAAATAAAACGACTCGGGATAATTTTTTTTTAGGCAGTTATGAAAACAGAAACAAATGTTATTTTTAGTCTTTGGCTCACTGTGAACCGACGAGATATGAATATGAATTTGATCAAGCAATGCCTAACTGTCGCGGCTCACCAGGGCCGCACGCCAGCATCTCCACTTCCCACTTTGCGCCAAAGTTCCAGTGGAACGCATCATCTCCCTCCCCAACTGTCCTCATTAGAGTGAACGTACTGTCGCCGACTCTTGAGGGGAATGACATCATGATGACTCACGAAAGCGTAGTCAAGAGCTCTTCTTCACCAGTGAGCTGTCACAAACGCCCTGGTGAAGTTTTACCCATCTCCAAGGAAGTGAGACACGGCACGTGTGAGTTTCTAAGTTGGTGACCACTGCAGTCACTTCACCGACACACGGAGCCTGGGAGAGAAATTCCACCAGCTACCTGTCTGCAGGAAGAGGGTGTGCTAGGAGCGAGGCCCTCAGGAAGTCTGCACTCCATCCAGAAAGCCCACACGGGATGACGCGATTTCTCTACAATTCAGAGAATGAGAAATACAGAGGGGCTGTGGAAAAGTGCAGGGGAAAATGGGCTATGCAGGCCAGATGAGATGACCCTGTGAAGAAAATCGGCCCTGAGATCCACAGGGAGGGGAATTCCAAGCTCTGTCTATCTCCAAAACGAAACGAATCCATTTGTTTAACAAATGTTTATATAAATATATAAATGTTTATAAATAAATAAATGTTTATAAATAAATTAAGTAAATGTTAATAAATTAATATTTATTGAGCAGTTATTCTGTACGGCAATGCTCATAGGTGTTAAGCCTGTGATGATAGCCTGATTATGATTGACTGAAAAGAGACCCAGAGAGTCTATTAACTCGCCCACAGGTCTTTAGTTATTAATGAACATCAGGAAGGAAAATGTCCCCTTTGTATCAACAAGAGTTAATCACAGAGAGATGACACTGTTATAAACATAAGGAGTCAAAACCATTAGATTTTAAATGTGAACCTGCCTTCGCAGGACAGGACCTTGCATGTACAAGACTCAGATCTTACAGAGGTCAGAGACAATGTCAAGAAGAGCAGTGTAGCTTTATTTGGACTGATGTCAGCATTGCACAGAAGTTTCATTTTAAGCTACTGAAATGCAGTTCTGCTTTATGGTTTAGCAAGTAAAGGCATCAAGTGCCAAGTATGAAACCTAAGCTTGATCCCCACACGGCAGAAAGAGAAAACCAGCTCCCAACATGATGTCCTCTGACCTCTGTGCATCCTGTGGTGTATCCATGTCCCAACCCCACATACATAGGCATGCACGCATACATGCAGAAGTAAATAACTTTTTAAAATAACATATGTTCACATTTCTACAGCAATATATCTTGAGTGTTCTACCAAGACCTTCATACACTCATGACATCAAGTCCTAGGGCTAGAGAGAAAACTCACTGGTAATTTGCGTTCAACATCCAAAGTCTAAGCCTTTGACCTATCAGTCCCCAAAACTGGCCCCACCCTTGACCTACTTAATGTGGCTTTTGGGGCTCAGGAATCTGACATTTCAGCAAGCCACTTCCTCACCCCCAAGTGAGGATTAAACTGTCTGTCCAGGGGTTGGAGGCCATTGTCTAGTGCAGCGGTTCTCAATCTGTGGGTCGCAACCCCTTTGGCAAAACCATTTAGGTTATACACACACACATTTTAAACATTTTTTCTCAAGTTAGTGAAAAGTAGCGCTAGGCAAAGGCTGCATACCTTATGGACTAGGATAGGCAGAATAATAACGACCCTTCCAGAAAAGATGTTCACACCCCAAATCTCTAGAAGAGATAAACGCCTTCCCTGGCACCGGTCTTGCATTGTTGATCATGAAGAAGGGTATTGTCCACTACACAGGTGGGACTAGAGCCATCACAAAGGTTTGAAAGTGGAGAACGGAGAAAAAGGAAGTGTGAGGGGGAAGAAACTAAAGGAGACAGGTTCACGGAACTGCTGGCCTGGAAGATGGAGTACGATGGTGCACAGCTACGAGTACACATGGAACTCCAACCGGCTACGACTTCTTTCCTGGGAGCCCTGCTATCAACCCAGCCCCTCTGACTGCATACACTCAGCCCCACCTCAGCTTTGTGATCTACAGAGCCTTCAGTCAAGACACTGCCATTTGATGCCACGAGGTTATGAGACACTGTTACAGCAGCAAAAGAAAACTGATACAGGGGGCTTTGAGGAACAGAAACACATGAGTCAGCTCTAACACACGGGCCGTGGTCCAGCAGCCCACACTCACACCATTTACACAAACAGCGTTTTACTGTCTTGCTTCTTCTTGCTTGTGCTCAGCCATCTTCCTCACATAATTCAGGATTCCCTGCCCATGAGTGGCACCACCCACAGTGGTCTGGGCCCGTCTGCATCAACTGACAATTAAGATTATGAAAAATGTCTCCACGGGTATGAAAATCCGATGGAGGAAATGTCTTAATCAAGATTCTCTGTTCTTAGGTGTATCAAGTTGAGGATAAAATTCAGCCATCTTAAGTTTGCCCTTTGTCGACTTGACACTCAAACAGATGGCTCTTCAGCCGTAACTTTTCCTTTATTGTTTGTCCCCAAGAGAGCAAATGGTGTTTGTCTATGGTCCCCGAGTTCTTGCTCTAAAGGTGTTAGAGCAAGATCGCATGTCAGTATCATAACATAGAACACAGTGCAACTTTTGAAAGTCCCCATAGTCTTTTCAAATGTTCCAATGATTTAAAAGTCCAGGTTCTCTTTAAAAATCTCAAGTGGGGTGCTGTAAAAACGTAGACAAGTTATACAAGTTCTTACACCAGGACAGAAGAACCAGGGTATAATTTCAATCAGAGCAAAGTAAAATAAAACATGGCCCATGTATTTACTTTTCAAGCAATACTACTCTTCTCCACTCTCTTAGTCCCCCAAACTGGTTACTGTTTTGAAAATGAGAAGAGGGAGAAGGTTGAAAAGAGGGTTCTTAACTCCAGACTTGGTGGCATTTAAGGCCAGTTAATTTGGTGGTGGAGGACTATTCTCTGCACTGGCAGGTGTTCAGCAGTAACTCTGGCCTCTATTTGGGGCCAGCGTCCATACCCCTCTACCCAATGCTGACTATCAAAAATGCCTCTATATGTCTTCCTTGAGATCCATGGATCTAAGACATGTGCCAGCTCTTCGCTGATGGTCTCTCATCGGCGAATGAAGGCTTCAGCATATACGTAATGGCCATCTTGAACATGAAATGCTTGGAAGTACAAGTGGTCCAGGCTTAAGAGTTCTTAAGATCTAAAAATACTTGCATATAAATAAATTGTATATTTGGTGGACAAGAACTGAGTATAAAAGCAAAATTCATTTGTGCTTCATACGTAAATTGCAGCACACCTAGCCTCGATGTCATTTTATATAATATTTTAAGCAATTTTCTTGATGAAACAGGCTTCAATGGGATTTTCTACTGTGGCAGGTTGGTGCTCAAAAAGCTTCAGATTTGGGGATATTTTAGATTTTTCACAGTAGGGATACATATATACACTCTTAAGTTACAGCTGGTCTCATTCAAATGAGTTTCCCAAGAATTCAGGCTGTTTGGCATTTCAAAACAGCTTTAAGTCAAAAACTCAACCACAGACTTCTTCTTTTAAAGGCCCCACTAAGCTTACTTCCAGCCACAGGCAACGGAAACAGCCTTTCCACAGTGACCCTCAGCCCAACCAGCTCACCATCTAGGCTGCTGACACAGGCCGGGGGTTGATGTCAGAGGCCAACATTTCCTGAGTGTTAATACTACGGCTTGCCTTGCTGTCATTAACAAAAACTCCTTCAGTCAAAAGATGCGGTATAGCGCAGGCCCAGAGGCAGGGATGGGCTGGAAGCCTGGCTCTGGTTACAGACAGATGTCCTGGAATCAGATCCTAGGAAATGGCTGCTGTCCTGCAGTTGGAAGTCGACACTGCTAAAGAAACAGATAATTTCCTCAATGAGTTCTCTCCAAGAAAATGCCTTGAAGATGCTAAAAAAGCCTGTTTTGAGTAGTTCTGAATCCTGCCTCAGCTTTCAGTTTCAATTTCAAAATGACAAAGCAGGAAAGAAGGTAATGGAAACATTAAGCTCCTCTTTTTCGCTGAGCTCTTAAGCAGAAACTACAGTTTCCAAGGCTGGATGTCATGGTACATGACACAGGTACATGACGAATCCAGGGGAGAGCTACCACTGACCAGAGCTGAGAAGGGTCTCGATGGCAGTGGCCGGGAGTTACAAAGATTGGTGACTGTGCAGAATGTTCTTCCAGGAATGTCTGCCCACATCCTCGGTGACTGGAAATAACCAATGGCCTTTCAACACAGCAACTGTATTTCACCCTTTGGAGATTAACCCACAGTCAGCCGTGGCCATGCTGTTCAACACTGTGGTGATAACCACGTTTTCTCAGAGGTTTTTCTCTACTGACACAAAGTCAGAGAAGAACGGCCCATGAGAACTAAGGGTCAAAGTCACAAATCAAAGGCACTCATGACACACTCTCCTTCCTTTCATTTCTTCGGGTATTTTACAGTTAAAGTGAAAGAATGGTATTCATCGTTCTTTATCTCATGCATGAGGGTGAACGAGACAGGAAACAAAAAAGCCCTCAGGGCTAAGCACGTGGATAAAGATGCCGGCTGCCGTGAGCACCCACATGATGGACAGAGAGAAGCAACTCATACAAAAATTATCCCCTGACCCCCACTCCCCACACGCATTAAATCCCATTAAATAAATAAAGTGCAATAACAAAATTGTCTTTAAATTAAAAAAAAAAAAAAAAAACGGGTTTCTCCAGGAAGGATAGGAGGAACTTTCTGGACTTAAGTCAGGGTGCAAAGGACTTCGAGGGATGGTGGCCACAGGGGTAAGCGAGCATAGGGGAAAAGAAACATACAGTATTAGTCAGGTCCCCCGGACACAGAAGTCCCCGATTCCCAAGTGTTACACCGTGGCGTGTTAACCTCAGTGAGCCCTTTTCCAGCCAGGCTACCCGTGTTAGCACCAGAGTGCCACATTAACACACAGGTATGACCGTGGGAGAGCGGGCGAGTGAAAGAGCATGCCAGCGAAGATTGCGAACCCATGTGTGAGCAACCCATGCTTGCCCCCGCAGGTGGCTGGTGGAAAAGAGTGAGGACATCCCCTTACATGGCCATACTGAACTGTAAGAGTGAAGTCCCCTCCTCGCTGGACTGAATTTCCATCACTTCTGGATTAGAACACGACCCATGCATGCAACCTCCTTGCATAAGGATAATGTGTGCAAAGAAGCGCCTTATTGCACAACCCAGCACCGCCAGCAACTGAAACCCGACCCTAGCTGGTTTCTGCGTGAAAGGCACACCTTTTTAGCTGCTAGAGGAACTGAAGAGTGTAGCGTTTTCTTTCATTATTGGCCGATGGGCCACACAGGCCCAGAAGACACAAATGAACAAAATACGGCCCTACACTTTCTGTCTAGGGGATAAAACACAAATAAAGCCATGGTAGCACTATGAAAGAGGAAACCTTTTTGGGAAGAATGTAAAGTTTATGAATCTGATTACCAGCTCACGAATTGTTCCTGGTCGTTTGTGGTTGACTGAGGAATTTTGCTAGGATTGGTTGTTCCGGGTGTATACCTCTCAGTACCAAATTGGTCTCTGCTCCAGAACGTTTGGCTGACAAGGGACGTTCTGCAGAAGCGTTAATAACTGATTTTATCCTGTGTTCATTTTTCTCTCACCTCCAAATATTGTACTCTTTACAGTATTTGGTATTTATAGCCACAGGTTTATCCTACTTTAAAACTTTATTTTGACTCACTAACATTTTAGAATGTTTGTTGTTTGTTTCTGTGACAGGGTCCCACTTAGCCAGGCTGATCTCAAACTCAGTACAACCTGGAGGGTAACCTTGAACTCCTGTTCTTCTGGTCCTCCTGGCTCCACCTCCCGGGTGGTGACATTCCAGATGAGGCCTGTTTTGTGTGGTGCTGGGAATCAAACCCAGGGCTTTGTACACTACTAGGTAAGCACTTCACATCCTTAGCCCCCTTGTAATTTTAAACTAAAATTTCAAGTTAGATGTGAAGCTACGGGTTAATCTATGACATTTTAATACGTGTCTCTGTACTTTGCGCTAATGGCTGGTGCCTGTGGCCACAGTAAGCAAAGCACCACGGGAAATGTTAAAAGGAACAGGAGGCTGTGGTCCTCAAAAGTACTTTCTAAACTTAGTCAGGGAGACAGGAATAAACAAACTGAGCCACAGGAATCAAGGACAGTATGGACCAGCACTGGGGAACTAAGAGACAGGAACTCAGCTCACAGGCAGAGAGGTCTGTGAAGGAAAGCAGGCTCAGTTCTCTATGCTCAGGAAAGGGGGACTTCGTGTTTGCTCCCCCATCTCTCCAGAATGAGTGCCACCTTAAACCTCTGTCCAGATAAGAGGCGGAGGTATACTAAGCTTGACCAAGCTATTAAAAAAAAAAGTGAATACATCATTAGTCAGCTACTTTATGTGCATGCCTCAGTGTGTGGCACTCCCTCCGAGGGCAGCTTTGGGGAGTAGGCTCTTTCCTTCTGCCTTGTGGCTCCCAGGGACTATCTTCAGGCTTGGAGGAGCACTCCTTCACCACCTGAGCCATCCTGCCGGCAGCCACATTAGCTATTTAATATGGAAGGTCTGTTTCAGTCCGTGGCCCATTTCTTTTCTGTGTTCATCCTTAGGTCCTAATGCTTGTTTTCTCATCGTTCCTGCACCACGAAATCACATCCCCATTGCCTGTGTGGCCTGGGTCTCACCTTGCTCACGTGAGCGTGTGAGGAAGCAGTCCGGTGAAGGCTGTCCTTCGCGTAATTTTCTCATGAGTATTTGTCCTTTCAAGCCTCTACTTCTTTTGAAGCAACTAAATATTTACCCACACTTGCTTTTCATCAGATGACTGGTAATGCAAGCGAGCCGTGATTGATGGGGCTCAGGGAGAATCGTTCACAACTTTCTATCACTCCTCTCAATCCGGTCTAGTTTTGCCATTCATCACACCTGCTTTCTGTGTGTCCCATGCAACTTTAAACTTGCTGCACTTTTTTTTTTAACTGGTTATTTTAAAAGCATCTGATACACTGGAAGGAGATCTTTTTTTTTCTTTCATTTTTTTGTCAGTGGCTATATGCCCAAGGAGATCTGTTACTCCAGCTAAAAATCATGTGCCCTAAATTCTAACAAGAATTTCAGGTACATTTTACCTTTGCAGCTTAGCTCCAACAACAGGGAAGGATGTTTCCTTTTCTAAAAGGAGTCACTAAAAGTGCCAGTCAGGGTGGTGAAAGGAAAGTCAGTACATAAACGCCATGCAGTAAGAGTGTAGCCCGGCTTAGAAGAGGCCAAAGCACAAGCGCAGCAAATGCGACCACAGGAACGCCCACAGTGCTGGACACCTGCAGTCCCTGCACTCCTTCACTGCCATGGGAGGCAGAGAACAGAGAATCCTCACAGGCTGGTTGTCTGGCTAGGCCAGAACACATGGCAGCCAACAAGAAAGACCCAGTCTCCAACAACGTGGGAAGTGAAGCCCCACGCTGGAGGCTGGCTCCAGGAAGCTGCGCACTTGCCTACACTCTCACACACCAACAGGCACATTGAGTGCACACGCACCTACAAACAAACACAAAGCATAGAGAAGCGGCAACCAGCTCCCGAGGATCTTTTTAGGCAGATCTTGTCTCAAACACTTTCAACCAAGGCCATGTGTTCTGCTACAACAGTAACTGTTGTGACTCTAGCTTAGATTGCCTCTTACGACAAACACGTTTCCTTCTTCCTTGCAGATGGCGGGATGGGCTGTGCTCGGAGAGAACCTGGCTGTCTTTCGGCGGGTGTTCTTTCCCAGCCCAACCCGAAAACCCAGGGGCCTAGACTAAGGCAGTCAGACAGATCAAAGAAGGATTCTGATTAATTATTTTTATAAAGAAAGCTGTATAGTTAGCACAACTTCCAGGCTATCTAGGGCTACACAGTGAGACCTGCCTCAAAGTGAGTAATTTCAAAACGCTAGCAAGTGTTGGTGGGAATGAAAACCAGAGCAGCCACTGTGGAAATCAGTGCGGATGTTTAACACCACAGTCAGAACCAGCTATTCCCGGGGGAGATACACAATCCACATTTGCTGCTGTGCTACTCATAACAACTGACATAAATTAAAGAAAGCCAGCCTGGTTGTCTATCAGCATCTGAATGGGTAAGAAAAAGTTCATATGCACAGTGGAATTTTATGCAGCCATAAAGAAAAATATAAGTGATAGGGAGATATACGGAACTAGGAAATATCATATTAAGTGAGGTGACCCAGACTCAAAGAGATGAGGACCATATATATATTCTCTCTTGCAGGTGTTTCCTAGTGTCTAGTATTTATACATGGGCCTTTATGTAGGCATGAACATGGGCAGAGATTATGAAACTTGAAAGGGGCCCGTGAGGAGGAAAACATGGTTTTAGGCAGGGGTGTAGGGGTAACAAAATAGAGAGGACATGAAAATGGAAAAAAGGATACTCGGGTCAAAAGATATGGGCAGGGAGGTCAAAGGAAGTGGGGGAGGAACAAAGAGGGGGAGCGGTCAAAAAGTACATATGAACATGCCAGGAGGAAACTCATTACTCCATATGCTAATTAAAAATGCAGAACCAATCTACCAAAAGGAAAAGGAGGAACCAGAAAAGAAAGGAAGATGGACGGGTGAAAGAACAGGGCAGAAGAATAGAAAATGAGGAAAGAAAAACGGGAGAGAGTAAAAGAAGTAGGAAAGAGGGAGAGGGAGAAAATGAGGGAAAGAGAAGCAAGCAGGAAAGGGGAGAAGAGAAGGAAAGGAAGTGGAGAGGAGGGAGGGAGAGAAGAGAAAAAAGGGACTGGAAGAAAGAAGGAAACGGGGAGGGAAGAGAGGGGAAGGCAGTGGGTCTATTTTCACCTAAGAAGTTAGGTTTTGAAAAAGTTTTGAAGAAGTCAAATGTTGTCCAAGTTCACTTCGAGAGACCCTTGGTTTTCCCATAAATATTGCAAACATGATTCTGTGTATATAATACAACAGCTTTCCCACACTAAAGCCTGCGGACTGCCAGCCCACTGAGGAGAGCTGGAAGGGAACTGACCTCCAAATGTGCAGATGCTCAGACCTCCCTTTGTTCGGATAAAATGCCAGGGCCCCGGCTTTCGATCAGGGGAATAAGGAAAGCGTGGTGACGTGCTACAAAACCAGCAAGGTCGGCTTCACTCTCTAGCTAACAGGAAGCTGTTTTTCATTTATTTTAATTAGTTTACTCTAATGCTGAGGAGCGAACTAGTCAACCACTCTTAACCCTGAGCTATACCCCTAGCCATTAAGCTTTCATAAAACAATTCTAAAAATCTTTAGTGAAAAGTAAGTTTTTCATTGTTATAGTTACAAGAATCGTATCAGAGGAGAGTAGAAAACAAGTGATATGAAGGGGAAAAGAGGGGAATGGGCAGGGAGATTTAAGTGGGGATTGATGGGTAGACGAGAGGATTGGGAAAGGAAGGATGCTATGGACTTTTGAAAATCCATATGGAAATCATTTTATAAGCCACACACATACATAGTTCAACTGGAGTTATCCAATAAAGGGGATTATGCTCTTCCAAGAAGTCATAGGTTTCCAAATAAAAAGCCAGTGTCAGGTGTGGGATACCTCCCCTCAAAGTGGTAGTCAAAGATCTCCCAGAGATTCCCCCCAAACAGTACAAGCTACCACTATTGCTCCTGGTTGCCTACCAGAACATGATGGCAAGAGCCTATTATTGAAGCCACCACACACATTGCTCACAAGATCTGAAGAAATCAACTGTTACTGCCTAGAAAGCTTTCTCTCTGCTAGCTTAACTGTTCTAGTGCCAGAAGATGCTCTGCAGGCATCTGGGGACGGGGGCGTCTTACCTAGCTCTGAATCCTATGAACTACGATAAGGACTGGCATATGTAGCAGGTATCCTTATGGGTATAGTAGTGGCACAAATGTCATGGCAGCGACCAACTACCATCTGATGTTAGATGGAAGGAAGGAAGGAAAACTTAGGCCTGGAAGGAAACTTATGCCTGCTACAGAAAATCTGGCCAGAAAGCTCACAGGACCTGAGGATGAACTTCCTTCTATTATTTTGCTAAATAAACATAACATAAAACTCCTGTCTACACCCATAGATTGGTACAGCTCTCTAACCTCAATAGCTAAGTTTCTTTGTGCAGTGGGTGGTAGCTAATGAAAAGATTCACAACTGGTCTAACTGCAGCAAATAAGTGGTTATGGCATGTGCTCGGCTGAAAATGGGGCATTCTTATCACACCCCTAAGGCTCAGGGTCCATTGTGGAAGAGAGAGCAGAATTATTATAAAAGCCAGAGGCTGGGGAGGACAGGAGCGATGCAGTGTCTTCTAAACATGCGAGGACTGCTGCGCTCATGAACTCACGGCAGCTGTGGTTGCCTGCACAGGACTGGTACAACTTGGTCAACTACTCCAACCTCTGCTTCCAGGAATTCCTGAGCGAACTCCCTTCCGCACAACACCTCCTACTCTTCTTCCTTTCTCCCCTTCTTTCATCCATGATGTTCCAGGCTCCGAAATAAAATTCCCACCCATCGTACCTCCCAGCCTCCTCTGCTCAAACATCCAGGTTTCTGAACCACTCCGAGACAAAAACTCCACCATGCTCTTCACTCACCAGCTCCTTCCAAGGAAGAAGGCCCTGGGGCTATCCAGACCAGGGCTTGGTGGTGAGATGTTGATCAAGATAGTGAGGGACAGGTGTCAAAGAGGCCCGAGAGCTGTTTGCTGTCCAGTGTTCCAACGGCTTACAAACAGTGAAATATACAATAGCAAGGAGTGTTCATCACGACGATTTACAACCATTCAGAAAGCTCAAGAGCTGCATGAATGGGGGACAGGAGACATGCTCGGAGGGTTTGCTTTATTGCTGTTATTTATTTTTTACAAAGGAACAATGCATTTCATGAATTCAGAAGGTACCATCTTCCACCACTCGTCAAAAGTTTTTAGCAAACTTTGGAATCATGAACCTGAGGCTGTAGCTACTAGAAAATGAACGATTTCAACAACAAATATTATATCAGTGATCTAGATAAAGGATGAAAAACTGTGGAAGAGAAAAGGTTGAATGGAAAGGACGCAGAACTTAGGGGCTTGGAGCAAGTTCTTCCCTCTCTTGTCTGGGTACCATACTGGGGCGAGGGAGAGCTCCTCGATCCTTTTTTGAATGCTTCCTCCCTGTTGTCACATTGAACTTCTTGGCTCCCCAGCCTGACAGTTCAGAAGGAAGAGCGCTGCCATGGATGAGAGATTAAGAACCCATGTCCATCAACGATGCCCAAAGTCAGTCAGGCATTTCCACTGCTCAGTCTCTACTAGAATTCCTTCCCAAGAATCCAGGACACGGGACAAGAGCCATGACATAGTGCAGGGCGGTGATGAAGAGCTGCCTCTCCAAAACCATTTGTCAGTGCTTACAAAGAATCGGGGAGTGGGGGTGTCCTAAAACATGTAACACGCACATTAGGGAAGGTCGAGCATGAGCTAAGTAGGGCAGCCCCTGCGCACTCCCCCTTCATGTACAGGAAGACAGACTTCCATCAAGGAGCAATAGAGCATGGGGCTTGTAGAACACACTTGCTTCAATACATCAAAGCTGCTCCTACACACCTCCTTCTCGTTCCCCTTAGCTCAGCATTGTCAGACTAGAAAAGGCTCAGGGAATCAATTGTATGTGTCGAACTGTTTGTATGTTCTGAAGTTCCGATTAGGCCGTTAGTCTCTGAAAAGCCTGCTTGGCAAACGGAAGGAACTGTCACTCTGTAACTTCCCAAGAACATACAGAGAGCATTGGCATGGAGGCCCCAGCGCTGGCAAAACGTACATCGGAGACTGTCAGCAACGAATGAAATGTCTGTGTCTGGGTGCCAAGTCCAGGCCAGCCAGGGCTACATAGACAAAAAGGAAATAAAGAATGTCCAACCCGAACGGAGCAGAGACCTGAAAAACTAAAGGTCCCCTTGCAACCAGTGACTGTCATAGACCAGATGTTGACGTCACCTTTCCCTGCACCTCAACATCTGCAAGAGCCTCCATAGGAGGCTGAAACCTGGGCTAACAGCGCCTGGGCAAACCCCGAGCCTTCTGGAGCAGCAGCTGTTCTCTTCCAAGCACAGCCCATCCCTGCCAACATCTGCACCTAAACTCAGCTCGTGCTGGGTCTGACATGAAAAATCCCCTTTTCCATTGAGTGACTCTCGTTTTTCAGCTCCAAGATCAGAAAAAGTATGTATTATATAGTTGAGGGTTTCCCATCCAAGGTAATAAAGAACATTAATGGGGGTGGGGGAGGAGGCCAGCTTAACTGGTAAAAACATTTGCCACTCAAACCTAGGTTCAATCCCCGGAATCCACATAAGGAGTATGGACAGAACCAACTCCACGATGCAGTTCTCTGACCTTCACAGGAACATGCCATGGCCTACACACACACACACACATTTTCAAAGTTAAAAATTTTTAAAGGAACATGAGAACACTTATTTTCATTTCTTTCATTAGAATTTTAAGCTAATTCATACACTGCCTCTGGTTTAAAACAATGACACATACAAGAGATTTTTGTTTAAGAAAATTTGCCAAGGATTATTTCTGACATGAACTCAATGACTGGCTCATTGAGCTTCCCCCCACCCCCCACCCTGAGGGAGGAGCAGCCTCGCTAGGCCGCAGATAAAGACATTGCAGCCAGTCCTGAAGATACCTGATAAGCTAGGGTCAGATGGAAGGGGAGGAGGACCTCCCCTATCAGTGGACTTGGAAGGGGGCAGGGAGGAGATGAGGGAGGGTGGGATTGGGAGGGAAAGAAGGAGGGGGCTATGGCTGAGATACAAGTATATGACCTGTGATTAAAATAAAAAAATAATAATAATAATTAAAAAAACAACAAAAAAAGAAAATATGCAGGATTCAGTCAGTCAGAACCTCCAGTGAGGAAATGGCAAACGATGGCCCACCAGGAATACATCAAAGCCTTCCAGTATAAAGTGTTAAACTGGGCAAGAGCCTGCTGGAGGGGGGTGTTCTAAAGTATTTTCCATGGCATGAACGCTCCATTTTGGTCTATTAATCCTCATTTTCCTACTTCTATTCATATACTTTATGTTATTTATTTGTTCAGTTATATATTTTAGCTGAACTTGAAATGACATTTACTTTTAGGAGGTTGCCAACCTGGGTCAGACAAGCCTCGGGAACTTGGCTCATGGCTGCGCTGGCACAGGGAGCCTGGACAGCAAAAGCAAGAGGCTGATGAGACCAGCTTCCCAAAACACAAAGAAAAAGCATCTTTTTCTTTCTTAAAAGAGAGAGAGAGAGAGAGAGAGAGAGAGAGAGAGAGAGAGAGAGAGAGAGAAAGAAGAGGAAAAGGAGGAAGAGAAGAAGGAAGAGGAGGAGGAGGAGTTTTTACTTGGGAAAGGTTGATTTATCCCAAGCCTAAATCCCGGCATCTGTGTGTCAGGAAACACTCTTAGGTGAAGAGACATTGGGCATTGAGGGAAGGGTGTTGCTTTCATAACACAACCAGTTGCTTCCCTGTCTGCTGAGCAAACAAATCTAGCTGCCTCTATGCCAGTCAAGATTACAGAATGAGGTCTTTTTTTTTTTTAACCTTGGACTAGGTCTGGGAATAGGGAGAGGAAAGGAGGGAAGGAATAGAGAAAGAGGAGGGAATGGAGAAAGATGGAGAGAAGGGGAGTGCAAAGAGAGAGAGAGAGAGAGAGAACCCCCTCCCCAGTCAGTCAGCACACAGTACAAAGCTGCTAGCCTTGAGCCCTTCTGAATTGACACCCTCCCAAAGCTAATTGTGGCTGGGAGGAGCAGTTTCTCAGCTATGGTGCCTTCAGGTTATTTCAACTTTCCACCTCTGTCAACTTCCCCACAGGAACTTTTGGCCCAAAGCCCTTCTTCATGTTCAGAGCACAGAGATGCTCGGAAGAAAAAATGTCTGCCTCCCCTTTAAGTCCTGGGAGTCCTGTCCTCCGCTGGAGTGAGGGAGCTTAGAGAGCCACCTGAGAGTGTTTCCTGACACAAGGATGCCTGATTCAGGCTGCGGATAAATCAACCTTTCCCGCATGGTGTCTAAACACAGGCAGTGCTCTGTCTGAATTTCTGAACCCCATTCTAGTACAAACATGCTTGGCAATTAGGGCCCGAAGGCTCACCAGTGTTCTCTGCTTGGCAGACAGCGCTGCTGCTACCATGGATATTACCATTTCAGGATTCCCACAACTTTCCTTTCTTCCTCTGCTCTGTTCTCCTTTCCACTGAGATGTTATGTGGGCTGCAGCTATAAGGCCCAGGCTGAGCATCGGGATGCCAGGGAGCTGTCAGCGTTTCTGCCAAAGGCAAGGTTCATGCTTCGGGCCCCTCCTTTGGCCGGTGACAAAAAAAAAAAAAAAAAAAAGCCACTTGTTTCATCATTTGTTTGGTATTCAGAGGCAAGCCAGAGAGCCAATGAGTCCAGCCACAGATCATAGCTTGAAGGTATGAGGATGGTGAAAAAAAATCCCCTGGATATGACAAGGACTTTGAGCTGCTCCCAAGGAAAAAAAAGGGGGGGGAGAAAAGGGGAAAGGAAAGAAAGGAAGGAAGGAAAAGAAGGAAAGAAGGAAAGAAGGAAAGAAAGAAAGGAAGGAAGGAAGGAAGGAAGGAAGGAAGGAAGGAAGGAAGGAAGAAAAGAAAGATGTTAAGAAAGGAAAGAAAGAAAAAATTTGCTAATTTCATTTTTGTTTTCTATTTCTTATAATAAATGTATTCCCTAGTTTCGTTTTTCTTCCTTTGGACCAATCTGGAAACAAGCAGTAGGCCCTGGGGAGGGTCACCCCACTCAGTCTCTCCCATTTTGCAGTTTTGCATACTGATTTCCATATGCAAGACCTATTCCCTTACTGGTATAAGGGAAGTGGTATTCCCTTATACCACTTCCTACTGACCAGGGAGGGCTGTCTATAAGTAGCTTAAGGTGCAGACATGACCTTCATGACTTTCCAGGAATAAAAACACCTAAGCACTTCCTATCATGATAAGCACCGAGTAATCCTCTACCCCGAATGCTTGGGGCCAGGGGTGTTTTGGATTCTAAAATATTTTTCAGATTCTGACATACTTTGCACATAGGCAATGAGCTATGCTGGGGGCAGAACTCAGGTCTAGCAATGAAATTTGGGTCGCATGCACGTGTCACAGGGCACCAGTGCTCTGAGACCTGTATCATGCACTGGGGGGATCCTTTACTTGTGTCGTGTTGTCGCTTGGAAAGTTCCAGGTTGTCCGGCATTTCACGTTTGGGGATTTGGAAACGGGGGGGGGGGGAGGTCAGCTTATACTGACTCCGTGGAGATGCGTTGGGAAGAAACTCGGCATTCCAGGGGATTCTGAACCCACAGTGGAAGAACCGCTGGGAACAGCCCACTTCCTCATTTTCCAGATGCTGAGGGAACTTAGGTCAACCACCCAAAGCCACCTGGCTGTGGTCCTGTGATAGCACAGCCCTGTGGGCAAGCTATCAGCCTGCTTCACCTCTGTTTCCTACTGAGGATTTGGGGTGGGGTGGTACTCTAATCTCTGACAACAGCTAGAATATATTCCTAATGAGTCGGAAATTCATTTTTTTCTGAATTTATTATGAAGCATCTCTTTTCCTGAATTAGAAGTGGGTGTATTTGAAAAGAATCTTTTTAAAGAAAAATCTTTGCTTATTCACCTGATAGTCTAAGAGTGATAGAGATATAATAGAAAACAAACTAGAAACTTCAATGTATAACATCTGCCTCTGGAAAACCAAAGAAATGGCCAACATACTAATCTCTACAAGCAACACATGTGTACACGTACGTTATGTGAGCATGTGCAACACACACACACACACACACACACACTCTCTCTCTCTTACTTCAACTTCTGGCCCCAGGATTGCTAGCTTTCCTGTGGGACAGACTGTAATTTGCATTTGCTGTTGGGCCAGGCAAATTTGTGGGCATGCTGTAACTTTTTTTGTCAGAACTCGTACTCCATTTTGACCACAACCACTGCATTGGTTCGCCCTGCATACTGATAATGAAGGGATCCAGCTGTGGGGTGTCCAGTGGCCAGCATCAAGGTTTCCGCTGAGAACTCACTGATCTCCCCCGCCCCCACCCCCGCCCCCAGCACCCTGGGTTTTCCCTTGCTGGATTGGTTCAAGAGAATGAGTAAGTAGAGAGGGCACCTTAGGTAGTTCCCCCACCCATGGGCCACGAGGCAGTTTGTGCATTTTGAAAGAAATGTACAATATCGCTGCTGCATCTACCACACACACACACACACACACACACACACACACACACACACTCTGAAAGTCTTTCCTTTATAAAACCCAGTAATACTCCCTGTTACAATCTGAATAGAATATATTATTTACTCTTTTCTTTTCTCCTGACCTATCAGGGAGATAGCTTTGTTAAACTGAATTGATAGAGCTCACACGAAAGGTTTACCGGTCATAAGAAAGAGGCTGGCACTTACTCTGAGGCACAGGACCTGAGCAAATCAGTCATCACCCAGTCTTTAAACTATAAACACGCAAACATCAGATCAAGCAAAAATACGACCCACAAGACTGCGGTATTTTATTTATCAATATTAAAAAAACAAAACAGGAAGGATTTATTATTTTTACCTTACATTAACTTATCCTCCTTGTACACACAAACTTTCTGTTTGTTTAGTTTGAGATAGATTCTCACTGCCCAGCCCTGGCAGGTCTGGAATTTGCTGTGCTGGAATTTACTTTAGAGATCAGGGTAGCCTCAAACTCTCAGAGATCCCCCCAACCCCCGTCTCTGCCTCCTGAATGCTAGGATTAAAGACATGGACCATCACATCTAGATACCCAAGGTAGAACGATTGCAGGGACAAAGATTCTTAAGTAATGTATGACCAATGTAGTTTCATATATTTAGAGAATTAATAAATAAGATTTTCTCTTGGACAGTTTCACAAAGGTATCTAAGGTTTTCTGCTTAGTCTCCCCTCTGGCACTTTCTCTCCACTTCCTCCCACCTCAGTCAATACTCCCTCTTCCCTACAGACCTTTTTTCTAGTGTCCCTGTCCTTGTCTTTTGTCTTGTTTTGTAGTGGAGCACACTTCTTTGTCAAGGCCATCTATGTGACAATCAACACACTGGAGCTTGCTGCTCACCAGTGGGTAGATAGCTGGATGGTGACGATGCTCAAAACGTCTTGATATGTAATTCCTTTTATCAAGATGTTCATGGCATTTTAAACTATTTTTAGTTTTTTTTTTTTTGAAAGAGAAATTGTTCAAATAGTAATTTACCATCTTAAAACTCATAAAAATCTCCTAGAACTCGAAGACAAAAATAGTAACACAATCACCACATGTGAAATATAAGCCGTGACTGACAGAATTAAGACATATATGGAGGCCCTCCCTCTGCATTCCGAAAATCATGGTTACGGTGCTCACACTGGAGTCATTTGAAAATCAGAACTGATATTTCTTCCTCACTTGATTAGAAACTCTTTAAGGGGAGATTTTGTGTTGGCCTTTGTTTCCATTTTGTTTTTTTTTAAATTAACTTGTTTTTAATTGAAATAGAGTTACATCACTTCCTTCCTCCCCTTCCTCCAGTCTCTCCTGAGTGATTTATTATATGTGACTGCATCTTTCACCTGCAAGTACATATGTGTACCCATGCACACATGGTACCTACAGAGTTCAGAAGAAGGATCCCCTACAACTGGAGTCATAGGCAGCTATGATCCTTTATGTGGGTGTTGGGAATCAAACCCTGGTCCTCTGTAAGAGCAACACGTGCTCTTAACCACTGAGCCAACTCCCTACACCCGACATTTCCAGATGCAAAAAATTCTCCACACATGCATTCACATTCATACAAGAACTTATTCAGTGAAATGAAAACTCCAAAGTAATTTCTTGAGTTAACGCTGACCTTACTCCTCTATACTAATCTTTCGGGATGAGATGGCACAGGGCAACGCAGCTCCAGAAATATCTTGTCACAGAAAATATATAAGCACACTAAGACACAGGAGTCTACACTTTTCAGGTCATTTTGGACCCTGAAACATGCAGTGTGCCCTCTGAGGCAATAGCTATAGAAGTTAAAAAAGAAGTTAGAAAAGCAGCTGGTTTCTGTCAGTGTCTCTGTGGGTTCGCATGAATTTGCATGTGGAAGCCAGACATGGTTGTTGTTCCTCAAAAGCCACCGTGCCCCTTGGGTTTGTTTGTTTGTTTTTGTTTTTGAGACAGGGTCTTTCCCTGAACCTATAGCTCCACAAGTAACAGGCCCTCGGGATTCGCCTTTCTCTGCCTCCCCAAGTGCCATGAGTTAAGTGAGCACTACCACACCCAGCTTTTCCATATCAGTTCTGGAGAGCAAACTCCGGCCTTCACGAGCGCATGGAATGCAGTTTTCCAACCGAGCCTTCCCCTGAGCCCAACAGAGCCCATCTCAAATCCGGTAATGTGCCGCAAATAACTGGATTACGCTGCAGCAGCTTTCCTGTGAAGACCAGTAAGGAGGACATCTATCCAATATTCTAACAGACAACCCACAGTTCTGGTTGTGCAATTATTCACTTCAGAGGAGTCTGCCTCAAAGGCCGGTGACACAGATGTTACAAGGATTATCTTGAAACAAGACGCTAACAGAACATACCACGTGGAGTTTCCTGACATAAGAGCCACAAATTATACTCTAAGCTAGAAACGAAAGTTTAAATAATACGCTTAGTTGGGGAGCTGATTTTTCCATCAAGCAAGAAGAAGGTTGTCTTGTTTGAGAGATTTTTTTAATGTCCTACAAATAGTTAAAAACAAACACTACAGATATTTTTAAAAACAGGGTTTTTTTTAAAAAAAAGATATAAATAAAGTCACTCAAATAAACAAGAAATGGTTACTGAGAACCTTCTATGTGGCCTGGAGGAGCTTTCTTAGTCCCATGAACTTTCTGTATATTTACAAAAGTATTTAACGTAATAGAGTATTTCAATAAACAACGCAGCCTACCAAAATGTCCACAGAGCTGTAATCCCATCTAGCTTCTATGACACTGTAAACCTTGGGTGGAATGTAAGGTTAACGTGAACTATCAGGGTGTGCTACCAGACTTGCTGGGTAGGATCC
The DNA here is from genome assembly GCF_030254825.1 of Meriones unguiculatus. Lineage (NCBI taxonomy): Eukaryota > Metazoa > Chordata > Mammalia > Rodentia > Muridae > Meriones > Meriones unguiculatus. The sequence continues at coordinate 60,947,998 of NC_083366.1, forward strand.
ACGATAGATTCAAATCCTAAAAAGCGAAGGACCAAGCCATCGGTGTGGAATTATAAAAAGGAAACGAAGGTCTCTGCTTTATGAGAAGTGTTCAGCGAAAATACCATCTCAGCTTGCTGTGGCACAGATGACTTAACAGAGCTGCAGTCTTCTTTCCCAAGCCTCAGAAATTAACATTTTAATATTTTTAAAGAAATCGTGTGTATGCGTGCGTGGGCTCATGCACGTGCGCTCCCTCCGTGTGCCTGTGGAGGACAAAGGTTGACCTCAGGAGTCTTCCTAGATTGCTTCCCACCGGATCCTTCAAGCTAGAGTCTTTCAGTCAAAGGCCGGCCTCCATACTTCTAGTCTGGCTCTGCAGCTTGCTCCAGGGAACCCTTCTCTGCCTTCCATGCTCTGGAATCCCCTTCAGGCTGCACGCTCATTGGGCAAATGGCTTACGTAGGTTCTGGGTCAGAATTGTGGTCCTCAGGCTTACAGAGGCGTCACTGTGCCCACTCAGCTATCCCTCCCCACCTCCTCAACCTGCTGATTTCCTAGTGGGGAGATTTTCACAAGGTGCCAGTCGAAAGGGCACACGTGATCCAGTGGTGAGAAGAGGATCCAGGTGCTCTCTGGACAGGCTGCACACCTTCAGCACCCGCGTACACACACAACTGAAACTTGGCGCTGAATTTTTACATATAGTAAGAACCAAGGGAAAAAACATTTGAGAGTCCTATGGCTAAAGCTGATGTTTCCTTAGATTCATTAGGACAAGCCTGACATTTGTTAGCATGACATAAAACAGCCTACGGGTAGAAAAGGAACACATGAAGATTTACGGAGAGACTAAATTCAAGGTGGTTATAAAAAAAAAAATTAACTCAGAAACAGTCTGCAAATTTCCTGGGAAAGCGAAAGAGAAGGACACTATGAATCAGCATTTTTCTACAGGCAGCTTGAAAGAAAAAAAGAAAAAAACATGTATACACACACACACACACACACAGATGCAAACATATTCACACACACACACACACACAAGCACCTTAACAAATGAAGATAAAATATATACAAGTTAATCTATATGTTTGTATGTAAAACTTCAGTGACTTCCGTGATCTTTTAGCATACCTAACTATTCCTTACACAGAAGTTCCTCAAAGCTCTGTGAAATCAATACTGTTGTCCTGGCAACCAAAACCACACACATACGCGTACACGCACACGCGCGTGAACACACACACACACATACTCTCTCTCGCTCCCTCTTTCTCTCTCTCTCCCTGCAGACAGCCCCAACAAATGAAACAGTGAGCTACAGAAAAACCATACTCTAACACGGCCATGCTTCTGTCCCAGGACAAAGTCTGGAGCAGGCCCTGGAAACAAGTCAAGGGAGTCCCAGGCTGTACGCATCATTGAGTTTCTGAATAACCTAGGACTGAGGAGGTACTAAAGGCAGCTTCAAGGTTTAGGGACTTGTACACACTAAGTTGTGGGTATCCAAGGTAAAAAGGTAAACTGGTGACAGGTAGGGCCAATGAAATACATTGGTGACCTTCCAGAGCTCTGAGAGATGCCCTCTGGGGCTTTCCTTAAAAGCTTTCCAATTAAACAGTAAAGGACTGATGTAATGTTTATGTCGTGGTCTAGTTCCTGCTATGACTGGCACACGCTACCTAGCAGGACATAAGGAAGAGCTCTGACAGTTCTGCGATCATAGGAGGAAAATGGGAGAGACAGTCATACTGAGCTCTGGAATTCAAGGCCCCTAGTCGAGGGTCTAGAGGGACTGGGGCCTTCTCCGTACAGCACTGGTTAAGTCCAGCACGGTTCAACGGCTTTCCACGAGTTATGGCATCTTGTGGCTGAGATCTAGTAACACAGAGATGGCCCAACACAACTTTGAAAATAGTATGAAGGGGACAGTGAACCAGGGAATTCTTTCCTTTCCATGCAGAATTCTGGGGGGGGGGGGGTATCTAGTCCGCTTGCTTCCTGCTCACATTTTAGCAGAGCTAGCTAACCTAAAGAGCAACAGCATTCTAGCACAACCAGTGAACCACTGTGAAAAATCAAATTTCATATCTACTTGTAATGTCCCTTAGCAACCACCAAAGACCCTAAGATCTGCTCACTAACAATGTTTCTGCCTGTATGTGTATAGGTGTACATGTACCTGGACAGTATAAATTTTCATTTTGTGTATTATATATGCATGTGCTGTGTATATGAGCATTGCATACATGTGTTAGTTGGGAACATACATGTATTACATATACAGGTACATTGGGTAGGTTTTATATGTATTTACATGTGTTGTATGTATATGTGTTTTGTACACATCTGCATGTTGTAGGTACTCATATACAAAATACATTCACATACACAACACAGGTAGCCATGCATGTGTGCCCGTGCACACATTTGGAAACATTACCTTTCCCATATGCAGCTAGAACTTCTTGTCTGGATTTCTTGGATCAGACAAAACGAAGACAACCCTCTTCATGTCAAAGCTGACGAGTTAGGCCACACATGAGAACTACAGGGCAGGAATTTGCCAGATTCATATGGCCAGTAAATCTAGGGCCTAGGGCCTACTCCCTGTGACAGTGGGCTCTTTAATCTAAATGTTTGCTTTTAATGGGCAAAATGGTATTTATTTATGGGTGTAATAAAACGTATTGATGATATACTCGTACTGTGAAATAGCCGTGTCAAGCTAGTTGATTTATCCATTATCTCATGTGAGAACATTTCAAGTCTGTTCTCTTTGCAATTTGAAGTTATTATAAGGCATGGTTCCTAATAAACGACAATAATCAAGAAGCTTGAAAGATCTGGAAAACATATTCCCTCCTACTGGAAACGTCAGTCAAACCAAGATAGGTTTTGTGAGCAATCGATTTGTTTTTGTTTTTGCTTTTTACACAAAACTTCTCCTAGTTTTTCCTTCAGTGTTGTACCCATTACAGAAAAGGGAGATCAAACACACGAGCAAACAAAATGAAATTGTTGTGGAGTCCATGGGAGCATTACGGAGATGGGGTTTTCCCGTTTTGTTTTCCCCTTAAGTAATGGTTGAGCTCTGACCGGGTAGACTCTGGAAGAGGACTGCCGTCATGAGGGCGGCTGAGGGTCTTCATGTGTGATTCTACAGCAGCCTGGCCCTTCCTCACTGAGGAACTAGATCCGGGTATTCACGTGCCACATGCACCCATACCAAAATCCCTGAGGCTTGCACGACTCCCCTCCCGTACGGTATCTCCTGCTCTTCACAGGGCTTAGAACACCTACAGTGCTAGCGCCCCCAGAACCCTGACCATGAGTGCTAACCCATGGGAGAGGACAGTCGGATAACATGTCTCCAGATTCCGTGGCAAATGTATTTCCACTTATCAAAAAGAGAAGGCCCATGCACAATGGTTTTCAAGAGTATATGAATCAGAGACCCTTAGCCCTGGCGGCACCCTTGCAAAGTCACTCTACTTCAACCTCCTTGACTAATACTGAGAACATGGGGGAAACGAGACAGAGAGTGACTTGCCAAGTCTTAGTTATTCATTCACTGCAAGTTAGTCAGTGTACCCAGGGCGGAATCTGCCAACCAATGAGCAATGAAGACCTCTGGTCTCCATATGTGTTATCACTCGCTCCTGCACACATGTGACCATATACCCATAGACAGACCCCCCACACACACAACACACACAGAGTGTTCTCCTCTGAGCCCCTTCAGAAGTCATGTTGGTGTACTTCAGATACACTATCTCTACTACTCTTAGATCATTCTAGAAAAGGACTGGGAAATACTGACTGAACTCTGAAAACTGAGAATGAGATAAAAGAAAATGAGAAGATAAGACAAGAGCCAACAAGCGTCTCAGTGTTTGGAATCACTACTGTTCCCCCACCATCCATTTATTCAGTTCCCTGCTTGTTTTTATTTATTTGTTTTGTAGTGCTCAGTCTTGAACTCAAGGCCTCACTCGTGATAGACAAGTCTTCTACCAGGAGTTACAGCCTCAGTGCCACTACATTGCTTCGAAACGTGAAATCACAGAACACAGTCTCCACGAATCCTGTGTCATCAAGCATGTTCTTCCTCTTGGAATTCCATGCTAGCTGTCAAGAAATGCCCCTTTCTTACCAGGGGCATTCCAAACCATCATTCAGTCTTGTCATCAATGCCATCTGATGACACGGGCAGCGTCCCTTCCCTCAGGGGACCTCACCTTCTTTGTTCCTATAGTCCTGTAAACCTAGAATAACATGAAGGACACTAAGCAGGTGTGACTGGAAAGGTGAAGGCAAGTTCCTGTGAGGAGTAAGAAGGACAGTGCATAGTTCAGAAATGGATACACTGAGTTGGGCAGGATGGCTCAGTGGGTCCATGGCAAACTGGAGTATAGCCTCCAGGCCCCTCATGGGAGGGCAGAATTGACTCCACAAACTTGTTCTCCAACTCCACACAGGTATGCATACACAGATGTAATTTTCAAATTTACAAAAAGAATATATATATATATACACACACACACACTAACAGTATAGTTTTCTGTAAGTTAAAATGAAAACAACTATTTAAATTTTGGATGGATTGTAAATGGTAACTTTGTATTTCACCACACTGCAAGCCAAGTAAACATGTAAAGCATCTACCATGCAGGCACTATCCATGTCATATACCAAGTAGGAACCATTAGCTAGCTAACAGTTTCTGGTTTATAAAGAATTTACAGCCTGAGGCACAGAGTTCAGAAAATATCTTCAAGGGTGATAAAGAATCCCTGAGAAGATATCCTGGAGAAATAAATTTAAAAACAAAACAGGGGCAGGATGCAGTGGCACACACCTGCAATTCCAGCGCACACACCTGCAATCCCAGCACACACACACACACACACACACACACACAGACAGACAGACAGACAGACAGACAGACAGACAGAGAGAAACACACAGAGACAGACGACAGAATATATGGAAGCTCAATTCCCAGGACTCTTATGGCAATTCCTACCTGTCAGTAACTCCAATTTCAGGGGATCCAGTATTCTCTCTTCTAACCACCCCGGGCACCAAAGACACAAAGATAAAACACTCATGCACATAAAATGAAAAGTAAATATTTAAAAATTTTAATCCATAGCTCATAGTTTGGATGATTGGTCTCAGTTCACACATAACTTGATAACTGCTTAATGAGATAAAAATCTTATCAATTGAGTATAGGGAGGATTAATACTGTTAAAGATGTAATCATAAGAATTTCCCAATTTTGAAGCATCAGGCCCTTCCACCATGTTGGGGGGTGGGGGTGTCTGTGAGAAGAAGCCGCTTATGAATGACCTACTTAATACCAACACATTCATTAAATGGGTGCAAATACCTAACTGTTGGAATGTTTTTCTAGTAGCATTGGTCACTACGGATGTACAATAATGATATAAACAGTAATTAATAACAATGTCTTTAAAACCTAAAGGCTATGACACAGCAGTGCACAAGGCCTGTGACTTGTGCCTCACCATGTTCTCATAAGAACATGAGATGGTCTGTATTGTCATATGTGAGATCTGTAAACTGAGGTTCAGGGGATGGTCCAAGATTCCAAACTGAAAAATCCAACTGCCACATGTCAGGAAAAATGATCACTGACAGAAAGAGCCTTGTAGACAGGAAGCTATCTGTTGACACATCTTTCTCATGTGTGTGTACACAGAGCAGGCCCGGGCTTCTCAGTCGGGAGTGAAGGCTTTGGATCCTGAAGTCCTGAGCTCACACTTTGGCTTTGCGGCTCACTAGGGTATGTATTAATATCTCAGTGTCCTTATCCCTAAATACAAAGTCCTAAGAACTGAACCTGACTCGCTCAGAGAGCAGCTGTGAGGACTGAGCCCCATGCCTACAGCCTAGAGAACGCAAGGTGTGTTGACAATCTTTATAGCGCAAACAAAAACCCACCCAATTTGGAGTTCAGCAGCCTCTGTCATTTACGTTTTATGACTTAGGCAAGTGACCCCAAGTTTTCTGCTTCACTTCCTTCCCAAGAAAGAAATAGAAAATGTTGTATGTGACAACGTTGCTTGGACTAAAACGAGCCATGTGGTAAAACTGACAAGTGATTTATCATCAGTCTTTCTAAGCCAAGGAAGCTTCCTGCATTCCATTCTCTCCTGTGACTGCTTAACATGGGGCCTCAGTCCCAACTGACCTCCCTGTAATAACAGAACAAATGTCCAGTCACTCCATCAAACAGAACACTGCTAACTCCATCCTCCTGGACCACACCCACCATGAAAAGATAATTGATGTTCACAGTGACCCTGACGCTCTCTGAGACTCTGGAGTACCTTCAGGGGGATATTAAATTATGTTCAGCCTACTTTATAAGGAAGAGTATTTAATTATACGGAAATTCTTTGAGAATGCACAACCTAGGAAAAGTACAAAGAGGAAGTCACAGGCTGTCTAGAAAGCTGAAGCCTTGCCTCACTATCCTCCCTCCAGTTACCTTTGTCAGAGTTAAGTGAAAACTACAGCCAGCCCTAGAGCAGGAGGCATGGGAATCCAACCCACTAATTACACGAGTCAAGAAGTTTGCCCTGCAGGATCCTGAAAGACCACTCTTGTGGAGAAATAAAGTCAAAACACTGAAAGGATGAGAATGTTAATTAATGCAACATGTCCATGGAAGAAAGCCAGCGCAGATAGAGCCACTGTATGCTTTATCTTGTATACAGAATCTAGACAGAGAAAAGGATACTAAAGCACAGAGAATGAGTGCTCAGCCTTAAATGGGACATCTATGTCACAGCTCCTCCTCTGCAAGGGTCAGGAACCATCTTGGAAGAAGTGGGGGGAGGGGAGCAGCGTAAGGGCCAGAGGTCAGGGAGAACCTGGGGAAAGTGTCCTCTGAGCAAAATAGGACCAGCATGTTCATGAAGTCACTGTAGCTGTGGTTTGCCTGTGCAAGGCCCACACAAGATCAGACCAGTCGGCACCTGACTCACCAGCCCCTCCCCCTAGCTGAGGAACCAAAGACAGTAGACAGCTGCTAAAGGAGGGACAATCAGAAAAGGGAGGAGTCCTAATGAACAGCGTGAGAGGCAGGCAGCAAATGAGGAGGGATGGAAGGGAACAAGGGCGATTCTGATTAAAGCATGCAACACACACAGACACGTCATGAGATTCATTCTTTAGCAAGACTAATATGTCCAAAAAGTAGAAACAACATGTAAAGATGCCCACACGGCTTCAAACAAGAATCATTCCCTATGCTAAGAATGCTTTTCAAATTTTGAACAAGAAATAACCCAAATACATCACTGACTACCTTATTACTGATACTTGAAAGAATTAAACACAGAAGTTAATTTTATGCTTCTTTGAGTGAGAAAGTAACATTGTGTTTACTAGTTACTTTTCATTCCTTTTTTAAAGAATTATGTACATGCAGATAAAGAATACAATGTATGAAAAATTACACTATATTGGGGCTGAAAAGTGCGGCTATTTATTTACCTTTGTTGAAATCATTTCCGAGATGTTAAATTGTCATTATTAGTTTGTTTTTTTTTAAACATCCCCCCAGGGGGGATTGGAGTTCAAAGGACAACCTCAGCTATCTGTCCTCATCTTCCACTTGCTTGGGACAGGATCTCTCATTGTTCGCTCCTCTGTATGCCAGGCTACCTGGCCCTTCAGCTTCTGATGATTCTCCTGCCTCTACCTCCTATCCTACTATAGGAACACCAGGATAACAGATGCAAGCTACAGTGTCTGGCTTTGGGGCCTATGGAGCGTTTTCCTTACCGAAATACCTCCCCAGCCTTCCATATTATATTTTCTGGTTACACTGAGAAACAATAGAAATCTTAATCAGGACATGCTAGTGTTAGGACAAATATGAGTTGCCATCAACACAGGGTTCTCTGCAGCTCATAGACCCTGGTTCCAGGCTCCTTCCGACTCTGCTTATGTGTCCTGAGGGACAGCACTTCCATTATTAACAGATCATCAGCTTAATCAGTTTTGAGGCACTACTGATTGATAGAATATTTTTCCTCAAGTGAAGTCTTACCCTAATTATAGCTATCTCACCTCTTTCATTCTTAAATGGGTCCTCTGGGACCAATTTTACAACTGACTTCATGTCCCATTAGGGATTTTGAGGTTATCTTTCATTTTATCATGGTAATCCACTTCCACTCCCATTTTCACTGCTAGTCCCCAAACCACCATGACTTTTCTCCATCATGACTGCCTACCATCTGCTGAAGTGGCTCCTGGGTGACCTGGCTTCATGGAGAGTAAAGCAGGCATGATCCTAAGGTCATGATAAACATTCATGTGGACTTTTTTGGAACCCGAATATAAAATATAATTTCTATGAGATGCATAATCTCAGTTACAAAGGTCAGATGAAGAAACTTTCTGAAAATAATTCATTCACTAATCACTCCTTTGTATGTGTGTAAGGGGTACCTCTCATAAACATCAGGCTATAATTTATCACTCCCTTCGCTTTCCCCCAGTCTTTTGAGCCAAGTGTTTGGTGTGTGCATAAAAGCTCCCCAGTTCTTCCTCCTTGGCCAAGGCAAGCAGCCACAGCAAGCCAGGACTCATCCTGCCTAGATCAGCATCTCCGCTGCTTCCCGGGATAAGCATAGCAGAGGAGAAATGACACAGATCTCCCAGAGTCACAGGGCTCCGCCTCCCACAAGCGAGCCCACCAGGCTTGTAGGGGGAACTCTAGACTCCCAGCTTGGGAATAAGAAAGTTCTGAAACCCCAACTTCCTTAACAACCTTCCTCTCTTCTTTGCTGTGTAAACACCAAAGTCCCACACATAAAATATTTTCCTGGTTAGGCATGGTTAATCAGACAAGCAATCACACTTATTTGTATTGTTTTCTCCACTGCCTATTTAGGCTATTGTTAGTTTTTGAAATGCTGTGCACACTGACAGCTCTTACTTTCTTTGTTAGCATCCTAATTCACCTTGGGAAGTTCCTCCTCAAACGTCTCACTCTCTGCACTCCACGGACAATGAGAAGAGGTAAAGAGGATGAGGAATTAGAATGAACGTGTCAGGTTCAGCCTCATGGGGGTTGAATAACCTTGGCCACCTGTCTCAATTTCTTTCATGTTTACAGATACCAGGCAGGTACAGAGGGACCCTTATGCCCGGCAAGAAAGCGGGTATGAAAAGTGCGATGGCATCAAAAGGCTCGAGTTTCTGAGACATGGTGGTTCTCATACATCAGCCTCAAAGTGTCACAGAGACAGAAGTTGGGCTGTCCAAGAGGGGATACATTATGCTCTATCCCACTTAGGAAAGGGAAAACTGCATTTTACAACTATGTCTGTCCAAATGTTTTGAGGGCCTTAAGAAAACTCTGCTTGTAATAATATCAGCATCTGCTGCATTGAAATATTCTAAGTAAGTGAGGTATGGCGGAGCAGTCCCAGCACTTGGAAGATCAAGAGTTCCAGATGAGCCTAGGCTACATGAGACCTTGCCTCAATGAAAATGAGTCTGAGTGTTGTAAAAATGACGCAGCCATCCAGGCCTGGGATATGACTGAGTGATGAACCGTTTGTCTACCTTGCTTGTGACGCCAGGTTCAGTCACCAGTATTGGAAAAGAAAAAGAGTAAATACACTCTCTAAAGGTGGTCACATTCCAAATATATTCAGAATCAAACACTGATGATTTTTCTGGAGGAATTTAGAAGGCCAAAAGTGAATGGTCATTGAGGAACCCTCAAGAATGAAGGCTTGAAAGAGATTTACTCTCTGGCCTGTTGGTCCGGGCTCTGGTGAACAGAGAATGTCTTCCTCTGCATAGTAGACAAGTTCGCCTTGCTGTTTTCTTCTTTAACTAAGAAGAAAACAAGCCATCAAAAGCTAGAGACAGGTTTCATGCTGTGCTTTCAAGATTCTTCTCTCTCTCTCAGACACCCTCGCTTTGGGGACACGGCACTTGCAACAGCAACAGTTTAAGGGGGTTCCAGAAAAGTCAAAAGGTTACACCCGCAGATCGCGCTAGCCCCCTACACCGCCATGCACAGAGGAAACACCTCAGTGAAACCATCAACAATGTGACCTAGAGTTCCTAGAAGCAGCAGGCATGTCGACATCCTAGTCTGCAAAGGCTGCCGGCCTGACTGTCATCCTTCGATAGTGAAGAAGTTGGAATAGTGCAAATCCAAAGCCACCTTGCTTTGGGCTATCCTGGTCCCTGGGCTATCCTGGTCCCTTGAATAAGCATTTTTTTGCCCATCTCTCCGTCATATCCTATGACTATCAGATAAATCTTTTGGGTTGTGTGAACCCTGGCTGCCCCTAACTCCAAAGCAAGATGTGTCATCAGCTAGCATCTGAGGTCCGTTTCGGGGACTCCTTGCTTTGCTAGAACCTGCCTGCCTGAGGTTTCTGCCAGCGTTTTTGAAAAGCGTCTTGACTTATAACTTAAGTTCAGGAAGTTTTTATCTCGTTGGGACATAGGATTTGGGGTAAATTATATTTGTGTTCCTCAGCCATGGTCACTCACCTTTGGCTACAGAGTTATTGTCCTCTTATTCCTGTGAGATGAGAACTGTGCTTTTAACATTGGCAAGGGTATGGTCTGTGTCAGCGGAACTAAGACACCTGTTGGTGTGGGCTAAATAAATTACAGTAAGGCACACACCTGAGCTCATTTTGCTCTAGATTATGGATTGGGACAATTCATATTCAACACACTGAATTAAAGATGGAAAATTCTGTCTACAAATAAGCTGTGCTGCCAGCTTATCATTCCTCTCTGCAGCCACCTCTCACCCATCATTTTGTTTGCCTGAGTAAAGTCCTGCTACGCTGCAGGGTGGTCTAGATCCCATTGCCTCAGTTTCTGGAAGGCTAGAATGACAGGTATGTGCCACCATGTCCATCTTAAGCTCTAGTTCTTTAAAATGCTGTTTATGCTTTGCCCTTGAATTTATCTACGATCTTTCTCTGGCCTTCTCTCCCATCTAAATCCTATCTCTTGGGAAAGCTATTTAGGCTGTGATGTGGGGCTGGGATCACAGACTAGTGATAGAATACTTCCCTGGTATGTGTGAGGCCTGAGGTTCAATTCTCAGTATGTCAAAAAATAAAATAAAGTTAGAATGCAGAGTTGATTCAGCTCTAACAGTACTGTTCCCTTCTCTCCAGTACAAATATAAAAAAATAAAAATAAAAAAAGAGCAGCAGCTTGCTTCATGTCTCCTTTTCTAAAACTCTCATTTAAGATGTTTTATTTTCCCATAGTTTATTCTCTTTTCCCCAAATTTCTCATAAAAGGGACAATACTCTCACTAGGCTCAATGCTCAAATGTTTTACATTTAATTATTTGGTCTTATTTTTTCTAGCTAAATGGCCAGGATGCCTTCCCAAAAGGACCAAAACATGTCTGCCTTCCAAACACTTACTTAACACTTCTCCAGAAGCCAAATATAAAACAAACAGCACTAAATACATCTCCTTGTAACGTCTAAACACAAATAAATTATTAAAGTCTCAGTAACCAATGGGAGATAGAAAACATTCTTACCAATCAGAAGTCACAGCCACCACTCTGCTCCATTCGAGGAATTGGCCAGTCCGCACACACAGAGCGAAGCTCTGCCCTAGGGAGCTGGAGGTCCCCTCCCGAGACTGCTGACATGCCATTCTGCACACACCTCTCATCAACAATGCTTTCTTGTCACTGGAAGCATCAGGAGCCCACATGTGTCTGCTCCCCACACCCCCAACCGGAGGGACCGGGCAGGGAGATGCTTGGCACCCAGCAGCAGGTCTCAGAGGTCAACTTCTCACCTGCACTGCAAATTAACCGTGCACCTGAGGCTCCTTCAAGTCTGAACACATCACTCCATCATCAGCGATGCTGCTGAGGAAGGTCCTCACTGGCATCTGGCTGGCAGCATGGGAACTGTCCTGGTGCTGTCTAAGTCCCAACCCTCCTGAGCCTCCCACTCGCCCCTCCTGGGCCCATCTTCTGGTGCTTCATTGTTCTCAGGCTCACACTGAACTTGGCACTGGGCTTCCCCTCAACAAATAAACCTGCCTGGGAAGTGAATCAGAACACCCGAATGGCAAAGACGCACATCTCTGACACTGATGGGTGCATGCTGCATTTCACACACGGCAATTGTGTTTGGCCTAGGAATACTTCGTGCCTTTGGAGACTTGAGAAAACTTAAGTGGAAATTCCAAATCTTCGAGGCAAGTTGAAGAACCAAAAGCACCCCAATTATTTTAAAAGGTCCTAATTAAAGCGAAAGACGTGCCCAGTACATGTTCCTGGAATGAGTACGTGGGCAGCATGAACTGGACTTGGTGTATTCGGGGGGTGGGTACGAGGTTGGGAGTGCAGACCTAAAGGAATGAGAAGCAAGTGCAACTGGGGTTCATTGTATGAAAGTCTCAAATAATTAACAGAAATATTGTGTTGGGGAAAAATATGTTCAATAAAAGAACATCAGATTGGGGACCCAGTAAGCCGGTGTTCATCTTCAGCCAATGAACAGGGGCCTGTGTGCTATGGAGTTCGTCATTTAGCCCCACTGCACCTCAGATTTCTCATCTGTAAAATTATAGCATTCCATGGTATCATAGAGTGACACCGTTCTCAGACCCTAAAGAGGTTACCTTGTGTAGTTATTGTATTACGTTAGCTGCTATCAGTTAATACAGAACCTCATTCCCAGTCAGAGAGCAGAGAATGACTCATCCAGAGGGGAGCATCTTTATGATAACCCTGCCCACAAGGCTCAGGGACCATTGTGGAAAAGCCAGAGATCAGAGGGGACAGGGGTGAAGCGAAGTCTTTGGGGTATACAGGACAGCTGCCACAGTGACTCACAGCCACTGAGCTTGCCAGCTCAAGACCCACACAAGATCAAGCCATCGAATGCGCAGGGGGAGGGCCATCTGGAGCACCAACCCTATCCAAGGAGCTATTGACCGCTGGTGGTTTCTCTTCAGAGAGAAGAGAGATGGTTTTCATTCTCTTTTTATTTTTATTGCCTTTAATGTGTCCACCTGCGCCCCTGGGGGAGGCTAGAGACTCAGAACCCCTGGAGCTAGGGTTACAGGTAGTTCTGTGTTCCTCCTGAGGTGGGTGCTGGGAAGAAAACGTGGTTCCTCTGAAAGAGCAGCAAGCACTCCATCACTGAGCCCTATCTCCAGGCACCAAGATTCAGTTGTTTTTAATAGATGTGGCTCTGGTAGATCAACCAAGCTCCAGGGGATGACCCAACAGACATGACTGTACTGGCAGCACCAGGCGGATAAGGTGGATTATAGAAAGTAAATTAATCAATTAAAGCTGGAAGCGGATAGGAAGGAAGATGGATCTGGGAGGAGTGAGAGCTTCTAATGTGGAGACTCTTTAATACAGTTCCTCGTGTTATGGTGACCCCCCAGCTGTAACACTTCTATTTTGGTTGCTACTTCACAGCTGTAACTTGGCTACTGTTGTAAATCATAAATATCTGACATGCAGGATATCTGATAAGTGACCCCTGTGAAATGATGGCTCAACCCCCCACCAACGGCGCTCAACCCCCCACCAACGGCTCTCAACCCACAGGTAGAGGACCACAGAGTTGGAGGTTTAAATGGGAGATGAATCCAATAAAAATACACAGTGTGCATGTACAGAATTCCCAGAGAATGAATGTAATACGATATTAAAATCAGAACATTACAGCCAGGCGAGGGTGGCACAGGCCTGTAATCCTAGCACTCAGGAAGGCAGAGAGGCAGGGGGATTGCTATGAGTTCAAGGGCAGCCTGGCCTACAAAGCGAGTCCAGGACAGCCAAGGCCATATAAACACACACACACACACACATCTCAAAACAAAAAAAAAATTTTAGAAATTGGAACATTAAGATATTTTAAGTGTTTGGGCTCTGAAATCCTGATGTTTAGGGTCATCTGTCAGTCCAAGTCCATAAAATAAGTTGTGTGTAATACTACAAGATTTTTCAAATAGCTAACCCTTCAAATAGACAGAAAGCCAAGCTGGGGATGGTGGCTCACACTTATAATTTTAACACTCTGGAGGTTTAAGGCAAGAGAGTATAAAAAGTTCAAGACCGGCCTAGACTTTAGGCCTTGTCTTACGAGAGAAAGAGAGAGAGAGAGAATTTTACAGCAAAGGCAGAAAACTCCAGTGTCAGGAACATGAAACAGTTTATATTCAGAAAAGAACATAAAAAAAAAGTCACTTGTGTAACAAATAGCATATCCTAAGATAAGCACTGTGTTTTCGGGGGGGGAGGGGATGTCTTATTTTTGTGTTCTGTTCTTCTGTGTTTGGTGTGTCACTAGACAAATCCTACTATGTGGCGCTGAAGTTTATCTGTGTTCCTCGGTTTGTTCAGGACTCAAGCTCTGCAGCAGAAAGACAGGACTATGACTCACTCGTCAACTGCGTATGAAAAACCAACAAAAACAGCTCAGAAAGAGGCAAGCAAAACTTGCTATAAACTGTTAGAAAACTCAGGCTAATCTCAGCATCTGTGACCACACCCCCGATGCTTTACAAATTGAGTAATTATTTCCCTATCACCTTAGAATTCAGAGAAGTGGGGGGGGGCAAGAAAGAGAAGCAGGATGCTAGTAAGCTTAGTTTGAAAGAGGAACAAACAAGACTCGCTGAATTCACAGCCAGGTTCCAAGTGGGTTTCGGGGACACCAATAGCTCAAGTTGGACAAGAGGGGCTGTTGTCCCCCCCCCATTTGCTTACTCATGGTTTTTACTTTGGACTCACCAGAGCAAAGGCTGAACACAGTTGTGGGGCATAGTAAGAGGGTTCAGAGGCACACAGTGTCTCCCAGGGAGACACAGCCACACCACAAGGCATGAGCTTACTGTGCAGATACTCAAGGGAGATAAGAAAAGGCCCACTTGTTTTTTCATAAACAGAAACCCTCACCAACTTCCGCAGACTTCCCCAAAATGAAATGTCAGCCTCGGATGGGTTTGAGGAAGAATCACCTAGCCCCTTAGAAAAAGCACCCATAATAGGTCACTCTTCCCACCAAAGAGATTTTAACTTTGAGCATTCAGAAAGGTGCCTTCCCTGGTAGGGAACTCTGGAATATAAAATCTGTGATCTGCTAGGGATAAAATAACCGCTTAAAATAAGCAGGATGACACCTAGGCTGAATGGAAGAGCTATTCCAAGTGGCAAAACGAACTATTCTTAAGCTATGGAGCCTCACGCTGCATCTTGCTCCCGTTTTCAATGATATTTTATGAAATGCATGTGGTAGGTCGTTCATGCTTTTCAAAAGCAGAAAGAAAACAGGAAGAAAAAAAACCCTTTCAAATAATGCAATTATCACACCAAATGCTTCTTAGATTTGCCTCTCCTTCCATTACCTTCTGCTAGTGAGACTGGCAATTTTGGAGGCTTTCTGAACCACCCCGCTCAAGCCCTGGGAGGCTGGCAAGGATAGGCTGGGGGTGTGGCCCTGGAAACAAGAGCATGCTGCCTGCTCTGCTCCTGTGGAGCTTCTGTTTCTGCCCGGGCACCTTGAGCTCTGCATCGCCCGTCCCACCCGCTACATGGCAAACGGTATGCTTATAGGAGGAAGGCGAGGAGGGTCACACTTACCAGATCGCGTGGCCTGGGCCCAAGTGAGAACCCTGAGATAAGGCACAATCCTGGCCATTTACACAGCAGCCAAAACTAGGCTTGCTCCTTTAGCTGTTGCTGTTGCCATGGCCAACCCAAACAATATCCCCCGTCCTTGCCGCCTGCCCGCAGCTTCTCAGCCACCACCCACAGACCTCCCAAAGCTGGCAGGAGTCAAAGCAGTACACTCACAGGGATTGAGGAGCTGAGCCGAGGAAGAGGTGGGAAGTGAGGGACAGAACAGCCCCCCCAGTGTGCACAGTCTAGAGCAGACAGGGTGTTTGTGGCTTTGCTCCTGGGAGTATGGGAGTCTTCAGTTCATGTAAAAGTGAGAAAGGAAAAGACGTGAAGAAGGAAAAGAAACCAATTGAGGCTTTGCTTGGGGGGTGGGGGGTGGAAATGAGCATCGCCTTTAAACTTTGGTTCTCCTCTGGCACATGAATGCAGAGGAGGAAGAGCAACATACTGAATACAGTACCATCGAGCAGAGGCAGGAATTGGAGGGAGCATCCGTGTGAGAATCATGAGTAATAAGCCCAGAAACAGTTTCAGTCCTGGGACTTTGCTGTTTAATAAACAAAACAAAACAAAAATTCTTGTTTGAAGACACTATTTTAAAAATATATCCATATGTAAAAACTATGCAAAGTAAAAGAAGAATGAAAAGTTTTAATCTAAAAATAAACTACCAATTAATTTTTTATGATGGATTTTGGAGCCACTAACAGACAAGTCCAGCAATCTGGGATTCTGGAATGGAACTCCTAAATAGTAGGCTGAGATGGACCAATGTCCCCCTAGGCGAGTGACTGCCCCCTTTTTAAAGGCTGTTGGTTTGGACAC
This sequence comes from Meriones unguiculatus, assembly GCF_030254825.1. Taxonomy (NCBI): domain Eukaryota; kingdom Metazoa; phylum Chordata; class Mammalia; order Rodentia; family Muridae; genus Meriones; species Meriones unguiculatus. Next base: position 60,964,514 of record NC_083366.1, read on the forward strand.
AGTGACCCATGCTTAAATTCTCTTACAACTCTGAAATTCTCACTGTAGTCTATAAATGGTAGTGTAGCTTGGTTTGAAGCAAAGCCATATAAACAAAAGAAAGTATTTGAGACTCGTGTCTTCATGCTAACAGTGGCAATGCTAGGCTGTAGGATCAAAAGGGCCGTTTCTCCATTTGCTCAATGGGAATATGAGCTGTAATAAAAAGCCCATCTACAATGGTGGTAAAAATAGTGGCATGGCATTGTTACTGTACTAACGACAATATGCAAGCAAAATAAAAATGGTGGCCCTCGTGTTAGTGACCTGCTGCCATCAAAATAACAAATCTATAAAGGCAGTGAGTGGAGGGGCAACCATAGGAGTTTTCCTTAACACTAGGCTAAAAATAGAAACACTGGAACTAATTTTCATTTGCTTCAACTGTATGTGTGTGTGTGTGTGTGTGTGTGAGAGAGAGAGAGAGAGAGAGAGAGAGAGAAAGAGAGAGAGAGAGAGACCCCACCAGTCTCTGTAAACTAAGATTACAACACACACATGCTACCACACCTGTCTTGTTTTACATGTGTTCCGGCCATCAAACTTGGATCCTTGTTCCCATAAGACAAGTTCTTTAAGGAATAAGTCACCTCCCCTGCCTTGCCCCTTTTACTTTGTCTCTAGGCCCACCTGAGCACCATGTCCAATCTGCACAGGTCAGAGAGAACACAGGTGAAGCACTATTGAAAAGCAATCTCTGTTGAGACTTTATAAAAAGGACCAGGACCCAATAGAGGGGGAGAAGTGAAAGGCACAGGGTGAGGAGCAAATGGTTCTCTAGCAGAAAAATAAGAGGTCAATCTGTGGCCAGAAAATTATAACCATACACTTTCCTAAAGTGTGGACCACCAAATGGGAAATTTCTGAAAAACGCTTTCATTGAAATATTTTTATATTAAAGAACAGCAACCTCTGAGGCATCATCACTGCATCTCTCTCCCCTCCCCGACACAAGCTGGCTGCCACTCTATGAAATCAGTCAAGTGCTACAAATCAGCCCTGTAAGCTGCCGTGTGCCACTTTCTCTAAGAATCTGTAACAGATCAAAATCTCAAGTGTTCACCTGCCTGGAACTGCCATAATTTGAGGTGTTGCATTTTTTTTGAAAGAACACAAACCAGATGCTCCAAGCTGATGAAAGAACCTGTCCTTAAGACACATCTCTTTGCAGCACTCGAAACTCTTTACCAGGAGAAATGGTTCCCACGCTGCACGCTTATTTTCAGCACTCGCTACTGTTTCTTTGAAGTCACAGTGCGGTGAGTTCTCCACCTGGGACAAAATGATCGAAACCTCACAGTGAGCCTTCAGAGGACACCCCAAACAAGGGGGCTACTCCAACAGAAAGCGGACACCCAAAGGCCCAGGGCCCCTGCCTCAGAGCAAAGGCATTCGCTTTATCTCAGCAGCCTTGACCTTTGTGTGAAGTCTCCAAATTGCAAGCAGGGGCTGTCATTTCCCAACTTTTGCACAAATAGACACCTAAGACCACTGCAGCATGGCTTGCTAATAAGCATGTTGGTGGGATGAGTGACGGGGAGGGGGCCGCAAGGTAAACGAGACCAGATCGGAGCTCAACCAAACTGGCCATCAATCTGTACGCCACACAACTTCCCCGGTCTGTTTGTGAGTAAATCTCTGGCCCGATGATCCCAAATTTCTTGCCAAGTGGAGCATTCTGGGCTGTCACGTGATTAGGAACACAGAGAGCGAGCCAAAATAGGAAGTGAATTCGCGGTGGGATTTGGGAGTAAAGAGGAGGCAGATACCAGCAGGTAGGTACTGAAACTGTTAGCCATCTGTTTCAGATCTATCTACGATGAGTCATACCTCCCCTGGTTTGCCCAGCTAGACATGAGCCTCTGGGGAGAGAGCTTCCCAGAAGTTTGCTTCCTCAGTCAGGCGGCTCCGCAGAAAGAGACTTAAAGCAGATCTTGCAACAGGACAAAGCCAAGTGGCTCGGTTCTTTCCCTGCAGAAAGAAGGGGCAAAAGCCTGAGGTCTAGACCCCTCCAGGCAGGTATTGGTGGAATGCCTGCTCGCTTTGTTCCCGAGGTCCCCCTCACATTGAGCAGTGGCCCTTAGCTACCCTGAGCCCTAACCAGGAATTCAGTCCCCTCATTAACCTCAAGTCAAAAGGTCTCCTAGACCCTCCCTAGTGAACGCCTCTCCAATCTGCCCCCGGTCACCCCTCCTGCCACTACTACATCCGTGATCAGCATGGGGCGTGTGCTCCGTCCATGTTACACAGACGCTCCTTTCCCACCACATTTCTATAACAGCTTTTCTCTGGTCTCCGCATCCACCCCGATGGATGCACAGCCCTATAGATGATTTCAGAGACATACACCTGGCCTTTCCCATCCATGCTTCAAGGCTGTGCACAGGTCCGTGCTGCATGCCTGGGTTGGCACTCGGACCCCTTGTCACCTGCCTCATGTCAGTTGTACCGCCTGTGTGTTGCCTATCAGCTCATACACAGACCATTCTGTTCCCATCAGCCCATTCAGCATTCAGACACCATTCTTCAATTTTTCTTCAGTCTTTTTTTTTTTTTTTTTTTTTTTTTTTGATGTGTAGATGACTTTACACACAGTTGTCTGGATTACGTCTTATCCCCCAATGCTCATTTGGAAGGGTATGTGCTCTGAAAGTCTTCCCCAGCTGTGGCTGTAGTCTCCCAGGCTGAGCTGCTTCCTTCTCTATGGCTCTGAAACACAGGGCTCTAACATCAGGGAGAGCAACAGTCAGATCTCTGAATGGGTCCTCTACCCTCTATACTAAGAGTAGGATTTGACATACAACATTCAAAGACTTGGGTTGAATTAATGAACAATGGAAAGCTCTCTGGGGGAAAAAGATGATCCTGAAATGGTGATATGCTGTACTCAAGGCTCTACAAACAGATGAATGACAGACCTGAGATTCTGATGGGTGTCTTCCTTCATATCCATCTTCAGGGGCCATGGTGAGCCAAGCTTGGAACCCTGGCCCGTGATCCCAGGAAGCAAAGGTGGAGGCTCTGCACCTCTGGGAGACCATTCTGTTCTCTATAGCAAGTTCCGGGACAGCCAAGGCTATGTAGGGACACCACCTCAACACATTTTTTTAATAAATTAAAAGTAAATGAGTCTGTCCCCAAGTACTTCCGATTTTGGGAAGAGCTCTTATGGTACCCTTAATGACTTTCAAATCTATTGCCTTCAGATCTGAGACGTTCATTTTATTACTACCCAAGTATTCTGCTGGCAACTCATTTAAAACAAGAAGAAATGAAGTAGTCACATTCTCTCTCTCTCTCTCTCTCTCTCTCTCTCTCTCTCTCTGTGTGTATGTGCTCTCTCTCTCTCTCTCTCTCTCTCTCTCTCTCTCTCTCTCTCTCTCTTCTTCCTAGCTCTCAAACTCTAGCCACCCGAGTCAGAAATATGCAAGCGACTATCCATTTTTTTTTTTTTCCAAAGACAGGGTTTCTCTATGTAGCCTTGACTGTCCTGGACTCACTTTGTAGACCAGGCTGGCCTCGAACTCACACAGATCCTCCTGACTCTGCCTCCCTGAATGCTGGGATTACAGGCTTGCATCACCACACCCGGCTTACTGTCCAACTTTTTAAAATTGTTATTTACATACTAAGGTAAATACACATACATGAATACAGAAGTTACTAAAATTCCTCGGGGGGTCATGAGGGGGAATATACACAATGTCTACTCCTCATAAGGTTCCAACAGCAAACCAAGCTGCCATTCCACCAACGTTCCTGCTAGGAAACCAATGGAGGCAAATGCTATAAGAGTAAAGTGTGTTCTCTTAAAACTAGGAAAATATTTCGATCTGTGCGAATCAGGAAATAATGAGTGAAAAATAGAAAAGGAAATTTGACAAACAGAAAACATAAATTTAGGCTAAAAAAAAAAGCCTTGGTAAGCATAACAAACATAATTGGATGTAAAGTCACTAATAAAATACTTAATTACTACTAAATTAAAACTATATGTAATTTGTGGAAGAGAAAATGATGATCTGCTTAAAATGAGTGTAGACAATGAATTCAAAATAAAAGATGAAAAAAAAAAGAAAATGTAACCCAGAATAAATACAAAAGCCAAGACTAAAAAAAAAAAAAATTGAAGGAGAAACAAACAAATGGAGAGCAAAAAAGTATGATATAATGGCCATTGGGAACAGCTCATACTGCAGAAAGAAGAATTGCTAAAAATGTTGTGGTCATGGACATGCATCTAACAAAAGGGGAAAAAAAAAACATAGAAAGCGATAATAAGAGAGAAAAGTCAGGGAAATTAAAAATGTAGTTATCAATCAGATAACAGGAAAAAGCTTTAAAAAATGTTCCTCTGTGTTTGGGACCTAAATTACTTATTATTAAATGAACAACCCCTGAGGGAAACAACCCCAAATTTATAAAATACTGGGTTAGGTAACAGAGTCACACACACACACACACACACACACACACACACACACAGGCATGGGGGCTAAAGTCAGAGGGGACCACTGCAAGTCTTTGGCTGAAGTCTGAACGGCAACTGTGTGATAACGCAGCTTCCTCGCAGGGGACATCTGTACAGTTATCAGAAGTAAAGGACCATCTCATGGCAATTAAAGGGCGTATTCGTGGGAAAAAACACATCAGTGTTCAAGGTATGGGGTTGTGTAGCACAGATTAAGCTCACAAATGAGGACACAGAAGGAAACGATCCAGATGTGGGCAGGAACTGATGAAGCGGAGAGCAAGGCTTAATGTATAGCTTACTACAAAGAACACCTAGCAAGATCAAGTGTGAAAAGGAGGAAATGAAATTACCAATATTAGAAACAGGGAGGTGTGGCCAGGATTGTGGCTCAATGGCAGAGCATTTCTCAAGCTTGTGCAAGGCTCTGACTGGGTCGGACCCTGCTATTGTAATAACGATGGTGATGGTGATGATGATGTTAATAATAACGACACAGGGAGGAGATAACACTACAGATTCTATCGACACTAGCAGATAATATTTCAAGCAGCTTAGACTTTTTTTTTTTTTTAACAGAAAGCACGGGTTTGCAAGATGGCTCAGTGGAGAAAGGTGCTTGCTAGAAAGCCTGAGGACTGGAGTTCTAATCCCAGGCAGCATTATTGAGAGAAACTAATAGCAAACACATAGAGGTTATATTTTTAGAAAAGAATGATGAGTGAGGCAGGAAGGAAGGAAGAGACTTTAAAATAAAGTAGATACAGAAAGTACATAAATATTCCAAGTGTGTGAAATTCAAGAGCAGGGAAAACTCATTGGGGATGAAAGACAATCAGCAGTCGACTCTGGAAAGGTGGGAACTGCCAGGCAGCAGCACAGGCCTTTCCTCGGGGCCCTGAATGCCTTCCATCTTGATAAAGAGCCCCAGAAGAGCCGTACGCTCACAATCCACATGTCCACTGTGTGAATTCTCCCTGAAGAGAAATGGCACCTCATGAAGTGAAAACCATGCTCCCCTCTGGCGGGCTCACCCAGTGACAATCCCAGATCTGTGTGAAGGAGGGGTGAACATGCTGGGCTGGTGGAGGCCCTGCAGGAGAGACCAGGGCAAGTGAGCAAGGCCCCAGGCAGGGGAAGAACGGTGGCCTGGAGCAGTAAGAGGAGAAACGGCGATGAAAGTCAGAAGAGGAAGGTAGCAGCAAACAGGAAGAAGTGAAGGAACAGAACGCTGAGGAGGAGAAAACGAGAAACCAAAAAAATTACGATCCAAGCCCCCCAGCTGCGGGCTGCTACGCCTCAGGGAGCAGCAGTGGCGGTTTTATCTGGAGACCGTCTTCTTCACTCAAACCCTCAAGAGCAGCCTGGCAGCTAGGACAAGGGCATTCAGCAGTGAAGTGTTTTTAACTGCTGAGAGCTGAACCCAGAGCCTTGGGTATTCTGGGCCGAAATATCATGGCTGAGTTCTATCCCCGGCACTCAAAGCTTTGGTTAGGATTGTGGATATTGAGGACTAATCCCAGGATCTCCTGGATACAAGGCAAGTCAGTACATCACCGCTGGCTTACCAGCCCTTGCCCCATTTTTCAGTTATTAATCAACATCTTTACGCAGTTCTCTCCTAGGCCTAATGCCCTGACTGTGGCGTCTGATGGAAGGCTACATATAATTTGCCATTTCTATACTTACACTTACACACACACACACACACACACACACACACACACAGTGAGGTTCACAATCTATTCACACCCGATCATGAGCCCCTGAGAGGAGGCATCCTGGTCAACATGGCTCAGTCTGCCCTCAGGAACTAGCATTTCTCTTTGCAGTGGAATCGCGAAGACAAGGAGGAGATGACTCACACGGAGCTGATGAAGCAATTAACGCCAGCTCTCCCTGTCTTAGTCACTCTCTCCATGAGAGAATGAAAAAGTCATAACCGATACACACACACACACACACACGCTCACATACACATATAAACTCTCACACACATATACACACACATATATATATCCTCACACATATATTCAAACATTCACACACTCATAAAAACATATAAACTTAGACACACACACACACACATATATATCCTCACATGTAAACTCACATTCACACATACTCTCGTACATACTGACAGAGACCACAAGGACAAGCTCAGCTTTGGCAGTCAATGGAGTGGGGTTCTTGTCCACCTTGCAAACTTGGACAGAGTGAGTTCCGGGAGGGCCATGCTCACCATCTTTGCTTCCTCCATTTTAATGTACAAACACTGGGTTCACGGGCATGGCTTTGAGAGGCATTCCTATCAAAACAGCTTACTCACTGAATCTTTAAAAAGGAGAACGAAGCCAGAAACCACTGTCTGCCTTTGATCACCTGAGCGTGTGAACGAGCTGGAATGCTGGTGTCATGGCCTCAGGTAGACCTGCTTCATCTGAGGATGATGTCCTGTCTTTATTGGCCAATGTCTGAAGAAAAACCATTCAGGGGGAGGAAGACGGAATGTGAATTCCAATCTGGTGATTTCAGTGGTGGGGCGTGTGCATAAATAGAAAATTCAGCTGGGTGCATCCTTGTCCTACTTAAAAATCTCCCCTATCTCCAAAAAAATCCTTCAAATATGGTCTCAGGTTAGCAGTGAGGGATTCTACAGAGGCCTGCAATAAATGCAGATTCCCAGGGAGCACTGGGCATGAGCACCTGAGTGCAGATGGCTGGAAACCACATAAAAGCCCAGCAGGTCTATATGATACATCTAGAACTCCAGCGCTGGGGGAGCAAAATTCTAGCTCCAGGTTCAGTGGTGGGAAAAAAAAATCTGACACCAATCTCTGGCCTCTATGTGTACTTGAGGGAACACACATAGGGGAGGTGGGGTTGGGGAATGATAGGGATAGAGGTAGAGAGATACCGGGGTGGATTCTCAAGCTCCACCCCGGATTTATGAAGCCAGAACGCCGGGTATATTTGTATTAGGTATGTGTGTAAGCATACATGCACAAGTATACACACGTATAATTGCTGAGCACTCTGCAGTCTCTTACTGTCTGCACTTCGGTCTCTGCGAGTCTCCGAGTTAATCACCATCCTGAAATAGAAGCGTCTCAGATGAGGGCTGAGAGACGCATCAATCTATGAGTGTCACGATCAGTCATTAGGGGTGCATTGTTGAAACACACATACGTGATTCACATACGCATATATATGGCGGTGTTCATCCAAGGCTCAGGGAGCAGGAGGAGGGATGGACTGGCGTAATAAACGGCCTGAGGTGGTGGATGAACATGAGGAAATGTCTTCTGATACGTTAGGGCAGCCGTGCATATGAACTCACAGTGGCAGCAGCATACCCCTAAACCCATGCAAAGTCAAGCCCGATCAAATCTCACGTGGAGAGGGAGTCAGGCACACAACCCTGGAGGTGAAACTCTAGGCAACTGTTATCTGCTGAGAAAGAAAAGCTCCGTCTCCTCCAGGAGTGCGGTCCCTGATAAGTTGGCCACAGTACAGTGGAAGATCTCACATCCGTACTATACGAAACTTTTAATGAACTAACACACACACACACACACAAACACACAAAAACACACTAACAAACCCTACAAGACTCTCAGGTAATTCGCCACATGCTTGACTGGAAACCAGAATGCTCACCTTTAGCCACCCGTTAATGCCCAGATCTCAGGTGCATGGGGGTGGTTAAGGGTTTATGCTTCATCTGTCTGGTCGCTCTAGTCCCTGGGTCTGGAAAGCTGTCACTGTCCCATAATCAGGTCTGGAGCTGGCATGAAAGCCACAGCCCTCCTTTGCACAGGAGTTCATAAACCATGAGGGACTTGCCCAGGAGCCCTGTGAGATGGGCAAAACTCTGATGACTCCGAATTCAGAGATAGGGAAGCCGCCATCAGGAATGCCAGCAACTTTGGTCAATTTCAAAACCATGTAACAGATCAGAGACCTGCCATTTCCTCGGGCCCAGATCTGCATCCTGTCCTGCCTCCAGGTGTGAGCCAACACTCAGTGTGTGTGTGTGTGTGTGTGTGTGGAGGAGAAGTGATGATAAGTTATATGAATACCAGTTCACCGTCTTAGCCCAGGCTCTAATAGTTGAAGGTTCAGTAAAGCACAGCCAATACTGAAATACTGACTAGCCCTGTTTGTGCCACAGTCCTTCCTCACTTTGACCCATGTCCGTCAGCATCTGTGTCACAGTTCCCTCAGAGGAGGTACATTCCAGCCAGCATGCCGAGTCATTCCTGCAAATGGCAATTTCCTTAGCTGAGACTTCTGAACACTATCTGGGGCTGCAGATAAAACACTCGGGGGTGGAGTATTTACCAATAATGTACTAATGCCCTGGGTTTAATCTTTATCATCACACATGTAGACATATACTTACATACATGTTTATATACATGCACACAACGATTATATTTGTGTATATATATATATATATATATATATATGTACATAGGCATTTTGAGAAATGCACAAATAAAAGAGAAAATAAAAAAATCTCAACTGCTATTTACTGTCTTAGCACAGATACAATAATATTCAACAATGTGCAAATTCCATAACTTTTTAATGTGCGAGATGTGTTAAATGTTGTGTGGGCACATTTCTTTTTAAAGTTTCATGGTACCGTACTCTCAACAGTAAGGCTCTACGATATAAAAAAGAAAGAGTTCCTATGCATGCTGCAACTTGTTTTCATGAGCTTTAAGTTTATATTATTCAGCGTTTGCCTGCACGGGTGTGTAGCATGTACGTTTGGTATCCTGACAGGCCAGGAGGAGGCATCAGATCCCCCTAGAACTAGACTTACAGACAGTGGCAAGCTGCCTTGTGGGTTCTGAAGACCAAATTCAAATCCTCTGCAAGCGCTCTTAGCCACTGAGCCGCCTTTTCATGTTTTAAGGGAATATCATTAATTCATTAAATTAATTTATGAGATGTTCCCTGAATACATTCCAATCTAGATAAACTTCAAAAATGATGAACTGTGGAATTTTCCAGTATTCATGTCTTCTGTGCCAGAAACACACACACACACACACACACACACACACACACACACACATATACACAAAACCACTGAAGCAGATTTCAATAAATTTAACCTGTCTCCCTGCTCTGGGTATGCCTAGAATCTGAAAAAGGTCTTCTCCCTCTCTGTCCAGGTGCAGACCCCTTTTTTCCTCACTTAGAAAACAGCAGGTTGTATAATCCTCCCATTTGAACTCACCTTTTTCATAGTTTCAGCCCTAAAATACATCTGCACCAGCTAAGGCAAATGAAAGTACCTCAGAGGGCCACACTCCTCCCTGGGCACCTGGCCCATGCAGGCTGCACGCTTTGCATAAATCAGCATATCTTATAACAATCTTAAGAGGAAATGCCATTATTTTACACTCATGCTTAGAGACATAAAATAACACACTCAAATTCACAGGGCTAGTAAAATTTGAGCAGTTTCAGTCCAAAATTTTTTCATTTGTGTTGAAGAAGAAGAAGAGGAGGAGGAGGAGGAAGAGGAGGAGGAGGAGGAGGAGGAGGAGGAGGAGGAGGAGGAAGCCATAGCAATAGCTCAAGGGTTTGCTTTTGAATAAAAACTACTGCAGACTTGGGGTAATAGATATTTTACCTTTAATATTGGGTTGTTAAGAAGATAAACAATGACCACAGATACCATTAATTTAGCCTCTTTAAACTGTTTGGGTTGATGAATCACAGTCTCATCCAGCTCTGTACCTGTTGGAAAATTCCTAAGTCAGTCAAAATGCATTTATGGCAAATGCCTGTAATCCCAGCACTCCAAAGGCAGAGGCAGGAGGGTCAGAAGTTCAAGAACAGTCTGAACTACATAGTGAGTTCAAAGTCTGCCTGGGTTACATGAGGACCTGTCCCCACAACCCAGTCTCCTGTGAGAGTTAGGGATATAGCTTGGTCACAGATCACTTATCTGGCACACACACAGCCCTGGGTTCAACAAAGCTCCTATTTCCGTATGTGTGATATTTTCCACTCCACATACACAGGGCGCTTAGCATGCACACAAACACGTGGAATCACGCTTGTAAGTTCTGGCTTCTGGAATCCACAGCTCAGAGCTCCTAGGATATAACCAGTGTCCGTATTTCTCAGCGGCAAGTGCTCTGGCTCCGATTCAATTGCCTGGCAATGGTTCCTCTTATCTCTTTACCACATACCCTTTGCCCTACCTCTGCTTGGGTGTCCCAATTACTGGACACCCTGCATAGCTAGAGGCCTCAGCCACTTCTGCTGCAGTTTCTCTTCCTAAGACACTCCAACCTCCTTGGGATCACTATTCATCTCCAACTTGGCGGAGACACTTCCTGACTCATTCCCTACACCAGGACACTAACCCAGCCTGTTTTGTATGATTGCTACTTTGGAAGGGATGGAAGGGTTGAAATTGGGTCTTTCTATGCTCCTGCCTCAGCTCCCTGAGAGCTGAGACTTCAGGTACACCTCACCACACCCAATTCACTGCATTTTGTATATACCTACATGATGACATGAAACAAGGGACAAGGAAGATGGCCTGCTACTCTCTGCCAGCTCTTCTACTCCCGATCTCCTGAGATAAAAAGCCCTAGTCCCCAGTCCAGGCAAGGGGTGGGTGATGACCATAAGAAATAAGCGAGGGATGAAGTAAAAGCACTCACTGTGCACCTGTAGGGATCTGAGTTTGAATCCCTCAGAACCCATGTCAAAGCTGGATGCGTGGCAGGAGTATCAGAAACTTAATCCTCGAAAGTCCTTGGGCCTAATTAGGCTGGCACACACAGCAACGAACAGCAAGAGACCCTATCTCAAACGAGGTGGAAGGTGAACACCTCTGACCTCCCCACACATGCCGTGACCACTCCCGATGACCCCTCCCCCCCCCAACACACACACACAATGAATATGTGAGCATGGGTGTCAAGCTGGCTGCTGATCTGGCCTGGGAAAGTCAGCTCGTAAACCATTCCTACCCCTGAAATAAGACTGACTTTAGTCTGGTGTCATGGTTGGCCCTCTGTAAACCAGGAGGCTCCCAATATGCCTCGGCCAACAGCAGGGGCAGAAACGCAAAAGGAAGCAGAGGGCAGGGCCTGCTTTCCAGCTGAGCAGCTCTGCAACCTTGGCAGTCATCTTTCTCCTGGGATGCTCCTTTCGATTACTCACTGGAAGCAGTGGCTAAGGGAACTTGTCCCTGTCTTTCAGTGACTTACCAGGGAAAGCATTTTCTTGGCTGACATGTGAAACATGGATGTGCCCTAACAAAATTTTATTTATGTAAATGGGCAACGCAATGGACTGGGCCAATGGGATTTGATTGGTTGTTCCCCATGTTGCTCAGAAGTTCACATAGGTTGATGCAGGTAAACTACCATGATCTATGTACCCCAAAGCCTCCAAGAGACCAATGAGGAGTATGACGAGAATCACATGCCCTCAACCAGAAACTGGGAAATGACATTGCTTACTCAGAGCCTTTTGGAAATGAATGTACAGACTAACTGCTAAAAGAGAATTACCACGCCCCTGCCCCGGCCAGTTCCTGATGAAGCACATTCATGTTTGTTTTGCTTTGAGACTGAATCTCAGGTAGCCCAGGCTACCCTTGAGTGTGCAGCTTAGCCCTTCAACTTCTGCTCCTGTTCCCTCTACTTCCTAAGTGCTTGTATAGGTATACACAACCATAGAGTACACCAGGGCTTTACGCATGGTGAGGAAGCACTCTAAAAACTGAGCTACGTTCCCCTGACCTACAGTGATAAATTGAAGAGGAGACTGTGCCTTCAAAAGGAGGCAGAGACTATCCCAGCCCGGTCCAGACAGCAAAGAGGCAGGCGGTGTGAAGGCTAGCGGAGGGAAAGGTGGATTCTCACCAATGGCCACAGCCACTGGTTTGGCTAGAAAAACCATTCCTCTCTCAACCTATACAGAGAAGCAGGCTACAACAGCATACCCTGCTACTCATGCCAGCTCCCTGATCCCCAGGCAACCACTTGATCCCACAGAGACCCTTCTAAGAGAGCATGGGCACTGAAACTATCACCGAGATCTGCAGCCAACAAGCAGCTAGCCGTCTCTCAGAGCAAATCAACAGAGTAGTTTCCAGCCATCAAGTCCCTCCCACCCCTCTCCGCCCCCCCCCCCCAATTGCTCAGCACAGGGAGAACATGGAAATAGCGTAGCCCAAGAAACTGCTGCTGATGTTTTCAGGCAGACGTAACACCTTGCCATCATGCTATCCATGCAAGCTCCCCTGTCACTCAGCTCTGAGTCAGCATAGAAAGCCCTGAGCTCAGACCCGAAGCCACCTCTGGGCTCCCAAGCAGGGAATGAGGGAGGCAGACACGCACGGCTCAAGCTGGCCCCCTGATGTCCCAAGGGGTGTTCACAAGGCACCCACCACTTCAAGCTCTGCTCACTTTTGACTCCGTTTCCACATTGCTCCGCTATAGGCAGAGAGCAGGATGCTGGAGGACGATGTTTTAAGTTTACCTCCGTGTGCATGCAGGGGAGAGAACCTCCGTGTGCATACAGGGGAGAGAAGCTGGTACCGGCTACAAATCCAAACACCAGAGTAAAGCAAAAAAAAAAAAAAAAAAGAACAAGAGCCAAACACCCAGAGCAACAAGTAGTGGCCAGTAGTTACCACAACAAAGCACAGTAAACAGTGGAAGGACTTAAGAAAACTAAATTGGGGGAAAGGGTGTAGGGTTCACCAGAAAACTCTAGATCTTTTGCCCTATTGAGCTCCAACACAAAGGCTCAGTATTAAAAATCAGAAAACTTTTATAAACCACACACACATACACAAGAGCAATGAATGCTGCCTATTAATAATAGACGTGGGGTAAAATAAGAGTATTCCAGAAAGTCAGGGCCTGCTTCCCTAAATTCTGCCAGGATATGCAAGAGCAAATGCCCCCCAGACCATGGAAGGAAAACAAAGCACGCTGTAGAGGAACAAGAGAGCAAGGGCCTCCTTTCCCATTAAGTCTGTGTCCACACGAGCTCCAGCGGAGCTGCGGTTCCTGAGTAGAAAGGGAGCTTTCACATTCAAGCTGCTTCTCTAAGCTGGGGGTGCCAGGGATTCAACATTCGAGGCACTCCGGAAAATTATCGACATGTAAAACCAACAGCTACAGCGGAGAACATCTGAACTGCCAAAATCCACGCGCTGTGATTTCAGTGAGAGACACTTCTCCTGGCTGTTTGGTCTTCAGCCTGGTTCATTCTTGACTGTAATGTGTTCGTAGCTGCATGCAAAGACCATCATGCTCTTTTGTGTGTGTGTGTGTGTGTGTGTGTGTGTGTGTGTGTGTGTACTTTCCACATGGAAGTCTCCTGGCAGAGAGGTAGCAAGATAAAATTGTCATTTTTTTTTCTAGTTTTCCTACCTAGCAGACTTTTGAGGGTGGCTTGTTAACTCCAGCCATTTGATGTCTTCAATTTTCCCATAACAGAATACTGCTGTGTATAAAATGACTCAATGAAAATATGTTTAACAGTGACTGATCTCCATGATTTCAATCTGACCTTTCAGGTTTATAGCATAAATATAATCCTACCTAACAGGAAAAATTGCAATGCTCTATAGTCCTGAACCTCCTTGTGTAGAAAACTGGCAAGTACTTCTACATTGAAAATTTCCCAGGGCAAAATAAACATGCATATTTTCTAGACACCACAAGCACAGAAGGCAAGAACAACTTAACTTCATTTGTATAAATTGATAGATCACCTTTTGCATTCACGCTAAACAGCTAAATGTAGCAGCAGACTGTCAGAAACTGTCAAGTGAAGTAATTATTGATTGGTGCATTAAAATTAAAAATGAATGTAGGTTAATAAATGAAGATGGCTTTGAAGAAAAAGCATATAATCTAAACGAAAAAAAATCAGACAGTGGATCTGCCAATCAGGCTTGTTGGGCTGAGAATAGAAGATTGAAAGGAAACCAATGATGATAATGAAATAAAAATTAACCCCACAAGGGTTTCTGTGACAGCCCATGACAGCTGAGACTGGTTTTCCTGATGGCTCACATCCCCCACACACTTGCCTTTTCAGGTTCTGACATAAATGTCGAGTAAAGACCAGGAATGAGACAAACTGTGGGTGCAGTTCAGTGCACTGAATGGCAATGAAGGACCGAGGTTGGGGAGCTGACTGCCACACAAGCATAAGGACCGAAGTCCAGATCTTGAGAATCTATGTAAAAGATACATACACACACACCAGGCTCAGTGGCATGTGTATAATGGACGCACTTGAGAAACAAAGGGCTAGAGGACTCCTGGAGCTCACTGGCTGGTCAGCCTAGCTGAATCTAAGAGTTCAGGTTCAATCAGAGACCCCCATCTCAGGAAATAAAGGCTATTGACCTGTGTGGCCCCTACAAGCACCCACATAGGTACATGAGAACACATGCAAACGTGGACACACCCACACTAACAAGCAAAGATGCCACACACGAAGATAATGGAGGAGCAGGAAAAGGAGAAGAAGATGAATGAGACAAAGGAGAAGGTGAGGAAGAAGACAGAAGTCCAGGAAAAAGGAAAGGAAAGGGAAGGGGAAGGGGAAGGGGAAGGGGAAGGGAAAAGGGAAGGGAAGGGAAAAGGGAAGGGAGGGGAAAAGGGAAGGGAAGAGGGAAGGGAGGGGAAAAGGGAAGGGAAGGGAAAAGGGAAGGGAAGGGAAAAGGGAAGGGAAGAGGGAAGGGAAGGGAAGGGAAAAGGGAAGGGAAGAGGGAAGGGAAGGGAAGAGGGAAGGGAAGAGGGAAGGGAAGAGGGAAGGGAAGAGGGAAGGGAAGAGGGAAGGGAAGAGGGAAGGGAAGAGGGAAGGGAAGGGAAGAGGGAAGGGAAGAGGGAAGAGGGAAGAGGGAAGAGGGAAGAGGGAAGAGGGAAGAGGGAAGAGGGAAGAGGGAAGAGGGAAGAGGGAAGAGGGAAGAGGGAAGAGGGAAGAGGGAAGAGGGAAGAGGGAAGAGGGAAGGGAAGGGAAAAGGAAAAAGGAAAGGAAAGGAAAAAGGAAAGGAAAGGAAAAAGGAAAGGAAAGGAAAAAGGAAAGGAAAGGAAAAAGGAAAGGAAAGGAAAAAGGAAAGGAAAAAGGAAAGGAAAGGAAAAAGGAAAGGAAAGGAAAGGAAAGGAAAGGAAAGGAAAGGAAAGGAAAGGAAAGGAAAGGAAAGGAAAGGCAAAAAGGAAAGGAAAAAGGAAAAGGGAAAATAAAAGGAAAAGGGAAAATAAAAGGAAAGGAAAGGAAAGGAAAAAAGGAAAAGAAAAAGGAAAGAAAAGAAAAAGGGAAAGGAAAAGAAAAGAGAAAGGAAAAAGAAAAGGAAAGAAAAGGGAAAAAAGGAAAAGAAAAAGGAAAGGAAAAGGAAAAAAGGAAAGAAAGAAAGAGAACAATGACAACAAGAGTCCGTCTCACCAGAGGCCCAGAGCTGTCCATTTGCCTTACTCTCCCTGTCCCCCACCAGAGAAGTGTCCAGTCTCTGGCTTTAACATCAACATCTCTAAGCTGACAACACTCAAGTGTATGTATCCATTGATCTATAGATCCATACATATAAACAAGCCTGACACCCCTACTTCCCAATATTCACATGGACATCAGCGCTATTGCCCCAGCTCTCCCACAACTTCTCCTCCCTTTATCACCGAAGAGCGTGGTCACACACCCAGCAAATACCCCATGTTTTCCTGTTTTTATTTACCTGGTACCTCTAACCCATCCAATCCTACACTGGACTACATCCTGCCCATCTGACCATCTCTCTTCCCATCCCATCTCAGCTGAGTTACTACAACAGCCTCCCAAATGACCTCCTGGCCTGATGCTGTTTCATGTACCTACAACCTCTCTCATACTGCACCACAGCCAAGAACCCTCACTATTCTTCCAACCATTCCTCAAATGGTTGCTTTCCCCAAAACTTTGCCCACATCCCAGAAGCTGTGAATGTGATCATATGTTGAAATGATGATAATAATCTCTGCAAAGTTGATTAACGATTGCAAGATAAATTCACCCTAATTATCCATGTGGGCCCTGTATAAGTTACTTATTTGTTACTGTGACATGGGCAACTCAGGGAGGGGAGGGTGTATTGCAGCTCCCCGTTTGAGAGGACACAGTCCCTCACAGTGAGGAAGGATGGGAGGAGCTTAAGGCAGATTGGCTCACTGCATCTGCAGCCAGGAAGCAGAGAGAGGATTGCTGTTGCTCAGTTGGCTTTCTTGTTTTTTCCTTTTCATTCAGGCCAGAACCCAGCTCCTAGGGCTGTGCTGCCCACAGCCAGGGTGGGTCTTTCCTCTTTAGTTAAGCTGCTCCATGAGCACTCACAAACATGTGTCTCCACGGGGTTTTTAAGTACAGCCAACTTGACAATGACAATGAGCATCACAGTCCCTTAACCAGAGCCCAGTGTCTTCATAAGAAAGGGAAAAGGGGTATGGTCCAGACACACAGGACAACACCATGAAGACAAAGGCAGAGAGAGCCTAGAGAGGCGCATGCCACAAATGGTGGCAAGAAGCAGGAAGACACAAGGTTATCACTAGTCCCTAGCTTTGTGGGTGACTGTGGCTGACCCTACTGACACTAAGATTTCTGGTCTCTCAGAGAGAGCAAACTTGTGTTGTTCTCAGCCATCTAGCTCCTCCTCTATCCTCTAGCTTGACTCAGAGGTCACTGTCTCTTCTCTAGGCATTTCCTTGGCTTCTCTCTCTACCCCTGCAATGACTTTCCCCTGATTTCCATTGGAACACTTAAAGGTCTAGCTTTTCTGCTTCTGTTATTTGGGTGGAGCAAAAATACCCAAAGAAAAGGCCTAAATCCTTCACAAGTTGGCACATGACCTTTAGGTAAATAGCTGCACTCTTACAGCTGTAGAAAAGAATGACAAAACTTGCTTTGTGGACATCTGAAAGGCCACAAAACCTTGGGGAAACGAGCAGAGATAACTCATTCGACAAGACAGTTTTCAGAACCTTCTGCAGGCCAGACCCAGATACCTAGTGCTCTCTGTTCATGTCCAGGAACATAGCCAGGTTGGGGGGAAGGGAAGCAATGAAAGGAATAGCTGCCTCCTAATTTCTGAGTCAGCCCAGTTCTCCAAACCTTGTTATTCAAGCGCAAAGCAGATGAGCCGACTCAAGATGGCGGCTCCCCTCCAAGCCATCCCTCCACACTTTTCCCCAAAGGTTCCTCATTGTCTTGTGCTGCGCAATATCTAGTGCAAACGAAAGCCAGGAGTTGCCACCAGCTCTGGCATCTGACCACTCTGAAATGTGGGTAACAGGCACTCTCCAGATTATTTCATCCGTTCTCTCAAAACAATATGTTTTCAGGACACACCGGGTATGTCTGCACTTGAGTAGTTCCTAGCGAGGACACACTGTGGTCATTTTTAATTGAATAAGAAGGTGACTGGCGGCTTGCTTCCTGTAATAAGGCCTGCAATGGCATCCCTTCGAGCAGTTTGCCTTGGGTATCCCTGTCTCTTGGTTCTCAGTGAATGCTTCTTATGGGCTATTTGAGAGACAGAAAATCCTCTGAGGATCTCCTTGCAATGACAACCTTCTCCCTAGAAAATCATCTATACGGAGGAGGGTCCTGGTGAAATACAGTTCCCAGAGATCTTGAGACCTTCTGGAGGACTTCCATCGCTAGGACCAAATGTGGTGGTGCATGCCCGTTAGAGCCTAGTATTGGGAGTGAGAGGAAGAAGATCACAAGGTCAAAGCAAGGCCAGCGTCAACGCTGACAACCTGCCTCAGACAAACAAACGTGACACTGAGCAGAAATGAAGAGTGCTTAACCACTTCCTAAGCGCACCAGGTAAAGGCACACATTGCTGCCTACCCAGCAGCTCAGGGTACACGCCCCACCTCCCAGCCAGTCTGCACCGTGAGGCACAAGGTCAGCTTAGCCACCACCAGAAGGGCAGGCTCATGTGTGCCTACAGTCCTAGAACTCAGAAGGGGTTGAGGCAGAAGGACCAGGAGTTCAAGGCCAACCTCAGCAACCAAGCAAGTTTATGGTGTCTGCACAACTTATATACCCCCTCTCATGTGACTGACTCTCTCTCTTTCTATGTGTGAGGCGTGTTCACACCCATGCAAGCACACACACACACACCTGCACTTATGAAGTAGGTGTGAGAATTCTAGTTCTATAGAAATTTATTGTCTTTAACTTGAAGTAAGTTTGTGTGCATAGGACTGTATTGAGTTACAGAAATTAAAAAAAAAATATTTAAACGGATGTAAAACATTGGAAGGGATTACTGATAATAATCTAAAGATTTAAACAAAAAGGTTCTCCCCTTGCCTTTTGTTCTTCAACACAGAGCTGCAGGGCGGGTGACAGGGAGGGGAGGGGACGCGCTGAGGAGACAGTTCAGTGGGCTGGTGATACAGGTGCAGGTGTAAGGACCTGAGTTTGGATCCCACCTGATTCATATAAAAGTCACACGGGTATGGCAACATGGCAGCCTGTGTCATCCCAGGCAGCTGGGGGCAAAGAGAAGGGATCCCTAGAACAAGGCGACTAGCCAGGCTGTCTGAAACAGCGAGCTCTGAGTTTAGTCAAAGAGGAGAGAGATCAAGGACGACGCTTTCCAGGAACCTCGGGCCTCCTTCTACACATGTGGACACTCGCTCGCCCCTTAGTGTTGGTGTGCGATACTTCATATACTCCAAGCTACTTTCCTACCAACACTAACACAAACTTCTTAGAAACGAGGGAGGATTCTGCCAAGGATGGCAAGCCATTGCCGTGCTTTTCAAAGCACTTCGACTATAGACCCTGAGCTTCGAAATCCTGCAGGAGCAGGAGTTCTTTCCAGAGGCAACGGCATATTATCATCTTGACTCCTGCTGTAAGAATCCAGGTACTCCATCTTCAGACATTTACACGCCTTAAAAAAAAAAAATGACTGTTATCATCTTTTTCTAAACGGCCTCCCTTGAACAGTTGAAACAAGTTCAATTTCATACAGTCAGCTTGCATATAACTTAACCCTACAAATCAAACACAAGAAGTGAGCCACAAGTATTATTTAATCCTAAAAGGAGAATGAGGAGACCAAATGCAAACACCATCTTTCATAGATAAAACAGAATCGTGTTATTTATGACCCCTGCCGCTGAACCTTGTACTCAGAAGCCGAGCAAATCACACTGCGGAGGCTAAATTTCCTTAAGCTTTTCTGGACAAATTCCCTGCATTCAACAGCGTAAGTTCCAATGTTTAGTCACAAAAGAATCTCTCCGAAGCATTAAGATAATTACACAATTTTAACTTGTAAGTATATATATATATTTTTTAAATTAATAACAGTGTACTGCCTTCCTTAGAAGGAAATTTGAATTACAAAGAATCTCTGACTTTTCAAAATTCCTAAACCCAAAAGCCATTTTAAAAGAGCCCATGAGCCAAGTAGCTCCACTAAATATTTATCACAGGATAACGTTTCTGCCATCTGAAAGTTTCTGGCCCTGGTTCAGAATCAAGTTCCTGACCATTTTTTTTTCCTCACTCTCGTGTTTCTCCACACAAAGCATGTCAGTTCTAGTACAGCTCCTGAAAAAGCCTCCAAAGACAGTTCAAAGGAACCCCAAGCACGATGACTTCATGTTCAAAAGAGTCTTCTCATGTTAATGACATTTAAGTCTCTGACTCACAAGGCTCAGCCTGAGGTTTTGCTCCATCAGCTCTTCCAAGCAGGTGAGCGAAGGGCTCCGCGCTCTTAAACGCACCGGGGTAGTTTGTCTAAATATGGACAGATTTGATGAGGAGCTGGAGTGGGAGAGCGGACTACACCCAACTCCTCAGCATAACTGGAAAGAAAAAAATAAATGAAGGCTGTAAGAGCTATTTAACTGGCTGGCTCCTGTGTGTGTGTGTGTGTGTGTGTGTAGTATGTATCTAGGTATGTATACAGTATATATCTACCTATGTGTGTATGTGTATGTGTGTGCACTCCTGCATTCATACATGTGTGTGAGAGTATTGGTGTGTGAGTATGTGTGTGAGTGTGTGTCTAAGAGAGAGTGTTGTGCGAGTGTGTGTTCTGTGCTCTGCACTTAAAGAAAGACAGCGTCTGACCCTGATGCGGTGATTCAGCTACTCTAGCTGCCCCAAGCCCCCAGGAATCCCCCTGTCTCTGCTTCCTTAGTAGTGGGATTGCAGGCACACTGCCCAGCTTTTTTACAAAAGATTGTAGAGGCCAAGCTCAGGCTCTCGTGCTTGTGACTTACTGACTGAGCTACCTCCCCAGCCCTAGAGATGCCCTTACCGAGCAGAAACACAGGGATCAGGGGCTTACTTCAAGACTGCACATGAGGAAGGAGCTGCACCTTTCATGGCAGTGGTCTGTCAGTCATCAAGTCCGTTCCCTAGAGAGAAAACACTCAACCAGAGCAGGACACAGAAGGTTCTCCGCACACAAAGCCCCACTGGCCATCCCTCCAGACCCAGCCTTACATGGGCTTCAGGGACTGAAGAGAGCAATCACTTACAGAGCTGTGGGGACCCCCACCAAGGCCCCGCCTCGCTGTTAGTCCCTGTGTCCCCAGAGAAACACAAAACGCCCAGAAGTCCAAAGATTCCCAAAGAAACAAGACACCTTATTTCAATGTCACACCTGCTACCTAAATTATGGTCCACTGGAGGCCAGGTGGCTCAGATAGACAGCCAAGAGAGCATCTCTGCAGGTTTACGAGAGCACTTGAAGTATGGTGACTAGGAAAACGTGATTCTCCCTCTCTCCCCCACCCCCTTCACGCTGTCTGTTAATTGGTATATCTCGCTTGGATCTCTGGGGCCCAGACTCCTCCAAGTCTCCCCAAGTCTGAGAGCTGAGTTCTCTATTGACTCTAGAACTGCCACTTATTACTCTACTCGCTACACAGTTTCTGCATCCCAGAACAGTATGGTTGTTAATTTGTTACCAGGAGCTCCTGAAGGAGGCAAAACAGCCGGAGAAAAGCTTGAACTGCACAAGGCAATAAAGGCTAGAAAAAAAAAAAATGCCTCAACAACATGGGAAAAGACTCATCGCTGAAGAGATGGAGGCTCAGAAAACCACTTTCCCATTCAAGCCGAAGCAAATAGGTACAGAGGAAACTATCCCCCGAAGCAGCTCAATCCAGTTCACCCCAGAAGCCAAATTTCGACAGTCCACCACCTTGGTTGAAATATTTTCAGAAACGGTTTTCAAGTTTTCCTCCCTTTCCTGGGTCGCTGAGATCAATAACGACCTGCACTTGTGTGCACTGAGCTAGAACCTGCCGCCTCACTTTCTCCTACACCCTGGTGTGAGAAGGCATTTTTCCACAGGTTGCCTCTATCTGTTCCAACTTGTCCCTGCACCCGTGCAACAGAAAAGTGGGTAGAAGCGCACTTACGTAAAACCTGAGCATTTCTAAAAGGAAGGACTCAGTGAACACAGGTATTTTCAGTGTCCTCAGAGCCAAGAACATGAGAGCGTAACACACGGTGGGGAGGAGTGGCAGAAAGAAGCAAGCTGATATTTTGCTGCATGCCCCATTCCACCTTCCCCTCTGCCTGAGTTGGGTTTCTGTTGCTTCGAGGAAACACTGACCAAAGCAAGGCGGGGGGATGAGGAGGGAGGGAGTTGGTTAAGCTTACACTTTCATGTCCAGCAGGAGCTCGAGGAAGGAACCTGGAGGGTGAGACTGAAGCAGAGCTGGTGGAGGAATGCTGCTTACTGCCTTACTTCCTCTGGCTTGTTTAGCTCCTATATTGCCTAGACCAACCTGCATAGAGATGACACCGTCCACAGTGGGCTGGGCCATACCACACCAGTTAGCAATTAAGGAAATGAGCCACATGCACATACACACACCAATCAGTGGAGGGGATGTCTCAGCCGAGGTTACACCTTCCCAGGTGATGAGCCCAGGCTGCCGCTAAAAGCTAATCAACATAAAATACAGACATACAGAAAGCACAGGGGTCCCTCCTGGCCTCCTACTCCCAATCTATACTCCTAAAGAAGCTAAACAAGAAGGAGGACTCTAAGGAAGTTGCTCAATCCTCACTCAGAAAGCGAATAGGATAGACATGGGAATCAGGAGAAAACGGAGGACAGGACAGGAGCCTACCACAGAGGGTCTCTGAAAGACTCTACGCAGCAGGGTATTAAAGCAGATGCTGAGACTCATAGCCAAACTTTGGGCAGAGTGCAGGGAATCTTATGAAAGAAGAGAGATAGAAAGACCTGGAGGGAACAGGAGCTCCACAAGGAGAGCAACAGAACCAAAAAATCTGGGACAAGGGGTCTTTGCAAAGACTGATACTGCAACTGAGGACCATTCATGGAGATAACCTAGAACCCCTGTGTAGATGTAGCCCATGGCAGCTTAGCTTCCAAGTGGGTTCCCTAGTAATGGTAGCAGGGACCATCTCTGACATGAACTCAGTGGTTGGCTCTTTGATCACCTCCACCTGACGGGAGGTGGGGAGGAGGGAGGCAGCCTTGCCAGGCCACAGAGGAAGATAATGTAGCCAGTCCTGATGAGACCTGATAAGGCTAGGGTCAGATGGAAGGGGAGGAGGACCACGCCTATCAGTGAACTGAGGGAGGGGCATGGGAGGAAAGGAAGGATGGAGGGTGGGATTGGGATTGGAAGGTAACAAGGGAGGGAGCTACAGCTGGGATACAAAGTGAATAAATTATAATAAATAAATAAATAAATAAAAGAAAAGATACAGATATACAGTTCCCTTCTGGTCATAATATGGAGCACCATATTAAGCTGAAGCCTGAGGAAGGTCCATCATGGACTGGAATGTCAGAAAGTCAGGGGGCTAAGTCACAGTTAAATCCACTGATACTGAAAGCTCTTCAATCTTAATGACAGTAGGCAGAATCCATTGTGTGTGTGTGTGTGTGTGTGTGTGTGTGTGTGTATGAACATGTAGGGGGGCACATTACATGTGTACAAATGGGTGTGGAGACCATAGGTGTCCTCTTCAATCACCCTCCGCTACTTTCTGAGCCATGGTCTCTCAGAGAACCTGGCACTCACTGATTCAGCTAGGCTGGCTGGTCCAAGGCCTCCAGAGGGCTTCCTGCTGCTGCTCCTCCAGAGCTAAGATGGCAGCCACATGCCTCCATGCCTAAATGTTAGGTGGGTGCTGGGAATTCAAAGCTGGGTCCTCAGTCTTACAGGGCAGACAGCATACCCACTGAGTGACCTTCCCAGCCCCTTAATCGTCATTTGAAAATGGAAACTTTTAGGACCTCTTCAGCACAATTTTGTGTGGCACAGAATAACATCTTAACCAAGTCTGACTTTGGATGGGTGCAATTAGACTGGTCCTTCCTGGGTCCAGACTGAAAAGATGTTACAGTTATCTTTTATTTCCATAAAACAAGACCAGAATTAACAACACAGTGATTAAAATTCCAATTATTAAAACTCCTCACCTACCAAGTCGCTGCTCTGAGGTTGTATTATGTACAAAGATGCTTTTAGAAACAAATAAGTGCTAAGTCTGCCCTCCCAGCCCCCAGAAAATGAAGCAAATTATACTCGGTGAGTTCAAAATCCTTCATAATTGCTTAAATTTTCCATTTGACATGATAAAAGAGCAATTAACTTGGGGCTCGATTATAGTTATATGTAATTATATTGTAAAAGTAACAAATAAAATACATAAATCATTCTGAAGTGAGATGTATGCTAAAATGTTCAACCACCATTTCTTTAAGTCTCCTTAACATAAAAAAAGATAATAATGTTTGCTTAGGAAATGGGGTTCAAAAAGACACCTAATATAAAGAAAAAAAAAATACCTCTAAATTATGGAGTTTTCGGAAACATAGTTTTTCCGTTTTTAAAAGTGTGTGTGAGAGAGAGAGAGAGAGAGAGAGAGTGTGTGTGTGTGAGAGAGAGAGAGAGAGAGAGAGAGAATATGCACACCCACAGAGGCCAAAGAGGGCACAGATCTTTCTAGAGCTGGACTTACAGACAGGTGTGAGGGGCCTGACTTGGCTCCGGGGACTGAACGAGAGCCTCTGCCAAAGCTCTCTTAACCTATGAGCCATCTCTCCGGTCCCCCGCTAAGAAAAATAGTATAAAGCCCTTGTCGAAAGCTTTCAACGTGCTCAACAAATCACTTAATGAGCAAATGAAAAACCTCTATGGTTATTTTACATAATCCCATATTAGAATATAGACCGTGGCACACAGCGAGATTCTAAAGTGCTTTCAAAAGCACATTTGTGTGTGTGTGCTCAACATTTATTTTTCTGTGCTAGTATTTGTATTATGGCTTCTTAGCATATGTTTCTTAGACGATGACTAGTATAAATATCGATGAGAGCAAGAATTCAGGGTCCGAAAAGGTTAAGCAAGCTTTCTGTCCAGTGAAAGGGAAACATGTATCCCTACCACCATTCCATCCATTCACCACATAAAAATAACTGAAGCCATGCTTGAACCACTTGAGACTACCCAGCCAGCCAGCCAGCCAGCCAGCCAGCCAACAGTGCCATTCATTCATTCATTCATTCATTCATTCATTCACAGAGCTCATGTTTACATATCATCTACCATTATATAAGGAAGTTGCCAAGGGCCGATGTGGTGATCACTTGGCCTTGACCATCGTTTATACTGAGAAGGCTCTTACTACCCTGCCAACTAAGGGAAAGCACAGACCCTGAGTGACAAGGTGTCTGTCTGCCTGGGACACAGATGAAACATAGTAATAATAAACAGTTATCATAACAACAGTGCTGGGTGTAATAATAATATAATAATAATAATAATAAATAGTTGTTATAGCAATAGTGTTGGGTGTAATAACAATAACCAGTTGCTATGGCAATGGTGCTGGTCTAATTCCAGCACTCATCCTGGGCCACCCTGAGCAACACGAGACCGTGTCTCAAAAAAGCAATGTTGACAACAGTAACAAATATTTTAAACTTTTTATTGTAAATTTTTATTTTAAATGGGCACATAATAAAGGTACCTGTCGGTGGGGTACGTGTGACATGCATATGTATATGTGTGTATATGTTTATATACGTAATTGCTAAAGATTCCCCATCTCCAAGCTTCCTTCTAAAGCTGGTCAGAACCAATATGCATGGGAGGTTCTTGGCTCTCATCAATCCCAACGTCTCACAGTCCCGAGAAACCCTGGGGCAGAGACTTCTGCAGGACAGTAACGACCTCTCTCAACACCCAGCCCTTCCACAAAGTACCCGGTCTCAAGAGGTTGTTATCAGCTGCAGCAGGGTTAAAAATGGCGCCCTCCATCTCTTTCCCCCTTCTTACCCTCATTCTCAGAGTGTACAGACATTCGGATGTCTTGCAGAGAAGTCAAAGGGACCTTCAAGTGGAGCCTTCCTGTGGAGGTAACAGCGAGTAACGGCTGGACTGAGGGAGGAAAGGACGAGGACATTGCGTTTAATACATAAACTTTCTCTAAAATGTTTGCACATCTGAAGTCAGCTTTGTGACTGCCCGCAGCTGGGATCCCAGAGCCAAATGCCCGCTATCGTTTAAGGCCAATGTTCTTTTGCTCAAACTGGAGGCACTGCAGCTTAGCACCCGAGTCCTTTCCACAACCACGAAGCCTCGATGAGGCAGTAACTGAACCGCCTTCAGCAGGCAGTGGAGGTTTAGCTGTGTTATGCAATCCAAGCACTGCTTTGGGAGGTTCCCAGCCTGAAGGGATCTGCCAGCCTTCCGTCTAAGTACATCAAAACCCACAGCACTTTAAGTACTGCTAAATTAAAGCCTCCCCCCTCCCCCAACTTCAGCTATCTGCAGCACGAGGCATATTTCATCTTCTACTGTATTCTGGCCTCTGTGGCTAAGCAACTGGGAGGCTAAGGAAGCAGGAGGTTGGGGAGGGGAGACACAACACACGGGTGGCCTGGGAAGGTAGCAGTAGATCTACAAGAAACTTTTCAAACAGCTACCTGGAATTTCCTTTGCACAATAAAATTAAATGTCTGAATAATGAATGAACTCTGGTACTGTTTAATTGCAATTTTAAAAAATGTATTTGTTCTATTTATGTGTTAAATAAATAATAAGTAAAACACAAGACCCAGTATCCAAGGAGGCCAGAGAAGGGTATTGGAGGAACTGGAGTTACAGGCACTTTTGAGCTGCCTAATGCAGGTGCTGGGACCAAAATCCATTCATCTGCAAGAACAGAAAGAGCTGAGCCGTCTCCCAGCTCCCCTGATAGTGATTTAAATGAATAAATAAATAAATAAAATTCCCTTTTTAGGGGTGTGCGATCACACAACTTTATGAAGTTCAAGGTGAGCCAATAAATACAAAACATATCTTAAATGTAAAACAATATAAGTAAAAAAATTTTTTTTTTTTTTTTATTCTAAAAACATAGTAAGGACTGGAGAAATGCTTCAGTTAGTAGAGGTCCTGCCTGGCAAATGTGAGGCCCTGGGCTCAACAACCTGTACCCTTTCCTCTCAGAAAAATGAGTCAGATTATTATGAAAACAATCCCTGCTCCCTCTGGACCTCTGCATGCTGGGCCTCAGCCAGAGGCATACCCATGCCCTACGTGAAGGCCGCTCTCATGCCTACAGCATGACGGGAAAGTTTTCCTTCAAGTAGCTCTTCTGCTGTGAACTTCAGCTACTCTTCTCCCACAGGCTGTACACAGCCACACATATCTTCCCGGAGCTTAGAGAATCTTCACAAAGCTCAGCGAAGCTGAAGATGATTCATTCAAGGTCAACTCCCAGCTCAATGGAGAAGCCAAAAATACAGCCTTTCCTCTGCCCCAGGGTTTCTAGTGTTGGGCCAACCTCCAAGGGAGAAGTTCTGAGTTTCGCTACTTGGTTTCAATGTTCCCTTGTGTATTTCAAAGCAGCTTGGGTTGACAAGATAGATATAAGAAGCTTTTAAACAAACTTCGTTAACATTGCACAATTTCAAATTCCCGAACCTCTAACATGTGCAAATTAGCTTTTATCAAAATTCCCTTGGAGACACTGGATTCAAACTGTCGTCTTATGCAAGGGGGCTCAGTAGCCTAAACTGAACCTGATTCTCCCCGGCCCCCAGTTAAATGCCACTGGATCCCAAGGCATGATAAAAAGTAAGTCCATTATCAGAGCTACTTTTCCTGCCCCAGACTCCATTTTAGAATCAGACCCACACAGTGCCGGGAGAGCAGGGAAAGGGCTGGACAGTCAGTGGAAGAGGCTCTGGAGTGGGTATCATGGGACCAACATCAAAATCCCTGAGCTGTACTTTAAAATAAGGGGATTAGGGGCCGGAGAGATGGCTCAGCAGTAAGGAGCACTGGATGCTCTTCTAGAGGACGGACCCAGGTTTGAGCACCAGCACCCTCACGCTAACTCCAGTTCCAGGGGATCTGATGCCCTCTTCTGGCCCAAGCAGGTACTGCATGTGTGCCGTACCTAGACATAGGCAGTGAAGACATCCATAAACATAAAATGAATACATTGAAAACAACAACAATAAGAAAGGCACTGGGATCCCCGTACCCCCACAAAACACAAACACACACACACACAAGCATGTGTAGACAAGACAGATGATGAGCACTATTTAAAAGTAAATGAATAAATAAATAAATAAATAAATAAGGAGGTAATTCACCCATTCATCCTGCTTTGAGGACCTTGAAAATTCAACTAGAGCAGCCAACAGCTCAAAGGCTCTGACAGCCCTGGTGAAGATAGCCGCCAGCCATGGAAACCTAATCCGAGGGAGTTGTTTGTGCTTTGCGCTCTGCCTTCTGCGCTGCCCCCCCCCCAAAAAAAAGCTACTTGATCAAACAAACGGTCATTTATTTTCCTGGCGTCTCCATATTCTGACAAACTTCATTTACCATTTGGCTGCAACTGAATCATGGTGGCTGTTTTTCGCTCTCTCTTCGGCTCTACCCCCACCCCACCCACCCGGGCATTCTCTGTGGTCAAAGAATGTTTCGGTATTAGTGTTCAATACAGCAAATGTCAAGTAAACACTCGACACATTTCCTGAGCTATTTAAAGCACCCCAGCAATTATCTGCTCTAAAGTACTAAACTGTACGTTTTCTTCGTGGGTGCCAATCCCCGTAGTAATAGCTGTCAGGAAGCCGGCCTTGGAATATTCACACGCAGCTTGGAAATCAGCAGCACTCTCTCATGCTGCCTCTGCCAAGAGTTCCCTACTTTCCATATTTTTATGGCATGCTTTTGAGACAATGGACAGGCGGCAACAAAGTGTCATCTGTAGTTCTTTCTTTCTTTTCTTTTCTTTTTTTTTTTTTTCATAGTTAAAGCTTAATAGGCACATTGTCTCAACACATTTTTATTTTTTCCAGGCAAGAAGACAAGGGGAAATAGACACACTGAAATCTTCTTATTATACCACTACTTATTATTACAGACCCCAAACCATGACCGCTAAACACACCCACGTGAGAAAGCTCAAAATCATACAGCTGGAGCACACTCCTTTAATCCCAGCACTCAGGACGCAGAGGCAGGCAGAGTGAGTCCAAGGGCAGCCTGGACTACATAGCAGATCCAGGCAGGGCTACATCGTGAGACCCTGTCTTAAAAAAAAAAAAAAAAGAAGAAAAGACAGTTTGTGCATAAAGTGTGCTATGACGGCAGTTGATAAAAGACACACACTATATTTACGAACAGAAATGCAGACAGCACCAGAAAACCATAAGCCAGTCCAAGCATACACTTGTAAATTCGTACAAAAAATGTCTTGTGTAAATACAGATTTATATGCAGAAGACCTTATAGGCACCTGAACGTTCCGCTAGGATAGCCTTTGTCGTCCATTTAAATCCATGACATATCCTGGAACCAGAGAGATGGCTCAGCAAGTAAAGGCACTTCTCACAAGCCTGAGTGTTTGAGTTCAGTTCCTGGAACTCACTGGTTCCACGTCAAAACTGAAAACATCTCCTGATGCCCAAACTTGTACTGTGGCATCCAGGTATGTCTTCTCTCTCTCTCTCTCTCTCTCTCTCTCTCTCTCTCTCACCTCTCACCTCTCCGTCTCTTACACACACACACACACCTGTAAAACTAAAAGAGATCTATTAAATAATTTCACAATTATACGTAATATAAGAGCAACATAGTTCTAACTGGCAAGCCATTAAGACAGTTGTTTTAAAACAAAGCAAAACAAACAAACAAAAAAACCTTCTTATCAATAATAGCTTAGAGAATTATTCAAATATGTTCTCCAGCAAAATGGAAGAACTGTTGTTATTCTTGCCATGGCCAGAATCTATTTCAGTTCACACCACACACACACACACACACACACACACACACTGCTACTGCTGAATGACTGAACTGAAACATTAAGAGACAACAAGGCCGTGTTATCTTAACGTGCTCCATTCAAGGGTTTCTGATTGTGGTACGCGGCGCCCTCACACCGCTTATGAGAAAATACATGGCTATTTTAAGTCACACTATTAAAAAGCACATCTATGGAGCTAACGTTGGCGAATTATAACCTGACAAGCCTGCAGGAGTGCTGTCAGCACAGTCAACTTAAATAACACATCTCGCTTGGCCCCTTAGTCACAGGCTCCTCAGCAGCTCACCTTACCTGGAAGAAGACACAGGCCTTCGGCCAGGCGTAAGAATCTGTTGCCTGGCCCAGAATCTCCGGAGATGGTCACTGCAATCGTACTGAATATGACACTGGGGCATCTTCTTTGAGGTTCTAAAGCAGTGCTAACACTGTTCTCTTTTGTGTCGGATAATTGTGACAGGAGAGAGGGAAGATGGCAGAGGTCTGGCAGAACTCAGAGAAGACAGAAGGGAGAAGATGGCCCAGCAAGGCTGTACCTGTGTGTGTGTGTGTGTGTGTGTGTGTGTGTGTGTGTGTGTGTGTGTGAATCCCTAGTGCTAGAGATTCAGCCCAGGGCCCTGTGCATGCTAACCAGACAGCCTACCATTAAGCTGTGGCCTCAGCCCTTTACAGAGAGCGCCACACAGGCACACCAAGTTTTTGGTAAGTTAAAAACCTGGGTGGGGAGTCAAAATGAGTGCTTACAGAGTCACTTGTACATGGGCCCTTCTGTATACGCGATATTTAGTAAAAAGAATTTTCCAAGTGTCCTGCGTCGGTGAAGCCAAGGGATGAGGTATCGTTCATTACCAGCCTGGGGGCTGAGGTGGAGACAGGATAAGCTGAACCTCTATCCTGCTACTTACTTAGGAGTCTGTGACCTTGGGCAATCTACTAACCCAGTGACCTTATCTGTGAAGCGGTGATAATAACGAGTATGCGTAGGTTTACCATGAGGATTAAGTGATTAGTAGGGTGACTAACTCCTCCTAAATCCTCTGGCATGCTGGCTAGCCAGCATTATTAGAAACAACAACAACAAAAAGGTTCCCTGCACTGGGGTCTGGTTTGAGCATATCCGTGTCTTCCTGAGTTTGCAATCACAAACCCAGAAGGCAGACCTTTACTGACAATGTTTTCTTCAGTGAAAATAACAGCAGCCAAATTCTGCTCCTTCAAGCATAATTCTGTATGCACAGCTTAAGAATAAGCCACATGACCAGAAGAAAAAAAAAAGACAACAAAACTAGCAGTTCCATAATAAATGTGTGAAGAAAGCAAGCCAGCACCCACTCGTGTCTGGGGCAGGGACTCTCCTTAACATTTACACCAGTGATCTTGTGTAAGAGAGCAGAGATCTGCCACGAGGCATAACATAAGCACAAGTGAAAGTATGATGAGAATTACTCTAATGACACACAGCGGAGCACAGCTGTACTCCAGCACATGGGGAGCAGGACTAACATGAATGTAAGGCCAGCCAGGAAGACCCAGTGGGCCTGTGCCTCAAAATCAAAACAAGATAAACAAAAACAACCATTTTTATATCTATTCAGAGTTCACATAAAAATATAAATATCTGTATATACTGAGGTCTGATATCATACACGCGGGCAGAAAGTGCCGAATTGGAAATTTCATCTGTCTCTTTATGGTGGCTTGAAGGAGGGGCGCCCTCTATAGACTGGCGTATTTGAAAGCTTGCTTCCCTGTCAGGGCTGCTGTTCAGGAAGGCTGTGGAACCTTCAGGAGGCGGAGTCTTGCTGGAGGAAGTACATCACCGGGGGAAGGCTTTGAGGGTTCATAGGCTCACCCCACTTCCTGCTTGCTCTTTCTGTTTCTTGTCTGTGGGTGGAAATGTGATCAGCCAGCATCCTGCACCTTGGACATAGGCTGTTGGTTGTTTTTGTTGTTGTTGTTGTTGTTTAATTGCAGCTACAGAAAAGTAACTAATGTACTCTTGTTAAAAGTTGTCCCTTAAAAAAAAAAAGTTGTCCCTTAAATAACATTAAAAAAAAAAAGTTAAAGATTAAGTTGTTTGGAACTACAAGTCACACTTACAGAACATTGGTGTTCTATACCAACACAGTGCTTAATCAGCAGATTTACACGAAATTATACAGTCAGGTTGAATCTCAGCAAAGTTGAACAGAAATATTTTTTTTAAACTCATCTGAGTTGAGATATTATGAATGAAAACTACCTAAATAATCACAGTAGCATGGATACTTCAAACTCGAGAATGCATGGCTCTGTGAGCAATGAAACAGATCCAACTTATTCCTTGGTGATTAATTTCAATTCCAACAAGCAAGTTCAAGCCACGGCTCTTAATTTTAATGTTTGTTCTATTAACTCATAATGCTAGCTTATAATGCCAATAATCTGAGAAAATACGTATCTAATTTTTTCAGATCCAGAGGTGCAAGCATAAAGCTTTTTCTTTACTAATCCCTAATCTCCAGGTTTGAAATGTAGCCTAGTGGCAGACTGCTTGCCTGGCATCACGGAGACCCAGCAGCACCAAATAAATAAACACATAAATCCCAGTCTCTTTTCACTCTGCTTGTTGAGTATTAACTATTAGCTTAATGAAACAACTGTTCTGCAAAAAAGAAATCAACCTTAAAACAAGACTTCTCCAAGGATAGAGAATCACTCCAACAACAACAGAAATGCCAGACAGCAATAAACTTTATATCACATATTAATTTAAAGCTTATGACTAAACTAAATATTTTAAAGTAATGCTATAGCTATGGAACTGGCCAAAACTGGATGTATTTTATGCAACGCTGACCAGAAGTAAACCCAAGGAAAGTCCAAGTGGAAGGACTAAGTTCTCCAAACCAGTGGCTCACACGTCTACACTGAGGACGCACTGGGTTTGAGTCTGCCGTATACCCCAGGCATAAATATCATTCCCTGGGACCAGACACTTGTAATGTTCGACAGTTTAAATTGAAAGAATTTACCACCATTTCATGTCAATCACTACAGCTCCAGAAAGCTATTAGCAAAAGTAACTCGTGAGCGGAAACTCCAAAGACAGGAAGATTTCAAAGTCCCCCAGACTCTCAGTTAACGAGAGATGCTGGCAAAACCATTGCTCCTCCATAGAAAGGGCTAGAGAGATGGCTCATCATGTAAAATGCTGGCCTTGTGAACGTGAGGATAGGAGTTTGGCTCCCAGAATCCCAAGTTAAAAAAAGAAGAAAGAAAGAAAGAAAGAAAAAGCTGGGTATGAGGGTGCATACAGGCAGTGTCAGTGCTGGAAACAAGTGGGTCACAGAGGCGCCCGTGGGCCAGCCACTCCACTCCTCTTGGCGAGTTTGGGGCCAGTTAGAGACCCTGTCCCAAAAACAAGAAAGAAAGGGGATCAACAGGGGAAAGCAGGGTGCGTCTGGCTCATGCCTATAACCCCAGCACTCAGGAGGTGGAAGCAGGAGGGGGGCCACCAGTTTGAGGCCAGCCTGGACTACATGCTGAGGGTCTGTTTCAAAATGCTTGCACTTGTTTTCCTTCACACACATACACACACACACACTCACGCACTCAGGCAAATGCATACACGCTAGATTAGCTGACAGTCAAACAGCATTCAGGCAAAGGAATTACACACAGACACTCCCGCACCACGGAGAGCCAATCTGATGTTATTTAAATATCACGAACTATTTCCCTAACCACGCGCAGATGTAACTACAGCCCCTTCTGCCAAGTGCCTAGCTCAGAAACTTCGCTCTATTTTTAATTATTTGGTTCAGAGGACCCGTTTGTGATTAACTCCTGTGATGGATGGCTAAGCAGGTCTGGTTCCTGACCCACAGCAAAGAACACACAGAGAAGCTTAATCATTTTTTAAATACCGAGAGTGACATTGTAAACCATGTGTAGGGGACAACTGATTTCTCAATGACTTGCTCGCAGTGGTTGCAGCCAGAAGCTGTGAAGTACATCAGGAGAATGGAGAACTCTTAAGCGTTCTTGAGGAAGGGACAGCAAAATGAACTTCTTACTGACTAGATTTTCCTCCATGGAAATAAAGGGACAAGAAATAGGAAGAAATGTATGGTGCTGTAAGGACTGATCTCAGCATGGGCAGTTTGGGCTTGGACAGGGAGCAGGGCCCTGAAGAGAATGCCAACAATTTAAGCCTACAAAACTGACCCAGATGCGATGAGAAGTTGACCGGGAAATTCAAAGCCTTGCACTTAGAGCAAGATGCATTCCTGGAGCAGGAGCTTAGAGCAGCAATGGCCTGGCACCGAGACAAAAGAGATGGCCAAGGTAGAAATAATGGGCAAATGGAAACTTTTCTATTGCATGGGGATTGATTTTTAAGTTTTTATATTTATTATGTGTGGGGGAATGGGAATGCCTTCACATACGTGGTGAAGGTCAAGACGGGAACTTTGAGGAGTTGGTTTTCTCCTTCCACTTTTGCACGGATCCCAGAAAGCTAACTGGGCATTCCAGGCCTGAGCAGAAGCCCTTTAGCCACTGAGCCATCTCACCAGCTCTAGGTATGAACTTGTGTGTTGTGTTTTATGTTGTGGGATAAGGTATCACTCTACAGTCTAGGCTGCCTTGGAACTCGCCACCTAGGTGAGCTTGCTTCCTGCCTCATCCTCCCAAGTGCTGGGATTACAAGCATGAGCCACCATGCCCAGCAAATCTGCTTAAAAAAAAAAAAAAAAAAAAAAAGTCTGTAGACCAGGACAATAGGATCATGAGTTCTAGGCTAACCTGGATTATATGAGGCCATGTCTCAAAATGACATCAAAAGAATGGGAGAATGAATGATAAGAAAATATTTCCAAAATGAGAAAAATCACAAACCAAAGAGTAAATTAACACAAGGAAAAGAACTGAAATTAAATGTAAGACGTGCAGCCAAGAGCCTAGGAATTAGAATACGAATAAAACCTACCAGACATCATTGCTGCAGCAGCTTGGCCAACAACCCGAGATAACTTAAGCTCTCCTGTATGTATGCCCTCAGCCTCCAGGAGAAGCCTGAGCATCAAGAACCGCAGGCCACAGAGTGCTGGGAGCTTCCGGGAGTGATAGTTAATAACAGCGATTACACCTGCATCAAGTCCCAGGCCGATGCCAGAGGATCTGGGCTTCCACATCCCAACCCAGAACAACACATTGTCAGCTGCTGGGATGGAAGGTGGGGGCCCACTCAGAACTCGGGGTTCAGAGAGCTCCTGCTTCTAAAGTGCAAGCCCATCCACCATGAGAACTGGCTGCCAACCCTCTGCGGGCTCTGTCAGCATGGAAAAGTCACATTTGTGGGCAATTATGAAAGTTCCACAATTGGAAACAATTCCGGATGCCATCATGAGAAAAAAAAAAATAAGAAGGTAATCTGCTGCAGAAAAACCAAAATAAAGTCGACTTCTATGATTATACATATATAGGAATATATATTCATATTCGTCCCTTATTATGCAAATAGGTGAAGTACAAATAAAAATGTGCGTTGGCAAGAGATTAGAATTTTGTTTTAAAAAAAGATTTCTACACTTTGGAAAAAAAAAAGCACATCTACAACTGAATTATAACTGCAAATGGTTTCATATTACCAACTGTATCATTACTGTGGGCTCCGGCTGGGGCTTAGAAATATTTGTATTTCACTTCAGAAATGTTTCTATCTGCTGTAGCAGAAGCCAGCGTGATGCGATTTGACCTGTGTCTTTGTCCATAAAACAATCCTCTCAGATATGTAAACAGGGATTTGATTTTCTTTAAATCAAAGAAAGCCAAAAATACAGTTGTCAGAACATAGCGTCTTTTTCTGTGGGATCCTCTAGTTAAATGAAAGCCATTCAAGTTCCATCAACTGCTGTCTCCATTCTCAGCACACAGCAGATTTATATTTCAGAAGGTTTTGACCGAGAACAAAATGTAGCTGAAATGTCTCTGCCATTCCTTTTGTCCTACAGAACATTCCATGGCTGAACTCCTGACAAGGGGCATGGGTTTGTCAGCTTCTATTGCATTGCTCCAGTCTAGCCTGTCTCTGCTGCAGATTTCCAGTTTTGACCCTTTCCTGCCAAGACAGAAACAGACACCTTTTGGATGTGTTGCAAATTGTCATCAAGAGAAATGAAACCTATTGATTTTATTCTATGCCACCGTTAAGCCTCCAAGGTTTTAAAAATAAGCCAATAAGCCCTGTGGTTTAATTCAGTGATGATAGGACATTTTTAAAAAGGAAATACATATATGTTTATATAAAAAGACAGAAATCCAGCAAGAGAGAGAGTTCTTCCAACAGTCCACACATGTCTATGCCAAACCAATCACTGGTGTATTTGAAAGCTCAGGTGAAAGGCAGGCCAGAACCAGCATGAACAAGTCTGTGCAAGATGAATTTAGCCTCAACTCCAGGTTATGCTGCCAGGCAAATGCCAACATAGAAAGAGTGGGTGCATGCACTGTGTCTAGCAAAAGAATGGATAGCATTGACACAAACAGTCCCCAAGAGCTCAAGAAAGATGTAAAGTCCTCGGGGAGACAGAGGACAAGCAATGTGACATTCAGCTGTGGGTCTGGCCATCAGTGACTAAGCCTAGCTCAAAATGAGTGGGAGGCCAACTCCAGACAATGGGATGGTTAACACACTGGCTGACAGGGATGATGTCCAAGGGGAGGTCTCTGAAGATGGGTGTCATCCATTAGGGTGGCCCAGAATAAAAATGGGGACCCATTATGCTTCCTGGCCGGTTCACTAAAGACAGCCAATCCTGAGCACTCCCAACAAAGGTCTTGGGAGAGGGGCCACCAAGTGAAGGCCTCAAGCATTTTCTGGAACACGGTGGAGAAGAACATTCTTAGCTACTCCATCACCAAGTAAAGCATGCTGCGATGACAAATCACCTTGACTTCTGCAGGGGTCAAAAGACCGTAAAGGTAGTAGGGGTGGCAAACAGAAGTGAATCCGATGCTAGGGGTGCTGCACCTGGCAGCACGGTAGCCCGCCCCTAGATGACTTCTGCAAAGAGAGGGGAGACTGTGGACTGTGTCACTGTTCTGACAACACGCCCTAGGGTTACTGAGATGGACAGCGATTAACCACAAGATGCTGTCAATACATAATCACTACAGAAGCAATTCATGCTCCTGAAGATTTTCCTGCCTTCCACAGGCTTTCTCCTGCCCAGCAAGCACCAGGCAGATTCATGGGCAGCTAGACAGGCTTCTGCTAACTTCTCCTGTAACGACCAAGGGAGAAACAGTAGGAAAGTACATCCTCCCGCCCACCCAGGAAGGGACTTCTCAGATTTCAGGATTCCAAACGGAAGATCAATTTGAATTCCTGGTGTTTCTAACCTTGCTGGCGGGGATGGCACTAAAGAGAGACTGCTCAGCCATAAAAGTATCGCGGCTGTAAAAGGAGACCCTTTCTCCCTCCTCCTCAATCCATCAAGTGGAGGCTGGGCACTCCCAACACATCTAACATCTAAAGGAACAAAGCAGTGTTCCAGGACTGGAGGGAAACTCAGTGGTTTGAAGTGCTCACGGTTCTTGCAGAAAACTGGAGTTCAGTTCCCAGTACCCATGTTGAGGGGCTCAGTTACCAGTAACTCCAGCTGCAGGGAATTCAAAACCCTCTTCTGGCTTCCATAGGCACCTGCATGTACATGAACACACATGCAAAGTCACACACACACACAATCTTTTTTTTTTTTTCAGACGTCCCGGGGGCAGCAAAGGGTCCCTCAATTCAAGAGGGTGACTTCTAGAATTACTTCTTCATTTTACCAGGTTCATCTTCAAACTGGACCAACTTTATGAGACACAGACATGTCCTTTGGTTTTATGAATTCAGAGGCTCACCTGCATAAGGCCCAGGGGGATCTTGGTTGAACTGGGAGTTGGAGGAAAGAGAGAGACTACAAGACAGAAAACCCGGCCTAGAGAGCTAACCATCTAGTCACTTACTGCATGAATTATTTTCTTTCCTTGCTGTAACCAATGTCTGACAAGAAACAGCTCAGGGGGGAAGAGGGGCTTATTTTTGCTCACATCTGAGGGGAAGTGAAGGCACGACAGCACGGAGGGCTCTGGGCTGTGGCAGCAGAGGCAGGAGGCCGCTTGCTCACCTGTAGGTGGGTCAGGCCCAGAGAGGATATGAAGCCCTGTGGTGGCTTCCTCTTTTGTGCCTTTGTTGTCAGCCAAAGAACTATCCTGTAGGATGGTGCCACTTGTATCCCATGTGGGTCCTTCCTCTTTGTAGAATACTCTCTGGAGACTCCCAGAACCACCTCCTAAGGGATTCCAGATCCAGTCACGTGACAAGGGAAGCGGCCTGTCACCACCACTGGAGCTCCAACCAGTGTCAGAACTACTAGGTTCTGTTGTTATTGTTGATCTTTTAGATAATGGCTATATTCCGCACTCCAGGAGTCATGCTGACTCTTCACTGGAGCAATTTATCCATAGTTCTTGAATTCACGTGACATACTGTAATCAAGGTAGGCAGAACCCATGACACACCAGCCACCCTGAACGGGGTGCATGGCTGTGGTTTCTAAGGCTGGAATCACTAAATAAGAATGTATGAGCAAAGTACCACCGAGAGATAAAGGCAGCCCTGACTCGTTCTACAAGAAAAGCAGGAAGCAGAGAGGACTTCCATGCCACTTTCAAGCCTTTGAAGACCCTGGACATTTAAAATGGGAAATTTTAACAGTAATAATAATGATGATGATGGTGAAGAAATAATTTTGTAAGACTTTACAGCAAAGAGTTACCATTCAGAACATCAGTCAGAAGAAACTTCAAGATCAGCCAGGGTACATGATGCTCTCTGCTCACAGCACAGCAAATAGCTGTTCATCCTTCCTTTCCAAAGACTGACAGCCATCCTCTCAGGCTCAACTAGGGTATGAACTATGACCCCCTAGGGTTTGGTCTGGAGCAGGTGACAGAGGTTTTGGTCTGGAGAGGCCCACATTTCAAGCTCACATTCAGAAACATGTTTTCTGTCATGGCAACGGTACTCCCAGATCACATCTGCCTATGTTAATATGTAGGGCAACTCAAATAGATCTACAATGTGCCAGGAGGGGAAAGGGTGTCTTTCTTCTTTTGTATGTTTATTCGGATTGTTAAAAATAGCACTGTTCATCTGGGTGGGTCCCAGATGGAAAAAGAACGCAACCCGCCCCTTCTGAACAGTGGAGGACAGGGTAGAGGGATGTAGAGGCTTAGGGGAGAGCAGAGCAGCCGAAATAAAACACCACCGTGGGGCTGAGACATCATTTCCACATTTCCTTCAGACTCCACATAGAGCAAAGCTGTAGGGAAGGAGATGTTTTTAAGTTAATCCCTTTGACAATGTCATGCATGTGTATGAGGCATTTGGTTATATTCCTCTCTTACTCCCAGTGACCCCCTTCCTTCCTCTCAACAATCCCCCTCTACTTTCATGTCTTTTGTTTTGATTTTTGACCCATGGAGCAGAGGTTATTTACCAGTGTCTTCATCACTGCAGAATTTGACTGCCTTCCCCCGGAAGTCAATAACGTCCTCCTCAGGGATGGGTGGAGCCTCATAAGCCACTCCCCAATAATTTCATGAAGAGCCAAAAAAAATTTTTTTACATAGTTTTTGGTTGTGTTTGTTGTTTCTGAGATAGGGTCTTCCTGTGTGAGCCAGGTCTGGCCTCAAACTCACAGTCCTCCTGCACCAACTTTCAGAGTGCTGGAACTGTGAACACATACCACTACACCTGACATGGTGTCTAAATTAAGAACGGAATTATCCTTTTTTCTGTCGACACAGTAATTATATGCTTCTCTTTTGAAGTTGTAAACATAAGAAGGACAAAACTGAGCTGAACCTTAAACTTCTGGTTTTGAGATAAGGTCTCACTCCGTAGCCCAGGCTGGCCAGGAACTCAAGCAATCCTCCTGCCTCAGCCTCCTGCAGGCTAGGAATGCAGGCATGAATCACTGCCTGGCTTCTGAAAAGACTCGAGTCAGGCACCAAAGATGCAGCGACGGCAGGAAGGCTTCCTATGCAGGTCTCTAGGTGAGGGGCATCTCCCAAAAGAACTGTCTATGGATGTATGCTTCTCAATGCCCTGGTTAAGCAACCCCGGAGGTTTCAGGGCTAGACTGTCCCCGAGGTGGTAAGAGAACTCAGAACGACTTTCACCCAGATTTCCTTCTGCCCCAGATGGAATCTCCCAGATTAGAACAAGATAGGGCAGCATGTGGTTCCCTGTGTGGCTGTGTACTAGGTTTTGGTTCTGGGATCAAGATCCCATTTCCATCTGACCCCTAGAAACGGACACCATCTACCTGCCAAAGGTGTCTTTAGCTGCCCC
The DNA here is from genome assembly GCF_030254825.1 of Meriones unguiculatus. NCBI lineage: Eukaryota > Metazoa > Chordata > Mammalia > Rodentia > Muridae > Meriones > Meriones unguiculatus. The sequence goes on from NC_083366.1 coordinate 61,004,776, forward strand.
AACAGTGCATCTCCTAGACAAAGCCATGTGCAAGACAGAGGAGGTGGCAGGGTCACCCAGTGGAAGCGGCCCGGTTGCCTTCAGCTCATTCCTCTACCCCCTCAGTCTCATTCCTGACGAGTCTTGTCACGTAGAGTCCTGCCTCACTATCCCCAGCTCCGTTACGTGGCTCACCGTTCCACACTCTATTTCATCCAGGCCTGGGCCACCTAACCCACAACTGTAGACATTCTCCCTTCCAGGTAAACGTAAGCCCCTGTGTTCACCGAAGCCGGGAAATGGGAGTCCTCGGAGCGTGTAAGGAAGACTGAGCAAGACCAGGGAAGTGACGTTAAGACACCCGAACCCCACTTAACATCCATTCAGTCCTCCAACACAACAGCTGTGCCTTTATGAATCACCATGAAGCCGCAACTCAACAGGAATTCCTTTCCAACACAAAGACAGTTTTAGACATTCAAAAAGTTCCTTTCCCTGGGTTGACTATGTAGTACTGATAAGACTCAAACACTGAGCAAACCTAGCATTCTATTGCAGGGACGTTTTCATTCCAGAAGATTCTCCACTGAGCCCTTCCTCATCCATCTTTTCTCTTCAACACAGCCTCCTCGCATTTTCTTATTACTTTTGTCACCCACTGTCATAATGGCCAATGTTGCTCTCACAGATGCCGTCATCTCTACTGTGGCCCCATCACAGTTAACAGGGATGCGGATCATAATTCTGTTACCCTGGTCCATGTAAAGAGAAACAAAGGAGTGCTGGTCCTAAGGAATGGGGTACAATAAGTTTAAGATCTTGAACACAAACAATACTCAGGGGACAGCACTCAGTGACTGAAACAGCGCTACATGAGTGACCCAGATGGAATGAAAAAGAACATCCCCAGCCAGGGAGCCAGATCAGAGACACTGAGCTTCATTCTGTGGCTGAATAAGCTAGACCAGGAGATGGGGAGGGCGTCAGCAAACAGAGATGTAAACAGATGCCTAATGTTCAGAAATGTTTGGAGAGGAAAATGCTTTGGACCAGGAGAAGAGTGTGTGCACTCAGTCATGTTAGCACATACATGACTGAAGTCCTAGCACTGGGGAGGCTGGGAGAAGAGGATTACAAGAGCTAAAGGTCAGCAGCCGGGAGTATACAGAACAATCCTATTTCAGAACAACCCCATCCACTTTGTTGGGGAGAAAAGCACAGTTTGTAGCATGTGCATCATTCCCCATCTGTACACCTGACCCTCTGTATCCACAACTACATTCAAGAACAACCCGAGCTCTGGGATTTGTCTCAAACAACAGGAAGAAAAATGTCTAATATCTGTCTACAAAGTCCATTCAGTAGGCATGTCCCATGTCAAACCATCCAAGCCTGGCTAAGCCATAAGCCCAAATTCAGAAACTTACTTTCCCCTTGAACTTGATACCCGGGAGACTGTTGCCAACCTTTCCGGCCAGAGAGCCATCTCCAAGAGAATGACACCCCGTGTGGAGAGAGAAAGGCTCCATGCTTCCAGTTCCAGTATGGACGGAAGTCAACCCAAGCTGTCTGTCCTTCAGGCTGGTGGGGAGCTGAGTCCAACCATGCAGGTTGAGTCTCCAGCCAATCAGGATCTTGGACAACTGTTACACTTTTGACATTTCTGCCTCATCCCTTGAGGCTCAAGTGAGGGAGGAGGCCGGACATACTTCCACCCACATTCTCAAGACAGGAAACACATAGGTCAAGAACAGAGAGCAGGGGGACCCAGGGCAGAGCAGAAGAAATGTGACAGCCCAGGATGGGGATGGCGGCCTAGAGTGAGGAAGAGTCATGAGGGCAGAGCAGATGGGAGGAGAAGCAAAAGGGGGGGAGCTTTGGGAGGTATACAGCAGGGGGACTTTAACAACAGGACATTCCCAAGAGAAACCATAGGAAGGGAGAGAGTATTAGAATATTATTCCTAGAAAAGCCTGATCACTGGCTGGCCTGTGCAGAACCCAGATGCCCCTCCTATTTTGTCTTCCTTTCTTCCAAGTGGACCCACAGTAGAAACCCAAGAAATGAACAGCCCATCATATCTAAAACTCGGAACTTCCACGCAACAGCAAAGTACTGTCAGGGGCTGTAGGTGTGGCTCAGTGGTTAGGACTGTGCATCTGAGTTTGGTTCCCAGGACCCAGTTCAGGTGACAGAACCCCCTGTACCTCCAGCTCCAGAGGCTGCTAAGCTTTCCTCAAGAAGCTACCTGTACTCACACATGGATATGCATGCATTAAGCATAACTAATTTCTAAAACATATGTGAAAAAGCACTGCCCCTGACATTCAAAAATAGGGGTGTGTGATAGATATAGTAAGACCTGTCACAAAAGAGTAATATCTAGAACACAGGAAGGGCTTGTCTTTGCAGATTATCACACACAGAGCCTCTCTGCTAGGTGTGAGAAGCACAATTAGTAAGCAAACACAGAGATGTGTTGTCTGGAGTTGGATCAAAGCAATGCAAATCTGAAAACCCAGGGGCCAGGTAAGCTCGCCAAAGGAGTAAGATGGATGAATCTCGTGCTTTGAATCAGGCTGAAGCAAGACTCCTCTCTCCAGCATTAGTACTAGCCGGAAAACAGGAGGCCTTTTTGAAAGCAGTTCAGGACAAACCCCTTCTCACTCCTGTTCAGCCTCCTCATCTGTACCCGGAGCAAAAACTACTTCTAAGGGCAAAGATACTCATCATAACTTCGTCTTAAGAAACAATAGAAAGAGACCAAGCAGCCAAATGATGTGCAATCTCACACAGAACTATCTAATAGACTGTAGCATATTCCAGGAGAGGATAATCTCATAGTCTAGGTAGCAAGTCTTTACCGCAAACAGGAAAAGCCAGATGGAATGAGGAAGAGAAGAAGAAGGGGGAAAAAAAGGATACATCTTAATTTGTCAAAATCTAGAAGACAAGGAGTGGTGGATGGGATGGCTCAGCAGGTAAGGTGCTTGCTGGCAAGCCTTAGGATCTGAGTTTGATCCCCTAGGACCCACATGGTGAAAGAAGAAAGCCTTCTCCTGTGAGTTGTCCTCAGACCTACACACACACACACACACACACACACACACACACACACACTGTACTGCACTGCACCCAAAATAAATAAACAAGATGAACATGGCTTAAGGACTTGAATGGAGATCAACAAAAGTGCCAGGATGGCACCACATCCACCCAAAGGCTGTGTTCCACCCCTCAGTGGGTGGCACTTATTCTTCCACAGAGCAGCCCCACCTGCTGTTGTCATCACTCCCAAACAAGGGAAGTGAATCTGGTCCTCCCAAATGTCAAAGATCCAATGAGGATTCACACCCCATCCTCAAAGACCCAAAAGGCATCCGTTCACCTCTGAAACACACCCTTGTCTTCGTTCTTTCCTCACCTCTAAAATGCTGTGCTTTCACCTTCTTTTTATGGGTTTGTTTTGATAATTGTGAGGTTCTGCCCCCCGAGGTGATAGGGCCAGGGCATGTGTACTGGTTGGTTTTTATGTCAACTTGGCACAAGCTAAAGTCATTTAGGAAGAGGACTCTTCAACTGAGAAAATGTTGCCCGCAGATTGCCTGGTGGTACATTTTCTTGGCTGGTGATTGATGAGGGAGGACCCAGCTCACTGCATGTGGTGCCACTCCTGGGCTAGTGGTCTCGGGTGCTAAAAAGAAAAACAAACAAACAAACAAACAAACAACAGGCTGAGGAAACCATGGGGAACAGGCCAGTAAGGATCAATCCTCCATGGTCTCCATTTCGGTTCCTGCCTCCAGGTTCCTGCCTTGAATTCCTCCCCTGACTCCTCCTCGTAATAGAGTGTGTGACCTGAGAGCTAGAAGTGAAATAAACCCTTTCTTCCCTCCCCATGTGTTTCATCATAGCAAAAGAAGCCCTCAGTAAGACATTATGTTTTTCATAACGAGACAGTCATTTTCTTCCCCGTTCAACAGATGAGGAAGTTGTGGATCAAGGATTTTTAAGAGTTGTGGGCAGGGCCACACCACCATGGAGCTCCAGTCAGAATCCAAAAACTCAGCTTCCACTCCCGGGGAGGTGGGTGTTCAAAGAGCATCCGAGGGCCACCTCTTCCATTTGCACTCGCCTGCCTAAAGAAACTATTAATTGCAACACATCTAGAGGCATTGGCATGAGCTGCTTATAAATGAACTAAACAGACGAGGTTGCATTGCACTTGCTAATCGGAAGAGTCAAGGCAATAGAGCAAAAGAGTTACCTGGAGACTCCCACCTGTACCTGGAGGTAAAACCAAATGGCATCAGAAAGATGTCTGCTCACAAATGAAAAGCAGGGTATGGCCCTAGATACTGCTGCAGAGATCTGAGCTCTGTGTACCTCTTGCAAGAAATAATGCCACAATTGGCTGGAAGACTTCTTCAAATAATAACACATTCCACCTCTAGAGAGGGTTCTTGTTTGGGGCATGGTAGCAAGAACAGTTAAAAAAAAAAGGCACAGGAAGCTATTGCAGTATGAAGCTAATATAGACGTGGTGATAAATGACTGTCGGTACCACTTATGACTTACTCTCTAAATAATGACATAATAATAGCTAAAATATAAACCCTAATTAAATACCAAACCTAACAAAGTCAAACAACAGCAAATGATGTTTGACAGAAGCAAAGGTCTGAGGGGAGGTGAGAGGAGGAATTATAATAAAATCACAGAACTTGGCTGGGGAGGGAGAGATGGCTCAGGCAGTAAAGTGCCTGATGCATGAGCTTGAGGACCTACATTTGGGTTCATCACCCACATAAACAAACAAACAAACAACAAAACTGTACATTGTGCTGTAACTCTAGAGCTGAGTGGGGGGAGGGGGCGTTAACGCAGGAAGATCCCCCAAAGTTTGCTGGCCAGCCAGGCAAGGGACTCTGTCTCCCAGATTAAGATGGAAAGCCAAACAAAAAGACACACAATGTTGACCTCCAGCCTCCACACACACAAAGTCACAGAATTATACAATGTCAGCAAGAGAAGAAGCCCATGCTATCGTTTATTCCAGTTTCTCATAGACGGGTAAACTGAGGACGAACAAGGTTTAACGTGCCTCTAGTCTAGCAACAAGGCAAGAGCGAGACGGGGTCTCCAGGCCAGCAGCCAAACAGATTTCTCCCGACCACCCCTCATTCCGAGGTGTGTTGGAAAGCTATTCCACTCCAAGTCGTATTTTTAAAACAGCATTAAACATTCTATAAATATTAAATTCCTTTTTTAATAATTTTCTAATGCACAGGGGCATATTTGAAGAAAGGGGGCCTGGTTTTGATTCCGTCTGGAAAACAGAACACTGCTCGGAGGTTAACCTAGTATTGAGTGAAATATTAACAGGCCATATAATGGTTTCAGTGTTTCTTCAGGAAAGCCAAACAGAATTCGCAAAGCATGTCCCCCGGGGCCCTCCGTGCTGGTGTTTCTGGAGCTCACAGTTAACTCCACCGTCTACCCCACAAGCCCATCACTGTTAAGCAACTCATGAGCAAATAAAGAGGAAATTACCGAAGGGGATTTGCCAAGCAATTAGTCGTCTGAAGCAGATGACATACAACTGTTCTGGGGAGGAGCTTCCCAGCTAGTCATATGTCAGACTCAGAGCCTAGTGATCGGCAAATAAAAACGCTCGGTGCACAGTTACAGCTGTGATGGAAGCTGGAGCCACCAGCCAAGCTCAACGGTGGTCTATCTCAGGGCCCTTCTTACCCTGCGTGTTTGTAAAGGGAAAGGCACTGCCGCTGGAGGAAAAAGAAACGCGTGGCAAATTTCACCCAATATCCAAAAGCCAATCAGGCTGCCTACCTGGACATCACCTGGACACAAACTAGCGAAGATTGGCCGGCTGGTCCAGGGAAGGAGAGCACAGGCCAGGCTCGGAAAGGCGATAGCGTGAAGGTCCGTGAACCCTGCTACACGTGTAGGCACCCAGCTACAACTGACAGTCCCTGGCCGCACGTCTTTGTCCTCAGAGTGTGCCCCGAGCGACACCCCACCACCTATTGCACTGGAGAGATAAATCGCTCCTCCTATCTGCCAAGTCGTGCAAGCTGAGCAGTGACCCCGTGAGGCTCTCGGGAGGCAAAAGTTCAGCAGCTCCCTGGGACAACATCTGGAGCCAACTTGAGCCAATTCCCTAGAGAAGATAAGCACAGTGCCACGGTCATCGTTTTTTTCAATTAATGATTATCGAAAGCGCGTAGGCATCTCAGGGCCGAGTGGGGAAGTAAAGGAAGAAACCCTTCACAGACAGCCTGAATTGGGCGCTCGAGGGCATCTCCACGCAGAGGGCCAGGCATGGAAATGGGAAGCTGGTGGTCTCACAGTGGTCCCCTGGTCTTAGTTTCCGAGCATTTGCTGTGTCTGAGCTACAGCTCATTTATCTTTCTTGGCAGTCTTTGTCTTCTGTGTCTAACTGTAACCTTCTCCATACAGCAAGGGCTCGGGGCTTGAGCATGGTTCAGAGCTGTAGTTACCAGTCCGAGCTGAGATCACTTAACTCCTGGCAAAAGCGGGCAAGTCACTTACCCTCTGTCATGCCACAAGCTTCTACACCCACAGCACGGTTAGAACAAGGGTGTCTGGCAGGTAAGAGTGCAATAGAGATTGAATGGCTTCATGTTCAAAAAAACAGCGACGCTAAACTACCTATCCCTGTTTTCCTGTTAAGGTCTCATCTTGCATTCTGGATGCTCATGAAAGGCTTCCAGGCAGGCTGAGGGGACAGTTCCATTAGTAAAGCGCTCAGCTGCAAGTGTGAGGACCTCAGCTTGACTCCCCGGAATCCCGGGTGAAAAAGCCAGGTGTGGTGGCACACCCTTGCAATCCCAACACTGGGAGGCGGCAACAGAAAGATTCCTGGGGCTTGCTGACCGGCTAGCCTCACTGACGAGAGAGAGGCCCTGTCTCCATGACCAACATGGACGGCACCCGAGGAAGGACATCCAGGGCTGACAACTACATACGTGTGCACCTGAACACACCCAGAGACACGCGCAGAACTTCTTGCTTTTCACACTGTTGTTTTTGTATTTAACGTGTTTGTTCTTTCCTAGCCACTTGAGGGCAATACCGACAATGCGTGTAAACAACTCAAACAAAAGCAAAACCAAAGAAAGGCATTAAACAACCCTCAGGCTTCCCCGAAATTTCATGTAAACAGACTGCTCATCCACACAAAGATAACTTCCACCCATCCCGGCACTGAGTTCCATGGACTCTTAGACTAACTTTTCCCCAGAACCACAGATTAACAATAATATCTATGTATTTGCAATAGAATCTTAAGTAGCCCAAGCTTGCTCAAACTTACTGTGTATCTGAGGCTGGCCTTGAACTCCTGATCTGCCCGCTTCCGGCTCCTAAGTGCTAGGACTACAGGAATGCACAATCATGTTCAGCTCAGTTCTAGATTTCTTTATCATCTTCTACAGGGTATTAATTGGGAAGCTAATTTGTTACTGTATCTGGCAATCTTAGGATTTTCATACATAAAATTCATGTCTGTCTATCTCTTTATATATATATATATTTTTTTTTTCCTCGCATTTAAAAGACCCTACAGAAAAGCTCTGGAAAATCCTCAAACGTTATGAAGCGCACCCTCACTAATATGGTTTATCCTAAGTACAGTAACTGAATTGCCACAAATGAACAATGGCTAAGTTGTTAAGTGGATGATACAATGAGATTCACGCCTGTCACCTGAGAAGAATCAATCAACGGTAGGAAAGATCAAAGAAATGCTGGAATTGTTGCTAATAGGTACAGGGCACCATCGAAAGTCTTAAAAAAAAAGCTGCTCAGAGGAAAGTAAAAGCAGCATTTGTGAAAAGAGACGCTGCATGGGCTGAGTGTCAAAAGCAGCATTCGTTTTTTCATACACACGCATATTAGAGCTAGCTAAAATTAGCTCCGGTTCCGATTTTATAAAGGAATAACTGTTGCAACAAGATTTCATGGCACTGAGTTGAACACAGGATTCCTGGGGTCCCAAAGCTCTAACAGAGCCCCCCACTCTACTCTTCACTGCTGTACCATGCCAGTCCCTCCTGCCACCCCTGCTTGTGAGAAACTGGCAAACAAAGGCTGCGCTACACCACCCCCTCACTGCCTCTCACCTTCTCCCCTATGCATCCAACACCAGCTCCCGCATCCTTAGCATCAGTCATGGCTTTTGTGTGAACACCCTTTCGCCAGGCCCAAGACCGGAAGACCAAGTTCCAAAACCTTTTTTATTTATATCAGCGATGCTTCAAACTGCTCTCTGGACTGACTTCTCAGTGTTTCCCATACCCCCACCAGTCTCCCTGACTTCTGAAACTCACAAGCCCCCCCCCTTCAGCCATAGCTGCCCAGCCTACATACGGCATACAAGCAAGCATCTGCTTGTCGTCCCGGCCACTTGCAAGACTTTGCTCTGCCTCTCTCCATCTCTTCCCACAGAAGTGCAATCCAGCCTTCAAAGAGCAAATCACATGATCCTCCTCCTCACAGTCTTTCCTGAACTCCCACCACCTATCTGAATTCCTTCCGGGTCAGAATGTACCCCCCAGTAAGTACAACCCAACCCTTTCAGCTTTGTTAGCTACTTCAGCGCATTCCTTCTTTCCCTTGCCTGGTCACGAAGAATGGATAATCTCCGGTAGCTCTTACTCACTTTCATGTCCACAGCACCATGAAGTAGTTAAAAAAAAATACACAACGAATATATGAATGAATCACTTCTTTACATAGATAGTAGCTGTGAATAAGTTAGGTCATAACTTGCTTAGCTGTATCATATTTATAAAACAACAAGAGCCAGAAATAATAACCCAGACTTTCATTTAACAGAGTAACTCGAAAATGCCAGAGTACAGCATGATACTCTCTCCCTGCCCACATGGAGCCATCAGCTGTGAGGACCATAATGAGGCCATTATGTATGCAAAATGTTTAGATAATGCATAGACGCTTCTTTCCGATGCAATCACCGAAAATATCAACGGCCTAATGTTCAAGGTGACACTGCACTATTTTGTCACTGAGGCCGTGAGTGTCCGCATGACAGTTAGACTTGTCTGCGACGCGAGAAACCCCTGCATCTCAAGAGGGAAAGCAACAGGAAGACACCCCAGCCTGCCCACTGGCAGACACCTGCAGACCTTAGGAGGCTTCCCCTTGCAGCAACTAGAGGGCATTCTCCTCTCTACAGCAGCGCCTCTCAGCCTTCCTAAAGCTGTGACCCTTTAAGGCTGTTCCTCATGCTGTGGTGACCCCAAACCATAAAACTGTTTCATTGCTACTTCGTAACTGCAATGTTGCTATGTTGAGAATCACAGTGTAAACATCTGTGTTTTCTGATGGTCTTAGGTGACCCCTGTGGAAAAGGTCATTCGACCCCTAAAGGGGGTCGTAACCCACAGGTTGAGAAACACTGACTTAGAGGGAGTCAGTGTTTTCAAATCCACAGCCAATAAAATATAAAGAACCTATTTGCATAATGCAAAATTCAAAAGCAATGCTGTGGTGTGGTAACTCTCTCCATCTGCTGCTTTTCCCCACAGAGGTCTCTTAGATTCTTTCCTTTCTTTCTGTCTTGGGAATTGAACCCAAGGCTTCACACATGCTAGGTAAATGCTCTTCCATTGAGCTACAGTCCCAGACTTCTAGCTACTCTTTCTAAGGCTTAGACATAACTCTTAATCAGGCCTTTTTCCTTTTTTTTTAATTTTTATTCAAACTGCAAATGATTCCATTTAGGCATGCTATCCATCAGTTTATCTTGCTGCATTGCAAAAAAAAAAAAAATGTATTCTATCACAGGAAGACTTAACATAACTTCAGGATTTAAAATTCAGAAAAAGAAATAGAGCACTTATTGGCTTTGTAGAGCCACAATGGCCTACAGGGTTGGTCCAAAGACCAAGGTCTAGGTATATTTACTTGTTCCTAGTCATGTATGGTCCAGGAGCAGCCATGGAAAAACAAGACCATTACAATCATCCTGTCTAGAGATAAGCTGTGTGCTAACAGTGATAGCTTATGTGAGCAGGCCAAAAGCCACACACATACATTTTTATTTCATCTTCACAGTAGCACTCTTTTGTTCCCATCATCTATGAGGAAACTGAGGCACAAACAGGATCCAAACAGAATGTGCATGATCGGAGTAGCATCTTCAGACTTGAAGTCCAGACATTCTAGCTAGTGTCAGCGGCCATGGTGTTCGTGCTTGGCTTAAAGGAAACTGGCTTCTGAGATGTAAACACAGAAATCTGGTGAGTTTGCTTGGGAGTTTCATCTTGTTTGGCTTTTTGAGACAGGGTCTTGGGCTGTGTCCCTGGCTATTCCAGAACTCGATGCAAACTGCGCAATCCTTTCTCAGCTCACCCTACCAAGTGCTGTGACTGCAGATGTGAACCGTCATGCTTCTCACCACTGGGCCATTTTTTTAAATGAACACTTTCGGTAATGCTGGGATCTACCTCTTCATGAGTGAATTTTGAAGGCCTCGATTTGGGGTATGTGGTTTAGTAAGACTGCCTTCTGCTTTTTACCAAGAAAGGAAAGTTCCAGAAACATGTCCTTCATTCATTCCAGGAGACCAGCGGGGAACATTCTGATTCAGGAGGACTAGGGTGGAGCCCCAAATTCTGTTTGAAAGTCCTTAGAGTCTGTTACCCAGCCAGCCTTTGGAACTTCTCGTGTTGCCTGGCTTCATCGCTTCAAGCAGAGCTGCTCGCAAGGCAGCTGGAAATCCACCCTCTATTTTCTATTTTACAACCCTGCCTGGTTGGGTACACCAGTGTCCCCAAGCCCTTCCAGCCTCACATTCTAGCTGAATTCCATTTTCTCCAGATTTCACAGAAGGGCAGTGGCCTCTGGTCTGCTCTTCAACAGAGAACTCTGAGTCAGCACTCCCTGCTTACACACTGTTTCACGATTCTCTCAGCCAGAAAAATTTACTGTATGTGAGGAAATCAGGAAGTTGTAAAATTCAAACAGACACAAAGAAACTCAAGATTTAACAACTCCTGGTTGCCACTGACCCAACAAACAGTTCCCTGTTTCTCTGTAAATGTATCATACGACAGTAGGAGCCTAAGCTGTAAGAACCGAGACTCCGGGGAGCTGGCAGCTTCATGTTCTCAACTGAATTAAGGAAAAGTGACAAGTGAAATGATCAGGCACAAGCCCTAGGCAGCAACCATAGATCATCACAAATTTAATGCAGATTTCTTCATGAACCAAGTAGACCACAACCATAGATGCTGCCATTCAAGTCTAAAACACACACACACACACAGACACGCACATGGACACACCTGGGCCATTTCCCATAACAGAGCACAAGGCTAGTGAGCAACCATTCCAAGTCAGATTTTACCCTCAGATGGAAAACAGAAGACATCGTAAAACTCTCACCTGAATGTGATACTCTTCCCTGCCGAGGGGATGGAGGAAGAGGCGGTTGGACACAGATGACAGACAGATCTGCAGCTTGGAGAGACTGCCCTGGTGACCTGTTGCAGGATGCAGGATGCTTCTATAGTGGTCCAGGAAGTGCAGAAGAAATCCAAGATGAAAGACCCAAACAAAACAGAGAGACAAAAAAGAAGAATAAGCTGCTTTAAAAAGAGGTCTACCTTAAGACACAGGCACTGGAATACAAGTCTTAAGAACATCAAATTTTGGATTTTGTTATAGAAGAGTTACACAGATAGCAATCAGCTCAGGACAAGTCTGGTTTTATTCCACAGAGCTCAGGGTGGCCAACACATGAAATCTAGGCCATCCCTTCAGTCAAACGAAAACACTGGTCTCCATGTTTGAGATGGCCAGCGTCATTTTACCCAAGCATCCAATAAGTAAACAGAAGCCAGTTATCAGAAATAGCATCAGGTAGAAATGGGCATGGACTCAATAGCAATTAGGCCAAAAGCCTAATTTTAATCTAAAATATGTTATCTATCTACATGTAACTGGAAAGAAAATCATGGTAGACAGTTATTAACATACTAGTCCAAAGGTGAGTGGAAAAATCAAATACAGGAAGAAAATAGATTGCATTTTGAAAAAAGGGCTCATGTAGCCCAGGCTGATCTCAAATTTGCTATGTAGCTGAGGATGACTTTGAATTTCAGATCTTCCTGCCTTCAACTCCCAAGTGCTGGGAATACAAGCATGTGTCACCACGCCCAGTTTATGCAATGTGGGAGCATTGCACTTATAGCTTTGGGCATGGTAGAAAAGCACTCTTACCAACTGAGGTACATGCCTATTCCTAAATTCGAAATAATTTAATTACTGAGCAGACACTGTATTAACTTTCATTTTGCCCCAATAGTCAATCAGAGTTACCCACCATATGATGAATGTGTGAATAGATAAATGAATGAAGAAATGAATGAATCTTTATGGCTCATGGTGCCTGTGAGATAATTTTGGAAATTAAAGATGTATGTACAGAAACAGAAGCAGAGGCCTTGATCTGCTAGCATACTTTTTTTAACCTTAGCCGTTAGTTAAAATTATTTACATAAGTGCTAATAATATCCAATTAACTAGATTTCACCAAAATAATCAGCCATGCAGTTAGGATTTAAAAAAAAAAAAAATATCCCTCAACTAAGTGAATGCTGAACTGGTTTTCAGTCAGATCACTGGAGCCGTGCTGCATATGTGTTTAGGCTGATTTTAAATTTAGTTTGGGTTTCCTAAGCTCACGCCAGGTAACAGTAGGAAGGAGAAGGCACAGAATTATATTGGGTGTCAGAAAGAAACTATTCTGGAACTATGAATATGATCTCCAATGTGAGTAATCTGTAAACAGGTAAGGAAGCCAATTATGCTTGGGTACATGGCAACTCATCTCAGTAGTCATAATTATTTTCAACCATACACACTCTCTATTTTTAAGAGCACAGCCCAGCTGGAGAGGAAAATAACTTCTATTTCTTTCCAGCACTTTGCAAAGTAATGAATAGTAGCCAAAGTATTCTTCCTTCTAACGAATCCATTCACCACCAATTTATTTAAGTATCTATTACGTGCCTGGGTCTGCTCTGCAAAAGAAGTAGTTTTTAACAGTCTTTGGTTTCCCTGTGTGTAATCTGTGTGCAGAGGAAAAAGCTAAGTGGACTATAATGTCCTCACAAAAAGAAAATAAGGCACTGTATTTCCACCAAGAATGCTGTGGAGTTACAAACAGTGGCCGAGTTCATCAGAAGTTCACAAAATTCTATTTCATCTTAACACAGCATTTATTTTTAAGGGCAACGGAAGTCTTGATTTTTATCTGGTAACATTTCAAAGGAAGCTTCAAAATACTTAATAATCACTTTCCCAGAAGTTGCAAGTACCGGGGACTTGGGTTTGCTTGTATATGGATTTGTGTGTACACAGGGCCCTGTTTACACATCGCCCGGCAGATAAGGCTTGATAGAGTCCAAATTACAGTCTCCTCCCATTCTGCTAAGAGCACAGAACAGTCGAATATGATGCAAATGCAGTAAAATATTAATTTACTCCAGCACTGGCATACCTCCTTCTTTCAGAAAGCATTTGTCCTGCCTCCCTAGCCAGAGTAATAAAGAGTTATTTACCTGCTGTATCCCATCAAAAGGGGGGAAAAAAACAAAAAACATGAGAACAAAGGTAAAGCCAAATAAACTCACTGTAAAAACACGCAAATGATAAGCAAGACAATAACTATGGAATATCGTATACAATGATACACAAAATCAGAATCTTTAATATTTCAAAAGCACAAAGCAGAGAAACATAATACTATTAATGGTGAAAGATTACCAAACAAGACAGCCCAAATACCTAAAAACATGATGGTATAAAACGACCAAGAGATAGCACGGGAGTCAGGACCAGGGCAAAGGGCACAAAGAGAGAAAGGTGGCCATACACAGTGGCTAGAAAACGCCTTCTCCTTCTGTAAGAAGCACGCATGCTTACAGGTTGGCAGCTGTAATCACCACTAAAAATACTTGATAAATAAGTCTCGCTAAACCTGTCACATTTAAAGGGCACTTCCCTGGAAGCAGGAGGAGACTGAAGGAAGCCTGCCATCCGGCGAATACCCCAGGTCTTAGGACACCCTGAGTTTTCTGAAAGGGAATTTTCAAGTAGGATACCTTTTTTGTTTGTTTGTTTGTTTACATGATGGCAATTATCATTGCATTTTCATTACCCCACAAACGGTACCCATTAAGAGTTACAGGAGAAAAATCAATGAAACACGCCTGCTAACATCAAATAAGCCAAACAAAAGAGAATGTGAGTCGCTTTGTCTATTACAGTTCGAAGCCTGTTTTAGTTTGTGTGGGATGGTAGCAACAAGCAGTATAAGCATTTATAGTAAGTCATCCTGAAGGGTTCTGGTTTATAAGGTTATAAAATATGCCATTACACTGATAAAGTTAAAAAAAATACATATAAATAAAATTAGGAAACAAAAATAAAAATGCTGTTTCCACAAATAAGGCTAAATAACCACAAAGCATTTCTCTTCTTCTGTAATTTTAAGTATTTATTTAAAAAAAAAAAAAACCTCAATCCAATTACAACTCTTTCAGCCAATATTTTTTCAATTATGTAAAGCTAGCATCTTATATGCGCATCATCATGTTACTGCTCACAGAAAATTGGAATGAGTAAATTTATTCTACTAAACTAAATTAAACGCAACTAAAATAGTATTACTGCTGACTCAGAAATCTAAATCTTAAACAACAAACAAAAGAAAAACTATATGTTAGTCCTTGGGCAGAAATTGCAGCTTCCACTGCCATTTCCACAATTTGATGTTTTTAACAAACATTTAACAAAATAAGAAGGGCCTGCCTCTGTCCTCAGGTTGGAAATACGACCAACAGGATCGAAATCTGTTCTTTGAAGCAATTAAGTTGCACAAGCCTAACTCTCCCAGAAGCCAATCATTCAGACTCCTGTGCTTCTCTGAAAATACAAAGCCTGTAAGTCAGACGATTCCAACCCCCTAAAAGTGACAGACTGTCTCATGGGAAGGCTCTTTTCATATGCAAGTATTTAAGCTTTTTCGGAGTCTTCAGATGACTACAGTTCAAAGAAATTAACATTCACTCCTACACTCAACTGCTTACAGGAGCTGGGGGGCAGTTAGTGAAGTACATTTATTGACTAACCTCTAATAGGAAACAGAGCGAACTGCTACAGCCTATTAGTAGAAGCTGCCCTGCAAGGTAAGTAAGGGAGTAAAAGCCACTTGACATTTCAGCATGAGAGAGAAAACAAAGTCACATTATACAAAAGGAATGCGAAGCCTTGAACTCTTAACGGCAAAACCTGGGAGCCTTAGCAGTGTTGACTAACATTTTAGTAATCTCTTCACACTGGCCATTCCTGGGACTCTGGACAGTGGAAACTTTTGACCATCTTCAGCTATTTGATATGTAATCTGATGGCTCAAGAGCTTTTTCTTTAATCTTTCTCTTAAAAGCAACCGAGAGGCCTGAAGCCTCTCAATGCTATTTCCAACAAAATACCATTACTTGCCAAACCCTCTTAAAACGAAATGGGAAGGGGGAGGGCAATGCTTTTTCCAGTTCTCAATCAAGCACACACTTCTTGTATTTATTTTAGTGAAGTTTCATTTGCACACTGAAAAATCCATGCACACATTTAAATGCGAGTAAAGCTGTTCTCTGTCTGTTACAAAATAGACTCAAGGCCCTCCAAGGCATGTGTAAAACTTCAAACTTCTGTCCTCTCATTTAGATCCTGGCTTCATATGAATTTACCTTGCAGAAATAATGGCTCATTTTGATCACAGTGATGCTTCATTGGACCAGGGCAGAATAATGTTACCCACCACATAAACTTGTAACCAGAGGAAACTCCCAAAGACGCTGTGAGGAGAATTGAACAACTGTCTCAGTCTTGGCCCTGGACAGGAGGAGATGTGTGTGTGTGTGTGTGTGTTGGGGGAGGATGGTGATCTCTGTATGTCTTTCTCTCTTCTCTTTGAACGAATTTAGCTACTTGGCCTTAAAACTATAAACTGACTGGTAGAGTCACAACTAAATCATGACAAACTCAAAGTTCTGAAAACATTCCCCTTCGTTTGGATGGTATGAAGAGTGCTGGGCTCCAGCGATTAAAGCTACTTTTCTGTTTCCTTTTCTGTCATAATATTATCTTTCTGGCCTTAGTAGGCTTAAGGTGGTGCCCAAATACAAACACTGGACTGCAGCTCTCTAGATGTTCATTAAATTATATCCTAAAGTACAGTGCAAACTGTTTACTGTGCAAAGCTCTATGCATTATACTGGCTTGTATGGTCTCTAACTTAGCTGCATATATATATATATATATATATATATATTTTTTTTTTTTTTTTTTTATCAGGAGCGACAGATCCAAGTTAAGGAAGACACCATTCAGGATGGCTGCCTGCTGTCAGCACCAGTTTTTATAATGCAGGCTGTGAAGTTTTAGAATGTGACGGTAGGGTTGGACTTTCCAAATAAGTCATCTCCTTTCAGTAAACAATCTAGAAAGCGAGCCAGCACTGTCAGCAATTTCAATTCTGCAGCACGGGTGAGCTCCTCTCTCACACTTGAAAGAGTTAAGTGCCTGCAAGGCCAAAGGCTCCAGGCTGCAAAAGAAACGTGGCTTTAGTCAGCTCTGAAAGGTCGCTAGCAAGTATCAAATACTTGTTGATCTGCTCACAATCAACACCAGTAAGATTGTCAGGCTCCTTTCACTGTCTGGGAGATGCATTTACATATTGTACCCAGTAGGAAGAGCGTGTTGGTTTCTTTTAGAAAAGCTGAGTAGCTAGAAGCCTCATTCAGTGTCTACTGTTCAAATGACTGAAAGAAGACGCAATTGAAACAGTGAATTCTCTCCCCTCCGGTTTGGGCAGCTCAAATACTGTGCATAAAACCCTCGGAGTAGTTCAGGAAACCCACCTGAATGGGCCGAGGAACACTGTCTGTTGCCATGGCAGCCTGATCTAATTACATGAGTGATCAGGGCTGGAGTAAGTGTACAGAAAACTAACACCGCTGACAATATCTGTATGATGAGGGAGGCAGACAGGCGGAGGCTTTGCAGCCTCAGCTTTATGTGGAAGGTGGCATTCAAGCCCATTTATTTGCAAAGCTGCTAAAATATTGACTGATGCAGGGCCAGTCAGAGGACAATCAGAGGAGATTAAACGCCACAGCTAAGCTGTTGTGGTGCAATCCCTTTCCAAGAGTTCCTGTGCATGTTTTTCTTCTTTCTGGTGGCTACCTCTAGCTTCCGCTGGTATAAGCCTCATTCAAAAATAAAATAAAATAAAAATAAAAATAAAATCCCTTGGCTATCAAACTATCTTAGCTACCCACCCACCATCAATAAACTAGAGGCTGGGCATAAGCAGGGCTTCTAGGAACGGAGGGCTCTTCAAAAAGCCAAACAGAAAGGGTTTAAGCAAACACCCTTGCAAAAGTAACCAGCTGTGCCTAAAAATAATCAGCGTGTAACTACCTTGTTGCCTACGATCTATAGCGACGATGTTTAAATATTAAGAAGAGCTTGCATTATAAAACAGGAATGTCACCGAGACGAGACTACCAGGGAAACGTATTGCATGCACACATTTCCCCGCATGCCTGGCAGGGTGCGAGGTGAGAACTCTTCAGGCATTACTTTTTATTCTGTAGGTGGTGTGGGGTCTTCTAATCTCACTAATTGTATCCTGTGGCTCTCTCCGAGAAGCTAAGAAATCTCTTCAGGGCCAGAAACAGTTTGGAGGAGTTCCTACTGCACAACATACGGTAAACAAAATAAAAATAGCTTGCCTTTCTTGTTAGCCACATAGCGCATTATATAACCAGCTTCCGACTGGCTTTTTTTTTTTTTTTCGCCCTTACTACTCTTCAGCAATTTCCCAACCTTCCTAAGTATTTATATTACCCTCTTATCTGTAGGATTATACAGCAAGAAAGCAAAACAAAACAGGACACCCAAGGGATCGGACTAAACCCCACCGTCTTAGAACCCTGATTTTTTTTTCCTGGCAGAGTCTAGATCACCACCCTCCTTCCACCCCCCACCACTAAGGTCCTTGCTCGATCTCCCTCGAAAACCTGAATTGTTTCACCGCTCCCAGTCAGCGCGCTACGTGGTCTGAAATAAAATGAAAGCGCGCAAGCTACGGAGTTGAAGGAGGTGGCTAGAGAGAGGTCGCAGCGCTGCAGGCAGCCAAGGGACCCCGCGGGGACCCCCCCTCCCCAACGCGACGGTGTCGGCCCCCTCCGGGCCCGGGGACACACACTCACGCGCGGGCACTTCCACACTCGCACACTCACACGCGCTCACTCCCTCCTCCCCGACCCCGCCTCACCTCCTGCTCCGCCGGTCCGGCCCCTTCCCTGCCCCCCTGCGGGACCGGCCTGCGCGCTCCGCGGCCACCACGTAGGAGGAGGCGGCGGCGGCGGCGGCGTCTCGGGCCCCGAGTGAGCGAGCCGCGGGGCTCCGGGGCGCATCCCAATCCCCGCAGCGCCGCCGCCGCCGCCGCCTCCTCCTTCCCCTCCTCCCGTCTTCATTCACCCTCCCCGCCGCCGCGCAGCCGAGCGGTCCCGGCGCAGGGCAGCGCCCGCAGCTCCTCCGCGCTGGGGACGCCGGGCCGGGCCGGGGCGCTCGCGGGCTCCCGGCTCCCCCGGCTCCCGCGGCTCCGGCGGCGGCGGCGGCTGCTCTGGATCAGGAAGCGGCCGCACCAACAGGGCGGCGGTGGCGGCTGCAGCCAGGGCCCGTCCCCGCCGCCGCCGCTCCAGCTGCGCCGCGCCGGCCCGCGCGCCCCTGCCCCCCGGCGCCGCCACCTCTCTGCGCCCCCCAGCCGCGCGCACGGTCCCCTCCCGGCCCCGGAAAGGCTGGCCCCGGGCGGGGAGACCCCAGGCTCGGGGTCGCCTCTCCGCCGAGCTGGGCGACCACCTCCCCCCTCCCCCCGGGCGGGGAAGCCCAGCCCTCCCTCGAGCCCCCAGCAGCGTTCACCGCCCCTTCCAGGGAGGGGGACTGTAGAGGAGCGGAGAGGGCAGCGCGACCCTCAGCCGCTGCCACCTCCCCCCTGCGCCACCAGGAGGGAGGAGGACCCGGCTCCCTGCGCTCCCCAGCGCCGGACCAGCAGCAGCCGGAGCGGGGCGCCGCCGCTCTCCCCACCCGCGCCCCCCAGCCCGGGCGCGCCCCCTCTCCTGGCGGCCGCCCACCAGCCTCTGGCTTGCTCCCCTCGCCCGCCGCTCCAGCGTCCAGAGTGGGGTCCCGAGCCGGGAGGCTGGAGCCCGGCACCGCTGTATGTACACACACTCACACACACTCTACACACACACACACACACACACACACACCACAACGCGTCCGTTTCCTTCTCTCCTCTTCCAGCTGTTTTCCGTGCAGCCCATTGAGGCTGGGGGGAGGGGGGTGCTGTATGCTGGGTGTTCTTTGGCCCTCTCGGAGGAGAGGGGTGAGGGGGGGTGATTTTAATCTAAACCGGAGGGGGGGAGAGGCGGATGGGGGAGGGGGGAGAGAAAGAATCAGAGGAGGAAAAAAAAATAGCCACTTACTGTAAAGTGTAAATGGATCTGGGGTTGCGTGGGGAAGGGGGACAGAGGGAGAGAAACAGTGTCCTGCGGCTGCTGTGGCTCTAGCTGCGGCTCCACAGGGCTTGTTTTGGATCCCCCTGCAGTGAAACAGGTCCTGTACGGCTCCGCCACTGTAGTAGAAATGATGTCTGCGGTATACTCTGCTCTCTCCTCCTCCTCCTCCTCCTCCTCCTCCTCCTCCTCCTCCTCCCCCCCTCCCCTCCCTCCTCCCTCCGCCCGCCCTCCCTCCCTCGCGCTCTCTCTCGCGCTCGCTTGCTCGCTCCAGTATGTAAATGTGTAATAGAAGCCAAATATGGAGCAGTTGGCTGCCGCCGCCGCAGCTCAAGGATCCGACTTCGGGGGGGTGGGGGGGCACCCTCTGGCAGGCGGCCCGGCGAGCCGCACAGAGCACGGCGAGCGCACGGCGCGGCTGCCGGCCGGCGCCCTTAACCCTTCGGTGCACCCGGCTGGAGCGCCGGTCCCTCCCTCCGGGGGAGGCCCGGGGCCTCTCCGCGACCGCGGCTCCGGATCCCCGACCCCGGCCGGCCGGAGGGGGACTGTGCCTTCCAGGTTTGAGAGGGGCGGGGAAGTTGGGGCGATGAGGTCATTGGAGCGCTGACCGGCTCCCCGCAACCTAGTTGGAGGGGACCGGCTGAGAGCAGGGTGCAGCTCGGGCATCCTGGGGGACTCGCTGCGAGGGCTCCCACCCGGTAGCACACCCAAGTGGGGGGGGGGGCGGGGAGGTCGGCTGATTGTGGTTCCCAAGTGTCCCCGGCGCGCGTCTGGGAGGACTCGCTCGCTGCACCCTCGCCGTCACCCCTCCAGCCCGAGCCCCCAGCGCAGCCCCACGCTGCACCCGCGTCTCCTGCCCCGGCTCGCAACTCGGGGAAAGTTGTCAGGCTTTCCCCAGCTTGCACCGGCCACCTTCACCTTTCCCGCCCGCGCCAGCCGGGGACCTCCAGACCCTCCTCCCTTGATGCTACAGGAGGTCTAGCAATCCGCCGCGGGAATCGAACGCGTCAGCCCTAGCCCCGGGTAGCCAGCCCGCTCGCTCCTCTCGCACCCATCGCACCCAGCGGGGGAGTCATTCATCTCATCGGAAGTGAGGTAACCGGTGCACCGAGCTTTTTTTTTTTTTTTTTTTTTTTTTTTTTTTTTGGAGGTTCTTGGGAACCCAAGGCGAAGGAACCTCCCCTGGTCCCCGTGGTTAAAGTCAGGCGTGGAGTCCACGCCCGTCCCCTCGGGCTGCGCCGCCGCCAGGTGTGAGTCGGTGGGGAGGCATCTCCGGAGGAGAGCACCGTGCCAACAGGTGTGGCGCCCAGCGGAAGGGCGGCGCAGCCTCCGAGGGTCGCTCCGAGCCGCGTCCTCTGCTGCTGCGGATGGTTCTCCAAGGCCAGTAGGTGTCAGGCCAGCATCTGACCCCTTCCAGGTGCTTAGTTAGGACGGAGAGTCTCGAAACCCGATCCCTCGGTCTCGCTGAAAGCCGCTGCTGTTGACTGCCAGCCGAGGCTGAGAGACCTTTTTGGCTCCGTTTACTTATGACCTAACAGTTAGTCACTGCCTGAGCCAGTGTACAGAGCCACCAAGAGAAATGTGGGAGCTTTTAAACTACTGTATTGAGGAGCCAGTACTTCAGAAGTTAAAAAAAAAAAGAAAAGAAAAGAAAAGGCCGCGGTGGCGTGTGTGTGTGTGTGTGTGTGTGTGTGTGTGTGTGTGTGTGTGTGAGAGAGAGAGAGAGAGAGACATATCCTCAGGTTTTGAAATAACGTGCACGCATCCACGATTACTTAAATAGAACTACGACTGCTCCCTTCCCCCCACCCCACCCCCCATAACTGCGCTGTTCACTTAAAGATCCGTGATTGTTAGGCTTCCTATGCTAAGGTGGCTTTGCTGGTCTCATTACAGCCTCTAGTGGACGGTTAATGTGAGTTTCCTGTCCAGGCTCTGTCTGGTTTTCTTTTCCCTCCCGAGCTCTATGGAGGTGAAGGTTAACAGTTGAGAGCTTAACTGAGTGGAATCTTTCGCGCACTCCTGGTAAAGCTGTCTTTGAAGAGGAGCTGAGGCTGGCCAGCTCGCCCGTGGAAAAGGCGCATGCCCTGTGCTGCAGGTATTGTGGCCTGTGGGGTCGACAAAGCTTCTGTTACTCGCTTCAGCTGCAGACAGCTTTCATAAAAAAGAAAAAAAAAAACAAACTAACAAAAAAAACCTGAATTTCATCTAAAATATTTTTATAACAGAAAGTATGGGTTGCCATGCTTTTGGCGTAACTGAGATGTTTTTATTCCAGCTCATAATCTGCAAAGTGTCCAATACACCTCCAACCCTATTTTTAGACATCTTACATTTAGAGAAGTTTCAAGAGAAAAAAACTAATATTGTAATTATTACGTTAGTGTAAGCAGTTAATTTGCATTATTTTAACAACCTTAAACATATTAAAACACATAATTCATACTCGACTTAGTCAATTAATTTAAATGTTCCCTGAAGAAAGCTAAATATGTATATTACCCACACAGTAAAAATAATTAATAAGAAATGTGCTGTTTTCTCTTCTAGCCATTAAGATTAAAGCCATAAACTGCCCCCCACAATAGAATCTTTATATATATTTAATCTCTAAATATATATGTCTTCATATATATATATTTAAAATAAATAGAAGGTACTAAAATTTCTGTGTATTTGTGTGTGTGAGAGAGAGAGAAAGAGAGGATGTTGTATCTTATCACTTTTTGATTATTTCTTTGAGACAGGATTTCTACCTGAACTGAAGGCTCATCTTTTCCAGACTAGGCTGGAAGCCAACAAACCTCGTCTTTGTCTCCTGTCTCTTCCCCCTCCTAGCTGAGGTTGCAGGCAGGTGGGCTGTGTTTGAGGAGTGCTGAGATCCAAACTCAGGACCTTCCTACCCTGCAGGAAGTGCTCTGAAGTCCCAAGCCAGGCCTCCTTCCCACATTCTATCTATCTTACTGTTTTCGTCCTATCTACCTTTGAGAGGGTAAGATGGATGAGGGACTGTTTACTAAGTCGCAAGGCTTTTATATCACACTTCTACATTTAAAAGTGTAATCCTTAAAGCAGCAGCGGCTGCTGCGGTACCACCATCTAGGGGATTTCAGACTCCCAGAGTAAGGATCCGACCCCACCCCATGCCGGGTCTGCTTTGAACTGGCTGCTGCAGACTGGGCATGAAGACCACCGGTCTGTGCCATGGGGCTCCGCCTGGACGCGTTTTATACTAATTACTTTTACCAATGGATAAAATTATCACATTGCACTCAGACCTCTACATCCTCAAATTTAACCAGCTCTTGATAGGAAAAAAGATTTTTAAAAGAGAGACCTTCCCCCTCATTATTCCATGCAGAATGCGAAATGACAAGCACTCACATTGCGTTGGGTGTTACGAGTACCCTGGAGGTTACTTACAGCTTAATGTTATACTGTAAAGCTAAATTACTTATAACGTAAAGCATGCAGCAGGATGCAAATGCATGGTGTGCAAACACTAAGTAAGATACTCTGTGGTTTGGGCATCTCAGAGGGACCTGCCCTCCCCCCCCCAATTTGAGGTACGACTACATATACTTGAAGAAAACAGTACTCTGAAGAAACTGCTGAGGAGTGAGTGCTAGGAATGTGTTCTCTGAGGCGGTAGGGGGAGCACAAGAGTGCTTAATACAACCACTGTACGCAGGGCCCTCTAAACGATGGCAGATTTTAAACTGTGGTATATGTTTGCATTGGACGTAGCCTGTTATGTCACTCAGAACAAAGCAAAACGAAACAGAAAAAAGCAGTGAACGCACACGCACTGCCTACCAGCTTACAACGACTCAATGATCGAACAGATTGCAAATTGCACTCATTTCGAGCTCTAGCCTCCAGTTGCATTCATCCAGGATTTCAGGAGGCCTGCTTGGAAAAGATGCTTTATTGCCTAGAGTGCACAGAGCCCTGTTTGGATGCCCAGTGCCACACTTCATGTGTCCGAACACACCTGTGATCGCTACGGGAGGATCGGGAATTCCAAAGCATCTTTCCTGGACTACATGGCAAGTTCAAGTCCCAGCCAAGAATACATGAGATGTTGTCTTAAGTAATAGCATATATATATATATATATATATATATATTCCCCCCGAAGGACTCCCTGGCCTGCTGATACAGTGCAGAGGTTAAAAGCGCTTGCCACAGAGAATGAGGACCGAAGTTCAGTTCCCAAATTTACGCGGTGAAAGAACAGACCAATTCCTGCAGGCTGACCTCTGACCTGCACTTTAGTGTGCATTCCCCTCACACACACGCACACAGTAAGTGAACCAATGGGATAAAACTTTGCAAATAAAAGGAAAAAGAGGCGTTAGGTTTTTTTCTAGTCAAAAATAATGATAATTATTTAGAATAAGACAACCCTGAGGGAAAGCAATGCATAGCTAAAAAGTGATTTAGTTTAGCAATAGCATACTCAATAAATTGGCCTTGAGTCAAACCCACTGGTTAAAAAATAGGTAATTTTTCAATACTTTCAAAAAATGTCTTATTTTAGGCTGTTTCTGTTGCTTACCATGATCACCATCTATGCAGTGATTCTGTTTATGCGGTGTTTCATGCTGTTCACACACACACACACATATTCCTTTAAATACTTCCCTGGTGTGGCTCAGACACATGTCCAAAGCCAAGACTGAAAGGAGGAAGCCACACATTGAAACACAGTTAATTAGTAAGTGTCATTTATTTACCAAGGGTGCATTACGTAGCCCAGGCTGGCCTAGAAATTCCTCCTAGAAGACCTTCAGGATTGATGTTTTGCCAGCCAGAGACCACCAACCTCCAACTGATGAGTGGGCATTTCAGTAAGAGATTAAGAACAGAGCACCAGCCCTGGAACCTTGGGTCTATAGTCCCTGCACCTGGAGACAGAGGGATCTAGAGCTCAAAGCAGCTTCAGCTACGTAGTGAGTTGGAGCCTGCACGGTCCCTTATAATTAGAAACTGTGTCTTCATTCTCAAGCTGCTCTCTATGTCCTTGCCATTCCTCACCAACTATTTTCTTTGCATTAGTATATGATGCATAGGCCCCAAGAACACACAGTGAGGAAAACATCCTGGCCTACAAAGAGTTTAGAGTATTACCAGTCTTACCTGAATTTTCCCCAGGGTAAAGTCCAGATGCTCACAGCTGGCCAGCCAGTGCCTCTCAGAAACACACCATGATGCAACACTGGAAACCCTTGAGAGTCAAAGACAGCACGTGTTGAAACGTCGGGAGGTACGAGGGCAGCTGTGTAACTCTTGAGCGAGGTTAGACTGGTGAACTCCTATTAGCCTTTCAACTTCATGAACCAGACCAAATGTGAAGACAAAATACGCCTCATCTACGTGCCCCTCCTGCCAAAGTTCACTAGAGCTGGAGCGGTAAACACTTGTTTATTTTTTACTCTCTTCAGAATTGTTAAAAGTCTTCCCTCCCACAGTAAGGAAGCACTTGCCAAGTTTATGCCTGGAACAATTTGTTATGGCTATGCAACAATCCTGGAAAGTTTGAATTTTTAATGGAAATACTGACGCCGGATCTTTAACCATGCTCTTACAAAAGGGGTGTTATCCTATGTGACATTTTAAAAGCTGAGCAAGTTGCGACAGTTACAGAGCAAATACACTTCGCTTAGATTGTGCTCCTAATAAGTTTGTGGAGAAATAAACCAGAATCATAAAGCAAACTAGAAACAAAAGTGAAAGCTGCCCACTTGATAGACCCTGGGGTCAGTGGGCCACGCCCTAGCTGAAGTCCCGAGACTCTGTGTACAGCCTACAGACGCTTACACATCTGCCTCGGAACCGTGTGCTCGGTCTACCAAACTGCAGGGAGCAGCACAGGCTTCCTGATCGTGACATGACATCACCAGCATTAATAATCAAGAACGGAGTGAAGGTTTGAAATACAGCCGTGTGGCAGTGCCCTTGCTTAACATCCACCAGGCCCGGGGTCACTTCCTCAGAGTCACAGAGAAAGGGGTTGGCTACAAGCCATTTCACCGCAGTATCTGCTGCCGGTTTATCATCCAACAGTCACACATCTGACCAAACTAAACAAAACAGCACTTTTAAGAATAAGCAAGCCAGTGCTTTAATATAGAGCCACACTGTCCTCAACAGCCTGTGAGCTCCTGAAACCAGCTGGTTTAAACTGAGATGAACTCTATGAAGTACACTTCAAATTTTGAAGGCTTAGTTAGACATCCGTGTGTCTGAGGTTTATGTACAGGTATATAAGCATATCCATAGTGCCTCAATAATTTTGTATTGATTAAACGTTGAAATGAAAATATGTATATTGACCGTGCGTCGGGGTAAAAAAAACATTGTTAATGCATATCAAAACATGTACATATATACATAGATGCATATAAATATACATATATGTATGTATATCTAGGTATATCTATAAATATACAAGCAATCATGTACACACAAGCACACATTTATAGTTATATTTATACAGGTATATATTGATATTGCTTGTTTACTGTGTAAAAAGATTGAGCCCAGAACTTCAGCGTGTCATCCAAATTCTCTCCTCTCTCAGCCCCACAACTGAATATTTTCTATAGCCAGCTACCAATAGTTTAGATAATGGAGCTGGTGAAACATAAAAATTAGTCTAAAACAGCCCATAGCTGGACACCTCAGGATCCTGGATGGGTTTCTGCCATAATGCAGTAGTTATTAGCTGATGCTATCCTATCATCTGAGTGCCTTCCTTCCCCATGTGACATGGACTTCTCTGAGAGTCGTCTGTCTGAGTACATTGTCTCATTGGTAGATCTATTGTGGGACTGTAAAGCAAAAGTCATTAGGCTCATCTGTGACTCGGTCTTTGTGAAGCGTTCTCAGCCTCTTGGTCGCTCTGGTGACCTGGCGGAAAACCTACATGGCGTGCAGGAAAGCAAAAGCATTCTAGCATTATGACTGGTTTAGGAGTTTGTTGTGTGTGGCTAAACGGTTTGGGGTTGACATGTCCTAGAGACGCCTGGATTGGGCATCAATAATAAAAACGACATTATTTGGGGCTTGGGATATGATTAAGTAAGTACTTGCTTCAAAACATGAGAACTTGAGTTGAGCTCCCCAGCACGTATGTAAAAACAACAACAACAAAAAACTGGGTGTGGTGCCATAGACTAGTAGTCCCAGTGTTGGAAAAGTGGGGACAGGAGGATCCCTGGGATTTGCTGGCCAGCCAGTATAGCCGAATTCATGAGTTCCAGATTCAGTAAAAAGACCCTGTCTCAAAAATAAGATTGTGGGCCAGAGAGATGGATCACCGAACCTAATGATGTGTTCAATTCCTGGGACCAACATAGTGGAAAGGAAGAACCACAAACTTACTTCTTTGTCCACACATGCACTTGCAGTGGTACATTCACACACACACACACACACACACACACAAACACCCCAATTTTTAAAAAGTAGCATAATAAAGTGAGGGAAAATACCTGTTATTGATCTGCCTACACACACATGAGAGAAAGAATGAGGATGGATGGATAGGTAGGTAGATAGATAGATAGATAGATAGATAGATAGATAGATAGATAGATAGATAGATAGATAGATAGATTAGATAGATGTTAAATAAAATAAGATGCAGCATGGAAAATACCAAACATTGACCTTTGGCCTATTCAAATACACAGATACACAGGCACACACAGGAAAATTGCACATTTTGCTGACTAGAAAATGCACCAAGTCTGTCAAAACTTTTTTTTTAATGTATAATGTATTCAACCCACTGGAATACTTATAAAGAAAATCAGACTTTTTTATTTTAACCATTATCTGTCAGCAAACTAAAGATCAGTTGTCGCCAAGGCCACTCGGAACAAGCTTGAAGATGAGGGAAGAGCCTGTTACCTCTTGTAACTTGTGACCATAATCCTCTAATGAGCACAACTTTTTTTTAATTTATTTTTATTTTTTTATTTATACATAAATAATCTTTATTTAAATGTCTACCTCATATAACTGATAAGCACTTCTTTTTTTTTTTTTATCAGTTACATTTTATTAACTCTGTATCCCAGCCGTGTCCCGATCCCTCATTAACTTTTTTTATATGAAAAGAAAACAGGCAACATTTTAGGACTGAGAATACATGAGTTAAACCTTACTTGGTATTGGCTGGGAAATTTTGGGACTCTATTTTTAGCATTTCATTAACAACTTGGCATTTTTTTTTCCTCAAGAGAAACCCATTTTCTAAATTAAAATCTACCATGGTTTGAAGTTAAGACAGCGGCACTTGATGAATTGTACTTGTTAAACATAGGGTGCTTCCAAAACGGACAGTGGACTATGTCAGGCTTCGGAAATAAATGGAGGCTCCTTCAGGAAGTTATGGGAGAGTCCCTTGTCCTTCTGACTTTATGCCATTAGCACACATGGCTGCAAGCTCTCTTAGCTACTTTATTTTTCTTGAGTAAATACTAGCCAGGACAAGCTGATCTGAACGAGGGTCAAAGTTTAAGAACATCCCTTTGTGAGGAATGTACCAAGCTTGCTCCTAAAGAGGAAGCATTGCAGAAAAATGCATTGGCAAGATTTCCTTTTTTTTTTTTTTTTTTTTTTTTTTACATAAAAAACTAGAGTTAGCAGAAGAAACTGTCCAAGTCAGGGTTTCAGAGGGGATTGTCCAGTGGTTTGAGGCTTCTACAAAGGGCTGGAAGTGGGCCTGGGAGCAGGGGCCAGGAGTGGGAGGAACCAGCAGTCTCTGGAGGCTGCTGGAAGTCCTATTTCTGCTTCGTCCCTCCTGCCACAGATGCCTTCTGCCAGGGCAGGGGAGAATAGCACTCAGACTAAAATTGTAAATCACAAACACCCTCTTCTCAACTACAGCATGAACATGCAGAATAAAAGACCCTGTCAGCTGGAATGCCAGCCAATCGAGAAGAAGAAGACAAATTACTCACTCATCCCCCTGCAGCCAAAATCTTATTCGGCCAGCCCCGCGGTCGGGGGAGATCTTTGCTTTTCTGTCAGGTATTAGGAGAAATTAATACATTGCGGTTGTAATAAGCACACAGGCGTGGAATCCATTCTTCTGCAATAGGCAAGCGGGTTGTGGGATCTGCTTCTCATTCCAACCCACTCTCTGCTTCCAGAGCTGGAGCTTAAATACCAATAGTAGGAGCACGGGATCCCGTCACTCCCAGGGCTAGCTTTTTCTGCAGTCAATTTCATAATTGCACAGCTCCGCCCCACCTCCTGCTCAGCACTTCCTTTCCACTCAATACCCTCTCTCCCCCACCCAGCCATGAATCATCTTGCCTTTAAAGAGACTGTGATGACCCCGGGTGAACTTTGCTGGCATCCTGCATATCCCCGTGCCAAAAAAAAAGGGGGGGGGGAGTTGTTCTGTTACAGAAACCTGGTCAGACCCTGGTTCGGGCTTAGAGGCAACAAGCTTGGGTGCTTCTCTGGAAAGCAGAGGTAGGAGTTATTTTTTCTAGATCCGTGGAGATGATTCTGAATCCCCTATCTCGGTTCACAATCAGGTTCATAAGAACCCAGTTCGGCCCTTTGTGCAGAATGAAATATATCAGAGGGGGAAAAAAATTTTGGCCAATCTCGTTCTGCAGTCAGGGTGGAGGAATTTTCTGCCACATTCAGTTCTTTGATTTCTGCAGATCTCGCTGAGAGTGGGGTTTCCATATCCGTGCTTTGGCAAATGCTGCGTCCAGTAACTGATGCTTCATGAAATGTGTTCCTAGTGCTATCGTTTTCTTATTTGTGCATTCATTAAAACCAGAAACACGTCTGGCCTCCTCTCCTGTCCTCCTTTCTTCCCCCTCCACCTCCCCTACCCCCTGCAATGATGGGAGTAGAAGGAACCCGGGGCCCTGTGATCTCTAGCCAGGCACTTAACTGCTGTTCTGCACCTCCAGCTTTGCCCCTTTATTTATTTATTTATTTATTTATAAATAAATAAAATATATTTTTAATAAAATATAAATAAATAAAATAAAAAATAAATATTTTTATTTATTTGGAAACATGCAGATAAAGTTGATAGTATGGGCCTTGAGTACCTTCTTTAAGGTATTTTGTGTGTCAGCAAACTAACATCATACTCTGGTGAACTTCCTTAGTCTTCAAAGCCCCACCTACCTTTCTTGGTCCTCCTCCTCCCAGCCCCACCTTCTAAGCCTTCTAAAGACGAGGGGCTTACCCCTCACCTTTTACGAGTTGGCTTAAGCATCAACATATCAGTGAAGTCTTTCTTGATGATGGAAGGAGTCGGCAGCTTCTCCCAATGTGTGTGTCACAGCAGCTCTATTTTCTTATTCTTCTTATTTATATAATATTTTTTCAACCACTAACAGAAGAAGAAGAAGAAAAAAACCCAACAACCGTGGGGGGCCATGAGCACAGATGGAGAGAGCATCCTAACTGAAGAGTGCCGCCCTCATCTGAAAGCTTTCCTGTTACACCCAAACACACATGACCTGGGTTCAGCCGGAGTGTCTCCTCCATTCATTGCTCAGGCTAGGGGACTCTCTCCTGTCCTTGGCTTTTCCCCCTATGCTGTGCTGGAAGTTGAATTCAGTCCTCTCCGATTGAAGTTGGACTCCCAGTAGCACGTGGCCTGATTTGGGAGCAGGGTTTGCACATTTAGTCAGGAGGAGGAGGTGTTTTCTGGACAACTGTGGACTCTAAATGCAGCAGGAATGTCACCTTCATAAGAGCACAAGACATCAACTCAGGGGCAGCCCAGGGCTGAGAAGATGCAGGTAGACATGGGACAGACACCACTACATGCCAAGATATCAGAAGCTGCAGGGGGAGGGAAGTCTTCCTCACAGCTCTCAGACTGAGGCTGACTCTGTGACACCTGATTCCAGACTTCTGACCTCCATAGCCAGGAGAGCAAAACCTCTCAGGCTTCAAGCAGATCTGTTGGGTCACTTGTTACAACAGGCTAGACAAAGAATCCATCCTTCTGGATCTGAGATTTCAGGATTATTGCTTTCTCTCTATTTTTTTTTCTTGTTATTTGCATATATGCCCCTATCTCTTTCCTCTTTAGGTATTTATTGATAATCTGTCTTTAGTGTCTATTTGATCTGGCATCCATGACAACATCAAGGAAACAGAAAGCCAACATGGAACAGAAGAGTTACCCAGAGAGCTCTGGGGTCACCTGCCCTTCTTTCCAGAAGAGACTTTTGTTGGCTCCGGCCTGAAACACAGGCTACTGTAACAAGAGGCCTTCAGCAATTTAAGCGTGATCCTGCCAGGCCTGAGGCCAGGTCTGGGAACAAGGGCTTCCAAGGGGCTTCTCAGCTCCCCCTGTCGGGCACCAACACACACAGCAGTTGTCCTCCAGGGAAGTATCACAGAGGCTAAAGGTGCAGAGCAGACAAACAGTAAATGAGTTAGACATGCAATCAATCAACCTGGGGGCTGGGGGAAGCTGTTCCTGATAGCAGATGCCTACGTCATCACATCACGGGTGCAGAGGAATGTACCTGACATGCAGGCCTCATGCTTGAAAGAAAGGCAAAGTGTGCTACTGCTGAGCGGTATCTCCAGCACTGATCCACATCTCTCAAAGGGCAACTGCCTGCTCCCTGCCTTGGGTTCTCACCGGCAGGCAGGAGACCTTACCGTTGGGCCGCTAATACTGAGGAAGCTCCTGTGTTGGAATAGCCATGACAAATTCCAACCTCCCCCCCCCCACACACACACATACGCACTCTCACATCTCAGAAAATGGCATATCTTTTCAGTATTCCGGCCCAAAGCTGTTGGAATTCTCTCATCTGCCCCTCATTGGTACCCCTCATCCAAGCTATCCATTGGCTTGAGCTATCCGGATCTTCGAAATACATCCAGAGGCTAGCCATTAATGAATCAATAAGTAATATTTCCAGAACCTACTTTGGGCAATCGCCAGCCCTATCTAATGATTGATCGCCTCATTAGAAGTGAATCCAGGACTAGATACGTAGCTAGTGGTAGAGCACTTGCTTGGCACATGTGAGATCCTGGCTTCAATATCCAGTTCCACACAAACAACAAAAACTAAGCCAAAGAAAATCTACTCTGTCTATGCTATTTGCTTGCTATTTGACTCATTTATATCAATTATAATATATATATATATTATATCAAGACCATTAAAACTGAGTTATACTGAGATGGGTCTTAGGCTCAGGATCCAGTTTATAAAGACATTTTAAAAGAATCAAAATTCAAAGCCAGGAGCTGAGCAGGAGTGTATCTCAGTGTTTATCTAGGATTCAGAATTCTTATCTTCTATTCTGAGCACTAAGGAAACCAGGCATAAGGGTTACAATCACCTGTAATCCCAACACTCAGAAGACTGAGGCAAGAGAATGAGGAGTTCAAGACCATCCTCTGCAAAAAAAGGAGTTTGAGGCTAGACCCGGAAATAAGACCTGTCTCAAAACAAAAAGTCCAAGATGATATATAACTGTAAAACTTTCTATTGACCAAGCTATCGTGTGTCGATAGGCTTCATGCTGAAGCCAACGTTTCATTGAATCTCCCAACAATGCAGTCAGGTTGAGACCACAATCCTCATTTCCTAGAGTTTAAAAGACCCCCTCAAGACAGTTTTCAGAGTGAAGTTAGGCATCATGAGAGCTTGAGAATTTTTAACAGGCTGTGACTTGAATAGACTAGGATAGTGGGGATGAAAAGAAAAATACTGTGTTGCAGTATTTTGGCCAAAGGATCATTTCCACCACCTGTTAGGACTTGAATGTGAAATGTCCCGTGTGTAGGCTCCTTTGAACATTCTGTCACCAGCTAATGTCACTATTTGGAAGGTTGTAGAACCTTCAGGAGATGGAGCTGAAGGTAGGTAGGTCTTGAAATCCTAAACCTCAGTCCAGTTTCCATCTGCCCTTTGCATCCTGATCTGCGAAGATGTGAGACAGATGCACCCAACTCCTTCCACCACAATCAGGACCACCCAGGTTCCATGCTTTCCACGTGGTGATGAAGTGTGCCCCCTAAACCCATTAGCAAAGAAACCCTTTCCTCCCTGAACTTGTTTCTGTCAGATATTTTGCCACAATAATAAAGTATCTAATACAATGCTTTTTTCTTTCTTCCTTCCTTTCTTTCCTTTTTTCTTTCTTTCTTTTTTTTTTTTTAAGTTGGTGTTGAAACCAAGACTCAGACTTTAACCTAAATTGACTTTGAACTCACAGGGACTCTCCTGCCTGCATCTCCTGCTGGGATTACAGGTGTGAACCACCATCCCAACGAGTCCTCCTTGTTTTCAGTGACTAGCACGAGTATCCCAGACATGAAAACTAGAGGCTCTCAGTGAGGATGGGAATATTTCTCCAAATCAACCTACAGCATGTCCAAATTAACAAAACTAAATCACAGCTTTCAAGTTTTGCGTATGGAGTGCATGGCTACAAGTGGCTCATGCTGGAAGTTCCCCCTTCCGTCTCTAGTAATCTCTCCCAGGGTAAATGATGTGTTTTTATCACAGTAGTCCTTCGTGGTGAGGACTGAGTACATTGTAATGGGCCAGCGTGAATTCTCAAGCCTCTTTTCAATATACAAATCCCATTTAAGCTGCCTTTGCCTCACCCTTTTCTTCTTGTTCTATCCCAAGCTTTCCAGGGTCCTTAGGAATCGGAACCTAAACAAAGAGGCTAGAAGTCCCCTAAGTATAAAACACTATACACCCTTTGTAGATGCCTCAGTTTATACTTAAGGGACACGATCATAGAACACAGAATTGTTCCACAGTTTAACAGTCTTGGACAAGAGGAGAAGGAAATGGAGGAGGAGGAGGAGCCCTGTAATTTCAGGAAGCCCATCTCTCTAAAGTCAGAAGGAAATGCGAAGACCCTATTTGTAGCTGCAGAAGAGGAAAAGAAAAAAAGCCCCACAAGGAAACTACCAACAGATGGTAAATACATTTTTAATTCTTCTGTCATACTGTGTGGACTTGTGCACATTTGTCCTGCTGTGTTAGACTCCTGAAATAGCTGCCATGGACCTGCAGAAGAGTGCCACAGCAATCAGAGATTTAGGAAGCCACGAGAACTGACAAGAGGAAAGGGTTAATAGAATGGGGCGCCTGCTGCCAATTCTCAGTTCAGGAACATTCTCTCCTGTGTCAGGTCTCACAAGGTGAGGTTTCAAAGCATACTATCACAATCTGTTCTCCAGGCTCTGCTTGCAATTATTACGTCATTTAATGACTCCAAAAGTTATAGGGAGCAAGGACCATAGATTGACAGCTCCTAAGTCCTCAAGGGAGTGTCACCAATAGCCATGGTCGTCCAGACTTCTTCACTTCATCCTCTTACAAATTTTAATCAGAGAGCATGTTCCTATGTAACCCGGTAGGAATTTTAGTTCCAGAAAAAAAAGGAGCTATTTGATCAGAGATTGATCATCAAGGAACCCAAAAGGTAGTGTTCTAACCTACTTTTCTCAGACTTTGGTTCTAAGAGGTGCTAGGAGACCACCACCAGAAATGAGCTAGGCTCCCAACCCTGACGTCTTTTCTCAGGGTGTATCAGAAGAAAGAAAAATGTATTGATGAGCCGCATTGGAGGCAAAACGATGAAGCAATGGTTTATAACTTAATTACAGAACACCATACTATACCCTTAGGACTGTATCTCTAGAAAACCCAGCTTGTTTGTTTGTTTGCATTTAACAGACATAAATCTTGGCCAAAGAGATGCAGGAAATTGGGAAAGATTATACGATTAGTGACATACTGATGAATTCATCAGTAGAGCCCAGAACACTTAGGTGTTTCTGTCCTGTGTTTTATCTACTCTAGCATTCAAGGAAGTTTTGCTTGCCTTACATTTGAGGCCAGGTGATGTTGGTCATGGCAGCCTTTGTAGCTGAGTTCCTGTAAATCAGGATGAAAGACTCTGTGACCGGTCTAAAGCTGTTTGGGGATGGGGAGAACTGACTAGTATTTTTCATTGGTAAGGTTCCAAGCTAAAATATATTTGTTAATTTTTATCCTAGATTCCTGTGGATTGTGTCTGGGTTATATGCCTAGTACACCATTGGGCACAGCGAGGTCTCTCTTTTCATGAAGTAGCAGAAAACGTTACTAGATAAGGATTAAAAGCATTGGCAAAGCGAATTCAACACTTTCTTATGGACTGGCTTCCCAGGCAGGGCCTGGTTGTGGGGAGAACTTCTCCTAGCTCCTATTGGGGGCAGGAATGAAAGGCACTCACTGTCTTAGTCACAGAAAACACAGCAATGATCACCCTAGTTCTGCTCAGTCAGAGGAAATCTTGGTCCGTTTAATATAAGCTTCTCTGAGACTAAACAGGTCATCACACAGACAGTCACACCTTCACGGTTCCTGAGCAGAGTCTCTCCTTAGTCAACTATGCTTCAAAAATCTTCTTTCCCATTTCCTTGCAAGTTAATCAATACCATCCCACCATCCCACATAACTAATTTAGCAATGGAGTCCTTGAAAATATTGCAATTCTACCTTAAATTCCAATGTCTTTTCTGCATATGATGTCAGCAATATTTTGCAGTCAAATCTTTTAAGCTACTTTGTTTACATAGGATATTCTTTGCTGTAGAGAATCAGTGTGACCCTCTGAGAAGTCCTGTTAAGGTTATTGGCTAGTGCCATGGTCACAAGAAAGATCTGTGGCCGCGGGAGGGAGAGAACCATTTTGACTGAGTTATTTTCAGTTGAACAGTAATGAAGGCACACCTAAAATGATTTCATGCCTGTGATCCAAATATGATTATCTAGCTAATATCACTGGGGACAATTGAAGCTTTAGTAATTACACTCAAGGTCTTGGAAAAAAAAGAAAATTGTGTATAGTACATTCATTCATACACAGCCTTGCCGACTTCCCGTCTGAGAGCCTGTCTACCTCACTAGGGTAAACTGATCATAATACTTCATCCTGAGATCTGGTTCAGATGCCGCTATTTCAAATGAAAAAAAAAAAAGAATTGTAGAAGGGTGGAAAGTAAAAAGCACAGGCTGTTGGCTTGACCTTTCCTTGTGGAAGACTGCTTTAGAATGATTCCGTTGCAAAGATCTGAGGCCAGGATTCCTGCTCTAGTGTGAACCAATGCAGTACTGAAGCTGCCCTGCACTGCGGGCTAAGGGCTCATCCTGTGGGCAGAATCCATATAGATCCCTGCATTCCCGTGATTCTCAGAAACAAATCAACCTCCCAGAGAAGCTGAAATCCTGCAACAGCTCTGATTTACATAAAAGCAGCTGCTCTGAGAACATGAAACTGCTTAGCACTCTGGGTGGCTAACAGAAATGTAAAAACCAAAAGTAGAGGGACTGGAGAGATGGCTTAGCAGTGAAGAGCACTGGCTGCTCTTCCAAAGGACCTGGGTTCAATTCCCAGCATCCACATGGCAGCTCACAACTGTCTGTAACTTTCGTTCTAGGAGATCCAATGCCCTCACACACAGACATACATGTCAAAACACCAGTAGCTGTAAAATAAAAATTAAACAAACACAAGTGGAGCCACAGTTATCTCAATGTCAGCGGGAGGTTGGGCCTATCACAGACACACATCATGACATGTGACCTCTGCCTTGAGGTTCCACTCAGGCTCTCCATGTGAAGGATAAGTGACCAGTCTGTGCATTGAAGAAAAGAGTAGATAAGTTTCCTGAAACCAACGCCCAAGCTTTGCTTTAAGAAAGCAAGCAAGCTGTAGCAGGTGTTTCTTACTTTGTGGGTTCTTTCTTCCACCCTTGTCCATCCTTTTTCTCCACCCTTTCAACCCCTAACACTAGATAAGAGAGAAAAAAAGGATAGAGAGGAAAGGAAAGAGATTCCTGAATAAAGTCAGGGATCAAAAGGAGGTGACATTACCATTTCCTGCTGATAGGGACATCAAGTTCCTTGGAGCAAGTTTGATCTTTGATGTGAGGATATCTAATTTATTGTTATTATTATTATTTCTTCTTTGCATATGCATACTTAACAAACTGTGATTAATAACAACCAACAACCCACAACATCTTTTGATGTTGGCCATTTATATGCACCCTGAAAATTTCCCATAATTCCAAACATCACACAATCACAGACACTATTGGCAGCTGGCAAAAATCATGCCCCTGCTAGAGCATGAGGCAAATCACAGTCATCTGCTGCAGACAGTCCAAAGCGGCCCCACACCCCCACACCTGGGATCAAAACAAAAACATATTCTTACAATATTTCTAGTTTGTTTTTTTTTTTTAAAGAAACCAAAAATTCAAAATTCTCACTACAACAAATTACCTCACAGGAGAGCACAGATGACCACCCAGTGTTGGAAGACGGGTGCCTGGACCTAAGGTATTACTGTCTACATTGCCCCCATTGGTTAAAAAGTCTAAAAGCATACAAAACTCTCATGCTGGGTGAAAGCATGCTGTGTGTCTTCTCCGGGAAAACCTAGCAAACGTCTGCTCACCTCAGATGGCAGCAAGGCACACCAGAGGCAATGGTACTCAAGTCTAGCTTTGGGGACTTGGAAAATATATTGGATTTACTTATGGGAGTATGGGTAACTCAAAGGCAGCTGCATGGCCTTAACACATCCACCCCCGCACGAGTGACAGTTCACAAACCTGCTCCCCTGGAACTCCTTGTGCAACTTGCGCTTGCGTCCATCCAAGAGAGTCTCTTTGTCCAGCATTGCTGAGCACACATAAAAGGCTTGTGTACGTGCGGGGAGGGTCGTGAATCTTGGAACTTCCCCTAAGGCTCTGTAAGTGTCTGCGGTATTCTGCAGGTTATGCGCCTCTCTTCCTTCTCCTTCAAAGGGGGAGTGTTTCAATTCCAAAGAAACAACTGTGCAACAAAATACAACCATTTTCCTCTGCTTACAAAGTAGCTTGTGATTGAAGGCTTTTCTAGAGCTCAAAAGTTCTATTTTGATCTAGGGTGGTCACCCAGGGGTGCCCATTGTGTGATAACCCATTAAGCCATGTATGTGTGATTCATATACATTTTCCACAAGAATGAGTTGTTTCAATTAAGAGGTTTAAAAAGAATATCTCCCAATGGGTAATATAATTGTTAAAAGGTGTTAGAGTAGTATTTTTCTTAATTAAATAAATTGATATTTATTAAAGAGGAATACAGAAAACTTGGATTAAAACAAAGAAGGAAACAAGAAAAAGGTGACATTCACCCCTATTATAAAGCAACGGAAACTCTAAAGAAACAGGGATTGCTGCTATGTTCTTAGCAAACTGCTAGGTATTATCTTTTAAAAGGAAAGATAGCGGTATCCAGTGCCTCAGATGTGTGCCCCAGGGTGCAAATCTGCGTAGGAATAGTGCTTCCATTCACAACAGCCAAACACTGGGGGAAACTGAAAACACCCATCAGCAGCAGATATTATAAAAATGCTGTTTATCCAGCCTAGGACTGCCATACAGCACTGTAAACACCTGAGAAATAAAGGAAAGAAATTTGTACGCTCCCATATGTTAATTTTTTCAAAGAGGGACCTTGTAGTCCAGTTCAGTAGGTTACAGCACTTGCCCCTCAATCATGAGGACCTGAGTTCAAATCCCCAGAACTCACAGAAATCCTGCATGCTTAGCATATGCATCTACTGTCTTCTCATCCCACGGGGAAATGGGAGACGGGGACAAGAGAATTCCCAAGAAGTGCACGGGCAGCTAATTCCGTCTACACCGTGCAGTGGAAGAACAGTAAAAGAGCCTGTTTCAGACAAGATGGATGGTGAGGAGTGACAGCCGGGGTTGTCCTCTGACTCCTACGTATGAGGACTATCACACACACACACACACACACACACTAGAAAAAAAAATCTTTGCCAATGCATACTTAAGTAGTAAAACTATAATGCCAAAAGAAAAAAAAAAAAAAAAAGGAGGCAGGAAGATTAGCTTAAAAGTAAGGGGTAAGGGAGGTAGAAGATTTTGGGGTTGGCTTTCATTTATTTTGTCATCACCTGACTGCACGGTATAAGTAATTCATAAAGTAGATGTAATTTATAAAGACATTCTGTGTATATCACATGTGCATTTCACAACAACAACAACAACAAAAGTATGTAAAAACTCCATGCCCTGTGGCATGGAGACCGTTATCATCGTAACACATTGCTCTATCTGTACTGCCAGGCCTCCTTGGATGCATTATGTATAGTTTGCCCATATTTCTTTCTAGCCTTTAATTTTTCCCCCTGTTAATGATATGTCTTCCTAGAAGATTTCCTCTTTGAGAATTTTTTTTCTTCCCCATTTCCATTTAATTTTAACTAAGAGTAAATACCATGCAAGCTTTATGCCTCTCTGGAAGCCCAAAGCCATAGAAAGCCTTCCAGGAAAAATAGGTTCCTTTAGCCTAAGCTACATTGATTCACAAACCAATCTGCAGGATTTTGCTGTAGCCCATGGGAGACGTTTTCTTCTCTCTTAATAATGCAGCTTCTTAAAGATAAAAGCGTGGGGGGGAGGCCGCCTCTCCACCTCATCAGGTGCTGCAGCTTCAAAGGGAAAGAGGAGGCAGTGAGTGGAGGAGGCTGCCAGGGTGGTGGCCCGGGGTCTTGAGGTAAAGGCAAAGCTCTGAGTGGTGTCCCCACCTGCCCAGCTCATGCCACCTTGATCCAAGGCCCAACCTCTCCCAGCAAACACCATTGGAGCCAATTTCCATCCTGATTTAGGGATTTTCCTTTTTTATCCCTGTAATAATTAATACGATTGTTAAACTGATAGGAGAAAAGCTCCAGGCATTTCTGTAAGGGGGTTCCTAGATTGGGTTAACTGAAGTGGGGGAGACTCACCCTGAATGCGGAGAGCAGTCTCGTGGGGTGGCATCGGAGACTGAATGAAAAGGGGGAAGTGAGCTGAGAACCAGCAGTTTAAGCATCCTGACTGTGGACACAGCATGGCCAGCTGTCTGGTGGTCCTGCTGCTGTGACTTCCCCAGGATGATAAACTGCCTTCTCAAACTGGGATAAACCCTTCTCTCCCTAAGTTACTTTTGTCAAGTATTTTCTCAGGACAACAAAAATAACTACAGAGAGTAAGTGATACAGTCCCAATCCCCTGCTGTCGCTCTTCCTCGGCCCCAGGACGGTACCAAGGTGTTTCCTTCCACCCTGGACAGGTCAAGGCACTTGACAACGAAGCACACTTTTGGGTTTTCTCATCTTCCTCTGTCTATTCTCTGAACTTAAGTTCTTTTTCCCTGGTGCTCATTTGGAAAAACAAACAAACAAATGGCGGTCAAACAAAGGCACTGGAAGAGGAGAAAAAGGATAGAAGGTGGTCAGACGTGACTGAACAGGAGGAACTGAGCAGAGAACAAAGGTGTGGGGTCATGGCAGTGAGAGTAAGTGGCGAACTCAGAACCCTGCCACTTTGGGAAATTGCCAGAATCGGCATCTGTGGAGCATCCTATGAGAACTTCAGAACCTTGTACCAGGATTCAAACATACCCAGCCAGAGCCTGCATGTCAACAAGGGTTCCAGGAATTCCGGTGTGTGATTGTGCCAGGGCCAGGCTGATGGTATCACCAGCCTTGGGCATGTTAACAGAAGGAACTGGTTTTGGCTGCAGAGGGACCTGGCATTCCCATTGCTCCAACTGACTTGGACTTTCAGTATTCTCTTTAGCACTCTCACCAAAGCCTGTAGTTTCAATATGTCTTAGTTTTTCCTGTTCTCTGATCTCTGCAGAGAGCCCATGGACCTCTGTAATCTTGGCTTGGGTCTTGCTTCTCTCTGAACTGCTGAGCTTCGTGTAGAACGTGGATATGACCTCCTCTTCCTTTAGGGAGAGGACAGCCATGTCTGGACTGGTAACATGAAGCCATGCCTGATTTTGTCACCCGGGATTCATTCAACATTGCGCTCATCCATCATACAGGATTCCAAATAGCCAACTCACCCGGTCCATCCTGAGGTTTTCGGGCTACTGAGCACTGGCCTGCCCAGCTGCCCCCAGAGCATGGTCAGTATAAGGCTTCCCTGGGTCACTGTGACAAGTATAAGGGAAGAAAGGTTTATTCAGACTCATGATTTCAACCCACCGTGATCAAGAAGACGTGGTGGCAGAAGCAGCTCAGTTTCTAGAGGCTGGAGCATGATTGGAAGCCGGAAGGCAGAGAGCCCAAGACAGCGCAGGACTGGACTAGAAACTAGCATAACTTTCAGTGGCCCAAGGTCGCAAAGGTTCTACAGTCTCTGTCGACAACAGTGCCAGCCAAGGGCCAAGTGTTCAAACACACGACCTTGTGGGAGCACCCTTCACATTCACACCAGAACAGCCAGTGTACCTTTTGGCTGCTAAATACTAGGTTTGTCCCCTCCCCATTGGCAGGTGCTACTCTTGACCTTACAGGCTCTATACTCGGCATCTCCTACAAAAGAGGAAGGGGCCAAGAGAGGCCAGTAGAAACAGGCCACACATACCTTTTCTCTCTTAGCATCAGAGATGCCATGACCCCATGTGCCTGCTTCTTCAAGACCACACAATTCCAAAGATTTGTCTTTTCTGCCCTTTAAGAGCAGCTTAGAAATAAAAGATGGTATAAAACCAGCCCAATAATTTTGCATAAAACTGCTGTATCGCTCCCCCCTACAGAGGACTTTGTTGCCTGATGCATTTTATAAAAACAGTCCAATTCGCGCAAAAGCTCCATAATTTCTCCGGTTGCTATCCAGCTATTTCATCCTGACTGCTGATATTTACCTCCCGCCACGCTCAATTTATAGCAGTGCGTAAATTACATCAAGTACAGAGTGCATCTGCTACTGTGATTTAAGCCAGGACAAAATGGCAGGAGCGGCTCAGTAAGGTTGACTGTTAAGGAAAGGGTCAAGTCTCAAATGACTATTTAAGTGACTACTAATGAGTAATAATAAACTTACTGTATTGTTATTTTTTTTCCTTCCTTTCACACGCTTGCGGGCATGGGTGTACGCACATTCCTAGGTGCGTGGGATCACGTGGGTGGGCATGTGTGCGCTTGTGTGCAAATATCTATGAAGGCCTGGGGTTTATATGAAGCATCTCCCTGGAGCCTCGATGGCTCCTCCGCCTTGCTCTTTGAGCCAGAGTCTCTCAATCAAACTCGGGGCTTGACAGTTTGGTTGGTCTATCTAGCCAGCCTGCTCCAGGTATCCCCTGTCTCTGCTCTCAAGGCTAGAATTACGGGCTAGCATGATGACCTGGCATTCATTCAGGTTCCAGAGATCCAAACTCTGGTCTTTCTGCTTGCATGGCACGCACTTTTACAACAGCGCCATCTCCCAGCTCTGAATTAACTGTGTCTTTAAGAATGTTTTATCATTTCTATTCCTAAGAACTATTCTGGTGATTTGAGAGGAAAAAAAAAAAAAAAGGAAGAGAAAGCAAACAGAAGCGTGGCGGCACCCCAGTAGCAAAGCAAGGGTGTGGGTGGTGTTTCCATTACTTACATACATAACGCTTTTCACAGAATCCAAATGTCTTACCGAAGAAAACACAACACAAACTCCAATAAAGACGAGGCAACACAGCGAGCTACAAAGAAAACAATTACCCAGGGAAATTCAAATCTGGTATAAATCATTTACATAGAAAGAATGCGTTGGTATGCACGGGCCCAGCCTGCGTGTCCAAAGGTATTTCACGGGGCAGCGGCGGAGCATCTGGACAACAGGTACAGCCAGGAGGCCCTCGGTACCCATGAGCCCCACATCCTTGTATTCAAGCAAACAAAGCTAAAGTCGCACCTGTGTTGAAAATGTTCAGACTTTTGTCTTTTTGTTACTCCTTAAACAACACAGGGGAACAGCTTGCCTAGCATTTACATTGTGTGGGGGTTGTAAGACTCAAGAGATGGTTTAGCATATCCAGGAGGAAGTACATGGTTCCAGGCAAGAGCTAAGTAATGTTACATAAGGGACACTGGGCATGCTCAGGTTGTGCTGTGGTCAGGGTCCTAGAACCAATGCCCCCACTGACCCCGAGGAAGGAGTATAATGTCAAGACAAAGGTAAAGTACCCATGTCTGAAATTCTCTGAACAAACATACATATATGCTGTGTAATTGCTAAAGTTGCACACAACCTCAGTGAATTAGCAGATTAGCAAGGATGGGTACGTGTGTGTGTGTGTGTGTGTGTGTGATTCCATCCATGTGCGTATATCTGACATACATAGAATTTTCCAAAAGACAGTCTTGGCTGAGCAAAATCAAAGACCCTGCAAAGAATTAGTCCTAGCCTAAGAGGACTAAACAGAAAATACTTGCATTGCCTTTATTCATGTGTCCTTCTCAATGTGCTTTCCTTCATGTCTAAATTCAGGACAGGCAGTAGCTGATAAATCTGGAAGAAAGAACATTTAAGGTCTGTATAAAAATCTTGGTTTGCGGGATTATCGTGAAGGCCCTCCTTCAGTTTCTCTAGTTCTAAGCATACTCCTATGTCATCACTTGAGTAAGCTTCCTTCTGACCACTCAGGCTTTCAGGAAAAGGGACTCAGACCATGAGATGCTCCTAGGAAAATTACAAAATGTTACAGAAGCTTGAAACATAATAATCTAGAATACCACTGATCTACAAATACAAATGATACTGCAACATTAAGTTTATTTACTTTATATACATGTGTGAGTTCCTGCGTGTATTCGTGGACACTGACATGCATGTCTGATGCCTGCAGAGGCCAAGAGAGGGTGTCAGGTCACCTGAAGTTATAAGCAGTTGTGAGCTGCCTCCCATGAATGCTGGGAATTGAACCCTGGTCTTCCAGAAGAGCAGCAAATGTTCTTCAGTACCAAGCCACTACGACTTCAGAGTGCGTAGCAACAGTCAAAACACTCAGAATTATGATGTCATTTGTCTTTGTTTCACAAGTCACATGCGACAGCTAGCACATCGCCTCTCTGAGGGATCCAGTTGTGGAAAAGGCATCTGCTCGCTCGTCCTCAGGGCAGCTGTTATTAGCTGGCTCTGGTTCCCTCGTAGACTGCATAGCCACACTTAGTAAACTGTGTACCCTTCCTGTCACATTCGTCCACGAAGGACTACAATGCAGTGCGCACCTGTGAAGCCCACAGTGCCCATGGCCATGAGCCCTTCCAAAATTAAAGTAACAGGGGCCTTTAAAACATTACTTGGG
This sequence comes from Meriones unguiculatus, assembly GCF_030254825.1. Classification (NCBI taxonomy): domain Eukaryota; kingdom Metazoa; phylum Chordata; class Mammalia; order Rodentia; family Muridae; genus Meriones; species Meriones unguiculatus. The sequence goes on from NC_083366.1 coordinate 61,048,593, forward strand.
TAAAATGGTGCGCATTTTCATATTTGTGAAGACATCAAATCTTTATCTACAGAAAATATTAATATGCCTAAACTAGATTCAATAGTAACCTCCTTCCTCCCTCATCCCCACAGAATTCATTCCGACTGAGAACCTGTACCTATGACCTTTTTGTGAAGAGGGTCTTTGCCCCGTGCAGTTAAGATAATGTCATACTGAATCAGGGTTAGACCTAAATCAGTAACCGATATAATGATGACAGAACCCCGTAGAAACACACAGAAGACAGGAAGGTAAAGAGAGAGAAATCAAGAGTGCTACAAGGCCTGGGGAGATGGCTGAAAAGATGCTTACAAGCAGGAGGACCTGAGATTGGACACCCAACATTTACATTAGGGAAAAAAAAAGTATAAAGTGTGGTAGCACGTGCCTGTAATTCCAACACTTGGGAAGCCAAGAAAGGCAGGCTGTTAGACCTTGCTGGCCCCCTAGCCTAGGCAAATCAGTGAGCTCTAGGTTCAAACAGAGACACTGTCTCCAAAAATAAGGTGAAGAGCAATTGAAGAAAATGCTGATGTCAACCTCTGGCCTCTGTATACATGTATATGTATCTGTACTTTTATGAACACGTGAATGTCTACACACCCATACATACACTAAAAGAAAAAAAACGGACTGATAACCACAAACCATTCAATGGGTAATAATTATGATGGTCCATAGCTTATGTCAGTGTTTTGTTTTGTTTTTTAATTTCAGTGGGTAAAAGGCCATTGGGAGGTATTTATATAATGAGTGTATCTCATGAATAAAATCAGCCCCCACCGGTAGAAGTGACCTAAAAGAGATTATTTTTATCTTCTTCATGTAATGATATAAGAAGATGACCAGTTGCAAACCAGACATTCATCAGACACCTGGCCACTTGGCCCTTGGACCCTGAGCTTCCAGCTTCCAGAACCTTGGGAAACTTTATTGCTTGAGCCACCTGGCCTATTGTATTTTGTTGCAGCACCCTTATGTGAGACTAGGATAGTGTGAAACAGACTTTCATTTGGGTCCCCCTAAGGAGGCACAGACCTAATTCCAGACTCCTGTTTCTATAAAAAAAAAAAAAAAAAAAAAAAAAAAAAAATCATGTTGTCTTAAGCTTTCTGGTTTGTAGTATGTCTGTTATACCAGTCCAGTGAATGAATGAAATGTCCAGTATCCAAACGTGAAAATAAACACAGCTGGGCTGGTGGTGCGGGCTGGTAATGAGAGCTATTTGAAAGACTGGGACAGGAAGATAGCAAGCTCAAGAACAGACTGGATAGCTTAGTGGGACCCTGTCTCAGTTAAAAAGTAAAGAGTGGTAGGGATACAGCTCAGAGGTGTAAGGCTTGCCCAATATATGAAATTTCCTAGATTCAGCCTCCCACACTGCCTAAAACAAAACAAAACACCCCCCCCCCCTCAGAGAGCTGGTCTTATCATTTCCTTAGACTATGAAACACAAGAAGGAAGAAAGAGCCTACTAGTCACAGTGACATGTCATTCGTGTGCCAAAGCTGGTTAGAAGTGGGTTATTCTACCTTGAGAAAGCAGATACAAAAAGCTTCAGCTAAACTGTAAATATCCACCTCCTCTTTGGTTTGATTGTTTGTTTGTCTGAGATAGGGTCTCACTATGTAACTCAGGCTTCCCTGGACTCAGACTCCTTTTGCCTAAGGCTTCCCAAGGTGGGATGGTAGGCATGCAACACTATACCCGGCCTTTGGTATGTCATTTTAAAGTGACATATGAGGCCCCCCGCTCTACAAAGGAGAACACTGGGTCTAGAAGTGTCCCTTAACATGCAGGAGTTCCTACGTTTAATCCCCAGCACGCCCCCAGCAAATGCAAAGAAGGTTGTCAAAAGCTGATTCGTGGCATTTACAACCCTTACATAAATCGAACATTCATTAAAATGTGGAAACAAGAGATGGAAGAGGGGAAGGCTGTTTTCTAGAAATAGCACATATTTGAGGTATTTCTCTTTCCCCTTTTCAAGATCATTAGGGGCAAAGAAAAGGTGAGTAAATAAACCACTTGGATCAGACCAGGGTCACATGGACAGAAGGAACAGAATCCAAAAGACAATAGTTGGAGGTGGGAGAGATTCCTGAAAGCTGAGGAGGAGACACATGACCAGCCACATAAAAGATATTTTTATTTCCTCATGTGAGGAAATAAGGCTGTCTTCCCCTCAAGTGCTCCCAATGATCACCTACAACACCGATGAGGGAGGTACTTTTAAATATCAACCAAGGCCAGAGAACAACAGTGTGAGACCTTCCCAGGCATACCAGGCAAGTAAGAAGTGCCCTGTTTCTCTTTCCCCCAGCTTTCCCACCCCAGGGCACTGTGAAGGCCCCACACCCCCAAGAGTTAAAGAACAAGAGATAGGGAGGAGAGAGAAGCCGCTGCTCCTCAAGTCCAAGCTGAGGCTCTATTGTTACATGGAGCTTTGTGCCTCAGCTTCTGACATTTTGCTTAGGACATCTCATTACCTGGAAGTGACTGGAAGAATGAAACTTACTCTGAATTTCCTTTATGAGCTGAGCAAGTGTGGACTCTATAGAATGAACATAATGGTCTGAGCTGTGATTGATTACATCCTATGACTCATACCTCTTCAACGGAGTAGTTACGTAACTACTCCTGAATGCCACTGGAGGGAGCGGTTCTTCGTCCCTTCTATATATTTTCCATTGTGCACACGCTGTTTCTATCTACACTCTGAAAAATTATGTCAAGCTATAGAGAATTTTATGCCTTTTCTTCCCATTGAACAACACACACAAAATATCTAAAGTGAAAACCCATTTGGTGCTTGCTGCACACCAGAGGACCAGTAATTGTTGAACTAATCAGCAAATAAGGGATCAGTAAAGAGAAATACACATTCCACAGACTCTTTATAAACCTGGCCATACCCAAATCCTTCTCTGCTAGAAAAAAGAATATGCCGAGTTTGTGATTTCTGAGATATTCCTACCAGACCCTTTACTTAGATGAAACTTTGAAATCTTAGGATCATATACTTAGGGAGTGATTTAGAACAATGCCTTAATTTTATTTAGGAAGGCTGTATTTGTGACTTACTGTTGCTGTAACAAAAATACCTGACAAAAGTTACCTTAGGAAAGGGTTTATTTTGGCTCACGGTTTCGGGGGGGTATTGTCTACTGTCGTGGGAAGGCCCAGCAGCAATCGAGGAGACAGGCCACATTCAGGAGGAAGAGGACAGTGAATGTTGGTGCTCAGCTCACATTCCCCCTTTTGATTTATCTAGAATTTCTTCCCATGGAGGCTGTCACCCATCTAAGGATAGGCTTTTCCACCTCAATTAACCCAGCCTAGAAATTCCTTCACAGATGTGCCCAGAGGTTTATCTCCTAGATGATTCTAGATCCAGTCCAGACAACCATTGTAGCCATCACTGAGGCTGAAAGAAGCTTAGAAATTAGACTACGTTTACCTCTTTTAAGCAGTGTGGGCCCTGGAAAGCCATGCTGGATTCGCTCACCATAGGGACATCTTCTGCTTTCTCGGCCCCTTACTGGCTTGGCTTTGAATGGCAGCTTAAGTTCTCCTTACTAGTTTTCCCATGAGTAGGTAAAGAAGTTGCCAAAACTGAGTTCCCAAAGAACCTCTCTGTGCTAAGAATGAAATCATAGAGAAAAGAGAGAGAGAGCCTGTTAAGTGCAGGCAATAGAAAGAACGTTGGATGTGTTTGAATGGACGTTTGGAGAAGATTAGATTTCGATGAGAGCAAAGGCTCTCATAATGGCATTGCTGTTCTAAGACAGGCATCAGAGAGCTTACCCTCTTCAACAGTTTTTATTGTCAACTTGACACACTCTAGAATCACCTGGGAAACGTCTCAACAGGAGACTTGTCTAAATTAGGTGGGGCCTACTAGCATGCCTGTGAGCAATTATCTTCCATTGAGTTGGGAAGACCTGAGGCCTGTGGAACTGTGGGCGGCACCATTCCCTGGGAAGAGGATCTTGGGTTGTGTAAGTCTGCAGGACGTAAGATGAGCATTGTCATGGATTCATTAACTCACTGCTTTCTATTTGCTCTCTGCTCAGGGCTATGGCTGTGATGCAACCAGTTGCTTCAAGTTCCTGGAACTTTTTAAATTCGTTTCCTCTCAAGTTGCTTTTGACTGGGCAACAAGCAATACAATCAAACCATCTCTTCGTTTTCTTGTCACACAAGGATATGCCCATAAGTCATATGGCTTAGCCGGGAAGAAAGCCCACACAGGAAGACAATCACTCTGGGTCTTTGACCTTGTGCCCCTAGCACCGGAACCAGGAGGAAATAAGTTGTTTTTAGACTAGCTCCCTGTGGGGCTTTGTTATGGGATCACACACCAAGAAACCGTGACAGCGAGTGGATGTAGGGATACAAGGAAGCCTGAGTCAAGCTTTGGAAGAGCATCTAGGTGGATTAGTCAGGGCTATTGTTCAGTCATGTCCTAGTTTCCGTTCTAGGTGCTGTGACAAAATGCTCTCAAAGAAGCCGCATAGAGAAAGGAGGAGTTTATTCATCTCACAGTTCCAAGTTACTGTCCATTATGGCAGGGAAGTCAAGGGGTGGGAGCTTGAAGCAGTTAATCACATCCTAGTCAAGATCAGCGGGGATGAATGAATCCATGCTTACCACTCAGCACCCTTTCCCTACTCTATGACTCAAATCACGCCACACATCATGGGCTGGGTCTTCCCATATCGGTTAATGTAATCAAGATAATCAGCTGAAGACCTGCCCCCGAGCCAACCAGTCTAGACAATTCCTCAGTTAAGACGCTCTTCACAGGTGACTCCGGATCATTTTAAATCGAGGTATAATACAGATACTTTAATGAGGTCCATTGAAATGGTCAGTGTGTTTGCTATGCAAACCTGACAATCTGAATTTGTTCTATAGGCATCCATAGATGAAAGGAAACAAAAAGAGTTTGCCACCGACAAAGCAGAAATTACTGGACAAAAAATGCTCTTTAAATGAAGGAAAAAAAATGGTATATTTGGAGAAGTATAATAGATTCTCCTCTCTTTCTGAGTTTCCTAAATTATGTTTGACAATGAAAGCAGAAATTATAGCATGGCCTGATATGGTTCTAGATAGCATAGAGGATATAACTAAGACAATTATATTTGGAAAAGGGAAGAGAGCTTTAAAGGGCTTTCTCTCAGGATCTTTATTGCTGTGATAAAATGCCATGAGAAGCTAACCTGCTCTAGAAAGGTCAACGTGATGGAAATACTATTTTGATTGTAAAGAAAGTCTTGGTTTTGATGATATTCTATTGTTTTGCAAAATATCAGCACTTAGGGAAATAGGCAAAATAGCATATTATTCATTATAACTGTATAAAAATAAAAAATATGAAGTAGAAAAATTGAACCAAAAGAAAAATGATCAGGGCTTAAGAGAGCATTCCACCATATACTGAGGATTAGATGTCAGAAGAACTTGGGATTTATCATTGACACACTTTTGGCCACCATCTGCAAGCTGTCACTATTTTCCAATGGTGTATGGTTGATCCTATGGATGGTATTCTCTAAAATTCCTGCCATCACCCTGACACTCTGACCCAAGGAATTTCACGTTTGACCCTGAGACCTTTTGGGGTTGTTTCATTATCTGGATGTCTCTAAGATTTCCATGGCCTAAGTCTGAGACAAAGTGGCTGTTATGGCTAGAGATTCTATCAACACACTACATTATGACACTGGAGGACTGGAGCCAGAGGAGTCAAAGCTGAGGTCAGATAACAGCCAGCATTGTATCCTCTAAGGGCAGCCTCCATATCAACTTCCAAAAGCAAGGGTGAATCCGGTATACCTTGATGGCTGCCAGTGGACACAGCCATCTGGGTTTACCAGCTTCCAGAAGAAGACTTTTGATGGACCAGAGATGGCTTTCTCCTGAGAGGCTGGTGTGCATGCTACATGACTCAGGTTTGTCTGCGCAGTTTGAGTCACTTCACGTTGATAGAGAAGTAAACTCGACATATGAGCTTGTGGAAGGGAGGAGACACTACTTTTCCTTTGCACACATCAGTGACTAACTACTAGTCAGCCTTGTGCCATTCATTCCTAACCATGTTTGCTGTGACACTCTGCTGCACTCTCCCCACGGCTGTGACAAAGTACCCAACTGAAGCAACCTAAGAAAGGAACAGCTTATTTGGTTCACAGTTTCAGAGGGTATCATTTATTGTGGCGAGAAGGCTAGGATGAGAATGGGGTGCTAGGATGAGAATGGGGTGTCAGGATGAGAATGGGGTGCTACAAGGAGAATATGATGGCTGCCCACATTGTGTCCACACTCAAAAAGCAGAGAGCAGTGGAAGCTGGTGCTTATCTGGCCATGCTCCTTATCATCCCCACAGACTGTGCCACCCACATTCAGGATGAGTCTCCCCGTTTCAGCAGTATCAAAGATATGTTGAGAAGTTTGTTTCTTGGGTGATTCCAAGTCCCAACAAGTTGACAATTAAGATTTGCTCTCATAACAGTTTTATTTTCCCTTTGCAGATTCTTCTTCACTACAATCCCCTCAAGGTGAGAAAACACAGTGGGCCACGAACAACTAGGACCTTCAGATGGTTCATCAGGTAAGGGCACCCTGCCAAGCCTGATGACCCATGGTTGAACCCCTGAGACCCGCCTGCGAGAAGGAGAGGACCAGCTCCCACAAATTATCCTCTGATCTCTACAAGTACACCATGGCACACACACGTACAACCTCTACCTTGGTCAGAGCATACTTAAGTAAATCTGCACCTCTACTTTTTATCTGTGAAAGGACACATGAGATTTTCAAAAGGTTCTAGCTTTCTCCTATGTCAGCAGTTCTCAAGCTGTGGGTCATAACTCCTTTTGGCAGTTGCGTATTAGGTATTTTACATTGCAATTCACAGCAGTAACAAAATTACAGTTATGAAGTAGCTATGACATAGTTTCATGGCTGGGCATCACCATGATGTGAGGAGCTGTGTTAAGGGGTCACGGCGTTAGGAAGGTTGAGAACCACTGTCCAGGTATTCCTTCACTGTGCTGTCGACATTCCCTCTCTTCTACCCTACATCTTTCTCCATTCATTTACTCCCACAGCTGAAACCCAACCTCCTTGTTTCCATTAAGATCAATGGAAAAAAGGTCCCTCCTTTGTGAAGTCCACTTATTATTAAAATCTTGAAGAGAGAGCGTTACAGGCTAGGAATACGTGCATCTTAAAATTGAGCATAAGCCTTTGCTGTTTTAAAACCTGTCCTAGGTTGAAAGCATGTCCCACCTGAACACACACTCATTCTTTCATTTCTAAGCTATGTAGTCTCTTCTTGGGAAGGTTGGAGATGCATATACACCCTGGTCAATTAATATGATAAGGGGGCAGAAGCGACTGACCTTATAACTCTATAGATGGAATGTCCTTATAACTCTATAGATGGAATGGCCTTTGGAGACATTCTGACAGTTGATGACATCACAGCAGGGACCTTGAGAGAGGGAGAGGTCACTTTGTCAAACAGAAAGCTCAGAACTGCTCAGGATCAGCCTCCCTAAGTGACAGAATGATGTCATGAGAGTGATTGAAATCCTTTCCAAGAAGAGGCCACCTCCTTCACATTAGACTCCGTCTCTTCTTTATTCTTACTATTTGTTTCTTCAACAAAATAGTATGTCTCGCTGTGAGATTTTCATACATACTTTACACACATACATACCTCTGAGCTGTCTCTATATCCCAAATATAACCTCTTTAAATCTTCTTTTATATACATATATAAATATATCATATAGGATCCACGAATGAAAGAAAACATGTGACTTACTTTGCTTAACATAAACATTTCCAGTTGCATCCATTTCCTCACAAATGCCATGAACTTGGTTTTTTTGTTTGTTTGTTTTGTTTGTTTGTTTTGTTTCAATCACTGAATAAAATTCTGTTGTGTGTCTGCACCACACTTTCCCTGTAGGTGGACATCTAGGCTGATTCCATTTCTTAGCTGCCGCTAGTAGAGCAGCTATGGACATGGATGTGCGGTTGTGTCTGTGGTCGTTCATACAGTCCTTTGGGGCAGTGCTCAGGAGGGCCTTAGCTGAGCCATATGACAGTTCTGTTTTCTCTTAAAGGTCCCTCTGCCTCCTGCACTGCCTCATTTCAAAGCTTGCAGCACACAACCTTTGAAGGATATAGTCGAGCCATGGTAGGAGGTTTCTGACTGTTTCAGAGAGTCTGAAGCTGGGATCTGGGCCAGTCCCTCCAAGCCTGGCTAACATCTGTCCTCGGTGCCCTGCTCCCTCTGCCATCTTCTCTGAGAAACTTTGATGAGTCTTTCTAAATCCTGATCCACCCATTGCATCACACTCTCACCAAGTTTTGGAAGACACTTACCCTGCATGCCATAGCTTATATTTATTTGTGTTCTGCTTTACACTGTCTTCCAGCTCGCACGCTCTTCAGAGACTCTGGCCTTATGATGCCAGACACAGTAAGTGCTCACTGGGAATCCATTAAATGGAGCTTGAGCCCCTGCCTTCCTCCTCGGTTCTCCTAGAGCCTTTCAGTGGGATGAGTCACTCTGTTGACATGCTTTAAGTAGTAATATCAATGGCTACTGGGGGCATGCCTCTGGAATGCTTGCATGCAGGAAACCATCCACACATGCCTGGGTGAGACCGGGGAGGGCAGCCTTGCTTCTAGTTCTTTCACCTCATTTTCTGACGACAAAGATCTTCATGGTATCTGCCTTCCTCCCCCACATCAAATTGTGTGGCTGTTCCGGGGAAAGCTGTGTGAACAAACTTTAACCTCATGACTTCCATTATTTGGGAATAAAAGGCTTAAAGCATAATGTGGGCTTTTTTTAGACACTAAGTTCCGTGTGAGTAGCGTGCTGTTAATTTCATATTAATGCAGAGTGCTGTCGGAAGTCAGCACAAATCTACAGGAAAACAGCCACAACTCTAGTATTCTGCTGGCCAAATGTGAGCTGCTCTCTCTTCTCTCCAAGGCATGAACATCCCTCTGCCTGATAATGCACTCAGTATAGATCTTTGTTGCTCTGAGCCACCATCAAGCTGGTCCTGTGTTAAACCAGGGCCCTATGGTCTATGGATATGAACTCTCTATTGAGCACAAGTTGATATTTGAACTCTGCTCCCAGATTCATTTTGGAAATGAGCCCTCTCATTGCAGACGTGGCTCCCCACCTATATGCGCTGGTTACAACTTCCTGCTTTAGCTGATTCATAGTCCTGGGAAAGAGACAACCTAAGGAGTCTTTGCTGCATAGCTCTGTAAAAAGTTGACAGCGTTATGCTCTCTTCACTAATGAGCTTCTTTCCATGGAAGACCACGAATCGAAACTGAATCCCAACAATTTCAGGTGCTTTGGAAGGCTTTTGTGAAATCTCTGCTGCAGATATTAAGTTGGAATCATTTTCTTCCTTATTGCAGGGTTTCGTTGGAATAGAAGCCAGCCACAAGGGTTGGCAAGGTGCTCCTTTCTGGGACCTGTTCTTATCCAGTTACTACAGTCATGATGATAATAGCAGCTGTTCCATGTTTGTCTTCTAGTGACAAGAACCTTCCTTTTTGTTAAGGGGTTGAACTTTTACATGAGCAGGTATGTGTATGCAGGTGGAGGCCAAAGATGGCTGCCAGATGGCTTCCTCTGCTGCTCACCATCTTGTTTTCCAAGGCAGGCTCCCTTCCTCAACCTGGAACATACCAATTGGCTGGGCTGGCTGGCCAGTGAGTTGGAGGATTTGCCTGTGTACACGCCTGGCTTTATTTATTTATTTATTTTTATGTGAGTGCTAGGGGTCCAGATTCAGCTCCTCACACTGACATGGAAACCACTGAGTCATCTCTCTAGCCGTCAATATGGTTCTTTAAATAGGTCATGTGAAGAACAGAGATGGGGGAGGACAACAGGGAAGTCGAGTAACTGGGTCCCACAGGAGGCTGAAACGGATGGTTAATGATCCTCCAGCCCTGTTGTCTTTCTTCAACATTTTGGAAGTTTTGAAAATAAAGAGGAAAAAAGGGGGGGGGGAATGTGTGGTGGCGGGAGTAGGGCTAGGGCAGAGCTTGCCTTTTGGTCAGGAGAAGAGTGGGTGCAGGCTGTAACAAGCAGGGCTCCGGATATTCTCCCTCTTTGCCCTTCTCTCCTTCTCTGCACTAATAATTCTCCCGGATAATGGTGCAGTAGTGAAAGCAGCTTCTCTAAATAGAAGTGTACAGAAGGCTTCCCTAAAGCAAGGAGAAAGAAGCAGTGGCTCGACCCTGAATGGTGCACCTTCCTCCTCTTTTGTGTCTGCAAAAGGCTCATGTGGTCAAGGCAATGCAATGTTCAGAAGGCTTCTGGTAAGCAATTGGCCCATCCGGCCTAATCAATCAACGGATTCATCTATAGATAGCACATAATCTTTTTGCATGATGGGTCGGTAAGGGAAACTAGGAAACGGAACCTAAGCAGAGAAAGTAGGTCACTGTGGGGGGGCGGGGCTGAAATATATTTCCTGTCTCTGTCTTTGTGCTTCCTGGCCACCATGAAGTGAGCAACTCTGCTCCACCACATTCCTGTGCCCCACAGTTGCTGTGCTTCACCTCAAGGCCACCCTGAGGGGTCCCGCCCACCGTGGAGCAAAACCTCTGAAACCATGAGCCCAAATAAATCTTTCTTTATTTCTCTCAGTTAATTTTCCACAGCAACACAAAGATGCCTGGCATAGAAGCCTCTTTAGGGGAAAGAACATGGATATTTTTTTGCTTAGCCACAGTCTCTTTTCTGTCTCATCTAGTCACGCATCCTACAGAGCCCTGTCTGTCATAATGACCACTGCCCAGTTTGACACACTGGCAGACACATACCCTCCTACCTGTCATTCATGATTGCTTTTCTTTCTTTTTCTTTCTTTCTTTCTTTCTTTCTTTCTTTCTTTCTTTCTTTCTTTTTCTCTCTTTCTTTCTTTCTTTTCTTTCTTTCGAAAGGAAGCTAGCTGGTTTCTTAATTGCTTTCACTCCTGTATCCAAACAGCCATTTCCATCCCAGTCTTGGTCCTCCTCTCCTTTATTACTTCGTTAGAGGCATTTGGGTTTTTTGTGGGTGGTCTTAGGTCTTAGTCATGAGAACTTTTATCCAGTTGCTGTGTGTGTGTGTGTGTATACATGCATTAATATGTGTGTATGTACATGCTTATTTTCTTTCCTGTGCATGTGGAGGCCAGGGATTGCCTTTGGATGTCTTCCTCCATTGTTCTCCATCTTACAAGACTTTCTCCCCCAACCCAGAGGCGGTTCAGCTAGACTGCCGCTCCATGTTACCCACCCTGGGGTTGTAGGCATGCTCCCTCACAGGTGCCTCATGTATGGGTGCTGGGGATCTGAACTCAGCAAGCACTTTACCCAAAGAGCCATCCTCATTCGGCTTTCTAAACCAGAGCCTATACCGGGGAGAGACTTGTGCAGCGACCCTGCTCATTGAAATTGCTGGCTCCAGTGTTGCCTCCATCCTGACATCTGTTAGCCAGAAAACTGCAGGACAATGGGTTGGAAAAAATAATGCTGCTTTGCCAAAGATGATGCAAAAATCTGGATCGGCCCATGTAGTGAGTAGAGCCAAGCACTGTTGTGCGTGGAACTCGTGCGGCGATCCTACCATCTCCCTCCTCATTCTTCTCATTTTCCCCATGCAATTTATCTGAGAAAGCAGGAGAGGTAGCCAACGCCACCGAGATAACATCCCATGGCCAAGGCCCCGCGGTTTTTCCTGGTTTGCTGCTGCATCCACATTTCTGCCAGGATTCATTAATGTGCTACCAACTGTGACGTGATGTGAAACAAGACATCGCATTTCAGGGTGAACATTCCATTGGGTCTTTCCCTTTCCCAGGGAACTCTCCATAGCACTCAAATTTGATTGTATTCCATAAACAGGAGCTGTACTGCCAGAATATGGGACCAGAAATGAATGGTGGTCTTCACGAGTCCTTGTCAACAGAAAGGAAGCTGGGGTGGAAACTTATGAAGAAAATGTCATTAAAATCTCCAAGATCCAAATAAATGACTAGATAGATGCTCTCTGGGCAGTAAGTCAGATGTTCCGTGTCTATTTTTTAAATGAGCCTTTCAGACAAATCTTGAATGTCCCATTTTAGACACAAATATGAGTTAAAAGATAATTGCCCTTTTCCTTCATATTTGATAACAGGCCAAGCAACTATTGCTGTTCCTATTTATTAATACAGAGCCTGGGCTGAACTGGTGGCCTTGTACATGCTAAGACATATACTCTACCACTGAGCTATGCTCTTATCCCGGGCCAGGCAGAATCAGAAGGCAAGGACTATCATACGGCAAGTGTCCCAAGGGGACGCCTGACAGGCCGTCTTTCCTTCTCCTCAAGCTTGTACAAACAAATGCTTCACCCTGGGAAGAGCTGTATCAGATGGCAGACACTGCGAATTGTACCTCTTCAAAATTCAGAGCAGCTGCTCGGGGAAGAGTCACTTAAAAGCCGATTTACAAGTTCAGATATTTCCCCCTAGATTCAAAGCTGGCTTCCTTTTAAGGTGGGCAGTCCTGAAGGGAGGAGAGAAGGGTTATCTAGGCTCATCATGACATCCGGTGTCAAGGTCACACAATCTCCAATGTTTCTTCTGCCTTCTCCTTCGCTCCTCCTTCGCCCCTCCCCTCCTCACTCCTGTGGACATCCATGTGGGTTTTCATAACTAGATCTAGAGAGACACCTGAGCTGGGCAGATTTCAAGCTGCACAAAGGCTGCATACGGGAGCCAGAGACAGGCTTGGCCATGGGTGGCTGATCCGGAATTTGGCTCTGTGTCCAATTAGCCTTGGAAAGAGCGCTCTAGGACTGCCACTGGGAACTCAGCCTGCAACCTCTCCTTCACATTCATTACTTCTTTAGAGGTTTCCACAGGGAGACAGGGCAGAGTCCTGCTTTGATTGGCTGCCTTTCTATGACTTAACAGCCAGCTCCAGCAAATCAATAGCCTAGACTCAGAGAACATAAAGATGAATTGAAACAGGCAAGGCCCTTGAGGGTATGGGTGATGGGAGAAAGAAAGAAAAACAGTGTAAGCACTACCAAGACAAAACCATGCACACGGATTCTACAAAGACCCCCTCCCACTCCCCCCCAGACACCAGAGAACTCCTGGTTTCTACCAGAACCCCTCCGGGCAGGCATTATAGCATCTCCAACTCCTTGGCATTTGGCCAAGGTCAAACCATTTGCAATGTAGGTCATTGGAAATCATATCGGGGTGGGGGTGTCGGGAAGGACCTACAGAGCTGGAGGAGTCTCAGTCCCTGCAGTGGCAGGAATAGGATTCAGAAAGAGGCAACGGATGTGAGGGGCTCCCTAAGTGACAGGTTGTAGCAGATCCGGTCTAGAGGCATTCACAGCTGGTCTCGAGATCAACTGCTGTGCGCAAGCCTCCAGCAGGACTGGGATGATAACCCTGAATGAGAGTGTGCTCCAAGGAAGCTGACGTCATCTTTATTCAGCTTTTTTGCTCTATGTGTTCAGAAAGCCCATTTCAATTAATGAGGGCTTCTCTAGTGAAGCATGCTGGTTCCCTGCCCTCACACTGAAGGATGCAATTAAAAGTACCCAGATGCATGCAAAATTGCCCTAAATAATAAAAGGAGGAAGACGCATGTAGAACAAAGTACATCCCTCCTACCTGCTCTCAAACATAAAACTCGTACTGTTATTATTCATGCAGATGTGGGTCAAAAAAGGAAACTCGACTTTCTTGATTAAGGAGACGCAAAGACTCAAGTGAAATAAATACTTGCAAAGTACAACCTAACTACAAGTGTCACATAGAAGTAAGTGGCCTTTGCTATACTTTTTTTTTTCCCTGTTCCCAGCTTCTTACAGCCTCTTTCTTTTCTAGTACAAAGTAGTCACCTTCCAAGGCTCCTCTTAATGTTTTTTCTCTTTGAAAAAGCACCTCTGGGTCCCGATTCTGGTAGCCCACTCCACACACCCAGGAGTCGTTTGCATATGAAGTGGTTGCCTGGGTGGTGGTGTACCACAGCTCCTGGAAAGCACGAGCTAAGTCTCAGGTCTTCATACTTCAACCATCCATCACATATGGGTTAGCCCAGCATACTGCTTTAAGGACAGACGGAGAAACCAAGGGGAGAAAGAACGGAGAAAACAAACCTTTACTGAATGCCTCGCAGGTATGATGTGCAGAGTTTTCTATCGATTTTTTTTTCTTTTTTAATTTAAAACTCATAACAGCTCTGGGATGGAAAGATTTGCTCTCCACTGTCTTAAAGATAAGGGAAGAGGCTTAGAACGGTTACATAACTCACCCCAAAGCAAACAGCCAGCGCCTGCTTCTCTGCTCTCTGTTGCTCCCTTTGCCTGGTGAGATATTTCAAGTGTCTAGTGCAGAGCTGGGGAGAGGGCTCAGGGGGTGATCCCTTGCCACAAAACAACAAAGGACCCATGCTTGGATCCCCAGCACCCACTTTCTGTTTTGAATCACTTTATAGCCTGATCCCAGCCCCCTCCCTCCTCTTCCCAGCCTAAGCTTCATGCCCACTACCCCCATTCCTTCCCTCCTTCTCAGAGAAGGGGTACCCAAAGGGGTACCAACTCACCTTGGGATCTCAAGTTGCAGGAGACTAAAGTATCCTCTCCTACTGGGGTCTGATAAGGTGAAAGGGATTCAAAGGCAGGCAACAGAGTCAGAGACGGCTCCTACTCCCATTGTTATGGACCCACATGGAGAAGAAGCTGCACATCTGCTACCTATGTGTAGAGGTCCTAGGTCCAGCCCATGCATGCTCTTTGGTTGTTGGTTCAGTCTCTATGAGTCCCCAGGTTAGTTTAGTCCATAGGTCTTCTTGTGGTGTCCTTGACCCCTCCAGTTGGACACAAGAAGACCTACCCAGCACCCACTTTAAATACCAGGTGTGATGATATGCCCATAATCCCAGCACTGGGAGGGCTGAGACAGGAGGATCCCTCAGGTGGGTTGGCCAGCCAGTCTAGCTGAATTGGCAACCTCTAGGTTCAGTTAAATTCTGTCTTAAAAAAACAAGATGGGGATTATAAAGAGACCACACCTGATGTCGGCCTGTGGCTCCACTCATGCTCACACACATATATGCACATATATGAACTTACACATATGTGAATAAACCACACCACCCACACATACACACACACACACATACACACAATCCGATGCCAGACATGTGTAGTGGTACATGCCTAGAATCCCAGCACTCAAGAGGCAGATGCAGGAGGATCACCGTGAGTTCCATGCAGCCTAGTCTACGTGCCAAGTTCTAGGCCAGCCAGAGCTATCTGCTGAGCTGTTCACTCAACGCGGGACATTTCTAACACTAGGCTTTCCCCTGGAAGACCCTGCGCTCAGAGGGTCAGCAAGGGTTCACCGAATCAACTGCTCTGTTGTGGATCAGCGCTGCACAGGGCCGGTTGTCAGCATTTGTGGAACAAATGACTCCAGTCTTAGTGCAGTGTTTAGTGCAGTCTTAGTGCAGGCCTACTTATATGCTAGGGTCTCCTAGACAGGCAGCTAAGCAACCAGTGCCAGAGTCTCTCTGGTCCTGCTCACACAGGTTCTGACACAGTTGATCTCAGGGTGGGGCTTGCTGACAGGCAGCCCAGCTTGCAGAACCACCCCCCGCCACCGCCACACGGCCCCCTAGCCATCCTCATGGGCAACTCCTGCCAAAACCATCTGTCCAGAGCGAGGTCAGACAGCATCTGCAGTATTCAAAGTGCCACACAGGTGATGCGGCGCAGCAGGGCTGAGAACAGCCGCCTACACCGTGTCGCCTCTCTTCGAGCTTTATAAACGGGGAAGCATCACTTTCTAAAAATAATCTCGTCAACAGAGATGGGAGCGATCAGCCTCGCACAGCAGTGCCGGCTTGGGGCGGGGGTTGGGGGGAGATACATTACAGAGGAAACAATGGGGCCACCATCGCTTCTTGTGATCTTAATCGGTTCCATGCTAACTCCGTTTTTGATTTGTGTCTGTCAGGGGCTGCTTGAAAAATGATTTATGGAACGCGTAGAATGAGGCTCTTGTTTTTGCAGCTCAGGGGAAGAGAACAAGCATCCTGTCTGCCAGGCTAAGGGGTGTCTTCTAACCTCCCAGGGCTTCGGTGAGAAACGCATGTTCAAACACCTGTGGTGGACAGGGCCGGTTATGGGAACAGGAAGGAGAGTGAGGGGAGGGACCCAGGGGAAACAGCAACCCTCTGAGAGTTTTCAGAGACCTCCAAGAGGAAGGAACACGAACGCCTGTAGATGCACCTCACATGTGTTCCATCATGCTTCTAATGATCTGGAAAAACAAAGACAATTACACACGATGGGCTTTTGTGTTGCTACCTTTGAACGCTTTTGAAAGTACATTGCCCTGACTATATCAGAAAGCAATTTAATATTCACGAGACAGGTCCTTATTATTCTGTGTAAAAAGCCCAACTAAGAACCGGTGCAAGAGACAATTCCTTCAGAGTCATGTTGGTGTTACATAATTATTATGAGTCCATAATCAGAAGCCACTGTTATGAATCAAGAAATGGAGTTGGCTGTAAAGAGCAAATCATTTAGAACTTGGGGGGAGGGGATCCCTTTTATGACATTTGTATGCAATTAAAGAAAAATAGGTGACATTTGCTGGGTGTTTCGTCCTGTGTCTGGGAAGCCTTTGACTTTCTTTTTCTGCATTCTCATTTCATTTTCAAAACCGTAACAAAGACATGAATTAGGCAAACCTTATAATCTCCCTTATACACCTCAAAGTGGGGCACAGAGGGACCAAATGATCCGCCTAAGGACACACAGCCAGGAAGGGGGAAGGAGGATGGATTGATATCCAGGCAGGCTGGTTTCATGGCTCACCCTTTGAACCAGGACACACCAGAAACAGTGTTTGCTCGGCGCTGACGCCGTGTTGTTCTAAGGAGTTGCGTCTTTCTTTTTCACATGCTCAGGCAGATGGCAATCAGAGAAAACAGGTTTCTGGAGGGAAAGCAACCACCACTTCATCCCAAATTTAACTCAGCATCCCCTCCTTCCATTTCTATGAGTAAATCCAACTTCTGAAATGCCTGTCTGGTGGGATCCAGAACAGCAAAGATGGGAAACATTGGTTGAGGGTGTGTAGCACGTAGGCTTGGGAAATGGAAAAAAAAAAACATGCGACTTTAAGATTCTCTTGATGGGCAGAGGAGATGGCTCGGTTGGTAAAGGGCTGGGTGTGGAAGCATGAGGACCCGAGTTCAAGCCCCAGAACTTACCCAAAAACCAAACAAAGCCAAGCACTGTGCTGTTTGCTTTAATCTTAGCACCTGAGAGGAAAAGACAGTTGCACCTCTGGAGTTCTTCAGCCAGCCAGCCTAGCCTACTCAGTGAACCAAAGACTCTGTCTTGTATGAATGAGGCAAACGGTACCTGTGAGTGCTACCTGAAATTGCTCTCTGGCCTCCACATGTAGTCACACACAGGTGTAGTGGAAGTTCTGATTTCTTTGTAACTGAGTTATGCTATGCAAATACGTTTTTGTTTTAACCCCGAGTGTGGGATCTTAGTTGGGCTTTAGTTTGTCCACAGCTAGTATTTGTCTCGTGGGGGCGTGGCCTCGGATAACTGGAAATGGCCTCCCACATGCAGCACGGAGAGGGGCGTGGTCTAAGGCTCGGCATAGAAATATGAGAGCCCAGAAAGAGAAAGTGGGGTGTGCCGTTTTCGCCTAAGGTGAGTGGCAGTTTGGAGGACTAGAAACAGACAGTATGGCAGTTTGGAGCAGACAGAGGGGGAGGCGCAGAGGATTGGAGGAGACTGCTGGCTCTATTTGCTGTTGGCCCATCGACCCTAAACAGCCTGGAGAAGTAAAGGGATCTAAGATCCCTCCCACCGCTAACCTTCTCTCTGTCCTACAGAGAGATTGGGGGATTGGCGGAAGGGAGATCGAGGCATAAATACCCCAAACAAAATCGAGTTTAAAAATGAGTGATACACACAGGAATACACACACACACACTCACACACACAATATCTGAGAATTATGCAGGCAGATGCTTGTTACTATGAAAACCCTTCCACGACTTCCTTTCACCTTGTTAGTAGCTAGCTGGACATTAGCATGTTTGAAAGTCATTGGTGACAGACCCTTTCCCTCCTGAACAACAACTTGTAAAAGCAGGAGCTAAAACTGCAGGACTTGGATTGGAGGTTAGAAGAATGAGATGGGCCTAGGCGTCCCCATCCCCAAGGTCATTAATAGACAGCTATCTAAGCTTGACTACAGTGACTATCTCGAGCTGGGGCTTTCTGGGGAAGTGGTGAGAAAATAAGGAATGGAAGGGTGGTATGACCATTAGCCAGATCTCACCAATCTGAGATGCTGCCGAGCACGGACAGGGTCTCCCATTTTTTCAGAAGGGTATTGTTCTCCCCTCTAGATAGAAACCAGCCATTTGGCGCTCAGACAAGCAATGTGTCTGCCGCCCCCCTATCTGAGGGGCTGCTGGGAGGTGGCTCACAGCTGCTTGTAAACAGATTCACAGTAAGAGCCCAAGGAGGCCACTTTTCCCTTCCTCATACAGTCTGGAGGAAAAACAAAAAACAAAAACCAAAAACCACACCAAAATAAGGCAATAAAAGCTTTCCTTTTCTGTAGTAAAAATTTTGGTGTCTTAAAAAAAAAAACAAAACAAAAAACCACCACCAACAAAAAACAGTTATGTTATATAAACATGTTTTTTGCTTTAATCTCAGGTGTGGGACATGGGGCTGCTTCAGACCATCCACAGCAGCAGCCTGTTTGCTTCATGCATGCTCTGGCAGGGGTGTGATTCTGCCAGAAGAAGGTAGTTTAATTCTGGAGGCTCCAGAGAGGGTATATGAAGACCAGAGCCCCAAGAGAGTAGGCATGGCTGTTCTTCCTGCTGGTTCCAGCTCCTGCTGCTGCTGCTGTTGCTGGTTTGTCAAGTGGTTTTGAGGAAAGAGAGGATAAGAAGAAATTGGAGATATCCAGAAAAGATGAAGTTTGGACTTACCCCAAATAACTCAACACCCCTAATCAGCAGGAAGTAGTCTAAAAAGATCTCAATGCCTGCTCTCCGTACTAACCTTTTGACTCTCCTACCTGGTACTGGGGTACTGGAAGGGGGAAAGGTTGGAAGGTAGGTACAGGCATAAGAAAGAACCCACATAGGAAAGCCAAAAAGTATGTCTACACTTCCCTAAAACAATAGAAATTATCTGTCGACAATCCAGGAGGATAAGAATCTGCATTCAAAGCCTTGCCAGGCCTGTGGGCTCTAGGGAAGAGCCAATCCAGGAGGATAAGAATCTGAATTCAAAGCCTTGGCAGGCCTGTGGGCTCTAGGGAAGAGCCCTCCCATGACTGTCTTAGAATCTGGTAGCTTCCGGCCACCATTGGCATTCCTTGGCTTATAGATGCTTCACTCTGGTTTCTGCCATTGTTATCACAAGGCCTTCTACTATCTGTGTATGCCCACCATCCTCAGTGCTCTCTCCTCACGAGGACGCTAATCACTGGATGGGGAGGAGTATCTCATCCACCAGGGCCTCATTTTTTCCCTTGATTATTTTTGTATTCTCTTTGTACAATGAACATGGTTATTTTGAGAGATAATAGGGTTTATGACATCCTCACAACTTTTTCTACGACTCTTTTTATATATGCGTATATGCCTGTGTTTATATGTAAGTAAATTTATATATAATATATAATTATTTTTTTTTTTGCACTTTCTCTATTCTGAGTAGAGAACATAGGCAGCCATAAGAGGCAGAGGTAGTGGATGACTCCAAAGAAACAGTGTCTGCCAGACACAACAGGACTGATACACATATGAACTCACAGGGGCTGGGACAGCCCACACAGGATCTACACAGGTTCATGCCCAGAACGCAGAAATGAAGTGGATACAAAGTTCCACCGTTAACCAAGAAGGCATTTTTCAATTGTATCTGCTGGGAAAGAGAGAATCAGTTTTCTCCGATGGAGTGGGCATGTCAGTCCCGTGCTAAGGCAGGTCCCATGCCAAAGAGCAGTCGACTAACACAAAATGGACTCTGGTTTTTGCATGTGATTTTTTTTTTTTTTTTGCCTTTCCTTTTAGGTTTTCTCTGTGTGTGTGTGTTACTTTGCTTTTGTTTGTTTGTTTTAATTTTTCTTTTTGAAAGAGAAAGGGAATATGAAGTTAGTTGAGTCATGAGGATGAGGGAGGATGTGGGGGAGGGGAGGCAATGTGATGAAAATATCTTGTATGACAAAATTAAATAAATTCTAGAAAAAAGGATATAAATGACCGGTCCAGTCCCCCAACCCCCCCCATTTTCTTGGGAAATTTAATTATAGGTCTACCCATTTTGTTTGACTGTTAACATATATTTGTGTTTTATGTTACAGACTATCCGATTACCTTTGCAGAATGAGTACCTCCCAGGTAGGATTTTGGGCATTCTCTTTTAAGACCCAGGGTCAGGGTAACTGCATGTTCCCAGCATTTAGAATAGCCTCGGGCTCTTTTCTTTGCATTTTAGCTTTAGTCGTTTTCATGGATGTCTCTTCAAACTGACTGGTTCTTTCCACAGTTGAGGCCAGCTTGCTGATGAGCCCATCATAGGCCTTCTTCATCTCCGTCATGGTGATTCTGATTTCCATATTTCCCTTTGATTTCCTACTTAAAGTTTCCATTTCTCTACTAAATCAGAGTTATTTTTGGATGTTGAGCCTGGTTGTTTTCAAGTTCCTGTAATTCCTGAGTCCGGCTCCTTCTTGTTGGCTTTGTGTCTTCAGACCGTGGAGGCTGCGCTTTGCTTTCTGATGTCTTTGGTGAAAGCTGGGCATGAGTCGTGGAAAGGCAGCAAAGCAACAAGGCCCTCGGTGTGAGGTGTGTGCTTGCCTGACCGGAAGAGGTGACAGAGAAAACATAAGAGCCAGAGGTTGGGTGTGAAATGGTGTCTTCTGGAGCACAGCGGCCATGGATGATTGTCTTCATGAGACCCACATGGGATACCAGCATTTCAACAGCTAGCACTAACTGGAATCCATGGCTCTCTCCCACCCCAACCAAAAGACAAGTTGAGGGCTGTCTGGGGAAGTAGGAAGGGGAATTGGGCTTCAATATAATCGAGTTACATTATACCAAGCTATGAAATTGTCAAAGAATTAATAAGAGCTTCAAAATTGGACAATAAAAATTAAGAAACACTAAATGTTGACCTCTAGGTTATACAGGCACAGACACATACAAAACCTTTCCGACCACGCACACACACAATGGCAGGTTTCGGTGGTTTCAAATATCACTCACAACTCATTTACTTTCTGTTCACATCAAGCCACATCTCCGAACATCTCTCATTTCAGCTCACATCCCACCCCCATCTTCCCAGACCACCCAACTCCAGGCTTCAGCCCTGCTGCCTTTTTCTTCATTCCTGGAGGCCTGATTTTGACATCACTTCCTCTCTTCCTCTGGGAAGCCTTCTTTCCTCTCCTCTGCGGGCAGAATTAACTGCTCCATCCTTTATGTGTTTTTCATGAGGTTCTGACTTCAGACTTGATTGCAGAGTGTTTGAGTCCACATCTCCTTTCAGGTCTGAGCTCTGAGAGACCATACTGCCTTCATCCTCCTAACTCTCTTTTCCCTCCAAACTGAAGCCAACAGTATGCACCCAGTACTTTCTATTTAAAGAACTGCCCTTTTAGTCAAGTCCAATTGGAGATGCTGTATGCGGTCCTGACGGTAACTGCCGAGCTTCTGCTTCAAGGTTGGTGTTTCTCCAGGGCACGGCCATTGAGCTACTTCAGCTACTCTGACTTGCCTGAAAACGACAAGTGATTCAGCGTAGGCTGTGTAGCTAGATCCATGAAACAAGAGACAGGCCAAGCCTGAAGACTCCCTGGAGGAGGACCGCATGAGACTTTCATTTTACAAATGAGGAAACTGAAACTGGGTGGTTAATGGCCATCGAAGATGAAGGGAGGAGAAGAGCTCTCTTCCCAGTCAGGAGCCTTTCATTAAATCAGAACTTTCAATCTCCGAAGCAGTGATTAAGACTGCTGTTGGTTTAAGTTAGCCTTTTTCTCACGTAGTAGAATTAAGGAGCCACTTATAACTGAGTATATACCATGTGTGTCTTTCTGCTTCTGGGATACCTCACTCAGGATGATCTTTTCTATTTCCCATCATTTGCCTGCAAATTTCATGATTTCCTTGTTTTTAATTGCTGAGTAGTATTCTATTGGGTAAATGTACCACAATTTCTGAATCCATGTCCCCAATTGTGAGACATCTGGGTTGTTTCCAGATTCGGGCTCTTATGAATAAAGCTGCTACATATGCAGTTGAGCAAATGCCCTTGTTGTGTACTTGAGCATATTTTGGATATATGTGTAGGAGTGGTATAGCTGGATCTTGAGGAAGCACTATTCCTAATTGTCTGAGAAAGCACCAGATTGATTTCCAAAGAGGTTGGAGGATAAATATATTAAAATCTGTACACCTAAAGAAGCTAAGCAAGAAGAAAGACCATGGGTAAGATGATCAATCTTCACTCAGAAAGACAAATGGATAGACATTGGAAGAGAGAGAGAAAACAGGGAACAGGACAGGAGCCTACCACAGAGGGCCTCTGAAAGACTCTACCCAGCAGGGTATCAAAGCAGATGCTGAGGTTCATAGCCAAATTTTGGGCAGAGTGCAGGGAATCTTATGAAAGAAGGGGGAGATATAAAGACCTGGAGGGGACAGGAACTCCACAAGGAGAGCAACAGAACCAAAATATCTGGGCCTAGGGGTCTTTGCAAAGACTGATACTCCAATCAAGGACCATTCATGGAGATAACCTAGAACCCCTGCACAGATGTAGCCCATGGCAGCTCAGCTTCCAAGTGGGTTCCCTAGTAAGGGGATTAGAACTGTTTCTGACATGAACTCAGTGGTTGGATCTTTGATCACCTCCCTCTGAGTGGGAAGCAGCCTTACCAGGTCACAGAGGAAGACAATGCAGCCAGTCCTGGGTCAGATGGAAGGGGAGGAGGACCTCCCCTATCAGTGGACTTGGAGAGGGGCATGGAAAGAGATGAGGGAGTGAGGGTGGGATTGGAAGGGGGTGAGGGAGAAGGCTACAGCTGGGATACAAAATGAATAAACTAATTAATATAAAAAAAATAAAACCAAAAACCAATAAAACTTTTGGAACTATAAATAGAAAAAAAAAAAAAAAAGAATTAAGGAGCCAGCTGTAGCCACCATTGAATTTGTCTCTGTTAGCTGTTGCAAGTCATGTTAGAATACACTGACCCACGCAAGTTAAGGTGAAAATGGATCTGAGGGTTTTGTTTCACCTCCTGTCACCCAAGGATTCTGGGAGGTCACACAGAGAAAGCAGTGGCCCCTGAACTTGGGATAGCCAGCTGGGACACACAGTCCTCATCGTCAACATGGCTTTACAGTCACCATGGAAACTCGTCCCCGGGTAATGTCTGTAAGGGTATTTCCAGAAAGGTTTAGCCAAGGAAACCTGTGTGTGGGCAGCACTGTGTCTCAGGTCTCGGCTGTGTGCAAAGGAGAAAGACAGAGGAGTAGCAGCCGTAGTCTCTCTCCTTGCCTCCTGTCTACAGATTCTGCAGATAAAAGGTGACTAGCTACCTCATATTCCTACTCCGGGATGTCCCCAGCTTGCTAAACTGTACACACGCACACACACACACACACACACACACACACACACACGGACACACACCACGAACATGAACACACACATAAAAATAGCAGCATGAATGAATGAATGAGTCAATGAACACTGTCTGGGCATGGAAAAGTTATACAAACTCCATCATGTTTTATGATCAAGAATAAATCTCTAAGGCTGAAGCATGGAGGTTTGTGCCAATATACAATGTGGCCTGGGCAGAGGGGAGGAAAGGAAGCATCTTTTAGACAAACATTTGACTACAACTACAGAAAATTTTCCCTTGAAAGGGTTCCGCTTAACAAAATTGCTAAGGCTGTCTGTCCTTAGGTAGAGCCTTACAAGCATAACTTCCAGAGGCCTTAAGGAAGTTTTTGAGTTCACACTGGAATCTTCTTACTTAAGTTTGGTAGTCTCTAAGCATGAAAGAAGACCTCTGTTTTGTAGGGGATTTCCTGCCATCATTTTCTGATTTGGTGTCATTTTCTGAGTGGTGTCATTTCGGGTTTTCCTTTTTTTTTCACAGAGAGGTCATAGTCTGTTTTCATTGTCTGGCACATCTGAGAAGAGTACAAGAAAAAAAAAAAGTTAAAGATTATCTTTTTTATTTTTATTTTTTTAACATTCTGTGGCTGTCAAGCCGCTTTTGTGTGCGGCACCACCACGCCACCGAGATGGAAGAAGGAAAGTCAAGCGCAAAGGTGCCTGGTTTTCACAACCACCTTAGCAGCCGCAGAGCTGGGTTCTGAGGACTGAGGTGGCTTCACTGGGCAGCAGGTGAGCTAAGGAAAGCGGAAGGATTGCAAGAGGGATTGTCTAGTCATATTAAATACTGTGTGTTTGTTTATGGAAACTATAAAACACAGAGTCTAAGTGAATTACAGTAGAATACAGGAGAAAGGGGGAAAAGGCCCTGAGGATGTGAAAAGGATGAAGCGGTCCAGACAGAGGAGAGATTCCTGAAGCCAATTGACATCTCTTTCAAGTCCAAGATGGCTGTCTGTTTAGACATGTGATCTGGGGCAATGCACTGAAACACCCCAGTCGCCATTTTTATCACGAACAATGCAGTATCAAGGTTCAGTGCCCTCTTACCGCACTGAATTCTGGGACACTCAGTGTGTGAACACTAGTAAGGTGCTTTGTATTCCCTGACAAGAGAGCATTTTATAAATTAAAACAAACGACTTAACGGTTGATGAACTGCCACTAAGTGCCAGGGGTCATTCTAAATGCTTTGCTTATGTGGCCCTCCCTACAGCACTGGTCGGTTCAGTGTAGGCTCCCCACATTTGTGGGCCCGCACTTGCAGGCTCAAGGCCCGTGGGTGAAAAACATCTGGAAAATAGTGTGCATCTCTAAGAACCATGTACAGACCCCCTTATCACTGTTCCTGGAACAATGCTGTGCTAAAGAATTTGTTTACACAGCCTTTATGTTGCATTAGAGATAATTCGTCTATTTCCTGTGGGGGGAGCGGGTGTCTGTGTATGTGTGTGTGTGCTCGATGAGCGAGGGGCTGTGTCTTTGCTGCTCCCATGGGAGCCAGCGGACATGGTTCTCTGAGTCTTTCTCTACTCCCCTCCACCAGAAGACAGTATCTTTCACTGACCTTGGAGCTAGGCTGGTAACAATCAAGCCCCAGGAATCCTTCTCTCTGCTCCTGAGTTACACTTTTTGCAGGAGTGCAGGGGATTTGAAACCAGTTCCTCAGGTTTGTGTAACCAGTGGTGTTATCTGAGGAGCCATCTCTCCAGCCCCAAGATCTAGGGATGATTTAAAGTGTAGGCAAGTGGGTTTGGCGAGTTGATTCAGTGGGTAAAGGAGTCTGTCTCTAAGCCGGGGCACCTGAGTTTGAGCTCCCGGACCCACTTGGTAAAAGGGGAAAACTGACTTCTGACATCCCCACCACTCACCGTGGTACACTCCCACCCAAATACGCAAAACAAATAAAACAGAAAGTGAAGTAGATGAGAGAAAGTGCCTAGAAAATATGCAAATACTGCATATGCCGTTTGCGTAAGAGTTGAGCATCCATCTGTGAACTTGGGGATCCATTGGTGTCCCGGAGCCAGTTCCCCACCCCCACTCTGCTGCTGTTCACATGACTCTTGCCCCTCCCTCTTGCAATCCTTCCGCTTTCCTTAGCTCACCTGCTGCCCAGTGAAGCCACCTCAGTCCTCAGAAGCCAGCTCTGCGGCTGCTAAGGTGGTTGTGAAAACCAGGCACCTTTGCGCTTGACTTTCCTTCTTCCATCTCGGTGGCGTGGTGGTGCCGCACACAAAAGCGGCTTGACAGCCACAGAATGTTAAAAAAATAAAAATAAAAAAGATAATCTTTAACTTTTTTTTTTTCTTGTACTCTTCTCAGATGTGCCAGACAATGAAAACAGACTATGACCTCTCTGTGAAAAAAAAAGGAAAACCCGAAATGACACCACTCCCAGGCAGCCACCCTCAGGGCTGTCCATGCGCTGGGTTCTCCTGGGTTCTAAAGGGTGCTGCCCAGCCCTTTTCAGGGTGCTCTTCCCTTGCTCACGGCTGAGTCTTTCTTGTTGAAGCGTCTACTCCCAAGCCATCCGTGCAATGCTCTGTTTGAGCCCATGTTCTGAAATATCCACACTCCCTCAGCCAACTCAGAATCTGGAATAGAGTTTGTTCTTAGTATTCTACTGTCCGTATCGATTGGATCAAAGGGAGATCCATCTGGAACCCAGTTGAAGTCCTTCCAGATGGTAAGCTTGCTTCCAGATGGCGTGTTTAATAAGAGAGAGAGAGAGAGAGAGAGAGAGAGAGAGAGGGAATAACTGCATACCAGCCTCCTCGAGCTAAGCAAGGCCCTGTGACCTTATTTCTTCCAGGCCTCTTCCAGATACAGAATGATTTCAGGTGATTTAGAGTTTCACAAAAAAAAAAAAAAAAAAAATCTTTTCCTGATTCAGTTATGAAATTAAGAGGTAGCTTGGTTGTTATTTAGAGCCAAATACTGATCGTTCTTAATCACATGCCTGCTTGTGGTCGCACGGTTCTTCCTCTTTTTGAGGTTGAGATGAATTAAAATCCCCTCTCAGGCTCCAGGAGGCATTCAAGAGCTGTCCAGGGGTCATCTGCCAGATGCTCAGGTTCAGCTGACCTTGAAATGTGGGTGGCTTTCAGCAAGCCTGAGTGTCTTCGAACTGTAAAACAATCATCCCCACCCATGACACAAGCAGACCTGGTAAGCATAGCTGTGAGGTCCAAGAAGGAACATAGTGAGCTCCCTTTTAGGTGACAGGTGGACATTGGATATGTGGCCTATGGACTCTAAGGCCAACTTCCTGTCCACAGACTCTACTTCCTTTACTTCACTTTTGCAAATGCCCTATTCCCTGGAGTTCTCAATACCTGCCCTTCTATGGTCTAGAATTTTCTATTTGTTCAATAAGCTAATTCGCTCTTGTTGTCAAGGGCTCATTGTTATCAAGGGCTTCACTAAGTACAATTCCTGATGTTGAAGCTAGTGGCACCGAGTGACAGCAGTCAGCAAAGTGTTGGCGGAGCCCAGACCATTCAGCCCAATGTCCCTTCTTTAGGCCACTCTTCTGGGTCAGTGGCAGTCACGTGGTTGCACCTGAACCTCTGCCTTGTGCTTATCTGTGATACCTGCAGTCCGCAGGGCCAGTCAATACAAGGGTCATCCCGGAGCAACCCCAATTTACCTTACCAGCTATGTGGGTGTGCTCACGGCTCATTGGCTGGCAACCCAACAACCGGGAATGAAAGAGCTAGACCTTGGCTAACATTCCCGTCAGCCTGGATCCACGGTCAGCACCAGTAGCTCATTCGCTTTATTTGCTTTCCTCTTGGTCAGTTTGATTATGGGGACTCATTAGAAGCTCAGCAGCCACCTCCACCGTGGTTCCGGTGAAGGGGAAGTTAGTGAGAGGTCACAGCCTGCTGATAAGGCTGCATACTGATTAGGCTTTGCAAGCCTGGGGCCTCAGCATTCCTGGAGAGTGTGTAGTGTGGGGACCTACAGCTTGTAGGAACGCAGACTAGAAAAACTGGAGCAGAAATTGTGGTAATTTAGATAAGACTGAAGTTTGCATTTGAAATATCTTTGAAGATAGTGTTTTCTACCCAAATGATAGGCAATGCTATCTTTTGTCTCTCTAGCCAAAACCAGGGGAACCCAAACTGCTAAAAACATGCATACTGATGAAGAGAATACACACTTTCAAGAACTTGAGACCCTGTCAACACCTACTCAGCTGTACACAATGAAACTCATTTGTATCCATTTCTTTCTCTTTTTCAGACTTTTAGGACAAAGTCTCCCTAGTTATCCTGGATGCCTTGGCACTCATTATGTAGATCAGGCTGGTCTAGAACTCCACAACTATACTCTGCCTTTGCCTCCTGAAAGCTAGGATTGAAGGCATATGCCGCCATGCCTAGCTGTATTTCCTCTTCTTCAAGCCTGGCTTTCCTTTCCCTGTCTCCTATATTTTGGCGTGTATGTTTACAGGTGAAAGTAGTAACAGGGTCTTTTTTGACTTGTGTTGAATTCCTGATCCCTCTGCTTTAGCCTCCTGAGCACAGGGTGTGTGTGCTGCCATGTCCTGCATATGCTTTCAAGCAAATATCAAGATTTAAGCTATTTAGATTCTCTATAGCTAGCAGGGTTGGCTTTGGTGTTCTGGTTGCAGTAAAACCCGTCTCCTCCTTAATTCACATGGGCTTGCCACTAACTCGTCTTGCCCTATTATTCTGGAATTGATGAGAATCAGAGCACTGGAAGGCGCTTTGAGGTCATTTAGCCTCTGGGCAGAGCTGTTCTTAAAACCATTTGAGACCCGTGGTGGCTGATACTGCTATCACACCCCTATCATCATTTCTATTAAGCGACGCCACCATACATATATCATGCTTTATTTCTGCCAAGCTCTCTGACTCTCGCTTAAATCACACCCTCCATAGTCCTCACAGGGTGACCTCCTGCTATCCAGTGAGGACTCAGAGGCAATGTGAGGCCTTGATTGGAATGATGCCTCATCAGCCAGTCACTGGAAAGCAGGAATGGAAATTGCTCTGTGTAGCTTGTGTGAAAAAGTGCCCGGACTTTTCCAGTTGTAACTGCCTGTTCACAGGCACTGTAGAGACAGTTTCTGCCTCTCTTCTTGTGTTTCAGACTTGGGAGCACATTCCTTAGGTTCTAGAAGATGCCCCAGTTTCCAGAACACTGCCCTCTCCTGCTGACACGGAAAACTCCAAGCAGGGTCAGGGAAAGAGAGGGGAGGAAGTGAGATTTAGGAGGGAGGAAACAGGAAGTATTGCTTGCCTGATGCCTTGTTCCTGCAGAGTAATGGCAGGTACTGGCCTTAGGCATCTTCTGGCTGTCCACTCAGCCACAGGCCAGTGCAGTACCGGGCAATTACTTCAGTGGACCTGGATGCTGGTATAGAGATAATGAAGACAATCCTTGTGTGCTTGTTAAATAGGCAACGTGCTGGGCACCATCCCCTTTCATCCTCACATGAACGGTTGGAGGTCATATTATTCTTTCCAATCTGCAGAGAAAGAATTAAAATCAGAGAGATGGAAGTCACTTGCTTTAGTCCCCATGGCCCATACACCCGTCTGACTCCAGAGCTAGCTCCCAACCAGTGTTCAGAACTGCCTCCCCCACGGCCCTGGGAGTAAATGCAACAAGAGATTCAACTTCTCAGCCCAGTGCAGGGCATGGCCTACTGCTCTTGGCATGCTCAAGTCTGTACTGGATTAGAGGCAGACACTTATCTACTAAGCCACAGTCCCAGCCGTGAGCTCATAGGAGCTATCCCGATGTCAACTCTGTGAGCTGTTGGCATCTCTGTCACTGTTTGTAGTTCTGAGTCTTAGTTTTGTTTAGAATGGAACACTTGCTTGCCTAAAGAGCCTGAAGCCTTCAACGGGGATGCAATATCATTCCCGGGAACTCTTTTGACATGTCTGTTGGCAGAACACAGAATCACGAATTTCATGCTCTGAAAAGACTGTCAAAGCCCAGTCTTTAAAGGAGTGAAAACCACTTCCTCTTGAGTTCTTATTCATTCGCTTAGAAGCAATTATCACATGAGCACAAACTGTGCTAGATACAGTGCTGAGCAGTTGACATAGAGAGGCACATGATGGTTTGGTCCCTGTCTGTCATAACTTACCGTCTAGGACAGGGGTTGATAAACGACCACCTCTAACTGTTTTTGTAAATAAAGCATTATTGGAACATAACATTCATTTGCATATTGCCTATGGCAACAGAATTGAGCAGCTTTGACAGAGATCATACGACCTGTGAGGTCTAAAATATTTGCTCTCTGACCTTTTCTAATGAATAAAGTTTCTGAGCCACTCTCTTAGTAAGACAGATCAGATATGTGCCTTTCTAGGTCACTGGGACAGAAGTTAAACCCCATTAAATGTTCTTGATCACTGGCAAATGTTGTTGAGAATGCCAGTTGAGTTTTTATTGAGCTTTTTTCTGGAGTAGAGCTGTTGGCATAGACCCTTGACAGATCACTCTTCTGCCTGGAAGCCCTGAGTAGGTCGCCTTTGGCTGACTGACTAGCTGGTCCCAACCACAGCTCAGCTGCTTCCTCATAAACACCTTAGAAGGCTCCGGGTGCGAGGAATTTTGCAGCCAAAGCTGCAACCCCTGCTTCAGGAGGTCCCACCAAGGTCCCGGCTACTCCAGGAAGCCCATTTCAGCCTTGGAAGGCAACCTTCTAAGCAAAACAAGCCCCAGTGAATGCCCGATGACAACACAGGCATTCTCAATCACTCTGTTACTTCTCAATAACTCAGCAAGAAGACAACAATTGATGAACTTGATATTGGTCCCTCTGCAAGGCCTGTGATCGGTGGAATGGCAAGTGTGTTATTATTGATGAAAATGCAATCCTCCCTTTTGCATATCACACCCAGGTCACGAATATCTTCTCCAGTTATATAACCAGCCTGTTCGGTTTACCTCTTAAAGTGGCCAAAAGATAACTCTCAAGTGATGCCCTCCAGTGGTGCCATTAAGCCCCGTGAGAAGCTTTTCCAGAATGGGCTTTCTTGCCAGTTGAGATTTGTGTTATCGGTAGAGCCACTTCAGCTGGTAACACAAAGATGGTGGTGGTAGTAGTGGCAGCAGAGGAAGCAGCTGCTGCTGTCTGGGTGGTACAGTGGCATTGGTAACAATGAGAAGGCAGCAGAAGGACAGAGATCCAACAGAGAGTAGAAGGAGTTGAGATGATGAAAGGTAGTGGAAAGATGAAGGAAGCCAAAGCTGTAGCTCTGAAGAGCTGAAGACAGGAAACTGCCAGTTCCAGCCCGTTAAAGGGTTTCAGGGAGCTGCCAAGACCTAAGAACCAATGGTCAAGACACTCTGGGAATCTGAAACCTTGCTGAAGCCTTCTCTGAACATGGCTCTCTGTATCTACTGCTCCTTGTAACCAAAGCCCTGTACTGCTGGTGTATGAGCTAAGAGTCTTTACTTGAAAGACACTTTCTGATGCTACAAAGACACATGATTGATGGTTACTGAGTGCAGAACGGAACCATCAGCACCTGACAGAGCACACAGAACTCTGCCAGATCACTCTGCCTCATAATGTCCAGTTCAGGACCCAGAAACACAAGCTTCTGGGTCCATTTCTACAGGTCCTTAGTAGTCAAGAGCCCAGAAACATTGACTCTGGTTCAACCAGCCCTTGCCTGTTTGCAATTCTCATTTTGATAGTGAAAAAAGATTTCCCAACCAGATGACTGGTTAAACTGGAGTCATCTTTTCTAAGTCTTGGAGACATCTCAAGATATGGCTAAGCAGGTAGAGTGTTTGTTTGCTTAACATACACAAAGCCCTGGGTTTGACTCCTAGCATGGCACAACTAGTATGCAATGGTGAATGCCTGTGAGCCCAGCATCTTAGAAGAAAAGGAAGGTCATGAGTTCAAGGCCTTTGTAGACACGTAGGGATTTCAAGGCTATCCTGAGTTATATGAGACCGTGTTTAAAAGAAATAAAGTCCCATGGAATTATTCCCAAATTGGTCAGCCATGAGGGTTTCTTAATTATATGAGTAAAGTAACCATTAACATTTGCTGGGTATTTGTTACCCACCGGGTCACACATTTCCCATGTCTTCACACAATTTACACCATAACTATGCCTGTGGCAACCAGTATTGTTTTCGATATCTTATTTGGTTGTGTTGATTTGGATGCTGAAAGTTGATCCCAAGACCTGGCATGTGTTCTACAAATAAGCTAAACCCTTAACTCCTCATATCTCCTTTTTTTTTTTTTTTCAGCTAAAGACTGGTCAAGCAAGCTGAGTACCACAGCCATGGCAACCTGCTATGTGCTCTTTTCTGCCACTCTGAGCTGGAAGAGTCAGCAGGATGTGGGCTGTGCCCAAGCAGATGAGAGAGACAGAGACAGACAGACAGACAGACAGAGAGGAAATCCACCCAGGAAGTGACCAGGCGGTACTGGCCTAGCATCTGCCAAGCCTCTTGTTAGTGCTAAGAAAATCCTGGATGTTGGATCTGATGTGGAGGGGATGGAGTCGTGACACTTCCCTCAGTAGGTTCTCCCTGTAATTAAAGTGCTTCAGAGACCCAGGGGCATCTGATGTCTCCGCTGATGCTGAGCAATGGAAGCGTCCCTGAAACTCAGCGAGGATGACAAGAGAAAGCACGGACACACATTGTCGGGTGGCTTTGCCTACCTTTTCTTGGAGGTTTCCGAGACCCTAAAAGTCTATATTTCTTTCTATCTGCACCTCCCTCACCCTGTCCTCTGCTTTCAGCCTCACATCTAGCACATCACCTCCCTCTCCCTAACGCATTCTTTCTAGAAAGCTGGAGGCCTTCCGTGGACCCTTGGTTGTGTCTGTATGTGGCTACAAATGCACCTCAATGTCAGATGTTTCCAGGGTTCTGGCTATCCACCTGGTGGCTCCCTTATTTATTTATTTATTTATTTATTTATTTATTTATATTGACTTGGTCTCTCACTGGCTCCACATTGTTTTTCCTCCCTAGCTCTGGGATTACGAGTTCAACATGGCCAGGTTTTATAGACGCCTCCTAGGGGAACCCACTCAGGCCCTCATGCTTGCACAGCAAGCACGTTTTACCAACCGAATCACCTCCCCGGCCTCCTCTTGGGACTCTTGGTACATAAGGTTAGGACCGGAAGGAAAACGGTACCCGAGGAAGGCTCGTGTCACAGCAGGAGTGGTAGTTTACAGAGTTCTAAAGCAAGGAGATGCAAGCCTCAAGTAGCTCTGTACCTACCATGAAGGCATAAGCCTGGGCCAGTGACTTTCTTATGGTTTAACTAACCTGCCATTCGTTTACAACTGTCTGGGAAGATCGGCGTAGCATGACGTGCTATGGACGTCTGTGTAGCACCATCAGCACAGCTCGTAGGATCTTGCATTTTACTGGAAGATCATGCAAGGGTTCTCATCTGCACCTCCCATGTACCCGGTCAGCTGGGAAATGGCCAGTGGTGATGGATGACAGAACTCAAAGGCGTGCACAGAGGCTGCCCACTGCGGGAGTCTGCATTGCAAAGCTTCCTCTGAACATGGCTCTCTGCATTGTAAAGCTTCCTCTGAACATGGCTCTCTGCATCTCCCACTCCTTGGAACCAAAGCCACACGTACATGAGCACTATGAGTTTCCTTTCACACATTGCTTGTTTCAGGGGTCAGCCTGAGCCCTCGAGGTAACCTTGACAGAACGTTTGCCTAAGAAGCAAATGTTCATAACCTCTGAATGCAGCATAGGATCACAACAACGCCAGAGGCACAAGCTACTCCCTTCATGCAATGCTGTACTCACTGCAGCACCCACCACCCTGGAAAAAATCTCTGGGAGGCCTTGGATTTTCATACACAAGTGCTACCAGCATCATATTTGTGGAATACCTAAATAGCCTGTCTCTATAGAATTAGCTAGACAGACAGGATTGGAGAACTTCGAAGCTAATTATGCCTCCCGTAAAATGAAGCTTCGCTCCAAGGAGGGAAAGTGCCAGGTGTAGTTTTTTTTTTTTCCTTCATGCCTTGTCTGTCTTATGCCAAGATGCATTCCAAGCTGCCCCTTTGTTCAAGTTTCTCTTTCATGAAATGACTATAGTCTCTCGCAGCTCACTAGTAACTTTTACATCAAAAATACAATGTTAAGGGGAGAGATGGTTCATCAGTTAAGAGCACAGAGGACCAGAGTTCTGTTCCCAGGACCCACCTTGGGCAGCTCATAACTGCTTGTAACTCTAGCAGTATTGGATCCAATATTCTCTTCTGCTCTCTCAGCCACCTGCACTCACATATACATGTCGATAGATAGATAGATAGATATAGATATTAATAGAGATAGATGATAGAAAGGTAGACAGAAAGACGGATATATATAGATAGATATTGATAGAGATAGATGATTCATAGACAGATAGATAAATAGACAGATAGATAGATAGATAGATAGATAGATAGATAGATAGATAGATAGATAGATAGACTTAATAGCCCCAAGATTTTGGTTAGGGCTTGGATGTATATATTAAAGATATTTTCAAAGAAGTTTTCAGAAATGTAATAGTTTTATCATATGCCTTTGATCCCCTCCCTGCTTTTTTGAGACAGGGTCTCACACATGGCCTCTAGGCTGGCCTAGAAATGGTATGTAGCCCAAGCTAGGCTTGAACCTCAGATTCTCTTGCTTCAGCCTCCTGAGTCCTAAGATTAGATGTGTGAACATGATGCCTGGCTTCCTTTTTTCATTTAATGCTCAAAAATTAGCAAACTAAGAGAAACGATTCAAGCTTTCCACCTTGAATTTATGCCAAATTGATCTGAAGTTAACATATTTTTTAAAAGGCTATCTAATTAAATCTCACCTGTCTCTGGATAATTGCGTAATGCTATTTCAGATCTCTACTGTCCTGTTGGGTGTTTTGTTTTGCTTTGTTTTTTAAGAGATAAAGGCACCAGGGAAGAAGAAGGCAGAAGAAAAGGAGGAGGAAAAGAATTAAAAGATGAATTGAATGTCCAGTGTCTTTAACATTAGGTACTTCAGGGCTGACGTGACAGCTCAGTTGATAAGAATGCTTGCAGTAGAAACAGGATAATACAAGATTGAGTCCCAAGCACAACCCCCCCCCCCCAAAAAAAAAAGAACCCTGCATGGCTAGGTGAGTTTGGATCCCAGGAATTTTTTTGGCCAGCCAACATGGCAAGTGGCTTCCTTCCAGTGCAGTGAGTGGCCTAGTCTCAACACAATAAGGCAGAGAGAGTTACTGAGGGAGAAACTGATGTCCGGAGCTCTTCTGCACAAATGCAGGTGGTGCTCACGTTCCTTTGGGCACTTGGTGTACCACGGTCTGGTGCCCAACATAGTGAGAAGGCGCACGTACCCTTCCTTTCCTCTTATTCTGCGCAGCTTGTCGAAAATATCCCCTCGGTGGGTAGCTAGGCCTCTTTGCCTTATTGTGCAGACTATAACTCAGTTCTTCATGGATCACCATCTAACTTTCTGACATTGTTCTGGAGATTATTTTTTTCTCAAGCCATTTGCTTTGCAGAGCTGGTGATCAGACTCCATTCAATGAACAAACTTTCAAACTATGCAAACGTTCAAACTATGCAAAGTTTGGAGACCAAGAGGTGGTAAATACAGTCCCCCACTCTCAAGGAGTGGTCGGGGAGACGAGCCCATCATATAAATCCTAGCTCAAGGTAACAGATGCATAAATGGAACCAGGCACCATCACGGTGAGGTGGGATTGAGGCGGGAGGGTGTGATTAAACCCTGTCCCTAGCCTGAGATTGGCAAGCGGCCATGTTCCTCTAACCTTTGGCCTGTAGATTCTTATTCGTTACTGGTGGACAACACAACCCTGATTGGTATAATTAGGGACGATGTGCTAGTGTGCTGCCCTATAGGCCCCACCCTCTGGAGTAGGGTAGCAGTGAATTGTAAGATTTAAGTAAGAATGAGGGATTTAAGGGCAAGGGAGATGGCTCAGCAGGTAGGAGTACTTGCTGTGAGAGCATGGGGCCCTGAATCTTGATCCCTAGCACCCACACACAAAACTGGACATAGGCGGTGTGTGTGTGTGTGTACCTACCCCAGCACTATGGCTGGGCATAGGTGTGTGTGTGTGTGTGTGTGTGTGTGTGTGTGTGTGTGTGTGTCTGTAGACATGTATGGCCTCTGTTTCCCCGGGTGCCTGCTGATGGCTGTCTGCTTAGTGGTCAGAGTGGTAACCTTTAGCCACGGTGAACACTGTCTTATTGGCCTACTACTCTGCCTCTCAGCCTCCTGCCCTCCTTTCTTCTCATCAATGCATCAGGTGTGTACATGCATTAGGTGTGTACAAGCATGAAGGTGTTATATGCACAGGATATATATACACATGTATGTAGAGATATGTGAGTCTATGTAAGTGATGAGGCCAGAGTTGGACATCAGCTGTCCTGCTCTATTACTCTCTGCTTTATTACTTTGAGATAAAGTCTCTCACTGATCTGGCAGCCAGAAAACCTCAGCAATCACGAGTGCACACACGTGCAGGCTGGTAAAGGCAGCGGCTCAAGCCTCTGACCTCAAGGCCATATTAATACAAAGTCACAGAGAGCTGACATTCTGTGGAAGGTGGTTATGTAACAGAATATGTCAGTATTTTCTTTGGTGTTCTTCTTGCACATCCAGTGTTAGCCATGCTTTACTTTTTGGTAACTCATATCAGATAGCCGTGTGTCTAAATATGAACAGCGGCCTTCTGTTTTCAACACCACACCCACCCACACACGCACACACACACACACACACACACACACACACACACACAGAGGATTTCAGATGTTGAGTGTGAAATGGGTGAGGGGAGCCAGGTGTGGTATCATACAACTGCAAGTCTATCCCTTAGGAGTCTGAGTTAGTAAGCCAGCCTGGGTAACATTCTAAATTCCAGGTCAGCCTGGACTACAGACTGAGTCCAAAAAAAAACAAAACAAACAAACAAACAAACAAACAAACAAAAAAACAAAGGAAAGGGAAGGAAGAAGAAAGGAAGGAAGGAAGGAAGGAAGGAAGGAAGGAAAGAAAGAAAGAAAGAAAGAAAGAAAGAAAGAAAGAAAGAAAGAAAGAAAGAAAGAAAGAAAGAAAGAAGCAATAGGGGTATTTTCAAGTTTAAATACAACATAAAGAGAACTGGCTTCAGACGGGGTAATGGGGTACCTTCAGATGCTGAGGTACCTTCCAGAAGCTGTGGGCTGAGTTCACCAGCACTTTACAGAGGGGCTCCTTTCTCACGAAGTGTGTCCTGCTGGTTTAACTATGAAAATCTCTTTTGCCCCGTATGTTCCAACCAACCCGGTTGAAGTCGGTGCCTTCGGGTGTGGCATTGAAGGGTCTGTCTTGCCTCTGGCCCCTCCCTGGCTCTGCTTCCTGGTTGCTGTGAGCAGGCAGCTCCTAGGCTTCCTGTCTCAGCTTGGAGGCTACAGCAAGGGAGACGGCTGGTTATAGATGAAAAGGTAGCATGAAACTTCTTCCTTTAACTTGTTTTGCCTCTGGCATTTTGTCACATCAACAAGTAGGCCATCATACATACATACATACATACATACATAGCCACTGCTCATTTTCTGAGGTTACATAGATTGAGAAAGGCCAATATCCAGGAACCCGTATGTTGGCCCCACCTGGAAAAGATGGCCTTCAGAGTGACCATGTCAACTGCACACCAGGGTACCAGCACTTCAAGGCACTATAGTCGGCAGAAGGATTGTCAGAAACACATAGCATCCAGTCCTTTCTGGAACCCTGAGTGAAACACATGCCCCGTGTCCAGGTGAGAGCGAAGGACTGGCCATCCCCTCAGTTCACTGATACTAAGTCCTGAGCATTAGCACCCAGCGACAGGCTGAAAAGCTGTCACAATTTCCACGGCATGCAGACTGGGGGTGATGGACTTAACAAAACAATTCTGTCCTAAAATTTTCAGCCCTTTCCGGGACAAGATGCATCAGTCCACACTGTGGCTTTGATTAAGTCAAATTTATGTAAATAGAATCATCCAGGAGGGTTATTATTTAAAGGCAAAAATACACAGCTGTTAAAAGGACTAATTTGCTTCCATCAAAATTGTTTGCTAGACAAAAATCTTTCTTGAATATCAGTTTTCTCTGACTGCCTGGGAGAACGCTAGGTGCTCAGGAGTTTCTAGCTGCACATTTGTCTCCGTTTAATCCCTCTTTCCAGCTTCTCCCTCTCAATATACCTTTCTTGGTTTATATAAACCTGTGTCGTGTGTGTGTGTGTGTGTGTGTGTGTGTGTGTGTGTGTTTGTGTGCATGTGTGTGCATGTGTTTGTGCGGACAGGATTCTGGCCCTCTAGGGCTGTTGTATTTTCATGAGGGTTCATATGGTCTTGCAACACAATTCACAGTTTCTGGGAAAAAAAGCTAAGTATTTAAAACTAATGGGTCAGCAAGATGGCTCAGTAAGGGTGCTTAATGCATAAGCCTAATGACACGAGTTCAATTCCCAGAGCCCACGTAAAGGTGGCAGGAGAGAGAACAGACTCTACAGAGTTGACCTCTGACATTCACAGTTGCACTGTGCCATGCCTACACCCATCCGCTGCCACATACCATAATAATAAATGCAATCAGGTTTTCAGCATCCTCTGCTGAAAATCAGAGCAACCCGATGCGGGCGACACCTGGAGTCTGTGGTTTTCTGCAGACTCTCAGATAGAGCTGAGGCACAAACAACACTGCATTGTGTGATGGGAGCGGGAGGGGCACTGTTATCCCACCTAGGACGATGCAAGCCAGCCTCCCCAGGAACTGAGGGAGTCACTTTCTCCTGGTCCCCACCAAGACCCCCTCAGCACTCAGCTTGTGACCTGAAGGCATTCTCTCTTGCTTGCCTTTGTTTCCAAAAGTGGGTCACTCTCCAGCTTGTCTTTCAGTTCCGAGGAATGTCGCCTGCCTTCTATCCTCTTGCTTAGCAGCTTAGGTCAAAGAGAACAGAAGAGACAGGGCCTGCCTACTTAGGTCACAGGGTGAGAATGCTGGAGTTTTGTCCTTTGCTCCTTCAGGCTTTGAAACGGATTTCTATGGGGCCGGGCTTGCTCCAGAAGGGCCCAGGAATAGCTCATTGTTTCTCTTATAGTCCTTGATTCTAATGGGTCTATTAGCTAAGAATCTTCTCTAAACTCTGAAAGAAAACCCCAAAGCAGCTGTAATTACTATGTGGAGCCCCTTCCTGGGCATCTAAGAGGAGGTTGACTGCTGATCAATGCTGGAACCCTGGAACAGAACAAATTGGTCTCACAAGCTGCGAGTGACAGCCTCTCTGAATACAGCTGCTTTCTTCATTAGGCGCCTAAAAATATCCCCATCCTCACAGGCTGCTTTGCTGGAAGCCTTCTGCCGCATCCATTTGTCTGTTTCATTCAGAGTTTCTGTACGTCTATGACACCCCGGTACTATTTCAGACTAAAAGTGCACTGAAAACACGTTTCTCTCCCCCACAACACACACACTCACTCCAACTCTCCTTGACTGCCCAACACCATTGTGTACTGGGGAGGCTCTAGCAATCTTCCTGCCTCTTCTATTGCCTCAGTCATTTGACCATCCACATTGCTAGCAAGGATCTACAATTATTACTACCCCCATCCCCCCCCACACTCACTAAGGAAATGTTCATTATACATGTCCTTTTCTTTCCTCTTCATGGATGGCTCAGGGAAATTTGAGCACAACCCTTTTCAGCTGACTTGGGGTTCTTTGCTCAGGCTTCACTGAGAAGAAACATGGTTTCTCTTCCCCCACAAGGGCTGTCTGTGTGTGAGGGAGACCTGTGCCTATGCCTGTTTCGGTGCCGGTGTCTAAATCATTTGCCGTGAAAATGTGATGGCCTGAGTTTGAATCCTCAGAAGCCCTCTTGAAAAAAAAAAAAAAAAAAAAAAAACAGACAAAAAAGAGAGAAAGATGCAGCAGCATGAATCCGTAATCGCAGTGTTCCTGTTGGGAGATGGAAGGAGGAGGCAGTGTTCCCTAGAAGCTCACAAAAAAGTCTAACCAAAAAGACCCCGCATCAAACAAGGTGTAGAGCTAGGGATGGTCCCTGACTTCCACACGTGTGCTATGGTACCTGTGCACACCCCTAAACGCACTCCCGTGTGCAAGTACACACAGATACACACCATACATACATAATATACACACACGTAAAACTTTTTAAAAAGTGATGCAGAAAACCGGTGTGGGGCCAGTTACACAGCTGTGTCACGGCTGTCCCCGCCCTCCGCAGCTTGCCTTCTGGGAAAGTTGGCTTTGTACTTTCTTGGAGGTGGCGCCACGGGTTACAGCAAGGTAACTTCCTGGAGGAGTTCACAGCAGCCACATCATTATCCTTCTCATTTTCGAAATCCAGGGCACTGAGGCAACAGAACATAAAGGGAGAAAAACCAAGAGAGGAACAAAATTAATCAACCTGGTGCGTTTACGCCATCCCTTTATCCAAGGCCCCTCTCCCCTGACCCCCTGACACAGGCAAACCCACCCACAATGGGAGGAATTACTTATAATTAAGACCTGGAAAATAAACCTCCATGGTAAGTTCAGCCACTCCGTATGCACACTGGTATATATAACTGTATGAATTCAATGCCTTTAATAGGACTGAAAATCCTCAAGATGAGAGCTAATGTTGCTATGGAAACGTCGCATGCCTTGACTGCAGGACTCAGTTTAAATCTGCAAACTTAGTACCACATTAGCTTTTTTTCATATTGAGTTTTCTGGTTGATCTTTTCGGAAGATAAAAGAATAAAAACGACGTCTTGCTGGTTGCTCTTGTTACGTTCATGGCTAAAGGAGAGGGTGGTTTGTAATCATTCCTCCATGCACTCATATGTATATCTATCTATGTATATGTATTATGCATGTGTATTATTACATATCACATCTTACATATATTACCCATATATGATATACTATAGGCTTCCTAAATGATATATTTTGCCCATATATATAAAAATATATACATACATATATATACACACATATATACAGATATATGTGTATATATATTTATGTATACACACATACACACACACACACACAAGGGAGCTTCCACAAAGAGATTACATAAGAGATAGGGTAAAGATTTTGTAGCCGACCAAGGTTAATTCTGTTCCAAGTTTTTCAAAATTCCCATGATTTGTTCTCATAGAATTACATGCCCAAAAGCTTGGCTCGATCACTAATGGCTCTTGCACTCAAAGCAGTAATTTCACAGAGCTCAAAGCCCTTTAGAGAATCAGAAAGGCAGGAGAGCAAAGAACCCAAGTGCCTGGTGTTGCCTGCAGCCCTGTGCTCATTCACAGACATCATGTTCTCTGCCAAAGACAAAATTGGGACCTGCAGAGAGGCAACAAGGAGAGAATGGCATTTGGGAAACCGCTGAAGTTATTATTCAGAAGGCAGAGTGTCGCCGTCACCACCTCTCCTCCTGTTGCTGCTGCTCCTGGCCTGGCTCACGGTAACCATTAGCAGCTCTAACAGACCGGCACTCTTTCAGGCTTTAGATTCAGGTGGGCTTGGGTGTCAGAGTTCATGTTAATAACCTTGAACCTTCCTGTTCTCGATAGGTGGAGACAGCCATGCTCACACCGAGTGGCTCTTACAAGAAATGATGGAGATATAC
Organism: Meriones unguiculatus; assembly: GCF_030254825.1. Classification (NCBI taxonomy): domain Eukaryota; kingdom Metazoa; phylum Chordata; class Mammalia; order Rodentia; family Muridae; genus Meriones; species Meriones unguiculatus. The sequence goes on from NC_083366.1 coordinate 61,090,132, forward strand.
ATGCCACCCCAAGTACTCCACTCAGAAACAAGAGGGACCTCAATAAATCATGCTTTCCTCCAGGTGAAAAATGTGCACCGTCAGAGTCTTTGGGGACACTGGAGCAGCACACTGGACTTGGTATGTCTCCACTGAGTCTCTGTGGATTCACAGATGTGCTTTCATCTCTCCTTCCCTTGGGTGGTTTTGCTTGAATTCTGTTTCTAGTCTGTTTACTCAGTCAATTGTTTGTCCTGAAAGTGTTGACATTATTTCTTCTGATGTCTTGGTGGCTATCACAGGCCAGATATAGCATTCATACTTCATGGGTACAGGAGTGAGATGTGGGGGAGGGGATTATCCAGGTGTGCATGATTTCACAGTCTCTATTTAAACTTTTCTAAGAATTCAACATTAAATTCTGTACAGAGCTTAGCATGGGCAATTGGCAGCCTGAAGCCCAAGCTTATGGGCCTTTACACTAGACACAGCTTAGTCAGGAGAAGCAAGCAGGACTCTAATTCATCACTTATCAGTTGTTTCTAATTGACATGAGCCTGCCCTTTCCTGTGACCTTGAGCTGAACTAGCTTCAGCCTGTGGCTCAGTCACACATGTGCTTCAAGTCCTGTGCTAATTACCTTAGATCTGCTACTTGAGATATTGACCACCTCCACAGGCCATTGCTCCCGAAAGGTGGGGCCAGGCAGTGTGGAGTGGACCGTCAGGCTTTGCACCATAAGAAAAACCTAGAACCTGACTTTCATGAGTGATAACCTATCCACTAGTCTTTCAGGGCTGTGATAACTAAATTTCACAGCCTGGCTGACTTTAAAAAAATCATTTACTTATTTCCCAGAATTCTCAAGGCTTGGAAGTCTGAGATCTATGGCCAATTTCTCATGGTGTCCTCAGGTGGCCTTTCTTCTGTGTGCACAAGGGCAAGCTCACTCTTTTGTCCCTCTTTTGCTAAGGCTGCTGGCCTTATGGATCAGGGCCCTAGCAACTCTGTGACCTCCTTTCATATTGTTTACATTCAAATGACCTGGTGTTCAAATAGTTCCACTTGAGGTTAGAAAGCAGGTCTACTGCAGGGAAATGGCTTCCTTGGTCTCTGCTTCAACTTTGCTTCCCAGTTCTTCCTTCCTCACTTTGGTTCCCCGCTTGCTTCCTTTCTTCTCCCTCCCTCCACCTTCAATGGTTTTCTGAAACACAGTGGTCCCTAGTCCTTTTAAATGGCACCCATTGTCTGCATTCGATTTTCACAAATTGAAAGGGTTGACTAATGGATAAAGAACAGAAAAGCAAAGAGGGCAGCTTCAGTCGGGGAGCAGTGTTTGTGAGGACGTAGGGGTCATGTTCCTGTGTGACAGGAGGTTTGGTGTGTTAAGCTTCTGTGGGGAAGTGGGGAGCCTCCCCATTGGATTAGAGCCCTGTCTGTGTAGAGTGAGAAATATCTCATGTAGTATTTTTCTTTCTCAATTTTCTCTTCAGCTTGAAAAAAGCCATAGGGTGCCCTCAATTGCTAAAATATTGAGCCCTCGGTGCCTCTTTCTTCTTTACCTTACAGGGAAGTGACATTACTAAATAAAATTTCTTCTATACCTTGTTAGGAAAATCATCACGTGAATTGAAAGTATTGCTCAAATTGATTCTAATTAGGTTTAGGGGGAGGGGGAAAAACAAGCAACAACCAAAACTCTTTAATAAAGTGTTCTGAAAAGAAAAAGAAAGAGAGAATTATCGCCCACTTCTGCACTTCCTGCTTTTGGCAGGGACTAGGAGTGGAAGTCTGAAAACACTGTGAGACAGTCTGTTCTCATGGTATTTCTAGCTGAGAACAGGAAGGAGGGGAACTCTCTGAGGGAGAGCGCCTGTTTTGCAGTGATTAGCAGGCCAAAGAAGTTTCACTGGGCACCCGAGCTCGACAACACCTCTGAGATCTTCACCTTTTATCGGGTCAGCCTAAAAGATGTTTGCCGGAAGCAGATGTTTGCCGGAAGCAGCAGCAAGACCAATCACCGAGACAAGCGGCGCCCGACACCATCACTCCTAGGTGGCCGCCTTTCTCTAGCCGGAGTTTAAGCACCAGAGACCGAGATGGAACCACGTGGACTCCACCCTTCCCTTCTGGAGCGTACGAGGGAGTTGAGAGCACAACACATTCATAAATTAAAAAATATATATTTGGAATTCCTAACAGTGCACACTGTGCAGACAGTGTCGGGTAGGCGCCTGCCTTCCACGTGCTGGACAGGGCTCCTCGTGGGCTCGCATTTGTCTCCCACCCCACCTTGGTCCTCTCATCGCTCAGCGCTGCAATCTTCTGCACCCTCAGGCAAAGCTCGTTTCTCGACTAATTGTCTTGCCCATCTCCAGTCACAACAGACTTCCCTGTGTGTGATGCTGATGAGTCACAGGGGCTGAATCACGTTAGCAATAAGCACGGGATGATTAATGCTTATTGATTGGCTGGGCGTGCTGGAACCAGAACTGTTCCAAAGTCTAGACTAGCTCATACTGTCCCCTAATTACCTGCAGAGGGTTGTGCGCTCTGGTGTCTAACACTGCAGCAGGCATTCCAGGAAACACCGTGGGTCACCCTAACTCCAATTAAATGGCATAAATCCTCTGAAGGCATGGACCAATGATGTCTTTAAAGACAAGACCAATCCAGGGCTCAGAGGGAGAGGTGGCTCTGTGTGTGTGTGTGTGTGTGTGTGTGTGTGTGTGTGTGTGTGTGTTTGGTGTGACTGTCTGTGTGTGTAGTGTTGGGGATCAAGCCCCAGGCGGCTTGGAATCCCTAGCCTTCTCCCACCCCAAGTATTTTAATTAATCTCTAAATTTCTCACAGTGGCTAATACAATGTAAATGCTATGCAAATACTTGTCATACTGCATTGTTTATAGATGACAAGGGTGGGAGGAGGAGGTCTGTGCATGTTCAGCGTGCAGATACAATTTCTTTCCCAACATTTTTTTCCCAGGGTTGGCGAAATCTAACGATGCCAAATCTGAAGAGTCTGAAGACCAACAACACAAAGGGATCCTGTTGTTACTTATACGTGCTTAGAGTGCCCAGAAGACTACCTCAGTGATAAAGAGCAATGGGTCACATCGGAGTGTTCTACTAATACCCACAATGTTGAGATGAAGATAATTGTCTTTAAATAGTCTCACGTTTCCTTGAGGATATCCTTAGGAATAACTCTGAGAAATGAAATTGCAACATCATAGGTGTTATCAGGGTAGGCAAATGTAAAGTGATGGATGTATTTAAGCAATGCTTTTGATTTGGTTTTAAGGGGATTTTATATTGTGTAAACATCAGCACTAGAGATAGAGTAACCATCACCTTGTGTCTGGCAACACACAAAGTGTGTTCCTTGATTTGGGCTGCCATTTTGGAAACTCCAGGACGCTTTCTCTGAAGGGGGCAGATAGAGTAAAAGTGGGTCACCTGTCTTTAAGATGCACAAACAGATATTCACTCACTTTGACTTTTCTTCTTTTCAATTCTTTATTGTATTATGGTTTCTCAGAGCCAGAAGTACAATCAAACTGAAGAGCAAATTTGATCAGGCCAGTTGGATAGCTTTGTTGACTCCTGGGTATCTTTTATTCAAAATATTAACAGGGGAATTTTAGAAATTAAGAATTCATGTTTTAACTTGCAATCATTCTACGTAACATTATGGAATTATGCATCAGTGGCTGTATCCTACCTGGAACAGGAGTCATTGTCCTGAATATCCACACTGCAGATGTTGCCAGCTTGAGTAAGGAAGGAGCCTTCTCAACTGTCAAGACAAAGCATCACAGTATCCGAATGATGCCATTCCAGTAACTCTCACCTTGTGTAGTATGGCCCCAGAGCACACCAGTAGCCATGATGGTAACCTTAATGGCTTGATGTGCTTCCTGGAGGGGAAAAGTGAAATCCCTTAGTTAAGAAGACAAATTTTATATAGTAAAGTTAAGTATTTTGCAAGAGAAATCACATGGTTTGTTTGTTTTTATTTTCCTTCATGTTATGGATACCTGAATAAAAAAAACAAAACAAAACAAACAAACAAACAAACAAACAAAAAACTCCTGAAAGGCCTGAATAAGTCCAATGGAGTCTTTATTAACCATCAACAAGACTGTCCCAAGAATATTAGTGGAAAGTAGCCTAGACCTCCAGTTCATTTGAGTTTTTAAGGACAAAACACAAGTGTGATGTATCCAGAAAGGTAGCTCTGGACATCTGCAGCAAGCACTTGTTTCTTTGCAGAAGCTGAGAGACAGTAGTTAAATGGTCAGGCAGTTAACCTTCAGCTAAGGGTCATGTTGTATAGGAATTGATGGCTGGTCCAGAGACCAGTTTACCACAGGAATTTATGGCTGGTCTTGGGTCTTAAAGTATTCTCAGGAATACTTTAATGAAACAGCATAACTATAGATAGTTCATATCCCACTACAAACTAACTATTGTTAACTTATTACTGTGTCTAGTTATAAACTGAGCTTTATGAGGAGTTTGTATATATTTATAGGATAGAACATGGTAGATTCAGGATCCAGTACTAGCCATATGTTTCAAGCATCAACTAGGGAGTATACAGAGAAGTATCCTACATAGGGAAGGAGGTCTGCTTTGCATCCAGTGTGTCAAATATATATATATTTTTTCTCTGCTATATACAAGTTATATTGCTTTTGGAGTGTGAGTTACAACTTCTGCTAGAACATTGCTTTTAAAATGTGAATTACAGCTTCCACTAGAACACTCCATCATAGAACTCATATTTAGAGTTAAATTATCACCGATTGTCAGCTGAGGACACTAGTATTTTCATAAATATACCAGGAAGTATGCCGTTGAAATGTCAAGGGTACTAAGATTGTGAATTCACCCTCTTCTCTATGAGCTACTGAGTATCTGCTCCAGACAAAGAACATGATTGGTCCAGGGCCTTCAAGGCTCAGAGTGTATTGCAGAAACAATGACAATAAAGGCTTCATTAGCAAGTGTGTGTGCTAACTGTAGGGAAAAGGTAAAATGCAGTGGATCTCTCTCCGCAGCGTACTTTTAAGAAGTCTTCTACCCCTGCTCCTTTCCTTCCTCTACATCATAATTTCCAGGAATAGGGTCCAGGTTGGGGGCAAAATGTCAGCTGAGGGATTGCTGGGGCTGCACATGCCAGAGCAAGCTCCCTGTTGCAACTGCTCCTAGGGCTTGTAAAGCTAGTCCAAAGTGCACTCCGAGGCCACTCACTCTCGGTCAAAACACACAGAAAGTGTAAAGTACGTTAATAAGCCAGTAGTGAAAATACAGCTTCAAATAAGCTATGTTAAAAAATATGGGTAAAGCTACGGGTTTTATGGGATGGTAGGTTGTTAGGGTGGAGAAGTAAAAAAGGGGTGCATGCCTGCTCCAGGGGAAATGGTGCTAGTCTCTAGGAGCTGGGTCTAGTGGCATAAGCGTCTCTTACTCTTTAATTAGGCAACGTTTTTTTTTAAATTATCACATTATGTAATTTTATATTCTATCTGACCTTCTGTTTTTCAAATTTCCAAAATAATCACCTGCTGTTTAGGTAATTTGAACGACAATTAACTAGAAAGAAAAACAAGAAAACCAGCCTAGAGTTAGAATGTGTCCCATTAAGTGGGATTTCTAGAAGAAGATCTGGCTATTTTTTTTCTTTTTTTTTTTTTTAGCCTTACATGAATATGTTATGCAGAATTAAAGACCTGATGACAGTTCACCTCAGAACCTTCAGGAGGGAACAGGAGACTCAGTAATTCCAGCATGGCAAGCAGGGAATCGGTGGTTTAAAAAGAGAACAGGCCACCTGGCCTTTTGAGACCCAGCTTTACACTCATGTAATCTAATATTTATTTTTTTCTCTCCTTCCTTTCTTTTGTTTCTGTTTTGTTTTACTTTGTTTTGAGGCAAGGTTCCTCGGTGTAGCTTTGGCTGTCCTGAAACTCTCACTGTGTAAACCAAGTCGGCCTCAAACTCACAGAGGTCTGGTGAGAGAAGATGACTTCTAATCTTCCAGGTAAAGAAAATGAGGCTTCAAGAACTGGGATTGGGCCCACGTGTTGTGCCAGTGAGTGCCTGGTGGAAAAAATATTCAAGCATCGGCCTCTTGGCCCTCTGTCCTGCCCCCTGGGATATGAATACACTTACACAATGACTTTTTTGGAATGTCCATTCATTTCTCAGAAACATTTGTTAATGTTCCCAGCACAGTTTTCAGGTTTTTTTTTATTTCCTTTTTTTTTTTGGTGTGTGTATGTGTGAGACACATATCCTTAGAAGGCAGCCTAAGTCACTCTAGCATCTTCAGGACCCTTTTAAGAGATGCCCAATCCCCTTATAAGTAATTCACGGGCCAATAAATGGCTGATTACTGCTAAGGACCTTTAGAGATGCCCCCTGAACTAGGGTCCTGAGGTATACCAGGAGATGACAATAAAGACCCTCAGGGACTCCACTGATTTTTTTTTGTGATGATTAGGAACTACAGTGATTAAAACATGCATAAAGATTGTGCTTTTCTTATGGTAAGTATTTGCTTTATCAGTTTTCCCAATGGCTAGTGTCATGTAATAGTGAACTGTTTACCCAGATAATAGAAAAAATACACTTGCTAAAGGTAGTTTGGGTTTTAAAAAATAATATATATGCTTTACACATAAATCCTTTAAATTTTCAGAATACTGTAGTTTAAGATGTAGTTTCTCCTTTGGGGCTGGAGCAATGAATCAGCAGTTAACAGCATTTGTGCTTGATATGAGGACTGGAGTCTGGATCTCACTGCCCTAGCCTGGCAGATGACAACTGCCCATAATCCCTACACACACACACCTTTAAAATGTTTCTATCGTGGGTTTAGTAAGATAGAGAGAGTCAAACAACATCCCACCCTTATCCCCCAACACACAGGCCATCAGCCATGGGTACTTGAGGCTGTCCTGTCCAATAAAGAAGATTCACTGCAACTTAAAAGGACAAAAGTAAAACTCCGCTTAACTGGATTTAAACATGGTATGACCTACTTATGAATGAAAATATCATCTGACAGCTACTAACATGTATAAAAAACAAATACATACATGTAACTGGATAAATATATATATATATGCATAATTGCAATCCCACCCTCATTGTACACTCATTTATGTTGTTTGATGTCAGGATGTGCCTGAAAATCTGGAACTTTATGTAAAAACTCTTACTCAGTTAAAAACAAACAAATAACAGCATAAACCTGCTTCTTCTGAATATGCAAATAAACAGCTAGGTCCCCAGGTCAATAGTGTCTCTGCTTTACTTGGAAGTGTGTTAGATCCATCACAGAAAAATTTGAAGAATGAAAGATACTATTTCCATCTTGGAGGCCTTTAATGATTTCATGGATGTCCTTGTTTGTTTTTTTTTCTTTTTTTTAATATAAATTTTTTATTTATTACAATTTATTCACTTTGTATCCAGCTGTAGTCTCACCTTTTTCCCCTCCCAATAGCACCCTCCCTCCGTCATCTCCTCCCATGCCACTTCCTCAGTCCACTTATAGTGGAGGACCTCCTCCCCTTCCATCTGACCCTACCTTATCAGGTCTCATCAGGACTGGCTGCATTGTCTTCCGCTATGGACTGGTAAGGCTGCTCCCCCCTCAGGGGGAGGTGATCAAAGAGCCAGCCACTGAGTTTATGTCAGAGACAGCCCCTCTTCCCCTTACTAGGGCACTCACTTGGAGACTGAGCTGCCACGGGCTACCTCTGTGCAGGGCTTCTAGGTTATCTCCATGAATGGTCCCTGGTTGGAGTATCAGTCTCAGAAAAGACCGCTAGGCCCAGACTTTTCGGTTGTAGCAGCTTTATTTGTAATAGCCAGAATCTGGAAACAACCCAGATATCCGTCAATGGAGGAATGGATACAGAAATTGTGGTATATTTACACAATGGAATACTACTCAGCAATGAAAAACAAGGAAATCATGACATTTGCAGGCAAATGGTGGGAACTAGAAAGATCATCCTCAGTGAGGTATCCCAGAAGCAGAAAGACACACATGGTATATACTCACTTATAAGTGGATATTAGACATAATATTAGGATAATCATACTAAAATTTGCAAACCTAAAGAAGGAGGACCCTGGGTAAGTTGCTCAGTCTTCATCAGAAAGGCAAATGGGATAGATATCAGAAAAAGGTGAAAACAAGGAACAAGACAGGAGCCTACTACAGAGGGACTCTGAAAGACTCTATTCAGCAGGGTATTAAAACCGATGCTGAGACTCATAGCCAAACATTGGGCAGAGTGCAGGGAATCTTATGAAAGAAGGGGGAGATAGAAAGACCTGGAAGGGTCTGGAGCTCCAAGAACAACAGGACCTTATTTTTAAGATCTACAGATTCTACAGTCATGGCGGAACTGCGGGCCAGTGAGAATCTGCATGCTTGCAGGTTTAACTGCTTCAGCAAGTGATGAACTTGTGCCTTGGTGTCATAAAAAACCCAACCCTTGCTATCAAATCACAGCTCAAGTGTCTTGGCTGAACTCAGCTTACCATTTAGCTCACTGCCTCTCCTGGCCAGGGCTCTTAAGTCCACTGTTGAGTCACAAGAAAGACAAACACAGGGTGAATAGCAAAGATGTCAGAGAAAGTGGTTGAGTGACATGCCTCCTCATGTATGTGGGAGGGTGTAGAGAGTAGATGGCGCCTCCTGAACTGCTGGAGAATCTCTTGAACTTCTGAACCTCCGTTCAGCGGGCTGGAGACAGCTGAGTGACGTCAGGGTGAGTGCTGGAGTCTCCAGGAGGAAGATAGCTCCTGCCTTTGTCTACAAAACTAGGCAAAGAGAAGGGCACTCAAGGTTTACTGCTCCGAAACAGCAGCTCTGATCTGCCCACCCTCTGTGCCCTGTGTGGTGGCTCCAAGCTGGGGCACAGGCTGTGCTCTGGAGGATGAGTACAAGAACAGAGAGGATTCCCAAGAAGCTCGCACCCTTGCAGCCCTCCTACTTTACAAAAGTCTCTCTGACCTCTCCTGCCAGTCTGGGAACACTGTCTCCGCATTTCCTTTTACTCTGTCTCCTTTGACTGAGGCATTCTGAGGTACACATGTGCCCTCTTTGTTTGTTTACAAGGATGAACAGTATCTCGGTGTCATGATATCGCCTCACTGTTGCCATGGTTGGAGATTTAAAAAGCACAGACATCAGACCTTTTTCTCTCAAGGGCAGAATCCTGTGGTGTCATAGGCAAAGATGTTTTCTGCTCACGTGTTCTTTCACTCTCCAGTTCAGCATAGTTGTGTTGATACACTAATATAATTAACCTGTCCTCATGGAGAAATGAGCAGATGCCTCATATTGAGATAAAAAGGAAGGCCTCCCCTTTTCCATCTCCCTCAGCCACAGCAGCAAAATAATTATAGTAAGAAGCTGGCAGCTGATCTTAGCATTCACAGTGGTGGGTCACAACTGAACCAGAACTGTTAAGGATGGTGAGATGGATCCTTTGGTAAAGTGCTGACTTCGAAAGCACAGGGGACCAGAGTTTAATCCCCAGTATACTCTCAAGCAGCCAATGTAGTAGCATGTTTGTAATTCCAGGTCTGGGGAGACAGAGACAGGAGGGTTCCAGGGCTCTCTAGCTGGCCAGCTTAGCCTGATCTGTAAGCCCCAGGTTCAAGTGAGTGATCTCACTCATTGGCCTCAAAATAATAACAATAATAATTGTAGATGGTTCCTGAAGAATAACACTCAAGGTCGACCTCTGGTACTCACACACATACACACACACACGCACACACACATTCCTCTTAAGAAATTTAATGTTAGCTTTCCACTGTCTGCAGTATTTGTGTAGCACCAGGGAGATATTAACGTACCTGTCACTTTAACTAGGCACCAGCCACTCAGCAAGCTAAAAGCAGCTATCTATATCTGAACCTTTGAATGTTTTCTTAGCCATTGACTCATGTTTAATTCTCTCCGTTGATGGCAACCTGACTTCTAGCCACACAAACAACACACCGAGATACATAAACAAAACTGGTCCCTCTCATTTTTATAGCTGAAGGATATATTTAACAAAATCTATAAACTTTCACAGGCATAACTCTGTAAGCACTGCATTTGGGCTGCTTAAAAGTCTAAGAGTACTGGAGTTACCTCTCACAGCAGGCGATAAACCCAGGCAGAGTTGTTTGGACAGAACAGATACAGTTTGCAGGATGATTTACGTGTGATTATAGCCCATAATTGTCAACAAATAACACCACACCTTATCTCCTTAGCCAGGAAGTCTGAATTTCAGGTGCTGAGACGCGCTGGGATTCGTCTGCATCTGCTAGCCTTGCAGAGGACAGGCAGGCACGCCAATGCTTTGTCCCTGTGCTCTGGAATCTCTGTGTGGTCTGGTCCCTCATTTAACCAGGCAGGATGGGGAGTCTGGCAGCAGTACAGGCTGGCTGGAGGAGGGGGCGGGCCTGCTTCGGATTGCCCGTGAAGGTGAAAGGCATCTTTCCTGGCCTGGTGGGAGGGGCTTCTGTCTCCTCCCAATCCTTCTCAAGTGAGTGAACACGCTTGCTTGCTATTCAAGGAAAGAGTCAGAGGTCACCTTCCCAGCTCCGCCTCTCATCAGCTCCACCCACAGAGGTGCTCTGTAGTGAAAGACGGATAACCCAAACATTAACCTCCTCCTAGAAATTCCTAATGACGTCTGGCCACAGAATAAGCAAGACTTAGTCATCTCCTATGCATTAGTAGGAGGTGGAATCTAATTTTAAATTATTAATTCACCTGAGCTGTGAAGTTTGCATGCTAGAGGACGGAGAATATAGCTGGAGAATGGAGAATGTACCAGTGCCTTTGTACAGATTCAATACAATTTTATAAGCGAATTGTGCATGTATGCAAGCTGTGTGCAACTCTAGTGAATTTGACACTCACATTTTTACCTTCCAGGAGCTCCCACGGTACTGGGGGAGAAGAAGGAGTTGGAAAGCCTCACTGAGCAGTGTTAAGAGAGGTTCCTTGAAAAAGCCTTATTACCCATATTGAGGATCATGCACAGTGATTAAAACTTAGTAAATATGGAAAGTTGGAATGTTGCAGATCAAGAGCCAAGGTTATTGTGGGCTATGTTTGGTGTCCTTCATAGCCATTTATCATCTGACCTGACATTCTTTGGAATGTGTTCACTTGGACTCTTAGCTTCAACTAGCCCAAGTGTCAGAATACCAACAGCTTGTACCCAAAACCAACAGCAGAGATGTCCCTGTTCTGCTGGAACCCATCTATCCAATGTCCTTACCAATGCGTTCGGCCAGCGCCTTGATTTCTTACTTCCTTTGGTCCTGTTGACTGTGAAGCTGTGTCACAGCCTCCCCAGGGGAATGTGTCACTTGGGGTAACCTGCGTTTGAGTTCCACGAGCACGTGAACTCGTATTTGGCTCGGAATAAACTCTCTCATTCCCTTTGAGAAATAGCTGTGTTTTGTGTCAAAAGAAAAGGCAAGAGAAAAACAAGTTATAAAGTTAGCGTATCAGACCCAAGGGATACACAATCACCCATATCCACCATACAGAAACTGGGAAGACATTCCAGGGAGACCTCTGGAAGCCAGACCCTGAAGCGTGTGTGGGCATTGTCAATGAGAGTTAGGTGTGTGGGAAATATTCCACATAGAGGGAAACATGAGCTTGGAGGTCAACGTTATGCAAGCCACAACTACAAAGGGCATTATAAAGTCAAGTACATAGGCCTTGGCTTTATACTAAAGAGTGTTAAGGACCATGGATGATCTAAGACCTGGTATATTCACAGATTCACCCCAGGGTGAATCCACTGCTATTATTCTACTGAACGGATGTGGGAGCAAAATGGCCTCTTAATTCATATTTCTGTGCCTCAAAGTTAATGCAGAACTCAGATCTCATCAGAAGCTTCTTTGGGCAATGGATGGTGGTTAACAAAGAGACCCAAAACTGGCCAAAATGCAAAGAATAAGTGTCAGTGAGGTACTCAGACCCAAATGGGACAGCTACATCTCACCCATTCTCCCAAGGCTCAGGGACCCTTTCAGAAGAGGGGAGAGAGTGATGGAAAGATCCAGAAATATGATAGGTTATCCATTGTAGCCCAGGTCCACCTCTGAAGAATGGCTCTCCATACCACCCTTCTCTTGCATTCCCTCTTCCACCTTCAGAAGGAAAAGGTGAATGACACATCAGAAATATCCCTCCAAACGCATTGTGAAGCATTTTCACCAGGCAGACTTAGTTTTCTAAAAGGTTGCCTATAGCAGCCAGGCTGGTAGAGGCCAAGCTTGGCTATGGACACCATGAGCTGATGTGTGTGAACTAAGCAAGTGGACATCAAGTTTACCCCTGCAAAATGGGTGCAGTGGCTCAAGGAGTTTCACACTCCACTCCTGGAGAACACTAGTAAGACGCTTAGGAACAATACTACTGGAATTTCTCCATCTTGGTGAGGCTAGGAAAGGGTGAAAGCCAAATTGGATGGGAGCATGTGAAGCCTGGAGTACAGCAATAAACTTTCCAAGACCTTTGGGCTGGGGTAGACAGCTAGACAGCTGGGCCATGGACAAATCTGGCCTATATAGTAACACCATGAGCAGAAACGGGACTGTATCCTGGCTAAGCAACTAAATTTCCTTCCTCGATGCCTACTACCCGCCCTCTTCCCCTAAGTAGATTTCACCACTGCACATCCCCAGGGGGAAAGTGGCTTCACTTCCCAAGCGCATGTGTGATAGAGAGCTAGAGGGAGATGACACCGGACAATCAGTACTTGCACGCTTTTCGGGCTGATGTGTCTAAGCCCATGCAGAAAGCCCACATCTCTCTGTTTTAAGACCACTTCAGCCCAGTTCCCTGAGACTGTAACTGTCGACACACTGAATGACAGGGCTGAGTCACTCCTTACCCTGGAACCAAAGCTGTATTCCTAGTTGGTGTTGCTCTCCAGGGCCTGGGTGTCCTTAAAATGAATCTGCCTCTTCCTCCACTCTTGGGAGCTTCTCCATTCCGTCCCTCTGGGCAACTGTTAAATCACAACAACTGAAAATAGTGTGTCTGCGTTGGAATGAGAGGCTCAGCAGGCCAGAGAAAGCGGAGCACCTCCTGGATTATCTTTGGGTTGAATGTCTCACTTATGGGACAGACGAGCTGGAGGAGAAGGTGAAGGTAGCTTGTGCCCAGAGACCAAACCCACCTGCTACAACTCAATCACCATTGGTCCTGCTATTGGTAGCTTGGATCCTAGGAATACTATCTTCCCTTCTCTTCTGCTTGTGTTGGAGCCTAATTTGCAAAGACATTACTAACATTTCAGGACAGAATTCATGAAAACAGACGCCATCCATAGGATGCTGTTCCCAGGCCTTACTGGGAAGAGGAGAGGCATTGCAGAGGAGGCAGAAGGGGGAAAGATCACATTGTTCCTGCTTTCCAAGCTGAAATCTCTCTCCACCCAGATCAGTCTGTAGGTGGTGTGTGAGCGAGGCACGCACTTAGAAAATTCTGTTCACTGAGGCTTTAATTACTGGGATTCATAATCACATATTTATTATGCCTGAGAGTTTGAGGCTGGGCCGTAGCTCAGTGGTAGAACATGTGCCTGACGTTGAAGGAGTTCCAAGTTCCAATTCCCAGCAAAGCAAAAATGAATGAACGAACAAATGAATGGATGAATGAGTGAATGAGTCAACCCAAGAAAATAAACTTGGCCCTAGATTCATGATTTTCCATCTTCCTCCTAAGTGCTTTTGCCACGGCCTGGAGGATGGGCTGGGACTAGCACTCTTCTTCCCCTCGTCCGACTGAAAAAACAAAAAACCCAGTTGATTTTCTGAGAAGCACTTTACATTTCTATGGTACAGGAAAAGGGATGTTCCTTCAGGATGGCTTTCTAGATGATCACTCCCATTGTTTAACAAGCTTTTCATTGTTTGTGATTTTCATTTTCCTCTATAGTTCAGGGCCCTTTGGAGAAATAATTCTATTCAGCACTTTTTCACTCATAATTCAAGCAAAAAAGAGTCACGCGGCATAATAAGGATAATTAGCACGACTGAAAATAATAAGCCTGGCATCGCAGAGGCCCCTCCGTGCGCACAGTATCCATTTATCGTTTTTTTTTTTTTTTTTTTCTGTGTACTCTCAGTCAAGGCTAATTACCACTCCTGTAATTAGTAACCTGTTGAAGGAACAAAAGATGCAATGCTGTCCTTAAATAAATAGCGCTATCTCCTCCCGTATCATCTCAATTAAACGCATCTGCGTCAGGAGCAAGAGTCCATCCTCTCCGCCACAGGGTACACTCCTGTCGTTTGTCCTCACAGACACAATCAGCTCTCAGAGGAATGGTTCTCAGCGTGCGGGCACAGAGCGAGGAAGAACTTCTCTAACAGAGATAGTTGGGAGTGATGATCTCACGTTCAATAAGGCTCAACATGTACGCCATACTCTTCCTTTTCATTAATTTGTTAACCCCGGCTCTGTGTGGGAGCAAGCCCTGTGTGAATGACCATATGCTTCCCCTGTTAATATGTTCTAATCCAGACCAGCACACATCGGCTTCCCTCTCCGAGGAGGAGAGATCTGCTGATTATGCCCAGCCAGAACGCAGAAAATAAACAATCCTCTTTCTTTCTGACGGGTGACGCGATGCATGCTGGGAAGGTTCCAAACACGTTCCGGATGTCATCTGTGTCCTTGTTTATTCGTCCACCTGTAGATGCCATGGAGTTTTCTTGCCTGTGGGCGCTCGGGATCTCAGCGAACCTTGATCATTTAGATCAAAAGAATTGGGTTTTATGAAACCGCTGCCCCAGCGTCCCTCAAAACTGAATTCTGGGATTTCAAAAATGGGCTTACAGAGAGGAGAGTCAGATGCCTGCGCCAGTGCTGGTGTTAGGGTTTGGAATATGCTGAAAGAATGACCCCACCAGACTCAGAAGCGTGCGTTTATTCTGCAGAAGTCCAGCAGGCTGGGGTCACCACCTTTCCAATATGGTGGGGACCTCGAGGAGGTGCTGGAAGGTCCCTTTTAAAGCCAGAAAGAGAAATTCCTACTGTGGCTACATGACCTCTATTTGGATTGTCTGGTGCCTATGAAGGCTATGTGACTCTGATCAGGAATTAGGTGCTTGTCAAACCAATAGTTAAGCAACCTTCCCAGGCCAGATGTCTTGGCTGTTTCTGATTGGTTGCCCCCTTTTCTGTGTGTGTGTGTTTTCCTGTAATTCTCAGGCCTGTTCTATCTAGCAAGGAAATGAAGCCTGTCATGGAGTTGGTCAGGCTTATTTAGCTGGGCTCTCTCACTGGGAGATGGAATCCAGGGTCTACCACTGAGGTACACACCTACTTTGTTTTATTTTGAGACAAAGTCTGGTGGACTACCCAGGCTGGCCTCAAACTGGCCATCCTTCTGCCTCAGCCCCACAAATAGCTGGAATTACATGTGTTGGCCACCAGGCCCAGTGATTTCAGCTTTGCCAGCATCGGTGAGGTCCAGCCAATAGACACAGCACCACGCTGCCATCTGTAGCAGCCAGAGTTGTTCTTCTAGGAGACCTTTGTTGTGGTGGTTTGAGTGAAAAATGTCCCCCATATATGGTCCCTGGCATTTGAACACTTGGTTCCTAGTTAGTGACACTGTTTGAGGAGGTTTTGGTGGCACAGCCTTGCTGGAGGAAGTATTCAGCAGGAGTGGGCAGGGGAAGTTAATTAAGTTAATTAAGGTGCACTTCTACTGCAAAGTATTGTTTAGGAGAGTCCCGGGTTTTCAGCTGGGCTAGGATTAAGGCCCTATATGCTTAAGCAGCCATTGCTATCCTTACATTCTTATTTGAACCTTTCTGAAAAAAAAAAAAAAAAAGGAAAAAGAGAGGAAGAAAGAAAGAAAGAAAGAATACTGTTTCCATGCAGGCGACTGCCACTGAGAACGTTGTTAATCAGACTGGAATTCTTGCTGCGAGGCTTCACTAGATTCACATTCTCATACTGTCCAATCTCCCTTTGACTGGAGTGGTTCATCCCTTGTCAGGAGAGAAAAAATGAGAAATGCCGGAGAAGACATTGCTGAGTCATTGTGAGGACTCTGGAGAGAGCGAGGAGGAGCCCAACACCCAGGTGACCTGATATCAGAGAGGGACTGAGACAGAGTTGTTTCTCTCGCCTTGTGAAACAGTGCCTCTCACCCATTTGTCCACCCCTTCCGTGTCAGCCACCCCCTAGAATGGACCCTATCCCACCCTTCCCCTTCCCACTGATTGTGAGTTAGCTAATTGCATCAGATTGAAAGGCCCAGGTTCCACCAATGGGCTAAGACGCAGTTGCCTCCCTGTGTTAGGATAAAGGTAAAAGAACTCACGGCCCTGGTGTACTTGCTGGTCCAGTTCCGGTGTTTGTGTGGCCTTTTTGCAAAAGTGAAAGTTGTCTTGGCCAGATAGTTTCACTTTGTTTGGGTCTTTGTGTGACACCAGTGATGTTCTTTACAGGGAGAACGGTGATGCGGCAGAACGCAGCCCTGCTTCATGAGAACAAGTCATGGCAGACACTGCTGCTTTCTTCTCTTCCTGACAGTTTTACCAGGGTTATAGACAAGGAAATAAGCTAGGCTTCCGACTTTGCATTTAGGCTTTGATTAAGAACCTCTCAGACTGAGGCTGGAGAGATGGCTCAGCAATTAGTGTGTGTTTTTTTGTTTGTTTGTTTTTTCTACAGAGGATGTGGGTTCAGTTCCCCATAACTACCCAGGGGCTCACAACCACACAGCTTCTCGGGATTCTAGTGCCCTCTTCTGGCCTCCATGTGCACTGCATGCACACAGTACACATACATGCATGCAGGCAAAACACTCACGCATAGATAAATTTGAAAAACCCACAAAGTTGCCTCTGATATCCTTTGGAAATGACTGCAGATCATTTGCTGAGACTGAAGAGGAGGCACTGGTATTAATTATTAAGTAGAGAATGTTTAGAGAGAAAAGGGAAAGTGATGAAGAACTGACAGACATTGATACTATGAGAAACTTTATAGAAAAGATCATTTGGTAAAATATATATATATATATATATATATATATATATATATATATATATATATATATATATATTCAAACAGATCTCTAATCATTTCATGGAAGGGGAGACAGACTTCTAAATGGAAGCACAGGGCAGCATTTGGGTTAGATAGAGTAAAGTGAGGGATTTAGCTTCCAGCATTGTCTCTGCAATACTGAGGTGCAATGAGCCCCTTGGAGGGCAAACTGAGTCCCCTACTTCTGCATTAGCTATAAAGGGATTTTAAGCACCTAAAGGGTGACTGGCTAATTTGACTTTTGTGAAATCTACTTCACAATAGAATAGAATTTTACGGTTCACACAATCTTCCCATTTTGTCTTGAATCATTCCAACAGTCTGGAAGTGACTTTCTGTCTCAAGGTCGGAGGAACTCTGAGAAGGGTTTGGTCCCATGGTGGATGGATGTGATCTAGGGCTCTTACTGGGCGGGGGAGGGGGGTACCTAAAAGGGAAGTAGATATTATGGTTTTTTTGACTAAAGGAAAACCATCTTGAGGGGTTCTAAAATTATCTGAAAAAGATCTTGTTGAAAGAGGAAGTGCAGGGACAGCCAGAACCTTATCAGATGCAAAGTCTAGAGCTGATCTTTAGTGATCATACAGCAAGAGCAATGGAGGAGTGGACAGAGGCCTGTCTTCTGAGAACACGGGGAGAGCACGCCTTCATTTTTCAGAAGAGGAATTTGCGTCCTAGAGAGGTGTCCCACAGTTCCTAAATTCACAAAGCAGGCTTAGGGCAGAGCCACAGAAATATCTCATAGGCCTTCTATCTCTCAGTGCCACCAGCAGGTCATGGGAGATATGAAAAAACAGATGAATAAATAGTTGTCATAAAGATATGCGTTCTGCAGAAGACACAGGCAAGCTCTGCTCGCCCTTCCCATTGCCCCGATTCCCATAATCCTTGAGCTGTAGCTAACTTTGAGCCCTGAGGCTTTCCCTTTGGCTCACCTGCATACCTTCTATCTACCAAGAGCTTGCGATAGAGTTAATCATGACACTATTTCCTTTCTTTTTCTTGGATTGTATCTCAAAACCCTGCTAGATGCTCCTGAGAATTTTCGTCTGTCAGAGGAGAAAAGAGAAAAGGAAAATTCCACTTTCATTTTTCCATGTGCCATCAGGCTGTGGTAATGCCTGGAATTTAGTGCAAATAACAGGGGCTATATAAATTCAGCAGACTACTTGGGCTCATGCAGTCAAGGAAGTCTTCTTAAAGTTGGGAATTGAGCTGAGCCAGTAGACGAGGTCATAGGAAAGGCAAACCCACGAAAAGTATACCTCAGTGGCTTGTGAACCCAGCAAAGCAAAACTGCAGCCATTTAGTTGCAAATGGCACGGGGCAGCAGCCATGTGCTTGTTTACTGTGTATATTTCAACATTCCTTGTTACTCCTCGGTGGCCCACTACTCGGAAATGGACCCATTTTGTATAAATGAGAATCGGCAGTAATCGTAGGCAGCTTCCAGTGGGAAAGGCAAAGCCAGGTGAACCAAAGCAAGGTAGAAACATTGACGAGAAAGTTAATGCGGAGGTAGCTTGTCTGAAAACAGTTGAGCTGTTAGTCATCCCTCAAAGTCAGAACTCTGAAGTGAGAGGGTAAAACCCAACAAATAAATGGGAACTAGTTTGCTTTGAGGATTTGCAATCTTCTAAATATCAGATGCTGGGAATTCAGACACTTAAAACAGAGTTAGTGTTCCATAGATCATACATGGTCTTCATGGTGGATCATAGCCTAGAAAAAACTGAATCAACCAGATTATAAAATAGATATAAGCAAGCCACATAAAAGAGAAAGTGGAATTGGCCACATGTAACTGTGGTTCTTGTGTTGTGAGCTCAATAAACTGAAGCTGAAGATATTTGGGGGGGTTGGATCAATGGCCCCATGGTTAGCAGCATGAACTGCCATTGCAGATCATCTGGGTTTGGTTCCCAGCACCCACACCAAAGCTCACAACTGTTTGACTCCAGTTTCAGGGATTCACTGCCCTCTTGTGGCCTCTGTGGGCTCCTGCACCCATGAGGAGCACAAAAGCTAACCCAAGCACACACATACACATATAAGTTATTAAACAAAACCAGCTTAAAATATTTTGGAAAAGATGTCTGCTCTGAATATATCAGAACAATGGATTTTTCTCTTATTTTCTAAATAATACAGTACGATGACTATTTACATAGAATTTACATGGTAAATTATAAGTGATCGAGGGAGTATGGGCCATGTGAAAATTCTAAAGCATTTTATATGAGGAGTTTACATTCCTCAGAATTCAGGAGGAATTGTGAAAATAAAGGGGGAATATGATTAGCTAAAATACACTAGATTGTAAACTGGTTGTTGGTGGCACATGCCTTTAATCCCAGCACTGAGGGAGGCAGAGGCAGGTGGATCTCTGTGAGTTCAAGGCTAGCTTGGTGTACAAATTGAGTCCAGGACAGTCAAGGATACACAGAGACACCCTGTCTTGACAAAACCAAAAACCAAAACTAAAACACACACACACACACACACACAAAAAAAAAAAAGAAAGAAAAGAAAAAAGAAAAACCATGGGATGCATCAAAATTGATAAAGATACAATCCAAATAAGGGAAGTTTGCAAATGAATGGCAGGACTCAAGGAAGAGTCATAGAAAGACAGCGATGCAGATGACACAGAAAGCAGAGTCCCCTGCATGGAGACAGCTTAACAAACCAGCTGAGGAGGAACAGATATTTCTTCAGACTGGCAGACCAGAAAACCTTGATGCTGAAACAGACTACTGCTGAAGGACAGATGACCAGGACTGCAATTATGGAGGATAATCACATCAAGGGCTGAGTGGATCTTCATGAGGACATTCAGACTGTTAAGTTTGTGGATTGATAATTGTTTCTATTGTAAAAGTTACACTGTGTACAATTTTTAGCTTAAACAGAAAGGGAGAAGTTGTAGCAGAATTTTAATTTACACTGTGTACAATTTTTAGCTTAAACAGAAAGGGAGAAGTTGTAGAGGAATTTTAATTCAGAACAGGGCTGTTCTGGCAAGAGATCACATTCAAAGACCTTGTAGGTCTGTGTGATCTGGCTGGAATGCAAACATGCCTTTTAGCCAGGAGACAGAAGCAAGCTGATCTGAGTTCAAGGCCAGCCTGGTCTAGAACAAGTTTCAGGTAAAGAAAAGCTGAGGTCCAGGTGTGGTCGCATGTGTCTTTAATCCCAAGCAATGAAGGTAAAGTTAGTTTGTAGAAGGAAGCACTCATACTTGGAAGTGATGTCTAATTGAGTAGCAGAAGAGGCAACAAATCAGAGAATATTTGACAGAATAGGACACGCTCAACTTTGATGAGAAGAGAGAGGAAAGGGAAGCTACTTAAGCGACAATGCAGAGGCAGAGAAGAGGCTGTTTTACTGGGACAGTAATAGAGAGACAGGTTGCAGAGAGGGAACTCAGGTGAAGACTGAATGAGCCAGAGAATGAGAAGGAGCCGGGAGATTAGAGCAGATGGCTTCAGTTACTTTGAGTTCAAGCAGAGCAATTCAGAGGCCGAGAGAAAGGCCAGACTGAATGTTAGGAGAGGAGTTTGAGCCAGAACAGCTGAGTTGAACCAGCCAGCCCAGAGCTCAGAAAAAACAAGAAAGGCTGAGCTTATTAAGCAGTAATGTCAGAGGCTGACAACATTCTAGGCCTAGGTTAGATTGTCTGGAGGCTAGAAGCTTCCAGGACTAGGCCTAGGTTAGCAGAGGGAGGCAGTAAGCCTCTGAGACAATGACCTCAGGCGAGCAAGGATTCCGTTTTACAGGCGTATATGCTGTTGGAGTGGTAGCTCAGCTGTTGAAAGCATTTCCTGCTCTTGTAAAGATTCTGGGTTTGGTCCACAACACCTACCCAGTGGCTCACAACAGTCTATAACTTCAGTTCCAGGGGACCCAATGCCCCCCTCTGGCCTTTAAGGGCACTGCATGCATGTGGCACACATGCCTGCATGCAGGCCAGCGCTCATATGTGTAACCGAAAGATAAATAAACTTAAAAGAATGCTTCAAGGCTGGTGGTTGGGAAAATGGCTCAGTGTATTAAACACTCACCTTGAAGGGGAGGCCCTGAGTTCGAATCTCCTGTAAAAGCGAGTGCGGTGTTGCTCGTCTGTAATCCCCGTTCTCCTGTGAGCACCCAGGAAAATACCCAAAGCTCTCAGCCTGCGACTGAGCACACAGCAGGGAGACCTTGTCTCACAGGACAGACATCCGAAGTTCTCTTCTAAGCTCTCCAGATTCTCTGTGCTAATGTAGTACTTCCACTCACTAACATGCAGGCATGGACATGCACATACATGCATCATCACTCGCACACACACACACACACACACACACACACACACGTTTTAAAAAAGAAATAGGTCAAATGTAATCTTTATATTGAACATAATTTGGGGAGGGGCTTTTAAATAGAACACAGTTTGCCCAGCCAGCAGCATCTCAGATGGTAGAGCGAGCTAGCACAAACAATATTTTGTTTAAAACTCGGCTCCCGCGGGGAGGACTCGGTCATCATGACCCTGAGACAGGTCATCTGGAGATCCTCTAGAAGGCTGGGCTCCGATCTAATTAACAGGAGAAACACAAAGGCCCACTGGAGTTTCCAGGTCAACTTTCCTCCTGTCTCTAACCGCAGCGTACGCCTTCTCAGTGGAGACAAGCTTGTGATTTTCCTTGAACATGCTCATATAAGACCTTTAAAATCCAAGACCTGTGCGTTCTTCATGAAAATGCAAGAGCCCCTGACATTTAGGGTAACAGAAGGAGTTGCTCTGATATTCTTTGCTAAATTTACAAGGTTTGGCTGAAACCCCAAGCGTCTGGCCTATCACAGTGAGCATTAGTCAGTCCGTGCAGCTTTCTGTAGCTTACTGTACTCCGTGCCGTGTGCTAAACGCCCATGAACTCTGTGCCTGGGGGGCACAGGACTCACCCAGGCGCCAGTAATGTCTTACAAATTGTTTAATAGGTATGAATGTTTTGCCTGCATGTATGTCTGCGCACCACATGTGTGCCTGGTACCCACAGAAGCCGGGAGTGGGAGTTGGATCCCTGGAGTCTGAATTACAGATGGTTGTAAGCTGTCGTGTGGACGCTGGGAACCAAGCCTCAGTCCATTGCGAGAACAGCAAGATGAATCAAAGCCATCCCTTCAGCCCCTCAAGCACCTTTTTAAAAATTTAATTATTGCCTAGATGAAGTCATTGAGCCAAGCTGCTGTGACATCTGAATGTTCTGTTCAGGGATCCTTTGTGGTAGGACAAGGAGACTAAGGGGAGGGGACCACCATGTCCATTTGTGTTAGAGTAGTCTTTTAAAGGTGGTATACTGTAAGATTCTCAAAACATTTTCCCACTCATTCGAGAGATGCCAATCTACCACCAGGAGAAAGTTTCTGAGATCAGGTAAGTTGGAAGACAGCACATTAAGCAAGGGAAACAGGCTCTACCACAGAGCTTTGCAAAGACTTCCGTACCCTACTTTGGATTAAGAAACCAGGCCATTAGCTTAATTCACCAAGGCCTTTTTCTCATTTCATAGACATTCTAAGAAGGAAGAGAGATCCAGAGCAGTGAGAGGAATTAAGGTAAGGAAACTACCATAGTTAAGTAGGGGATCACCATGGTGATTCAGCACCATTCAGAAAATCAGAGGAGAGCGAAGGGCTTCTCGAACAACTAACGTTCAGATTTGAGGTGGTGGTTTTGTTTGGTTGGCTGGGTTTTGGTCTCAGATTTGCCATGGAACCAAGGCTGAGCTTGAACCTTTGACCCTCTTGAGTGCTGGGATTACAGAAGAGGCACACCACATCAAATTGTACATGCGCAGGAGCTCCAGCTGAGGGCTTTGTGCCTGGGCGACGAGTGATCTACTAACCAAGCTAAGTCCTACCAGCAGAGTTGAGGCTTTTAGATGCATTTGACAAGGAGGCGCGGGAACATCAGAAAGAAACACGACCGCACTGGGCCAGGAAACGGGATCTAACGGGACACGCTGAACCCCCAGCAGCCACAGAATCCTGACATCTACCATCTTCCTTATTGATGAAGCTCCCACAGACAGGTTGGTTTTCCAAGCGGAGTGTGGCGTGAGGGACTCCAATGAAAACATCACCTCTAATAACGAACATTTCTGTTTATTGAATTTCCGGTAGGAGCAGGACGCGCTGTGTATGAATAATACATTTCTGCTTGCCGTAATATCTGGGCTTGGATATTTTCTGAGCGCATTTGTAAAAGCTCTGCTAGAGCGACTTCACTTTCCATTAATAATTTTAGGAGGCAAAGCTTAGAGTAGGATTTGTGACCCATAGATCCCTAAGTGTTGCATAAATAATCCAGGAAACTGCAAAATGGTCTTATG
This sequence comes from Meriones unguiculatus, assembly GCF_030254825.1. NCBI lineage: Eukaryota > Metazoa > Chordata > Mammalia > Rodentia > Muridae > Meriones > Meriones unguiculatus. Next base: position 61,113,624 of record NC_083366.1, read on the forward strand.
TAGAGTCACTCTGCAAATGCATGTTTAGTTAGCACCTACTAGTGGAACAGATGTATCAGAAATAAGTTAGGGAGACATGTACCACTCTGAACAATACCGTATCAGCTCGGAGGGGCCAAGGGCATGCAACATAACCTCTTTTTAATTGAGCAACTTGTCACCTAGCAGAACAGGAGACAGCTTGTGTTTTATATGTTTCTGTAGTGCATCACAATCCAGCAATAAATGCAAAAATAAATTAACAACAAAAACAAAAAAAAAAACCCTATCAAAATTTCCAACAGGAAACAAAAAATTAAAGGCACAGTTTTCTTTGAGACTTAGCTGTTGGGAGATTCTATAAGAAAAGAAGTGTACCTATGCCTTGCTGGTTATTTCAAAAGTGAAATTTTAGTGTTTACAGAAAATGATTGCAGTGTGTGTGTGTGTGTGTGTGTGTGTGTGTGTGTTATTGGCATATGTGTGTATGGTTGTGTACATGTCAATGTCAGCAGGAGGAGGTGGAGCAGGACTTCTGATGTTGACCTCCATCAGGCACTCTTGAATTAGAAGCTCACTGTTTCCAAGAGGCTGCACGGCCTTCGAGGTCGTGGGATCCTACCATCTCTGCTCCGCCCCAATAGCCACACTGTTTGACATAAGAGTTAGCTCTGAAGGAAAGCCGGGCAAAATGAAAGCTATGAACCTAGACTTTAGAATGTATTCTAATGCTATAAAGATACAAAATGGGAGCTTGGTTTCGGTCTAAATCGGGTAGTGTTTCACAACCCCCCCACACCAGCGTGAACGTGCACACACACACTCTCTCTCTCTCTCTCTCTCTCTCACACACACACACACACACACACACACATACACACAAGAATTAACTGTCAAACTGTTGAGAAAGAGTAGCAAGAAGAAGGAGTAAGAAAGATTGCTAGGGGAAGTTTCTGTGTCTGCAATGCCATGGGATCTCTCAGATACCAAGCTTATTCATCCTTGGCATCTGTAATACCAGTGATTAAAGGGATGCCAAGGGGAGCCTTGCAAGGGGAATAAACCCTCACAGGAGTACTGCTGCTTGGGAGATACATATAGAAAGGCCAAAGGTCAGATGGTCCTTCTCTTTGCCTGGAGCCCATTCCAGGCCACTGTGTGACCACAGTCTCTTGTGCTAACCTGGCCCTCATGTATTTTATCTTAGGATGAGTTGTGATCCCTCCTTGTAAACTTGTCTCTTCCTCTTGCCCCATCTCTCTGTCCTCTCAGTTTGACTGTCCACTTCAAACCCATAGCTTCGGTACGGGCCCTGAAGCTGCTCTGTTGCTTACATTCTCACGGATTCAGAATCGATACAGAATTTGTTTGTTCCTTTCTTTGAGCAAGGCTCAGGCTTTTGGGTACCTGCTATGTTCCAGGTGCTGAGCAAGGCGCTGTCAGGTGATATCTTGTTTACCTCTGAGGCCGTGACTACCCAGTAGGCATCATAATGAGAAGTTAGGGGGTGAGGGCCAGGACTTACAGAAGTGTGACCCTCCCCACATCTCATCAGCTTGTGCCTTTGAAAGGAGTTGAACCCTGGTCTGACTGGAGAAACCTCCGACACTCTTCTCCAGTTGGATCTAATTCCTTTCTCAGGTTGTACACGGGCACACATGTGCACACAAGCTTGTGAGACTGCAGAACAAGCCTGGGCATCGTTCTTCAGGCGCCGTCCACCAAGTAGAGTAGGCTGCCTGATTTGTGTGCCCCAGGGATCTGGACTTGTGTCTGCCTCTCCCGTGCTTGAATTACAAGCACACAGCACCATGCCCACCTTTCTACACAGGTTCTGGGAATCAAACCCAGGCCTTGGGCTTTTGAGAGAAGCCCTTTTCTAAAACTGACCTAGCTTCCTGACACCCTCCGTGTCTCCAGCAGCTCTATGCAGTAGAGCTGTTGATGACATATGCTGACATGGCATTGGCACCCTCACATATTCCACAACAAAAATTATTTCTTTATGTTCTTCTGGTGGCCAAAAGGATTGAAAGTGCCCTATATAGCAGATCTGGATCTGGGGTTTATCTATGACAGCGTGAATGTATTCTAAATGCAAGAGGCCCACCACTTAAAGGGATATAATGATGAATTGTTTTGTAAACTGAAAAATACACTTGAAATGTAAATGCCAGCCTCATAAGTTCCCTGCCTTCAAAGTCCAGATTTGTGTATGTTTGGTTCTATAAAATATGATATACACATGCATATTTCATAGAGAAAAAAAATCCTAGGACTGGCTTGCATCTTGAATTCCACAGAAACTTGAGACACTTTTCTCATTTGCCTTCAGCTTTCTCACTTACTGAAACCATTTTTTTTTTCTTACATACCAAGTCTCTAAGCTTCCCTGAGTCCTTTTTATAACTAGATGGGGTACCAATTTATAAGTAAAATCTAGGCTGCAGGTCATATCTCTGGGATGTCAGCCTGTGTGGGCATACCAGTCTAGTTTCCAAAGAACCCTGTTTGGTCCCATTAAAACATTCATACCGTAAAACATTTGTGTCATTAAAAAACATTCACTAGCTAAGTACCAGTTGGGCTCTGTTTACTTTATAACTCATTAAGAACTCCTTCTGTTAAAGGCCAAAGCTTTTTGTGACCCTAAGAAACAGGACACTGGAGCTGGAAAGATGGATCAGCAGTTAAGAATACTCATTGCATCTTCCTTCCATGGCTCAGTTGGTAGAGCAGGGGGGCTGTAGAGGAATACTCATTGCTCCTGCCAAGGACTGGGTTTGATTCCCAGCACCTGCAGGAGCCTCACAGCCATCGGTAATTTGCGTTCCAGGGGATCTGATGCCCCCTTCTGGCTCTTACGGGCATCAGACAATGCACACAGCACAAGGAATACATACATACAGGTAAAACAAAAACAAAATAATCTTTTTTAAAGGGCACTTATTGTTGCTCTTGAAGCTACAGCTAGCATGTTATGCTGGAAGAGCATCTCTGATGTAACTTTTGCCTATGAATATGAAAAGAAGAACAATCTAGACTGCCAGCTCTGTAGCCTCCTTGAACAGCAGAGGCCGAGAAAACAGCATTGTCAAGCCTTACACATATCAACAGAATAAAATATTTTGAAGATACACTAGTCACATATGGCTATCCCAGAATATCACCATCTACGAATATGGGTGTTATTGTTTTCTCGTTCTGCATGAAGGCTTCACACACTCTTTCACAGATATGCCAAGTATAGCTTGACTCATGATGCATTCATAATAGATACTGAGAGTTGAACACGCGAACTGCCTGCAAAGCAGTTGACCGTATTTCCTTCGCTGTTGACAAAGCCAGCAGCATTTTCTTTGACTTGAAGTAGAAATCCAGACATTTAGCTACTGGTCTAAATAGTTTAGGGAAGTTGGAATCCGGTGTAGCAAGGGAACAAAATCACTCCATTATGTTTTATCTTGATGATCCTTCAGTTAAAAAGTTCCGTCATCCGTCAGTATTCACAGGTGATCACCATCAGGATGCCCATGGCCATGAAAACTGAAGGATGTTTGAGTTCATTACATAAAATGGCTTAGGACATGCACAGAACTCATACATACCCTCCTGTGTATGTGGAATAGCTAGACTGTCAGGCTTCCTGATTCTCCCTGGGTGTGCACCCTAATGGGTCTGAGACAATCGTTGTAATTCCATCCATGTGCAGCATTTGTTCAGATGGACGTATTGGACAGGAAGGGGGTCATGACCCAGTTAAGCCCACGAAATCAAAGGGAACGTTGGTGGCTCTGGGCGTTTCCTTGTCCTTAACAGAAAATAGTCTCGTCTTGCTTTTGGACCTTTGAGAGTGCGGATGGGAGGCCCAGCAACGCTGTCTCTTCTCGCTGTCAACTTCCACGGATGAAGAATAGGGGAAGAGCGCGGAGCCAAACCAGAGACTTGTGATAGCTGAACTCAGCTGTCAACCTGAGGGCTAGAACTCCCTGGAGAAGGAGCATGTGTGTGTATGGGAGGTCGCATTGGAGAAGGAGCATGTGTGTCTATGGGAGGTCGCATTAATGTGGGAGGGTTGCCTTGCCCACCATGACTAGTACTGTGCCCTGGGTTGGGTCCTGGACTGTACAAAATGGGAAAGCTGCCTAAGGACACACACGTGTTTATTGTTCTCTGTTCTCCGATTGTGAATGCCATACAAGCAGCTCCTTTAAGCTCCTGCTGCCTCGACTTCCCCTTCGTGAGGAACTGTACTCTTGAACTGTGAGCCAGAATAAGCCCTCTCTCCTGGGATTTTGCTTTTGTCAGGATATTTTTATCATAGCCATGAGAGAAGTAACTACAGCAGAGACACATGCCGTGTATAGCACCTTACCTGCTGCTCTGCTTTTGTCTAGAAGGTCATCCATGGGTTCATGGTTTGTGATGGTTCACAACTGTGGGAGATTAGTTAAAACCTTCATGAGCTGGGTGCTGGCTGGTGGAAGCAGGTCACTCTGGATGGCTTTGAAGGTGACAGTCTGGTCTTGGTGTCAGTCAGTTCTCTGCTTTCTTGCTGGCTACCATAGGAACACTCCTACCCTGTAGGAAAGTATCTCTAGACACCCACTTATAAGAGCTAATGTGAATCCTTACTCAAGCCACTTAGCTTCCGTTCCAGGATGTGCAAATGAAAGCATCTTCACTGTATGATTCCTTCACTCTTACAAAGCATAAATCTAGGGGCTGTGTCTAGCCGCGACAAAATACCTGACCGGACAACTTAAAAGGAAGAAGGGTTTGTTTTGACTTATAGTTTCAGAAGGTTCAATCCAGGAGTTCACATCACAGTAGCCAGAATGTGTAGAAAACAGAGACAAAGAGTTGAGGAAGCTATAAACCCCAAGGACATGCCTCTGGTGGCCTACTTCCTTCCACCAGACCCAGCTTCCGGCTTTTTAGCCGCCCCCCCCCCCAATGATAATGAGTAAGCCACTCATGACATGACAGTCCTCACAGTCTGAGTGTCTCTGGAAACAACATAACAGACATCCCCAGATGTGTGCTCTCATCATGGTTTAATCACCAGAGTACAAGCCACAGTTGATCAGAGACAATCCGCGATCACACAGAGCCCGCTTCCACTTTGAGGCAGTGTGGAAGAGTGACGGGCCACACTCGGCTGCTGGCACGGTCTGTGCAACTCATTGTTTATCTATCAATGGGAGATCTACTTGGCTTCTTTCCAATCATATGCTGCTGTTAAAAAGTTAAATGACATTCAACAGGGCTAGAGACAGCACTTCCTTGCCGGGCGTTTATCCTGGTCAGCAGAGATGGAACATTAAGACACGGGTCCTGGTGCCTCGGGGCTACTCTGCCCAGAGCAGCTAAACTGTCCAATAGACGGCTGAGGACTGAGTGTAACGCTGTGTGCACGAGGACTGGCTGAAATCATCAGGACTTCTTGGTTTGAGTGGAGGAAATAAACACATAAGGGTGTAGGCCTCCCTCATCCCCACCCTCCAAATTCTTAAAGCTCAAAGTAAGAAGCATAGAATAAATCATTAATTCAGCCACCACATTGGATTTGGGTAGAATAATCTCTTCAGGCTGTCATTGGTCCCTTCTCTAGAATGAATACACACTTGGTCATGCCTCTCCAGTTTTTATTTACTGAATTACTATTACTTGCTTTTGAAACAGAGTCTCTTTTGTAGCCCGGGGTTCCCTAGAACTCACTGTGTAGCCCAGATCCATCTCAAACTTACAGTGTTCTTGTCTCAACCTCCAGCATGAGAAGAGATTCTTTGCCTTTCTTCTCTGCATTTTCTCTGCCTCAGATAACCAGATAACAAGCGGGCTATGGTGAAAGCCTCTCCTCTCCCTGTCTGGAAACAGTGCAGAGTGTTGGGAGGTCTCTGGACAATTGTGTTCAGGGCTCTTAGAAGGGCTCTCAGGGTCAATGAAGGTTCCCCGTCTTAACCCACAGGAATGTCCAGCACTGAGAACTGTTGTTTGACTCAGTGGCTGTGTGGGGGCAACTTCCTTGGCTTCTTGCATCATTTTCTCTTGATCTTTTTGCCCCTGCTGGACACATCAGAGGTTTACTCTGAGATAAGCCCGGATGTGATAGAAATAACACAATGCATGGAACACAGCTTGAATTCCTTATGTAGAATGTGATTTGGGTCAATTCTTCCCAGCCTTGGGACCTCAATTTACATACCAATGGTCTACATTGTTGGGTTGTGCACTCATTTTTCCAAATACTTATAGACTGAAAATAACTGAGAATATTGTTTCCATAGTGAATATGTACAGACTCTCTTCTCATTTTCATCATTCTGCCCTAAAACCTAGATGACAGCTACTTACCAGCCATTTACACTGTAGTGGATGGGGCAAGACTCCTAGAGATGGTTTAGAGTAAACAGAATGGCATGGGCAGGTGATAAGCAAGCAGTAAGAAATTTGCCACAAGGACTTGGATATCCTGAGGTTTGGGGTATTTGTTGGAGAGGCCCCAGAACTAACCCCTTTGGAAACCAATGGATGACTACATAGTATATGTAAAATAGACAGAAAGAGTGCCCAGAACGAAGAAAATGCCCAAGAAATTCTGTCTCTCTTCTTCCTTCCCTTAGTCCTTTTTATATCTGGTCAGTTGGAAATCCTTGAGCCCTCAGCTTCACCACTCACTGCCACTCTGCTTAGAGGAAGTTCTCTGACACGTTCCTGTGGGAAGCTGACCTTTTAAGAAAAATCCATGAAATAAATTCTGAAAGCTGTATTTAGAAACCAAACGTAGGTGACAACTTAGGCTTCCTCTTCCCTTCCTCTATCTGCTGCTTTCTCCTGTTCCTTCACCTTTTCCTCTTCTTTACCTTTCTCTTCATCCTCTTCTTTTTCCTCCTCCTTCTTTATCTTCATCCTTTTTATGATACCTTTCCCTAAAAGGAGTCAGGAGGACTTATAAAAGTCACTTCTCCTGATCTACTTGTTTCTCTACAAACATAAGTCCTAACTCGAGTTTAATGGTGAGCCATTTTGACTTAGGTTACAATTATACAGGGCTAAGCTTATGTCAAATTTGCATTCAAAGAAAGACATAGGATAAAATATGACTACAAAATAATCTCTCAAAGCCCAAAGTTACCAAGAGACTAAAGGATGTTTTAAAGAGTTCCCTAATGTTTGAGATTGAAAGCATAGAGCTATCCTTTTTCCTCCCTTAATTAAACCAGAAATTGCACAAATAGCATTCTGCTCCAACACTAACTACAAAGCTAATGTTTTCATGTATCGATTTTATTTTAGCATTTGTCAGTATCATATTACATGACCCGTGTTTTATACCATCTATCTTCTGCTACAAAAATCACAGAAATGGATGCTATTGTTAAGGAATTACAAAGCAAATGGTGTTTAAAATGAAGCAGGCTTTCCTGGAACATTGGTATTCTGTCAGGCTTTTTGCGAGTCTTTCTAGTGAATAACATTTTGGACTGGTAATGGCGTTGTTCTGCTCGCTGTGATTCCATAACCTGCAGGTGCTTCTGCCTTTTTAAAGCAAGAACAAAATATGAGGCTCTGAATCCTGGGACTCGGGTGGGGGCGGGGGGCCTGATGGGAAGCCCACTGAGAAAGAAAGAGCCACCTTTGCCATCATTTTGTGACACAAAGAGGAACATATGTCACGGGCAGACACACGATGCCCTGCACCTGTGACTGTACAGAGACAGTCCTTCATGGTGTCTTCTAGAGAAGAGATAGCCTGAAACATGGGACTCAGAGTTGACCTGCTGGCAGATCTTAAGATGAAAACACCGGAAGGAAGATCAAATCAAAAGAGAAATGGAACCGGTGAAGTGTTGAATTTCTCCTGCTGTTAACTGTGGAGCTATTGGCAAGTTATGACTGCCAAGGGAGGGAGTGTCAGTTTTCTTCAGGGCTATGACTCCTGGTGTGTTGTCTGTGCCCTGTGGCTGGCCCCTTACTTGTGCACATACAAGTAATATTGATTAGACCCAGTAATTCTGATTGTTTTTGTTTTTAGTTTTTTGTTTTGGACATGAAGGGGATTTAGTAGGCGGGCTTGGGCGAAGTTGTAGGAGGGAGAAGGAGGTCGGTTACAGTGTGTGCTCACATGACGTTCTCAAAGAAGAAATAAAAATACATTAAGATAAAAATCACTGGACTTGTCAGCCCCACCCACTGACCCACAAGTTGACATGGAGATTCTGCTTGAGCTGAGATACCCTCACTTAGACATCTCCCACTCACTGCAAGAATAGAATCAGGTGATGTCTTCAGCTAATGGAAATTCTCTAGGAAGTAGAATTAAAAATATTGATGTTGCCTATGGTTAAACATACTACAATCACATGCATTCAATGAGACAAACAAAATCCCCTAAACAACGGGCAGGAATTATCTGAAGTGCAAACATGTGAGACCTTTACTGCCAGGGAAAGAGTTTAGCAAGGGAACAAGAAACATTGTTATAGGACTCTGATCTGACTGGCTCCATCTGGAGGGGAACCATGTTGGTCCACTGACTGTTCAGTTCCCAGCAGGGAGCAGGTGCCAGCCCTTAAGGCCCTGGGCCCTCTAGGCCCTGCTAGGGTTTTCTCCAGCTGTCTTCTTTCCCCTTTTGATGCCGCCCCTTCCCTTTCCTTTTCTGTCCAACCCAGAAGAAAGTACTGGCCCTGTCTCCATGTTCTCAGATTGCTTTCTATAGTGTGCAGCCCTACCACATACGCCATAAAGCTACCATAAGCTAACTACCTCAGGAAGTCAGTAAGGATATCGGCTGACTCTTGATGTTTTACAGTGAAAATGACAATTTGCTACAGAGCTACAGAAAGACAAATGCATGTATGAGTTGTGGGGGGACGGGGGTGGCAGGCAAGGGGGTGAGAGGGATGGGTGGAGGAGGAGAAAACCCAAAGCTATAATTATTCTGTGGCTTCTCACACCCAGAAATTTCAGGAGAGGGTTGGTGACCTCTCATCTGGAATGCAGAGGGCAGGAAGGAGGGTAGAGGAAATGGACGTGGCTCACAGGAAAACGGCACCCATTGAGTGTAGAGCCACTGTAAGGTGCTGTCATCATTACTTACCTACCCATGACCACAAGGAAACAAGCCGTGATACCTCTGTGAATTTTGGCTTAACCGCCAATGGCCGCAGCCCACAGCACCGTGTTCAGCCCTTTGCTTGACCATCTGCAGCGTTTGTGACAGCCTTGCAGGACCAACAGGGGTCGGCACACAGGTCTCAACGAGTCAAGCCTGCTCTTCTGCTGTCTCACCCATGCTCATGGCGGTGGGTGGCCTTCAGTTCACAAATGATTGTTGTGAATTTGTAGAAAAACACACTTCGGCAACCGGGACATGGATGCTCTTGGGGGGGAGGGAGTCAGAGTTATTTTCCTTGAGAGCCAAGGATGAACATGATTTTGTCTTGAGAGTGTTGCTCAGACATTTGGAAGACAGAGTGTTTTTGTTCTGATGCAAATATAGAGCCGTCGGCATGATCAACAAAATTGCAAGAATTAAAAAAAAATGAAATTAAAAACTTCAAAAAATAAAAAAAGTCATGCTTGCTCCTGCTTGCTTTAAGCTCTGACTTCAAACCTCGAGAGGTGTATTTTCTATAGTTTGGGTCTGAAATGTCCCTCCCTGGGCCGTGTGTTAAAGGTTTGGTCACCAACTTGGTGGGTTAGGGGAGGTGGAGCATTTTAAGGAGAGGTTTAGCAGAAGGAAGTTGGGCCGTTGGGTGCATGGTTTGAAAGGGATGCTGACCTTCTAGTTTCTCTCCATCTTGGCTGTCTTGTGTGAACTGATCGCCTCTGCCACATACTCCAGCCACGAAGGACTGTGCTACCACGGGCCCAGAGCAACAGCGGCAAGCAAGGATGGCCTAAAAGCAGGAGGCAGAATAAGTCTTGGTTCTTTTAAGTTGACTGCCTTGGATGCTTTGTCACAACAACGGGAAGTAAATAAAGTCATTCCTCCATTCCTCCAGTCATTGGGGGATAAGTCAGAAGAAATTAAAAACAAACAAACAAACAAACAAACAAACAAACAAAACAAAACAGAGAGACCACTTCCCTGAAAAGCATTTTCCCGTTTGCCGTCACTTCCATCTTTCGTGTAGTTGTAACACTAACTCATCCCCGATTCAGAGGGTGGAGAATCATTGCTGAGTTGTTTTTATGACAGCGGCAGGCCTGGCTTATTTTCTACCTCGAAAGATAGACAGGTATGGGACAGACACCATGGGGAAGTCTGCCTTCACCAGCTAGGAATAAAAGCCCACATCATTAGTGTATATAAGATCACACCTTGACTTATTTGGGGAGACCCTTGTGGTAGACCCTGTCATTTTCCAGTCTTGGCGGGGGGGGGGGGAGAGGGGGGAGGGTGAAATTAGCTTATCGCGTTTAAAACTTCATAGAAGCCTTTGTAACCGGCAGGAACTGGAGAGAGGAGGCCGCGGGGAGCCGCGTATTCCCCTGGTTTATCTCTTCTTTGTTTTGATTCTTAACTGGGTCATCGTACTGGCAGGGGGCCTTCGCTTCAGACTGCGTCTTTTCACAGTTTCCAGTCGTTTCCATTGAAGGAGAAACTTCCCTCCTTAATGAAGGCTCCCCACAACCTGTTATCTGGAAGAAATCTTCGTTAGAAATGGGTCATCCTTAGAAAGAATCTGGGGGCGGGGAGCGAGTGCAGGGAAGGAAGGACTCTTCGAAAGGAGGTCACTTTACACCGGTAACAGTCAAAGCCCCAGGGAGATGACTTGTCTCCCAGAATCCGTCTTTGCTCCCTAACACATTGTCGTCATGCCAGTCCCAGCCACTGTGACATAGAGCCCTGCCATGCCGCAATCCACACCAGAGTCACCTACGAGTTTGCACGCGTGCTGAAATATTTTTAAAATCGGAAGCCTGCTGTGTAGGGGCCACCCGTGTGAGTTACTTTCCTTGTTCTTGTCAGCGAGTACCGGATGAAAGTACAGTCCATCCGGGAAGGCAAGGCATGGTGGGTACCAAGTGGCTCCGGGGCGGCAGCCGGCTCATCTCCTTCGGTCTTGACAGAACAGGAAACAGTAGGCGGAAAGCGGGAACAGCTGGAAGACCTCAAAGTCCACCTCTGTGGACTCATTTTCTCCTCCGGAAAGTTCCACAGCCTTCTCAAACAGCTCCACCATCTGGGGACCAAGCGTTCAAGTTCATGAGCCTAAGGGGAGGGGGGTATTTCACATTCAAGACGCAGCAGTGTCCCACCCATGAATACACAACCAGTGATGAAATGAGAGGGGTAAGCAACAGGCTCATGTGATTACGGGAGCTCAGTAATGGTCACCTTCCAGGAGCTGGTGTAGATGAAGGAAGGACTGAGATGGTGTCTACCTGTGGAGACAGTGGCTAAGACTGAACTGGCGTCTGGGGTCCGCTCTGCCTGGCCTCAGCTTCTTTCCTTCCTTCCTTCCTTTCCTTCCTTCCTTCCTTCCTTCCTTCCTTCCTTCCTTCCTTCCTTCCTTTCTTTCTTTCTTTCTTTCTTTCTTTCTTGGTTTTGGTGACAGGATTTTTCTGCGTAACCTTGGCTGTCCTGGACTTGCTTTGTAGACCAGACTGGCCTTGAACTCTGCCTGCCCCTGAGTGCTGGGATTAAAGGCATGTGCCAACACACCCGGCTTTCTCCCTCTTTTTTAAAAAAAAGTTTCAAAAATTTGCATTATTTTGGGATGAATTTTCCATTTGATGTAAATTATTAATTTTACTATATAATTTTTCATATTATTTAATAACATTTTTATTCAAATATGTTGGTAGTTGTAATCCCTCTTTCATTCCTGATTCTAATCATTGTTTTTTTCTTTTTGTCAGTTCTGTTTTTTTTTCCAAAGATCCAGCTCCAATTTTAACTTTAAAGGATGAAATACTACAGTGTTGTTTCAAATACAACAGAATGAAATTAGATGTCAACAACAGAAGCAACGCTGTATTATTTCAAGCCTTTAAAGTTTACTGAGACTGTTTTTGTGGTTCCAAATATGGTCTATGCCATGTAATATCATGCGTACTTGAGAAAATGTATATTCTGATGTTTAGTTATGAAATCATACACACACGTACTTTAGCCCATTGATCAAGTCTTTCACTTTCCTAATTGGTCTGTATAGGGTTCTACTCATTCCCAAAGATCTGCTATCAACATTTTCCTGATGTAGCAGAATTGTACAGTTCTCTTTACATTCCTGTGGTCGTTAGTTTTAATTGTCAAGTTGATATAACCTGGAGTCACTTGGAAAGGAAATCTTAATAAGGAGTTATATAGAGTAGGATGCCTGGTGAGTACATTTATGGGAATTGTCTTTAGTGCTGATGTTATCTGATGTGGAAATACCCAGCCCATCTTGGGTGGTAACATTTCCCAGGCAAGAGATCCCATACTTTGTAAGCAAAAATAATAGTATGAGGCAAAATGAAGTCTAAATATAAACTCTTACAAGACACACACACACACACACACACACACACACAAACATTGGTAAGGGGATCAGTTTATTAGTAAAATGATGAACACGAATGCACCTCACAACAGAACCACCCAAAATACAGGAAAAACTTAAGAGAGGGAACTGAGCATGAATAAACATGGCAGCACTTATTCTTTCTCTGCTCTTCACTGTGGCTGCAACTAGCTGCTTCAAGTCCCTTTCTTGACTTCTGCACAGTGAAGGACTGTAACCCAGATTGTAAATTGAATAAAACTTTTCTCCCCTAAAATTGCGACTACTAGGATGTCTTACCACAGCAATAAGAGTGAAACTAGAATAATTCCTCTTGATGTTTTTTATTTAGACTTCATCTTGTCTCATGCTATTATATTTTACTCAGCTCTTTTTTTAGTTGCTATTCCAAACTTCAGTTATAATTGATTTATCTTTGAATTTTAAATTATACTTTCTGTAAACAATATGCTGTTAAAATTTGTAGTTTTTATCCTCTGTAACAACCTCTATTTTTAATAGGATGATTTTTAAAGTATAATTTAATTCATTCATATTAAGCCAATGTCCTCAAATGCCCTTTTATAGCTTTCATTGTTCTCATAATTCTTTTCACATCTCTCCTCTCTTTAACTGGTGCTAAGTAACTACCATTCAGTTGCTGTAGCAGTTCTTTTGCTCTTTGACTTATTTTCTTCTGATGGCCCCAAGGCTTACTATTTGGTTCTAAACTTACCAAACTCAGCTTAAGAGTCACTTTAACTTAATTCCACTGAGCTATAAGATATGATTACTATGTAATTCTATTTTCCTCACTTTTTATGTCTCAGTATCATACATATTATATATATATATATATATATATATATATGCTGTAGAATCAGACACACATTGTTACAATGATTGCTTTACATTATTTCCTATCTTACTTCTTATTTATAGTTTCTGATTCTTTTCATTTGTTCCTGTGGATTCAAGTTACCATCTGGCATCATTTCCTTAGCCCAATGTAGTTTTGTTTCCGCCCACAGCTTTTTTTTTTTTTTTCTTATTGGCAAAGCTAATACATCCCAGTATGTTGAAGGCCCAACAATGCAATGTATACTACTCTATGCAATAGCTTTTAAATCAGTGGAGAAAAGAAAGAAGGAATTTGCAGATTTTTGTGTTTGTTTTTACAATTTATGCCATCACCTTTCCCGAGGTTCCTTTCTGATTAATAAGAACTTATTAGTAAGTTATTTGCTGGGATCAACTGCTTCCCACCTGCAAAAATTCCTCTAGTATTTTCCCTCTTGTACAAAACTAAGCTAAGCTACTTTCACTGTTTTGTCCTCTGGAAAAAACAATTTCCATGTTTGTTCATTTCAAAATTTCTTTGCTTTCCATTTCATTTTGGAATGAGAACTTTCTGATTATAGATTTTTAAAATTTTTTCTCTGTGTGTCTTCTCTGTGTCTTTCTGTCTGTCTCTCTCTATGTGTCTCTCTCTCCCTCGCTCCTCCTCTCCCTCTCTCTCTCTCTCTCTCTCTCTCTCACAGAACTCCACTTAACACAGGAAAGAACACATAGAATTGACATTGTTCACACACACACACACACACACACACACACACACGGGATTTCATGATGCAACAGTCTCATTCTGTCTTCACAGTACTGAAAACAGCATCTTTGTATGTGCATTAAGTTGGGCTAAGCATTTTCCATTCTTCTTTTTTACTTGTGTGCATTCATGTTCATGTGTGTGAGGGTGCACCTGTGTCGGGGAGCAGATATGGAGCCCAGAGGTCAACCCTGGCTTTTTCTTTTCTGAAAGGACTGGTCTGGCTCAGGACACCCCAAGACCAAGTTCTCAGTACAAAGGAGATTTATTTGCCCCAGAGGGACAAAGGGCAGGGAATAAGAGACAAAGACAGGAGATAGATAGAGGACAAGGAGAAGAAGAAGGGGACAAGGATGAGGGAGAAGGGGTATTTGTCCCAGGGGAGGAGGGAGATTCAAGGGACTACCTCTGCATAGAGAGAAGACAGACATGTGTGGCCCATAGGCAAATAACAATGTATAAAGGTACAGGGGAAACACCATGTTAAGAGGTGTTTAATTTTAATTGGGCATGTTAATTGGGTGAACCTAAGGAGGCATTTGATTTCTGGACTTCAGTACTTTGATAGTTGGACCCTGGTAGGTCTCAGGAGGAAGAAGTGTACAAATAAGGACCAGCTTTAGGAATGCAGTCTAATGGCTTTTAGCCAGGCAGAGGGAATGGGGGAGAAGGGTAAGGCCTGGCATGTTTACCATGCTCAGGCTGGCTACACTCCCTCCACTGTCACCGTGTGGAGCTGTCTGATAGGCTTGGCTGGGTGGTCAGAAGGCCCCTGGGCTCCTCCTGTCTCTGCCACCTCAGTGCCAGGATTCTAAACTTGTGCCACGACATTTGTTTTATTTATGTGGGTTCTGGGGCCTGAACTCAAGTCCTTATCCTGAGCTATCTCCTCTACTCTATTTTTCCTTTTCAGGAAGACTCCTTTTCAAGTAAGGGCCTCCTTGATTAAAGTCAGCCTTCACCGTATTCTTATTCTTCACTTCAATGCTACAGTCAGACATGTTCCGTTAAAGTATATAGATATTACAGATGAGAATCTATGGGAAAGACACATTAAGTTCTGTGTCTAGACATGACTTCTCGAAATTTAAGTCGGTTTTGGTTTAAATCTTTGAAGAAAATGGCAGTTGAGGGTAGCATTTTAATATTATGAGCCTCTGTAAATACAAGTCTCTGTTGAATAATTTCTCATCAGCATTAGCACGCTGGCTTCTTGCTCCCTTTTTACTTTGCATTGCATTCACGCAGACCCTATTATCTGATCCTGCAGAGATCTTGTTTATAGTACACAAAACTCCCCTGGAGGGCTTTCCATTTGAAGGGGAGGGAGGAGAGCAGATCCACAGTACTCCCAATGCAAAGCTCTACAAGACATGTAGCCTATCCTTGAGAGAGAGAGAAAGAGAGAGAGAGAGAGAGATAGGGACAAAGGGACAGAGACAGAGAGACAGAAACAGAAAATGAAAGTGTGTGTGTATGTGTGTGCACATGTGTGTGTGAACTTACATGCATGCATTTGCGTGCACCCATATGCGTGTGTGACATGCGGTATTCATCTGCTTGCCAGCCTCAATTCAAAACCAGCAGCTAGGCAAAGCCAAGAACAGGGACCCGCCTTCCGAGAACATCAGGGAAACAACAGCCTTTGCCTGACTATTTTCTACCCATTTTTTTTAAACACTGGAGGCTTAGGCAGAGAGCGAACAACATTTTCAGTGCGAAGCTTATTCAACATTTCTGTGTTGCCACAATTAGGCATCCCAGAAGCATGTGCTGCCGTTCCATTCAAACCCCAGCGTCCGCTCTGACAGGTCACAGACTAAAAACCAGGATAATGAGATTCTATCTTGCTCGCAGGATCCAGACGCACCAGTCTGGTACAGATCAGAAAAAGAGAAAACAACAACTCAAGTGCTGATTTAATTTCCTTTCCCTCAAATATTGAGTTCCTATCAAAACAGCATCCCCAGTGTGAATTTTGTTAAGAATGTAGCCTCTTAGTGGTTTGTGAAGTCTACAAACGTTTCAAGAAATTTCAAGTCCCGACACGTGACACCTCATGTTCACTTGGTTTTGGGAAGGGTTTACACACCTGCATGGATGTTTTCCTTATGGAGGACACATGAGGAGGTCTTCTGGATAATTTGGAATTTTAAATGGCTTCCGTGTATCTAGAAAATTGCGGGGAGAATTATGCAAATTAAAAAAGATGTGTGTGTGTGTAAGTATGTGTGTGTGTGTGCAGGTGCCCGGGAGAGCCCCTGGATCTGGAGTTACAGATGGAGTTACAGCACCCACTATGAGTGCTGGGAACCGAGCGTGAGTCCTCGTCGGGAGAAGCACACACTCTCAGGCGCTGAGCCACCTCTCCAGCCTGGGATAGATTCTGACTGGCACACAGGCTCCATTTGCTCGAGCCTCTCTTTAATCCAGTTAGCTGCTCGCTGTTGCCACTGGAAGTTATCCATTACCCCGTCTGAACAGTCGCATTAGAGACACACAGTGACAGCACTGAACTTTCCCTCTTTGCATTGAGAGACTACTCTTCTCTTCCCAGGCACAGAGGTTCAGTTTCTTCCTTTTGCTGGCACTTGTCTCATACTCAACAGCTCTTCTGTAGACACAGGAGCTTGGAAGATGTGCCAATCAAGTAGTCACTCCCAATTTTTAGCCAGCGTTTCTGCTTTGAAGTCTTGTCTCTTTTCTCTGTAAGGTACAATATGTCGGTAACTCATCATGCGCTGCTTCAGCTTGTTGAAAGCGAACCTGAGGAGTAAGGAAGCCCTCCCTTATCCTCTCTTGGGGGCAGGCTGGCCCCCAACTGTAATAAGAAAAGGGGAAACGGCAAACCACTAAGAGCATTAAACTTGTGTGGCCTTGAGATCAACCAGAAGGTGAACGATTCCCAACCTCGATGGTGCTTGCTGATTCCACAGTGTCAGAACACCTGCGGTGAGAGGGGAAACCGGGAAGTTCAGCCACGCGGCTCCCGTCCGAGCAGGACCCTCAGCTGAGGGGCTCAACTATTGCAGCTGTTTTCTGCGGGACCATGTGAGTGCCTGCCTGATGATGTCATCCACCTGCTGCCATTTGTTCTTTCCCTTGGATGCGTCACTGAGGGGCGGGGGCACCCTGCGGACTTCCCCAGTGAATTTCTGCTGCCCTGATTCGAGGGCGCCCTTTGCCATCTCCACTGCATGCTGGGAGCACCCGGTTTGGGATGCGCTCTGTCTCTCGGCTTTTTATCTGCTACTCTCCACCCACTTTGTAACTTCTGCTGACTCTATGCTTAATGAATTCCCCCATCCAAAACAGAAAGCCCGCTAGTCCAGATTAGTCTCTGGACCATGCAGAATGTGATTGGCACAGTCAGGGTCCGTCAGGTTCCATTTCTATACCAACCAAGTAAGTCCCTTTTGACAACTCATAATCATGATGCCGGTTATTTTCCACAGCTCTGACCAATAACGGACATCCACTTCTTACTCTCTAACAAACATGAATACGGCGACTTACAGGACAAAAGGAACTTTGCAGATGTGACTAGCAAAGGACTCTGAAATCCTAGACTACCTGAGTGTGTGCCCTGTAATCCCAAGAATACTTCTACCAGGGAAACAAGTTGGGGAGAGTAAGAGCAGGAGGCCTGGTGAAAGTGGAGGCTGGAGTGATTGAAGACACTGCGAGGCTTCTGAAAACTACAAGAGACAAAGGAGCAAGTTCTTCCCTACAGTTCTCAGAACAAAGATGGTCCCAAGGAACCATATTAGGCTCCGACTCACAGAATTAGAAAACAGTTCCTATGTGTTGTTTCAAAGCACCATATCTGTGATAATCTGTTACATCAGCGGTAAGAAACATACACCCCGCTTTCTCATTTGGGTCTTACAGAAAGAACACATTCAATCCGTGACCCCCTCCTTGAGTCTTTCTCTTGGCTCTTCACAGCAAGACTTGAATTGGAGTGAAGTCTTGTCTTAGTTAGGGTCACTATCGCTGTGATGAAACAGCAGGGCCAAAGGCAAACTGGGAAAGACAGGGTTTATTTGGTTTCTGCTTGCACATTGTGACCCATCCTTGAAGAAAGTCAGGGCAGGAACTCAAACTGAGCAGAAATCTGGAGGCAGGGGCTGATGAAGAGGCCACAGAGGGGTGCTGCTTACAGACCTGGTTTCCCCAGCTTGCTCAGCCTGCTTTCTTACAGAATGCAGGAGGACCACCTGCCCAGGGATAGGGCTGCTCACAATGGGATGGGCCCTCCCCCTTCTTTCACTAATTAAGGAAATGCCCTAGTGGCTTCCTTACAGCCTGATCTCGTGGAGGCATTTTCTTAATTGAGGCTCCCTCCTCTCCAATGACTCTAACTTGTGTCAAGCTGACATAAAACTATACAGCACAACTGTCAATCAGCCTTCTAAAATTGTATTTACAGTTTTGTGTCATGTGCATTTTTTTTTTCTGGGAAAGGAGCCATAGATTATACGAGCCATTGAAAGTGATCTATGATCTCAGCATTGGAAATGTCAGTCTTGCCTGGGTGCTCTCACTTCCTGCATTATCCCCGGCAGAGTGCGATGGGGATAAAAAAGGAGAAAAGGGGTGGAAAGGAGGATGGTCACTGTCCTTTGTCAGTGGTCCTTCCTGAAGGCAGGAGGAGTAGGCTTGCTGAGGTCTCCTGTAAGATGGCATTCCCCTGTGCCCTTTGGGCACTGCTCTTGCCAATGGCGAAACTAGTCCTCAGAAGAATGCCATTGCTACCAATAGCTTTACTGAGCAGGGGCCTGGGGGATTCTGTTGTACTCCTGTCTGCTGTGCTGGACAGGGTGGCATTGGGGCTGGTATACATGGGCAGTGTTCCTAGGGACCTAGCTTGACTCAGTTCTGGCCAACAGGCTAGATCTTGACCACTCTATGAGGTTTAAGGGCTTCTCTGTGAGGTAGAATCTCTTTCCTGCCTGTAAGGATGTGGGCAGAAGGAGTGTTTCCTGTCTGACTCTCACATGAGCTATTAGCAGTACCCTCTCACGAGCAAAGATTAGTCATGCTGAATAAGAGGCACCGAACTGTATGAAGACTGTCATTGATGTCAGTGTAAGTGTTCATGTGTGCATGTGTGTCTCTGTGTGTGTGTGTGTATGCTTGTGTGTGTGTCTGTATCTCTTTGTGTG
The DNA here is from genome assembly GCF_030254825.1 of Meriones unguiculatus. Taxonomy (NCBI): domain Eukaryota; kingdom Metazoa; phylum Chordata; class Mammalia; order Rodentia; family Muridae; genus Meriones; species Meriones unguiculatus. Next base: position 61,132,877 of record NC_083366.1, read on the forward strand.
TGTGTCTCCATCTCTCTCTTTCTCTGTCTCTGTATCTCTCTGTGTATGTGTCTGTGTGTGCACAGTTGCTAGTAAAGGCCAGAAGACAGCAGACCCTCAAGAGCTAGAGTTCCAGACTGCTCTAAGCATGGAGCTAGGACCTGAACTCAGAGCCTCTGCGAGCTAAGCAATCTTTGTAGCCCCTGGCTGGCTTCCTTCTGAAACAAAGAGTGTCAACAGCAACCCAGCTGTAGCTTGCTTTCAAGAAAGCTGTGAGTGTAAAATAAACTGAATGCATTTTGTTTGCTGAGCAAACTAGAAAAGAAAGCATAACAGGACTTGAAAGTGCATATACAGACACCACAGTCACCAAGGACTTTCCTATCAGCTCTGCGCCGTGCATTCTGATCACAGTTTAGATATTCAGAACCCATAGTTCACATCCTCCCCTTCCTCAGGGAGACTAGGAGACTAAGGAAATGGCAGATCCACTCATAAAACCCAACTATTCTGATTCTGGATTTAACATCCCCTTGGTCCCCAGCACCTATAAGTCTCTCTCCCACCTGCAAAAAAGTTTCAAAAAGCAGGTGTGAAGCCTAGGGTTAGCATCTTATTAACTTTCATGGGGGTGAGGGTGAGACTGGTCCTTGCATTATCTTTTCCATCTAGGAAACGTTTGCTCCATACAATCTCCGTATAGACGAGTCGTAACTGACAGTGTTGGAATACTGAAGGCTTCTAGGTAAGTGCCCGGTGGAAACAAACTAATTTTTCCTTGCCTGAGAATGCCTTGCGGGGGAAAGGAGAACAGGGCAATGTTTTCTATCTTTTCTAAGGCAGAGTTTTGCCTTTAGGTATTAATTTAAACATTTAGAATCGACTTGTCTATTTATTCCTCTCAAATTGTATATAGGCACAACCATTTACACAACTGCATCTATCATTTGGTAATTACTACATGATCATATGTAATTGTACAATATATATTAGTTGTATATCTACCCAAACACATTCTATGTAATGTGTACACAATTATACATGGAGAGAGAGAGTGAAATGACAAAGTTCCCTAGAGCTCCATGGAACACGAATAAGCATATGGACTGTTCCCTTACACCTACTCCTCCGGCTTGAGTATTGAAGATTTATATAGTTAGAGACTATGTGGTGTAAATATGTATAAATTTATATTGTGCTAATTTATGGCATGTGGTACAGAAGGCTGCTCGCAAGTTGCAGAGTATTTCTTCCCACGTTTCTGCTGAAATATTCATCTCCGGGTCCCTTCCCCATGCCTGTGCCTTTGTCTCTCCGCAGATGTTTGGAGCAGCCTGTCTTCAGGGGCGTGGAAGTCTGCTTACTGACTGCAATTCAGGTGAAGGATGCGCTGTCTCAGCTAAGTCTGCAACCAAAGGGTGTTCCCCTCACCTTCAGTCCCGCCATTGGGAAGGCAATTGCTTCCAAGGAGAGACAGTCTGTGTAGCTGCTGTCCCTTGTCCTCAATGCATGACAGCAGCCTGTCATCTGTATAGTAGAACTCTAATGGACATGGAAAACTCAGTTTATATATGTATATATATATATCCATGCATATATATATGCATTCTCTGATACAGTTTCACTTACATATGAGACACAGGAAGAGACTAAAAGTGATAGCTGATAGCAAAACAAAACAGTAGTTACAGTATGATGTGCTAAAATTTATTAAGCCCAACAAATTGTTAATTCCCAGAATCTTCCATTTAATATTTTTTCAGACCATGGTTGACCAGAGGTAACCTAAACCACAAAAATAAGGGAAGACAAGAGAGAAAAAAAAGTGTAAACACAAAGATGCTTTGTGGGCCAACACACACACACATATACACACATGAGAGGGGGAAAAGAGAGGGAGAGAGGGAGAAAGAGAATGTGTGTGTATGAGAGAAAGGGGGAGGGAAAGTGAGAAAGAGAGAGAGTTTTATGTTAGAGGCACTCTGGTCTGGTTATTTGTGTCTGTACCAAAGGGGATGAGAGGGCCAGAGATGAGGCCTTCACGGAGGTTTACACACTGCATTCCACTCAACCATCCCTGGAAGTTGTTGAGCGTATTCCTATTGACCTGCTTGAGTTAGTCAATGTCTGTTTTCCTGCTCCCTCTACCTGAAGGTGTGCCTACGGGAAGTGGGATGACTGAGGAGGTAGTGGACAGGAGGAGGAAGAACATCAGAGCCCCCACATTGATTAAGCAGCCCCCAGATGCTCACCAGCTTGCTTGCGGGGAGATGGGAAGAGGTTTTAATCCCCCACAGCTCTCTGCAGACCGGAGACTTCCTTCCCAGGTCAGATCCGCCTCTCTCAACACAGGGAAATTAGTGAGCAGCTATTTTTAGATTGTTTACTTTTCATCTGTGAGAATGGTGCTGCCTGGGAAGTTTGAGAAGAGCTGTATTTGTGGTACTAATGGAAACATCTATTGATCACCCAAGGATTCGAGAGTCAGATCCACTTTGCAGGTCTTTTAAGTACCGTGAATTCCCTGGTCCTCTCACAGTGTTCCATAGTGACAAGCTAGCATTTGCACAAATCTTCAACATTTTGGAACCTTTTAAAAAATGCATGTTGCCACATGAGCATTTCTCAATTGCCTTGTCAAGTTTTTAAAGTTTTTGAAGTGAAAGACAAGAAATTGTAAATGTTTATAAGTGAGAATCTTAGGCACGTAGCGGGGATATACGACTGATAAAACACAATTATATTCAGCCTTTCCAAGACAAGGGAGAGAAACAGTTCCACTTGGCCTCCCTGGGTTGGGTAAACAGACAAACAAACAAACAAAAATCCTGCATCTGAAATATGTATTGACATAAAAGCTTGGCTAGCCCTTTGACACTCCTGAGTTCCTCATTGCCCTGAGCTTTCTGGACTTTGCCATTCCATGCTGACCACACCCAGCGAGAGAGAGGACAGGCAGGCAGCCACAGTCAGCTAAAAAAGAAAGTCCACACTGAGGAGCAATAAGTGGAAAAATATGTTTGTATACATTGTAAGGCCACAGTAGAGTGAACTCTGGCGAGTTGGGGAACTGCCGGAACACGGTGGAAAGTAAAGGAGCCCTGCTGGAAGCTTGGAGCCCTTCCCTAGACCATCTTTCCTCCTCCCTATAATCTCTCAAGGAAGGTGAGATGTCCCATTTTTCAGGTTTGGAGAAGGAGTGATTTTGCCAGATTGGGTATTGTCAATGATAAAACTGAATCTCTGATCCAGGTAGTAAGTGGCTGTGATGGTTAACGGTTGATTTTCAACATGACAGGATCTGAACTCACCTAGGAGATAGGTCTTCAGGCACACGTGTGAGGGACTAGTTAGATCAGTAGTCTCTGGGCAGGCTTGTGAGGGATCTTCTTGAAGTTATTTGGATGGGAAGAGTCATTCTAAAACTGGTCCTTGCACCTTGGACTACGCGACAGAGAAAGGAAGCCTGGCGTGGGCGCTCACCACCCTGCTCCCGAAAGTCGACGAGATATAGCCAGCTGCCTCAGGCTCCTGCCCCCAGCACCTCCCCACCACGGAGGAGGCAGGCTCTACCTTTGAGCTGTAAACCCAAATAAGCCTCTTTCTCCCTTCAATTGCTTGCGTCAGGATATTTTAGGACAGTGGAGGGAAAAGGAACTAATTCACTGGTGTTTGCAGAAATTTTATCAAGAAGTGGCCTGAAGGATTTTGAAGGTTTTCGAAGGAGGGAATCCTTTAGCAGCTACTGATGAAGTGGATTTTGAAGTTCGGCATCTAAAAATACCAGCTCCCAGGACAATGGTTTGACTTGTTATGATGCTCTCAGTGGGATGGGAGAGGGGAGATGGTCTTTGGATCTAAAAGCAAATGCTATACCTCTGCGAGTCTCTCTCTTTCTCTGACAGATCCATGAGTAACCGACTTCATTTACCAAACAGGCTGATCACAACGTAAAAATTATGCTACTCATCTGAACTGCAAAATCTCCTCTGTTTTCCAGCATAGTCTCAGAGCACCATGTGTGAGAGAACACGACAGAATAGAAACTGATTATGCAAAAGGAGCGAAAGAGAACTGCGTCTCTTGGTGGCATGTGGCTGCCTTGCGGGGAAGGCAGAGCCCAGGGACACTGGGTGCTATCTCTGAGGACCATGTGTCACAAGCTGAATGGCAGGAGGGGGCTCAAACGTCCTTGTACACAGCCCTCCTCCACGACATGCATGCACTGCACACAGGTGCAACTCGAACATTCTAAAAGGTGTCCCGAGGGGCCACTCAGGGACAACACCCACGTAGGGATAAGAAGGAAAACACTATTCATTATATATATTTTTTCCTAGTTTGTTATCCCAGAATCTCCACTCTGGCCTTTACAGATCCCTCCAGAGATCTGAACTTTCTTTGAGAACCCTGCCCACTCAGCACAGTGCCTGCAAAAGCTTTGAAGAGGGTAGAAATGGTTACTTGATTACATAGAGAGGTAATAGACAAGAGCAGGGAATCAAATTGGTGTTCTGAAGCTGCTGAGAACAAAAAAGTGAGAGCCTGGGAGCTATCCAGGGTCCTGGGTCCCTCCTGCCTCTCCTCTGCTTCTTGCTGAGTTAGAGGCTAAATCAGGTCTCTGCTGTGGGCTTTGCTTCAGCTTGAATTTGGTCCAGCTTTCCTCCCTTCTCTGTGTGCTGCCGGACTTCAGTGATCCCAGAACCAACCACTTGGGAGCCTCAGGCTTCATCTGATTTGTACAACCAGCAGCATCCGATGCCACCTGCACTGTGGTTTTAATTAGGAACAGCCTGTTTCCTGGACATTTCTCAGTAATGGTATACACACAGGAACACACACACTCACACACACACAGGTGCACACATCATTGGGCTGTGCTGTATTTTTAGATGTGTTTTTGCATAAACACTGAACTCATGCACAATAAATAGATCATGCCTTTAAGATTACCTGACCCCTCCCCAAAGTTTGTCTACAGATCTATTCATACATATGACTGAATCCAGACACTAACGAAACTCAGTGTATAAAGACATCTGTCCTGAAGGAAGGTTTGAAGACCTATGTAGTGAAACTGTATACTGGCACCTAGTTACAATCATGGCTATATTGAAGTACCATAAAAAAGTAACATGATTTCAAGGCTAAGTGCTTTAACTATAGACATTTGATTCTCTGTCTCTTTGTCACCTTGGGAACGGACAATAGGATTTTAGGGACAGTGTCTAGGAGCAGAGGGACATGTTCTACACAGATCTCAGAAAATTTAAACACTAAGGTAATTAAGCAGAGCAACAGATCACAAACCACTGGGGGAAAAACAAAACAAAGCCATGCATCTGTGCTGATACTAAAGGGAAAAGTGATTCAAGGAGAAGAAAGCATTCTTGCTTATTGCCAAGTCTCCAAGGCCAACTGGTAAACATCAGAATGCCATCATTTGGTAAGCATTATGGTAAAGACTGGAGCACACAAGAAGTGTCACTGAATGCTAAATCTCAAGGGAAACTTCGAAAAGCAGGATATTTTCATCGTTTAAAAGTGTACATGTGTGGGAAGGCGAGTTTTCTGAAATATAGAAATGTTGGCTGACAGCACTGGGGAGCAGGTTGGCCATACTGGGCCCGAGGGAAAACTGGGTCGGCCCCAGACTCCTTCTTCATGGTCTTAAAATACAGGAGATATTGGAAGCAACAGCCAAAGGCTGTAGAGAGGGTGGTGATTCATGAATTCTATATGAAGCCAGATCATTGTTCTGAGAAGGGAACATAATGTTATTTTAAGCTATGCAATGACTTAAAAAAATACACAACTCATGCATTCTTTTTGACAACTACTCTAGGTAACTGAGTGACTAACGAAAGAAAGCACTCAAGAATGCAGACATTCTTGGCACCAACGTGCTACGAGCGAGCCTTTAACGCGAGCCTTTAAACAGCCTAAACAAGAGTTTCTCTAACATTTCGAGGTATTTTTGAGAGAACTGAATGCAAGATGTCCTCAATACTTCCTGAAATTTTCTCAGCATGAAATAATATTGACGACACTAATGCCATTTAAAAACTATAAAATAAAATATAAAATCCCATATTAGCTCACAAAAAAACGGGCTTAAGGGGAAAGGAGTGAGAAAGGATGTGTTAATTGCGCGTATTGTGGGAAGGTTATATGCGTCACAAGGCCGGCAGGAAGGAAATAGCTCCTTCGAGCACTGTGACTAGTGAGACTTGGATGAAGCTGTGCTTAGGGTCACGTGGAACCTGGTAAGAGACGGTGAAGCACCCTAGCCATGGTCACAGCAAGTGACTCCGGCTAATTCCTAAGCCCTAGAGCAGCGGTTCTCAACCTTCCTAATGCCCTGACACTCACACATTTCTTCATGTTGTGGTGAACCCCAACCATAATATAATTTTCTTTGCTACTTCTTAAGTATAATTTTGCTACTGTCGTGAGTTGTTATGTAAACATCGGACATGCAGGATATCTGATACTTTCTCCCCTTGAAATGGTCATTTGACTGCAAAGGGGTGGAGAACTACTGCCTTAAAGAGTCCGAGGAAGGAGAGGTTGATGTAAGGGAGCTGTGGCTGTGGCCATGGCTACAGGAGAACAACCACATTAAGAGCCATCTTTAGGAGAAGAATACGGCACTGCTTACCCAGAATCCTTCAGGAGGGAAGGTAGGAAGTGGCTCCACTGGGCTTCCTTTCTTCACACTCTCCATCTTCTGCCATATCCTACCAGTGACTGCATGCATGGGGACCCTGTGGTTGAGGGAGGTCAGTCTCTGAGACATCTGGACCTCAGGAGTAACCACAGGACATTCAGCCTTGATAACAGACACCTTCACTTAGGTTGATTGTCTTACTAAAGATAGAGAAGAAATGAGTCAAATCAAATTTTCATGTGATGTACTTCCTACTTTAGAAGCCTAAAATTTATCCATACTATAAAAATTGTGAGAACTATGGTAAAAAAAAGTCTATTTAACCTGATTTATTTATATATATATCTGTATATATATATATATGTATGTTTATATAAATGTATTATGGTAGACCATGACATAAGTGACAATTCTTCATATACATTGAACTTTGGGAAATGCAATACTAACAGATTTAAGATTGGTCTCTATACTTTAAAATCACAACTAATAAAATTCATAAAGCAAAATATTAAACAATAATATCAAAGGTCTAAAATTAGAAAAGCCTCATAGTTATTCATCTAAATTACAAAGGACGCAGCTCCCTACAGAAAGGCGAAAGAGCTGAAAACTTAAATCCCAAAAGAATGCAGTCAGCATGAACCACATTTCAAATTTTTTTAAAAAACAAAGTTTTAGAAATTACATGTAAAGGATTACTATTTGGAAGTATACCAATGTCCCTTGCTTTGCCCGGGCGTGAAGATGATTAAAGGGAGATGAAAAGGCCATTGTTGAAGTGGAAGAGGAATCTTACTATTGAGCTGTTAACATCTGCATCTAGAGATCTCAGCTATCCTGCTAGGGGGGAATATTACTCTGTCTTTATACATCTACCTCCTAAACCCAGCAAGAGTTAGAGCTGATAGGTAATTTCACATTGTGCTTGGATCCCAGAGAAGAAGTATTAAATACAGAGGGAGTACAAAAGAGAAAATCCTTCACCCTCTCATTTTCCCCAGATGGGGAGAAAATAGGGGTGGCAGAGATGGGAGACATGTGAGCAACAGGTATCCTGATTCCCGGCTGAGCGCTGATTCAGAGAGGGCATGGTAAAGGAGTGAGGGATGGAGAGAGACCCTGTCTCCATAGCACGCTAAGGGAGACCCATGAAACTAAATTCAGACACGTCACGTGGGTCAGCAAACGAAGGACCTTAGTTTAGCTACACAGGAGTTCATAGCTTATAGACAGAATAGGAGTTTCCAACACGCCCTATGAAGAGACTAAGTACTAAGAACACTGAGTGGGCAGCTTGTCTCACTGCCTGCTCTTTGTGCAGCGGCCTGCACGGGAATAGTATGGGGCTAATGGCTGATTTTGAAGGAAGAATGGGAGTCCTTATCAGGACACTCAGTCTCTTGGGCCAATGGGTGCTTAAAGCCACACCATCAAAAGCGGGTGGGTACAGTGTGCTGAGATTCAGACCCGTAAGTGGCTGAAAGGCCTATTTAACATACGAAAGTGGACCCTGCCTTCCAGTTCTCACAGCATCCCTCAGTCCCTACTTGAACCTTGCAGCCCAGGGCTGGGCTTCCTCTCCCTTAGAGGCTCTTGGCTATATAATCAAGACATTTTACTTCTCTCTCTGTGTGTGTGTGTCACTCTTCTCTTCACTCTCCTTTCTCTCTGTACATACCCCCTTTTCTGTCTCCTTCTGCATGGTGACTCCTCTGGCCCTGTTTCTTTGGGACTGGTGAACCTTCCTGAGAGCTGCCTCCAGTGAGCCTGTCTTTATAGACTTTAATTTAGCTTGAGTTGGCTAACTTCTTTGGTGAAGAATTCCCATCACAGTGCTTCAGCGGTAACACGGTGCCAGGAGATATCACAGGGCTCACTGTTTTCTAGCTCTGACCAGTGATAATACACAAGTCACCCGGTTCTTACATTCATTGCCTTTACATTCCTGAGGATGTGAAAGATAGAGTATGGACTCAGGCACTGTCTTGGGGTGGGCATAGGATAGAGTGAGCAACTGTCCCCATTTGCCTGGGGCTGAGTGGTTGGTCAGGATGTGGGAGCTTTATTGCTCATACTGAGACACGTAGGAACAAATCAGTATAAGCCTGTCACCCTACGTGGGGAGCCAGATTCTGAAAGGTTGGATGTTATTTTCTCATCCAGGCTCAGCTTGGGCTGCTTGGAGACCATTTAAACCGGTATATTGAAGTGATTCATCCAAATTGGGCTAAAATGTATTTACTGGTCTTTCGGTTTCCCCCCAGCCCTTCAGCACTAGAAGCGTACAGAATTTGCAGACCAATGTCATTACACAACTGAAAGCAATGAGACAGAGCATGCAAAAGGAAAGCAGTCACCACAATAGCAAAACTAAATAAGCAGCATGACATAAAGTGTAAAAACAGCTTCTGAGGGAGGAATCTGTACAGAATTCATCATCCACTGCGACAAGTAGAAAACCCACAGCTACGATGGGCTGACAATGGATGGAGAACTGGTCTTAGACACTGAACTGCAGGGAGTGTCAGGGTCTGACCTCCGTAGAGCACGGACGTAAATAAGTCCTGTGGCTTCTGAGGTTCATAACCTGGAGGGGTTCGTAACGGACGTTTTGGTTTCTTAAAACTCTCAGTTACATTCTTTTTAAATACGTTTTTGTTTCGATCCCAAGTGTAGGACTTTAGTTGGGCTATAGTTTGTCCACAGCTGTTAACTGTCTTGCGTGGGGCGTGGCTTTTGGCAGCTGGTAACAGTGTGCCATGTGTGGCGTGGAGAGAGGTGTGGTCTAGGACTCTGAGGATACAAATAGGGGAGCCGGGCGAGACAAGGCATGGCATGTGGTATTGGTGTGTGGAGTGTAGCAGTTTGGAAAGACCTGAGGGACAGGCTGTGTGGCATTTTGGAGCAGACAGAGAGAAGTACTTCCGGGCTAGGAAAGGAAGAGGAGAGAAGTGGAGCGGGGCCAAGGCTCCCAAGCTCCTCAGCTCAGCTGGGGATGCCCTCCCCTGGGAGCTGTGACACTGAAGAAGAGGAACAGCAAATCGGAGTTGTTACGCTGTAACACCCAGCTCAGCCCAGATCTTCTCCCTCAGGACTGCAAACGCCTTTGCGGAGGAGGCTTCCTCTCAGAGCTGTGAGGTTCCTGGGCTCCCAAGTCCCAGGATACCTTTCCTTCTGAGTGGGAACACCAACAGCCACCCTTTAATACAGTTCCTCATGTTGTGACGACTTCCAACTATACTACTGTCACGAATGTAATATAAATGTCTGATATGCAGGATATCTGATGTGTAACGCCTGTGAAAGGGTCGGTCGACCCCTGCACTCAACCCCCCTCCCCCAAGGCTCAAAGAAGCAATTTTATGGTTGGGTTCACCACAACACGAACTGTATTAAAGGGACACAGCATTAGGAAGGTTGAGCATCACTCCCGTGAAGTATCAGTTTCCCCCAGTGGTCAGGGCACTGGACGCTGCGACTCTCTACCTCTGTTCAACATCAAGAAGGATTGGAAGGCATATCGCCAGCCCAGGCAGAGGTTCAAATCCAAAGTCTGGGCCACAATTTCTGCTTAGTATGTATGGACTTTGTGACTATCAGGCCTCAGACATCATTTAATCAAAGCATCATAATTTGGCGGTCCTGGGTATGAGCCTGCAGTATGAGAGACAGAGCCTCTTGGGTCTCTCCATAAAAGGACTATTAATACCACCAGTTCAAGAACTTACCCAAGCTGGGGTACAAGAAGTTGATGAGACCTCTTATTGTAGTTTCAGAGTTTGATTTCTGCCTCCTTTTCTCATTCAACATCACAGACGGGTTCTCTTTGGGGTCCTATCTGCTGTGACCATACTTCCTGTGGCTGAGTCAGCTGACAGATGTCAAGAACACTGTGTGTTCTCTGACACTGTCTAAAGGTTACTGGAGAGTCATCTGCCCATCCCAGGGCCTGAATGTTCCGGCCAGTTTGGATTTCAGTGTTGAGTTGAAATATGTGAATTCTTCACAGTAAGACAAGACAAAGCCAGATCAGCTGGAGCTTCTCATGTGGCGCCCTCCACACTTGCCTCCAGTTTGCTAGATGCACTCCAATGTCTCTGGTGCCATGAGAGAGAGACAGCCATGATATGAAAGTAGCCTGTGTCTCTGGATCGGCTTTAGTGGGAAATCTTTCCATCTGTTAGAAGAGCTGTCATTAACCTGGCCAGTGACTAGCAATGAGCTCCTGTTGAGTTAAGCCATTGCCGATTTACAGATTGCTTATGGTGCAGAGAGTTGACAGAATTCTGTCTCCACCTATCCTTACCAATTCAGCCCACATCTACCAAGCACCACAATCCATGGGGTAGCAAACGTACATCACATTCCACACACTGAGGCTTAGTTCCTCTCATACCGCTGCTTAGAAAGACTGAAAAACCAGGAATTTGCCTCCATTATTTTCCCACACATAAAAAGTATGATATAGCTAGTGAGGTGTTAGAGGTGAAACCAGTGCCATGACTTTCCTAAGCCAGTGTAGTTTCTACCTGAGTTCTCCATATTTATCTTTATTCCCACAGATAAGTATGGTTCTCACATCTCATCCAAGAAGCCTCTTTTTGCAGCAGACAAAGACCAGAACAGAAAGCCACAATTGGTCAAATGCAAAGAAGAACTGACTGTGGGGTGCTCAGGCCTACCCGATACATCTCTAACACAAGTCTATACCACCCAGGGAACGGCATCGGAGAGAGGTCAGAAAGATGGCAAGAGCCAGGGGACATCTACTGAAGGACTGTGTCTTCTAGAAGTAACAGGAAGCTGCTCCGGTGAAATCCCAACAACATGGCCGGATAAAACCAGAACAACGACAGCAGCAGTTGACTTGCCAAAGTAGGTGGGGGAAAACTCACAGGCTCCACTCCTAGATGAAGAGCAACAGGCAATTAATGACTACAGAGAGGGCAGTTTTCCCCAGGGATGAGTTTCCTAAGTGGTTATAGAATACCAAATGGTCAACCCTAAAAAGATATCATACAAGTAACACTAAAAAGACTCAGCAAGATACCAAATCATAGATAGATAGATAGATAGATAGATAGATAGATAGATAGATAGATAGAGAGGAAGAGAGAAAGAGGTGAGAGAGATGAAGAAAAAGAGGCCATGAACTTGAGAGAGAGTCATGAAGGAAATGAGGGTGAATGGAAGGAAGGGGCAGGAGGATATGATATGATTACATTTTATTAAAAATAAAATAAACCTTAAAAAAGGAAAAGAAAAAAGCTAAAATATCAGTATTTTGCAGTGAAAGGGAAGAGGCGGGCCAGTTTGAACACTTTCTTGGGGGCTTCAAATCTCTCATTTTGTCTCCAAGTCTTCAGTTTGTTGTAGCACTGATAATAGGAGTGGGGCAGAGGATGGATAAGGCTGTTTCTCTTGACTCGGGACCTGTTCTGGTTTTCCTGTGAGAATATGCAAGTTGGAGGAGGAGTAGAGAGGACATTCTGTGTGTTGAAAACTTTTATTTTGCTTCCCTCTTATTGAAAATAGATTCTTTTCTTGCATGATATGTACTGGTTGCAGCTTCCCTTCCCTCTCCTTCTTTCACATCCTTCCCCAGCCCCTCCCCTCCTGATCCACTCTCTTTCTGTCTCTCATTAGAAAAGAACAGACTCATAAGAGATAATAATAAAATCTAATAAGAGTAAACAAAAACTATCACACCAAAGTTGAATAAGATAAACCAGCGAAAGGGGAAGAGCTCAAGAATGCACCAGAATCAGAGACCCACACATTTGTACACTCAGAAACCTCACAGAAACACTAACTGGAAATCCTAATGTATTTGAAAAAGACCTGAATCAGACCTGCGCAGGCCTTGGGCATTCTGCTTCAGTCTCTGTGAGTTCATATGAGCTTTGCTCATGTTGATTTAGAGGGCCTTGTTTTCTTAGTGTCCTTCATCCCCTCTGGCTCTTACACTCTTTCCCTCTCTTCCTCCACAGGATTCCCTGAGCTCTGAGAAGAGAGAGATTTGATGGAGATATTCATTTAGGGCTGAGATGTTCAAGGTCTCTCACTCTTTACATATTGTGTGAGTATGGGTTTCTCTATTTGCTCCCATCTGTCGCAAGGGGAAACGTCTCTGATGATGGCTGAACAAGGCACTGACTTATGAGTGTAGCAGAATATCATTAGAAGTCATTTTACCAGTATATTTTTGTTGCTGTTTGGTTGGTTTTTGTAGAGCGGTAGGATTTGGTTTTACCCTAGGTCTCTGGGCTATCTGGCCTCTGGTTCTTCATCACCCACCAGTGTCAGGTCTGGGTTCCATATTGTGGAGTGGGCCTGAAGTCAAATCAGTTATTGGTTGGTTACTCCCCAAACTTTGTGCCACTGTTGCCCTAGCATATCCTGCAGGCGAGACAGCACTGTAGATCAAAGGGTTTATGGCCGGCTTGGTGTTTACATTTCTCTTATGGCAGCACACAGAGTACTTTCCCATACCAAAGATGCTAAGACATAGCAATGAAGGCATATATATATAGACTCCAGCTTGACTCCCCATGTTCAGTGAGTTGTATGGATGTCGTCTTCATCGGTGTGGCCTTGCTGTCAGTTTGTGAGGAATGAACTATAGTCTTGATAACAGCCTGCGTTGTTTGGAAATTCCCATGGGAATTCTTTGGCCAACCACTCACTTAGATGTAACCTAATTCCAGTACTGGAAGTTTCATTTATTGGCTAGAGGTGGCCAGCTGGGACTCTGTCTCCCCCATATTTGGTGATTTATATTTTAGGAAGTTACGACTATATTGGGTTTCCATTCTATACTTCAAATGACCCATCCTCATAGTTCTTTCCTTTACCCTTCCCACTTGATAGTCCTGTTCTGACACTCCCATCCATCCATAATTATAGAAGGGATAACAGAAAGCTTTTACTTGTGAAAGGTCAAAGGTAAATTGCAAAGCAGAGGATAGGAATGAGCATTGCTACAGAGTTTCTGAGTAATTTCACAGGCTGATGCTCAATTTGAAAGGAGTCTACCATATAATTGACAGGAAACAGCCTGGAAAGAAAAGAGGGGCAGAGCCTCACATTGAGGAGAGAAAACAAGGTGGCTTCTCCTTCTATGCCACCCAAGGGGTCTAAGGGGCCTAGGTGAGCTCTGAGTGTTCTCAGGTTAAATGGTTGTGTCCTAAGGTTCATTGCCATTTCTTCATTTCTTTCATCCATGCAATAAATGTCAGTAGTTCCTTTGGTACCAGCAAAGTCAGAGTTTCAAATATAAAATAAAGAGGATAAAGACATTGCCTTATGGGGCTACTCTTTATATACAAACAGCTGTGACTTAAGAGAAAGTGCATTAAAAGTATGAAAGCTGGTTGTTTGCAACTAATACATTTTACATTAAAAAAACACTATTGAAATGGCTGGAATCTAAGGTCTGTTTAGTACATGTTACAAATAAAACTGCAAAAGAGCATTTTTCCATTTACATTTTATTATTTTGTATCTTATTGTCTTATTGAAGCCCCCAAATGATCAAAAGATGGGTAGTCAATCTCAAACAACCTGTCTTCTGGCTACATTTGTTTATTTTGATTTTTAAATGGCTTTCATTTATTTATTTATTTATTCATTCATTCATTTGAAAACCAGTTTCTTACTTTCTAAACCAGGCTGGCTTTGAATTCTTGACAATCCCCCGCCTAATCCTCCCAATTGCTGGGATTTTAGATGTTGACTTGCTGTATTCACCTTGTTCGACCTTTAAGTAAGATAAGCACACAGGAAATAAAAATACATCTATTGTTTCTCTTATTTCATAGCAGAAGGTAATTGTATTGTGAAGAGCTAGCCAAAATATCCATCCAGTCAACACTGGCCTTCACTAGGGCGAGGGGGATGGACACTGGATGGACAGGGTGTGAAATCGAGCCATGTAGAAATGGGTCTTCAGGCATCTTTAAGGTCAGAGTGTCTGAAGTCCAGTGTCCTCCTAGCTCGCACGGTGAAAATGGCCGTGAGCAGCGTGTCCTTTAGGCTTCAGCAGAAAGCAGATGGTACACTTAAGTGGAGACTGGAGAAGCCTTTTGGAGGGACTGTTTACAGTTGTGTTGATGAAGCCACAGGAGTCAACTTGCAGTGATCAGCTTGCAGGCTGACCACAGCGGGCTGACAACCCTATTGTCATCCCAGGGTCTAAAGGCTGAAGAATGCGGTCGTCACATTCCTTCAAAACCACAGTGTAAACACATGCACACGTTCATGTATGCAAGCGTGTCTGTGTATATGTCACACCCGTTGGTACTTGGGTTTAGTGTTTTTCCAACTTGTTCTCTGTCCCTGACACTTATTCTTCTGCCTGGTTTTGTCGAAGGTGATGTTCCTAATTTGTGTTTCATTTGGTTTGCTGAGTATTTCATTTCCAACATTTCTATTGTTTTTCCAAACTCGGGTTGTTTTGCAGAAACTGTCTTTTATTTTGTTCACATTTTCATCCATTTTGCTGACTTTCTTCTCTGGCGTCTGGGTTGAAATCATCATCCCATGTCCTCTTTGAGGTCATTGATCACCTTTACTAGGAAACCTTTGAAATCTTCGTCTGGGGTTTTGCTTACTTCGAATTCAGCAGTGAAACCGTTTTGATTGCTTGGAAGACTCACCCTGCCTTGCCTTTTCAGAGCTCTTGTGCTTCTGTGATACAGTGCGCATATCTGCTGTTTGAATATCTCTTCTGGTTTTATTTGGGGATCTTTTATTTAGCAACCTATCCTTGAGGCTTCAGTGCCAAGTACCACTTAGTGGGGAGGAAACAAATGCTGTAACAGCAGGCCCTTCAAACCACAGAAGACGTAGAAATACACTCGGAATTGATTAAGCCACCGATGGACCTAAACTAGACAGTGGAGAAAGTAGTGCAGAACGTGATATGAAATTAAAAATTATGTAGGGTAAATGTGAAAATAGTAAATGAATGGGATGAAGGATAAAAGACAGAGAAAAGGAAAATGGAGAGAAGAAGGTCCAACAGCGTGATGGGGTGGAGAACTAAGCAAGGATACGGGGGGTGGAGGGAGGGAGACAAGAGATTAGAAAAGATATTTTTGAAACGAAAAAGAGAGTTTCTGATAATGATAAAGTTCAAAAGAAAAATTAAACAAATATAAAAGGAAAAATAAAAAAAACATAATATTGTTTTTGTGAACAAGTTAAAAACAAATTCATTGCGATCAGATAAAGTCAAAATACCGCTGAACATATGGGAGAGATAGGGAAGGATAGGAGGAGACAACCCAGAGGCTGGAAAGGAAAAAAATAAAAATAAAAAAATACTTACTAATGAAACTTGTAAACAAAATTAGAAGACTGAGCGAGGGGCAATAAGAAGTTAAAACATGATTTTTAAACACGATACACTAAAATGTGCTACAAAAATTCCTGTGGGTTGGTAAGTATAGGCAGAATTAAATGTCAGAGTGGCTTCTTTCTTAGACCTCAGAGGGCATAAACCTTCAATATATGCGCTTGGGGAGGGCTTTGGGTGGTGGCTGAGTTTTCCAGCTTTCGTCGCCTTTCCTATGGTTTAGCTGGTGCTGACCTTGTATTGGACGTATGTGTGACTGTCGATCTGAGCTTCACTTCAGTTGCTTCTCTTCTTTTCATACTAGAGGTCTCTGCTGGTCAAGTATAGCTTTGTAGTCTGTGGGCTGGGCAGGTTCATCCTCCCAAATCCGATGGTACCCACTAGGGATGGCCAGTCCCTAGCTGGGGCAGGGTGTTTTTCAAGTGCATTGGGAGTATGGGAAGTAATCACGGCACTGAGTTGTTTTCCGTGGTGGAAAGCTTGTTACCATACCTCAAGGTCTGAGTCCTGGTCACCCTGCTATTGGATGCAGCCATAGGAGTCAAGTTGGCAAGGAGAGGTTCTGGGTTTATAGGGTCCTCAGCAGCGGGTGGTAAACCAGAGGTGGATTTCTTCCTCCCCCACCTCTCAAGACTTTCAGACTCCAGGACAGGCCTCTCTTGATGAGCTCTGCGGCTGGCAACCGGCGGCTTTTCCCACCATATGTCACTGCCTGTGCAGAAACTTTTCACCTCTGCTTATTGACACGTCAGCATCTGCCTCCCAGCGCTATCGCTCACCCTCCGGGCTTCGGCAGGCTAAATTCAGGCTCTGTAACTTGTGGTTGCTCCCCATTCCCAGCTCCCCAAGCAGCTACTTTCAAGCAGTAGATTCTGTCTAAAGATGGTCTCCAGTCCCTGCCCTCTAAGTCACATGGAATGACTAATGGGGTGTCTGTACACCGCTAACCCTAACCTGGACCCCTCTAGAGGGATCAATGCCTCACCAGAACTTGAAACTGATTTTGAAGCTTTTGATCTGTAAGGCTGCCCCGGGGATAAGATTGCCTGTCTCTCTCTTTTCACCAGGAGGGGGGGGAGGGCTATCTGTTTGCTTATCTGTTCATCTGTTTAGCTGTTGGGGAGCCACACAGCTGGACTGCTCTTGGTCCAGCTTTCTTTCTGTGCGCGACCCATCTTTTGCTCTGTACTTTTTAGGCATCCATCACTACTTTTGTGAATTTCTGAATCAATCTTTCTGTCTCTATTTCTGTCTTTGTCTGTCTCCACCTCTCTTTGTATGTCTCCATCTCTCTCTCTCTCACTCTAGGTATGTATGATAGAGATTACTTTTCCCTATTCTGAATCTTCTCTACTCTATCTTCTGAAGTCAGCCTGTACCCTTTAAGTCTATCTGAACGTCACTAACTGAAATGTAAATCTTCCCTAAGAAAACCTCACCTGCTGGGGCTGTGCGATGAGTGTTTGAAATTGAACCAGAGTAACAACTGGCTGATGTCTAAGTACCCGTAGCCTATTAACGTTGACACATAAAATTAATCACAAAGGCCAAGACTTGAAAGGAAGTTAGCAAGCCTCATGTGACCTGAGCGGTGGGTCTTGGAAAAGGATCTGTAGTTAAGAAAGAGAAGCTGTGGGTGGTGGCACATATCTATGATGCTAGCATGAGGGAAGCAGAGGCAAGAGGATCACTGTAAGCCTAAGGCTAGCCTGGGCTACAGGGCTACCCAGAGAGACTCCATCTGAAAAAATAGTAAAATACAAGCCAAGTACAGCTTGTACCACGTGGGAAGCTGAGGCAGAAGGATTCCTATGAGTTTGAAGGCATCCTAGAATATGTTAGTGAGTTCTGGCCGGCCCAGGCCACAGGGGGAGACCATATGTTTACAAAGGCACAGAAATAGCCCATGGCAGCTCAGTGTCCAAGAGGGTTCCCCAATAATAGGAACAGGGAATGTCTCTGACATGAAATCATGGGCTCGTTCTTTGATCAGCATCACCTGAGTGGGGAGCAGCCTTACCAGTCCACTGAGGAAGACAAAGAAGACAGTCCTGATAAGACCTGATAGACTAGGGTCAGATGGAAGGAGAGGAGGATCTCCCCTATCATTGGACTTGGGGAGGGGCATAGGAGAAGAAGAGGGAGGAAGGATGGGATTGGGAGGGGATGGGGAGTGGGCTACGGCTGGGATTCAAAGTGAATAAACTGTAATTAATAAAAAAAACAAAAAACAAAAAACAAAAAACAAAGGTAAGTTAGAGATTTAGTGGCTGTTAGGACAGCTTCCAACGAGAAAAGAAGAGGAAGAAACAAGCCACGAATCTCCTTGATCTCTGCACTCCCCTCTTGTCTCTTGGCCCCGCCTCTCACTGACCTAACAGCTAAGTTTTAATTGACATGGTGCAAAGTGCTGTCCTCATTGGTCAAGAAGGGGTTAACTTCCTAGGGCTTGGACCAGATGAATAAGAAAGGAAGATATGCTGGGGAAAAGACAACGAAGGCATCATAGGTTTTCTGGAAGCCCTTAGCAACTGGGCCCTGGGGGAAACCTGTCTCTTAGGGCCAGTGGGGAGCGAGGGTGGGTAAGGTCATGTTAGTCGTAGCATAAAACAGTGCCAGACACTGATAGCCCTCATATAGATTTGGAGCATGTCAGTTGCATGTGGATTCTTTGTTAGAAATCTGTAATTCTGAAGACATATATGTTATTTCCTTGTGAGTCTGCAGGGTCTTAGAGGGCAAATATCATCCTACAGTTTAATGGTTCCTGGGCAAGGTAGATGTTGCATAAGTATTTATTGGAGAACCATTTCAATTTCTTTTCTTTGAACCCAGTAGGAATACATAAAATGCAACACACACACACACACACACACACACACACACACACGCAATGTCTCTTACAGATCAAGTGAAATCATACAAGAGGATTCTTAGCATAGTTGGTATAGAATCTAAAAGCATGTTCGTTCGTTCAACAGATGTCTGTGGAGGTATATGTTTTGACACTGGATTAAGAGACTCTTAAGGTAGAAATTATCTTTTGATAATTTTTTTAAAGAAAAAGGTCTGTTACACATAGGATAACAAGCTACTCAGTTTTGTGATATCTAACTGGCCAGTTATCACACACCTGATAAGAACAAAGAAGCAGCCTTATGTAGCTCAGGCTAGCCTAGAATTCACTCTGTGCTGGAAGACCTTGAATTCCTCATCCCTCTCCTTCCACCTCCCTAGTGCTGGGATTATAGGTGTGTGCCACCATGCCCAACAGTCTATAAAGGTCTGACTCGGTTAAATCAATCATGTGTTTCTATAACCCATTTATATAAGAATTCTTCATTTTGTGAAGGGCACACCCCACTAACGTCAAGTACACTATTTGGCAAAGTACGGGCTTTCAAGTTATGCAACCAGTGAAGGTGTGTGCTGCACCTTATTCCCAGGATTGCTGAGCACAGGGCCCAGTGGGCAGAAAGACTTGAGGTTGAGTCATCCAGGAAAGCAGCAAACCTCAGCAGTGTTACATGCCTGCACACCCCTTGTGGAAATGGGCTCCCCATCTGCAGACAAACAGTGGCTCTGTCCACCCAACGCCTTCGACTAGCTTTCCCTTCTGGGTCTTGCCTCTCCTACCATCAAATCTGCTATTGATTTGAGTGGAATATATATATATATATATTTTTGGAACTGATACAACAGCCCTGTCTTCCGACTTCCTTCTCTAGAACACTGTGATGCCTGCTCTATAATTCAAGGAAAAGTGAATTTAGGCTCCTGCTGTTTGTATCAAATACCAAGACATTTAATTTGCTCGGTTATAAATGTTGCTTATACATTTTGAGTCAAAACGGTAAAGTATCCATTCTTGCTCTGCCATTTCTCATTCTATTACTGTATTTAAGATGTGAATACTCTTCTATGTGGCCTTGGTTAGAAAATTACATTTTTTAAAACCAGGGTAAAAGGCAAGTGTGTGGTTTCTTCACGAGGCACTGCCAGGAGGTGAACACCCAATGTACTTCCAAGATCAGTTTTATTTGATCTCAAAATTGTAACAAGATGAAATTTACTTTTTTTTCTAAAACTAAACATTATGTCCTGTCCATCACGGGTTCTGAGACATAGTAGAATCACTCAGCCAATGTCAACCAAAGATTTGTCTGGGGAGAGCCAATATGAATGGAAAATTTATTGGTTTTTGAGTATATGATCACTGGCAATGTTTTGAAATTAATTTGCTGATCTCATTAAATAATTTTCTGGTTTAGAAATTAAAATAATAGCAATAACATTTTTTCTTCTCTACTTTAAGATTTGTCGACTTGAATGGCATCCGGTTTGTTTTATAAACACTCATTCATAAATTGGCAAGTTATAAGCTTTTGAATTGGCAGATATGTGTGTTTCTCACTGCATGACCAGCCCGCATATAATAACTAACATTTGATAAGTACTTCATAAACTTTGTGGAATCGAATTACTACCTTTTGAAAATGAATATGGAATAAAAGGTACATTTGGAAGAGTAAATTTGGAAAACAGATTTGATTAAACTTCTCAGAGAGAATCAAAAAGGACATAAATAGGTAAATAAAGAGAAAAACTAGATTTAAGGAGAGTGAAAACATTCTGGTAATAAGGAGGGAAAAGAAAAATAAATGGGATGCATTGCCAATAAAACTGTATAATAAGAATTTAAACATCAAAGAACATGCATTTACAGGTTAAAAATGACCCATTGAGGGAAGGAAAAATACACACACACACACACACACACACACGTCAAATCAAATTACTTTGAAATCTTGTAACTTGAATAGAGAGTGAACATGGAGACTTCTAGAGAGAAGAGAATGCTGAAGACTGATGGTGGTCTCTACTGACAGGGAGATGGGCTTTAACAGGCAGAATTAACAGCTAGAATACCACAGAATAGTACCTAACGGGTCTGAGGACAGATTGGTTCAGCCTAGAATTCCAGAGAAGGAAGCTGGTACTGATCAAGTCCCAGGAGAAATAAAGACCCTGGGGCCATGGTAAGTTCCCAAATTCTACTTTTATGTACTTTCAATAATAAAGCTACAAGAAGATGTGCTCAGTCCGGGTAAGAAAGGATACCAGTGCAGAGGAGCTCAGTCATCCAGACCAGGACTTCGATGGCTCAAGGCCAAAAAGCCCAACACAGAACAGAAAGTTTATGATATCAGTATCGTGGTGTAGTGACAACCCCAGACAGAAGGGGCCTGGAGTTCAAATTCAACCAGCAGGAAAGGCAGTCTTGAGAGCAATAACTTCAAGAAGAAAAGCAATGGATTGCTTGCAATTCATTATAGTGTATTCACGCAAAGATGATTTAATTTACATTTTATATAGGAGTGTTAAGGGGTAAAGTGTAGCATTTGGATAAAAACATGAAAATAATACGGCTGTATTATAAAAAAAACATACTGTATAAAGTTCTCAGAAAACATTTTAAAAAGAAACCAAGGCAACTGTAAACTTTAACGGAAACAAAAAAATGTTTAAAAAATAAGTGTCAAATTCTGTATCTCAATTTGAGCAATTTTAACACAATAATGTGCCTGTGTTTTCTATTTTTGGTATTGTAGCAAAATAGCAGAGACTGGGTAATTTATCATGATAAAAGTTTATTAACCTCAAGGTTCTAAATAATTGGAAGTCCAATGTCGAGGGCTTGACTCTGGTTAGAATATTCTTACTGTGAAGTGTCCGGCAGAGGCAAATGGGCTTTTATCACAGAACTGATTCCATGATCAACAGCCATGATACCATCTATTTACAAAGACAAAGATGATGACCTCATCCTCCAAAGTCTTAAACTGATTTCACGCTTAGTATTTCCCAAATGTCCTAACATCACAGCACAGACACTGGAAGATGATGCTTAAGAAAGCATTGTACATACGTGTCTATGAGACAGATGTGTTATCATCACGAAAGAAAGGCCAAAAATAGTTAAGCAAAACATCATGAAAGGCATTGTGAACCTATTCCGTAAAAGTTCTCTGGGGAAATCAAGACACATGGATGTGTTCATTTACCCAGGTGGCCAGAACTCTCAGGAGGAAAATTAAATACAAAATCACAACTTGGTCCTTCAGATTCATGCATCTATTTTTGACATAATGCATGTTTTGTTTGAACAAGCTATTAACACGTGCCATGTAGCAATGAATACTTGAAATTCGTGTCTGAATTATGTCAACAACCAGTCACAAAATAATCATTATTTTCTACTTTTCATATTTGTTTTTAAAAATAATTCAGGATGCTTAAACACTAAAGGTTATGTGGAGCATTAACTTAAAAACATATAAGCCATATTAGATGTTATTTTTGAACATAATATTGCCAATGAAAATATAAAAGGGGAGCTAAAAGCGTTGATTTGTGATCTAACTACCCACAGAAGGACAAGTTAGTATCATTTTAACTTGGGGAAAAGAAACACAGAAATTGTGGTAGGGAGATAAAATTTTCTTGCCATTAAGTTCCCAGAAGTATTTAAGGCTTATATTACTATAAGAGAAACACGTATCTCCCATCTTTCCTGTGAACTCAGAGATCCAAGCTAATTCTTTGTAACCTTTCCAAAGTATTTTCTTGTAGTTTCTGTGACACACACAGTAACAGCCTTTGTCTAAGGTCTTGCTACCTCTTTTAAGTTAAAGATTTGCTAATTTTTAGATGTCTTTGTATGCACTTGTATTAGTTTACGTGTATTACGTATGTGCAGGTGTGCAAGGAAGCCAGAGGGTGTTGGATCCCTGCAAGCTGGAGCTGGAGGTAGCTGGGATCTGTCTAACCTGAGTGCTGGGAAACAAACCTGGTTTGGTTCTACAAGGGCAGTGGATGCTCTTAACCACGGAGTCCTCTTTTTCCAGCTACAGGTCTCGTCATGTTTAACTGAGGTTCATTCTAGATTGCTTACTCTCCTCCATATTGTATTGTATTTATCTAGTCAGGAAAAACTTCAAGACATTGAAAATCATCTAAAAGATCAATAAACTTTATATCAAGACCACAAGAGGCAAAAAAAAAAAAAAAATGTAGGCTATGGGGGAAGTAAGCTTGATGGCAAACCACTTCAGCTTTAGAGTCTTTGATCTACACCAAATTGTTGCGAGCTTTGTTTTGTGGAAGCTTCACACACAAGCACACAGAGACACAGAATTAATTCTGGAGTGAAATATCACATGTTGGAGAGAGGATAAGTGAAGCTGGTGTGTGAAGAGAAGCGCGTTAATTATGTAACATTTGACGTCTGTAAACAGAAAGTTCTTAATGTGATTTCAAGGGACATAATAAAAATCATAAGAAGTAGTATAGCAAAAGGGACTGTTAAGGTGGAGTTGATTGATCAAACTGTAACAAGGAAAGAGAAAATAAAACCCTGAAAACTTGAGACACATAAGAAAAACATAATGCAAAAGTGAACTTCAAACTGAACTCAAGACCATGAGTATTAACATTAAATGTAAATGGCCTAAATCTCCACAGAAAGAAAACGGTTGTTAAGAACATAAGCATAAACATAACAAGTCAGAACAAAAAAGCACGATGATGAGCAAGTCTTGGTTGGTTGGTGTGAAAAAACAGTGTTGTATGTTTAAAGAGGAAAACCTGCTTTTGTTCACAGATGTCATAATTACTTTAGTATGCAAAAGACCCATAGATAATTATTAGAGTTATAAATAATGCTAGATTAAGAAAGCAACTGTATTTTGCTACACAGGCTCTGAACAGGTAGTGGAATTTTTAACAATATTACTTGCGATGATGTCAGAAGAATATTATATTTAAATTTAGAAATGTATTTTTAAAACGTGGAAAAAATTAAAACATTATTCTTAAGCCTTTAAAATCTGAAATTTTTACCATGTGTATGGATGATAGAGTTATATATCACAAAATGCCAATTTTCAAGGCTAGGGAGATGGCGCAGTGGTTTTGCAAAGGACCTGGGTTCAATTTCCAGCAGCATGTCCAGCTGCTACTAATGGCCTGTAACTCCAGATCCAGGGGGATCTGTGAGCGTCCACACACAGAGAAGCACACAATTAAAACTAAAATGAATCTTATTAATTTTCAATTTTCTTCACTACATTCTAGACAGCAACACAATGGGAACTGGAAATCTGAAAACTGGGTTGGCAAAGTGGCTCATTGGGAAATCCAATGGCCTGAGTTTGATGTCCAGAGTCCACATCAAAATGGAAGGAAAGAAGTGAAGTGAGTTCACAGGGTTGTCTTCTGAATCCACACACATGCTGGCACATATATAACCACAGTGCTGACTAATTTCATGTCAACTTGACACAGCTAGTTGTGTCTCCTTTCTCTGAGAGGAGAAAGCCTCCGTTGGTAAAAATGTCTTTATAAGATCCGGTGGTGTTCTTCTTGGGTTTGCGGCCTTGGATTCTCTAAGAAAGCAGGCCAAGAAAGCCTTGAGGAGCAAGCCAGTGAGCTGCACCCCTCCATGTCTTCTGCATCAGCTGCTCCCTCCAGGCTCTAGCCCTGTTTGAGCTCCTGTCCTGGCTTTATTCAGTGATGGACTACAATATGGAAGTGTAAGCCAAATAAGCCCTTTCTTTCTCAACTTGCTTTAACTCACCATTTTATCATCATAATAGTTACCCTAAGATACCCAAAATATACCAGATGTTCATCATCATCACGACATCATCATATCATCATCATTATATCATTATATCATCATACAATCATCATATCATCATCACCATATCATTATATCATCACTTTGTCATCATCATATCATCCATCATATCACTATACCATCATCACATCATCATATCATGTCATCACCATCATATCATCATCATTACAACTTTTAAAAAGTTTGAACTATTTTTTCTCCTCCTACTGTCTTTTTTTTAGAGGAAAATAAAATCAACTATACGGATGTGACAGAGATCAAGAACAATGAAACTCTTTTGGAGAAGAAATGCTGAGAATCCTGTCTCTACCAAATACCTTAATGTAAAAAACAAAACAAACAAACAAACAAAACTATGACTTAAGCCCTCTGGTGCTACGCTAGACCAATGGATCAAATAAAGAACTAGAAACTATAAATATAAGGACATTCAAGCTGTCAGAAATGGCTGGGGTGGGGGTGAGGAAGGAAGATTGTCTCAAAAAATGATCCTTGAAAACCTACTAAATTACACAGAATTGATTCATATTTTACAATTTGCACAAAAATCAACAGCAAATAAATTTTACATGTAAAAAGGCATGTGACACAGTAGTTTGGAGAGCTCATGTAATATTTTTTTATTTAATAGATAAAGTAATATACACTTAAAATTCACTTACCTACTGCCTTTGCTTTTGTTATCTATGGCTACTATAAAATTAAAAATGGTGTATATAGTTTGCATGATTTTTATTGATTCCTTCTTTGAGGACAGGAGGCATAGTTGACCTATTTCTCTGTGTTTAGCACAATGTTAAGCATGTAGTGGCAAATACAGATTATCTATTTCATAAAGTAAACAAGACAATAGCTAGTAGGGTTACTATTGATCAAAATAAGAGGTTTGAATACTTTAGAAGTTTATTCCTCACAAAAAATAAGTAAGAAAATTGAGGGCTATTGAGTGGTTTTCTTTTTGTTTGTTTGTTTTAAGGATTTGAGGCCCTCCCAGTTTTCTATACTTTCACCTCTTGTTTTTAAAGATGATTATTACGCGTTTAATTGCAAGAGATGTCAAGACATGCCACAGGTGAATACGTATTTACTGCTATTGTAATTTATCTCAGCAGAAGAGCTTCTGTGAGAGGCTCATAGAATTACCTTGTTTTTGAAATATTTACATTTAAGTGAAAAACATTTAACTTAGTTACCTACAGGAATGAGGAGTTAGTTTGTATTATAATTTCTCCTTCAAATATCAGATGTTTTAGGTTAGTGTTTGCCAAGCACTAGATGGGAGGCAGGCCTGCAGTCTCCGGGAGTGCCTGAGATGCCTATATTTTGTGTTGTTGATTAAAGAGAGCGCCATATGCTAGCGATAACAGGCGCACAGGTGGCAAAGCCTACATTCTGTTGTACAAATTTAGTATCCTGACTTGTATGCTAACCCAGAGAAGGCTACCCTAATTGTGCACAGCAGTCAATAATTGAGTCTGCTTACAAAACCAGATTTTACAGAAGAAAAAAGAAGAAGAGGAAGAAGGGAGGGGAGGAAGAAAGGAAGGGGAGGGAGGGAAGGAAGGAAAAAAGAAGGAGGAAGGAAAAAAGAAAAAAGAAAGGAAGGAAGAAATGAAAGGAAAATTTTTAGGAAAACCCAACTCTGAGTCACTTCAACCTTTTTATCAAGAAACTGCTTCAAAGCCTAGCCCCAGGAATCTGTGAGATTTTTAAAGAACAATTTGACACTTCCACCATAAAATAATCTAAGGATTGTCTAAGTAGAAGAGTGATTTTTATGAAAGAGAAGCTCCCAATGAATAAGTTGCTAAATATATTCTAAGATTTAGAATAAGTCAGCCTGAGTCTTGTTTACTTGAATCTTTTTTTGAATTTTTCTTTTATTATTATTATTTTATTATTTATAATTTATTCACTTTGTATCCCATTTGTAGCCACCTCCCTCATCTCCTTCCAGTCCACCCTCCCTCCCTCTTCCTCCCCTATCCCTCTTCCCTAGTCCACTGATAGGGAAAGTCCTCCTCCCCTGCTGTCTGATCCTAGCCTATCAGGTCTCCTCAGGACTGTCTGGATCCTCTTCCCCTGTGGACTGGCTAGGTTGCCCCACCAGGGAGAAGTGACCAAGGAGCAGGCAATCTAGTGCATATCAGAGACTGTTTCTTCTCCTCTTACTAGGGAACCCACATGGAGACTGAGCTGTCTATAGGCCTCATCTGAGCAGGGGGTCTAGGTCCTCTCTATGCATGGTCTTCAGTTGATATATCAGTTTCTGCAGTAACCCCCCTCCCCGAGCCCAGTTTTTTGTTTTTTTGTTTTTTTTTTTTTTACTTTGTTGGTCTCCTTGTGGGACTCCTGTCCCCTCCAGATCCTTCTTTTTGCTGGAGAAGATGTGGAGAAAGGGGAACCCTCCTCCATTGCTGGTGGGAATGTACATCTGTACAACCACTTTGGAATTCAATCTGGCACCTTCTCAGAAAACTGAGAATAGTATTACCTCAAGATCTAGCTATACCACTCCTGGGCATAAATCTGAGAAGGATACTCAACCATACAACAAGGACATTTGCTCAACTATGTTCATAGTGGCTTTACTTGTAATAGCCAGAATCTGGAAACAACCTAGATGTCCCTCAACTGAAGAATGGATATAGAAATTGTGGTATATTTACACAATGGAATATTACTCAGCTATTAAAAACAAGGAAATCATGAAATTTGCAGGTAAATGGATGGAACTAGAAAAGAATATCATCCCAAGGGAGGTATCCTAGAATCAGACTCGCATGGTATACGCTTACTTGCAAGTTGATATTAGACACATAATATAGGATAATCATACTGAAACCTACAGACCTAACTGAGCTGAACAAGGAGGACCCCGGGGAAGATGCTTAATTCTCATTCAGAAGGGAAAACAGGATAGACACAGGAAGAGGCAGAAGAGAGGGAGCAGGATGGGAGCCTATCACAAGTGACCTCTGAAAGACTCCACGTAGCAGAGGTTCACAGCCAAACTTCAGACAGAGCTCAGGGAGTTTACTTGAATGCTGAAGCCTGCCTGTAGTGACAATAGTCTTTATTAACCAATACTTACTATTGGTATACTATTCAGACAGAAAAATTTACCCAATAATTAATTTTGATGTATGATAAATTACTGGGGTCATTAGGCTTGCTATATAGGCCTAAGATCCTAAGGTCCTAATCCCGAGGACCCACATGAAACTGGGTGCCGTAATGCTTGTCCGCCACCAGGCGTTCCTATGGAGAGACGGAAAGCAGCGACTGGAGAATCTACCGAAGCTTGTCCACTTAGCCTGGTGTACACACCAGAGAGACCATGTCTCAAACATGGCTGCGGGTGAGCACCAATGTCAGAGGCTGTCCTCTGATCTCCACACACGTGTCATGTCTGTCACCCAAACACAAAAACATGCATATACACATACATGTGTATACACACATCATACACACATACATGCACACATCTCTCTCTCACACACAACACACAAAGAAAAAAGAAGACCACATCTTGGATCTCTTGGTTTCCACTTTGCTACATAATCCCTTTGTTGGTGGCTGTGGATCATATCAGTGTTTCCTTTTGAACTGTATTTTTTATATACTCCAATCTTTCTTCAAATAGACGTCCAGGGGGAGCAGATAAAGGTCATTTACTCAGAAAGGCGTGTAAGGAAACTGCTCTGAACTTCTTCAGAACAAAGCCGATTTCGTGTACTGAATTCCAGCAGTTTTGGGGTCAGCCCACCGTGGCTGTCTAGTGGACTGTAAGCCTCCTGAGAGCGGTGACCACGTTTGCTTTTCTTCCCTTGCACACAGGATCTTAATAAACTATTTCAAGGACTCAGTAATGAGCTATAAATATTTTTTGAATGAACAGATAAACCATGACAAGTCTAGTGTATACAAGCAGACCCCATTTGCCTAGCCAACTTATACTTGCGAACGTCCAAAATTTTTGTCTTTTGTCATGTGGAGAAGAAAGTCATCGTAGACCCTGGAAGGAGGTGGTGTGTCCTAGTGACTGTTGTCTCACTGTGACCAGGATACTAAAAACAACAACTTGAAAGAATTACTTGTTTTAGTTCACAACACTCACACCTTTTCAGTGACATGTGACAACTTACCAATGTGATGTATATATTACAATAAAAGAGAGGGCAGGGCCAGCTTGATCCCTCAGAGGTGACTTGGAGACTGTCCTCGTGAATGGATCAAAACATTTGTGTGATTAGTGGATGAAATGGTTGGTAGGTTGGAGGCGAGCCTGTCATTAAAGCTGGTTCAACTAGGTCTCTATGCCTTCCTCATCTTTGTCATCTTTCTAGCTTGTGTTTTGCTTCATGCCTTTGTGAGGAAGACGGCCATCACCAGATAGTTTTTCCACTTGGGGTCGGTGTGAGCCCAAATAAACCACTTTTCTTTGTAACAGACCCAGGCTGTGGGATTTCATTAGCAGCCGTGGAAATGGGGCTAAGACAGACACCCCAGATCATTTCTTACAGCTGCCTATGAACCCACAATTATCTTAATAAAATTCCCCCCCAAAAAAAGATAAAAAAAGAAATGACACAAAGAGAAAATTGTGACAGTGCTCATCAAAACTGTCAAGATCACTAAACTGGGGACCACCCAGATCTGAGGGGACTACAGTAGCTCTGACTTATTTCTGGAATTTTCTCAGCTTTCTATGATAGAGCAGATGCTTGCGATAGATTATTTTTTTCCAGAGTCAAAACTGGGATTCACAAATGTTAAAAGATTATGAGAGATTTAAAAATAAAAGAGAAAGAATTTGTAAATTGTCAAGAAAATCTGGCACATCTATTTTTATCAAAATTTCCAGTATTTAGTTATCTGCTTATTATTTTTACAATTAGATCCTTTTATTTTCTGTAGTTGATTCACACTTCTGTTACCTTTTTGGCGGGAATCGTGTTGAAGGTAGTTACAGTTTCCTCACCTTCTTTTTCCTCAGTTAAACTTCTTATTCGTGAAGCGTATATAATATAGGTCCTGATTTACTTTTGGGTTATGTTGATTGAGGTAGGTGTCATCAGAGCAAATGTCACGTCTTTGGATCATCTCTAGCTATATTATTTTCTTACCTGGTAACTTTTAACTTTTTCCCCCCTTTCATCAACTTTAAAAGCCAGTACTGAGGACTGAGCCTATGTCCTTGGGTTGCTATACAAACACTGAGCTCCAGCCCTGTCCCGTAGCTCAGAACCTTCAATATCTGCTCCTGTGTATAATGAGATGATTCAGTTTAAAGATGTCTTTTGTTGCACTGATCTTTAGATGAAACTATTGGAGCATTCCCTTCAATTTGATTGCACAACAAAGTCAACGTTTCCATATACTTATGGTATGTTTTAACACTGTCAATATGCACATTTACTTTTTCTATATTTGTGCAATATTATAGCTATAATTTTATCTTTAAATTTTATTGCATATACTTATAGGGTATATAAGTGTTATAGTGTTTTCATGCACACACATATTATAAATAGATTAAATAAAAGCTACAATTTAACGACTATATTTTTGCTTCACATTGTGCTTTGAAAATCATTTCATTTTTGTGACTCGTTTATTCATTCAATTAGCATTAAAAATTTTAAGTAAGCAAGTGCTCCTGTGATTGAGGTGTTTTAAGGGGTGACTGATGATCTCTAAATCAGTTAAAAGTATTAATTTCAAAGGCTGGCCATGGTGGTACATGCCACTGACTAGCCTGGGGGGGGGCAGAAGCAAGCAGATCTCTGTTAATCTGAGGCCAGCCTGGTCTACATAGTAAATTCCAGGCCACCCCTGGTCACACAGTCACAGTAAAATGTAATAGCTAATGGTGATCATTTCTTCATAATGGATAATGTTGCCCTTGATTGGTGATATAAGTAAAATTGACACGGAAGTCACTCAAAATCTCACCATGGAGTCATCGTGATATTCATTCACCGATACACACAGACATTCATTATACAATGACCAAGTAGGAGAAACCACCGCTATTCTTATTTTCTGAGGATAAAATTTTAACAGAACCATTGCCAAGCCTGTCACTCAATTTTCCTACAAGTGCTCAGTAAGCTAACATATGCTGAAAACTGTCGAAAGTGTTTCCACACATAAAAGGGATGTGTGTGCCCATCAGTAGGTAGGCTTTCTGTAACATGACAGACCAGCAAGATCCCAACAAGATGCTGAGCAATGATAGTGTCAGCGCCATATCAGATTGAATTGTATCACGTTACCTGGTGTTCCGCAAGCTGCCCCTCTAAAAATGGCAAAGGCTAGAGCTCCTGTTTTCTCTGGGTTTCCCTTGCCTTGCAGTTTGAACCTAAGACAAACCAAGTATTTGGGAAAGAAGCATCTTCCGCAGCAGTGGGCTGTATTAAACGGGTGATGTTAGAGTCCTGGAAACGCTGGAAGTCAGAGCCTATTTGTCTTTATGCTCTCGCTTGGCCTAGATTGTGGAACAGACTGGCCGCCTGGTACATGCTTAGATACTCAATACTGGTAAATAAAATAAAGGCAGTACTTCTGCCTCAAACACCTCACTAGTTGTTGACCTGTGGCTGGTGAGGTCTGAATTTCTCAGCCTGCAGACGCCTACACGAAGGAAGTCATGGGGTCTGTCAGAGCTATGTGAGAAATGACGGGCTTGCAAAGATAGCACAGCCAATGCAGATCTGGGTTATTTCAGTGATTGATGAGAAAGAGATTGGCTAAAGGGTCTGGTAGGGCTTCCCAGCGAGGGATGAACAGATAAACATTTTGCTTCAGTTTTTTTGCTGATGAAAATGTCATTGCTCAAGACCTCACTCTGCAGAGAACCTTGGTTACACCCTCAGTCATTGCTTGGATCTCCTTCAAGGTGAGAGCTAGCCTTTGGCTTGCTCCCACGAAGACACTCAGAAGACTTGGACCTCTTATTCATCAGGTCTCCCTGACTCCATTTTTGGGAGATGAGTTTAGCATTACTTGGACATGAAATTGCATTCCTCAGAAGGTTTAAGTGTGCTGGTTAGGCTCTTGTTTGTGTAAGGAAATAGTGCATTCTTTAGAATGTTTGCTTCTGTCCTAAAAATGCTCTCGGGCTGTTGCCATCCTATCTAAGCTCGTTTTACTTTGCACAGTGTTACAAGAAGGCATGCAAAATATTATGTGAGACTTGTAAAGCTGAGATTTAGAGAGGAGGGATATGGTTTTTCAGGGGTTTGTTTTAAAGGCTGGCATTTGTTACATGGGTTCTGACAGTACTGTGGACTATATTGATTCCCTGGGACTGACGACCACATAGTCTAGTCAAAGTAAAAAAAAAAAAAAAAATCATAGGATGTACTTAATGACTAGCACATTATGAGTTTTCATATGCTTCTGTCTCAATTTATACATGGACAAACTGGAATCCAAATATGATAGCAGGAATAACACACACACACACACACACACACACAAACATACATAGTACACATAATGCATCTGAGCAATTGTATGAACTTTCTTCAGGCTGATAGGCCTGAGTTATAAAAGCAGTATAGTTTTCAAGAGCTCATCTGAGTATCCATTGCAACTGGGCTGTTGTTCACCTTGTGGGGCTGGAGGAGAAGCTATACCTTTTCTTTTTAGAAGCTTAGATTTTGGCAGGATTGGCATTTAATAGGGGGACTGCTGCTTTCTTTCAACATTTTAAAATTGTGCATTTGTATTTCTTTACTTTGGGCATGCATGGGTGGGTACATGCATGTGTGTGTGTGTGTTCGAACGCTTGATGGAGCTGACAATGGTGTGTCCAGAGGTCAGAGGACAAGTTCTGAAGTTGGTGCTTTTCTTCTATCGTGTGGGTAGCAGGGGCCGAACTCCTATCATCAGGCTTGGCTGCGAGAGCTTTGGCCCGCTGAGCCATCCTGCCAGGCCAGGGAGATTAGTTCTATGGTTAGAGGCTCTTTTAGATCTCTTATAAACGTCTGTTTGGATCTGCCAGAGCCAAACACGTCTCACTTCACTAATAGCAACGAATGGACCCCGCAATGAATGGACTACCACCAGCAAGTTCTATTGGACGTAAAACTAGTAATTAAGCAGACAAGGAAACAGCTCTCCACAGAGCAGGTTTAAATGGCAGAGGTTTGCAATGGAAATCTCCAAGGGGCTTGGTGACTGAGTCCACAGATGTGGCTGAAATGGAGACTGTTCAAACCGGGAAAAGACAGGTAAGTTACCTTCTAAGGGGAGGTAAAGTCTGGTTCAGCTGTACTTCCTCTTGGGACACCTGTGTTCATGATCTGGAACAAGAAAGTGTGTGCTTTTCTCTGTCTACTGAAGACATCTCTCATGCCTCTCTACTCTATGGGTTCAAAAGTGTCTGTCTTCTGATTCGATTTATAGACTAAAGGTTATGAAGAAAAAAAAATGTTGAGCAAACTTCCAATAAAACATCACTTTCATTAAGCCATATCCTTAAAATCCTGAGAGTTTCTGATTAGCAAATTTGTCCTTCCTAACTTTAAGACGTGCTACAGGAGAGTTAAGAATGAGGTCAGCTTCTTCAGCTTCATTAGTGGCTACACAACTGTTAGCATCAAACTGGAATCAAATTCAAACACTTTAAAACACCCTCCAAAAATGACAGTATGGGATTCACAGATCTCCACAAAACTAAAATGATCACTTTTCCTTGTTTTCTACTTACTAGGGCATTATGTCTTTGTTGTAAAATAATACAATTTTAGAAAAAGATAAAACTCAGTTTGACTCTGTTTCTAATAGCATCTAAAATAATAAAGTACTGAAGGATAAATATAATAAAAGAAATATGATACTTACTGAAAACTAAAGAACATTGGCGAAAGAAACAGACTCATTTGGAGGAGAATGCCCTCTGCTCCTAGACTCTGAGCACTGTCAGGGTGTGTGTGTTTCCCCAACTTAGCTACAAATGTAGATTCTCAACCTGTGGGTCATGATCCTATTAGGGAGTAAAATGACCCTTTCACAGGGGTCACCTAAAACCACTGGGAAACATAGATCCCTACATTTCAAGTCAATAACAGTAGGAGAATTACAGTTATGAAGTAGCAATGAAAATAAGTTTATAGAGTCAAGTCACCTTGGCATGAGGAGCCTCACTAAAGGTCACCGCGGTAGGAAGATGAGAACCCCTGTAGAGATGCAATGCAAGCTCTGCAATGGTAACAGTTACCGTTTTTAAATAACCAAATTCCTACGAAAACTCAAAGGACCCATAGCAGCAAGAACAAACCCAAGAAAGAAGTGCAAACTTTGCACGAGGAGACAGGAATTGAGGCACCAAGCGTTGACGCGAAGCTAGACACATCAGCCAGTGGAACAAGGTTGAGAATCCACGCTGATGTACAACTGGCTTTCAACAGGGATGTCAAGGCCACTCAACAAGGAATGGACAGTCTTAACTCTGACGCTTACTCTCCAGGATAGCACACAAGGGAAGTTGAACCCTATGCCACACATTTTTTTTTCACTCAAAATGAACTATAGGGAAAAAAGGAAGTAACTATAAAAGCTTTTAAAGAAAGTAGAGGCACACATTTTTGTGATCTTATAAGAGGCAATCAGTTTTTTAGATGCGATACTCAAACTACAAAAGAACAACAAAAGGATTGGGGGTGGCTCAGTTGGTAGAACACTGGCACCTCCACAGGCATATGGAAGTACACATAACTAGACACACATACAGACATACAGACACATACACAAATATATAGGCACCCAGAAGTATACATAAAAGACACACATACAGACATGTAGAAACACAGATAAATATGCCTAAAAATAAGTAAAAGCGATGAAAGCATGTCCTTGTGTGTTTACAGCAGATCATAAACAATAGCCAAAGAGTAGAGAGGTGAGAGTGAGCATCAACAGAGGCACAGACAAAATGTGCTGTGTCTCCTTTGTGGCCTACTGTTGTACAGAAGGTCGGAGGCACTTTATAAAGCACACACAGAGGCAATGACTCTCACAAATTATGCTAAACAAAGGAAGCCAGTCACAAAGACCATATTTTGTATGATTCCATTTTCTACAAAAAAAAAAATACATTTTAGGCAAATGCACACACAGAGAGAGACTAGAGAGAGTAGGCTGATGATTTCTCAGCAGCGAGGAGGACTATGTGAAGCAGTGGAGAATATTTGATAATGGTCACACAATTAGGGGATGTAAAAACTATAGTAATGCACAGCTCTGAAAAATAAAAAGCTTTATTAGTAAAGCAGGAGTGAGATTTTGATATGAGCAGTCACTGAGTACTATCATCTCAGTGACCTGGCTAGAAAAGTGTTTTTCCAAAAGAGACTTTGTTTGGGAAAGGAGAGACTTTATAACCTGAAAATTCCTGCCCCTCCTTTTTTTTTTTTTTTTTTTAAACTATACCCAATCATTCTGTCATCGTGTGTATAATACATAAATCGTATTTCTGTCAAGGAAACATACTTCAGCATCGTTTTTCAGTAGGGCTGAGTGCTATAGAAGTGAATGTTGAGCAGTTGGGTTGTATAGTGTGGTGTTGTCTCAGGAAGCTTCTGTTACTGTGACGAAACATCATGCCCCCAAAAGTAACCTGGGGAGGAAAGGGTTACTATCATCTTTCACTCCAGCATCACAGAAAGTGATACAGTGTGACAGTATCCATCAGAAAGTCAGGACAGAAACTCAGGGCAGGAACCTGGAGGCAGGAACTGAGGCGGAGGCCATGGAGGGATACGGCTTACGGTCTTGCACCTTATGGACTTCTCAGCCTCCTTTCTTGGACAACTCAGAGCCTGCCTGCAGCAGGCTCACACACCCATCAATCATCACTCCAAACAATACCTCCACAGAACTTACCTATAGGTCAGTCAACTCAGAGTCTCTCTTTCCAAAGGACTCTAGCTTGTGTTAAGCTGGCAAAAAGTTACCAAGAACACAACTATCTTTATTTTACTTGAAAATTTCAAGAGCTACATAAAGAAGTATGTATTGTGGGGGGGGGGAGGGATTGTGTGTGTGTGTGTGTGTGTGTGTGTGTGTGTGTAGGTCAGATGTCAGATGACAGCTTCTGAGTTTCTGGGAGCTGGCTCTTGACTTCCAGTGTAGGATCTGACAGAGGAACTTGGTCCATCTCAGATCCACATAGCAAGTGCTTTTACTTGCTGAGTCACCATAGTTGCTGAGCAACTATGTTGTCGCATGGATTTATCATACTTCTGTCTTTATTGACGAGGCATTGGGTGGTTTGCCATCAGGAACTCTTCTCTGGTGAGGCTCTCCGTGGTCATGATCAGCCACGAGTGGTCACTGTAGCTAATGAAATCACCACTCAGAGCCTTAGTAGTCATTAAGGAACGTTTTCCCCATTTTTCACACCACTGTGACCGATACATGACTTAATGGAAGAGAGATGTAGTTTGGTTCACAGGTTCAGAGGCTCCAGTTCCTGGTTTCTTAGTCCTGTGCTTGGTGGCAGGAGTGCCTGGTAGCAGAGAGCTGTTCATGTCATAGCCGGCCAGGAAGCAGAGTGACACAGGAAGTGTCCGGCACTAACATATCCCTAGGAGCCCACATCCAGTGACCTACTTCCTCTGGGTAGGTCCCCCCTTCTAACTATTCACCTCCCTAAATGGATGGTGACTTGAGAACTTAAAACATGAGTCTATGGGGACATCTCATACTCAAACCAATTTTGAGATTGCAAATTTGCTTGTATACATTTTTAGAATGCAGATTTACCTGATGTGTGTCCTTGATTATATTTAAAGCTGCTCGTCTTCACGCTGAAGAAAGGGAAGGCACATGGACACGATGAATCAAACCACTTCCCTTCATGTTCCCCCCTCACACCCACACCCTACCTCTAAGATGCAGGATCTAAAACAGGGACCAGAAAACTTGGGGCTTTTCCCACAGGACACCTGTTGTTCCCACTGTCACCCACATTTCCCTTTCTTCCTCTCATATTCTTTGCATTCCTTTCCAAGTAAAGATGCAGAGAACCACAGGCCCAATTGGGGGAAAATTAGCTCTTAGAAGGATAAAATTCCCCGGGCAGTGCTTGAAAGGCAGCACCATGTGTTTAGAAATAACCTGTTTTCAGGAAATGCAGAACTACCTCCTGCAAGTTATGCTGGAGATAGCCGATTTCTCTTTTAGGGTCACTTGCTTGTATTAATAGAAATCCATCTGCATAAAGTGACAGTCTACGTTCCTGTTTCCCCGTCTGTCACCAGATGGAGGCTTGGTCAATGTGGGATGCTGCCTTCCACACGGATGCCAACATATATAAAAAGACAAGTTATTGGTAGGAATTATGAGAGATGGAGATTAAGGACCATTCTAAAACAGACTTGGATCTCTGCTTTTGACACAGGAAATGTTGTTTACACCATTTCAGAGGGGGTTGCCTAAAATATACCGGTTCCACGATAATTACTTATACTACTTACTAACGGATAATACATCGTTCCAAGCAAGTGTGAAAAAATAAAAAAGAAGTTTCGAGTTAAGAGTTAATTAGGTTTTAGATTACCTTGCCTTCACTTTGGCTATCTTTATGAAATAGTTAATAAAAGCAATGGAAGTGAGAAGAGGCTGGGTCATTCTAGGAGCAAGGTGGTCGGAGCAGGGCCCTTCTGACTTGTACTCCACTTGAGGATGCAGAAGCTTTGCTAAGTCAACCAGCGGCTGATACTGTGGGCATCTGGGTGAAAATCAGTATGAAACGTGATAGAATCCTAGCAGAGAGGATGATGATGAAAGTAGATTCGTGACTTCTTTCTCAAGACTATGAAGGGCACTAAAAACCAGCATTTACCCCACAGGTGGAGGACCCAAAAGTCATTAATCCTGGAAGAAGTGAGAAATAACCTCTATGGATGAGCCAATATACAGCCTGAAGTGACTCTGATTTGTTTTTCTCTTATGGCACCCTCTAGTAGGGACCACTAATGTTCAGGTGTGTCCTGGGCACCTGAGACATGCTTCCTTGATGCCTCAGTTTTATCCAAGTAATCTCCTGAAGTCTCCTGAAGTGTCATGGTTTGCTTGATGGGCCTCCTGGCTCAGCAGGATCATAGCCCCTTGTCCAGAACCTTGAAAGCTCTTCATTTTCTTTATCTGAAGCTATGGTTGGAAGGCTCTGAATTGCCTTTGACCATAGAAGTCTGTCTATAGCATTTTAGCTAAGCAAGGACCATTGTTTCGTAGGAGAGACTCTCCAGAGGGAGGAAAGCCATCTAGGATTTCTAAAACTATCCTTTGAGATCACCAAGGACCTGAGCTCTGCTTAATGTCCTATTCTGGCATACAAGTGTGCAATTTATAATCAGTGTATAAAATGATTCTTCTACCCCTAAGCTTTCCAAGCAGCCTGGAAGACAAAGGCCTAGAGATACAAGATGGCAAAAGTGGTCCTTAAATCTTCACTTAGCTCCACAGAGAATGATGTCCAGAAAATGTCATCCAAAGATTTCTCTTCAATCTATTGGCCAACAGTTAATTGCATGACCACTTCAATATCAAGAAATTATGGTAAGAGTTCTTTTATTTTTTTTACAGATTTATTGTGTGTGTGTTTGTGTTATACATGTGGTCACAATTATGTGTGCCATGGAGGCCAGAAAAGGGCATCAAATCTCCTGAATGGCTCTGGAGGTACAGGAGGTTGTAAGCCATGTAATGTGAATATGAGGAACCAAACTGAGACCCTATGAAAATCAGCAAGCCCTCTTACCTGCTGAGCCATTTCTCCAGCTAAGGAAGGGTTTTTAGCTGAGTTGTGTTATCAGGAAGAAGGCAAGAATGGATACTGAGTAATGGTGCAACTAGCCATGTCTACCCCAGACCAAGTTCACTGAATAACTTGGGCAACTTAGAACACTAGTTCTGCCATTGAGCTGACTGCCTGAGTCACCTCCACCGTGCCGTCACCACACAGCAACTCCTGCGCCCACCCTGGGCCAGGATATTCATCTTCCTAACACTGAAGATGGACCCGTGTGGCACAGCGCTCAGAGGTTACTGCAATAGCTAGGCATTGCCCTCTCTCTGAAGCCATCTCCTGTCAGTCTAATGAATGCTCACGCCTTATGGCCAAGACTTCTGAGTCGTAACAATATAGGGTCTCAAAGAAGGCATGATTCTGTGAGGGTTGAGGGAGTTAGGGGAAAAATGCCTATTTATTTATTTATTTGTATAGAAGTACTAGAAATGAGAAACTTTGAATGGAGTGTAAAAGCCCCCATCTTCCCCTTTCCCTCCACCCCAACACTGAAGATACATTGTTGATGGTATTGTTTACTCTTGGTGTTTCCATCCAGGAAATTCTACCCCAATACAAACATACATGGTAGAATCTTTGTAAGCCTGACACAAGTGAGGGTACGCTGTGCCACCCTCACTTGATATTTTCAACAAACAGAACAACTTGGACATTTTCTCATAGAGATCAACCTGATATGTTTGAAATTACATGATTTAGATGTATCCAGATTTCTTAAACTATGCCCCTATTGTCTAAGTCAGCTTTGGCCATCCGCTTGCTGCCCCTCCGTGATAAGGGAGGTGATATTTCCACTGGGGGATGGCCCAGATTAGATAAGCCTATGGCGATGTCTGCAAGAAACTGTCTTGTTGATAATGTGGGGCCAGCTCACTGCGGGCAGTGCCGTTCCTGACAAGGTGGTCCTAGGCTGTAATGAGAAAGCCAGCTGATCATGAGCTTGGGCGGAAGCCAGTGAGCCCCGTTCCTTCACGGTTTCTGCCTTAGCTCGTGCTTGACTTCCCTCAGTGGTGGGCCATGAACCAGAAGTATGTGTAAGCCAAATAAATCCTTTCCTCCTCAGGCTGCTTTTGGTAAGAGCGTTTTGTCACAGCAACAGAAAAATAAAAGAGACACATAATGACAAGTGTTTAGTTTGCTTCCGTTTCTTTAGGGTTACCCAGAATGCCACAGTGACGAGTTTTCTATAGTGGACCTTAGTCACTTCCAGGCAGTGTCCTATATAAATGATGAGACTCACGTTTATTGAAAACAGTCAAACTGGCATTTTTTTTTCCAGAAATTCTTGGTTATATAAATGAATAATTAAAACTATTCCCCACTCACAAATAACCACGAAGATCTAAGTGAGATTTTATTTTCCCATTCACCAAATCCTACAATAGAAAGAAACCTCAGAAGAAAGTGCTCCTCTTGGTTTTATCTTAGAGAATAAGAGTACCTAAATGGTATTCCTGCCCCCCAGAAAAACCTACAACTTAATTAAAAAAAGATAAGATTTTCTTAGTATTACACGTTGGCAAAGCAAATAACTGGTTTGTAGGTTTGAATAATTCAAAAGAGTAAACACAACAAAAAACAATTTAGTCTTAAAATAGCCATAAGACTCGACCAAAGCTATCGGGTTTTTTTTTTTTTTTTTTCCTATGTTTTACTTTACTGAAGGGGGCCATTTTAGACATCATTCCTCTTGTTATTGTGTGTTCATTTGTGCATATGTGCACGCATGCGTGTGTGTTTGTTTATACCACATGTGTGAAGGTGCCTGCAGAGGCCAGAAGATAGCATTGGTTTCCCTGGAGCTGGAATTATGGGCAAATGGGGTTCACCTGATGTGGGCTCTGGGAACCGAACTCAGGTGCTCTGGAAGAGCCTTGGAACTTCATTTTATTAAAAAAAAAAACTCTGAGGGGAAAACACGATTTCAATATTAAATGTTCGTATGCAATGGCATATAATTTAAATTTTGAGTTAAGTTTTGGATGATCAAGAGCATTCGAAGCTATTTTATCCTTGTCACAGACGATTCTGTGGCCCCGTGACCTGGGTCTCTTACATGATCCTGCTGTGATTAGTGGTACTTCCGTGACTAGGGTTTTCTAGATGGACTCAAGCATTTCCTTTTTGCTTAATAATATGTCCAAAAATATTCACAAGCAGACACAATGGAACACTAGGAAGGCAGCCGTGATCCAGTGTCGGCAAAAGAGCTGAGAACATTGGGAATGTTGACTATTGTTCAGATAATGCAGTGCTTTGTACAGAGATCAACAAATACTAAAGTCTAAGCCAAACTGTGGTGATGGTGTACATACATGCATGCACACACACACACACACACACACACACACACACACACACACTCACATCCATCCAGGCACAGGGGAGCAGACAAGGCAGAAGCACCATTGTAGGT
Source organism: Meriones unguiculatus (assembly GCF_030254825.1). Classification (NCBI taxonomy): domain Eukaryota; kingdom Metazoa; phylum Chordata; class Mammalia; order Rodentia; family Muridae; genus Meriones; species Meriones unguiculatus. The sequence continues at coordinate 61,173,829 of NC_083366.1, forward strand.
TCAAAGCCAGCCTGAGGTACAAAGTGCGATGCTGTCTCAGAAATAAATGAATTCCAGAGCAGAAAAATTAGATATAAACTTTCAAAATGGTGGCTTGCTGGCTTGGGGCCAATCTTAGGTGAATAAGCAGACTAGGACTGCAAGATTTAGGAACTTTTTTTTTTTTTTTTTAAAGAACTTGGAAGAAAATGAGGAATAAAACTTTATATCTCTATCGAAAGGACTTTCATGATGCCTCCAAGCATTTGTTGAAACTAGAAACAGCATTCATTTCATAGGCGGCTTCCCAAAGCTTTACACTTTGCTGTCGGGTTCCAGGCCCGAGGAAGGAGAGCTATTTCTTTCCCTCACGCTGCTGTTATGTAAAAGCAAGCTCTTACCTTGTTTGTCTTTGTTCCTCTGTCTCTTTTATAAAGATGAATGATGACCTCATGACTTTTGAACATCAGTGGTTGGTTATTTCCAGACTTTCCCCTCCAATAGATCTGCCTCCTCCTTCTTCTTCGGACCTTTCATCTATTCTGAGTTCAGCTCTGACAGCATCACCTTGGCCCTCTTACTTTTAGGGATGACTAAAAAAATCAACTTCTTAAAGATTATCTTTTTAGTCTTTTATGCTTAAAACTCTTTATTATTTTTGTTTTTGCTGGAACCTAAAATATTTTACTTCGTAGCCAACTGATTTGTATCCTACCTCTGTCTCCATGGCGACTAGATTTTCTGACATCATTTTCAAGTGAAGACACTGGAGCACTAAAGGTGCTAAGGCATTTTGCCTTGTTCCTGTCTTGGTTTTTTTGATGGAACTGAGATCAGACATGCACTTTTCTTTCCAACTTTGCTGTTCCTCTTGTTTCATAACCGGCTCTCTCTGAACTCTCTGGTCTTTTAAGCGATGGGTTTATAAACTGTGAATAGAAGAAGTGGGTGGCGAGGTAGGAGGGGCTGGCGGGCTCAGCCACAGGCTTGAAGGAAGAGCTTGCTGAGTGACAAGGCAACTCTCAGAAGAGCTGCTTAATCTTCCGGGAGGAGGGGACCGGCCTTGTCGCTGATGTCGGCCACCATCCAGGCTTGCTCCGCTGGGCTCTGGTCTCACAGCCCTTCTGCACATCTGTACCTCAATCTGCACCTCACACACAGTACCAAGCGGAGGGAAGCATGAGCCTCAGACAATGCAGAAAGTCTGGATTTTAGTCGAGTTCAGTTAGTGTGGTCTTAGGGAGAAGCTCATGAACTCCCAGTGTTTTGCTTTCTAAAATATGGGCTTGAGCTCTCTGTGTCTGCCGTGAGGGGGAGCAGACCCAAGGCATCCTGAGTGCTGGACAGCACTCTACTGCTGAGCTAAGCCCTTAGTCCTGAGTCCTCATCATTAAGTGTTCTGTGGTTGAAGGAAAAGAGTCCAAGAAAAATGACAATAGAGACCTCGTTCACATACTCAGGAATCCCATAAAAATACAAAATTGGAAGCCGTGACAAATACACAAAGCACCTGCAGGGGTTAAAAAAAAGTAATACTTTTATGTAATATATATATATATTTATAGATAGGAGTAACTATATATTATATAGTAAGGCTTATATATAGGAGTGTATACAGAGAGATATTATAAAGGGAGATGTCTTGTTTTAACCTTTGGTTTTCAGCGCTTTGATTATTATGTGTCAGATGTGGGTTTTTCTGTGCATTACCTGATGGCATTCACTGAATTGTTATGACCTGTAAAGTTTCTTGAATCTGTAATTTGCCTTTTTCAGGCTGACAAGATAGCTCAGTGGAGGAAAGCACCTGCTACCAATCGTAACATCTTTAGTTCCATCCCTAAGACTCACACGGTGGAAGAGATGTGACTCCCACAAGCTGTCTTCTGACCTACATGCGTGCTCTGTAGCAAGCACATGTCCAGGCGTACACACATGCACATAAAATAAGTTAAAGTGTAGCTAATTTGGTCCTTGCCCCTTCCCGAGATGCCAGTGACATATGTTAGAGCATTTGATAGCTTTCTACCATCCCCAAGGCTTCATCTTCCTTTTATTGTTTTATCTCTGACCCTCAAATTGGATAATTTCTATTGACCTGTCTTTAACTCTATACTCCCTTTTTTCTTTGTCATTTCTCTTCTTCTCTTGGACTTATCCAATCGTTCAAAATTCAGGTATTACGTTTTTCATTTCTATTGCTTCCAGTAAGTTCCTTCTATGCTTTCTGCTTCTCTACAGAGAACTCGTTTTCTTCTGTCCTTCGCAAGGGAGTTTAACTGTGCCTTGTGAACCATGGTAAGACTGGCTGCATGAAAACCTCTGCCTGAGGATTTTAACATTTGGGTCATCTCTGAATGACACCTATAACTGCCCTTTTCTTTAGAAATTGGTCTGCTCTAGGCACAACCAGTGCAAAGACTCTGTCTTATACATTGGGAACACCCTAGAGGGTAGATTATCATTATATAAGTCTCTGGGAGGGATGTTGGGACTTTGACTGATTTATGAGGTAATAAAATCAGTTAAGTTCATACAGAAAGTTCTGGCTTCTGCAGGTGGTGGTTCTAATGCTTTCAGCCTTGCAACCCCTCGGTGCCTCATACGTGTGCCCTGCCAGGATTAACTGCATGACTGCTTGCTGTTTAGAATCAGTTCAGCCCTCAGGGCCTTTATTGTGAAGATTAGGCTGTGCACATAGTAGGTACATAACCAGACCTGTGGAATCCTCTTCTTATGCCTTCTCCTCTCATTTGCAAGCACATAAGGACTCCCTCCCCACCCCTTTTGTTCAGAAAGTATTACTTTGATTTTTAGTAGCCCAAACAGTTGACCTCTCCCAATCTATGCTTGCAGCCCTCTCAAGGTAGAGCCATTAAAAAAAATAGAGGAAAGGTAATTGAAAAATGAACTGTCTTATAGGTCATCTCTCCAAGTTTCAACTTCTTTGGCTTAATTTTCAAAGAACTAATGGATTCGATTATTACATTTATCTAGAGTTTAGAGTTCAAATCAGTGTGAAAGGCAGGGCTGGTGGGCTTCCTCACACCAGCTATGGAGTCCAGGCTCATGTGAAAAGTACATTTCCAAGGATTTTAGCAAGAAAATGGAAAGGGGAGAGAAAAAAACAAGATGATGAATTGATAAGGAGGCAAGGGAGAGAGCAGGATGTTCCTAGAAAGGGTGCGTGGGGTCATGTGCTCAAAGGTCTAGAGCAGGGACCCCGAGGAGAGGTTAAGCGAGGGTGACCCGTTTCCCTCAGAGATAAAGGGATGCTATATAGGAGAGGAATCGGGAAACTAGGTCAAAGCCTGCAGACTGTGGAGGAAAACTGAAACTTGGAGAAGTGACTTGCAAGAAATGAATTTCCCAGGTGTCTGTTTTTCCCTTCCTGGCTTTGCCCTGTGGGTGGCTCCAAGCACAGAGCTGGGAAGGTGACAGCAGCACAGGCTGCTAAACTTCACCCGAACAATTCCGAGAAATCAGATAACGCAGTATTTGTGGGCCAGACAGGGCAGAGAAGAGAGAGCTTTGAGAAAGGATTGCAAAGACCCTGTGTCAGCCTGCACAAGAGCACAAGTGACTCATACTTCTCATTGGAGAAGGGAGACACAAACGTTGGGTGCATCTTACAGGAGGATAGAGATGGAGGGAAGGAGGTGGTGAGGAGGATGGTCTCCACAACTCTTGGGGTACAGAGAAAGAAAGCTGAGTTAGCTAATAGCTAACATCCTGCTGCAATTCTTCTTTGGTAAGAGCAAGAGGGGTGTGGGGCTGGAATCCCTGTTTGGTCAAAACCTCCTGGAGGGGAAAGGAACCCTAGTCCATGGGCAGAGTCCTCTTGGATCGAAGCAGGTCGTCTTATATACCGTACAAGCCACTGTTGCTCCCATAGGAGCCATTTATCAGCAAGACACCGTCCGGAGGAAACTAGGTCTAAACCTGGGTAACATGCGGACTTCATGTTCTCCCCATGTCTTGAGCTGAAAATGGCTTTTGGGGGGAAAAAACTATACAGTTATAATATGTGGACCGAAGAAGAAAGAAGAAAAGTTAGCCATGTTCTGGGAATGTTGCCCAGCTCTTTTATGATTCTAAGTAGTAAGGTCCCAGTGCCCCACATGCAAACTTACTGCCACTGGGTGGGCTGAAACAAAGCTCAGGCCACCCTCCCATCATCCACTTCCTCCCCCTCTTCTTCTTCTTCCTTCTCCTCCTCCTCTTCTTAGCCTCAAGGGGGTGTCACATAGCCTCCTAGCAGGTCTGTGTTAGTTCCGATGCAACTGTCCATTATAGCTCTCAAAATATCTTTCTCACTGTTCAGAGCCCTCCCTCCTTCCCATTTCCTAAAACCTGATTCACAGCGCTCTGGACCTAGATGCCTCCACAATGTCACATGGGATCAAATGATCAAGTTCACTGCCTCTTGGCTCTTTGATGTCCTAGGTTCCCAGCTTCTCCTGATAGAGAAGATTCATTTAGAGCGGTCATGTTGATTGTCTTTCTACTAGCCATGGGGCCTTGCCAACACGCCCCCAGGTGAAGATACAAACGACACATTCCTGTTCAGTGTGTTGGTTTGTGTTTTCATTAAAACATGGCAAAGTCCACCTCCCGTGATGATCACCGCCTTGTCGTTTCCAGGAAGAATGGCCTGCTCTGGGACTCACTAAGGTGTCACCCTGGAGTGTCATGTAGAGAGGGTCTCACATCAAACCGGAGAATAAAGAAAGGAGAAAACAGCTTGGGGATGGATTTTCACAGACTGCTGAGCTGGTCGGTTTAAAATCAATATTGTGTATTGAGCGATGGTGGATAGACTTTGGGGTGGGTTCTTTTTTTAATTTGTGTCAATCATCCAGGTAGTCATGACCTCTTGGGGTGAATCCTGATGTTAGATAAGAGTAGGACACACCTCTCATAAATGAGTTTTAAGCTCTAAGTCAGGGTCTCATGGATGCACTTGCAAATCCCAAAAGAAGACTAAGCTACAAAGTCCCTGCTATTTGTGGCTGGGAACAAAAGGAGGGGGCTGGAGCAATGGCTGGGTGGCTGTGAGCAGGTGCTGCTCTTGCAGAGTCCAGGTTCCGTTCCGAGCACTCACAGGGCAGCCCACCGTCATCTGTAACCCCAGTTCCAGGGATCCAGTGCCCTTCTCTGGCGTCCATGGGCACTGCACACCTGTGGTGCAGACCCATATATGCAGGCAAACCCATACAACAGTGCATCTCTTAAATAAATAAAATCTTAAAAAATAAAATCATCTCACACAACTCCCAGGTGTAGAAATGCAAGAGGAGCCAAGCTACTCAGGTAAGGTCACACAGCTGTGACCGCCACAGTCACAGCTCAGGTCCACGGGTGCTCATTTCCTGGCTATCTTCCATCTCTGCGTAAATCCTTGAGGATTCTTGCTGACCTCCATGCCTTGGCCTTTTCTCTTTTGACTGAAAAGTCAGGAAATACAGGATGGGGAGGAGAGGAGAGTCTATAGAAAATGCCTTGAAAGGATGTTAGTCAGTTTCTCCAAAGGAAATGTTCTGAAGAGGACAGTGTTAATTTATTGCAAGGTTTTCATTCATTCATTCAGGGGAAGAAAAAAAAAAAAAAACAACCAAGAAGAAAAAAACTTGTCATCTCATTTCTGAAAGAGCTCTAGGGAGCTAAAGACTTCTAAAACCCCCTTCCTTACAACTCCCAGCAATAATTTCAGACCAGTGGACTCCTGAGCTCATGGCGTGAGCAGCTTCCAGTGTTCCCTGACGGCTAACCCTCCAGTTGGAAGGGCTATCTTACAAAATTAAAGTTAAGAGATTTTGCATGCTTTGAGACTTGGTTCTCTCAAAAAGCTCCTCTTGAAAACAATCCTCCAGTCTAAGCAGTAGAAAAATGCTGATGGACCTCAGGCAAACTAGGAATTGTGGGTTTTATTTAGGTTTTGAACAGCCACTCTCTTTCCTAGATGCACATTCACGAGCCAGTTTGAAGAAGAAAAAGCAGGTCAGCTCAGAAAAAGGTGTACCACTAAAGGCTGTCAAATTAGACTAGGCAACAAGATTTGTTTGTTTGTTTGTTTTTGCCAGGCAAGGTTAGAGAAAATCAAGTTCAGGTGACTCTTGAAATTAAGTCTCAGGGCATGGTAGCACCCAAATTGAACTGGCCTCACCCAGTGACTCAGTACATCCAACAGATCCTGGCAACACATGGCGTCTTCTGGAATCCCCAAAGCAATGGGCTCTGTGGTTTTCCCAAAGTCCTCTTCTTGGACTTCAGAAACCATCGATATGACACTTGGGCGGTGACTCCAAGAAAAAATAGATTGCACAAAGAAGGCAACCAAGCCCCTGCCTGAGTTATGGGTGTCCTTCATCCAAACGATGGATATTCACTGGCTGCTCTTGTATTGTTGCTGTTTTTTACAGGCACACAATCACTGTGCATATGTATGGGAAACCAGGGTGGTGTTTTCATATGTATAAACCTTGTGTAATAATTCAAATAGAAGAAGAGGCCTTTGCCTAGCCCACGTGTGGCTTCTTTGTGGTGAAAACATTGGGAGTGGCTAGTTCATCTATTCTGGCATATCCTATACAATACTGTTAACTACAATCACTCTACTCCTTGATAGAACACCAGAATGGATTCTTCCGGTCTAGCTGTAACCTGGTGGCTAGACCATGCCCCATCCTCCTTCTACTCTCTCCTCCTCAGTTCTGGTGACCAGCATTCTTCTCCAGGCTTTTTAGAAGATCAGACTCTTCAGCTCTCACAGAGCAGTGAGATCATTCAGGATTCATCTCTCAGCCTTCGGCTTCCTTTCCTCAATGAAGTACAGCACCCATTTATGGAACACCCAGAATGTTCCAAAACAGAAGCCCTGACCCCAGTCCCATTGCAAGTAAAACCATCGCCAACCAGCTGTAGGATACAGGAAAGTTCTTTTGATTGTTGTATCTGAGCATGGGAGCCTCCCCCTCTTCTCTAGGGTCATTTTCAATTTGAGCCATTATATTTATCACTCTGATGTAGCTGTCCTTCCAGTCATTATAATTTCATCCAGCCGTAGCCTAATCCTAGTTCCATTTGGTTCCTCATGCTTTCTCTTCTTACTCAATATAGTTTTCACAGTTCTTGGTCAATGAAAGCTTGTTTGTTTGCTGGTTTTTAAATGCAAATATCAAGCCCTTCCCCAGACTCTCTGAACCAGCATTTGCATTTAAACATATACTTGACTATGTGATTGATGCCAATACTTAGAAGCCCTGTGTACTCCTAGCAAAGAAGTTTGCTTGAAACTTTTCATCAACCTTGTTGGGGAGGGAAGTCTGTCTAAAATGAAGAGATATAAACAACTTAAATACCTGGTTTTTTGATATATTTTTCTCAAATCTCTCTCTCTCTCTCTCTCTCTCTCTCTCTCTCTCTCTCTATATATATATATATATATATATATATATATATAATATATATCAGGCTGTGTGTAACCCATTTCTGTATAGAAAGCCATTCCTTCAGTAAGGAGTTATATGAGACCAGCTTTGCTGTCCATTCTTCTAACATACAGCACTATGCTATGCTTTGGTTAAAAGGACATAAGCAGGGTCAGGGAAGGGCTTGCTGTGTAAGTGAGCACCATGGGCCTGATTTCAGATCCCTAGCATTCACATAAAACCTGGGCCAGATGGCATGCACTTGTAACCTCAGTGCAGAGGAGGCAGAGACAGGAAGATCTCCGAGGCTTTGTGGCAAGTCAGAGTAGGCCAAACTGGTGGGCTGTGGGTTCAGCGAGAGACCACGTCATAAAGAAAATAGAGTGAGCAAGATACCTGGCATCTATCTCTCATATGCACGTGCACACACATGCGCATATATACAAACACACACATACACATTCACACAGACACGCACATACATGCCCACACATACAAAAACATGTACACTGAGTCCACGCGCAAAAGACGTAAGCAAAACATTCATGCTTTCTTGACTGGAATTTGCAGTGAATCTAGTGAGAAATTCTGATGTTAACTAGAGAACCTATCTCCTCCATCTTGCGTCTCTCAAGGTCTAACAGCTAGAACAATATAGTAAAATATTCAACAAATGTTCTTAAATTAAAATCACAACAGCAGAATGCATGAACATGGATTGACTAATATTTTGCGATTGGTTGAACTGTTTGGACAAAGCCCATCAGAAAGCTGAGAGGAATGCAGCTAGCTTTTAATGTATTCTGCTTCTTTTTGCACTATCAAAGTCTGAACAGTTTGTCAGGTTTTGTTTATAGCATGTAACTTTCCTAAAGCAATGTATCCATGTTTCTCATTATGCATGAATAGTATTTGGTTAAATATGGTCTACACTGCTGTCTACCTAACGGGGAGAAATGATTTTAGCAGGGGAAAAAAAAAAAAAAGCAAGTGTGTGGTTGTAATACGTTCTCTTTGCTCTCTCTCTCTCTCTTTTAAAAATTTCATATTGGTTTTGGCTTTTGTTTCAAGATGTCTGTATTAGAGAGGGGTTTTCTAGGCTGTGCCCTGAGTGCAGCAAGCTTGGTTACACTTTGTCTTGTCTTTAATTCCTTGCAAGTTAAATAGAAAGATGGAAGATAATTTGGCTCCAATGGAGACTTGAAAATGCCTGCCTAGAAAAAAAGCAAAACTGGCCAGAAAATGAAAAGCTCTGAGAAAAATCAGAATTGGAGGGAAACTTAGGTAAAGTCTAGTTATGCTGGAGAAACATTGGGGGCTGGGGCTGGGGCTGGGCGTGGGGATGGGCGTGGGGCTGGGGTGGGGCTCAGGGTTGGCTGTGGGGAAGCTCACCTCCATTTTACAGACAAGGAGATAGAAACTCAGAGGGAGCCATGACTTACTCAAGGCCAGTTGGGCTTTAGTGAAATAACTGAAAGGGATGCTTTTAGCTTGTCTGGAAGTGTCTAGTCAAAATGCTAACAGACCTTCCCTAGTCCTCTCATTTATTCCCTGCATACTTGTGAGGCGCTTGTGTGTTCGCATGTGTGTGAGCACACATGTCCACAAGCACGCGTGCACCTGTGTGTGGAGGACAGAGGCTGATAGCAGATGTCCTCCTCTGTCTCTCTCCACCTTGTATAGTGGGCAGAGTCTGTCATTCGAGCCCAGAGCTGGCCGAGTTGGTTTGTCCAGCTAGGCCGCTTGCTCCAGGAATCCCATCTCTGCCTCCTGAGCACATGGGCCCACTGTGCCTGGGGGTCCTTGTGTTTCCATGGAAAGCGCATCACACACATCCATCTATCCTCCTTTCCTTCTCCTTTGCCCCTTTCCTCTTCCTCCTCCTTTTCCATCTTTTTTAAAACTAGGAGAGGTTCTTCCTGTTGGTCTATATATACCACCAGCTGTGGATTTTCAGGTTTATCACCCAGGTGTATAACAAAAGCCAAAGCAGATGATAAATTCCTTTTCTTTATTCATTTTCACATCACTCTGAGGCTTTTCCCCCTGTCTGTCACTGGTTGAGTTTATCTGTCAACCGCTGCCGGTGTTCTGAGGTAGTGTGCCTGTTTTGCTCTGAAGTTCTGCCCTTTCACTGTGCATTTTGCAAATCTCCTGAAGAGCTTGCATGCCCAGGATTAGTGTCTCTTCATGGTGAATTGCTCCTCCCCTCCATCCCCCTCCATCCCCTTGTCCTCCTCAGTTGTCTTCACTCTTAAGCAGTCTTTGTCTTAGTACTGCTCAGCATTCCTTTAGGCATGGTTTGCATGCATCTGTCCTATATTTTGACTTCTGACCTGTTTTCAGGTTGAAACTATGCTTGTCTGAAGTGAGTTTTGTAGCAGGCATACGGTTCAGGCCCTATATTAATCTACCGATCTCTGCCTTCCAAATGGTTTATGTTGTGATTTACTTTTGAGAAAAAATTTGATGTTACTGCATTTCATTCTGTTTGTTTGCTTCATGATTTATCTCTCTGTTCTCCTTGGCTATTCCTTAGTTATTTGAACGTTTTATATGTAAGTGCATTTTTTTCTATTGTATGTTTGACTACTTTTCTGGGGGGGTACTTACTTTTTCATTAGTTTCTCTAAATAATATTGAAAACTGAACTTTAATAGTAAATCAGCATTTACCACTTCTGATGGGATACAGACTTCTTATCATTACGTAGAATTTTCTTCCCTCTCCCACTAATGCTGTGCTGTTCTGTGACAAATGGCTTCAAATGCCATCTTGCTAGAACCTAGAATCATCTTGGAAGATAAGCTTAGTTGAGGAGTTATCCAGGTCAGGTTGGTGGGTAGGCATGCCTGAGAGGGGCTGTCTTGCTTGTTAATTGATGTAGGAAGACCCATCCTGAATACAGGTAGCACCATTTTATGGGCTGGGCCCTGAACTGCACTGAAGAGAGAGAGATGGACATGAAGTCAAGTGTGCAGGTAGCATACATACTTTCCTTTCTGTCAGCTCCCGTGTGATGTCACAGCTGCCTTGGTTTCCTTACAGTAATGGACTGTGAGCTCGGTGAATTCTTCCTCCCCCAACATTTAGGTTGGGGTCTTTGTCACAGCGACAGAAAGAAACTAGGACAAGTTTTTATTGTATTCATATATTTTGAAATTATGAATCTGTCTGCAGGTGGCCTTTCCAGAGAAGATTGCCATATGCGAGAGGAACAGATGGGGGAGCAGCACCCACCCTGAGTCAGGGCAGCACCTTGGAATGGTCCTAGGGGAAGAGGAGCTGGAGGAGAGAAAGCAGAGCTGGCAGGTGCCTTTCTTTCTCAGTGTTTCTGTCACTGTGCATTCCACTGCCAGCAGACTCTGGCTTCTTTGTTCTTACAAAGTGTCTTTTCTTTTCTTCTTTTATTTGTTACAAACTTGCTTTTCTGCCTGTCTTTCAGGTTACCATTGTTGGATCTGTTGGATTCAGTGCCAGCGGGTCCAGCAATTCAAGTCTCTCCTCCTTGAGAACAGCAGAACAGCAAGCCAGTGGTCCACTGTGCTCACCTGCATGCCTGACATTTCTGCGCTTGCTCTTTTATTCCTAAGACTTCCAGTTTCCTCTTGCTCGCATTTCCACCTGTCTGAGTTGCCTTTCATGAGTAGATCCGGTATGTTAGCTAAGAGCATCCTCTGCAAATGTGGTCCTACCATCAGGTTGTGGAAGTAACCAATAGTTTCGGCAATAGCTATCATGGTTAGGGCAGTGTCTTTGAGGTCCATTGGCTAATGACTCAAAAATCTGTTAGTCATTCACGGTACTGGGGGTATTATTTAATAACATATTGTTTCTACGTGGGGTGTTGTCTCTATTTAATTTCCATTCATTTCATTCATATTAACTCTCCTATCCCAATTTCTTAAAGATCCTTCCTCCCTACCCACCCAACTTCACATCCTTTCTATCTTCAAAACAAAACAAACAAAAACAGCCCAAAACAACCAAAAAAAAAAAAAAAAAAAACCACACACACACACACACACACACACACACACACAAAGCAAAAGGAAACAAAATAAACATGGAGTCTGTTTTCTGTTGACCAAAAACTCCTGATCCTGAAAACAGCCCTGGGGGGGGAGGTTGATATACCCAGCATTGTTCCATTGGAGAAAACTGATTTTCCCTTTCTCAGAAACTATCAGTTGCAAATAACTTATTGGTTAGGCGTGAGACTGCCCACTCCCCCTTTTCCATGCTGGGAATTTGTCCAGATTGATTTTATGCAGATCTTGTGCATGCTGTCATAGTCTCTGTGATTTCATGTGTGTGTGCGGAATGCTCCAAAGTCTCTCCCTCTCTCTCCAGCTGTAGGTCTCTGTGTAAACTCATGTACTGTAAGAAGAATCCTCTATGAGGAGGGCTGAGCAAGGCACTAGTCTGTGGGTATAACAATGTCGAATTAGGAGTCATTTTATTGCTATGCTCGTTTAGCAGAATAATTGTATTATCAGGCATGGAGGGGCTTAAATCCAACATATTTTTTAAAGAATTTATTTATTTTATGTGTAAAAGTCCTCTATCTGCGTGTATACCTCCATGACAGAAGAGGGCATCAGATCACAGTATAGATGGTTATGCATCACCATGTGGTTGCTGGGAATTGGACTCAGGACCTCAGAGAGAGCTCTTAACTGCTGAGCCATCTGTCCAGCCCCCTTAGATAAGGTTTTTTTAAAAGGTAACTGGTTACCCCAATAACATTGGTGCCACTATTGCACTGTATACCTTGTAGGCAGATTGCTGTCATAGTCTGCAGCATTCATAACCGGGTGAGGCTATTTCCCCCCTTTAGTAGTGTCCATTCTTTCTTCCAGCATTGTGAATGCTAGTCAGTAGGGATGAAGCTTCTAGTTGAGCACCAGCTTGATTTCTCCATGCTTGACAATGTAATTATGTGGTGTCTTCAGCAGCAGGGTCTGACTGGGAGGATATGTAGGAGGGGAAAGAATATGGCCAAAAGATATTCTATTAAAAATTTTAAAGAAAAATGAAAGAATATCTTTCTTTTGAAATTACCTTTATTTCTGCTTCAACCCCTGCCCCATATTTCTTCTGCTGACTGTGAGGCTCTGGGCTAAGAGTGAAAACGTGCTTGTGGTACTTCAGAATCACCCTAGCATTTCCTGGTGACTCCATTCCTTCTCAGGAAAAATCTATAATTACTTAAAAACTAACACACCACCTTTTCCTGTTTTAATGGTTCCTTATAAAAAGCAGCAATCAGTTGAACACATCCCGCTCTGAGTGGACAGTGGGTGGCACGTGAGAAGGCCCTTTAAAAGGGAAGCAGTGGGATGGCAGGAGAGCTCGGCAGACAAGCGCAAGCTGCCCCCTCACGTCTGCATTGGTGCCACGGGATTGTGCACCCCCAACACCAAAGTAACCAAATAGAACAGAAGCCTTTTAAAACCAGAAATCATTCACATGTCGCGTTATGTTACGAAAAAAAAAAAGAGATGATCCAATTAATCTTAAATGATCCTGGGACCATGAGAGGGACAGAGCTTCTTCAAGGAAACCCTGGTTGTGATATATGGGCAAACACAACCACGGGGAGTTCTAGGTCACTGCTGGTGACCTCTTTTTGTATGTGCATACTGAGGTTTAGCTTCCTGCTAGAAAGAGGGAACCCCCAGACTTGTCATTTCCCTTCTGCCTCATTAAGGCTAATAACAGTGGTGTGTGTGTGTGTGTTATGTAGATATGTGTGTACATATGTATGTGTATGCATGTGAGGGCTGTGTATATATGAGTACAGTGGTTAGACATGTAGTCCACCTGCATGGAGAGTACACACCGTGAACAGCATTTTTAATTCATGTGTACTGCTTTATTATCTAGGGAATTTTAAATTAATAGGAATCTTCTCCAGGGTTTTCTACGTCAAAAGATCCATATGATATTTTAACGTATTTGGTTCCCAAAATGTGCGTTTAATTTTATTTTCCTCCTGTCTGTTTCTCTCCTTCTCAGCATTCTTGAATAAGAAAGGGGTGATTTTCTTCTAAATGGAAAAGATCTTGGACCCCATTTAAAAGGAAACCCAGCATCATGTTTCCCCCTTTGAGAATGAGCTCTGATGTTTGCCTCTTACACTCCATCTGGCCATTTACCAGTAGGAACAGCTCTTTGGGGTCTCTGTTCCATCACGTGGCATCACCCATGCCCTAGGTATACCCTCTAGAATAAATCTAATATGCCTTTTAAACCCACACTGTGGATTGTCCACACACTCTGTGAGTGCTCGCTCAGGCTGTGTGCCTTCAGGGGAGGCAGCGAGGTAGTGGCTCCCTAAGAGGATCAGGGAAGAAGAACTACACATTTAGGGGTAGGGGAGGTAGCTCTGGATCCTCAGACGGTAAGTGTCAATATTTCCCAAAATTCAGGCTTAACGTTAAGAACAAATGTAACTTTTCTCGCGTCTTTCTGGAACATTGACAAGTTCCTTATTTAGTCGTTTCTAATTCTCAGCCCCCAGACAGCGGCTGTGCCTTCGCTGTCACCTGCCCCTGGCAGCACTCAGCCTGAGTCTTCAGCTCAGGCAGACAAGGGCCTTTCACGACCAGCTGCATCTGGCAAAGTCGTGCCACAAAGGGTTCTTGGCCGCGCGGCCCAGCGAATAGCTCTCTCTTATGTGGCATCAAGCACAGATGACAACACGGTTTGAACGGGGGCCCTCAGAAACGATCCGTGACACAGCTATCGCAAGCCAAAGGCTTTCTTGGAAAAGGTTGCGTACGAAGCACTGAAAATCCTCTGCTTTGAATTGCACCCAACTGCGTGTGGAGCGCAGGAGAAGTGGAGTTGGCTCTCAGAGCCTAACACCTCTGTCAGGCAAACTCTTCCCGCAGAGGTTAGGGCAGGATGCACGGCTTTGTGTGAGCACCAGATTGTTGTAGAAGAAAAGCAAATGTGCCAGTTAGGTTTTGATTTTCATGTTCTAAAAGTGTAACATGGTGGGCTAGGAGTAGTTGTGTCTGGAAAGGAAGAGACAGATGTCCACCGTGGAACCCACCCATTCCCCTGCGGAGTTCCCACTCTGTGGTATTTGTCCTGCCAATTCTACGCTCCCTTAGCAGATAATATGGAGGAGGCATTAAAAGTTGGAATCGGCTACACGCGGTCTTGGGCCTCCCATTTAACTAGCTGTTCAGGGGCTGCAGCTTTTGAACATGTTTCCACACTTAGAGAAGATGGAGATAAAACTGGATGGGCGTCATGGGGTACACCTGCAACCACAGGCCTTAGGAGGCTGAGCAGGGGGGTCAGATCTCACGTGTGAGGCCACCCTGGATAATAGAATGAGGCGCTGTGTCAGAGAACTAAACCAAAACAAAATAGGAGAAAACTCAAGTTTGAGACCATTACAGTGATAATGAGAAAGGCTTTTAAGGTTGTTACAGCCATTATAAGCTAGTGTTTGCTTTTGAGTCTGTTCCTGTGTTCACACACACACACACGTGCAAGTGGAAGTCAGAAATCAATGTCAGGTGTCTTCCTTGATTGCTCCCTTCCTTAGTTTTTGAGACCAGGGCTTCTCTCTGAACCTTTGTCTTGCCAGTTTGAGCTGGGTTAGCCAACCACCAAGTCCCAGAGACCCTCCTGTGTCTGCCTCCTTGGCATTGGGATTTAGATGTTTGTTGCCATGCCAGGCTTGGATGTGTTTGCATGTGAGTATATGTCTAAGTGCATGTGTGTATATGTGTGTGAGAGTGTGTATATAAGCATGTGTGTGTAAGTGTGGGTGCACGTGTGTATGTGTGTGTGTTTGCTCACTCACTTGAATATGAAGTTAGGGCCTTGGGCTGTCACAGGGCGGCACTCGCTGAGCCATCTCACCAACCTTCTCCCCTTAACTCTTTTCGGCACAGCCTCTCACCAGAGCTGGCATCCCCAGTTCCTCTGGGCTGGCTAGCCAACAAGCCCCAGAGATGGCCGTGTCCCCATTGCCTAGCACTGACTCCCTTCACATGAGTGCTTGTTGGGGGACAGAACTCAGGTCCTCGTGCTTACACGCCCATCACTGACTAAGCCAGTTCCCTCACCTGTGAGTTAGCATTTTAATAACACTGGGCTACCGCAAGACTGCTCAGTGCTAAAGGGAATCTTACCCGGATGACATCCCTAGACCCACAAGGCGGAAGGAGAAAAGCAACTCCCCAACCTTGCCCTCTGACCTCACACACACTGCACTCACGTGTGCCCCCACATACTCATAAAATAAATAAAGATACAATTAAGCTACTTTCAAAGGTTTGGAAAGCCACGTGCTCTAAATGCTGTATAATTATGACTGTTAGTAAGAAGAAGAAGAAGCACTTACAGGGGTAAACACGATGAATGCTCATGTGCACTGAACCCTCTCACACTTTCCCTGGCGTGTGGTTATCACAGCAGAACAAGCCCCAAACAGGTGACTAAGCAAAGACTGGAAATGCGTGTTTAGAGGAATCTCTGTTGTTCTGAGGGGGAATCTGCGGCTCATGGTGACTGACTCACTCGTTTCATTCCACTCATTTCGTGTCCTCATGCATCCAGTTAAAATGTTAAACGAAGACTCCACGCCCCTTGAAGACAGAGCACAAGTCTCTCCCAGGCACTGGTACCCCTGTCCTGAGCATTTGGTTATATTTTGATCAATAGTCTCAACACAAGATGTTTTTTTTTTTTCTTTCACCCAGGATGTGTTTGGCAATGTCCAGAGGCAATTTTCATTGTCACAATGGCTGGAACTACTATCTATCTATATATATCATCTATATATTACATGGTCGAGGTGCCACTCAGTGGTCTATTGTATCTGGGACATCTTGAATTTGAGCTTCCTGTCTTGACATCAGTGATGAGCTCAGGAGACTGATTTAGGAAAACACACACACACACATACATGTAGGCGCTCACAAATGCTGAGCTGTGTTCCAGGATATAATGTGTTGTGTGAATACCCTCAGGTCATCAGATAAAGGCTGTCATCCCTTCATGACCCAAATTCCTCATTCTGTATCTCAAGAGTTATCTTCCATCAGGTTAAGTTCAATGACAGAATTTTTTTTTTAAATAAAAAAAAAAATGCAAACAAAAATCTTGAAAAACTCATAACAAAATCCTGTTCTGTTTCCATCCCGTGTAGATCGAGCGAGAACCTCTGAAACCAAGGTCTACGCATCTGGGGAAGCACACCCCCCAGTGTGGATAAGCACTCCAACTAAAACGCAGGCAACGTAAGTGCTGTGAAAAGTAAAATCCTGAGGAGCAAATACGTGGGCCGCAGAAAAGACTAGAAGTCTAAGCACCACTGAGCCACCTATGAGCCGAAACCACGCTTTTTCACTGCTGCTGTCTGATCCAGGCTCACAAATTCAGAAACCGGAAGTAGCCATGGGTGAGGAGAGTACAGCTCTTCCGGGTACACGCTATGACATATTGCTTAAGAGCAATCAAACTAGCAAAGATAAAAACAGTAGAAATCCAGCTCATCTAAAAGAGTCAGAATTCTGTTTCTATAACAAAATACCCGAGACAAATAATTTATAAAGAGAAAATGAATTTATTGAATTCACAGTTTTGGAGGTGCAAAAACATGGTGCTTATATGGGCTCAGTTCTAGGACCCTCCCTGATGGCCCAAGAACCTCCCGTAAGGCAAAACTTTCTGAAGCTTTGTCCACCTCCCGGCAGCACCACTCGGAGACCGAATTTTTAACTCATGGGCCTTAGAAGGACAATCACAATCCAAACTATAGCACCATGTATTCCCTGAAGAACATCACCCTTCCCTGCCTTCCCACAGGCCACTTTTCTAAAAAAGCCTCTTGGCATGGATCTGGCCAGAAAAAAAAAAAAAAAAAAAGCAAGATGAGATGATGCTGTCCACAGCCCAGTACCTCACTTGCTCCAGAAACTGCTGCATGTTCTATATTTTGTGTCTGAGACATCCACAGCACACACCCCCTTTTTTCTTAAATGCAGACAAAACCCACATAACTCATAGAGTATGAAGAGGTCAAGATGGTGCCTACATAGAATCTTTATTCCCATGTTCTAGCGTCTATGGTGTGGGAAGGTAGTCTACACATTGCCGAAAGAGAAAAGTAAACACCAAACCAACGACAAACCCTTTGATCTACAATCTGTCCTGCTTGCCAAAATATGCTAGTGCAATGGAGGCACAGACCTTATGGGAGTAACCAGCCAATGTCTGACTTGACTTCCACGAGATGGAGCCACCCCTGACACTGGCTGGGTGACCAAGAAGCAGAGTCTCGATAGCCCAGAGATGTAGGCTAAAACCAAATATACTACTACTGGTATGAAAAAAATAATAATAAAGCAACAATGAAATGACTCCCGATGACATATGCTCTACTCATCCATCCATGCCTTATTCAGCCATCATCAGAGAAGCTTCCGGAGGCAGCAAATACAATACAGAGAACCACAGCTGGACATTACACAGAGTAAGAGATCTCAGAACACTCAGGCCTAAACAAGACGTCTCCATCAAATCCCTCCCCTCAGAGATCACACAACCCTGCTGAAGAGGAGGCAGAAAGGGTGTAAGAGCCAGGGGAAATGGTGGACTCCAGGAGAACAAGGCTCTC
The DNA here is from genome assembly GCF_030254825.1 of Meriones unguiculatus. Classification (NCBI taxonomy): domain Eukaryota; kingdom Metazoa; phylum Chordata; class Mammalia; order Rodentia; family Muridae; genus Meriones; species Meriones unguiculatus. The sequence goes on from NC_083366.1 coordinate 61,191,886, forward strand.
GAACTGAGCAAGGCTCAAACGAACTCACAGAGACTGAAGCAGCAAGCACAGGGTCCACACGGGTCTGCGCCAGGTCCTCTGTGTAGACGTTGTAGCATTCAGCTTAGTACTCTTACCCGACTCCTGAGTGTGTGGTGAATGAGTGGATTTCTCATTCTTGTGCCTCTCCTGAGGCTCTTCTATTTTTCTGTTGACTTGGTTTGTCCAACTTTAAAATGATGGGGTTTTTGTTTGTTTGTTTTCTTTTCATATTTTACCATTTTTGTGTTTTATCTCCTAGAAGCCTGTTTGTTCTTTTCTAATGAGAGACAGAAAGGGAGTGGATCCTGATGGGAGAGGAGTCGGGCAGGACCTGGAAGGAGTAGAGGGGAGGGAAAATGTATTCAGATTATATTGTGTAAGAAAAGAATCTATATTTAATAAAAGAGGAGAATACAAAAAAATAGATTCATAATAATATCTAGCATAAGACACAGAACAGAGAAGTAATTTCATCAGAGTTTCACCAAATCAACATTTCTAAAACTCTCCACTTTCTGCGTTAGTATTTCTTTAGCAGGCTGCTATTTATCTATTTTTCCACTAGGAATCACTAATCTAACCTAGAGAGCCAGAAGTAAACTAAAACAACCTTTGATTTCTTTGGTAGGAGGAGCACGAGTGGAGGAAAGAATCTACAGAGAAACTAGAAAGGCATTTGATTCACTTCAAATTCTAAAGAGAGATGACTCAGTAGTTAAGAGCACAGGCTGTTCTTGTAGAGGAACGGGGTTTGATTCTCAGCACCCACATGATGGCTCATAATCATTTGTCACTCCTGCCCCAGGAGACCCTGTGTCCTCTTCTGTCCCCCAAGGGCACCAAACACACACGCAGGCAAAACACCCATGCACACAAAAATAAATTTTAAAAAACTAAGTAGAAAACACAGCTTTGATCAACAAATAGAAAAGTGCAGGTGTGTGTTAGGATGGATTCTGAAAGCAATTGAAAAAGTGAGGTAGTTATAAGGAAGCTGGAAGAGGAAGACGAGAGCAATAAAGGGTTCAAAAGGAAGAACAGGCTTGAGGGCAGATAAAGTGCGTCCTCCCTTCCACTGTCTGCACCTCTAGTCCATGTCCTGCTTCCGCAAGGCTTCCTCATTTCCTTGCAAAAAATTCTAGGCTTTATGGTGGGAGTTTAACAATATAAAAATGAAATGAATTCCTTTTTAATTTCTTAGTATTTCATTGCTTTTTCTTGCCTACAAGAAGGAGGACGGTCTTTTTTCCATTTGCTGATCAGTTCCCCCTTCTCCCTCTTTTCCAAAATACCATCATTCAGGACTAAAATCTAAATGCACCCCTCATCTCAAACACCGGTCACTTCAGCCAAGAAGCTGATTATGGGTTTGAGCACATGCACATGGAAGAGAGGAGTGTGAAACTGGCTATCATTTCTATCTCAGAGTTAAAAATTGCCAGAACAAAATTATTATATTGCAAAAAAGATTAAATTTTGGCGTATACCAGAAGAGGTTTTTCATATCTGGAGCTTAGTTACTCTGTGTAAAATTTCCTGGTAAATTATTTTCTCTTGTTTCATGTTGGACAGTAAATATTTGAACACCCGTAATTTCCTCATTAAGGGCTTTTTCTGGTTGTGTTTATGTCACCAAGTGGAAATGCCTTTGGCCATCTGAAGACGTATTTAGCTGTTTCAAGATTCTGACAGCAAACCCTTCCAAAACAAGACATAATTTTACTCTTGCATGGAGTACACAACTTTTGAAAAAGATGACGCACAGATCAGATAATACTTTGAAGGGAAAAAGATCTATGTATCTTATAATCACAGTGTAGGAAATTGTGATATGCTTTCAGAAAATTAGTCTTTTTCTTGTGAAAATAAGGATGGTTCTTTTTTTCTGTCATCCCCAGACATGTGCCAAAAACCTAAAGATGAACAAGAATATCACTCATCACCATTGCAATCCTCAGTGGTAAAACACTGACATAACAAAAGCATGGCAGTGACAGTGATAAAGAGCATACATGTCATGAACCACATAGCATTGTTTCAACCAATGCAGGACTATAAACACAGCAGTGGACTGTAGAGGAATTTTAATTCAGAACATGGCTGTTCTGGCAAGAGATCACATCCAAAAACTTTCTAGGTCTGTCTGATTTGGTTAGAATATAGATACATCTTTAATCTGAGGAGATAGAGCTGAGCAGAGCGCTGATTTCAAGGCCAGCCTGGTACAGAGCAAGTTTCAGATGAAGAAAAGCTTACGTGCAGTCCTGGAGGTACACACATTTAATCCCAGCACTCGGGAGACAGAGGCATGCAGATCTTTGAGTTTTAGTAATCGATGTTCAGGCAGTTCAGTTGAGAAGCAATACAGCGCTGCTGAGTTCATGGCAGTTGAGTTTGTGGAATTCAGAGGCAGTTTTACAGAGAGAGGCTGAAGAGAGATCAAGCTGGACACCAGACACTGGTGAAGGCAGAACGAGCCAGAGAATGAGGAGACAGAAGATTTGAACACACTGCCAAAGTTAGTATGAGGCCCAGCAGGGCAATTTCAGTCAGAGGCCTATCGAGAAGCCAGGTTGAATCAGTTAGCTAGGAGAGTAGTTTGAGCCACAACAGCTGAGTTGAGCCAGCCAGCAGAAGTTCAGAAAAAAAAAAAAAAAAAAAACATTGAGTGAGCTTATTCAGCAGTAAGTCTCAGAGGCTGAAAACATTCTAGGCCTAGGTAAGACTGTAGGGAGGCTAGAAGCTTCCAGGACTGGCCTAAGTTAGCAGACGGAGGCAGTTAGCCTTGGAGATGACAATTACACCAGGCGAATAAAAGTTACTTTTCCAGGGGACCTCTAAGACCACACTGGAACTGAAAAACTCTTGCAGCCTACTGACATTAATATTGCAGTACACAAATCACGTATGTGCGACTGTGCTCAGGTGAACAAACCCACCAACCTGGCAGTTATGTAAACGTACCCCACAAAGGCTGTGTACATACACAAAACTTGATAATGTCCACCATTCTGGGGAAGTCATGACAGGAACCCACACAGCTGGCCGCATCACACCCACAGCTGGGAGCTGACAGACCCTCATCCACCCATGCTCCTTGCTTGCTTGTGCTCAGCTAGCTTTTTTTCACTACTCTACAGTTTAGGGCCAAGCCTATGAAATGGGATTCAGGGAGGATCTTTCCACCTCTGCTAATAATCAAAAACATCACCCCCAGACTTGCCCATAGGCCAGCCCGATCTAGATAATTGCACATGTAGACTCTCTTCCCAGGTGACTCTGGGCTGTGTCAAGCAGACAGTTAAAACTCACCAGCACAGCTGATTAACTTAGCGGGGAAAGTTTACTATGAACACGTGGTGTACTGACAGGCCAGCAGACTCTTTGATCTTGTGTTTGTGGTTACAGTATGTGTGTGTTGATAGCACCATTCTCTGGTGCTTGATGTAATCTCATGTTTTGTTCATCGTAGACCCTAGATCTAAAACTCCACTGCTAATGTTGCTAGCAAGAGGTCACATCGAGTAATTGACCTGGAAATGAAATTTAAAGTGATTAAGGCCTATGAAGGTGGAAAATCAATGGCGCTTATTGCTCTCCAGTCAAGCATGCCCCGGGTTGCAGCTACGCTCTCTAAACATGTGAACAAGGGGATCGAAGCTGTTTAAGGAGCTGATTTGTGGAAGGCAACGGAGACTGGAAGCTGAGCGTGGTATCCCTAGAAGGAGATCGGAAGTTTGGAATCATCCTTGAATGTGGGGAGTTCAAGACCAACCTAGACTCTCTGAAACCCTAGTTTCCAAAAACTAAAAACTACCTAGATGAGGCTCTGTAAGATTTGAGAAACCTCCAATGACCTGTGAAGACCAGATGGGAACTATAACTCTCTCACAGCAAGCCAATCAGGGCCCTTTGCTGTGTTGAAACCGGGTGCACCCACAGTGCTGAGGCCCCAGGAGGTTTGAACTAGTGAAGGAGCATTTCCTGTTTCTAGATCTCAGCGTGAACAGTGACAGGGATTATGGCACTTGGACACTCTGGGCAAGCTGACTGTGGGAGGGAGCTCCTTGTCAGAGCAAGATCTTCAGGATGTTACTTCTCTGGAAATGGAGGCCCGAAAGCCTATCCACATAGGGATAGAGTGGGTGGCCAGCCACTCCGAGGCTTGAAGGCCAGGCAAGAGCATGCCTTAAGAGCAGTGTTGTTACAGATTGAAAACCAGACCTGGTGAGGACCCCACGACCTTCCAGTGTGACCTTTCCAGTGTGTCAATGTGTGCACTCCTGGTGGCCTAAAAAGAGGTTAAAGGCAGCCCAGCTCCCCTTCATGTGTCCCACTCAATAGCTATGCCAGGTCAAGAAGATCATTTGGAGGGCATGTTTTTTGACATTTTGCTCATGGAGATATTGTAGTATCCAGGCTGACTCCCTGAGGTCTCCACGTGGGGTAACTGGAATGATAACGCATTTCAAATTCAGGAACATGACTCTGTAGCTAGACTAGGCATGATTCCAGGCACCTTCTATCTATACACACCTGTGAGGCTGAGACTATCAGTCCCATTTTACGTGTGAGTAAACTGAGGTACGGAGGGGTTAAGTCAAGGCCCATCAATGTCAGAACACAGGGAGTCCAGCTGCACATGCTCAGAGATACAGCCTTTTAATCATGGCGCCTCTCCTTTGAAGTTTGCCAGGAGGCCTAAATGCCACTTTAGAAGCTGTCGTCGGCGCACTTGAGCTTGCTTTTAGGGGTCTGGCATCCACAACTTCCCTCTTCCCCGCTGTGCAAGCTTGCTTCCCAGCGTCCGCACAGCCCTTAAAACTGACATGCTCATTTGAATCAGTCACTGTCAACTCCCGTTCCGGCCCAAAGTGGCCACACAGCACCATTAGGCTCTGTGCCACTGCAAGGCCTACCTCACCTGAGCTAGGAGCTACCGTCCCTTCTTCCTGGCTCAGCCACCCGTAGCGTTTGTCAGATCCCCCCGACTGACCGTGTTGTGTCCCAGTGCGGCTTTGGGCTCATCATGTCTCTCAAATATAATCGGATCGCTCTTCCTGCCTAAAGCTTGGCTCACTTGCTAGGGCTCATTTGCAAAGGCCAGTGCCGTTTTTAGTACAGTGCGCCGATCAGAAACTCCCCGGGGACCAGAGGAGTGGCGTGTGTGCGTGGAAATCTTTCTCCACACATCACTGATCTGGGGCAGTAATCTGTAAGCAGGCACACACAGTGCACCCAGCGGTCACGGGTTTCCTGCCTTACTTCTGGAATACTGAAGCTGGGAAAAACCTTCCGAAGCTGGGCTGGGCCCTTCCTGGTGAAGCAGATGATTTCAGGTGAGCAGTGGATGTGCAGAGCACAGGCAGCGACCTTTGTGATTTGCAGTATTTTCAATCTGCAGCTTGCACGGCAGGGACCCTGACTTCAGAAGCGCTGACGGCGGCCCGAGGCTGTGTTGGAGAGGAAAAGAAATAAAGACAGCCTGCCCTACTTCCAGCTTATCTAGTAATCCATGGGCAGCGGCAGGGCGAGACTGCGTGGATGAGCGGCCTCTAGTGGCTGCAGTTGGAAAGTGCCTCCCCTGCTTTGAAGGTGGCAAGATGGGTTTCTGTCCCCGTCCTCATCTGCTTGGTATGGGGGATTTAGATGAAATTGAAACACGAAAACTCAAGGACCTTATCCTTCAGCCTGAGGAAGTCGGAAGAACATACAGTTTCTCTATTGAGTTGATTGAGTAGGAACTTCCGAGGAGACAAAGTAGGTAACTCAGGAAGCTGAACCCAGGGGGACAAACTGGAAGGTCATCATTGGATAGGAGAATAGCTCAAAGCATGCAGGAGAAAAAGAAAACAATCCTGATGACATGAAAAGTAGATTTTGAGTGAAGAGGATCAGGCCAGCTGAGGTATATTTACAGGGAAAGTTCTGGGAGAGCAAAACATAATGTTAGAGGATGCTTGGCTGGACAGATAGCAAAGGGTCACCAGGTTCTAAACGGTCTCCTTTCTTCCCCAGCATTCTAGAAGCTCAGCTAAGCATCCTCTCCCCTTGAAGAGCTAAGCTGCTGGTTTAACTTCTCCTGGCTTCTCCGGCACTTGTCTATACCCACAAGGACTTTCTGCCCTCTGCAAAAATGCCTGTCCGACAGTCAGTGCAGCTCAGTTCTGGGCAATTGTTATGACCAAGAGCACAGTCCTGGGCTGGTGAGATGGCTCAGTGCAGAAAGGTGCTTGCTGCCAAGCCTGATGATCTGACTTTGATCCCTGGAATCCACGTAGTGGAAGGAGGAAGGTAACTCCTGAAAGTTGCCTTTTGACCTCCACACAAGCACCATGACATTTGTCCACCTACAGATGTACATGCACACACACACACACACATACAAACAAACAAATAAAGGTACTATTTTTTTTAAAAAAAAGTACAAATATGCTGTCAAATGTCCCAAGTATTTGCCAGACGTGTATTCTCATGTCGAATATCTCTGTGTTGAATGAATGTTCAATCAGATGTTAAATAAAACAGCACATGGTTCTGGTGAACTATCTGGCTTTGAGTCTTCACTCTATGAACTGAGATGTATGTTAACCAAATGTAATCTGATGGAGAAGGAGACGTCAGTGTTTTGTGTTAAGCAACATCTTGTGACAGTTCTTGTGGTTTGAGGGTATCTCTTGACTTTGGTGTCTGTGTATTTCTTTTGTTCATTTATCTTTATGTGCATGGTGTTTTGAATGCATATGTGTCTGTGTACCACATGTACGCGTGATGCCTGTGGAGGCTGGAACAGGGCATTGCTTCCCCCAGGACTGGAGTTGCAGATAGGCAGTTGTAAGCCGCCAGGCATGTGATGGGAACCAATCCAGGGTGCTCTGGAAGTGCAGCCATGCTCTTAACCGCCGAGCCATCTCTCTGGCCCTGCTGTTTGCATTCCTTTTTTATAATAGTCTATGGGAGCTTGTTGTATAACGGGTACTCTGGGAAAAGCCCAGGAACCTTTGCTCTTGTTCTAGTGTTCCTCTTTAACAAGCTGGGGCTTATTTCCCCAACAGTGAAGTTTCAAGGCTAATGAAGGTCTGCTTGGTTCAAATGTTCAAATTCCTATTGTAGCCCCTAGATCTAGAGCCCTCTGGTTCTCGTTTCCCTATGAAAGAGGATTCACGGTCACTCCCTCTGTTCTGATGGCATTTCCTCAGGGCGCCAGCTGCCCGTGGGCCTCCAAGGCAGGGGCAGCAGCACCAGCATCAAGGAAAGCCGCAGAGCAGAAGGAACCACAACAACACTAGGGGCAGGTCATCAGGCCTCATTCCAAAGATCCTGAGGATGGTCACAGGGACAGGGGTTCTAAGCTGAGGGGAGGGCTGAGAACCTCTGGTGTAGAGGCTTTCTGCCCAGCCTCAAAATCTAAACTGTCGGCAACGGCAAGCTGAGCCATAGGGGAAACAAGACGGCCAAATATCTATCAAATAGCTACCAAATATCTATCTATCTATCTATCTATCTATCTATCTATCTATCTATCTATCTATCCATACACATACACACACACACACATACACACATATACACACACATATATACACATACATATACACATAGATATATGTATGTATATACACATACATATGTAATATATACATACATATGTATGTATACACACATGTGTACACACACACACACACACACACACACACACACACATATATATATATACATATTTATCAAGACATCTTTTTCCCTTTCCAACCAAACAAAGGAGGTCAATGAAATATGAACACTCAGAACCAGGACAACATACAAAGGTTGTGTTGCCCAGTATATTCAAATGCTGTCATCAGCCTCATCAGCCAAGCTGGAAACCCAGTGTTCCTGTGATAATCAGGCACTGTGGGCTAATGGGACAGGCTGACTCCTGCCACACAATAATGCCCGGTCACAATTCCATGCAATACCCTGTCTATCTCACGTTGTGATAGTTTGCTCCTTAGAAACATTGCTGTATTAATTTTTATTTTCTCGTGTATTGAATTTCCATCCTTACCTCGGGTACTGGATTTTTGGATGATTTCTTCAATTTAGTACCCAAGACCAGTGCCTCGTGTTATCCTATCCTAACTCAAGTGGTCTCTGTTTGGGTAAGTTACTTATGTTGAGCCTCCGGACACTCACGAGTAAGGTGTGCCTACTTTTCAGTCTACAATAAAATGAGGTCGTGTAGTGAAGTTACCGGCACAAAGTGGGGCAGAGCCTAACATGGGTTGACAGCTACTCCGTACAAGAATGTGTAATGGTTGCCGTGGTTCCCATTGTTGGCTTATTTCAAGAGAGCTTGGGTTTACAGGTTGGGAGTGTGTCAAAAATAGGAGTTCACAAGCCATCTCCAGCTAGAGTTCTGGGTTACAGGTGTTCAGTCTCTTATACAGAGCTCAATCCAAAATATTCATGTATTATGGCTGGCTGGTGATTAGATTATATGTGTCCTGTGTGTGTGTTTGAACCTTTGCTATACATTATAACCTTTTGTATCCGTTAATCCCATTTGGTTTGAAGAACGAGATCTAAAGATTTAAAGTAACAGAAGTCTAATCTTGTATGTCATGTTTTAATGACAATGAGAAGAAGCTGAACTGTCAAGTTGCTATGGATTCTGATAAGTGGAGGCAGTAGCATGTAGACCCCAGTTCTCCATTGGGGGCAAGCTCTCACACAGGGCTGTTGTGGCCCTGGGTTGATTGCTTAATAAAGGAAGTTCTTGCCATGCAAACCCAAGGGACAGATTTTGGATCCCCAGAACCCATAAAAAAAAATCCAGTGGGCTTAGCAGCTGGTTTGTAATCCTCCTCCTTGGGAGAAAGATGGAGATAGTGTCCTTCCAGAGCAAACTGGCTGGGTAGACCCACTGAGTCATAAACTCTGGGTTCAAGGGAGAGACCCTGCCTCAATATATAAGGAAAGCAATTGAGGAAGACACATACTGTCAAATTCTGGCCTCCACACGTGTGTATGTCTACACATGCACACACATTCACATCCCAATGAGATAAAATAAAACATGATACCGGCTGTGTAATGGGCCTGGTACAAAATGGAGGCGCAGGGCCTCTTGTGAAATAATTACAAATAAGATAAGGACAACCAATTACTAAGCCAAATCCAGAGTCCCTATGCCTTACATGGAGCATGTATTCACGAAAGTCACCCCACTCCTAGGACAGGCCTAGACTGTGGGTCCATGGCCACATGCTCAGTAACACTGTCGTCCAGTAAATGTTCAGTGTCTGTGCTGTTTATAACAGAAACCACTGAATTGCCCGTGACTACCGAGCACTTGAGATGCAGATGTTGTGACTAAAACTAAAGTTTTGTTGACTTATGGTTAAGTTTTATGTCCCACGTGTCTCCTGGTTTTCATACTGCGTGGCACAGGGTGCCACTTTGCCCAGCAGGTCCCTTTTCTACTTTAATAATTTCCCAACTTCTAAACTGATGGAGAGCTTTACATCCAGCAGAGATGAGACCAGATCTTTTTTATACTTTAATTGATCTACTTAAATATGTCTTCCATCTACAGGTAATGCTGTTCCAAATAGTTCCATGGAAAATAAATGGAGCTGGGAAATGATTTACTGCATTAAAAAAAAAAAGCATACTTTTTAATTGACTTTAGGCGATACCAGCAACTCATAAGTTAAAAGGTTCTTGTCTACTTTCATAGGGAATGATTGACAGCCTTTAAGTGCTGTCTGTGTCGAATCAAAGTGACTGACACCCTTCCAGCAGATGGGCTTCATCACAGCTTGGAAGATGACTTGCTCTCCCTAGTGTGAAGGCTTTCAGGTGTCTGGCTTCTCCTCAGTCATTTAACCCTTGGTGTGCAGATGTCATGATCTGGGCTGCTGGAATGAGACGAAACAGGAAGCCACCACTTATAGCCAAACAACCAAGCTGATGTTATGAAATAGACAGAAATAATAATGATTTTCTTTTTCTGGATTTGGGCTGAGTGAGTCTCCAGAGGGATTTCTTCTGATTTCCAAACTCTGTTCAAGAGTTTATGCTTTTATTTTGAAACGGAATTAGGAGGGCATTTGGTGACTGAGAAAGAGAACCAAACCAAACCAAACCAAACCAAACCAAACCAAAACAAAACAAAACAAAAAACCAACAAAAAACAGGAGAGAAGGAGAGGAGAAGTAGGGAAAGGGTTGGAAAATGAGAAGGAGAAAAGGGAAGAAAATGAAGAGAAGGTGAAGAAAGTAAATAAGAGAGAGGAGGAGGGAGGGAAGAAGGAAGGAGAGAGAGAGAGAAAGAGAGAGAGAAGGTGGGAGGTTTAAAACTGGTCTCTGATTTCAATAAGGAGAAATAAAGAGATGCTACCAGAAGATCAGAAGATGGAGACTATGAAAACGTCTCAGTAAAGGCAAATATCACCTGAGCCAAAATCCCATCCTATGAGGATTAAGGAGTGCCAGGGAGAATGACCCTTGGCTCCTATTACTGATTTTTTTCCTTCCGGATCTGCAGTTAGTTCATGACTCTTGACATCAAAGCTCAGAGCCCAGACAGGCAGCAACAGTCCCTATTCCAAATGACACCGGAAACACACCCAGGAATCTCTGTGAGATTAGGAGAGCAGAGGGGACAGTAGAGGCTGAAGGTGGAGCCAAACACAAACTTGAAATCAACTGGTCAGACATTTTGCAGAAAACAAACATTGCCAGATCCTTACTATTCTCTATGAATAACTCCCAGATAGGCGGAACCTTTATGTGTGAAGGGCCTACCACAGCCCAGACTGTAAAAGCATCGAGGAAAGGGTAGACTTCCCAGTGCCACGTGCTTTCCATTTGCTCTAACCCCACTAGGCCACTTTCCTGGGTGGCTTTCCTTCTCTCTGGCCAGTACAAGAGGGGCTGCCTGTCTCCAAATGTGGAGCAGCCTCTGTGCTGTCTGACCATCTTTACCACTCGAGCAAGACATGCGATGCTAGCTTACTAGCGCCTTAAAATGCATTTCTCCCGTGAGTGAAGGAATTTGAAGCTCTTTTTGTGCGCTTGCTAGTTTGGGGCATTCACTTCTCAGAAGATCTGGGCTTATTCCAACTTCTTCAGGGTGTCTCTGTGTTTCTTACTGGTTAGAAACAGCTCCTTATGTATTTTCGGTAGCAGCCGCCACCATGAGCCCTTTCACCCTTGCCATCAACTGACTCTGCCTGTATCAGACTTTGACGAAGAGACCCTCACCGTGGTGCAGCTACGTTCCTCTTCCAAAGGCCCACAGGCGGACAGTGTGTTAACTGTGTGGTCGGGGAGCTGGTAGTGAGCAGATACCCGTCACTGGGGGACTAGATTGGTAGAGTGTGGCAGACATATACCACAGAGGTGATCTTAGTCATGTCTCACTGTTGGGACAGAACACTGAAGAGAAGCCACCTAGGAGAAGAGAGCCTCGTTTAGCTCATGGTCTTGCACGACAAGGGACAAGAGGTGGTTAGCTAACATCTCGGTGGTCAGTCAGACAGCAGAGGCCCCAGGCTGGAGCCAAGGCTGAATTATACTCCCCATGCCTACAGCCCAGCTAGGTCTGCTAGCTTGGACCCACGTCTGAAAGGTTCCACCCCCTCCCAAAACAGCAAACACCAGCACAGGGGCCAAGCGTGTAAACACGTGACGGCGGAAGGGGACCCTTCCCAGTCAAACTGCAGTAAGGAGCAAGCAGAGGTCAGGAGCAGTGGGCTCAAAGCACGCAGAGCAGTAAGAGCAGGCCTTAAAAAACACAGTGATCACTGTTTGCAGTGCCAAAGAGAAGCGAGACACAGGCCAGCGAGCTAGACGGCATGTGTGGACGTGCCTATGCCATGGAATACCTCACTTTGTCATTTGGAGCTGAGCACTATGCACTGTGTGGCTGATTGGCCACAAGCTTGTGAGGATTCTCCTACCTCACCAGGCATCTTGCCATAGAAGGATGAGCATGAGAGACACATGCTACCCCACAAGCCTTTATGCAGGGGGTAGGGTGGGTCTGAACTCAAGTCCTTACTTGGACGTCTTCATCTGTCACCTGGCCACAGTGTTTGTACCAGGCGGTAGCTCGGGTCTTGTATGGATAGCCACCCCACCCCACCCACAAGCCTCCACCCACGCCAAGACAGCTTGTCTTTATCATCCTCCTTGGACCAGCTGACCATAGCATTACGGAAAATATGTGAAGCGTCTTGGCCAGTGCTTGGCTTATTTGCAGTTCGTTTGTAACCCCTCTCCGCTCTTCTTGCAGCGCATCCCTTCAGCTCGGTGCTGTTCAGCCACGTCAGGCCTAACTCCATCCGTCACGACAGCGCAGGGCTCCTGGGGTACCAGAGTCGAGCACAGTGGAGCTGCACGCTCCTCGGGCATGGATCCTTCCTCCTGCTTGGACTTCCCAGTCACTCCCATCTTTATATAGGTCTTGCATCTTGAGAGTGAGAACTTCGGTGACGCATCCTCCGGATAACCCTGAATAGCTGCGCTTTACCCAGCCTTCGTGAATTGGGGAATTTTTGGCGGAGGAGCTGAATCCCAGCTGGGCACTGCCTGCGAGCCAGGCCGGGGACAAAGCTTCTCCAGGTGCCGAGCAGCTGCTTTGGAGAGAAAACGACAAGAGGTGGGAGGGACTTGAGATGATGAAGAGCTTGGGTCCTCCCAGCCACGGGGCTTTCCTTGGCAACAGTTCTCGCCCCTCTCCTCTGCTGAAAGGGGACTGTGTGACTGTTGGCACTAGGAATTATCATCTGTGAACATTTCTCTTTCTCCTGTGTCGTGTCAGAGGAACACACACACAAACCTCGCTAGTCAAGAGTGCATTCAGGAATTACGGGCCTGAGTCAATCTAGTTTTAAAAATGATGTTGCCTTCTGAATTCTATTAGCCCTACAATGCAATCTCCCTTCGACCAAAATATTGCAATTTTCTTCTCTTTTCACTCTCTTTTTCTCCAATTTAATTTGATTTTTTTTTCCCCTCTTTGGAAGATACACAGTAATCGGGTTCGGACATCATCTTCTTCAGCTTGCCCTTACAGCGCCTTTCCTTTCTATTTCAGGCCATTCTCTAGTTCTTGCCTAATCCACTTTCTGCCCAGTGAATATCCCAAGGAGAACTGGACAGAGATAAATCATTTTGCCTTGGAAACTTATCAGGCTGGGGGAAAAAATAAAAAAGGCAGCCGCCTTCCAGAACTCAGAAAATCATGTTAGCCTGAGGTACTGGGTCTGTTTATTTCCTTTAGCTCAGGGATAAATTTCATTGTGATCGCTGGGTCTGACTGAATGGCCCAAGAAGTCCTGAACATGAAGAAAGTGCCAGAAATAATAAAGGAATGTGTTTGCTATTGCAATAGTCCAAATTGGGTTTCAGAAGGGATTATATTTGTTGTTGTGTTTTTTTTACGTGTGGGGAGAGAGAAAGTGTGAATCATATAGGTTTTAAAATAATGATTCTGCGACCTCAGCTCTTTCTGTGGGCACACAGAATTCTTTGCCAACTTCAGAAAGCTCAAAAAGTAATTGATTTAACAAGACTGAACCAATATTGCTTTTTCTGCAACTTAAGGTGTAAACAAATGTTTGATGTTTGGTCTAATAACATGCATCAAATGGCATGAAAACAGACACACCTATGAAAAAAAAATCTGCCCTGCTTTGTTCCTTCTTTTTCAATGTCCAAGAAGACGGAAAATAGAATTATGAACCAGAATGAGGCGAGTGATGGAGACCAGTTGGCTTGATTATTTGCTTGATTCTTTCTTTCCCCTTTCATTTATTGTGTGTGGTTCTGTGTGTGTGTGTGTGTGTGTGTGTGTGAGTGCGCGCACACTGATGCACACATGCATGCATGCCTGCAGGCTAGAAATCAAATTTGGGTGTCCTTTCTCGGGAGCTGCCAGCTTTTGTTTGTTTAGAGAAGGTAACTTCCTAGGTTGTGAGGCCTCACACATTAGGCTAGGTTGCTTGGCCAGTAAGCCCCAGAGATCCTTCCATCTTTCCATCCCCAGATCTGAGACTGCAAATGTGCACTGCCATGCCTGTCTTTATATGACCTGATGCTTGCAGAGCAAGCTGCTTACTGCTAAGCTCTCTACACAGCTTTCTTTCTTACACACTCTGGTGACTTGACTTGAAAGCAAGGGTCTTTCTGCCTGTAAGATGTAGTTAGAGGTGAGTTGCTTGTTCTTTGGGTAAGGAAGATGTAGAATAGCAGATAAGCCTTTTCATCCTGGCAAGCCTAGGGCATACATGGTCAGTTCAGGAAAGGAGACCACAGAAGTCTAGACTCGCTGAAAGAGCTGTTGATTGGGAAACGGCATCTCCATCCCCAGGCATCCTGAGCTGTTCTCCGGTGACACACACTGGCTTACTCACTGCCTTCTGCAACCTGCCTTCACACTCTGCTGTCCTCGCCCACTGAAGCCCCACTGTGCCTTGACAAAATACACTTGCAACTGGATGACCTTGAAAGATACCTTTCTGATAGGAAGTAGCTTCCAAAGTCCCTCGCTGGTAGTCCCGGCAGCATGGCTTGGAAAAGTCTCCAACAAGAAAGACTAGACATGAATTGATGGGCCATCCGAAGGTGAGCCAAAGGTGAAGTTTCTGATCATCTTAAGAAGAGGAATGGGCCAAGAAATAATCACACGGGCCCATCAGCAAAATGTTTAAAATTAAGTTGACCACTGAAATGAAAAATAGATCTGTCTAGCTAAGCACAAACCAATATTAGCCATATTTCTGTAGATCTATGTATTTCTGCATGTGTATAGCCATATCTATCTATCTATCTATCTATCTATCATCTATCTAATTGTCTGTCTAAATAACTATCTCTGTATCTATTTGTCATCTATCAATCAATCTTTTTATATCAATCAGCTCTCTATTTCCTATCTTTCTATTTGTCTATCATTATCTATCATCTATCTATCTATCTATCTATCTATCTATCTATTTGTTGTTATATATACATCAATTAGCACATTTTGCCAGTATTTATACTGTGTGTGCTCACTTTATCTTAGCACAACACTGTCAAGGCATTTGATCTCACTATTTTAAACAGGCAGGATTGCTACAACAAAATGTATTTTCAGTCATGATCCATTAGTCTACGAGAGCTGTAGAGAAGACCCTTAGTGAAGGAGCTGAGTGGGAGTGAATTTGTAGGCTTTGTGAGACAGGCATGAACGTTGTGAGAATGTACCTCAAGCTTTGCAGGCGATGTACCTTTGAATTGTTGTCAAGCAGAGAAAATGGGAGCCCGAGGGCACTGTGGAGGGTACAGATCAATGTTGGAGAACAGAGGAAGCAGAGAACAAGGGGACTGGGTAATGGAAACACCATTTCAGTGCTGGTGTTCTTAATGCAAATGCAACAATGGAAAGAGTACTGAGGAAGCAGATAATTCTTCCTGTTCCTCTTAGCCCAACATCCGAGCTGCCAACCTGTTGTTATCTTACATCAGGAATTTTCCTTCCTTGCTGCTTTTTGCATTTATGTCTGAACACTGGGGTGCTGTGATAATGTGATAATGTACTGGCAAAATGTGCTAGAAAGGAGGCATGGGAAGCCCGGGTCCTGGATCACAGAGAATATTTGGAGATCTTTTATGTAACTAGAAGCACAACATGAGGCATACAATGGTGCCATGACCGGTTGTTTTATTTATTAAGTATTTACCTTAAGAAGCTTGACTCTCTTTTTTTAATAAGTGTCTGGCTATTTACTTGTTCAAATAGAAACTATTCTGTTACCAAAATTACCTGAAAGCAGAGTCATTCACTCAAAGGCCTCTGTGGACACTTCTCTCCATTACCCATCTCTACAATGACAGGAGAACTTGGGTCCTAATTTTGTTTGCTGTTAATGAAACAAGTCAGGGGAAGTCCTCGGCTGAAGTGATAGGATCTAGTGCTTCAGGGAATTTGGCCTAAGTCTCTAAGGCGCACACTGATGGCACCCTACCTCAATTTCCCCTTCCTCAAAAAAAAAAAAAAAAAAAAAGTCAGATACTGTGGAGAGATCTATCTGGAAAAAGAAAAGAAAATCAAAGGGAAAGAGTGCTGGAATTCCAGGTGAGGTTCCCATCGGTCCTGTCTCCCTCCTGGAAATCTACTCTTGGGGTAATGGGTAGATGGCCTTCTCCCTGGCTTTCAGTACCTCCGAGTCCATTCCAACTCAATTGTACAAAAGCACACCTGCACACATATACACATATGTGTGCACGCACAGGCACATGTGTGCACATCAGCCATCATCTCCAGATAGGGAAGAAAGGAAAGGGAAGACAAACTGAGGAGAGATGAAGGCAAGGTCGAGGCAAAGGGAAACTGAGAAGCTACGAATGCAGACGAGGCAGCAGAGAGGCAATGAGAGAACAATGACAGCAGAAGGAGGTTGGCTGCAGACTACAGTGGTTTGAATATGAATTTTCTTGTAAATTCATATGTTTGACTTGCTCCCAAGATGGTGGCACTGTTTGGGAAAGTTATGGAACCCTTAGGAAGCAGAGCCGTGGAGGAGGAAGCACTTCATAAGGGAAGGGCTTTGAGGTTTTATAGCCTGGCCCCAACTCCTCCCTCTCTCTCTCTCTTTCTCTCTTCCTGTGTAGGTATAATAGAATCAGTCTTCCTGCTCCCGCCATCATGAATTCCTTGGCTGTTCCCATGTCTTTTCCACCCTGATGGAACTCTATGCTTCTGGGGCTATGAGCCAAAGTAAACCCTTTCTTCCCTAAACTGCTTTTTGTCACACAGCAACAGGAAGGAAACCAGGTCAGTCGAAAAGCATAGAAGACACAGAGGGAAAGAGAATCTTGTTCCATCTGTCTTTCTGCCTGTTTGCTGCTTCCTGTTCAGGCCAGGCTTTTCTTTGCTATTTTGGTGGGAGCTGTCACAGTCCAGGAGTAGAGCGGCGAGAAATCTTGGGAAGAAATAGAAGAGGAAAAAACGAGGCAGGGAGGGAAGGGATTGCTTCCATTCCTTGCATTCTCCGTGCACTTGACTCGGCTCCGGCTCCCTTGTTTACCGTGCACGCAACAAACGCAATCATACCAGCAAGCGCTGCACATTCAGCCTCCACTGCATGAAAATTGAAATTACTCACCTTTGGAAAAGGATGCATTTGTGATAGAGAAATAAAACGACCATGTCCATTCATCAGAGGCTGCTCTGCAATGGATTTCCAGCTGGTTAGCTCCTAAATAACAAGACGTGCTATAATGCAGGCTGAAGGGTACTTGAGCTTGGCTCTCACGCTATAAAAAGTGCCAAGATCTGCACTTCTATTAAACTTAGAGGGAGGCTCTTGACATAAAGAAATAGCAAATGGTGGCTGTGGTCCTTCATCTGTGTGCACAAATATCTGAGAAATCAATGGCAAGATATGAAAAAGCCAAGGCGTGGTGAAAAGAGTCAGGTACAGCTCTCAGACCCTAGGCTGCTGAAAGTTCCAACCTAATTCGGCGTCTCTGTTGAACAACCTTCCTGCACTGGTCTGGTTTCCTTGAGAGCTAACGGAGGCAGGAAGATATTTATCAGGCCAGGGCTGGCGCCCGAGCTATTCAACGCTAAGCTTTCTTCCACTGCCAAACAATACAGTTAGATTTTATAGATTTGCTTTAATATTCTAAAATTAAAACTCTATTGTCTTTGAATTAAGTTTTTTTTTAAGTGCCTTCTTGTGCTTCTTGGGCTCAGGAGAGTGATTGCAGTTAAAGCAAGAGGGCCTGAGTTCAGATCTCCAGCACCTGTATACAAAGCCAAGCATGGTGGTGCCAGCCTTCGACCCCAGCGCTGTGGAGGTGGAGACAGGAGGCTCTCTGGAGCCAACTAGCCAGCCAGCCTGGTAGAACTCATTAGCTCAAGGCCAATTAGAGACCTTGCCTCAAAAAAAAAGTAAGGCGGAGAGGAAGTGACATCAACCTCTGGCCTATTTTCGAATGCCCATTCCTGTTCGGTGATCATTCTTCCTATTTTGATCCATGTACAACCCTTCACGCACAGTGGAGACCTGCTGGGTAGGAGAGGTCACCTGATCACTTTGACCATTTCTCTCTCAACCCACTTCCACTTCCACTCTGCCCTTGAGCCAACGCCCTGTCTCTCTAAGCAACCTATCTTCCTCTTTCTCTAGTCTCAGTCATGATATTGAACAAATCCTCTCTCCAGGCATGCCTCTCTTCACACAGCTGTTGGTCCTTCTGTCTACAAGGTCTGGGCATGGGCACTTTACTTCAGCCCCATCTTCCTGCTACACAGAAATGAGTTCTATAAGGGCTGGTGGCATGCCTCCATCTTATCCAAGGTCCAGAACATACGGGAGAGTGTCCTGCACAAAACGGAAATCTCGCTGGGCACAGTGGCACACCCCTGTAATCCCAGCACTCGTGGAGACAGGGCAGGCGTATCTCTGTGAGTTCGAGGCTAGCCTGGTCTACAAAGCAAGTCTACACAGAGAAACCCTGTCTCAAAAAAGAAAAACAAACAAACCTACAACCTGTGGGAAGGGACTAATCAATACATTCCTCAGTTTGTCCTATTTATTTTAATTAAAAGGTGTAAGTGTTAGGTGGGGCTCCTGAACTGATGTGTAAGATGAGAAAGGCACGTAGAGAAGCTGCCGTCTTTCTTCTCCTTAGCTTCACAGTAGCTGACTACCCATACCCAAAACTATACTAGTGAGGACGGGACAGAACCAGCGAAACAGTGGGGCTTCTGATCCCCACACCAGATGCCTCTTGAATGCAGGGACTTAGAAGGGTTCCAACAATGTCTTTCTTAGAGTCTGCGTCAGGTGGGGGAGCATGGAGAATTGAAGAGTACATTGGAGAGGAAGAGGAAGCTTTCGCCAGGAAATCTGGGGCTTTGAAAAGGTAGCAAGCGCGTGGAGGGAGGGGGGTGTAGTTGGACTTTTGGCTACTTTATTGGGTTCTTCTACCTGCCTACACCACCACACCCCTTCCAAACCCTCAACACTAGGCAGGAGAGAAAGAAGTATAGAAGGGAAAGGGTGTGGATATCTATAGATTACTTCCTGTTGATTAGGGATGTCAGGTTCCTAGAGATAAGTCCCATCTTTGTCGGCAGGATACCTCCAACCAGCAAGCAGCAACCAGCAATCCAACAGGCAGCAAAAGCAGCATCCAGGACCAGCAGCAGATGCTGCTTTTTCTCAAGGCTCTGGCACTTTTTAAAAATACCTTCTCAAGAGTCCCCAGATTTCCAAAAGTAAACTATTTTCAGCTGGTACAATTACGCCCCTTCTAGAGAATGAGACAAATCATAGTTAGCTATTGTGCACAGTCTGAAGCAGGCCCACACCACACACCTGGGATTAAAACAAAAAGAGATTCCCATATAATTTGTTTTTTTAAAGAAACCAAAGTTCTCACTATAGTAAAAAGGAAAAGATGAAGGCACTGGCCAGCAGAAGCCCAACCTTCCTGTTTGGGCTACCAAGAACTGGCCACGCAACTGTTCTTATAACTGATCTGTCCTTGCCTGGCTATGTGTTTTCATAGAAGCAATGGAAGTCCAAAGCACTTCAAGACTCTTGAATGAATAGGGGCTAAGAAAAGGCAAATTATCATCATTCTTATTATAAGGAATCTGCCCTAGAGAGAAACAGACACAGCAATGCATAATTTCTTTAAAAAAAAATGTATAGCATGCTGTCAAATTAGAAGCTGACTGGCTGTTAAATACTCTTAGATAATTTGGCAGCTGTAGCTGAGAGAATGTTGAGGAAGGTGAGTGTTTTTCCACTCTTCCAGAAGGTTGGAAGCAGAAACGGCAACATTTTTTTTTTTTTGCATCAGTCTTTCCATCGTGTCCATCAAATTAAGCTCTCAATTCGGCGCTGGACAAAACATCCTGAGGACAGTGGAGAGTGAGAACAGGGAGAGCATCTTGAAAGGCTGAAAGGAGGAGTGTGCAAGGTCCACGTGAATGCTGAAGTCATCAGAAAATTCAGCACATTGAAAAAATAAATAAATAAACACCAGCCCGTGAACTTCCTCTGTGCCTTCGTTTTACTAGTCCAGGGGGAATTTGTGTTTTCACTGCAAGATGCGCTGTCATAGCAGCTTCAGGGGAGCTCGGAGCCAGGAAAAGGAGAAGGAAGACTTAGTCGGACACCCTGTGCTCTGCGACAAACCAGGACGTTCTGCAAGCAGTGAAAACTTATACAATAGCTACGCCCATCAGACAGGGAAGATGTTCATGCCAACCATTAGCACAAGGCAAGCAGGAGCTGCTGTGTTTGCCAGGGTTCAGGACCAAGGGCACTTCTAGGGGAAGCAGTGGCGTCTAGCCACAGACTTACCCACAAGCAGAGAGATTGGCTAATAATAGTCGTGTTTATACCAGAGAGAATTGAAGCCACAGCAGAAGGGGAAACTAGAGACATTACATTTCAGTAGAGCTAATTTTGGAAGAACGGAGCGAATGCTGAGGGAAGTGAAGCAGGATAAAGCTATTGAGGAGAAAGCCGCGGAGGAAATAGAAAGTGTTCAAAGGTAAATTGATGCATGGCCGAGGAGACGAGCTACTCGGTCATAAATATTCCAGCAGAGGGAGAGAGGGCCAAGGCGGATTAAAGAAGAAAATCAATGGTAAGAGAAACAGAGGCATTGTAGAACACAAATTTGTGGGAGTATAGGAAAACCAGGACTGACAAAATGCTCTTTGGGGCATTGATGAATGAAAATAAAAATGTGGAAAGACAATTCCTTTGCTGAACAAACAGCTCTGTTTACACTTCCCTCCTGGGGCCTGTCAGTCTGTAAATAGTTCTCACTGTACTTATCTGTCTGGTGTCCACCTCGGCTTTCTGAATTCACCTCATGTTTCCCCATGCATGCCTGCTTTTCACAGAAGGTAGGGCATTGCTTCATCTTAAAAAGGCATGATGGAGGGGTAGGAAGACCCATTTCGGAAAGTTACTGAAGAGGTAGGTAGCTTCTACCTTGTTTTCATGCCGTCAGCAAGAGAGTGAGCAACAAGAGACGGGATTCCAAAGTTCTCAGTGAGTAAGTTATTAGTCAGCTCCCCGTTGCTCTAACCAAATACCGAAATAGTCAACTTAAAGGAAGAGAAGGTTTGTTTTGTCTCTCCGTTCGTGCTCACACAGGCGTTATGGCAGAAGGCCTGTTCACCTCATGGTGGCAGGAAGAAACAGCAAGAGAAGAACACCCATAAAGTTTGGGAACTAGGCCTCACCTCCCAACAGTGCCCTAGCCTGGGGACTAAGTTTTCAGTGTGGGCCTTAGGAGGACATTCAGAAGTCAGTCCACACACTGCTAGAAGGACAGGTGAGTTTGTGAGTCTTGCTGATCCCTCGTAGACACGCCTCTTGAGTGAGTGGGGGTGAAGGTCGGGTCTCCCCACGCGGCCGCACACATGGATTGGAAAGCCAGAGCACCCGCCAGCATTAAGCCCCAACTCCCCAGTAAATGGTACAAGGAGAACTTCTGAAAACTAAAACTGAGAATTAGGAAAAAAAAAGTGAAACTACAGCTCAGGGCTTCAGTGCTGGCAAATGGCTCTCAGTAGCATAGCAAAATGGGGGCAAATAATTAAAAACTGTCTTCTGACTCACAGAAATCAAATACACTCACAGGCAAGCACAGGTGCCCACGACTCCCACCAAATAGCAGTAATTACAATGTTTCATTTTAATGACACTTAGAAAGCTAGAGATCTGTATTTGCAAGATAGCTTTCTTTTCTTCTTTTATCCAGAGAGGATTTTCACTTACTTGTTTATTTTTTTCTTTCCAGAATTTCACACCGGAGTACTGTGTTGATATCATTTCCACCCCTCCCAACTCCTCCTGGGCTCTCCTCATTCCCTCTCAGATTCTTGACCTCTTCTTAGTTAACTGTCATTGTTACACACACATATAAACACACTCAATGTATATATAAATGCAACCTGCTGAGTCCATTTTGTTTTGCTCCTGTGTGTGTGTGTGTGTGTGTGTGTGTGTGTGTGTGTGTGTGTGTTCATGCACGCGCGCACGTATGTATGTTTAGGGATGGCCATTTGGGATTAGATAACCTGTCAGGGTGCTTGTCCCTGGAGGAGGACCACTCTCCCTGTCTTGGCAGCTATGAATTGCCTGTAGCTCTTAGCATGTTGTTACAAGGACTCAGGAAAACTATTTTTAGGATTTATAGTTACTAAGTCTCTAGTGCTCTATCTAGAGGCCAGGATCGGAACTGCTGGCAGGTAGGGCCTCTAAGCCCCACTCTGATGAAGTCTTTGCCTGAGCTGTGCTAGGAGGAAGGCACCAGAACTGGTCACAGTTTCCTCATCTTACCTTCAGGATAAAGACAGTTTCAGTAGGCCCTGAAGCCGATTGAAGGCTGAAGACTCTTGGATTCTGGTGACTGTCTCTAGGGACAGGATTGCAGACAGGTATTGATTTGAATAATGTCTTCTCCGGAATGAATGTCCTTCCAAAACCTCAGAGCGTAATCTTAGGTGAAAATGGGGTTGTTTTGCATAGAATTAGTTAAAATGAAGTCCTGCTGCCCGAAAATTGGCCCTAAATTCAGTGCCTGGCATTCTTAGGTAAAAGCCAGGTAAAGACAGAGCAGGGGTCAGAAGGACATAACTACAAGCCAAGAGGTTCTGAGGAACACTGGCTGTCGCCAGCAGCTAACAGAGGCGAGGGAAGGGCCTCCACAGGGCCTTCCTGTGAGCTTGGCCCCTGCAGGAAGCTTGATGTCAAAAGCGTGAACTTTTAGCCAATCGTGTCGAACTCTGTTACGTAGCTGCCGGCAGATACTGCGGCAGCTAAAAAGTAGAGTGAGAGAAGAGTAAGGAGCAGAGTCACTTCAAAACTCTGGACAAGGACCTTGAAAGCACAGCATCAGCCAACCCAGGCGAGCCCCTACACTATTGAAGGTAGGTGTGTGTGTGTGGGCGGGGGGGAGGTCAGAGGACCTTTACCCAACTGATTGATTGATTTTGAGACATAGTCTCTCACTGAACCTTGCCTTCACCAATGAGACTAGATTTCTGGCCAGCAAGCTCTAAGGATCCTCCTTCCTCTGTCTCCCCAGCACTGGGATTCCGTATGTGCCCCACCGCACCTGCCTTTTCACGTGGGTGCTGAGAGTAAGAGCTCAGCTCCTCACGCCCATGCATCAGGGACTTCACTTAACTGAGCCCTCTTCCCAGTCCTTCCTACCATTTTCTGCAAGGATCTATGCCATCTAAGACTTTCTCCCCCTTCCTGGCGACTAAGTAGATTCTGACACACATGCCACTCATATTCCATGTATTTCTCGAGCTCCCTGTCACCTTCTTTCTGGAAGGTTCTTGAAGGAACACACTATACTCATTAGCGGTACCACTCACTGTAGCCTGGCTTTTGATTCTACCATTGTCCTGAAGCCATCTTTACCAAAATGGCTACCACATGCAAGAGACTTTCTGTTTCTTATTTTGTTCAACCCCATTCTTGTATTTGGTGTCTCTTCCTTTGGAATTCTAGTCTTCTTTGACTTAACCGGCATTGGGCATTGGGGACACTTTCACCAAATAGCATCAAGAGCGCATAATGTATGATGTCTCAGATGGATGTCTAAACTTCTGGTCTTTCTCCTTGTACTCACATCCTACAGGGATTACAAGCTCCAGTGTAAACCATCAACTCTGTTGTACCAAGCTCTAAGTCAAAGCGGTGACTCAGCTCTTTCTCATCACCCCACCCCTTTTCCCGCTTTGCTTCTTTGCTGCTTTACCGGTAACTTAACCAAGGTTTGTCCAGGTGCTCGAACCCAAATCTGCAGAGCTAAGTGAGATTTCAGGATACAATAGAGTAGAAAAATCAGGAAATCCATGTCCTCCTTTAACAACAGAAACAACACTAAAGGTCTTCAGGGGAAACTGAGGAAGGATGGAAGATAAAGTGATTATCCAAAGGAGGAGGGTGAAATTTGGTCAGCCAGCAAATGTTCCCACAAGTAAATGAGATAATTTTCTCTCAAATCACTGCAGGTCATCGGCTTTAGCCAGCACCAACTATCATGTCATCACCCTAGAGGGAGCCTGGGATGGTTCTTAGAACCACCTTCTGTATCTCTTTAGAGTCCTGTCTACAGCATTCATGCGAAAACTCTCACGATTCACCCCTGCCACTTGAGTTGGCCTCCATTCCATCTCCAGTTCTACCACCACCAGGGGAGGGAGGCTATGGACTTTGTTTCCTTCTGACCCACTGGCGTGATCAGTCTCTGTACTTCCTGGGTGCTTGATCTGTGGCTGTTGAATTCCGGAAGGCTCCAGATTATAATCACGTCACCAAAACCCAGCTCCTACCATATTTTTTTCACATTTATGACCCTCTAGGCATCCTCCATGCAATCAGGCAAAGGGGAGCAGCAGGGTAGATGAGTCTGGCCAGTAAGGTACTTGCTTTGGAAGCAGGAAGAACTGAGTTTGATCGCTGGGGCTCATGTTTCAAATCACTGGGTATGGTGACACATGCTTGTCACCAAGGGGGCAGAGACGAGAGGGTCTCTAGAGATTGCTGGCAAAGCAGCCCGGTCTACTTAGTGAGTTCTGGGCTAGTGTCTCCAAAAGCATGACCAGCCTCCGAGATGGCTCTGAACCCCACAAATATGGATATAAAAACATAAAGACAGGGCAGATGATACATAAAGATCAACAGCTGAGGTTGTCCTCTGGCCTCCAGACACACTCACACATACATGCACACATGTGCACTTGCACACAAAAATGTTCGCACACCTGTATGCATAGCAAGTCGAGCAGGAAATTGATTTGGGTGAAACAGCCCTTCATCATGCTGGTAACCCTCTGGAACTTTCGACGGCCTCTTCCTCTCAGTTTTTCCGTTCACTGTTTTTGTTTGTTTGTTTGTTTGTTCTAGCCAGGCAGACATACCACATTCTTTCAAGCCTGAGTGCCTGTGGTTGTTCTGTGCCTTCCCCTGAACTAGGTGCACCTCTTGCTCAGTGAGACACACTTGCGTTCATCCTCGGAGACTCCCTTCCAGATCCTTCGTCTTCCTCTCATGCATCCCATCTGACCAAATAAGGTCCTGACTTACGCCCAGCCGGCACAGTTCCCCGGCTCCCAGGATGTTTATCTCTAATTACCTCTCTGACATATTTACGTATCATCTTCCACCATAAAGTTGTGATGGAGTGGGGGCACAAACATCAGCCTAATTAACATGCACCGGCACTTTGGGGGTCACAGAGAAGTACAGACAAAGGCAGGCGGACACTCCTCCCTCCCTACACACATCGCTGTCTCTGCGAGAAATGACATTGTGTTTTTAGACGGAGGCAGCCAGGTGTGTGATATATTTAGAAAGATTTCTATTAAAGTGGCTGGGATCTTGAAAAAATATTTGGGAACGATTAGAGGAAAGGCTTTAATTATCTGAGGACTCGTCAGTACAGAACATTTTCATTGCCTCCCCGTGAAAAGGATCAAAGGCCTCAGGCGAAGGGACAGAAATGCTCTAAGGCACCTCCTGAGTCTGTCAAGGTTGCATGCTCCAGGGCAATATGCACTGTTGAGGCCCAAGGAAAAACTACAAAGGTGACAGATAAAAGCTAGGACACGGAGCAGGACAGGATATGTTCAGTGGGGGTCGAAGGGGGCACAGGTGGTGCTGTTGGAGGGACAGAGCGGAGAAGCCTGAGAGAACTTTCTTCTCTCAGACATATGGACACCTGTGGCTAACAGCACACCTCTCACTCTCCTGATTTTTGATAGTCTTAGTTAAATCAATCGACCTCAAAAATACCCCGTAAGTTCCCGAAATACTGGCTCCCAACCAAAGGGGGCAAGGAGAAGCCACTTAAACCCAGCCAGCCCAGTTCATATCCTGAGGGGTGAAGAGGCCAGCCCAGTTCATATCCTGAGGGGTGAAGAGGCCAGCCCAGTTCATATCCTGAGGGGTGAAGAGGCCAGCCCAGTTCATATCCTGAGGGGTGAAGAGGCCAGCCCAGTTCATATCCTGAGGGGTGAAGAGGCCAGCCCAGTTCATATCCTGAGGGGTGAAGAGGCCAGCCCAGTTCATATCCTGAGGGGTGAAGAGGCCAGCCCAGTTCATATCCTGAGGGGTGAAGAGGCCAGCCCAGTTCATATCCTGAGGGGTGAAGAGGCCAGCCCAGTTCATATCCTGAGGGGTGAAGAGGCCAGCCCAGTTCATATCCTGAGGGGTGAAGAGGCCAGCCCAGTTCATATCCTGAGGGGTGAAGAGGCCAGCCCAGTTCATATCCTGAGGGGTGAAGAGGCCAGCCCAGTTCATATCCTGAGGGGTGAAGAGGCCAGCCCAGTTCATATCCTGAGGGGTGAAGAGGCCAGCCCAGTTCATATCCTGAGGGGTGAAGAGGCCAGCCCAGTTCATATCCTGAGGGGTGAAGAGGCCAGCCCAGTTCATATCCTGAGGGGTGAAGAGGCCAGCCCAGTTCATATCCTGAGGGGTGAAGAGGCCAGCCCAGTTCATATCCTGAGGGGTGAAGAGGCCAGGCTTTGTAGAGGTCATTAGTTGGCTTTTAGCCTTGGGCTAACGCCTCTTCTGCAAACGTCATGAAATAAATGTAGTTGTAATGGAGAGATATCGGAGAACCTGGCATGCTGGTACACATCTGCAGCCCTAGAGAACTCAGAACTCAGCACTCAGAAGGCAGAGGTAGGAGGATCAGAAGCTTAACGTCGTCTTCATCAACACAGCAAGCTGGAGACCAGCCAGGGCTACATGACACCCCCATACACATTTTTTTTTAACAAAAGAAAAATGAAGGATGCATGTTTTTATGTTTAGTAAATGGTTACTTAAAATGGCTTTTAGATAATTACAAACTAAAGCAGCTTCATCACGATTTCAGATGCTTGACATCAGTTCAGAAAATTAAAAAATGGAGCTGGGACATGGCTTTGTCAGTAAAGCACTGACCCTGGAATCATGAAGACCTGAGTTGATCCCCAGAATCCATGTAAAAAAAAAAATGCTGGGTGTGGTGGCACATACCAGAACTGGGGGAGGGGATCCCTGAGGCTTGCTGGCCAGCCAGCCTAACCTACATGGTGAGCTTTGGCTTCAGTGAAAGATAGTGCCATATACATATACACACCTGCAATATACATATATATACATATACATATATACATATACATATACATTTGTGTGTATATGCACATATATGCATATGTATGTGTCTACATTTATGTATGCATATATGGATACACACACTCATACATATATATGTGTGTATATGTATATATATATATATACCCCCCCACACATATATACATATATAGTGGGTGACTTCCAGGGAATAATATCTGAGATTCTCCCCTGGTTCTTGAATATACACACAACTAAATAAAAAAAAAATCACTTCAGGAGAAAACAGCAATATTAATGTCACATGACTATGGAAGGGGCCGCCGTACTGATAGATGAATAACTAATATTTGTGGAAAACATAATGAGTGCAATGCTCAGTCATAGTTTTCCATCTGTCTAATGTCTCAAGGCACAGCCAAATGATCATGAGTTTGCCATCCGGTGTTGAAGAAAGAGAGGATGAAATGAGGATAAAGGAAGCAGGTAGGGAGGGCTTTGCATACAAGTCCTGAAAGCCAATTACTGAAGCATGAAGAAGGGTTTTGAATGCAGAGGGCCCGGCGGTGAGCAGGAAGACATGGCTCTCTTCTGTTTAGAACTTGGCTCTCTTCAGTGGCCTGCGGAGACAGGCGTTGCATTTTCCGGAGGCATGCGGAGAAGCAGCAGCCACTTGGCATCCTTCTTGCCAGCATCTCTCACAAACAGCACACAGCAGTGGCTCTGCTGAACGACAGACACACCACAAATCACTCAGAGACCAGCTCTCCTGGCGGAGACAAGAATCCTGGAGGCACTGACAAAGGATAATGGTAGAATTTATTTTTTAACTTCTTGGTTTTTCCTCTTGATTGAAATTACCCCTTCTAATTGCATGCTTGTAGTTAATAGGGATTTAGCAGAAGAATCCTGAAGGAGAAAGAGAAGAAAAGAGGTGCTCCTGAGGTAGTCCTTGTCAGTTCTTCAAAAGATTGCTGAAGGGCTGGCGAGTCAGATCAGTGACAAAAGGCTTGCCACCCAAGCCTGTCTCCTGGATTCAGTCCCAGAAGCCTACATAAAAAAGCAAAGCGTGATGACCTAACATATCCCAGCCCTTCTGCAGAGAGACGGTAGATGGGGACAAGAATTATTCCAGGTCACTCCCAGGCCAGCTGACCCAGAGGGTGCAGTGAGGCAGAAACAAGACAGGCCCTGCCTCAAAACCGGGTAGAAGGGAAAACTGACTCCAGAAATACTTCCTTTCACATTCACACCCATGCCACAGCACATATGTGTCTGCACTAGGACACATTCAATACTAATGATAATACTAATGATAATAACTATCTAATTTAGTGTTAAAATGGGATTGCTGGTTGTAGGAGCCAGCGATTATACATCCCAGAATCCCCAGGAGTGCATGCTTCTCTGTGATGTCTTGAAAGAGGGTCTATGTTTCGGGTCTGTGAACGTTACTCAACTTTATCACCCAAGCTCAAATGGTTAATGCTTTTCGAGAAACTTGGACCCTCCTGGGTTTTATGACTTGGCTAGTTCTCAGTTCCCTCGGAAGACCTCTCTGGTTCCTGTGGTCTGGGTGAGGCCAAGACCCTAGGGTCTATTGTGCTTCCTCCTTCTGTCTCCCATCACTTCCTTGTCTCCCATCTCTTCCCACCCTCCCTCCTTCATTTTATCCTTCCCCATTTCCCTCCCTAAATAAAATACTATATCCTTTAGCAAGCACTGATTTAAGCAGAAACATTGTTCCCTTCATTTTCTTAGACACCGGAGACACAATAGCAGGAGTTTTCATGGGAAGATAAACAGAACGTTAAAGGTACCTCAAATCACAAACAGCATAATTCTGATGGTAAAATATCTGTAATAATAATAATAACGAAGTGCATTGTGTCTGTCAAGGGGAACAATTTCCTTTGCAAGTAGAACAGGAAGAGAAACTCTCCGGGGTGATGGTGTTAAGCTGAGATCATGCTGACCCACAGAAACAACAAACATTCTGGGAATGTCTAGCAGATGAGCAACAACAGCATATACAAAGGCTCTGGGGGGGATCTTGGGTATTTCACTAGCAGGACCAAGGTCACGGCCCTCAAGTGGGGATGATATTGTAAATTCAAGATAAAGTAAAAGGGAGACAGACACCTGGTCCCAAGGACTGGGATTACAGTCATGAGCCACCAAGTTTTGCTTCAATGGGTGGACTGGGGATTCGAACTTAGATTCTCCTGCTTGCACAGCAAGCACTTTACCCCTTAGTGGCATTTCTGCTGCCACTAACAGTTCACAGTCATCAGACTGGAAGCGAGAGTCATTTGTGATTCCTGCACCACCTTCCCGCTGCTTATTAATTTTACCGTCAAAATGCTACTTGTTTCTCCCTCTTTCCCCAGGTCAGCTGAATTTGTTCAGAGTTCCGCTGTCTTCGGCAGCTGTTTGGAGTCATCCCTTGGTATCTGTGAAGGATTCCTTCCGGAATTCCTGAAGATACCACGTATACTCAAGTTCCTTCCTTAAAATTGAACACTGGTCTCACCCCTCCCCCGACATTAGCGCATCTTCACCTTGCCGTTATGACTGACGCACTGCAGTTCTGCGTGAATAGTTACTATGCTCTGTGGCTTAGGAGATAACGAAGCCACAGAGTGTCTGTGCGCCTCCCTGGCTTTCTTGTTCTGGTGTATTCTCCGAGTGAAGTTGATTAAATCTAAGTTTTTGGAGCCAGTGGCTAGAAATGGCTGACTTTTAATAGTCTCCTAACTTAGCCATCGTCTCCGTATGTCACTCATGTGTTCCTTTCTAAAACAGTCACTCTCATCTCAATGACTGAGTGGGCGAGTGAGTATATGAGTCTCTCTAGGACAAATAGTCACATATCCTTTCTAGGTAGCAACACCTTCTTGATTGTTGAGTATAGCCAATAGTTCCATGTGCTTGTAGAATAAACCACAAGTTATGGCACCTTATCATATCTTTCTGGATAAATAAATCCCTTTATGTTCCTGATATTGCCATAACACCCTTTGTCTACAATCACTTCTTTGTTCTAGAACATTCTATACCTTTCTCATGTCTCCATCTTCTCATGTTCTTTCTTCTGTTTACACTACTCCATTCCCTGGACAAAATTTTCTCGCTTTTAAACCTCAGGTCAAGGCCTCCTCTTCTGTGTGCCTACGTGGCCCATTACCAGTTCATGTCCACATGGGACTTTGAATTTTATATCACTTCTGTTTTGGATTATGAAGATTTGTGCCCCCCCCCCACGAGTCTTTCAACAGTGGAGAGTCTTTATTTCCAATGCCTGAGCCCATATCTGGCACAAATTGCACAAAAGGTATTTGTGAAATAGATCAACCGCAGGCTCTCACTGCCCTCCATTTTTTTCATTTATTTTGATAGCCAACTTTGTTTTGCAAGCACACAACAAAACAATAAACAGCATGATGCAAACCTGCAAGCCCATACTGTTCCACGATCCCCGTGGGTTCTTCCACTGTCACAGCTCTAAATGGCGTGAGGTTCTGCTCACTCAGAGCTGTCTTGGCACAGTGGCTATGTCTGAGATCTAAACTGCATTTAGGCCAAAAGTTTTGTTTTTCAAGTCATTTGTCAAAATGGCCGAAACAGACACACTACATCCTGCTTTAAATACAGACTGCTTCCTCTTTGTTGATCCACTTTAAGTCAATGATAGTTTCTCTTAGCCTGGAATTAGATGGAGTAGCCACCATAGAAAAAACGCTGGAGAGTTTGAACCCTTTGGTTGTACTGGCACGGAGCACATGTTAACAAGAAAATGTTTTTCTTGATATGTGTCTGTGCTTGGAAGCTTAGGCAGACTCATTAATATCTGCAAGGCACATGTTGGCCTAGCTGCTTAGACACGGGGTTGGCCACTGCCATCGCAAAAGCAGAACACAGACCAAAGGTAGCTGCCAGGCTGAGCTGTGAGGCTTCGTATAACCCCACGGCAAACCAAGCGGACACAAGGAGCACAGGCTTGCCTCTGCACACGCTCTGTGCTGTCCACTTGGATTGTTCGGCAGAGCCCATTTTTGCGGCTCATCTTTGCTCAGACCGTAGAGAGGCAGCTGCTCCCTTTAAGATGTTGTTATACGGTAGAATGTATGGTGTGCTGCCCAGTTTCTGGGTCATGCCAAACCCATTCCTACCAGTTTCTATTTTCTCATCTGGAAAATCGGGGCACTCAAGTGGAGAAGAGGTGGCACCTTAAGTTCGGGAGAACCAAAGACTGCTGACAAGGGGGTGTGGTGCCTGTCAGGAGGCTGCACAGAAGCAGCAGGCTGTGCACAGTACCTGAAAGAATGCACAGCATTGCAAAAGAGGCGGTGCAGGCAGGGGGGAGGGAGGAGGCCGTTAATGTGCGGAAGCATGCAAGGAAGGGTATCCTGTAAGCCAACTGCACGGGAGAGCTGAGTCCTATCAAATCCACAACTTAAATCCTTTGTCATCTAACACGGAGCATGTTCCTATCATGGCTGAGGAACCTATGGAGAGAAAAATGACAAATTTCACATCTGCAAAGGTGTCATAAGCGGGGAAAAAGCCAGACTTGTACACAAAGCCAACGCATTGTGAGGGATGCCTTGGCCAGAGCCAGCACTTGCCTGCAACTGTCACTTCACCTCACCACGTTTCTTAGTTGAGGGACCCGACACAAGCGCTGATCCCGCCAAGAAATATGGCAGTGCATTACTGGGGTCTTACTGTTCATATCTTCTTGAAGGAAAGAATTCAGTCAACAGACACAATTTAGGCAGAGGCTTGTCAAAGCAGAACACTCTCAAGAGAGATTGGAGTAGGCTATCCCTGAAGAAGTTAGCAGCACAGTGGGGTCTGAATTGTGCCATTGATTCAATTTTATATATTTGTGCGTGCCAATTTTTATTTGCGTGCTGTGTGTGTATGTGGGTGAGGAGGTCGGGGAGGATAAGGGTTTGTGAAGATGCTTGTAGAGACCAGAGGTCAACTGAGGTCAACCTTAGTTGCTGGTGCTTCAGCATCTACCATGTTGGCTTTTTGAGACACTCACTCACTTGGACATGTGACTCCTTGCTCACTATGGTAGTCTGACTGACCAGCAAGCTCCAGAGCTCTTCCTGCCTTGACCTGGCCTAGCACCGAGATTATAACAGCACATGCCACACCTGAATTTTTATTTAGCTGCTGGGGGGTTAAACTCCAGTCCTTATACACACAAGACACTACTAAATGGACTCTGTCCTGATTGTATGAGCTATTGTTTCATAGAAATTTTTCATGAATGTTTGTGGGGGAGTGGCTTGTTCCTGGGCTTCCTATGTCAAGATGGATTCTCACTTTCCAATATTTCTTCCAGTGGTCCTCTAGAAAAATCCATAAGGGTAACAGGGCAAAGGGATGCTCCCAGACAACAATCTAAGAGATACTGTAAGTCAGAGACTTTGGAGGATTCAGACTCTCTGCTAGCGCACATGCATAGCAATTAGGAAAGAGCCCCCGTGCCCTAGTTTCTGATGGAATGGGACCATCTAACTGTAGCTTCAGAGATGTTTTACCACAAGGAGTCACATGACTACTTGGAGACACAGCTGCCCGGATGCAGCTTGGTTTTCTTGGTTACCTCAAATCTATCTCTTTGCCTGTCTGGTATCATAAGAGCTAGTATAAAGTTGACCAGAGAAACTGGTTGGTCACTGGAGTCCTTCTACTCATTCCCCAAAACATTCTAGAAAATTACAGACAAATTATCTAGGCATCACCGTGGCCTGACGTGACCTCCTCCCTGTGTGGAAATCATGAAGCCCCATTAATGTATACCAGCGACAACTGAAGAAATGCAACCA
Organism: Meriones unguiculatus; assembly: GCF_030254825.1. Classification (NCBI taxonomy): domain Eukaryota; kingdom Metazoa; phylum Chordata; class Mammalia; order Rodentia; family Muridae; genus Meriones; species Meriones unguiculatus. Next base: position 61,224,904 of record NC_083366.1, read on the forward strand.
CAAACTTTACTGTACAAGCTTGTCCCCTCAGGAGGGTTGGCAGGGGTACCTAGGGTGGCTTTGTTTATATTCTCCTCCCACTTCTCTCTTTTTCCACTGATGATCTTTCAGCCACCATGTGTGGAAACTGTCCTTTTCCATGACACGCCTAAAGCCAGGTCCTACTGCACCGACCATGCTGCCTTCATCTCTTGCTTCAGAGTGGTGAGGGCTTCCAAACATAGCTTGCTGACAATCATCTCCTCAACACTCTACTTGTCTTCCAATAGACTGACCATTGCAAACCATCTGTTTAGTTGTCTCTCCCTGTGCTTCAGAACATCCCAATGACCTTGCATATATACATATGTGTTAGACCATATTCTAATATGTTGGAATAAACATGTATTTTATAGAGAAAATATGTGTTAGAATAGAGTGCATGTTCTTCAGTCTGCTCCCCATTTCTCTTTAACATTATTTAGCACTATGCCTCTTGCCTTTACGTCATTTCTACAGTCTTCGGAGTGCAGCATGTCACCCTCACAGATTCTAGTGCCTCTCTACCAAGGAAATGGAATAACCTGAGTAAAAACACCAATCTATCTATGTCACTTCGTTAACTACACAGTTCAGTAACTCCTGATAACACAAACCCAAAGTTCTGTAGTAGATATCTATAAATGTTCATTTCTCATCCTTTCTTCACTCTCAATATTCCTTGTACCTAGGTACCTTCTCTCTATTTTGAAATGGAGTTGAGTTTGAGTCTAACATGTTGAGCAAACATTCAACTGATTTGTGTCTTCATTTCAATTCCAGTATGTTAGTCTATCTGCCTAGCTCATGCATCTCAGAGGATTAGTAAGAAATGGCATAAATTAGTTTTCTCAATACAAAATGCAATGAACTTTCAATGAGTGTTAGTCACTACCATTGATATCATTGTTGCGTTTCCGGATGGGGATTGGACAGTTTAGTCAGGGTCCTCTCTCTTGCTTAGTTTCTTTAGATGCACAGGTTTTAGTGGGTTTGTCCTATGCTGTATGTCTATATGAGTGAGTATATACCGTGTGTGTCTTTTTGCTTCTGGGACAACTCACTCAGGATGATCCTTTCCAGGTCCGACCATTTACCTGCAAATTTCATGATTTCCTTATTTTTCATTGCTGAGTAATATTCCATTGTATAGATGTACCACAATTTCTGCATCCATTCTTCAGTTGAGGGGCATCTGGGTTGTTTCCAGCTTCTGGCTATTACAAATAAAGCTGCTACAAACATGGTTGAGCAAATGTCCTTTTTGTGTACTTGAGCCTCTTTTGGATATATGCCTAGGAGTGGTATGGCTGGATCTTGGGGAAGCACTATTCCTAGTTGTCTGAGAAAGCGCCAGATTGATTTCCAGAGTGGTTGTACAAGTTTACATTCCCACCAGCAGTGGAGAAGGGTTCCCCTTTCTCCACAACCTCTCCAGCATGTGTTGTCACTTGAGTTTTTGATCTTGGCCATTCTCATGGGTGTAAGATGAAATCTCAGGGTTGTTTTGATTTGCATTTCCCTAATGGCTAATGAGGTTGAGCATTTCTTTAAGTGCTTCTCTGCCATTTGGTATTCCTCTCCAGAGAATTCTCTGTTTAGCTCTGTTCCCCATTTTTTAAGTGGATTATTTGGTTTGTTGCTTTTCAGCTTCTTTAGTTCTTTATATATACTGGATATGAGTCCTCTGTCAGATAAAGGGTTGGTGAAGATTCTTTCCCAATCTATAGGCAGTCACTTTGTTTTGATGACGGTGCCCGGGAGGGGAGGAGGAAGGGGCTTATGGGGGGGATACAAAATGAATAAAGTGTAATTAATAAAAAAAAGTTATGAAACTAAAAAAAAATCATTGTTGCTGATTTTCTAAGCATCAACTTCTCCACAAAATAGTGTTTCAATACCAAGGGTTATCAATTTAATAATATTTGGTGAATACTTGCAGTATCCCACAAATTCAACCAGGCACTGGGGCATAAAGATGAATGAGGTTATCACAGTTTTCACGAACATTGTAGCGCAGTTTTCTGCAATATTAAAAGTAATTATATCACTTCAGTATAATTTCTCAAAATTATCTATTTATATATCACCTTCTTGATGAAAGTACATGGTCATTGAATGCAGAAATAAATATATTAACTTTTCAATGTTTTCTGTTTATTACATTTATTTATAAACTTGGAAGAAGTCTGTTATGGTACATATGTAGAGGTCACAGGATATCTTCTGGGAATCGGTTCTCTGCCTCTATTATGTAAGTCATGGAAATGAAACTCAGGTCATTAGGCTTTGTGGCAAGTTCCTTTATTGACTGAATCATCCCCCAGGGCCCTTTTCTTAGTTATGGTCACTATTGCTGTGATGAAGCACCATGACCAAAACAACTTTGAAGAAAAGGGTTTACTTAGCTTACTCTTCCACATCCCTGTTAATCATCAAAGGAAGTCAAGAAAATAATTCAAGCAGGGCAGGAACCTGGAGGCAGGAGCAGATACAGAGATCATGGAGGGTGCTTCTTACTGGCTAGCTCCTCATGGCTTGCTCAGCTGCTTTCTTATAGAACCCAGGACCACTAGCCTAGGGATAGTACTGCCCACACTGGGCTGGGCCCTCCCCGTCAACCCCTAATTAAGAAAGTGTTCTACAAGCTTTCCTACAACCTCATCTTATGGAAGCCTTTTCTCAATTGATACTCCTTCTTCTCGGATGACTATACTTTGTGTCAAGTTGACATAAAGTTAGCCAGTACAGGGTTGCCAAGTATGTTTCCTGGCATGTGGCAAGTTTTCAATTAGTGTTTGCTGAGTTGAGCAAAAACACAGTTGGACTTAGTCAACTCTTGATCAGTATTCTGCAGGTACATCCCAAACTTATCAAACTCAGCAAAATCAACCCATTTTGGGTTCTATAATTGTCTTTCTCATCTCTGCTGTGCTGAAAAAAAATAAGGTGCTATTATTTCTGATTTTATGTGTATGAAAATTTTGTAAATTATTTTCCAGCACCTTAGATGTTACAGATGGAAATTAAACATTTCTTTCCTCTAGCTTTTCTGGAAAACTCCATAAAATAAGCATAGTCATCAAGTATTCCTCAAGACATTTCAATGACAGTCCAGCACTTTGGACAAATTTCAACAAATATCACCAAAATGTTAAGCTATCTATTAATCCATCCATCCATCCATCTATCATTCATCCATCGTCTATGGATCTATCATCCATCCATTCATCTGTCCATCATCTATCTATCATCATCCATCTATTCGTTCATTATCCATCCACCCATCATCCATCCATCATCCATCCATCTATTCATCTACCTTTCTCATCCTCCCTTCTCCCATTCGTCATCCATTGATCGAGCTATCTATCCATCTTCATTTATTCACTAATATCAACTATTAATTCTATTATTTGGATAGCATTTACATTCTGATCTCTTGTAGCCTGCAGCTATTTTTTATAGACTTTCTAGCGTTGAAAATAGTAGGGTGCTGGCGGTGGTGAAGCCATTACGAGCTCTGGCTGCTCTTGCAGAAGTCCAGGTTTGATTCCCAGCACTCACATGGGGGCCCACACCTGTCTGTAGCTCCAGTCTCAGAGGATCTAATCCCCTCATTACCTCTGCGGGCTCCTGCACACATGTAGTGTACATGAACGCATGCAAGTGTGCACACATGTGCCTAACAATAAAAAGCAAATAAATGTGAAAGTAGAAGTAAAAAAAGAAGAAGAAAAATAGTATCTAATTTCTTAACATGTTATTTGCATTTTATAGAAGCAAAAACGTTGGTAGCAGAGTTTAAACCAAATATGCCATATTTCTGGGTAAAGTTGCCTTTTTAAAGAGACCATGTTTTTAATTGCTTTGAGAAAGCAAACACGAGTGAACAGATATGCTCTGGTAATTTAATGAAGCTAGAACCTTGGGACCTGAGGAACAAATGGAGAGAAATGATCATATGGTTCTAAGTTAAACAGTGAATTCCCCACTGCTCACTTGGCAAATGGTGATCATTACTAGAGCCAAGTGTGCTAATAACATTAATAAATCCAACGCTCCAGATCGAATTTAATTGACTTGGAATAATTGCAAAGAGTACTAGTCATATAAGAAAAAGAGAAGTGCTTGCTAGGAACTCCTGCTGTGGTTGCACTCTACTAGAAGCAAGACAGCAAGAATTGCTTCCTTCCCTTAAAAACTGGTATTTTAAGTCCTTAATTATACGTGTATCTGTGTGTGCCTGTGCTGTGGAGGCCAGAAAATGGCATTAGATCTCCAGGAGCCGGAATTACAGGCGCTGCGAGCTGTGCGTGCTGGATGCTGGGAGCTGACCGCCAGGTCCTCTGTGAGAGAATTATGCACTTGTAGTGTCTGAGTCATTTAGCTAAGTCCTGAGCATTATTTCCTTCTAAGAAGACACTACAAGAGTAATTCCAGCATTATAGTTCATGGTGTTTAAGCCTCCCAAAGTCGGATCTCTTTCCAATCCAAAAGAACAGAATTCAGTCCTCCATACGTCTTTTCCTGAACAGTTACAGAGCTCCACCTGCTGAACAAGGCATGGACCAGCAGCACGTCTGACAGTCAGGGAATCTCAAGGGCAATATGAAGATCCCATATGGTCTGTGAGGACAAGGATGAAATCATCCCTATGTGAGCCAGAGAGCTTGGGCATGTCAGCCTTCGCTGAGCTAGGTTAGCTCCATCAAGCAGTAGAAATTTATGTTGCTTTCTAGCACAGTTGAGAGTGTGTGTGTGTGGCCAGAGGTTGACATTGAGTATCTTTCTCTGTTTTGTATTTTTGAGACAGGATCTCTCCAGTAAACCTGGAGCTAGTCAGTTCAGCGAGGGTGCCTGTCCAGCAAGCCCTTGGGTTTATCCTGTGCCTCCCTCTTCAGCTCTTGGATTACAGATATGCACCGCTGGGTGCCAAGGACCTGAACTCAGGTCCTTACATTTGCATGGCAAGCACTTGACCTATTGGGCCATCTTGTCGAACCCTGTATTTCTTTCTGAGATTAATTTTTCATGGGGGGGTGAGCTCAGGGCCCCACACAGGCTACATGTGTACTGCTAAACTGACCTGTACTCCTCGTCCTTTGCAAGGTCAGTTTACGTAAGCTTTATCAGGAAGTCAGGGGAGCGCAAGGCCATTCTTGGACCTCTGTCTTCCTTCTGTGGGCTGTGGGCCCTTATCCAGATTCCTAAACAGAATCAATGCAGATAGTCTAGTGCCAAATGGCTGATGACATCACTGCAGACAAGCGCGTCTTCTCCAGGCAGATCTGCTGCAACCGTTTCCAGATGCTTCCCTGGAGAACAGATCATGAACCTTTCACAGCATGTGCTGTCTCCCTGCCCTTCCAGAAGCAGCAGCCCACAAGCTTGGCAACGTCTGCCTCCCATGGAGTCCTCTGCAGCGTGTGTCTCAACTTCATGTGTGAAGGGGCTGGCAAGTGGGCCTCCTCTGTACAGGTCCTGAGGGAGATTCATGACCGAACATCCTGTCGGCGGTGCTTTCCTGACAACTACTCCTATCCCAACTGCTTATTCATTGCTTCACAGGACTCCCAAGGCTTCCTCATTAGCTGGAGAACATAAATACTGCCTTTTGTTATCTACTGATTTTGCCCTCTTGGTTTGAATTCTGTGTTACCAATGACATGTTCTAGAATGATCTAACTGAGGAATCATCAGCTCGATAGTTGCATGCCTCCCTTCCGTCATACAGAAGCAGCCATCTGCCTGCAGGGGACAAGGGGACAAGGAGCCAGACTGTTGGGCATTAACCATCAGGAACCTCTGAGAGACCATTTGCACCAGGACAGCTTTTCGTCCTCGGATGAAAGTAGCTGCCGTTAATTGGGTCACAACCAGTGTGTCCCATGAACTCTACAGGTTATTCAGTCTTCATAAACTCAGGAAACCCCAAAGGATAAGGTTCTCAGGAAGGAAACTGATGATTTTCTAGTCCCAAGAATGCTACAGACTGCTGCTGCAAGCTTCAGAGAGATAAACAGGCCTCTAGAAACACTGATGGCCAGTAGTCATTATCAAACTGTCACTTCATGAGGCATGATGGAGCCCAGGCCACAGCCATCAAGATCCAGACGTAGGCAATTCTGATGACTTTAGAAAGGCAGCGATATCCAAGCCTTGATATTGGAAGGTTTGGAGCCAAGTGTCTCTAAGTTTTCAGTGAAGAGAATTAAAACCAACGTACTGTATCTGACCCATTCCTTTAGTCTTCTGACACGGCCGCGTCAACATCTAGGGAGCCTTCTAAGTGAAACGGAAAACCAGCCTCTGAAGTTGAGAGACAACAGCAGCGCAGAGCCACTAAGACATAACAAGAAATGATCTCCAAAAAAATGACCAGAAGGGATAACGGTGGTCACAGGGAAGCTTTGCTTTTCATGCGCTTACTTAGCTCAAAAGAAGAATACCCCAAGTTGGGAAATGGCTCACCAAAATAGCAGTAAAGAGTAGATACAAGGAGGGACTCACTTTTAACCTAGTTAGCCGCACGCTTCTCTTCCAGAGGTGCCCAGTGTTGTCGTCAGTGGAAAGAACGACTTGGGATGCTCAGAGGAGGGTGACTGTGCGGGGCTGCAAGGCTTGTCTGGTAGAACACTGAGACCTCTGAAAATGTTTATATCCAGTGACACGGTAATAAAAAACTTCTGGGCAAAACTCTAAAAATAAATTCTGAAATAGATAAAATATTCATGCAGAGATGTTCTCCACGGGCTTATTCATTATCACACAAAACAGAAAAATTGGATTAATGTCCACCAATAAAATTACTGTGAAAAAAAAAACAGTGCGTGGAGAATTTTAAATAGAGAAAAATGTGAATGTGCTAATACTTGGAGAAATAAAAGCCAGTGATGAAATGGTCTGGGCTGTTGTGCTGCAAATGAAGCGACGGGAAGGTAATAGAACTGATTCCTTCTTTGCAGTGAGGGATTGGCATATAGAGAAAGCTGGACTTGCCTGGCCGCTGCACTCCTAAACTCACAGCAGCTGGAGTTACCAGAAGACCCGCTTAAGATCTAACCCGGGGGGGGGGGGGGAGGTGGTGAGCATTCTAGCACAGGTGGGGACGGGATGCATGAAGCTGCCGCCCTAGCTGAGGTGGTTAACGGCTACCGGGAAGAGGTCGTTTTTTCTTCAGTCTGTAGCTTCTGATAAGTTGCCCACAATTCAGTAGAATAACCCCACCTCCATGACGTCATTAATTCTGCAGGTTGTCTTGAAAAGAGAACATGCAGGTAGGACAGAGATGTCTTAGGAAGTAGGGGTCCTGAGGCAGTGGGAAGGGACGAGGAGGAGAATTACGAATAGGAATAATCAAAATGTGTTATAAAAATGCCAACATTTTTATGTACACGGAATTATTTTAAACTTAAAGGAAGGAGCTGTAGAGATGGCCCAGTTGTTATGAATGCATGTCATGTCTGCACAGGATCCATGTTTGGTCCTCATGGGCGCACACCCGTGCACAGCCACACACACATGCGTGCAATTTAAAAAAATAATAAATTAAAAAAAAAAGAAAGCAGTCATTTCCAAAAGGTTATGAAGTGTTTCTCAGAACACCACCTGGAGGAAGAAAGGTCATTTTTGTAGCTGCGAGCTGAGAAGTATGGCCTCTCCCCCTCCCCGACAGGATCTTAGAATTTCAACCCTTCTACCAAGCTCAAAATGCTTGATTAGCTAAAACGTTCATTCATAGAATTAAAAATAATCTCCCTGGCTTAACTCATCACAGCACCTCCTACTTGCATCCCTAGCGGACGGTAAGCTCGAAGGCAGGAATCTAAACACGCACACAGCCCCTCTGAGTAGACTCACCAAGCAGCTCTCTGAAGTATGGCTCCCTGAGAAAGAAACCACATGAACGTTGCCTTCTCAGATCCCAAGACTCTGATGCCCAAGACTTTCTATAATTACCCTCGACTGAATAAAAATAACCGCAGCCCTGAATGCACACCCACACACAGATTATCAGAAATCTTTAGGAGCACGCCTCCCCCTCTTCCAGTATTTTCCATCGCTGGCGAATCAGAAGGTTTACTTGAATTAATTTGCAAAATAGCACAGCTTCCCAAGCTGGCTTGCAGAAGTGCGCTGGGAGGATTTTACTAACCGTATTTTGGTGGTGAGATGGAACCAGGAAAGCGTCAAGTCCATGTTCTGATTGCTGGGAAGCCTGCCCTTGTTTAGACGTTTCTCTCTGAGGCCCTAGAGTGAGGTATGTTCTGGTGAGCAAGTGTGCCCACTTCCATCAAATACCCATTTACACTCTCTGTGTGTGATGACCCAACGCTGTCCGTGTTTTCTGTATCATAGAAACTCCTATTTATCAAACATGATTGCTGAAAATACTTTCTCTTAGTTTGTGCTTTCCTGATTCATTTTTTTTAAACAGTGGTCTTAAAATATTCATATGATGCCTGAATTTTCTTTCCTTTAAGTTTTGGTGCATTAAGCCATTTTTTTTAAAGTCACAAAGGCATTCTTCTCTGTTATAGATTTTTGCATATTTATTCATTTGTGTGTGTGTGTGTGTGTGTGTGTGCGCCTCCATACACATGTGAGTGAGTACAAGGGCACAAGTCCCATGTCACAACACAGTGTTTTGGTAATACTTAAGAGACTTATGTAGGCTGCCCATGTTGGACCCCAGCTCTTGGAGGATGGCATGCCTGCTGGAGGAAGGAAGGAGTCCTATAGGAAACGTGGCTTCTTGAATGCAGAGAGGAGGGGACAGGAGACCACACTCCTTTGCACCACGAGAGAATGAAAGCCCCTTTCTTTGGGCTCGGGGGATTTATGAATTATTGGTTTTGACTAAATGAGTGTTAGCAGTTCTGATAAAAACTTTAAACAGATTTTTTTTGCAATGAAATATTAGTAGAAAACCAAGCCTAATAGTAATGTCCTCTTCCCTGAAGCTAATCCCTAATAAAAACAATGATGGCAGCCACTGTCAGAACATGGCCCTCAAAAACCAGTTGTTGGGCTGGAGAGGTCAGCAGGTAAAAGCAATTGCTGCTCATCCAGAGAACCTGATTCAGTTCCCAGCACCTTCTTTTCTAAAGCAAGTTTTGAGCCATTATTACCCCTTCTAGCAATGGTACGAGGTAGACCTAATGCTTTGCTTTCTCTCCCTCCTTCCTTCTTGTTTTTCCCCGCCAATCATGAAGTAACAAAGCCAGAAGCAGCTTGCCAAACGTGAGCCTTTGACCTGGGGCTCTTCCATCCCCAGAACTGTGAGACAATCGGGAACCCAGCCTCAGAGGCTCCCTGACAGCACCATGCAGCAGACTCAGCCAATGGGATGCCCAGAAGAAGATGCTGACTATCAGCCCCACAGAAAGAATTCGTTCACAAAGGCAGTGAGAGGTTGGTCATTTAGAAGTGGCGATCTAGATGGAAGTTATATTAAAAACAAACAAACAAACAAACAAACAACTAGCCTTACTTTATTTTATATTTCAGGAAAAGGAAGAGAGGTTTGATTTAACTTATCTGCTTAATTCACTCACAAGTCAACTTGCTGTGGGCATTTAATGAAAGTATCCACCTGACAACTTCTCAGTGTAGAACTGATCGATCCATTTCCATCCTAACCACGGGTAAAAACAGCTCTTCTTTACACCACAAACCTACCCTCTCTGCTGCCCTAAGCACTTTTTTGCATTTACTCTTACTTCTACTTCACACATCAGTTGAACATACTTACACAGCACGCCCTGATGCATTCACGTGCATAATGACACAGCACACAAGATCAAGTTCGGTAGAGCCATCGCCCCAAACACTGAATGCTTATTTGTGATCAGAATATGTAAAGTCTGTGATTTTGGAAGATTAAGTATCATCACCAGCTATAGTCTCGTCACTGGACAAGAAGATACCAGAACCCATTCCTCCCACGTAACTGTAGCTTTTTACTCATTGGCCCACTTCTCCCCATGCCGCCCTTCTTTCTCCAGTCTCAGATAACTGAAAAAGTCACACAGTTACAATCAGTCATTACATTTTGTCCATTGAATCCCTTAAATGTTATGCTATTCCACTTACAATAGGGCAATAGCCTAAAAGTCTATCCAAAGAGAACATCTTGTACTTTGAAAATGTAAGTGTATTTCACACATTTAATCTGCCAAACAGCACAGAGCTTAGCCTAGCCTGCTTACAAGTTGCTCAGCACACTCAGGTAAGCAGATTGCCGAGCAAAGCCTCCCTACACAAACTCCACTTTCTTTCTTCTTCTTCTTCCTCTTCTTCTTCTTCCTCTTCTTCTTCTTCTTCTTCTTCTTCTTCTTCTTCTCATGATTTACTTTTTATATCTAATTTTTTTAATTTTTATTTTTTATATTAATTACATTTTATTTACTTTGTATCCCAGGTTATTTACTTGTATCCCAGTTTATTTACTTTGTAGCCCTCACCCTCATTTCCTCCCAATCCCACCCTCCATCCCTCATCTCCTCCCTGTCCCTTTCTAAGTCCACTGATAGGGGAGGCCCTCCTCCCCTTCGATCTGACCCTAGTTTATCAGGTCTCATCAGGACTGGCTGCAATGTCCTCCTCTGTGGAATAATACACAAAGGAAATCATGAAATGATTTCAAATGGCAAATGGTGGGATCTAGAAAAGATCATCCTGAGTGAGGTATCCCAGAAACAGAAAGACACACACGGTATATACTCACTTATAAGTGGATACTAGACCTATAAGATAGGACAAACATACTAAAATCTATACTCCTAAAGAAGCTAAACAAGGAGGTCACAGGGTAAGATGATCAATCCTCACTTAGAAAGACAAAGGGGATGGACATTGGAAGTAGGAGAAAACAAGAAACAGGACAGGAGCCTACCATAGGGGGCTTCTGAAAGACTCTACCTAGCAGTGTATCAAAGCAGATGCTGAGACTCATAACCAAACCTTCAGCAGAGTGCAGGGAATCTTAGGAAAGAAGGAGGAGATAGAAAGACCTGGAGAGGACAGGAGTGTCACAAAGACCAAATATATCTGGGCCCAGGGGTCTTTTCTGAGACTGATTCTCCAACCAAGGACCATGCATGGATACAACCTAGAACAAACTCCACTTTATAATGAAGTCTTAAGTTGAATGCATTGCTCAACAGCCGCCTACACTAAAAGTGAAAACTGGAATGATGTTGTTGGAACATCACGGTGAAGTGAAAGCACTTAAGTTCCTGCTAAGCTAGGGACCACCCCTGTCTCACAGACTCCTTCTGATGCCCTGTTATCTGAGAATGAACCGATGTCATCTTTCTTTGATTTCATGCCTGTGTCCTAACTGCTCTCATGCTTGGGTTTTTCTTCTCTAGTCTCTAAGACAAAGATGTCTGATGTCTAGTTTCAAAATCTTCTCCCCCCCACCCCCATACTCAACACTGCTGGATGGTTGTGCTTCACCATCACTGCTCTGAGGTCCCACAGATTTAGTGTTCCCTCCAGGCCTGTGAGAGCTGCCTGAGGACTTAGCCTTTGGGACTTGGAATATCCATCCACACTGATCACCTAACCAAAGGCATTAATATCTTGACACTCCAGTCTTAAAACACATTTTTCCCAGCATTCTTGTGTTCACAAGACTTTTTCATTCATCAGGTCCATCCAATTTGCTTGGAGGAGATGTAAGATTGTCAAAGAGAGATTTAAAGAGCAAGAAAGAGTCAGTGTTTCTTCAAAGTAAATGAATAAATAAATAACCTCTAACCCAGATTTTAGCTATCTGAAGAGAAGGCCTGATGCACGAGGAAACAGAGCTTAGAACACAAATATGGAAGTAGGAAGAGGATGGAAGAAAGCAGAGTGATTCCAGGCCCTGCCCGGAAGTGGGAGCCATTGGGGCCAGGGGACAGGGATGTGGAATGGCCTCCCACCTTAGAGGAGCTGGGAGTGGGAATATAAGCCCAAGCCAACAGGACAGACTAGGTCGGCAGAGTCAGCATCAGGAGAATGGTTCACTGGGAACAGCTCTGAGGATTCATGATGAAGCCCAACCGACGCCTGCAGATCACATTTGACGTTCCAAGGCAAAGCACACACCAACCCCAAAACCAAGCCTGAGTCTCTCCAGCCGTTCAGTAGTAGGTCAGGGTGCTTGTGTGGAGCCTCAAGATCGGAGTTGATCCCTGGGTCCCATGTGGTGGAAAGACAGAACGAACCTCTGCCCCCCAAGTGTGCACTATGACACATGCACACTGACACACACATACACACTCTAAATGAACATAATAAAAATGGTAAAATAAAAAGCCTTGACAGTCTTGTATAGTAATTAACTTTTCTCCTTTTTTTTCTGAATTATGTGGGAAGTCACTGTCCCTCTCTCATTTCTACTCCTTGTCAAAAGCTTATGACACTGAGAAAGTCTTCTCCCAGCAAAGGATGATGAGTCCTGGGTCGCAGAGATGACATGGAGGAAAGGAAGAGAGGGTCCCAGCACCCTCATATCATATATATATATATATGATTCAATTCATATTGGAGATTGCTAAGCAGGTAAAAGCCCTTGCTGGGGAAGGTGACAGCAAGAGCTGTAATCCCAGTGCACCTCAGGGAGAGCAGAGGCAGAGACAGGAGGCTCTCTGGAACCCCTGAGGTATGCTGGCCTCGTTGATGCAGCAGCTCAAAGTGGAGCAGTGGATCAATAGCTGAAGATTGTGATCTGACCTTCACCTACACGATCTCTCTTGCACCCACAGACACACGATTTTCACAGTACTCATTCTACAGAGTCGGTGTCATGCCTACCTAAATTTAACTGTTCTTTTTCACAGAAATGGAAAGAAATCCTAAAATTTGTGTGAGATTTCTTTACACTTCTAACCTCTAGAACCGTGAGATGCCACATTTGGGTTGTTCTAAGCTCAGAACAATGAGTGTTTTCCTGTAACCCTTACCAGTTGCAGCTGGTCCATTTACTTACTTTGCACAACTTCACTGAGGGAAGGTAATGAGAGGAATCTCCAAGGGAGGGCTTCTTCACTGGGACAGAAAGAGAGGGCTATAAACAGATCTCATGAGGCTAAAGAAGTTAATGTATTCCTTTATGTATGATTATCTCATGAATATTTATAAGCATATGCTTGGCTATTATAAACGTATCTATACACACACACACATACACACACATCATACAAATACACACTTATGCATCATGCTGAGAAGGGGTAAACGGCAGAGCGAGATACAGGAGTTTCTAACCTATTTTAAAATGACACATTCTTTATGCAGATTTCCTGCACATAGTACTTTGTCTCAGTTGAGAAATGAAGTGTTCTTATAGTTTGTTTTGAGGAATTTGGGAGAGCATAGAGTTTTGGGGAAGTGGCTGAATCCATAAATAGATTGGGCTAAATACAGTGATAAGAAGATAGAGCAGTGTTTCATGGCGTGGCAACTGGTCACTATTAGTTTTCTCTAAGACCATGGAAAATTCTGAACACTTTGTTATGACATTGGGTGCCAGTTATAATGGGGCCTTCTCGGGATGCCAGCTCCCAAGTAATGCACAGAGACCTATTATTATTTATAAAAGCTTGGCCTTAGCTGAGGCTTGCTCCCAGCTAGCTCTTATAACTTAAATTAACCTGTTTATAATCATCTGTGTTCTGGATGTGGTTTGTAACTTTTCCTCAGTAACTGCATCTGCTTCTTCCTGCATGTCTGGCTGGAGACTCTCTGTGCCTGAATCTTTCTTTCCCAGAGCTCCTGTCTCTGCCCAGAAGTCCTGCCTTCCTCTCCTGCATCTGCTATTGGCAGTTCAGCTCCTTATTAAAGTAACCAGAAGGTAGGGGAAGCATATGTTTGCAAAATATGATGGAGGTGCTGAGCGATTAGAATAACAAAACCGAAGTCTGGGCAGTACTCAGCTATCTGGCAGCATGTAATTAACAACTGATTATAAAAAGGCCACCTTAACACAGTGTACAAAAAGGTCACCCCAACACTTTGTAGATTATATTTCTATTTAACCATTGCTAGGGCCAAAGCCAAGGGTATAAAGAGAGGCCTTGGTTCTAGTGCCAGCTAGAACCCCAATCCCACTGCAATTACAATCCTGTGCGAAACACCTACCATTGCGACTCTCCTGTCACGCTGATGCCCTTCATCCCCATCAGGTTGGACTGAAGTTCAGTGGCGATGCTTTGTTCATTAAGATGCCTAGTCTTTGCAGTCATTATCTTGTGTCACTGAAGCCAAACTGTACAAGAGAAACCCAAGGAAGGGAAGGCTTATTTCAGAGCATGGTTGCAGAGGGAGGTGAGTGCATCGTGGTGGGGAAAGCATGGCCCAGTTTGTGGTAGCAGAGATAAACAGCAGAGGCTTGTCACATGGCCGGCCAGGAAGCATGGACTACAGGACAGAACCATGGTGGGTAACCTTCAAGAGCCCTCCCTAGTGACAGAGCTCCACTAGTCAGGACCTACGCACAAAAGGGTCACAGTCTTCAGAACGCTGCTGCCAGGTGAAAACTAAATATTGAAAATCCGAGCGTTCAAACCATAAGGATCTCCATTTGCTCTTAAAATGCCAACATTCACAGGCTGGATAGATGGCCAAATGCCACGTCACCAACTGCCACAGCTGGTCATTTAACTCAGTTTCCATTTTAGGGCAGTGCGAGATGAGGAGGCAGAGGAGAGGAAATGACAGACTGTTCTTCACACTGGCCGTATTCACCAACCAAGAACCCTGCACTCAAATTATAGTATTACCAAACTCAGCTGTAGGCAAAACTCCAAAATAATTGCTAGACATATCGGAGGCATTACCTCGCCTTCATCTATACAAAAGAAAAGCCCGTTTATTAGGTTTTAATAGGAAGAGAGTTAAGGAGTGGGGGCTGGGCTGGGGTCTGTAAGACTCAGTACAACTGCACTGTCTTCACGCCTTTCACAAAGCTTTCCCCTCACACCAGCCTTTTCCTCTGCTGACCTCTGACCCTCCACCTTGGATAGCCCACCTTCTCCGGTGAGGACCTCTTCCTCTGAATTTCCTCCCTCTGAGGGACTTCAAACTCAATCCCGGTTCCCTCCTTCTGTGGCAAACTAAGGCCGGTTTAACTCCAAATGCTTTTTACAGAGGGAATGGCAAGACCCGATAGAACTTCCGTAGGGCTTGACAGGAAGCTGAGAGAAGCAGAAAGCGAACCTCGAAGTTTGCCAAGGAAAGACATTTTACCGTGCTTCAAAAGAGCAGCTCTGTGTTGGAAATGAAGGGCAGGACACAAAGCAAGAGCTTGGGTGCTCCAGAGAACCCAAGGTGAGGGTTGGTCACGCAGGTCACAAGGTTCCCCTGCTAGGCCTCACCAGGGCTTAGCCTATGGCTGGTGGTCACATCAACAGGACCCACTTTTCATTAAAACTGTAAGGCCATCCAATAGTCACACGCTCACTTTAAGGTCATTTAGCTAGTGATCTTCACACTAACAAAGCCAGAGTGGACCAGAAGGGTGAAGGAAAAAACATTTGTTGTAGCTAAGAGCTTCCGGTTTGGATATGTGGGTCTGGCATTGTAGTGTAAGATACATATAGTTCTTGGGGCTGGAGGGATGTCTGCTGGTTAAGCACAATCACTGCTATTCCCAAGGACCCAAGTTCAATTCCCAGCACCCGTGTCAGATTGCTTACAACTTCCAGTCACTCCACTTCAGGGTATTCAATATAAAAGAGTTAAAAACCTTCTGGCTGGAAGCTGACCTGTGACATAGGGCCGGACGCCAGGTTAGTTGCTGTGTTTAAAGTATTTTCTGCTTCTCCCAGATGACTGTGAGCTAATGTAAGACCTACCCCGGCTGTGGTGTGGCTGGATATGAATGAATTAAGGATCACAGCTTCCCCCCTGGAGATCTTCCACTTATAACCTTGCTCAAGAAACAGAAGTTTTAAAAATAAGGATGGCATACATTAAAAAGATTTTTTTTTTTTTTTTTTTTGAGAGCAGCTGTTGATTCACAGCAACATTGAGAAGTTATGGAGATTTCCCATAAGGCCCCTCATCCCACTCTTCACAACTTTCCCTGTTACTAACTCCCTCCTCAGAGGAGGATAGTATCAAAACAGGCTTCCGGACCAACCTATATCGATACATTGTTATCTCTCAAGTTGCGTTTTTCACTTGGGGGCTTTTGCTTGATGCCATGTTTCCTGAGTTTGCACGCCAATGTGTAACGGTGTGGTGCAGGGTCGCTGTGACCGTCAAAAGTACTTCCACCATTGGTGTCACTTGCTTTTCTCCTTGCTGCAACAAGACACTGAAGGGGGAAGAGTTCGTTCTGGCTCACAGTTTGAAGTTACAGCCTATCATGGCTAGGACGTCTCCACAGCAGGAGCTTGAAGCCAGTCACACTCTATCTACAGGCAGGAAGCAGAGAGAGATGAATGCTCACTTGCTCCTTTTTATTGAGCCTGTGATCCCAGCCCACGGACCGGAGCTGCCCATAGCGGGGGTGCAGGAGGGGTCTTTCCACCTCAGTAACCCCAATCTGGAAAATCCCTTACAAACATTCCCACAATCTTGTCTCTCTAGCCATTCTAGATCCTGTCAAGTTGTCAGTCAACATTAACCATCACATTATTCTAAAAGTCTTTCTTGCTCTACCAATTCATTGCCGGCCCCCTTTCCTAAACTCCTGTAAACCAATGATCTTTTCAGTTTTCATAGTCTCCCATTCCTGGAATGCCGTGGGATTGGAGTAACACAGTTTGCAGCCTTTTCAAATCAGCTTCTTCTCCGTATGAATGTGCAGCTGAAAGTCAGCAGGGCGTCTTCACGCCTTGGTGTCTCACTCCTCTGTAGTACTGAACAACATTCTAAACTTGACATCCTAGAGTCTGTCCAGCCCCCTAACTCAGAACACCTCAGTTTCATCCAGTTTGAAGAAATCATGAGGAAATCTGCCCTCTCCAAGTGACTGTCTGGACATAAATTTTCAACTCTCTCGAATGAATGACAACAAATAATTGATGCATTGTGTGATGAGGATGTGTTTGATCTTGTAAGAAACCGATAAATTGCCTGTAACACTTTCGTGCTTTATGTTCAGGTCTGTGGCCGATTTTCATTAATATTTGTAAAGGACATAGAACTGACTCTGAAATCACATTTTGTGTGATAATGTCTGGCTGTTGAGTGCCAACTCCTGAAAAGCCTTTCCCCTCCATTGTATGAGCTTTGCTCCTTTTTAAAGCTCATTAGCTTTCATTTTATGATTCTATTTCTGGAATATATATCCAGTTACATTGATCTGTTTGTCTGTTTGTTTCCCAATACCATATTATATTGATTACTATAGCCTTTTAGTAAATCTTCAGATTGACACTGCCAAGCATCCTGTTATCCAGTGTGTATGCACGTATGAGATAGAGAGGGAAGGAGAGAGAGACAGAGGCAAGAGGGGGAGAAAGAGAAAGAGAGAGAGAGAGAGAGCATGCTTGTGCATCAGAGACCAGAGGAAGATGACAAGTATCTTCCTCAATTGCTCTCCCTCTTAACTTTTGAGGCCAGGTCTTCTCAGTGACCCTAATGCTTGCTGTTTTAGCTATGCTGGCTCTCCAGCAAGCTCTTAGCATACTTGTGTCTTTACCCCTCAATGCTGGGGTTATAACCATGTGTAGCTAGTTCCAGGCTTTTTACACAGGTGCTGGAGATTTGAACTCAGGCCTTCTTGCTTTCCGAGCAAGTACTCTTTCCCACTAATCTGTGTCCCAGACCCTTCATCATCCAATTTTATTTTCATCTTTAAATACTGTATTGGCTATTTTGAGCTTGTTGTTTTACCTCGTAAACATTAGAAATGATTTGTCTGAATTGATCTCCCAATCACATTGGAAAGAATTGATTTTTTTTTGCCTAGGATCGGCATTTTCGTAATACCGAGTCTTCCTACAAACATGGGGCAGTTCTGTTCGCTCGGCGCTCTTGATTGCCTTCACCGGCGCTCTGCAGCTTCCTTCTTGAGGGTAGCACATGTGTTCTCTTAGGCTTACATCGAGGCGGTTTATCATCTAGAGAGCTGAGGGAAGCTATGCCGTGGTTTTCATTTCAAATCCAACTCGCCCACTCCTGAGCGGTAAGGGAGAGGTACTTTTGCACTCTGAAGCTGTGCTAGTGTCTCCTATTAGTTCTTGTTGTCACAGACTTTTTTTTTTTTGGAAATTTTTTTTACCTAGATAATTGTCATCTGTGAAAATGAAGTTTCATTTCTTTACTCTGAATTGTGGTATCATTTATTTCCTATTTTTTATTTCATTACAGCTCCAATACTTCTAGTATGACGTAGTAGCTAGTATGATGCAGAGAAAGAGTGAGAGGGCACGTTCTTGCCTTCCTCTCGGTTTTAGTAGGGAACGTTCTGTCTCTCCAGGCTTGTATGTAATGTCAGCCTTGCACATGTTCTTTATCAGGGTTAGGATCTGTTCTACTCCTAGTCGATATAGCACTTCTAAGGCTGCGTGATCCCTCTGTGGGCATTTGCACCCTTACAAAGGTATCAAGCCGATGATTGGCTCGAGAGCCGCTGTGCCTTTTGGTTTCAGTAAGCAAGAGGCTCTGAACCAGAACTCCCCTTGAGGACTTCCCTCAGCCGTCACGGCAGAGCCCTTGTGTAGCTGAGTCATAAGATTTGCATTTCTTGGTTTACCCCGATATCTGTTGCTGTGGTCACACTGGCAGGACAAAGATGGTCTGAAGAGGGGTGCTGGTGCACCTCTCCGTGGTTGTTAGACTACTCAAACAATGGACCACAAACACTGAGGATCTCCCCTGGAGTCTCTTGCTGCATCAAACAGAAGGGAGAAAAGAGGGCCTGGTGCCAGCAAGAGGACAGACTCATCTCTAGAACTGAGAAGACCATGAGTCAGCGATGGTCAGGGTCATGCCTTAAGCAGGATCGCTTACATACGTGTACTCCTTGCCCTCTGTCAAAGCATGAACCTCATGCTAGTAACGCAAAAATGGACTGGGTGAGGGGCCACTGCACTCTTTTATCTGCGCCTCTTTCCACCGTGGCCACACTGAATAAACCTCCTCTCTCTGCTTTTCACTATCGTCTCATTGGCCCACTGAGGATGAATGGTCAAGCCTCGCTCATTATAGCTACTAGACCCCGACCTGTTACTCTAAAAGGCACAGTGACATTGTCAGTTCATCCAGTGTCTGGAACCTGCTGTCCCCTATTGTCTCCAAGTCCTCCTTTCCATCTCATTTCAGATGTTTTTAATTTGGTTCCAGAGAAAGAGTGAGGCCATCATCTACCACCTTTCCTTTCTTAATATAGGAACACTCAGCGATTCACATTTTACAGTTTGGAATCCTATTGAATTCTCCTCTCGCCCTCATCCCTTTAACACATGTATGTGCACACCCAGGAGAACAATTCTACTTGTTGAAGTGTAGTGTTTTCTTCTGCTTCAGGGCTTCCCTCTCCAATTCTACTTCATATCAGCATGAGAAAAAAATGTCTTCCTTACAGCTTCCTGAAGCAACTTCTCCTCAGAGAACAGGTGATTCTCGTTCCCTGCATTGACACAGCGTGTTGTTTTGTGGTTGTTCCGTCAGCCTCTGAAAGGGTTAGGCTAAGTTTGTAACCTATATGTCTTCTAAAGCCTATAGTTTTGAGTTTTAGGTCCAGGTTAAGCTAAAGCCTCTTAGTACCTTTCCAGAGAGTGAAGAAATGTGACCCTATCCGTGAGGACAGATATAAAAAAAGGGCAAGCAAGCAATGACCTTCACTCAGCAAAAGAACGACCAGACCCTTGTCCTTGAGACGGCATTTCTTAGCAACAAACCTAGACTTCTTCTGATTAGCTTTTGACCTCCAGCCAAGAGCCCGCAGCCCTAATTTTCAAGGATGAGCTAACCACCCCCACCTTCAATTGCAGCTGTATCCACACTTGGCAGGACTGGCCAAGCTTGAACACCTAAGACTAACCAATTATCTTACTTTATAGCTTCCTCATCCAATCCTAAATTGCTAAAACTAGAACTTCAAATTTCCTGCAATTTTTCTTTTAAAAACCTAAAGGCCTTTGTCTCCCGGTACCACTCTTTGCTGACCAGCGGGGGTGACCCCATTGTACAATGGTAAATAAACCTCTTGCTTTTGCAACGAGTCTTGGTCTGGGGAGTTTCTGGGAAGGGCGCGATTGAACTCCTGAGCTGTGAGACCCCAGGTCTTACACCTCATGGAATGACACAGATAGAAAGAGGGATTCTTTCTCTTCGTGAGCTGGCATTGTCCCCTGGACGGCTACTCCATCACTTTGCGGCCGTGGAGATTCCTTTCATCATTCAAAGCCCAACTTCTAATATCCTATTTCTCTGATGGTGACAATGATGATGGTGATGAGTGGCACATTTTCCAGCCGTGTCTGCTTGAACCCTGGAATGAATGGTGACTTCAGAATCAGAAACCCATAGCTTTGGGTCCCGCCTGCATCATTTCTAACTCCATCCACTTGCTTAAGTGTCTCTTTGTACTTCCATCTGTACTATGGGACCGACCAATTGCTCATTGTGTATGATAGTTAATTTTGTGTTCAGTTTGAGCTAGGGGATACCCAGGTAACTAGTAAACTGCCGTGTCTGATGTGTCTGGTAAAGGGAGACTTCCAGGAGAAATGAGTGTGTGCCTCAATAGACAGAGTCAAGAGTATCTCAACCCGTAATGGGGATTGCACCATCCAGTTCACTAACATAGAGCAGAACAAATGTGTGGAGGAAGGGTAAATCCATTCTACCCACCTTCTCTTTTCTCCTCTCTTCTCTTCCCTCCTCCCCCTCTTTTCTCTCTTCTTGTCTCTCTTCCTCTCTGCTCAATCTAGGGCATACATCCTCTTCTACCCTTAAAAGACAGAGTTCCAGGTCCTTGAGCCTCCAGACTGGAAGTTATCCTCTGGGTTTCCTGCGATCTCAGGCCTTGGAACTCAACTATCCTACCAATATTCTTGAGTTCTCAGGTTACTGTCTGCACTTCTAGAGCTCTTCTATTCCATATCTCATTAGCCAATCAGTGTCACAAACTACCTATCATCTGTCTACTCACCTGTCCTATCAGCTCCGGCTTATCGTGAGGTCCACACACCGACAGGGACATACAGCATCATGTGTTCAGTGTACATGCTTTCATAATCTGTCTGACCATAGGAACACCCCATGTTTGTGTAACACTGTATGGACAGCAAACCCAGCAAGAAAAGAACATCGTTCCTCCCATAGTCTCTGTCCTGTTGGCTCTCTGAGAGAGAGAATGGCTCTCGAAGGGAACCTCAGCACACTCAACACAGAGAAGGGCAGAATCCAGAACATACTTGCCAAGTGGACCTGGCTGAGACCATACGAGGGGAGGAACCGTGGTGTTCAGGAAAACATGTGGATCGTCCTGATGCAGGTAGTTATGAGACCTGGCCCAGACATGAGCCCTTATGCTTACAGGCAAAACAAGCACACAAGCAAGCAAACAAACAAAATGCAAAAAGCAATAACACCTGTAAACTTGAAATGATCTGATCTGGGCAACACGCAATGACACAGGTGGCGAGGGCACATGGATGTGTGTGCCACATCCATGGAAAGGAGGAGGACACTGCTATCAAAACTTTTTTCTCATTGTTCAGGATTAGAGGGCTCCTGTTCCTCTGGGTGTGGTGGCACACAAATGTAATTCCTGGGCTTTGTAGGCAGAAGCAAGGGGACCAAGGCATTGAGAACACACTAGGCCATTAGGCAAGATCCTGCCTGAGGGAGAGGGAGGAATTAGGGAGGCAGGGAGAGAGACAGACAGACAGACAGACAGAGAGACTGTGCCTTCAAGGACTGCCAGCTACTGTGGGTCTTTGGAGTAAGTATTGCCTAAATAATACAATCTTTCCCATATAGACTAGACCGCAAGACTTGTGCCAAATAATAGCCTCAGGTTTAGCTCTTTCCTTAAAGGAAAAGAATGGAGAAGGGAAAGTCAGGTACAGGGGATATTCTTGTGTTATCTATCTGAAAAATGCATAAATGTAACTAGTCTCATTCCAGGCATCTGAACAACAGAGGGGGATTTGGAAAACAAATGAGCCATGGGCCAGGGTTGAGCACACATACACACATACACACACACATACACACACACATACACTTGTGCAAGAACTGTAGAAAACACTGAACATGAATGGCTGTTGGTATGGACTGAACCCCAGAAAACTGTGTTCAAGTCCAAATTTCCAATAGCCCACAATGTGACCTTGCTCGGCAAGGGATAAGCACGGCTCTTAGCTGGTGGCATGGAGTTAGAATGACATTAGCATGAACCTTAATTCAACACTGTTCAGATCCTTGTGAAAAAGAGGAATGTAGACACAGTCTTGGGTGTACATGGGGAGGGCACCATGATGGTGATGAAGGCAGAGTTCAAGGTTATTCTCTGTAAGTCAAGGAATTCCAGAGATTCCCAGCAATCATGAGAAGCTGGAAGGCAGGAAAGGAATCCATCCCTTCCTCACAGCCATCAGAAGGAAACAGCTAAGACCTCATTGCTGACTTCTAGGTTCTGAAGAGAGGCAGTATGTATGGTGTTGCTTTTGAATCTTCCTTGCCTGTGGCTCATGACTGTGGAAGGTCTGGGAGATACTAACACGGATTCTAGAAGAATTTGCCCAAGCTGTCTTTGATTCTAAAGAGCCTGGAAGTAATCCTTTTGTCAGCTTACTTCCCCACGAGGTCAAGCAGGAGCCTGACCTTTCCATTCCTCTCTTCCCCCTGCTGTCTGCTATCCAGTTCTCAAAACTGGTCCTAGAGGAGCTGAGGATGCATAGTGACAGGGAGGTCAGAATGAGGATGGTGGTAGGATAGTAATATCTCTTCCTATATCCTGATCCCTGTCTGACATATGACACATGTGACCAGGAATGTAATGAAAAAAAAAAAAAGTCACCTTGGACATAACCACATCAAAACACCAGCTTCTCAGGCCACAAGGACATCTTTAGGGAACAACTGGGACATTAAATGGACCACCACCCCCCTCGCTTGAGCATTGATTTTCACTTGCAAGCCTTTTTGTTAGGAAACGGAAAAGGAGATCCATGAGAAACCCAGCAAATCCACGATCTTTAGGTTATTTAGCCATTATTTCACTGTGATCAAATACCTTCTACAGGGACAGCTTAAAGGAGGGTTTTCTTTGCTCCTAGCTACAGTGAATTCAGTCTGTTGTGATGAGAAGGGCCTGGTGGATCATCTCAAGTCTCTGGGTAGGAAGAAGTGACAGAAATCCAGTTCCGCTTTCATTCAGTCTAGGCCCCAGCCCCAGGGATAGAACTGCCCACATTCAGGGCATGTCTTCCTGCCTCCGTTCATCCCTCTGTGAGGGAACACCCTCATAGCCACACTCTGGAGAGTGCCTCACCAATCTCCCAGGTGGCTCCAAATCCAGTCCTGTTGACAAAGAAGATAAACTATCATAGCTGCTTAAAAACAGCCTTTCTGGGAAGACCCCTGTGTTCAAATTTTCTGGTTCTGTTGCTCTCCTTGTGGGGTTCCTGTCCTCTCCAGCTCTTACTATTTCTTACTTCTTACATAAGATTCCATGCACTCTGCCCAACAGTTGGCCATAAGTCTCAGCGTCTGCTTTGATAGTCTGCAGGGCAGAGCCTTTCAGAGGCCCTCTGTGGCAGGTTCCTAGCTTGTTTCCTGTTTTCTTCTTCTGATGTCCATCCTCTTTGCCTTTTAGGATGGGGACTGAGCGTTTTAGTCAGAGTCCTCTCTCTTGATTAGTTTCTTTAGATGTACAGATTTTAGTAGGTTTAGCCTATGTTATATGTCTGTATGAGTGAGTATATATCATGTCTTTCTGCTTCTGGGACAGCTCACTCAGGATACTTCAACCAAGTACCAGGCATGGAGATAACCTAGAATCCCTGCACAGATGTAGCCCATGGCAGTTTAGTGTCCAAGTGGGTTACATAGTAATGGGAAGAGGGACTGCCTCTGACATAATCTGATTGGCCTGCTCTTTGATCACCTCCCCCTGAGGGGGAAGCAGCCTTACCAGGCCACAGAAGATGACAATGCAGCCACTCCTGATGTGATCTGATAGACTAAGATCAGAAGGAAGGACAGGAGGACCTCCCCTATCAGTAGACTTGGGAGGGGCATGTGTGAAGAAGGAGGAGAGAGGGTGGGAGGAGGGAGGGGCTTATGGGGGGATACAGAGTGAATAAAGTATAATTAATAAAATAAATTTTAAAAAAAAACAGCCTTTCTGTGTGCCTATCCTAGAACTCAGTACTTGACTTACTCTCTGCCTCATGCCTTGCTAGATTCCTTATACAGCCCAGGTCTCCTGCTTAGGGATGGTGCTGCCCTGAATTAATTAAAAATCAAGACACAACTCCCTCCCTCTAGATTTGCCCTCTGGCCAAAGTCAGGACACAGAGATAGATGGGTTTGTGCTCACCTTTCTCATTTTTTTTTTTTTCTTTTATAGTCCTGGACCCTAGTCCATATTTAAAGTCTCCCACTTCAGTTAAGACAACCTGGAAAATCCCTCTCAGAGATGCTTGTCTCCTTAACAAGCCTAGAGCCCGTCAAATTGACAAGCATTGTTAACCCTCTCCACTGCGTGAGTCTTTAGAATGCAGATTGCTCGTGCGTAGCTTTGCAGGGTAGACCCAATGTGCCCTGCCCCTCAACACTACAACCAGGCCTTCCAAAGTCCTTGGCAAGTTCAGACACAGGGGCATGATGCTTTTTTTCTCATAAGACACAAGCCAGCCTTTGCAGCAGATGGATGTTTCAGGATCCCCCATAGGTCGAATCTGGGGAAAACTGTCAGTTCTACAGTGCCCCCCACACACACACACATGCAGGATTTCTGGTAAACCAACTAACACGGGTCCAATTTTAAAGGATGAGAAAACTGGAACAGGACTGGCTTTGCCTTCCACCAAGGCAAATAAATTCTTGAAGTAGGAAGTGTTTCCACTCGTTTTCCAGTCTCGCCATGGATGCCTCGTTAGTCACACATTCCTGCTTATATGACTCATGAGCAGCTCAAGTCAAGTTAGCATGAATGAACACCCCTTCATCGCTATGTCTCAGGATGAATTTGGCTCCGACAGACCGTCCAAACCGGCAGACGGAAAGAAGCAACTGGCAGAAGATGCCTTCATCTAAACGAAACAGGGGTGTTTAACACATGCATATATTAGGGGGAAATGGATATGGTGGTTGATGATCTGAGAAAAAAAAAAAGGAAAAAAAAAACCTGCATTCTACCGGCTTGTAAATTCACAAATCCACATGGAGTGGAAAACCCAAGTCTGCCCCCTGAAGGAATTGCACAAATGAATCACACAATGAGATCTGGCCCAGTGCCTGGAAGCTGCTGAGGTCACGAAACTCATTACTCAGAAAATAAGCCAGGTGCTCCACCGATTGGCTTCCCTGCAGAGCGGCGCTTCCCCCGTCTTTCCGGCCTCCCCACCTCTGATGATTAAAAGCACTAGCTGGAGCCCGGGCGTGTGGCTTCAGGAGACTCGCAGACACTCATCACGGACCCCCGCATGGCGCATCCCGGTTTTAGCCAGGCTGCTTCTTGCTCTGTCTAGAGGTGCCTCGGCAGTTAATGGTTGCGATCTGCTCCAATTCCTGCTATTTTTGGCTCCTTAGCTTTTCTTAGCCATGGATTTCTTCTTCTAAATCCGCCTGACTGAATTGGAAGCTGCCCAGAATCTTATTCTTTAGAAATCACATTTGTGCATCGAGGGTATATATTTGTCGTCACCGCCCACGCTCTAGCCACTTTCTGAGAAGTGCGGGGCCAGTCATGTGACAGCCATCAGTGTATTTGCACCCCCCCCTTTTTTTTTAATTCTGTTTAAAAACATAATCTGCATTACAAATTGCACCAATTCCTGTATGGAGTAAGTCATCATTCAATAAAAAGCACAAATGTGTGCCTGTCACACTCCGCATAATAAACTGCAAGTAAATACATCCTTTCTTAGTCCAAATCAGTCAGGAAATGATGCCTTTATTTTCTCGGTTATGTACCAAGTTTGCAATCAGCTTTATGCTTGATTCTCTCAGGCCAAGTTTGCACAGCTCGAGAGCGCTAGGTAGCTGTGCTTTCACCGACAGCGTTTAGACCCCTGAGGGCAGAAGCAGAAGCAGAAGTTTGCTCCCATTTCTCCACTTCTTTCTCTCCTAGTCATCACCACAGCCTGGCCTCCATCTTGCATGTGTCCTTCTAGGAAAGATTTGACATGGTATCCTCATCCTGGCTGGCTTTAGTTATCAATTTGACCCAGCCTAGAGTCGCTTGGAGTGGAAAGGCTCTAGGTTGAGGCTAGCCAAGATCAGATCGGTCTGGGAACATATCTATGCGGAATTTCTTGATTATTAATTAATGCAGGAGGGCCCAGCTGGTTGCAGGCAGCACCATCTCTAGGCTGCGAAAGAAAGAGAGCCGAGCATGAGCCAGAAAGTAAGCCAGTTTACAGTAACCTCCTCTGTGGTTTCTGCTTTAAATTCCAGCTTGAGTTCCTGCCCTGACTTCCATTGGTGATAGACTGTGACCCGGAAGCAGAAACGAAATGGCTCTCTTTCCTCTCTAAATTGCTTTCTGCTGTGGCATTTATCATGTGTTTGTGTAGGTGAGACTTCATGAAGAGGATGTACTTTGTCCTACCCGTCTGGGTGGGCAGGTTCACAGCCTGTAAGGGAGAGAGGTCGAGAAAGAAAAACTGGGTCAGAATCGTCTTCTCACTTGCATTAGACGCTTGGCCTTGGGGATGTTATTTAGCCTCCGTGACATTCAGTTCCCTCATCTGCAAAATGAAGATAATTGACACCTTGTAAGATAGACGTAGTTGCTCTGAATGACATGTGTGTTGTGTTGGTTTTGGGGTCCCTGCTCAATTAAGTGTTAACTGCTGGTACAGGCATGTTCATTACCAGTGACACAAGTGCGCCAGACAGAGACAGGCAAGCTGGCTGAGCTGTGCCAACTGTGGACGCGTTGCTAATAATGATAGCTGGGCTTGTTGCCGCTGTGTGATCTCTTTTAACCTCGTAGTAGGATCGACTGAGTCACCCTTCCTTCAGAAATAAGAAGGGACAGGTAGGAGGCCAGAGTTCAGTTTGCTGTTTGTGTTCCCAGCTGGGGAGGTCCTTGACATTCAAACATAAGCATCCGAGTCTGAATGCTCAGAACCCATGCAAATATGTAGACTGCAGCAGAACACTTAGCCCGGCACTCCTGAGACGGGAGGTGGAGACAGAAAAAACCCCAGGGAGCAAAACAAGAGGACCTATGCCTGAGCTTGTCCTGTAACCTCCATACACCTGCCCTCCACAGCACCCCCCCACACCTGATTTCACACACGTGAATGCACAAGAGAACACACAGATAAATAAAAAAACGATAATTAAGTTATCAAAACCTTTATCAAAAGCTCATAACCACCCCCACTTACGCACAAAACTTTAGTTTCCTTTCTGCTCTAGGATCTTTGACTGTTCTTCCCTGGGAAATTCTGTCTTCAGGTCTTCATGTCCTGAGTTATTTCTCATTATTTATGACCCAGATGTCCCCTCCTCAAGGAGATTTGACTGGGATTGTCTACTTAACACAGGCTTTATATCCTAGCCAGACTCAACACTTCCAGAATTTTATACCCATTGCCCTCAAGGCAAAATTAATTACGGTGACGTGGTGGTTAAGAACGTGAAATCAGGAATAAAGCAGTGGCAGAGCATGAAGCTCAGTCAGTAACATACTCGCCTGGCACCCATGAAGCTCCAGGTTCAATCACCAGCACTGTCTAAAAGGTCACAGTGGCACAGGTTTGGAATCCAGCACTACAAGGCAGAGGCAGGAGGATCAGAAGCTCAGAGTCATCCTCAGGTGCATAGAGTGTGGCGACAGCCTGAGCTCTGTCTGTGCTTGTCAACCTCCCTACCGTTCCTTTCATACAGCTCCTCATGGTGAGCCCCAACCATGAAATTATTTCGTTGCCACTTCATAACTGTGATTTTGCTACTGTTAAGATTTTCTGTTGTTATGATTAGTAATGTAAATAAATAATATGCATTATTATGAAAGGTCCCTGTGAAAGGGCTGATCATGACCCACAGGTTGAGAACCGCTGAGCCACATACTTTGTCTCTGGGAGCAAGTGGGGGAAATTATGTGGCCTGTGTTTAAATTTTGATCCTGCCCTTACTGATGTGACTTCTCTTGTTATGTCTTTTCCATGTCTATAAGGTGGAGGTATTAACTTCTTTTGCAGTTTACCGTTTCTGGGTAAAGGAATAGCCAGGACACAGAACATGGAAGGCAGCACCTGGTGCAGAATGAATGTTCCACGCATGTTAACAAAGCCTTCAAGGTCAACGCAAGGAACATTTCATCCTCTGATGTCATCTCGGCTTTCGTGAGTTTGTTGTCAGCCTTGTGCCTCACTGTTTCCAGCAACAGGACTGGCTCCCGATGGAGAATCAGCAGATTCATTGTTAACTGGTGAAAGAGGAACACGGGTCGGGGTAAGGAGCAAGTTCCAAGTCTCTGGAGACTTTCTACCTCTTTCTCACCGACCATGTCTCCTCTCTAGGCACCTTCCCTAGCTCTCCTTTGCCTCTGACTTTCTCCCTGTGCCTCAAGCGTAGCTTCTAACCAGCACTTTCATGGCTGCTGTGACCCATGGGTACAACCTCATGAAGGGTTTCAATTGAGAGGGGAAAGAAAGCCACAGGGGTACCTCCGAATGCATCATCAATTTTAAGCCCACTCAACCGAGGTGAGCAATAGGCCAACTATAAAAATTAACATCACCATTAAAACGGTGCAATTGCAGAACATGAGCAGGAAAGAAGGGACTTTGAGGGGAGCCTCTCTGTCAGCCACACTTGTGCAAGGACACACTTATACCTCAAAAACAAGCCTGCTGTAAGACCCAGATGTGATGGAAGTTTGGGGTTTTTTTTTAAAACTCATTTATGTTATGTAAATACATTTTTATTTTAATCCCAAGTGTGGGACTCTAGTTTGTCCACAGCTGATAATCTCCTCCTGTGGGGCATGGTCTAGGGATAAATATGAGAGCTCAGAAAGAAAAGGTGTGGCATTGTAGCAGTTTGGAGAGACCAGTGAAGGACGGTGAGGCAGCCTGGTCAGAGGGAGAGAACCCTTTCAGCGCAGCGGCTTGGAGGAGACTGCTTGCTGCATTTGCTATGGATGAAGATTGGTAAAACCCCAAAAGAACCCATCAATTCTAAGCAGCTGGGATAAGTAAAGGGGTTGGTAACCCCTCTCCCCATGAACCTTGTCTCTCTTACCTAGGGTTAAAAGGTTGGTGGTGGAAAGGAGGCAGAGGCATAAATACCCCAAATAAAATAGAGTTAAAAATGAGCGTGACACCCAGCGCACATTCACAGCCTTAACTGTGTCCTGCTTTCCCGTGACTAACACAGGTCAGCACATCCATGAAGTGTGACCCTCAGACCCACAGAGGCTGGCTGGTTCTACGGGCTGTGTGAGGCATGCAGCCCTGCCAGTGTTCCTAGTACCCTACTTCTGTCTCTTTACCCAGCTAAATGTCCACACATCTGCCACCGTTCCTCCATCCAGTCTAGTCACAGAGCCTACCACCCTTGAGCGGTCTTGTCAGTGGATTGTGATGTGGTCAGCTCTGGTGGGACACATGGCCCTGTTCAGCTAAAACAGCCCTGATTTAAAGCATCCCAGTTTGGATATCTCACTTTTTTTCTCTCTTGGTTCCATGGTTACACTCAGCTTACACAGTGAGCCTCAGAAAAGAATGCAGAAATCATGAGTGTTATTTCTACTATCCCTGGATGCCAGCCACTGATTCTCCTCAACACAATGGTGAGTTAATAACCCTGGCTTGTTCTGTTTCTAAAACGAGGAAAAAGAGAAAAGAATGTCAGGGTGCCAATGTCATAGGGCAAGGTTGAAATAAAGATATGCTATAATAAAATACAATGAGCTCTAACAAACTAAAGCAGGGGAGCCCGGGCTCCTTGACTTTGCAATGCCACAGAGAGGCATGCATATACGTTCCTGTATAACCAGAAAAAGCTGTCCACGCAACAAATCCCTAACACAGCCTATGTGCCTGTTGAATTTCAATTTGCAATGCATTGTTGAGTGTCAATGCATTCTTCTGCAGCAGATGGACTTACAAAGTCTAAAAACACCACACATGAGTGTTCCTGAGTGAACACACAGGTACATTGGGATGTGGCTTCCTTTTCATGAGTTCTTATCGAGACTGTGCTCCCTTCACAGTCCTGCTTTCACACACTCATTTCATTTACTCGCTTGTGTATTTTTTTTGCGTGTGTGTGTGTGTGTGAGAGAGAGAGAGAGCTTTTTTCATGTTTATATGCATATTTGCATGTATGTGGGTGAACGTGGAAGTTGCACATGCTCTGGAGACCCCTGCTCTTGCTCCTCTGCATAGGGGTCACATTTAATTCAGCATTGGCGTGAGTGCTAAGGATACAAATGCCGGTCTTCATGCTTCTGTGGCAGAAATTAACCTGCTAAGGCAGCTCTCCACCTCCCACAGCCACTGGTCTTATCATTAGGCCCCGAAGATCAATTCAGTGCCCTTCAAGGACCCTCTATCTGTGGTCTCATGAGTAAGATCCTAATCCTTTGAAGCAGGAGACAAGCTTTGGATTTTTCTTGTTCACATTCTACCCACTACATAAATGATAAATGAATATTCTCTAACTGTCGATATTCACATAATTGGGTTTGGGCCCGCTCAGTGAGAGTGTGCCTGCCTAGCCTTCATTCCTCAGTGTTACGAAAACAAAACCACGTGAAACAAACACATCTAAAAACTCAAGTATTTATTTTTTTTTTCTTTTTCCTACATAGCAAAGTCTTGCACATAGGAAGGGAATAAAGCAAGTATATAGGGGACAGTATAAGTTCAATAAACAATAGGGCAAGTGCTTGATCTATTTGAAAATGCTTGGGGGAGCAGCAATAGGGGAATTAGCGGAGCACAAGTGATCGGAAGGGGGTAATCAGAAAAACAGGGAGAGGCTTAATTAAGAATTGGAGAGGAAGATAAATATAGATGAAGGAGAGAGGTGGGTGAAATCACAGTAAAGATGTCTCAAAGAGTCAGGAATCATATTATTAACTGTCTCCCCAAGATATCAGTAATACATGCAAGTTTGTGAATACATATACATGCGGAGTTTAAATGAAATTTTTTCCATATGGGCTGGCAATGGACCCCTCCCACCCCACAAAGCTATAGACTGTCTAACGAAAACTTTACCAGGCATGAGAAACCCTGTCCAAGAGACTCCTAAAACGTTATAGGCTATTGTTCTTGCTCTCCATTGCTGCCCCACCCCCACTCCAAGTGAAAGGTAAACCCTGTTGCTGAGGGCACCATGCACTGTGGTCACAGGACCCAGAGGACCTGAGGTAGATCTGACCCAAAAGGTGCCATGTAAGCTTCCAAAGGAAGTAGTCCTACCAGGCTGTGGCACCTGTGAACCACAATGATGACCAGCATGACACAATACACTAAGGGCGCAGAAGTGGCACACATACCAAAACTCTCTAATTGGATGTAAGACCCATTCAGCAGGTGACAAATCATGCCTAGTACTGAAAACTAGCCAACTACCCACAGTTAGAGAATTCATAGATCTTGGAGAAGAACCTACAACCACCACTTTATTCAACCAGCAAACACACCTAAGAGGCGTGGAAGGCAGGAAATAATCAAACTCACCATCAGTTACCTAGAAACAAAGAGAACAATACAAATAATCAATGAAGCCAAGAGCTGGTTCTTTGAGAAAATCAACAAGATAGATAAACCCATAGCTAAACCAACTAAAAGGCAGAGAGACAGTATCCAAATTAACAAAATCAGAAATGAAAAGGGGGACGTAACAACAGACCCTGAGGAAATCATAAGCAGTTTTAGGTCTTATTCCTAAAGTGTGTATTCCACAAAATTGGAAAACGTAAAGGAAATGGACCATTTTCTTGATAGATTTTCCTCACTGAAGCTAAATCAAGATCAGAAAAACAGTTTAAACAGTCCTATAACCCTTAAGGAAATAGAAGCAGTCATCAAAAGTCTCCCACCCCCCCCCCCCCCAAAAAAAAAGCCTAGGGCTAGATGTATTTAGCACAGAATTCTACCAGACTTTCAAAGAAGAGATAATACCAATACTTCTCAAACTATTCCACAAAATGGAAACAGAAGGAATGTTGCCAAATTAATTCCATGAAGCCACAGTCATCCTAATACCTAAACCACACAAAGACTCAAAAAAGAAAGAGAATTTCAGACCAATCTCCCTTATGAACTTTGGTGAAAAAATACTCAATAAAATAGTCACAACCCAAATCCAAGAACACATCAAATACATCATTCACCATGATCAAGTAGGCTTCATCCCAGAGATTCAGGGATGGTTCAGTATATGAAAATCCATCAATGTAATCCACCATATAAACAAACTGAAAGGAAAAAAAATCACATGATCATCTCATTAGGTGCAGAAAAAGCCTTTGACAAAATCCAACACCCCTTCATGATAAAAAGTCTTGGAGAAATCAGGGATACAACACCCATAACTAAACATAATAAAAGCTATATATAGCAAGCCAATAGCCAACATCAAATTAAATGTAGGGAAACTCAAAGCAATTCCACTAAACTCAGGGACAAGATAAGGCTGCCCACTTTCACCATATCTCTTCAATATAGTAATTGAGGTTTCAGCTAGAGCAATAAGACAACTAAAGGATATCAAGGGGATACAGATTAGAAAGGAAGAAGTCAAAGTAACCCTATTTGCAGATGTTATGATAGTATACATAAGAGACCCCAAAATTCTCCCAGAGAACTCTTAGAGCTGATAAACACCTTCAACAAAGTGGCTGCATACAAAATTAACTCAAAAAAGTCAGTAGCCCTCCTGTATGCAAACAACAAATAGGCTGAGAAAGAAATTAGGGAAACAACACCCTTCACAATAGCCACACATAATAAAAAAGTATCCTGGTGTAACTAACCACACAAGTGAAAGACCTGTATGTAAAAAAAAAAATGTCAAGTCTAAAGAAAGAAATTGAAGAAGATAACAGAAGGAAAGGTCTCCCATGCTCATGGATGAGTAGAATTTACATAGTAAAAATGGCCATCTTACCAAAAGCAATCTAAAGATTAAATACAATTCCCATCAAAATACCAACACAATTCTTTATAGACCTCAATATAACAAGTCTCAATTTCATTTGGAAAAACAAACAAACAAACCATACTAGCTAAAACAATCCTATACAATAAAAGCTGTACTGCAGAGCAACAAGTAGTGCTGGTCTAACTGGATGTCTACATGTAGAAAAGCGAAAATTGACCCACCCATATCTGTCACCCTTCAGTAAAGTCCAAGTGGATCAGAGACCTCAACATAAAACCAGAAACACTAAATCTACTAAAAGAAAAAGTAGGAATCAACCGTGGGATTTTCTTACGCTGGACAGAACTTCCCGCTGTTTTTCAGAGGGCGGAGGGTGATTTGCGTGCCCAGCAGCAGCCGCTGAGCATTCCTGGAGGTCTCTATACTCAGCATGGATACCTAATACTGTGGTCTTTTAGGGTTTTGACAGTTGCTTTGGTGGCCACTGCCATGTCATCCGACATCTACTCCAAGCATTCTGGAGGTTAATCCTTCACCAGTCCTAGCTGCGCAGGTGTCTTCGCCTTGTGGAGGGAGGATTTTCCCACCTGTGTTATGATCTGCTTTGTCAAGTAGATGCCTTTATTGTCAACATCCCCTATAGACTTTTTGTTGTTTCAGGCTAAAGAGATGGCATGCTGCCTGGAAGTCACGATACCGTTCCCTGATACTATATAGTATTATATTACATATATTATGTATCATTTTTTTATTCCACACCTAATTTTTAATTTGGAATGGGACAATAATAAAAGTTGTATAACTTGGATAATCCCTTTTTCTAGGGCAACAAATGAAACAATCCACTTTTCTGAAACAAACGCCTAGGCTGTAGTGATCAAGTTGCACAGGCGTGATTCTACAGTCTATTCTATTCCATCACCATTCAAACACACTCCTGTCTAAACTATGTGAAGAATGAAAATGTTGACA
This sequence comes from Meriones unguiculatus, assembly GCF_030254825.1. Taxonomy (NCBI): domain Eukaryota; kingdom Metazoa; phylum Chordata; class Mammalia; order Rodentia; family Muridae; genus Meriones; species Meriones unguiculatus. The sequence continues at coordinate 61,259,158 of NC_083366.1, forward strand.
TCAAAGGAAGCGATTTCCCTATGCTATTAGTGATCTTCTTTTTCAACCTAACAAATACTATATAACACCATGTCAAAATTTTTTATCGATTTTTTTCTTTTAATGATGTGTATGGCTGTGTACAAGTGTGAGTGTATGAATGCAGGTGCCCATGAGAGTGTCAAATGAGGGTGTCAGCTCCCCTGGAGCTGGAATTTTGGGTGGCTGGGAACCATTTGAAACGGGTGCTGGGGGCCAAACTTGGGTCGCCCACAGGAGTAGTACACTCTCTGCCCCACTGAGTCAGCTCTCCAGCACTCATCCTGGACTTTTTGATGAAGGTTTATTGACTCACCATCTCCATCGCTTGAACACGGAAGCCAGGAAAGTGCATAACCTCATAAATAATTAGTGAGGAAGCGGTCTTACTTCTGTTTCTATTACTGTGAACAAAAGCAAACTTGAGGAGCAAAGAGCATATTTGGCTTACACTTCCACATCACAGTCTATCATTGAGGGAGGTCTGGGCGGAAGCCGAAGTGGAAACGTAGGGCTGGAGAGATGGCTCAGAGGTTAAGAGCACTGCTTGCTCTTCCAGAGGTCCTGAGTTCAATTCCCAGCAACCACATGGTAACTCACAACCATCTATAATGAGATCTGGTGCCTTCTTTTGGTCTGCAAGCAGAGCACTGTATACTAATAAATCTTAAAAAAAAAAAAAAAGTGGAAATGTGAAGGCAGGAGTGGAAGCAGAGACAGCGAAAGAATGGCCTGCTTTCTGTGATGTGTTCAGCCTGCTTTTTCAGATAAGCTAAGACCACCTGCGCAGGTGACATCACCACCAATTGTATTGTCCCTCCCACGCTGATCACTAGCCACGAATATGCCCTCACAAACTTGCCTATAGGCCAATCTGATGGAGGCAGATGACTCTAGCATGTGTCCAGTTGACAAATCACTGTCGTCATCATCATCATCATCATCATCATCATCATATCGTCATCGTAATCTCACTGGCACAGTGAGGAAAAACACACTCTCTCTCTCCATCCCTAATCCCATCTCCTGTTCTCCTCTGCCTCCTTGTCTCTCCTCCCCAGATACCCACTCATTGGCCACTTTGTTCAACCACGGGCTCCCTGTCATAATGATTTTCTTCATTATGGTCCAGGACCAGCAGAGCCAAGTTACTATGGACTGAAATCTTTAGAGATGTTACTCAAAAGAAAATTTCTGTTCGGTAGTTTTTCTCAGTGTTTTGTCCCAGCAATTGAAAGGTGTTTAACACACAAGGTGCCCCTTCCTTTTGTGTTTTATGTCAGGCAAAGTCTGTGTGTGTTCTGGGATGTGCTGGGAGGAGGGAGTGGGCGTCTGGCTTGGGACAACATGTGGAACAACATGTGGAACGACATTCTCTTCTCACACTCTCTGTCCTTCATGACTTCTGCATGTTGTCTGTCTCCCAGCATCCTCTCCTCTTGGCCCGTTGCTAAGAGTTTCAGATTTTTTTCCTCATCTTCCACAGTCTCTTATGGATGGGTCCCCTTCCACTAAGTTACTCCCTACACTTCAGTATGACAGGGATTTCTTTCCCCCAACTCCTTGGTAGGAGAAAAGGCCTTTCCTTCCTTAGTATACAGATCCAGCTGAACATGATTGCAGCCATCTTGAGTCATACCCACCGCGACTGTCCCTGAGTGACCCTGATCATTTGCCCTGAATGCTTGCCCAGCTCCCTATAAATAGACAAAAGCATTAGAGTGGCATGTGGAGCTTTAGAACTGGACCCAGGTGCCAGGAATGTGCCCGACTCTTTGATATTAGCTTAAGATAAACCAGGCATAATATGGCTTGGATGAAGTTACTTTTGTCCTAACTGATATATGTGTCCTGCTTGTGACCCAGTCACAGGGATCTGCTTCGTCTTCCTGTTCCCTGGGCCATGCTTCCTCCAGAGGATTTCTCCCAATGTACTGCAACCTGTGAAGTCCAGGAGCTGTCACCTCTCATCTTCAGTCTTGTGGCACCTTGAGGCCGGTTCTTTCACAGCAGTACCTCATTGTTTCAGAACACTTAGAGCTTCAGTGAGTACAGTTGGGGAGAGGGGAGAAAGAGAGAGAGAGAGAGTCCTACCCCTTCATCCTTAGTGCCCTACCCACTATGAGCCACGAGAATAATGGAGTTTCTCCCAGAACTCCCTCTGCCTGTGTATCTTGCCTGAAATTAACCAGAACGCTATGGGCAGAGGCAACAGAAGATTTCCCACTCTCGTCATCATTTCCCTCCACCATTCACCTGCTTTTCAAAGAGACAAGAAAGAGGGTGACTATTCCTGCTAAAACCAGAAGCCTGTTTTTACCACTTAAAACTGGATGCGTTTTAGATGTCATAACACAAGCTGTGTTATGACATCCTGTTCCTTTCCTTTTCTTTTATTTCTTAAAGCATTTTGACCATTGGCCTGTAATGTATTTCCCACAGTCTAGACTTTGTGGGCAAAGTCTCAGGTTGGATTTTTTTTTGTAAGACTGTCAGTGACGGTACATCCTTCCGGTGAATGACATTATTTCCTTCCAACAGGTGACAATGTTGTAGCTTTTTCTGTAATCTTCATGGTTAATGTCCCAGTTAGGGTGTTTACTGTTGTGATGAAACCCCACAACGGAAAGCAAGCTGAGGGGGCAATGGTTTATTTGGCTTACACTCCTATATCACATCATAGTCCATCAATGAAGAAGTCAGGACAGGAACTCAAACAGGGCAGGAACCTGGAGGCAGGAGCTGATGCAGAAGCCATGGAGGGTGCTGCTCACTGGCTTGTGGCTTGCTCAGCCTGCTTTCTTAGAGCACCTAGGACTACCACAATAGGCTGGGCCCTCCCACATCGGTTGCTATTTTAAAAAGTGCACTACAGGCTTGCCTACTGCTGATCTGGGGAGGAAATTTGTCAACTGAGGTTCCTGCCTCTTTGATGAATCTAGCTGTGTCAGAATGACATAAAACTAGCCAGCACAGCCATTATTCTAAGCCCTAGATTCAAAGTGACAGTGTTAAATTCTATGACTTCTTAAAAAAAGAAAAAAGTGTGTGTGTGTGTGTGTGTGTGTGTGTGTGTGTGTGTGTGTGTGTGTGCAAAAACCATGGAGGACCAGAAGAAGACATTGTATCCCCTGGGGCTGAAGTTATAGGTCCGGAGATGTCTGAAGCGGATCAAAGGAACTCATTGCTCTTCTCTTCTCTGGAAGAGCAATGAGTACTCTCAACTGCTGAGTCATCCCTCTAGTGCCACTGTAAATTCTTTATTTGTTTTGGATCCTTTTCAGAAGAGGCATATTCTATGTGTTAGCCACCTGTCCGATTTCTGTGACAAAAGCACCTTAAGGAAGTGAGGGTTTATTTTGGTTTACGGTTCCAAGAGTCTACCCAACAGGGAAGGTATAGTAGCAGATGCAGGAGGCAGCTGGTTACAGTGTGTCCACAATCAGGAAGCAGAGAGCTACTGATGCTACGCTCATCTGGATTTCTCCTGTTTATAAAGTCTGGGACCGCAGCTTATCACGGCACGTTTACGATGGACCTTCTAACCCATTTTAGAAACTCCCTCACAGATGCACCAGGAAGTTTGTTTCTATGGTGATTCCATAACAATCATGGTTAGCAATCATTTCTTCCACCAACAATTTTGTTAGTCTGTGGTATAGTTTTTCCTACAGATTAGTCCATTTAAGAGCTCAGTTTTGTTTTTTGTTTGTTTGTTTTTGCCCCTTGCAATGATTTCCCTGAAACTTAAATAGCTCCATATTTTATCAAAAGCAGTCACTTCAAGTAGGCTTCTAAATCCCAGAGATGTGAGTGATGTAGTCTTTGAAAATGCCCTTGCTGATAGCGGATAGGACAGAATGTTCCAAAAACACCTGGTGCACCTTCTATTCCAGACACAAAATCAGACACTTTTCCAAGACACTTTGATATCCTTCAATGTGGAATTCAATACTGTCTCAACACCATCACCTGTTATGGGATTGATTGCAAGGCTGATCATTGTTTTAGAATAATTTAATGGGTAGAGCTATGATACACAGTATATAATTTTATATACTACATATATCTTTTTAAAATAGCTAATAACTTCATGCAGCCTTAAGTTTGAGGTAACTAAGTTTCTCACAAACTTTTCCACATTGTATCACTGTCTTCTTCCTTCCGCACTGAGAATCCTGGTTCTTAAATACAGTGGAGTTGACAGAATAGACCAGTAAACCGTAATTATTTGTTCTAACCACATGGTATGCGCAACAGTCTCAGAAAAGGAGGCTAAATAAAGCCATCACAACCTTGCTGAAAACATTACTTAAAACCTTTCTAAAATTACTGAAAACATTTTTCACTCACTGAAAATATCTTTTTTTTTTTTTATAAATATTCCCAGGCTCACTCTTGTTTTAGGAGTCGTCTGGTGCTTGCATCGGCAGAGCCCATGTCCATTGCACATTATCTTCTCTTCCTCTCGAATCTCATTCACTCTTGGCTGTTGCGATTACCTTCTCTCTCTTTTAAATTAGGTTCATAAAGATCTGCTTCGTTTTTAGTTATGTATGTGTGTGAGTCTGTGGGAGGTGGGATGGTGGGCTGGTTGTGCAGAGGAGCACGGGTGCAGAGAGAGCCAGAAGAAGGTGTTAGAGTCCCTGGAGCTGAGATTACAGGCAGCTGTGAGCTGTCCCTGTCCCGAGTCACTGCTGGGAACTAAATTCCAGTTCTCTGCAAAAGCAGCATGTACTCTTAACCAGCTTAATTGAGATTTTTTTTTCTTAATTAACCTATCGACAAAATGGCTTCTCTTATGGTATTTTCAAATACACTTCTTGTTCAGCCTCCTCTCCTCACCCTTACCCTGACCTCCCACTTATTAGTGTAGATTTGATTTTTTTATATTTATGGTTGTAAGCCTACCCTTTAACAGCTGAGCCCATAGGTTCAATTTTTTTAAAAATCTGCTTATTTGTGGTTCCTATACACCTCTACCTCCCTTCAAACCCCCGACCCTAGGTAGGAGAAAAAGAAGGTTAGAAGGGACAGGGAATGTAGACCTCTTTAGACTTAGTTCCTTGGGGCGATTCCATTCCTTGTGATCAGGATTCCAGCAGTCCAGCCAAACAGCAAACAGCACCAACCAGCAGCAGCCTCCTGGTAGAGTTCTCCAGTTTCCTGGTAGAGTTCTAAGTTTCTCTCTAGGAGCATCTTGAAGCAACCCCCCTCCCTCCTCTGGGCTACTACTTAGGCCCTCTCAGAGTCCACACAAGGATAGCTTCCAGCTGGCAAAAACCGTTTCCCCCTCCCCTGCATGAGGCAGCTTCCAGCTGACAAAGATCACACACGCCCTCTCACGAGGCTGTTATCAGCTGTGTGTAAACTGAAAGCATTCCCACACCCCACACTTGGGCTTACAACAAAAACATATTTACATAACATCACTGAGTTTTTAAAGAAACCAAAACGTCCACTTCACACTGTTTGGTTCCAGTTCTGTTTGAAAGTTAGTTTAACTGGATATAAAATCAATACCTCACATTTTCTTTTCTTTGAAAAAAACATTATTTTTTCTGAAAGTCTTATAATGGTGTAATACCCAAATTTAATAAATTGCATCTCCTTTACAAATTTCATATTCTTTGACTATGTGTATAAAGGAATCTTTCTTTCTTTCTTTCTTTCTTTCTTTCTTTCTTTCTTTCTTTCTTTTTAATTTAGCAGTTTTAATAGAATGTCTCAACATTGATCAGTCTAGATTGATATTCTAAGGTATACATTGTGGTTTCTCAATATCCCTTTTTCAAAATAGTCTTTCATAATACTTCAAGTGAGTTACTTTGAATGGCTGGGCTTTGGGGAATTAATCAGATAATACATGTAAATGATTAGCTAATTATTGACTTATATAATTAGCATCCATTTAACATTAGGTGCAAGTTAAACACCAAAATTCTCCTTCACCTGAAAAAAATAAGGAAACATTTCAGCCCCAGATTTCTAACATTTCAGCCTCCATTGTTGACTGGACGGACAAATACAATCAAGGCAAGCTTGTGTTCACTGCTGGCTGTCAGGAGCCGGAGTTCCCTTGCCACACACTAAGTGGAAGAACTACAAAGACCTGTTGCCTTCGATTCTTCAACTTTGGAACCAGAACTAACCCCAGTCCTGGAGTACACTTAGGGACACCCCCCCCAAACACACACACAAATAGTCTTTGTGGGTAAAACATACTGTCTCATTACTCCACACGGAGCTGGGAACGGAATTGATTGTGTCTGTAGGAAGCACTGTGCTCTTTTTCGTCTTCGTTCTGTCTCTTTTAGAACACTGACTGAAAGTCAGAAATCTCCCCTTGACCTTGCCAGGGAGACCTCAGGGAGCAGATGCATCCTGGGATATGAACTTGAATGTTCCTAACTCCAACAGCAAAATTCTCAGCCTTCTCCCAGTTGCCAGTTTGTTGGTGGGGCTGATTCCCCAGTCTGCCTTGGAAATGAGCCACATATTTGTTCCAAGCACTTTACCTTTCCATCCCTCATTGCCAAATGGTCCTTTCCAGTGGTGCTTGACTTTGCAATAAAACGCACCCTATTAAATTGAAGCTGTGTTAACCCTGGAGGAATCCATCCCACAGAGGCAGCCGTTGTTCTCCTGGTTTTCTGCCCTCGCCCTTGGTCCTGGCCAGCTGCTTCAACATAGTACAAACAGCCCTCTTGAACTTCCTCTTTAGGGTTGGATGGGTGCAGAGAAGGCTGCTCAGCATTCCATACTCAGGCAGTATCGTTGGCAGTCACCTTCCAGCATTGACTCACAAGAGCGGGGATGTCTCTTGCTGTAGAAAGTCACCGACTGTTGTATAAAATGATTAGAAGGCCTCAAAAAACAAATAAATATTATATATATATCCCAACCACTTTATTAAAATGGTTAACAGAAAAACAAGTCGGAGGGAAACAAGTAACAGAACACCAGATCTCATTTAGTGAGTTTGTTTGAAAGATAGATGGGAAAATGAAAGACAGATGGGAGAAGGGGGAAAAGAAGAAAGGAAATAGTGTTAAAAATAAACAACAACAAAAGATTTTGGCCAATGGAATAAATCCAAAGACTTAAAGAGTACTTAAGAACACACATGTAGCTTCTTCTTCTTCGGGAAAACACCAAATGACAATGACACGGCCCAGGATTAGGAGGCTTCTGCGGGGTCTTAGGGGCCCTGAGGTAGTGGCCGAGGCTGTGGGGCTCGTGGAGGTAAAGCCGAAGACAAGGAGTGGATCCCTGTCACCAAGCTGGGCCGCCTGGTTAAGGACATGAAGATAAAGTCCTTGGAGGAGATCTACCTGTTCTCCCTGCCCATGAAGGAATCTGAGATTACTGACTTTTTCCTGGGTGCATCCCTAAAGGATGAGGTACTAAAAATCATGCCAGTGTAGAAGCAGACATGGGCTGGCCAGGGGACCAGGTTCAAGGCTTTTGTCACTATTGGAGACTACAATGGTCACGTTGGTCTTGGTGTTAAGTGTTCCAAGGAGGTAGCCACTGCCATCCGAGGAGCCATCCTCTTGGCCAAGCTTTCCATCGTCCCTGTGTGAAGAGGCTATTGGGGCAACAAGATTGGCAAACCCCACACTGTTCCATGCAAGGTGACAGGCCGCTGTGGCTCTGTTTTGGTGCGTCTCATCCCTGCCCCCAGAGGCACTGGCATCGTCTCTGCTCCTGTGCCCAAGAAGCTACTGAGGATGGCTGGTATTGATGACTGCTACACATCAGCCAGAGGTTGCACTGCCATCCTGGGCAACTTTGCCAAGGCCACCTTTGATGCCATCTCTAAGACCTACAGCTACCTGACCCCTGACCTCTGGAAAGAGACTGTGCTCACCAAGTCTCCTTATCAGGAATTCACTGATCATCTTGTGAAAACCCACACCAGACTCTCTGCTCAGAGGACCCAGGCTCCAGCTGTGGCCACCACATAAGGGTTTTCATACAAGAAAAATAAAGTGAATTAAATCTGAAAAAAAAGAATACACATGTATATGCATAATAGTTATATATGTACATATATACAGATATATGTACTTAACTATAGTCAACTGAATGCATATTTGATTGCCTATATTCAATTTACTACAATATTAAATATGCATACAAACATGTATTCACAAACATATGTGTGTATACATATATGAAAGAGGGAAGGGGTGAAAAGAAACATTGCTTTAACTTCCCTTCTCTTTTCTCTCTCTCCTCTCTTGAGCCCCTTTAGCCATCCCTGTTTGCCTCCTACAGACACTGGTAGATCTTGAAATCCATCTTAGGGCCCAGACCTGACTTCCATCACCCAGTTGTTTCCTCTTGACACCCCAGTGATCCAGCAGCTATCTGTGCTGTCTCAGACGACCTGGAAACTGGGGATGGGAAGGAGGAGGCACCAGAAAGAGCCTGTGTTAGTCGTGAGCTGAGAGTCTCCCCATCCACTGAGAGTAAGGGCCATCATTTCACTGTGCCATCGAATGCCCCTCTGGGTGGAAGTGGTTTATCCTCATAACAATCACCTTGGAGTGAAGGAAGAAGTTCTCAGCATCAGATCTGAACAGGGAATTCTGGAAAATGCTCTTTCTCTGGTCCTGGGCCTACTAAAGCCCCAGCTCTGAGATCTAGAGGACTTTGGAACTCTTCTGTGAGGCTGGCGAGGCACCTGAAATCTGGCTCAGGATGAACACAGCGTTAGTTTGTTTCTCTCTGATTTGTATTTCCTACACATCACTGCAGAAATTTCAACTAAGTCCTTTTATAGCGTAAGATGACCAGTGCCCTGAAGGAGGAATTAAGAAAAATGGCCTATCCCAGTCTGTGATAGAGTTGATAAAGTGAAAGCATGTCTTCCCTCTCAAGGGCATGGCGGTTTCAGTCCAGTCTTCTCGATGGCTCTTGAAGAGAACTGGGTCACCATAACATTTTCCCAGGCACTGTAGGGGGAGCAGCAAAGCTGTATTGGTGGTGACAAAATACAGATGTGGTGGGATAAGTCCTGAAGTAAGGACACTTACACCCCCAAATGCCTCCGGACCATTTTGAGGATGACATAAATAACAGAATGCACGGTGCCTGCATCACTGAGCAGCTATTGGTGATGGTTGGTGTTGATTATCAATTTGACAGGACCCAGGATCACCCAGGAGACAAGCCCCCAGGCACAAAGAGATATTGTTTAGGGTAGCCCATGGCTGCGCCTGTGAGAGCTTTCCCTGGTCAGGTTAATTGAAGCGGGAAGACTCTCCCTAATGGGCGGTGCCATTCCCTGGGCTTGTGCCCTGTCCTGCTCAAGCTTTGTGGGCACCAGCATTCACCACTCTCTACCCTCTGATTGTGGATACAGTGTGATCACTGGCCACCAGGACTTTCCCACCGATGGAACCTTGAGCCCCTTAAGCTGCGCCTGTCAGGGAATTTTATCACAGCAATAAGAGAAGTAACTAATGCCGTCATAACATCAACAGACAGTCCTTACGCAAGGATGCTTTCCTTAAACACCCCAACTCCCTGCATTGGTTAAGGTCTTGATTGCTGTTTTTTTTCAGATGGGAGCACATTACTGAAACTTAGAGATAGCAAGTAGCTGGCAAAGGGTGCCCAAAGCTGTGAGTTCAGACCCATGGCTCCAAAGCCACTTTGCACTACCTAAGATACTTCATCCTCTACCTACCTCATAGGTAGTCTGGCTAGAAAGTCTCTTGAGATCAGTGATAATGCCACATTAAGGACATGAACGAATGCGAAGGAAATGGCCTAGACTTAGGCAGGGTTCCCATGTTGTAACATTTAAAGACGTAGCTACAGGTCGCTTTTCTGCTTCCATTATGTTCAGATAATTAGAGGCAGGCATGAAAATACAGCCTCTTTGCTCCCCCTCTGTTTTGTGCATAGCTTTCACTGGAAGCTGAAGGATGGACTGGCTTCGAATCCAAAGATTCCCCAGGTCCGTTCAGACATGATTTCCTCTGCTAATTCCATTTGTAGAGACCTGGCCTCCTCGTAACCTGAGCAACTGCTAGGCCACTCCATTTTGTGCTGTCACTTGCTTCTCTCCGGAGTCATTACCCCAGTCCTTCCAGTCCCTGCTCAGTATTAGTTATGGAAAGAAATTACCCCGCCACCGAGGCTTTCTCCAGGACAAAGAAAGCACGACAGTCACGTCGCAGTGCAAGCAAGCCCCTAGTTCTGGTACGCGATGTTTAAAACAGCCTTTGAAAATGAACCTTGGAAAGCATGAGAAAAAAAGCATGAACCAAAAAATATAGGTTTGGAAACTATGTTCACACCAGATTCAATAGGCGCCATTTTTTTTCGTAATGCATGAACCCTTTCATTTTATATTTACTACTGAGTTATTCATGTTGCTTTGATTTACAATTATCTCATGAGAGTCTAATAACACTTGTATTTGTAGCTTGCATGAGGCTATCTAATTACATTAAAATGGGGAACAATATGGTATATTCGATAAGCTATTGGAGATTAAGAAGGTGTGCTGGTTAGTTTTGTTTTTTGTTGTTGTTGTTGTTTGTTTGTTTGTTGTCAACTTGACACTAGCTTGGGTCCCCTGGAAAGGAGGAACCTCAAATGAGAAAATGCCTCCTTAAGATTGGACTGTAGGCAAGTCTGTGGAGTGTTTCTTTGATTAATGATTGATATGGGAGGCCCAGGGTAGGTGCGGCCACCCGGGAACAGGTGGTCCTGGATCGTATAACAAGATAGGCTGAACAGCGGTGAAGGAGCAAGCCAAGCAGTGTTCCTCCGTGGCCTCTGTTTCAGTTCCTGCCTCCACATCCCTCTCGTGAGTTCCTCCTCTGACTATAGCCCATGAGATGAAATAAACGCTTTCCTCCACAAGTTGCTTTTGGTTATGGTGTTTATCAACAGGAAGTTCATTAAGCCGGAAGGAAAACACTCCGATAGCTTGGATAGGGACCTCTTCTTCTGCATGCAAAATGGGCTGTAACAGGGGCGCTCACTCTGCACAGTGAAACTCAAAGACCTACGTGCATAAGGTGTTCGTATAGCTCTAATGTCTCTGATCTTCTTCACTGTGACCCCATCAAACTCAAACAGGAAATCAAATCACATTAAAAGGCTCCCGGTCTCTAATGAAAGGACATTAACGGGTGCCTCATCTGAATGTTAAAGAGAAGCCTGTAAAGATTCTTTTCTTTTAGGAGGCCCAGGCGATGTAGACTCACACAGTCATGTCCTTCACGCAATAAGGACAAGCTTTGAAGACTTGAACTAGTAGATATGAGTTTTCTACCGAAAACCATGTTGCCATGGTGAAAGCCTCCCGGATCTGTTTTCACTGGTTGCTTCATTTATATCTGCCCTGCTCCCCAAAGGATTGTGGACAGCTGACTCTTGCTGTTTAGTTAACATGGCACACAGTGAATTATTAATAACAATTCTTGCACTCTAAGGCGGGGGAAGGTGCGAGCATTCTGGAGTTTTCTTAGCATACCGTTAAGGTATCGTTTGAGGGCTGAGGAGATGGCTCAGTTGGTAAGGCACTTGCTGTGAGAGCATGGGGGCCCGAGTTTGAGCCCCAGAACTGACATTAACAAATCCAGGAGTAGTGTTTCATGTCTGAAGTCCCAGTGCTGGGGATGCAAAGATGGGTGAATCCCTGGAACTTACTGGCCAGTCAGCCCAGCCGATTAGCAAACTCTAGCCTGGTAAGAGACTCTCAACAACAAGGAGGAAGCACCTGAGGATTGATATCTGAGGTTGTCTTCTGAGCTCCATCTGTACACATCTGCACACAAAGCTGTCACTCGAACCTCATTCCATCACTTCCAACATGTTGACACATAATACGTGATTTTTTTTTTTAAATACAGAAGGTCTTGTTTTCATGCAAAGAGCTAGCAATCTTTCCAGAGCTTCAAATAATGCAAGGCAACATGAAGAGGCCTTTACACTAGCCTATAAGCAGAACAGTGTTAATGGTGGATTTCTGTCCCCTGAGCAGCTTCACAAGAGGGGGGCAGAAGAAAGCAATGGCCTTGGCCTTTGTTTATAATAACATTATTAATTTACAGAAGACAAAATTGAGGTGAGGCAAGCCAGGAAGCCAGCTTAAGCTGACTCAGCTATATCATGGTTCATGCTCAGGTCAGCAGGTCTCTGAGCTTTTCCCTTCACCATGAGGAGGGTCTACCTCCCAACAGATGGTGTGATAACACACACCTGGGGTCACTGTGTCTTCATCTGTTTCAGTGATAGTCAATGAAACTAAGTCTCCCTTCGAGGGTAATCCTGGAATAACCGCACGTGCCTCACGTTCCATAAGAATCATCCATTCTTTCAAACCTCTCAGATAGTGTGATGAGCTCTGATACATCATCATGGACGAGATGATTGATGAGCATTCTCCCCGCCGTTGGTGCTCATTAGCTGAGTTAGCGGTATTGGTCTGGACTGAAGAGGCCAATGCCAGGAGCATTTGGCGGAGGAAAGATCTGGGCAGATGATCCAATGCTACAACAGTGCTGCATGGCAGCGTCCACTCCACCTCTACCCCTGGCTAAGCAGCATTTTAAAATTATTATTGGAGTTGTTAATTCACTGTGTGTGTGTATGTGTGTGTGTGTGTGTGTGTGTGTGTGTGTGTGTGCGCGTGTGCCCGCATGTGTGTCGTTTAGAGTATGTTCTCTCCTTTTACCACCTGAGTCCCAGGGATTGGAGAGTTTTGTTGTTTTTTTTTTTTCTAGACTCACATTCATTGCATGAAAATCCAGACCCCACAAGGCTGTAAGATCCCAGCTTCTCAGTGAATCGACACCTTCATCTTCCTGTCCTATTTGTATTGCTTACTTTTCTCCTCGCTATGACAAAATACTCAACAAAAACAACGTAAGAAAGGGAGGGTTTGTTCTGGCTCGTGCTTTGAGGGTAGTGTCCATCGCAGTGAGACAGGCATGACAGAAGGAAGATGAGGTAGATGGTTACACGGCATCCTAAGTTGGGAGGCACGCAGAGGTGAATGTGGGTTCTCATCTAGCTTTCTCCTTTTTATTCTGTCCAGGACCTGGACCTATGGGGTGATGCCACCCACATGCAGGAAAGACCGTCTTTCCTCAGTTAAGCTTCTCTAGAAACGTCTTCACAGATACACCAGAGGTGATTGTAAACCCAGCCTAGTAGACTGTGGAGATGTACCATCATTCCTATGCAACAAGAGATGTATCTGGGGAGCCCAGTGACCCCCTTGGAAAGAAGAAAATCAGCACACAAGAGGAACTACTTTAGTCAACTTTTGTGATGTTGGCAGGTCATAGAGACAGACAAGAGAGGGAACAAGGGTAAAGGAAAGTCCTGAGCACCACTTAAGGGCCAAGGAGATCCTTTAGGGGAGCAACCTAGTACCGTTTAACATGCTGAGAGATAAAGTTGGAGAACAGAGGACACTTGTGTTCTAGAACATGGAGTCAGCTCAACCGAGAAAAAGCAACTGTTTGTTCTGTGCTCTGCTCCTGAGCACACACTTCCTGGTTAAGGGGAATGTCCTTTCATGTCAAAAGGCAAATCCTGCAGATTTGTGCAGAGCCTGTGGTGGGCTGCTCACCTCTCTTTAATTTTCAGAGCTATACCTGAGGATTCATCTCTCATCTTCTTCATGACTCAGGGGTGGCCTTCAGTAGCCTCAACAGTCATCTTCGTCTTGTTCCCCTTGACAGTGACTGGTTTAGGGGTGCATGTGGTTCAGTTCAGACTGACTGATGCTTTTGGAGAAATCTGGAGATGGCAAGAAGTCCTAAAAATTATGTATTTCTTTGTTTACATAGGCTCTCACTATGTAGCCCTGGCCAGTCCAGTCATCACTGTGTATCCCAAGGTGGCCTCAAACTTGTAGTGATCCCCCTGCATGCCAGGGCTAGAGGTCTGTATCATCACCCACAGACCAATATTATGTTAGGTAAGAAGAAACAGTCTCTATCCTGGTCCTCTATTTTTGTAGTAGTATCTAGCTGTGATACCTACAAACGCACACCCTTTATGTCAGTGAGGACTCAGCCAAGGACAGACCTGATAGGCAAAAAAAGGCAGAATCTGGGCCTTCAGATGTAGGTCAGCCATTGGCTTCACCACACCTGCCCAGGAACTTCTTGTTAGATATGGTTCGGAGGTCCAGAGATATAGTTCAGTGGTAGAGCACTTTCTAAGTCTGCATGAGCCCCTAGATTCAACCCCCAGTATTGAAAAAGCAAAGACAGAGAGATAGGGGTGATTCGCTAAGACCTATGCTTCCAGTTCTCATATTTTTCCAAACCAGAGATGCATGGTGTCAGTCATTTGAGATGTTGGACAAGCACAGCAGGATGCAGCTCCCAGCATGTCATCCTCAGGGAACTTTGTCCCTGACACTCCACAGCATTCTGTGCTGAGGGTTATGATGTTTGGCAGGTTGGGTGTGGCAAATACATCTTCTGTTGACAAAATCCTATCTGCACGGTGAGGAGTACCTGCATTTTGTTTTACCAAAAAAAATGATCATTTCTATTTCCTTAAGTAATTTTTATAGACAGATATTTATTTGTCCACACATAAAAGAAAGAAAACCAGCTCACCATGGCATAACCAAATAGCATTTTTCATTCTGATACATTATGTCTGCTGATACGACTTGTAGAACAAATTCACAGTGGCACCAGAAGAACAAAATCCGGTCTTCTCAGTATTTCAATATTGTTGTGGTTTTGAGCCTTATGCAGGTTACACTGTGGTCACAGGAATCGGCCCCATCTCCTGAAAGGGTTTGCATTCTGGTCCAGTGCAAAGAAACCCTAGAACTTGCTTCATGATTTCTGCGTGCCCCTCATTGCTCACACCATGCCACAGGCCTACCTTTAACTCCAAAACAGACAGGGCAGCATTTAATCACTTTGGCCATCTGACACATTCTACTTCTTTAGCTAACCAATGTGCTGGTATGTGGGTGTGCAGTGTCCCCTGTAGGTTCATGTGTTTGCATAGCTGGGTCCCAGTTAGGTGGCGCTGTCTTGGAAGTTGTAGAGCCTTCTGGAGACAGAGCCTCTTGGGACGAAGTGAGTTGCTGGAAGCTGGCCTTCAGATTTTAGAGGCCAGCCCAGCTTCCTGTCAGTGCTCTGTCTTTTGTTCCACCAAGATGTGAGGAGGTTTAGATTCCAAGCCACACACTCCTGCCACATGAAGCTGCCTGCTGCCGTGCCTTCTTCCTCGTAGTGCCCTGTGTCACTTCAAACTGCGAGCCAAAATAGAAGTTCTGCTCTTAAATTGCTTCTTAATTGGGTATCTTTTTGGTCACAACGACAGGGAAACTAACTAGTACGTACTAATTTTATATAGGTTGAGCCCATCACCATGAAGATCATCCTCAAATTGCCTCAGAACACAGAAACCCATTGCAAGCCTTTTTCTGTAGTAAATCAAAACCTTAGTTCTTCTTTCCCAGTATAGACTATCTGGTATTCTTAATCTCTTGGATATGCAAATTCAGACTGAGAGTCTTGTCTGTTAAATATTAATGAGACTCTGCCTTCTCTCAGGCAAAGCCCGTGTTCCTGATGCGTGAAGGGGAAGCGCAGCTCTCACAATGTGTTCTGTTCAAACCTTCTACAGCTTCCTTAGAAATAGATCATTTAGTCCCATGTGTTTCTTTTTTCTAATTTGATGACGAAAATAAGACATAAGTAAAATGAATATTTTTACAGTGAAGAATGATTCCTCAAGAGTAGCGAGAAATGAAAAGAATCTTGTGTTCTCTATAAGGAATTGTGGTAATAAAATAATCAGCATTATAATGTGGCAGCCATTAGGAGCAGAAAGAATGCTTGAGGTCTCTAAAAGGGCCAGGTGTGGTGGTACCTGCCAGCGCTCTTAGCACTCGTCAGGTAAAGGCAGGAGAATTACCATACACATGAGTCCAGCCTGGCCTACACAGCGAATTTTTGGCCAGCTAGAGCTACATAGTGAGACCCTGGCTCAGAAAGAAAAGAAAGAAGGGGAGGGAAGGGAAGGGAAGGGAAGCAAAGGGAAGGGAAGCGAAGGGAAGGGAAGAGAAACTTCAAACACGACTCTCCTCTGTCTCTGTAAGGCCTAATCTGATGGTTGTACATATGCATGTCATGGGGATGTTAATTATCATGTAGATAAGCTGGTTGTAAATGTCTAGGCACGGGCTGGATTTGCCTTTTATAAGCAGGATTTGCAGGTAATTACAGTGGCTGATCAAACATCTCCACAACAGAGCAGCTATGTTTTTACCCGGGGGCCAAGCTCTACTCCTCATTTCCTAAAACTGGTACTGGCCACTTTAGGACACAGAGTCAAACAATAATA
The DNA here is from genome assembly GCF_030254825.1 of Meriones unguiculatus. Classification (NCBI taxonomy): domain Eukaryota; kingdom Metazoa; phylum Chordata; class Mammalia; order Rodentia; family Muridae; genus Meriones; species Meriones unguiculatus. The sequence continues at coordinate 61,275,538 of NC_083366.1, forward strand.
TTGTCTATAGTGACAACAATAACAGGCCATTGTGTGTGTCCCTTATAGTAATCATGAGTCCGAGTGTTCTTAGCCTATTGCCCACATCAGCTAATTGCAATCTGAGGAACAGTTTCAGGACTGAGGGGTGCCAGCCTGATCTGCTGCCATGTCACCTGGACTCAGGTCCCCCATCACTAAAGATGTGTATAGAGGAGATGAGGCATAGAAGGAAGTGATTGGAAATAACTAAAATGACCGTGAGTAATCCCTGCATCTCCCTCTTCCTCTTTCTCCCAGCCTTCCCTTTTATTACTGCAGCTGTATACACCCCATCGGTAAGTACAATAAAACTTTTGACACCCAAGCTAGAAGCTACAAAAAAAAAAAAAAAAAGGAATTTGAGAGTTGATACTTTGATTAAATAGCATGGCAGAGGTGCGTGGCAGAGTGTCTAAAAGAGGGCATTGCTTCTCCTGCTTGCTCCAGATGGCTTCTTATGAGAAAATAAATTTAGGCCCAGGAACAAGAAGAATTTATTAGAAAACACTTGGAAACACACAGCGATTACACTGGTGGAGAAGATACTTGTCTCCACACACGCAGATAATTCATATTCATCTGGTATTCAGGTGCATCTCCAAGTGGGCCTCCTGGAAGTATTTATATTTGCATAATAATGTTTACAGAAATGATTTCTACTCTATTCTGTGCTCTGTCGAAGAGGAGTGGGTGTCTGAAGGAGGCGAGACATTAAACACGAGGACAACAGGAAGAACGCAAGTGATGTAAAATATTGCACAACTTGCTGTGTAGGGCTCAGAAAAATACAGCGGGACTTGAAAATTTGTTAGCCTTTGTTCACCAATAAATCATAATCTGAACTCAGCCATTAATAAAGGAATGTCAACTCTGAGAAAACCATGCTGGCAAGGCATTCCAAATAACTCGCAACAGAGAAAGAGATGGGGAAAGACACTCAAAACATAACATCATGATTTCTGAATGAAAATAAAAATAAATAACTAAGTAAGACAGTAGTCTGGGAAGACAGCATGTGTGATAAGAGGCTGGTAGGGCATGCACTTGTAAGTCTGGCCCTGGGGATGTGGAGAGAGGCCAGTGTCTGAGGCTTGGCCGGCCTAGTACATGAGAGATCCTCAAAGAAGGGATAGGATGTTCCTGGAGGTTAGCACTCAAGATTGTCTGTCTTCTGCCTCCATTTCCTTATCATGATAGCTCCATAGAGTGAGGTCCAAGGGGGCAATGGGTCTGCAGGAGTTAGCTACACAGTCCCCCAGGCTCTACCTCTTCTGCCATCCAGACCTCAAGCCTGACCTTCTCAGGGGAAAAGTCCTTATTTCCAGTAAAGCAGACACACACAAAAAAATTGTATTAATAATTCTGTCAGTATAAGACGTATAAAATTAGTTATCATTAGCGATTCTCCTAAAAGGCCTCAGGAGAAAACTGGGGGGAAAAAAGTAATTATCACACAGAATGTAGTTGTTGCAGTCTCTGTTTCGGCAGGTCCTCACAAGGCCCAAGTTGGCATTCATGGCGACCTTGCTTCATGAAACATTCTCTCACTGTTTTCCAATGTCTTCTCCACAAGACATTGGAAGAGTGACGGAAGACTTATTCTCGCAGGATCTGAGTCCTCAGTGTTCCTGTCTTTGTGAGGTTGCTCCGATGTTCCATTGCCAGGGACTAACAGATGTAGGGTGTTAAAAGGCATGCCAACGAGCCTGCCAGGCTCTGCTCAGATCGGGTGGCAGCGACTTAATGTCCCTTTAGGAACCAATATCAATGACTCAAGGAAGGTCAGTGATCTTCTTTTGACCAGTCTAATGGCATGTGGAGCCTTAAATGACCATGGTGGACTGTCAGCTTTCCACTTTCAAAAACATTATTCTGTTCCCTGGAAAAAACACTCTTCTATCCAATGTTAGGATAATCATGCCCACTGAGCCCGACTTTGTAGAGGTGGAAAGCCAAAATAATACATCGTCGATGTGATGAACCTTTACTGCAAAGAGTTCTAAAGGAATGCTGTCACAAAGAAAGAAAACAAGGGTGGCAAGTTTGAAAGTAGAGACAGGAAGGGTCTGGTGGGTGTGGAATGACCTCCAAAAGCCAAAGACCTACTTCCTCCAACAAAGCCTCACTTCTGAATAGTGCATTCTGCTGCAAACCTCTAGATTCATTATTCCCCTGGTGAAATTATAGCACCCTTATGATGCTACAGTTTAGTTCCTTTACCGCTGCTACGTTAGCACCAAGCCTTCCCTTCATGAGCCTCTTGAATGGGTGGATATTGGAGAGCTTTAATATACCCACTGCGATAGGCTTGTCAACTTGACTGGGTTAAGAATCCCTTTTGGACATGGTTATGGGGGCATTTCTAGAGAGAGCTTTGACTGAGGAAGAGAAACCCACCCTGACTCTGAGCTGTGGTACCAGATCAGATAAAAATTGGCAGACAATAACCTGAGTACTGGCATCCATCTCTCTCTGCTTCTTGACTACAGATGTTGCCTCATGCTATGTCTTCTTCCTCACTCTGGGCTACATCTCCTCAGACCGTGAGCCAAAGCCACCTTTCATTTGATCTGTGGCTTTCATTGGATATTTTGCCACAGCAACAGCAAAAGGAACTAATGCAGTTATTATCCATCCATTAAATATTTGTAGATTGAGATACGAGGTCCCTGAGCCTGCCTCCTTGGATAAATCTTGGTGGGATTTCTGGAGGAACTGATGAACCAACAGCAACATGGCTGCAATCCATGATGTGGGAGGCACAGTATTATTAACCCCCAAAACCCCGGTTGCCTGGCATAAGGGAAAATAAAGTCTAGAACTGTTTGAGACTGCAGGAGCCATAAGGGCTACCAAGGGCTGTTAACCTCATCCAAGAACAGGGATATATTAGTAAGGCTGGCAATCAGAATATCCTGCAGGAGGGAGCACAACTCAAAGAAAAAGTTATGATTCCTGCTTGAGGAAGGACACCATGGACAACATAAAGAGCACTACTGACCAGGCCGTGAGTTTTGCAAGTTGTAGTCCATCTGTTTCAGCACTGTGTCGATGGACTGAGATACAAACCACTGTCTGTCTCTGAGAGGGCAGCCCTCAGATACTGACTGAATCAAGCCCTGCCAACAATAGGAGGAAAGGTGAGTGATTACAGCTAAAGTTTCTAAGCACTGGGCGCTCCAGCACTGTGCTAAGAGTCGGGTACTCTTCCCTCTTCAGAACCTCACAGTGTCTGTGAGAAACCATTGCATTTATATAGAAGAAGTAAGTGAAGCCTAAAGGTGATGGACGACCTGACCTCAGACACAAACAATGGGCCTGAATCTGCGGCCACTTGAAGTTTAAGCCCTTCATGCTTACACTCCAGCCACAGGACCAGGTCCCGGTCAAGGGTTGTTAACTGCAGATATCATTTGTTCTGACACTGTGACAGTTATATGGAAAAGTGAAGGCCAGTGCGGCAGATGTGTTGTGACCATGAGTGCATGGCAGGCTCAAGTTCATCATGACACCTGGGAAGAACAATGTAGGCGTGCGCTTGAACTCTCCACTAAAGAGACAGGTACAAGCTTCCAGATAAATCCAAAGCAAGATGAGCTTTGTCAGGAATCACTGCGGTGAGCCTCATCAGAGGCGTGCATCACTGGTGGGCACAGGTAAATAATGGTGAGCGCTGCTAGGCCAGCCAGAAGTCGGAAAATAAAACGTGGCTAGCATTCATATCAGGTTTTACACTGAATGCACATTGCATTAAGGCTACAGTTTTGGGGTAACTGTTGGCTAGGTCACAGCGCTGACAGAACACACTACAAACCTGTCTGAAGAGTTAGCTTACTGATCATTAAGCAAAATGAATTAGACCAACAAAGTATTCTGTCTGTGTGTGTATCTCTGTCTCTGTGTCTCTTTCTCTCTTTCATATGTGCATGCGTGCATGTATTTGTATGTGTGTGTGTTTGTATGTATGCACATGCATGGGTAGGTCAAGGTCAACTTTGGACATCATTCCAAGAATATTATCCAACTCCTTTTTTCTTTTTTTGCGACAGAAGCTCTTGCTGTCCTGGAATTCAGCAAGTAGCTAGACTAGCCGGCTAACAGCAACAAGGACAAAGTAAACACATCAATGCCTGCCTTTTTTCTTTTCTTTTTTTTTTTATTTAACATGATTCAGGTTAACATGTATTAGATGCAGTCCATGTGATTGCAATGCAAACATTTTGCTAACTGAGCTCTCTCTCCAGGCCCCGCTAAAACATTATTGAGCACAGAACACCTGGAAGGAAAAAGCACGCTTCCGGTTGTCACAGATCAGTAATAGCTATTAGGATCAGGATTGATCAAAAGACACACCTGTGCGCCCCTCTTGTTCATCAAAGGACTTGACGGGATCACCAAACTCCCACACCAGAGCTGGCCCGGACGAAGAACAGCTAACACAGCATATGTTGAGTTTGTTTTGGGCCCTAAAAAAAGGCAACAGAAACACACAAGCATGCTTCCTCTGCTTCCTGGAGACTGACCCAGAGCACTGAGTTTTCTTCTTCCCGCTGCCTTAGTGACCCTAATATCTGTGTCTCAGAGCTCATCAGTAGCAGCTTTACACTAAGAATGGCAAAAATATGCAAAACACAGCCCTCTGCATGGTAAGTTCTTAGTAGCTTTTCTGAAACATAAGTAAGTGGCATGAAATGGGGACCAAAAGGTGTGTAATAATGAATGTTATGGGCATTGTATGGAGGAGAAAGCACCAGGGGCTGCTGTCACTAGTGAGTATTTGACCAAAAGGTTGGCCCCTAAAGTGATCGTAAGCCCATCCAATGACTTTTTTAGTGCCTTGGAGTTGACAGTTTTAAAAACTGAAGGCAAGGCTATAAAGATGGCTCGACAGTTACGAGCACTTGCTTGCTCTTGCAGAGGACCCAGATTCAGCTCCTAACCCCCACATGCTGCCTCACAAGCATCTATAACTCCAGTTTCAGGGCATCCAATGTCCTCTATTACGGAGGGCACCAGGCATGAAGACGGCACACATTCGTGCATGAGAAACACTCACACACATAAAATAGAATCTAAAAAAAAAAAAAAAAAAAAGATAAAATAAACAAAGATGGAAGGTAACATTTGTCATGTCTGAGCATTAGCAAGTTGGAGCTGAGGTTCCAGAATACACAGAAACATGAAGGGCCTCATCTTGTCAATCAGATTAAAAGGCAGGAAAAATGAGGGCTTGGGCATTAAAACCTGAACAATTAATTCTCTCCCTTGACATAACTTGGACTTGTCTGGTGGCAGAATACCTAGCATTTCATGCATGTGGTTTCTCTAGCATTTTGCCAGCCCAAACTGACACAGCTCCTCCAGCTCTTAGTCTTTGGCAAACTTGAGAGTCTTTAACAGTAGCAAGACTTTGCATAGTGTTTGTTATGAAGCGAGAACGATTGCAAGAACCTTAATCCTCTTGAAGTAATCGCATGCGGTGGGTGTTATTACTCTCACTCCACTCACTGATAAGGAAACTGAATCAAAGAGAAGTAGTGACGGAGACTAAAAGTGTGTATTCCCACAAATGCATGTATTAGACTCCCCAGCAGCCAATCCTGTGTGTTATTTGGAGCTGGGATAACAGAGAATCAATCAAATCATAAGGTGGAGGCCCATATTAAAGGTACTAGTGCCTTTAATAAGAAGAGACATGAAATATGTAATATTCTTTACCTATCATCTATCTATAAATCTATCTACCTACCATCTTACCTGCCTATCTCTACCTATCTGTCTTTCTCTGCATCTTTCTCTCATTGAGAAGAGAGCTGTCTACCAAGTCAGGAAGACAACCCTTATCAGGAACAGAATGAATGAACACCTTCAGTTTGGGCTTTGAGCTTCTGTTCAAATTGTCTGGTACAAGATATGCTGATATAGAAGCCTTGCCTTGCCTAACACAATCAACTTGTCCATAGTGGCATACTCAGTAAACAGAAATAGTGATTTAATCAACAACACCCCTTACCTCCCATACAACACCACAGCTTTGTAACTACCTGGTCTTGCCAAGCAAAGGATGAGCCAGCACCTAGCTCTTCCAGGTGATGGGGAAGGAGATACTATGCAGAAATCATCCACAGATCACGGCTTCCCCATAGCACGGGTGATGAAGAAATCACCTTGGCCACCTAGATGCCCCACTAGACTTTCTAGAACCTTGTATAGAGGCTGTGACTAGAGGGAGAGTCTAATGACAGCAAAATGAAAAATGATGATGGAACAAGAAAGGCAGAGGCGAGGTGATAAGAATGGAAGAAAAGGAACATTCTAGAAAGGTTGGAAAGCAGAACAGTGTTTTTCCATAACCCAAGTTCATCCTGTTTCATTGAAGTGATATTCCCTGGCAACAAACTAGCTCAGTATCTCGGGCTATTTATGAAATGTTAATCCAGTGGATCAAAATTAATGTGACTTCAATGGGCAAGCTACCAGCGCAAGCTGGGAGATCTTTTGCTTGTTTAAATTAGTGTAATGAGATTTGAACATAATGAAATAGATTTCTCAAAGGCAACATGTGAGAGGTTTTTTTCCTTCTAAATACTCTTTATTCAATTATCAGATATTAACATTATAGCCACTTCCAGAAAGATGCTGATGAGAGTTAATTTCCATTGTCAACTTCACTGGGATGAGAAACTAGGTCTTTAGTGAGGCTCTCCTTTAGACCTATCCACGAGGCTGTTTCCAAAGAGGAGTAGCTGGAGGGGAAGGGCTTCCATAAATGTGGGTGGGATCACTCCATGGGCTGTGGTCTGGGACTGAATAAAAAGAGAAAAGGGAAAGGGCAGAGCTCAGCGCAGGTCCCCCTCTCTGCTTCCTGGCTGGCAGAGACAAAAGCAAGTGCCCTCATGCCATCACAGACAGGACTCACTCGGTCCCTCAACCAGAGTGGACTGCTTCTGCTGACAAGGCTCTCCTCTGTTAAGTTGCATCTGCCAGCCATTTCATCAAGCAATGGAAGAAGTAAAAATGTGTCCCGTAGATGCTAAAGGAACAGGTGCAAAAGTACGTCCCTGCTCTCAAGCTTCTCACACTCCGGGCAGGCTATGTGAATGGTGTGCAGGAAATCTCCACAGAGAAGCAGCCCAGATGTTCATGAAAGCTTCTGAGGGAAGCAGCCATCTCCAACCACCAAAAACAAAACAAAACAAAAAAAACAAACAACAACAACAACAACAAAAAAAAACCAGGAGCCCTCTCCTCAGAACCCTAAAACCTTCCCATCCTATTGCAATTACAACCAATCAGCACTGAGACAAAACCTGATTCATCTCTTAGGCTGCCTTTAGGCACAGAGGGCTGTCTGACCCTCATGTTTGTGAGCAGGTGTGGGAAGACAAGCATTTACAAATACAAAGCTGGTGGTGGGCATAGAAATGACAACACCAAGATCCTGCTAGCACTTAGTTCTCTGTCAGGACAGCAATCAACAATAGAAAATGCAGATGCATCTTCACACAAGGTGAAGGAAGGTCACCCCAACACCATCCCCACCCCTTCACTTCCCCATCTTCCTGCCCTCCCAATCCCCTACCTCCCCCCATCTCTCTGCCCTCAGTGGATAAGGAAGGAAGAAAGATGTTTCTGAGAGATGGGACAGCCTAACAAAGGTACCAAAGTCTGAGCGATCATTCTGGATTCACTCAATTGGAGGGCATGCTGAGGACCCTTGTCAATCTATCATTTTCCATTTATTCTCACTTAGCAATAGTTAGTGACAAGTCAGAGGTGAGGTTGGTGACCTTGTCCCATATGCCCTGCATGTGTACAAAGCCTCTTCTCCAATGAAATATCACAGTGGGCAGAGGCTGAGGAGACAGCTCAGGGTGTACAATGCACGTGGACCTCAATTTGTATCTCCAGAAGCCACATAAAATGACAGGTGTGGAGGTGTGTGTGTCTGTAGCCCCATGAACATGAAGTAGAGAAATCCAAATACCTGGCACTCACTGGCCAGCCAAAATACAACAGGCATGTTGCTCCATGAGAGACCCTGTCTCAAAAAATAAGATGGAGAAAGAATTAACAAAGACATCCAGATGTCAACATCAGGCCTTCATACATGCCTACAGGGGTAAGCACACCCAAATACATTGGTATGAGTACACCACACACACACACACACACACACACACACACACACACACACTGCTCACCGAAGATCATGTGTCTTACACTCATGACAGCCAGTGGCACCTCTCCCAGTCTGCCATTTCCTGTCTTCTGTCTAATCTGATTATTATTTTATCATTAGACTCTTTTTTACAATTTTTAGCACACAAAATGGGGTTTTTCAGGAGGTTTAGTCTAAAGACTTAAATTAACCATTGCTGCGCTAACCAGCAGTTAAATGCCCCTCCGGTCCCTCTCAGAGGCCATCACGTTGAGGACGAGCAGGTTTTGACACACTGCTGAAAGTGTTAATTTCACACATCTCATAGTATTTCCTCCCTTAGACTTTGGGGTCACACCTCATACTTGCTCCAGTCTCCAGGGCTGTGCTATGTAACCGGCCCACGCACACACCTGCCGCCATCACCCAAGGAGCCTAGCGTGCGAGAGATCCTGGGAAAGCAAGCGGCAAGTTTCCTGACAGATCAGAGTATTTTAGAAACAAAGAAGAATTTCTTTTCTTCCCTTCCCCTCCCCTCTCTCTGATCATGATAACCAGAAATAGGAAAGAACACCGAACCAAAAATAGTAATGCCATTTACTCCGACGGGGTAGGAAGCAAGATAGCTCCACTTGCGGGTTTAGGTTCTGGAGCAAGCAACACCACCATGACTCCTTTCCAGTCATTTGCCAAACTGAAAGGATGAGTAGCTATGAATGCATTTTTCTGAGCAAGGCCAGAATCAACGCAATCTTGAGTCCCATTGTACAGCTCCGAATTTCACCCGGAGAATAACTGAGTGGAGCAGTCCACCAGGAAGGCAGCAGACAGACATCACCGCGGGTTTTATATAAAGTCCTGTTGATAGTCAGGACTCTGAAGCCGTTTCCTAATTCTGCTGGATCAAACAAACACATTCTTAATGCAGCACCGCTCCGAGCACAGCCACATAGAAGATTCTAGCACCCAAATGATCTAGATGAGAGTTTGAGAGTTAGATGCCGTGTGGGAAGGTAGGAAATGTGCGTGCTTCCGAGTCCCAAAATATGGTTCCTATTCTCTGCGTTGGCTTCTGTGTGACTCTCACACCCACTGAAGCCTCAGGCATTAGCTCACAAATTCTTCACACAGTATCCCTGTCTGTAAAGAGAAGCGAGGACTCTCACGCCCAGGAACTTGAGGGGCATCTCGGAGCTACATCTCGTAACTGTACCATCTCTTTTTAAACACATTGCAAAAATCAAACAGAACTTGGTGTTTGGGTCCTCTTCCTGTGTTCTTCATGTTGAAACGGAAGTATTTCCTATTCGTTGTTGTCATATGCAATTTATTCTCTAGAACCCAACCCATGTTCCCATTCCGGGGTTTTTTGAGTAGCCAACGGGACATTCTATGTATCTCCAGGTTAGGGAAGTGGGTGTGTATGAACCCTAAGTTCAATTCAAGGTTGACCTGAGGCCTACACACACACACACACACACACACACACACACAGTGGCATATATGCAAACCTGCTCGCATACACACACTCTATACAAACATAACACTATACTCCCTCAGTAAAAACTGCACTGCACTTCGTGAATTTTGATTTTCCCCTTCCTTGAGCTAAAGATAGGTGTTTCAAGAAACTCTTGTCAAGTGTTGGGCAGAAGCAGTGAGTCACAGCTCCCCCTCAACCCATGGTGACAGCGGGGAAAAAGAGGCTAGCGAGCAAGGTCGCCTGTTGCTCTAAGCCATTCGGTGCGCACTAAATGCGGGCTCCATCACCAGAATTCTCAATGTACGGTGGATTGGCTGAGACACAGTCCCACCGTGCAGTGAGAAGCAACTGTGTCCTAATTTTAAAAGTTCTGGCCTAAGTAAGTACATGGGTAAGAAAATTGAAACCAAATGTATTTTTGATCTTTTCACCTCAAACAAACAAACAAAAAAAAATGGTTGGAAATAAATTTCCCTCTTGGGTCCTGTTACCCTTTTCAGTTCACTAACCTTTGCACATTTTCCATCAGAAAGAAAACCACTAACTGCCAGCCCTCATGTAAGCTCTGCTTTCTCTCTCTCCACTCCCCCCCCCCCCCCGCGCCGCTATGTGTGTGTGTGTGTGTGTGTGTGTGTGTGTGTGTGTGTGTAGGCCGGATGACAATCTCAAACATTGGTCCTCAGGTGCTGTCCGCTTCTTTTGAGGGGTGGGGACAGGTCTCTCACTGGCCTTAGACCTTACCAAAAGGCTGGCCGGCCAGTGAGATACCTCTAGGGGTCAGTCTGTCTTCACCTCCATAGTCCGGGGATTACAAGCCCACGACACAAGGCCAGCCTTTTAACAAGGACTCTAGGGATCCCAGTCAGCTGCTCCTGCTTGCGAGTCCAGTGCTTCACCCACTGAGTCGACTCTCCAGCTCACTTAAGATTCTTTCAACACTAAAAAAAGATACATGGCTAGTTTGCTGGCTGCTGTGCTGGTTAAACAAGCACAGCTTGCTCTCTGGAAGCCTAGTTCCCCCTCCCTGCTCTCGGAGCCCCAGTCGGCTGACCATGGACAGACACTTTTGATTGATTTTAGCTGTTTCCCTGGAGAGTCACACTCATATTTCAAAACAGCACTCTCGAACTTTCTGTGACTGGACACACAGCAACACAATCTAATGCCCACTGACATTTTTGTTCCACATTATGGGTGTCAGGCAGTGGCACTGCTTACTCCCGTCCATTACAGGTTGTGTCATGTGGCTTTGGTTTCGGCAAATGTGCCACAGTTTCTTTATCATTTATCTTGAGACCATTGTCTGAGCTGTTCAGGTTCTCCCCGTCATAAACACAGATGTTATGCCCATCCCAAGACTCTGGGTGGACAGGCAAGAGTTTCCTCAACATCCCTGGATGTCACATTAGAGATAGAGTCAAACCATTTTATTTTTGTGACTGTGTGTGTGTGTGAGCATATGTGTGTGTGCATATGGGTGCCACAGAGGTCAGAAAAGGGTGCTGGATCCCCTTGGGTTGGAGTTCCAGGCAGTTCTAGGCCGCCTGACATGGGTTCTGAACATCTAACTCTGGTCCTGTGAAACAGTTCTTAACTTTAAGCACTAAATGTTGTATATATCATCCTTCTCCTTTACAGTTCTTCTCTATTTATGTTCTTTAAAAAAAAATGTGTTCAGTGTTCTAAAATCCTGAAAATGTCCTTTCAAGTCTTTAATTTTTACCTCTCACATCCAAATCCATAACCCATCTGTTATGGTTCCATATAAAATGTCCCCCCACACGTGCATGTGTGAAAGCACAGCTGGAGTCAGTATTTGAGGAATTTCTGAAAACCTTGGGAGGTTGGGCCTAGCTACAGGAAGTAGGTCACCAGACACCAGCCCTTTGAGGCTTCTTTTTCCTGACCTCTTCCTGTCTGTCTCCTTGTACTTCCTGTCAGCAATGCAATTAAGTTTCAGAGCCCTGTGCTTCTGCCCAAACCAATGAAGTCAAGTGACCACAGAGAAAATCTTTTTAGACAGCGAGCCAAAATCAACCCTTTGCCTTTATGGTTGTATATGACAGGCATTTGGGTACAACTATGGAAATCCAATACAACATCCATGAATTACTTCAGACTGTTGTGTGCCTGTTTCAGACGCTAAGCTGAACTCTGTGTCCTTTGATTAACTGATAATGTTCTCTGGTCCCTGAGGGGCTCCACAGTGTACTATGTCAATTCCCTGGACAGGATTGATTCCATCTGTCTGAAAAGATCTTCCCTCCATTTCTATGAGCCCCCGTTCTCAGCAGGAAGAGAAAGGAACCTTTTCTCTGGAAGCTTTTCATAGCCACGATTGCATGTTTGCATGACTGACCGACAAGCGTTGGTGTCCTCCTGCACCTTCCTCCTGTTCTGTCCTGTCCCTAAGGATGATGTCATCTATTTATGGGACTTTTCACTGCTGACTCCTAAAGCTGATTCTCTACGGCATCTCCTTCAGCTCCCCACTTGAATCCCTCTTGGCATCCCAAAATGACTGTGTTTAAAACTGAGCCCTGGATTTTCTTTTGCTCATTTCCCTGCCTTCCCCGATTCAGTAAATGTCACCTCCTTCCTCCATGTCCTATGTTAGATGCTAAGGGGTCACCCTTGACACCTCGCTCCTGTCTTACCTGCTTGGCTCAGCAAGTGTCGCCATCCTAACTGTGAAGCATTTGTCACGTGTTGCCTGGTTACAGGACTGTCTCCTCTTCATTCCGCTCTGATTTCACTCCAGTTCCCTTCCAATCATCTTCCCAAACAGAGGCCAGACCAACCTTAGAAAACCATTAATGGATTAACATTTAATTTTCTGAATTAAAAAAAAAAATCTCAAACTCGTAACATTATCTGGAGAGTGCCCTGTCTTTAAATGACATCACCTCTCTTAGACAGTTCAGGCTTCTTTGGGGTCACCCTAGAACAGCGTTTCCTGAGTTGCCCCTTTGTCCCTCAGATATACGTTTCTGACCATTCCCTCCCATGTTACACCATCTTTGCATCATATACTGTCCTTCATATCATCCTTGGGATTTCTGAGTTAGAGGTTTGTTAATTAATCCACTATCTTCATCCTCACCAGACCCTGGGACCCTGGGGCAGGGAGCACACTTGTACCATTGCTCTTCTCTCCGCAGGACCCTGCGCCTCGCCTACGTTAGGAGCGTAGTTAGCCTATGTTCAATGTGGCAGGCTCATGGAGGAACTAAGGCCAGTCTGTCAGCAGCCTTAGGAGGTGGGACTCCGAACCTCCAACCCCAGTCCTGCTTCTCTGCAAATGATGCTGGAAGGATCACCCTGTGGCTGGTCTCGTGTTGGCTGATAAAATTGCCTCTGCCCTGGTCCTAAGCATCTCTGTCTGCTGCCCAGTCAGCCATTCCTCCCTCTCTCAGGAAGAGCCCCCTGTAAAGGGGAAACGGGGGAAGGGAGTAAACATTCCCGGCTCAGAAGTCTGCAGGGCTGTACGGGCTGCTTGGCACTGATTATTGCTGTTACTTTTCGAGGAGACGTAATTAGTAGATTAGCACTTAATTGTAGAGGAGAAAGTAGTGGCAGACCATTCACCTAAGTTTACTCCTTGGACACCATAAAGCAACAGACTCACTAACCTAGCATTGCTGTGGTGCTATCGCCCCCCGGTGGCTCTTAATGGCTCAGTCCCGAGCATCTCAGAAGATGCCGAAGTCCCTCAGCTTCCCCCAGCAGGCTGGGAGAATGTTACGGCTTTCACTCTCAGAGTAAAACCAGAAATGGAAGTGGGAGCATTTTCTAGGTCACCATAGCCAGCACCTTTTCCTTAAAGGAGATCCGAAGACATTCTTTTCCCTTCTCCGGCACTGTCCCAATAAATAATGGCTGAGAAGCCTTTCAGTCTTTAGAAAGAGCAGGAGCCTGTGTGTCCACGCTTAGACTTTCAGGCAGCAAAAAATTATCCACAGGATCACAGGCCACTGCCAATCCTGAGGCGAGAAGTCACGCGCAATCATTGGTTCATGCCCTTCAGACATGTCACTGTTCAAGTGGTCTCATGCTTCTACGACAAGTTTCATTAAGTAGCCCAGTCTGACTTAGAATTCCTTATGTGCCCCAGGCTGGCTTAAACTCACATCTATTCTCCTGCCTCAGCCTCCAAGTGCTGAGACTGCAGGCATGAGCTAGCTACCACACACAACTAACCTGTCAGTTACTCAGAAGAACTTCTTGGGGGACACTGTTTGTTTTTGTTTGTTTGAGGCTGGTTTTTAAATCTTTGGAAACTTATCCAAAGATGTTATCCGGCTTTCTTTCTTCAACTGTGTTTCCACTCCTCCCCTGCTGATCTTGTGCTATCATTTCACTGTATTTTCCAGTTGCATGTCTTTGGGATGTGTGAAATTGTCCTTCAGTTCACAATACTGGCCCTTTCAGGTTTCAATCTTTTCCTTTATAGGTTTTATTTGGGATAATTTTCATTGTATGTCTTCTAGGTCACTCATCTTTTCTCCAGTAATGCTTAATAGGTTAGTAATCCCATTCAATGTATTTCTTGATAATCTCACACATGAAAATTTCAGGTTGAAAATGTCACTTGGGCCAGGCAGTTGTGGTGCAAGCCTTTAATCCCATTGCTTAGGAGGCAGAGGCAGGTGGATCTCTATGACTTTGAAGTCAGCCTGGTCTATGCACTGAGTTCTAGGACAGCCAAGGCTATACCAAAAACAAAACAAAAACAAAAGAACTTTGTCTCAAAAGAAAAAAGAAAGAAAGAAAGAAAGAAAGAAAGAAAGAAAGAAAGAAAGAAAGAAAGAAAGGGAAAGTATTTGGTCTTTTTAATGTCTCTCATGCTCCTATTTAACATGTTCATTCTCTTTAATTCTGTGAGTATATGTGATACAATAATAACAATACAAGGGTTCTATTAACTGTCAATTTGACACAGCCTAGAGCCACCTGAGAAGGAAGTTGAGAGAATAGTCAAATCTGATTGGCTTGTAGGTATGCCTGGGGGAGGGGGAGATTGATTATATATAATTGATTATTAATGGATGGAGGAGGGCCCAGCCTACATAGGAAGCACCATTCCCCAGGCAAGTGAAGAATGCCCAGGGCAAGCCAGAAATCAGTGTTCCCCCTTGACTTCTGCTTTAAGATCGTGCTTGAGTTCCAGCCCTGACTTCTCTCACTGACAGACGGTGAGAACATAGAAGTCCAAGCCAAATAAATCCTTCCTGAGTTGCTTTGGTCATGGTGCTTGTCACAGCAACAGAAAGGAAACTAGAACAACATGTTAGTGGCTTTGTCTGTAATTCAAATATCCTTGTTATTCCTGGAGAAGGTCTGACAGATGTTCTCTTCTCATTGTGGTTCTACTCTTTCCTGCTTCTTTGTTCTCCTGGCAAGGTGTCCGGTAGATGTCAGATATAATCAGTTTTCACTTTGGGGATCACAGGGTTGTTTTGTGTTTGGTGTTTCTGAACTGGGTTTTAGTTTGCCATTTCATTGCTTTGGCTCAGTTTCAGGTCTTGCTTCTTTCTCTCTTATTTGGCACTAGGTACTGAGCTCAGCGCATTTTGCATGCACACATGCACGCAAGGCAACCGCTCAACCACTACACAGCATGTCAAGGCTGGGCCTTTCTTTTACAGCATGTCAGATAAGCTCTCACAGTCCTGAGTGGAAAGCTAACTTTTCCCCACTGAGTCCGTCTTCCATTCTGACTGGTGTGAATAGACACCAGCGACTCTGTGCTCCCTTCTCTCTGCTTCCTTTTAGTAATTACCTCTTTGCTTTGGGTAACTTTCCTCTGTGCTAATGTAAATGGGTCTCCTGATCTCTACTTGAGCCTCTTTAACTCTTCACAATCCTCTCTCTGCCTAAACTGAGTTACTATGCTCTTAGGAATCTCTGGCCACCCTCTTCCTCCCTGGCCTCTCTTCTCTGCTGAATCCCTTGCCCATTCTTTGGTTCTGCTCAGGATTTCTCCCCCTGCACTATGTATGTCCTAGGTCTCTAGGAGGACATTTGGGTGTAAAGCTCACCCAATCTGTGTCCATTTCACAGGATCCCTGTCCTGTGCTGTGTGAAGTTCAAGGACTTAACAGCCAGCTTGTATATGTTGTCACTTGTTTCCAAGGACAGAAAATACCTCTCTGTGTGACTGAGCAAGGATAAGAAGGTGAACTCTCTGGACCATGATGTATCAGGAGAAAAGGTGCTAAAGGAAGTTATCAAGGTGTCTTGATATATGGTAATTGTGCAGTTGAGGCAATTTTCCTCTTACTCTTTGTTTTTTTGTTTCATTGCCTTTCCTTATTTTGTTGGTTGCTTTGTTTCATGTAAGTTGTATGCATGTGTTTACGTACTGTTTTTGAGACGGGGTCTCACTTAGCCCAGACTCATTATATAGCCCAGGCTGGCCTTGAATTATTGATTCTTCAATCTCTACCTCCCTGGTGCTAGAATTACAGTCATGGACTACCACCCCATGAATCCCATGAATTGTGTTTGTTGTTTGCTGGGTTGGATTCTGTAGACTATTATCCCTATGCTACGTAGCCCAGGCTGACCTCAGCTTTCCAGGGTGGGATAATAGGCTTTCACTCTCTATGTTTTACAAATCAGATTGAGAGGAAGAGGAAGGGAAGAACCATGGGCTTCTTTTATTTTTTTTTTCTCTTCCCTGTGTTACAAGAAGAATTTTTTTTTTACATTTTTTTTCTTGATGGAGTGAGAAATAAAAGTATCTTAAAATTGTTGCTGAATTTCATTCAACCAAAGCTAATAGCAAAAGAGACTAGCAATCTGAATGCTTCCCTGCTGCATTGGACGTACTATCTATCTCTCCACCTATCTGCTCAGAACAATAGAAAGCACAATTTCCCCACATTGTTCTGAGCCCTTTGCAATTAAGATCCTCCCTGCTAGGCGAAGATCTTTGCTAATATCACGGCAAATAACTGTCACTCTTGCCCTTTTAGCACTTATCTGGTAAATTTTCTGTCTAATTGCAAGTCCACTGGGATTAACTCTGGAGGGGACAAGAATAAACTCAGCAGGAAAGTTTTAGGCCTGCCTACTCCAGATATTTCTTCAATTACTCCTCTCAAGTCTTTGGGGGTTCTGTGTTGCAGGACATCAGTGGGGGCTGATGGCTCCAAAACCTGCCAGAGAAAGGGATGTTCCCCACCACAGTGCTTTCTGGGAAGGAACAGCCTCTGAACACAGTCTCATTCGCAGCAGCAGCTCTTGCTTGTATTCAGCATCCTCCTCTATTCAGTGCTAAATAAGCTAGATTCCAGGATTCACAGTCAAGGTAGACTTAAGGCCACTGGGATCTATCACCGCTGGGTTTGTAGTATGGTCTATCTCAGAGCTTTATTGACTGGGTGCTAACACTTGAACCTGTGGTGACAGGCAGCTAACTGCATGCCAGACCTCACCACCTGCAGCCACTTGGGCCGTGTGCAAAACCAACCCGGGGTCTTAGATTAGCAGAATCCGCTTCCAGACTAGCACTGACTTGTGGTTTTGGTTTTGAGACAAGGAATGACGGACATTTTTCTCATTCTTGGTACCCGCCCCCATGTCTGCAGGTCCCCACTACTCTGTTAGTGGTGGTCACTAGAGGAATCCTGCTTGGTAAGCAGAGCTGCAGCTTAGCTGGTGGTGGGTGGGGAAGACCCTTGTTTGGCACATAGAGCCAAGCTCTGGCGTCACACACAACTATATAAACAACATCCCCTGCTGCTGCTGATGATGATGCACAGTTGGAAAGGTTGTACTAAGTGGCTGTGGACCAGAGTGTGGCACAAAAGACTATTAAGCAGATGCTCAATAAATATTTGAGGAATAAAATCCAGGACAGCCATTTCTGTGATCAGTGATGGTGTTGTCACCTGGTGTGTGGATACAGCCTGATCAGCAACAGGAGGCTGAAAAACTGAATTATTTTTCTCCAGTGGAAGCGGATCAGGGCGCACCTATAATAACCACGTGCCCTTGCCTGTTTGGGAAAGGTGCCTCAATGCTCACCCTCATAAACAACCTTAGTATTTTAATACCTAAGTCTCTCTCTCTCCTTATATATCTACCTGTTAGCTAGCTATTCTATCATATCTATCTAACCACTTATTTGCCATCTAATTATTATCTGCCTGCCTGTCCTTCTATCTATCCCTACAGCTATTTGTCCATAAACTTTTCTAACTCCTATAGTCATGTCTAATTTTGTATCAGTCTATGATCTCTCTCTCTCTCCCTCTCTCTCTCTCTCTCTTTCTCACTGTGCCCCTCTCTTAATGCATGTCTCTGTATGTGTGTCTCACTGTCTCTCACTCCCCTCCTCTCTCCTCCACAGGAAATCACATTTGTCCCTGAGTTTCTCAGCCCTCAGTGAGAAAGAAATCAGTCAAAGCCCCCATGTGAGGCTCAGCTGGCTTTCTTGAAGATCCCTAATTTCCCTCCAGGCCATTTTGGCTCTCAGGCCTTTGCTGCAGCTGTTTTGTAGGAGAACAGAGAACAGGCAGCTCTCCCTAGCTGCTGAAACCATGCAGCTGGGAGGAAGAGAAAATGGGAAGGATCCTGTGAAGAGCAGTGGAGGATTCTGAAATTATAGGAAGCCATCCCTACTGGTGGAACTCCCCAGAAGGAAGAAAGGCAGGGCTAGAGTCCATGGAGATGAGAGGACACAATGCTGGCTCCATGTTTGGTCTTCTTAAAGCTTTTAGCTGACACAAGAAGCAGGCCAGAGAATGGCTGGGAGGCAGGTCTGAGAGGAGTTGAGGGATATGATCTAAATATAATGTGTCCATCTCTGAAATTACCAAGAACTGTATTTTAAAGTGGGACGGAATTAAGCCTCGTGGGTTTAAAAGAAACAACTAACTCTAACTACAAACCCAGTTTGTTTTACTTGCAAGAAACTGAACTTGATCCTTTATGGACATTCAGCCAGAATTTACTATTTTAGTGGTTTTTCCCAGGGTAGAAACAGAAGCCCTTGAGGTCTAAGCCCAGTGCCTAACTTTGCATAATTATAGTGAAGGAAGGTAATTTACAGGCATCCCTCCACCTTTAACGTAAGGAGTCAACAACACTAGGAAGCAGGTTCTGTTGCTCTAGTGTGTGGTGTATTTAACTGTGTGTGTGTGTGTGTGTGCTATTGTACATTTGCATGAGGGAGAGTGCAAGCACACTTGTGTCAATGTTGGATGCCTCTCTCAATGGCTCTCTACCATGATTTGTTTCTGACAAGACAGCTCAGTGACCCTGGAGCTCACCGATTGGCTATGAGTGCTTGGCCAGGGAGCTCCAGGGAACTGCCCATCTGACCACCCCCAAGCACTGGGGGTGCACGCTGCCATGCCACCATACTCAGCTTTTACCAGGGTTCGGGAGACCCAAACTCAAGTCCTTGTGCTTGCAAAGTGATTGCTTTACCAGCCTGCTACCTCTTATCTTAAAGAGTGACTGAAATGAATTCGTTTCCCATGGTCAAGGGTTAAAGCAGATCTCTCTTTCTGAAGGCCGAGTTCTTTTCTCCCTGAGATGTGCCAGACATCCGTTTGTATCAGAACATGTGTTAGAAATGCCAGTTCTGGTGCTATGGGTGTATCTGAAGGGTTGGTGACACCTGGGTATAATTGCCAGCAGAGAGGAATTACAAGCACAGGCTTAACGTGTCCATTGGTGATGCCGAGAAGCCCATGATTTCAGGACAGGTGTACTAGGTCTAGCTTCCAGAAACAGAGCTCCAAGAACTGGTGACTCCCCAGCCTCAGGGCCAGCCCCATCATCTGAAGAGGGAGGGGCTGATCCCCAAGGTGAGATGAGTCCCCAGAGGCTAGTCTACAAGCCAGAGCAGGGCTGAGACCAGAATCTGACCAGCTGGTCCACCATTCTTTCAGCCACATTCCAGCACAGGAAAGGGAAAGAAAAAAAAAAAAGCAATCAAGAGAACGTTCTTCTTTCATTTCCCCCCAGTTCCTTAAGCAGCCGAACTCCCCTGGAGCATTAAACAATATGTGGAAGGCCAGCATGGAAAAATCACACCACTAATCCAAAAAATCTCAGCACTTTGTGCCCACGTACTGCCAAAATTGGAAGAAAAAAAAAAAAAAAAGAAAGAAAGAAAGAAAGAAAAAGAAAAGAAAGAAAGAAACCCAGTCACTTAAATATTACTTTTCTTTCATTGTGAGGGTATCAGTATGTGAAATTGCCATGAGGAACCTGAAGGAGTTGGTACTGGTTTCTGAAAGGCAAGCTCAACTTCCTAGATGCCTTTTAGCAAACACGGTGCCTCACCCACACACACCCCCATCAAGCTCTCTGCATATTTCAGTGTCTAAGTGGGGTTCACGCCAGTCACAAGGGCCAATATCAATGGAAGTCTGATATTTCCTGGGGCCTCTTTCAGCAACATTTCCTACTATGCTGTCGTTCTCTGATTGGTCTCTCAGGATTGGTGCTTTCTCTCTGCTTACCCCAGTTTGCACTGAATGGGCAAGCATCAAGATCCTTGGCCTAATGCTGGGGAGGCTCAGCAAACAACTGTTCCCCTGTTTATATATGGCCTTGTTTGTTTCTGGTTGCTCTGTGCTTGTCACACTGAGTCCCTTAAAGGGACAATGCAAACACGCCTGCATTATGCATTGAGGGTGACTCTATTTAAATCCTTGGCTGGGACTACTGTGAGGGCCAGCCTGGGTTTTGTGCTGTCATTTTGTGTGAGGTGCTCTGGTGCTAGTTTGCCTTGGTGGATAATGGCTTCGTGGACTGTTTTGAGAGAGGGTTAAGGAGACAGAGAGTTCACAGTGAATGGATGCAATAAGGGCTATTTCCCAGAACCTCAGCGATGAGGCTGAAATGATGCTAAGAGGGATCTGAAGATCCGGAACACGCAACTTTAACATAAGATCTTTGATGTTAAGGTGGCCCTTGAACTGCTACCCCTGTCGGACAGTCTGCTGCTTCCTTTGCTTGTGTTCCAGAAACTGCAGTGTGCCCCCACTCCAGCTCCGACACGAATCATCAAATCAACCCAGCAAGGTTTTCTTCAGGACTGTACAGTCCTCCTGTGGGGCAGGGCACTCCAGCAAACGGGAGGGGGATCGGCTGAATGGAGCCACATTCAGTGTCTTAGAGGCTGGGAGTTCTGCTGTTTCGTGAGTACCCGCTCACCTTCCTATGGCTACCCCTACCCTCAACACATAGGCACACACATGCCCACATGTCCATATATATATATAAGTATGAAAGTACAATAAAGTCAAGATCAAGCCAGGCACTGTGGTGTATGTCTATCAGCACAGCACAGAGGAAGTTGAGGCTGGAGAATGGCGAGTTACGCAGCAAGACCCTGTTTCAGGAAACCAAAATATAAACAAACAAATAAAAGCAGGAACCCAGAGTATCCTCTGCAAAGTCTGAATCCTAACTCTCTCAGGCTCTGCAGGCTGTATGTTCCCTGCCGCAGCTACTTAGTTCTGCTTGTAGCAACGCAACCCACCATGGATGAAATATAAACAAGCCAGATGGGCCAGATTCTGGTAAAAACTTATTAGAGACACTAGATTTTGAATTTTGCATCATTTTTAAATCGCTAAATCATGGTTGCCTTTTGGTCTCTTTCACCCATTTATAAACGTAGAATCTCATGAAGGCCAAAACTGGGTTTGGGCCTTCGCTTTCCAACCCTTACTGAACCAATAATAGATTGATGAAATAGAAATGACAGTCATCAGCTTTGTTTTTTGACCTCATCCCTAGCAAACACTCCCAGTGTTAGCTATTACTGCAAAAATGAGGTTTGGGGTGAAAGTCAGCGAGGTATATTTCTATGCATGAAAAGAATGCTTAAAAAGTGGCGCCCACTTTCTGCAAATGCCTAGAGTTGGAATTTAAACTGGAAGGCTTTCAACGCGGAGTGAGACTAACCTGGCCGTGTCCTGTGTGGCTGGAATGCTGTGCTGCAGGCTAAGGGCCCTTCCCTGGCAGGAAAACTTCCGAGTGAGTGGAGCACAAAAGCGCACACCTCTATTCCTAGCATTCCTTGGAGCCTGAGCAGGATAGGCCAGACTGAGAGAGAAAGAGAGAGAGAGAGAGAGAGAGAGAGAGAGAGAGAGAGAGAGAGAGAGAGATTGCGAGAGGGAGGAAAGAGTGAGGGTATTCTGTTTTTTCCATGCCAACTGACAGAGACCCCTTCCCTCCACCAGGAAGGAGAGACAAGGGAAAGAAGGTAGAGGACCATAGCAGATCCTACTTGTAATTTGGGTGTAGAGATCTTCCCAGACAGAAAATAACTTCATAAGATAAGGCCAGTGTTTCTCTTCCTCTAGTAGACTGGATGTTAATTATTCCCATCATTTTTCCTCTTTATTCCTTCTTCCCTTCCATTTATTCCCTTTCCTTGTTATTTTTTGATGTAATAAAAGATAGTCTATACCATTGCTACTCATCGTGTCGATTTTTATCATTGTTTTCAACATAATTCATTATAAGGTTATGAGATTTAATTTTGATGCTAACTGTGTTTAGCAGCTGGGACACAGCAGTGCTAGTGATGAGCTCTTAAGGCAGCAGGAGCTAGTCCAGCACGCTCATAGGTAAGGGGTGTTTTCCTAATTTTGGACCGCAGTCTCAGGATGCTGCAGAAAATGCCCACATGCCACATTTTGGTACCTCTCCATTCATTCCCCGAAATCTTCCGTCTGCACATCGACTCAGGGAAAATCATTTACCCTCCAGCTTTATCAACACCCACTGAATTTTCCTGAGAACATTTTGTAAGTGCCGTTTGTACTGAACTGTCCCAGGTGAGACTTTTCCAAAGTCACTTAGTTCGCCCGTGAGCCCATGCTTCCAGAGATGGTCCACAAACACCCACCACCAGCCATATTTCCACTCTTCATTCAGACGTCTTCAGTGTCTGCAGGTAATAACTGTAAGACTCAGGTTTGGTTCATCTTTCTCAATGTTAGTAAAACTTGGTAAACAGTGTCATCAAAACTTGAACAGCAAGAGGGCAACAGAGCAGAATGAATTTAAGTGCTGGAAAATAAACCCCAGAATGGTGATTCACACCTGAAATCCCAGAACGTGAGAGACTGAGGCAGGGGGATTTCTGTGAGTCAGAGACAGGCCTGGGTTCTATACAGAGGACCAGGCTACATAGGAAGACCCCGTCTCCAAAAGGCCAAAAATAAAAATAAATAAAAATTAAAAGATAATTACGCACTCTGTAAACCCAACACTTGTGAGGCAGAGGCACAAAGATCAAGAGTTCAAGGCTATCCTGAGCTATATAGTGAGGCTAAGCCAGCCTGAACTTCAATAAACGAATAAGTATTTGTTTAAAAGCGGCTACATGATGTAGCTACTCAGAAGCCACCTGGGTTGCATTTCACGGTTGGGAGAGACCCTGAGGGACTGAGCAGGCCCCCAGGGTCCTTGTCACAGCTTCCTCAGTAACTAGCTTCCTGGAGATCTTGAGGGTGTCACTTGGCTACTTCGAGTGTAAATTTACAGCCTTGAAAACCAAGGGTTATGACATCTCAAATATCTCCTCCTTCTCAGTCCTCGAAAAGGAAAACTGGTTGAAAACAGGATGAAAGAGTTGGGAAGTCCAGGATTAGAAATGCTGTGCTGTTCACGCAAGCCGTCCGCAGTTCCCAGCTCTGCCTTTCTTGACTCAGTCTGCACAGTGTGCCTGTACCACTCCCTACTCCAGCACAACCACCCCTAAAGCGAACTCTGCAAGGTAAAAATGATTTCAAGGCCCGCTGGCCGCCTCACAGTTATTTGTGGCGCTGTGTGGGGTTATTTCTGTGTGACCATCCTTTCTGAGGTCGCACACATTGTGGCCTTGCCTTCTGCTTGCTGCCTGCATTGCCTGCCACACTCTGCTGCTGCTGCTGATGTGAAGCCTGAACCAGGAAATCGGCGTGGGGGCGTGTCCCGCGGTCCAGCCAGAGGCTTCGACTCAGCCCTTCTTTCCCCTCTCCCCTGCAGAGACACGGATTCCAGTCCTAAAAGGGATTTGAATGGCTTCTCAGCTCTTCTAGCTTTCCCTTGCTGAAGTCCCATCCCTGCTCAGATCCCAGGTCTGCGTGACGCGGTTTATTGTGGCAACAGTTTCCAGCAACTGCCCAGATGCTTGCTGAACACCTCCTGCCCAGCCTGGAGGTGTGGGAGGAGGGAGCGTTGGGCCTGACTGGGGAACAAGGACTCCAGGAGAAGATAGGAGCTCCTGGGGTCACAGTCTAGAGAGGAGGAGCGATGGGCTGCGGACCTTCCCAGCAAGCAGAGGACCAGAGCCAGAGCAGATTACCCTCTCCCAGGAAGGGCTGGGAAGAGGGATCCAAGGTAACAGACAACCTCAGACCTTGTGGGAGCTCATGCCTGTAACCCCAGCACGCAATTTGAGGCCTGCTTGGACTACATAGTGAACACTGGGGCTGCTTGGCAAGACACTGTCAGAGAGAGCAGAAGGGAGGGAAGGAGGGAAGAAGGGAGAGAAGAAGGAAGGGAGAAAAGAGACAGAAACAGACAGACAGGCAGAGACAGACAGACATGCAGAAAGGCAGAGAGAATAGGGAGAGAAAGAGAGACAGGGATAGACAAAAAACAGACACGGAGAGGGGGGATTTTCCATACTTCCACACTTAGGAACCTTTGCACTGCCCTCTTAGAGTGTATGTGAGTGAAGATATAAACAAAGAGACAGAAAGTTTATTCTGTCACTGTTGGCTAATGTCTCTAAATCAAAAGACATTATCTATGTGTCTCTGTGCATCTATGTCCACAGACACGTGCATACGCAGGTTAACAGGACAGGTTGTGGTTTCTGCCATCATCCTGATTTCTCTGGGGAAGGTGGGAGTTCCTGAGAGCCGCCAGCTAGTGTCGACCCTGGAACTCTCTTCTCTGTATTTATTTACAGCACAGAGAGCCCTGTCCACTGTCTAGCTACATTATCTGAGCTGTACAGCTTGGGGGGGGGGGGGGCAGGGCTAAAAGGGTTTTTAAGCTTCTCCTTGCAATCTCTTCACTGTGCCTCAAGCTTGTATCATTTACCTGGAGGTATTAGGGGGAAATTCTCACAGTGTAATGGACGCAGAGTGGCTGAGCTGTTTATCACTGTTCCCCACTCCATAAGGACCATGGACCCCGCTAGGCTGGGCCACCTATACTCCATCAGCCAATTAAAAGACAAGAGTGAAAAGCAAAGGAGAATTTTTAAATATTTTTCAATGTGGCCACACTGGGACAAAAAAAAGAGGTTCAGTGACACCCCAAGTCCATTTTGGGGGTCCTGCCATGAGGTGTAGGTCTAAACAGAGGAAGGGTGTCTGAGTGGGTAGAGCTGTTTATACCATGGCTGAAGACCTGAGTTCAATGCTCTGACTCCCGGTGGTAGAAGGAGAGACCTGACTCCTGAGAACCGTTATCTTTTTATGTACACACATACACATTTGTGCGTGCGTATGTGCACACACATATATACAGATATAATTTGATTTTTTTAGGGCAGTCCTGACCCCGGAGTGGTCTTGCCCATCCCCCATCATGGTCTCAGCTCCAGAATCTCCACCAAAAGCGTCTCTTTCCATCTGGGTGAACGAGACAAAGCCTGTGCCTGCCTCTGACTGGCACCAGCTCAGCTGTTCTGTCTCCTAGCCTGAGACTCAGGGAGAAATTCTAACTTCTTGGGGGCCATTGTCTCAACAGTCTGATAGCCAGAGGGAAGGCCACAGGAGTCCCTTTAGAATCCCTTCTCTTATGTCAGGGAAGTTGTCATTGTCACCAGCAGAATGAACATCTCATCGACAGCAAGACCCCAGCTCTCTGGGGTAACCCACCATATACCTCACCATCAAAATCTCCCTTTTGTGACAGGGAGCCTGTAAGCCCCTTTCCCAGGCTGGCAGGAACGGCACGTGGCCACTCAGGGCAACCTTTCCCACGCGGCACTCTCAGGGCTGCTGTGTGAAAAGCGCACATTGTCTTCTCCACAGACACAGTGTGAGCATGGTCAGGGGTGGCAGCACCCAGCTCATGTATAGCATATCTGAGCTCCTGGAATGGATGTAAAAAGCAGCCCTGAGGAGCTCAGTGGGCAGAGTGCTGGCCTAGCATGCACAAAGCCCTGGCTTTCACCCCAACGACGAAGAACTCAGATCAGATGCGGGAGAGCGCACCTGTAATCCCAGTGCTCAGGAAGTGGGCTCAAGGGTCACGGATTCAAGGTTACACTTGGGTTCATAGTGAGTTCAAGGCAAGCCTGGGACACATGAGAGCCTATCTTTAGATAGACGGATAGCCAGCCAAGTGGGGTATAATACAGTGCTGAGACTCCAGACCTAGTCCCTGATGCTCTTGGAGAAGTCTGTGTCCCGATGCCACCCACACAAACGCAGAGTTCTGCTTTCTGTTCTCAAACAGCGACTGTCCGAGTTTATGGCAAGTTTATCAATCTTTTTATTCTAATTTTAATTTTTTTTTAGGCAGAACTTTACATAGCCAAGGATAATGTTGGGATCAGGGTCTTTTGCCTTTCCTGTCACTGCCTAACAGCTCTACTGGTGCATTGCCACCATCGTCTCCAGAAACGTCTCCTCATTACATCATACCCCTCTCTCTTCCCTTTGCTAATGTCATGTTCTCTGTACTACCCTTCCTTTCTCAGACTCTTGCTCCATCAGGCCAAATGACCTACAGTGCTTGCTTCTAGGCCTACCCAAACCTCCCTGCCTTTCTCACGCTGTTCTCTGGCCCTATGGAAGGTCATTCCTAGACCTGTTCCTCAGCAGGATGGATGAGCTTCCAATCCATCCATCAGTGCAGCGCTCCACCCCGGCTGAAGTGACCAACCCTTGCTACCAGCATCAGTCCACTTTGAAGACTCTTCTCTGCAGGTTCCCAAGCTCCACAGAAGCTCTCGGGCCATCCCTGGTTATTGTTGCTTTGAATTAACATGCAGGCATGCATTTGCTCTCTCTTTTTCCAAAAATACACTTATGTAATTTAGAATTACTATGCTAAGACTCCTTATCTTTCTAATTTCTTTCTCAGGCATGATTATACTTAAGAAAGTTTTCACTATTCCTATTTCTTTTATGTCCACTTCTACTTCTTCATTCATATGATTATCACCAAATATAGCTTTAGTACATAGACCGGGGGGTCAGGGCACAAGTCAGGTCCTTCCAAGTGTCAAACAGCCTGTTCAGAAGGACTCCTGTATTTGTCAAGCCACCACAGAGACTTGACAGGGGTCCTGAATGTCGGTCCAGTTTCCTTTCCTAGCACATGGACAAAAATAACTTTTGGGGGCCCGGGATGTTATTTAGCTCCCACTTCCAGGTCACAGGAACTTAAGGAGGAAGTTGAAGTAGAAACCGGGGAAAAGCACTGCTTGCTGGTTCATCCATAGGCCTCCCTAGCCTTCTTACACAGCCCAGGACCATCTGCCCAGGAGACGGTACTGCCCACAGCAGGCTGGGTCCTTCTACACCGATTGACAGTCAAGATAATGTACCCCCAGACGTCCTACAGGCCAGTCTTTTAACCTCTGCATTGCCAATTTCCTTGTCTATAAAGTAACAGAGATGGTAATATCTATCTCGGTCAAGCTCTTGTGAGGACTGAGTGAATTTAATCCATGTAGAGCACCCACACCTCAATTTTACCCAGAACAAGAGCAGAAAGGAAGTTATGATAATCTTATTTTTTTTTATCCTGACATAAAATCCTTAGCGTCCTTAGCTTAGCCATCCATGTTCATCCTTGAGCCGACTCTGACACCTTCCCCAGCTTCCTCCTTCTCCACAGCCTTGTTTCAAGCAAACCTTCCCAATGTTCGGCAAGTACTCTCTCTTCCACCCGCAAGGAATCATTGCACCTGCTGTCTTTCTCCTACCAGGATTTCCCTTCTCCATATACAGGTCCCACACAGCCATCTTTTAGACAGCTCCTAGTCACTCCTCTCTTGCTTCTTCTGGAGAGGCCCTGTTCCTGCCCAGCATGCTGGCAAAATTGATATACCTTCTCCTGTTGCACTGAAGGAAGTTGTTCAGATATTGTATCCATTCTACTTCCCATCATGCTGTACCTACAGACAGAAACAGTCTTTGTCATTCTATCGATAGCAAGCTGATTCAGACAAACCAGCCACTAATAAATCCTTCCCGAGTGACCCCATGCTTTCCCCTCCTGCTCCCCAGATTCCTTACTGTGTTCTTGTCTCCCAGCAGCATAATGAGATTAATGATGATGGCAAGGAGGAAGCTCAACACTAAAATTAGTGGAAAATAGACTCATTTGACTCCTGCATACATCTTCTCTTTCTGTGCATTTGACTTTGGAAATCTGAACTGGGAAGCGTATAATTATTAATTAAACGCCCAGTGACCATCAGAATATTAATGCCTCCAGTACTTTCCCAAATGTAGAGGACCTGAAGTTTAGGAGATGCCTTTTAAAAATACGAGATGAACATGCTTGCTTGTATGAAGCATCTACATTTCTTAGCATTTTTTAAGCTTTAAAATATATTCTAAATTAAAATTCTTGGGAGTTGTCTATAGACTTCCTGCTCACTTTTACCTTAGACTAAAGAGGTGTGAAAGCACTGCAGAAAACTAAGGCATCTTAATACAAAAAACATGGGCATTTTTTCTCAGTAGGAGAAATGTTCTTTTTCTGTCTGAGTAACTCAAAGTCCCTGGCCTAGGATTAAGAGAAAGAGCTGAGAATTTGGTGAGTGATCAAGAAGAATCCTTTGTAGGCTTTTCTCTAACAGCTGATAAAAGTCTTGCTTTTTGACTGCAAAAGGGGCTAATTTACGTCTTAAAATGTTGTGTATATGTGTGTGTGTATGTGTGCAAGCATGTCCGTGTGTGTGCACATGTGTGTGAGAGGGTGCATGCATGCATGCTTTTGTGGAAGCCAGAGGTTGGTGATGTATCTTCCTCTATTGCTCACTACAATGTTTGCATTGCATTTTATATATTGTGTGTACACACCAGCGGAGGGTCACCAAGCAACCTGTGGAAATCACTTCTTTCCTTCCGTCATGTGGATTCCAGGAATCGAACTTGGGTCATCGGACTTAGCAACAAGTGCTTTTTCCACTGAACCAGCTTATTGGCCTGTGCCTTATTTTTTAAGAGAGCATCTCTCACTCTCCCTGGCACTCATTCATTGGCTAGCTGGCTGACCAACAGCTGCTAAAATGCCCCTGTCCCTGTTTTCCATCACTGGGAATGCAGACACATCCCACCACACTCAGATGTATGTGTGTGTGTGTGTGTGTGTGTGTGTGTGTGTGTGCGAGCGCGCGCGTGCGTGTGTATTGGAGATCCAAACTCACATCCCCCTGTTTGCACAGAAAGAGCTTTACCTGCTGGGCCATTTCTCACCCTCTTAAATCTTGCTAAGTAGTCATTCCTGAGTGGTTTTTGAGGTGTTGCTATTGGTAATTAAATTACTAAAAGTAAATTAGCAAAAATTCTAGTTCTGAAGAACAAAGTCTTCCCATAGGTCCACAGGCAAATGTATTTATACATCCTTCTGCTTATGATGTGATTGAAGATTTCCGCTCAGGGAGCACCAGCAAGTAATTCCTGCCAAGATGTTTAGAAAATATATTTTCCCAAAAGAAGTTACAGAAGTACATACAGCACTTACACTACTTAAGCACACACACACACACACACACACACACTCCATTAAAACCAAGCAGACACCTGTCTTTAGTGAAGCCGGTATCTTCTATTTTTTTTTTTTAAATTGGTCCCTTTTTTTAGAATGCTCGTGACTCTCACAGCTGTCAGCTTAGGACTTACAAGTTTTTAATACTAAACTTGATTTTAAAAAAAAGTGTTATCTTCATAGACATTGAAATATACAAAACGTCAAAACACATTGAGCCTATACTTTGACAACTTCATCTTGAGGATAAGGGAGAACCTTCCACCCTCCTTCCATCAGCCCACCCAGCACCCTTTCTTATGCACTACAGATAGGCTAATACAATATATCATAGACATTGGTGTAAAAATATAAACCTTGCATGCACAGTCGACCTGAGCATTGTTGGCCACATCCCCAATGAGCACAGATTCAATCATTTGTCAATATTGCTGGTGTCTTTGACTTAGAGCTGTCTCAATCTAGATTGAAGATTGTGTGGAAGAAAGCCAACTCTCCCGGTCTAGTAACACTTGAGTTTCCACTCATTTCCTAATCGGTGTTTTGTCATCATCTTGGTGGCTGCTGTTGCTGTTGCTAAGCCTCTTAGAAGTGTTAAATGGCAAAATCATTCTGTACGTGTCATGTGGTGCATTGCTACTTTAAAAAAATGACTCTGCAAAATGCAAAGAGCCTGTAAAAATACTCCTCTTGCTACCACTGGCTTTAAATATCTGAAAACTAGGAGAAGAACCTACAATAGAACTTACACGTCTTTAATCTCAGCAGGAACAGTGAGCCCGCTGAAAGGAAAACATCACGGAGTGTCTTGAGCACATTCTAGAGAAGCCTCAACTGAGGAATGGCCCGGATCAGACTGGCTCTGGAGCATGTCTATGGAGAGATTTATTGATTGACAGTTGATGTAGATATAAGATGTCGCATTCCACTGTGGGAGGCACTATTCCTAGGCAAGCGTCCTGTACTGTATAGGAAAGCTAGCTAAACATGGGCCTTCAAGCAAGCCAGAAAGTGAGCCATGAGCAGCATTACCCCATGGTCTCTGCTTCAAGTTCCTGTCCTGAGTTCCTGCCCAGACTTCCCTCAGTGATAAACTTCAGCCTGGAAGTATAAACAAGATAAATCCTTTCCTCCCCTAAGTTGCGTTTGGTCTTTTCTGTTTTTGTCACAACAGAAAAGAAACTAGAGCAATCTTGCTTTTCTTTGCTAGACATGTCAAATACACGTATATGTGCATGTTATATATCATATGTGGTGTAAGTATGTTGTATGTAAATGTTCTTGTGCTGGTTAGCTTTATGTCAAGTTGATACAAGCCACAATCATCAAAGAAGAGGGAACCCCCAATTAAGAAAATGCCTCCATAAGATTGGGCTGCAGGCATGATTATAAAGCATTCTTTTGTCAGTGATTGATGGGGGAGAACCCAGTCCATTGTAGGTCAGGCTATCCCTGGGTTGGTGGTCCTGGGTTCTATAAGAAAGCAGGCCAAACAAGCCATGGAGAGCAAGCCAGTAAGCCGCACCCCAAAGTGGCCTCTGCATCAGCTCCTGCCTCCTGGTTCCTTTCCTGACTTCCTTTTATGAGGAACAGTGATGTGGACGTGTGAGCCAAATGGCCGGTGGTGTTTCATCACAGCAATGGTAACGCCAACCAAGACAGCTCTTCTCAGAAGTCTGTTTTCTCAGTGTTGATGATGATGCCTCTGACAATGGAGGGATGGAAGGAAAACCCACTACATTTTTATTCCTTTGCTATGAGACCATGAAAAGTTTCCCGGGGAGCAGTTTCTGTATCGGTGGCTTGCAGACTATATAAGCAACAGAGCAGGGACTTACAAATTGGTGCTGTCCTTAGGGAGAACCCACTGGAAAGAGGGAGAGTACTGAAAGTGGATTGCCTTTCAGCTGGGATATAGACAGCTGGTAACCGTAATAAAATAATTAAACCAATTAACATGTGTATATGAACAAGCATAATTCTCTCCTGGTTTAGACGTTCCAGGAATGGGCTAAATAAATTATGGTACAGTTACATGGTGAACTATATGATAAACTAACACCATTGTCCATTAGCAAATCCTCTTAGCCATGCAATAGAATGAGGTCAAATCAGGTAAAAGTCTCCAATATATTTCAGTAGGAAAAATGTGTTACATAAACACATGACTTCACAAAGAATCTGATCCATTTCATTTTTAATAACAGTTTAATTGTAGTATAATTCATACACTATACAGTTCACCCTCAACATACCCAGGTGGCAGCCATCTGTGTCATCTACTTTCAGGACATTCCTCCTCAAAGAAGTGGCTACCTATGAGCAGCCGGGCCTCTTCCCCTCACTGACCCCATCCCCTTGCACTACAGTGTCTCTGAACCGACTTACTACCCCTGAGTTCACCTGGCCTGAGAATGTACAGTCTTTGTGACTGGATCCTCTCATTTAAGAAAGTTTTTAAATGTCTATGTTATGGTATGTGTCCTATTTAATCTTTTACTGTTAAGTAATATTTTGCATTACGACAGGACATTTTCCTTTCCCTAGCCTTTGGTTGATAGACATTTTAATTGAGTTGCTTCCACTTCATGAACATTATGAAGAGTAATTATACTGCACTGTGTGCAAGTTTTCAGCTGAATACTATTTCCATTTTTCTAGGACAGAAGCCAGGGAGTAGAGTTTCCATGTCTTGAAGTTACTCCATGACTAACTTTCTGCAGGAACTCTTAAATTTTACTTTGTGGTTCCCCAATATCTGCATGACTCTGAACGCCTTTTCATTGGTTGTGGACAATTCTAATTTACTTTTGTAAAGAGCAGATACACTTAGGGGGTGATAATACCAACATCTTGATAATGTCTTCCCAGGAGGTGGTACTTAGCGTTTCCCACTGAGTCTCTGTGTCAGTCAGAGTTCTACCAGAGAAACAGACCTTGTAGGATGAATGAATGAATGAATGAATGAATGAATGAATGGGTAGAAGCGTGGGTTTATGGGTGGAAAGATGAATGTATGACAGAGGAATGCCTACATGAGACTGGTCAGTCGCACCCAAAACCTACAGGATGGGACAAAAAAGGGCAGACTAGAGGTGAAACTCCAGTCCATAGGCACAATTTCCTTTCCCTCAAAGAGACATGAGGTCACCTCCATCAGCCTTTTAACTGATTAGTAGAGACCCACCCAGATTGTCTAAAGAATCTCTTCTACTTTAAGTCAAATAATTGTAGACACAATTACATACACAAAATCCCTTCACCATAATGCTTAAGTTACAGTTTGACTGAAAAACTGGCTACTAAAGCCTACTCCAATTCATACAAATGACAATCACCATCCTCTTCTATATTAATTGATTATTTTAATGGGTTTCATTACATTTTAAACTACAAAGCCAGTATTTTAAAAAATACCCTGTTTTATGCAGTGCTATCTCTAGTTTCACACCGGATTAATGACTGTGAACTTGTGAATCTTGGTGTCCACAGTAAGGCTCCGAATGCTGGCTTGTACCTAGCAATCCTTCCATATGGGTTAGGCTAAGACTTGTATCAAGCTCTTAGCTGTGAGTCCACATAAAAATTACAAAAGCTGGGGATACAGCTCAGCGACAGTACATCTGCCTACAATCAACGTAGAAGGCTCCAAACTTGATCTCTAACCATGACAAAAAGCGTAAGAGAAAATTATGACATTCTATACTTCAAAAATGCCATCACACAGACTGAGCATTCCTGCCAAGAAAGAGACCAAACCGGACTGGAACTCAGCAGGACAAACAACGAATCCTGTTCTTCATGTTGGGCATCAGACACATGTGGTGGCAAGATGCGGACCTCAAGGTTTTGGTGAGCCCCGCCTCCCAACGGCCTTGTTGGCCGAAGCCTATACCGCCTCTGCAGCTGGCTCTCGCTGGCAGAAATGTCTTCAGCAGATGCTCCTTGTCCCTGTTTGCCATGACATTCCAGTGTCTCTGCTGCAGCTTACATTTCGCCCTTACAGCTTTTCACGGTGCCCTTTGAGGGGCACACTTGCAAGCATGGCAACCCTGTCATGCAATTTTCTGGCTCCCTAGAGTTTCCTTGGCAATCATGGTGGAAGCCTCCCTTACCCCATAACTTTTACATTCTCGATGCCTGAAAAAGCAGCATCGTGTGAATGATGCCAAGGACCGTTCCAAGGGGGAAGCAACCAGGTCTCCTTGAAAATTACTCTCATATGTCTGTGTACATACATGACCAAACAGAGAAAAATGCTTTCCAGGTAGCCCTGTATAGGCAGGGTCTCCAGAGCTTTCGTCAAAGCAAAGTCTTGCCAGTGAATTATAATGAGCCATTGATAGATGCCAGCAGGCCAATTCCTGATGTTTCTTTCAGGTGCTTTATCTGTCATCTCAAATCCAAGTACTTGGCTTCCTTTTGATGATAATTTCCTTAACGGCCATAAACATAGTCCCTTTCTGTCCATGTGGCAAGGTTTTTTTTTTGTTTTTTTTCTATTCCTTTTGCCCTGAGTTTTACTAAATTTGGCTTGAAGAAGCCAGCAATCTCCATGCCACAGTGTGAATGATTTATTCTCTTGAAAGTTCTCTAGTAGATTAGTTTGTCAAGTTGAAATTTAGCCTTACACAAACTCTCAGGGCATGGGTAGAATGTAGAGTCCTTTGCCAGAATTTACATTCATGGCCCCTTGTCCCCAGTAGAGTCCCCATTTCCATGTGAAACATCATGAGAACATTTTTACTATCAGCATTTTTATTGGTATTTTGGACTTCTGTGCTCTCTTCATAATTTCTCACTGAGCTCTGCTTACAGAATCCTAGGGTTTCTCTAGCCTGTATCTCCAAACTTTTCCAAGTTTCTCCCATGATTCAGTTCCATAAGGTTCTGACCAAGACAATCAGGAGTAGTCACAGTAATGGGCCTACTTCCTAGTAGCAACCATTTTCTGTTAGTAAGTTATTTGTTGCTATGACAAAGTGCTTAAGACAAACAACTGAAGTGGGAAGGATTTATTTTTGATAGAAGTTTCAGAGGCTTCCATCCATAGACAATTGTTCCTGTCAATGTGAGGCAAAGGATAATGGCAGAGAGCTTCATAGGGCAAAGAGGCTCATCTTATTGCAAATGGGAGGTATGGAAGAGCAGAGAACAAGGGTCTGGAGACAAGATACACCCCTCAATGACCTATTTCCTCTTATTATGTACCACAACCTAAGCCCATTCATCTATAATTCACCAAGTAGCCATCCCATTGATTAGATCATCATTCTCATGATATCATCAGACCATCACCTCTCAACAAGGCTACCAGCTGGGGACCAAGCCTTCACATGAATCTTCTGGGACATTTTATAGTCAAACCATAGCTCCCTCTGTGATTACCTCTTACAAGAACAACTGTGGTTGCATATGGGGTTCCCATGAACAATTTCAACAGCCTGATCATCTTTAGAGCTTCACTTAACCATATGCTGGCTCACTTTGCTGTATAACAAAGCATCCTTAAGCTGTAGCTATTAATCAGACCACTGCGCACACTAACTGGTAAATGCCCACAAAGTAGTCCCTGCTATTTTGTTTTTCTTTTCCTAAGAAATCTCAACTCTCACCAAGCTGTTCTATTTTCACAGGCTGATGTCAGAGTGACTTCTTCCAAAGAGATTTGCAGCCCCCAAACTGAAGCTGCATGGCCCAGGGACACTGTAGACAATGCCGAATGTCTGGACCAACAAATCCAGATGGGAAGCTTGCCTGGGACTATTCCAGAAAGTTCTCCAAATGGGAGAGTAAATTCAGGTAACCTCTGCCTCTGTTCTTGTAGAAATTCTCTAGACATCTGGTAGACCTCTAAATATATGATGTGTGTATCTGATGGCTCCTTGATCCTTTCCTTTGGGTCATAGTGTATTTTAAGTGACAAGATTCTTATCTCCATGACATTAGAATTTAGTGTTAGGCCTTTATCGTGTGAGTAAATAATGCTAGCCATTAATCTTGCAAATGAAGTAATTACAGCCATCTTAAAAAAAAAACAAAGCAAGATCCCTTGTTAAGAATTAAAAACACATTTTAGGAGTAGAAATCACAGGGCTTAAGGGATTGTAAATCCCACCATGTTGTCATCTTCTTAAGGGAAAGGTTTGCATTCGTAAAAATAAATAAAAGCTTCATTAAACTGTCCCCCTACCTCTCCCCATCCACAACATCAGCAGATACACAGTAAAAACATAAAAGGAGTAATTATGATCGAGTGTGCTATTTAAAAGCTATTTGTGTTCCTTCTGATGCAATGCTGTGGTTTCCCCTCCTTTGAGCTCTTCCTTGCTGTTGAGTGAGGACATCTTATTTATAGCTGGTTAGCTGTAGGAACGACACAGCACAAATCTGGAGGGAAAGAATATTGTTTTAGTTTAGAGAAAAGCTTATGGTCCACATCCCTGTTGTTTCTCCTCTCACTACAAGGTTGAATTATATACTAGCTGGGATAGGGAACAGAGTAATGGCTGAGTAGTGAGGAACACTTATTACTGGTACAGAGGACCTGGATCTGGTTCCCAGTGCCAAATCAGGTAGCTCACACCCACTTGTAACTCCAGTTCTAAGAGATCTGATAAAATAATGCTTGCATGTATATGCAATATATGTGTGGTTACTGGTACGTGTGTGTGTGTGTGTGTGTGTGTGTGTGTGTGTGTGTGTGTGTGTGCAGAGGCCTAAGGTTGACATCAGGTATCTTTTTCAGTTGATGCCTGCCTCATAGAGGCAGGGTGTCTTGGGAAAGCCAAAGCTTACTGTTCTAGCTAGCCAGCTGGCTCTGGGGAGTCCCTGTCTCTGCTTCCTGCATGCTGGGATTCCAGGTGGAATATCACACTCACCCAACTTGTATCCAGCTTCTTGAGATACGAAGTCCAGTCCTTACGCTTACACAGCAATTGCTACCCTGCCACGCCGTCTTCCCAGCCCATTTTCTCTTTTAAGACCCTGATATAGTCAGGCCAATAATTTCCTCCATTTTGGCTGTTTTTACACTCCCTGAATTTACAGTTGTAACTGAGCACCCGCTTTATATGATGGTTAATCTCAACTGTCAGGTTGATTGGATTAAGGAAAACCTAAAACAAGCCTGAGACAGACACATCTCAGCTGTGTCTATGAAGATGACTTCAGAGTGGGTAAACTGAGGAAAGAAGGCCCACAATGGATGTGGGTGGCACCGTCCCGTGAGCTGGGGCCCTAGACTGAGCAAAAGAGAGAAAGGGGAGGAAGCCACCCAAGCACAGGCCAAGCTTCTTGTTCAGTGCCACAGAGCAAGCTGCTCCCAGTGTCATGCCTGCATCTCCACTAAGACTGTACTTCTCCCAACTGCGAGCCAAAACAAGACCTTCCTTCCTCACTTAAGTTGCTTTTTGTCAGCTAGTTGGTCACAGCAACGAGAGAAGTCATGATAAAACAGAGACACAAGCTTATTTTTAACCCCTACCTCCAATATGCTCCAGCATTTCAAGAAAACAGAAAAACGAGTTGAAGTGATTGGCATTTCTTAAGAATCTCCGTCTAGGTTAGTTACTGTGCTTGTTAAGACAAATACTTTAGTAGACTCACAGACATTGGGTTAGGATGGTTACCTTCATTTCTTTATGTTATGAAATCCTTTTGGAAACACCTGGGAGAGAGATGGTTCAACTACTCATATATCAAATTTAGGTTAAAAAAAAAATAGTGAGCTTGATAACTTGGTGTTGAAATTGGATTCAGTCCTAGTAACCACTATAACTAGTCTCATCCTCTTGGGCAATTAACCTCTATCATATCAAAGCACTTATGGGTAAAGTGTGGATAATAACGCCTCTCTCACAGATTGGTACTTGAAGTGGGTGCTATACAGATTATAAAGCACTTAGCACAGTGCAGGTGAATAAACAATAAATAGCAGTTGTTACTTTGTTAACCCTTCCTGGTAGTTCCACTTTTTTTTTTTCATTTGTTTTGGTTTTGATGTGGGGTCTCAAATATCCAGAAGTAACATGAACCTCCTGATTGTCCTGCCTTCACCTCACAAGTTCTAGGATTATAGGCATGTTCCCCACTCTAGGCAAGTCAACCTTTCAACAATTATGACAACAATAAAATCACTCTGATTCCATGGAAGCATTTACCTCTAACCTTTACGGTGAATTGTCCTCTGTGTTACCACATTCTCAGTCTGCTTACATGTTTGAGCACTTCCTATAAGACTCAGTGCAGAATGCTTTGCAGTGAGAATGGTCTCTATTTCACACCCTATGAGGCTGAAGAGCAAGCACCAGAAAGTTCTGAGCTGGCTGGCCCTTTACTGAGACCATGTGATGGTCAGTCAGAGCACTCTCTCATGACAGGCAGATTAATGCTCTGAAGTGAAAAACAGCTGGCCAGCGTTTGCATCCATCTCTGCCTATGTTTTCAAACCACAAAAACTCATGAAAGTTGTTTTGGCAACCACAAAGGTTCGGAACATCTGCGGAGGCCTCCATCCACTGAACACAGTGGAATTTTGAAGAGTGCTCCCTTCAGCTGGCCCTGCACAGTGTCATTTCTGACTTGAATTGCAGAACCATCTTTGGGACAACAAGCCTTCACCCTTTGTTTTATGATCTGATGGTGCAGAGGTGGCCGTTTCTTTGCATGGATGATTTATAATGAGGAGGCCTCTCTCAAGAGTGCAGTTCATAAATCCTCTCTGTGACTGGCTCCAGGGCTCATCTTTAAAATCATTAATA
Source organism: Meriones unguiculatus (assembly GCF_030254825.1). NCBI lineage: Eukaryota > Metazoa > Chordata > Mammalia > Rodentia > Muridae > Meriones > Meriones unguiculatus. The sequence goes on from NC_083366.1 coordinate 61,313,678, forward strand.
AGATCTTAGCTGATAGTACCCTAGCTCCAGTTCTGGTTCTTTCCAAAAAGGCGTGCTCTCTCTCTGTGGACTTAGCAGATGGTGAAACCGTACACCAGGGTTGCAGACACTGACAGCCCTTGGCAACTTCATGCTGTTTACCTTTTGTATACAAAGCATAGAAACCAAACTTCTGCTCACAAGAGTCCCCAGAAGAATGTCTCAGTCTTAGCTGTTGTTGAGCTTTGTAATTAGTGGAGCAAATCAGTGACATCTGGCCTGAGTGTGGGAAGGTTGTTACAACAAAAAGGCCGAACGTAGCAGCATAGGGACAAGACGTGTTTCTCTTCACATAAGACACCCTACATAAAGAATAGATGTTGCTGGTGCGTTTCCTCTGTAAAGATAGCAAAAACTTGAACTTCAAAGAATTACAGAGCTTTATAATGGAAACCAGATACTGGAGTCAGAGATGGGCACTGCCAACCTGAGTTCAATCCTTGGAACACCCATGGTGGAAGGAGACCAACTCCCTCAAACACACTTACACACACACACACACACACACACACACACACACACAACTAATAAAAAGTGGTAAAACCATTTTAAAAGAAGGCAGATACCTAGGGAAAAGTGTTGATACAAGATTTGGTTCAGTGACTTGTGTAAGGCATCCATTTGACATTTTAAAATTATTTACTTTGCATGTGTGTGCACGTATGTGCTGTGTATGGTAAAGAGTGTGTGGGTGCCCATGCCTGAGAGCACAGAGGCTAGAAAGGAAGGTTCCAGTGTCCTGAGCTCTTGCTTGCCATCTTGTTCCCTGGAGACAGGGTTTCTTGCTGGACTGGAACTAGACTGATGACAAGTAAGTCCCAGTGATCCTTTTGTCTCTATCCCTCCTCCCCTACAAATAGGCAAATGACTATGCTGAACATTTTACATGGGTGCTAAGGGCTAGAACTTGGGTCCTGACATCTTCACAACAAGTTCTCTTACTCACAGAGCTCTCCCCAGACCCCATTGAGCATTTGAGTGATAAGCTCTTTATCCTTAAATTTCTCTCTCTTTATGCTTTTCCTTTTGGAAGACCCAGTGGCCAATGAACTAATCAATAAACCCCAACTCCTGGAGAGTCAGGAGCGACCAAAGTCATCAGACATCCTGGAAGAGCTAATTGTCCAAGGAATCATACAGAGCCGAAGCAAAGTGTTTAGAAATGGAGAATCGTATGACGTCACGGCAAGTGATCTTGTGATTAACATTTGCTTATACTTAAATTTAGCAATAAAATATGATGGAGCACAACTCATTATTTCCAGTATATAGGACCTACAGTATGAATGATAGCATTTATTTAAGCCAGATTTTTTTCCTCCATAAATTTCCTTATTTCTCTGCAAGCTGTGATTCTCAGTGGATTCAGAGTCACCCTGATCATTAATGATTAATGAAGCCAATAAAACATTCTTAAGGCTTTACTAAATTTGGACATAATAAGTCCTAGCAAATAACAAGCTTTCATGCTATCAGCAGTTTTATTACCCATTGCCTTTTAGCATATGAAACTTAACTGCAGTTTATCCAAAAAAAAAAAAAAATGCTCAAACTCCAGCAGACATGCCTGCATGGGCACAGGTGGAACCCTAAGGGAACAAGAAGGTTCTGGAAATTGCTGTGCTGTTACTTCTTTGTTGGTTCATCTCGATTCAAGGGGTGGGTGATGGTTTTTTAAAATTTATTTTTATTTATATATTCATATCCTGATCATAGTCCCCTCTCTCCTCTCCTCCCGGTCCCTCCCTCCCACACTCTTCACCCTATCTGCCCTCCCCTCGTCTTCAGAAAAAAGAAGCCCATCCCCCAACCCACCTCAGCACATCAAGTTGCATCAGGCCTGAGCACCCCTTTGTCCACTAAGGCCAGGCAAAGCCGCCTGACTAGGGCAGGCAAAGGAGTCCATGTCATAGACAGCACCTACTCAGCTTACTAGAGGACCCACATGAAGATCAAAATGCTTGTTGGTTACGTATGGTAGGGGGTCCAGGTCAAGTCAGTGCATGCTCTTTGGTTGGTGCTTACGTATCTGTAAGCTGCCATTGGTCTAGTTTAGTTGACTCTGTTGGTCTTGCAGTGCTCTTGTCCCCTCCAGGTCCTTCTAACCTTCCCTCCCACTGTTCCACAGGACTCCCCATGCTCCCGATGCTTGGCTGTGGGTCTCAGCAACTGATCTGATCAGCTGCTGGGAACGGGGTGGGGGTGGGGCTCTCAGAGAATGGTTAAGTTAGGCTCCTGCCTGTAGACATAGCAGAGGATTGTTAATAGCGGGCAGGGATTGGCTCTCTCCCATGGGGTGGGTGTCAGGTTGGGCCAGATATTGGTTGGTCTTCCCTGTCTTAGCTCTCCAGCTTGTCTCAGTGATGCTCTGTCTCTGGTTTCAGTTTTCTCTCTAGAACCAGGCCTCCCCTCCCCTCCCTTCCCCTCCTCACCTCTCCCCTTCCCAGATCTGATCCCTCACTTGTTTCCCTCCCCGCACCCGCACCCTCTCTGCTTCCTCTTTCACTTCCATTCTATTTCCCTATCTGAGTGAGACTCAAGGAGGGTCTCCCTTGGGCCCTTCTTGTCTTTGGGTCTGGGATTAGTAGTATGGTTATCCTGTAATACGTGGCTAATATCCACTTCTAAGTGAGTACATACCATGTGTGTCTTTCTAGGTCTGGGTTACCTCACTCAGGATGATCCTTTCTAATTCCATCCAGTTGCCTGCAGATTTCATGATTTCTCTGTTTTTAATAGCTGCAGTATTCCATTGTGTAAATGCACCATATTTTCTTTATCCATTCTTCAGTTTTGAGGGACATGTAGGTTGTTTCCTACAGTTTCTGGCTATGATGAATAAAGCTGCTATGAACATGGTTGAACAAATGTCCTTGTTGTATGATGGAGCATCTTTTGGATATATGCCCAGAAGTGGTGTAGCTGGGCCTTAAGGTAGCACTATTCCCAACTTTCTGAGAGACACTAGAATGAATTCCAAAGTGGTTGTGCAAGTTTGCACTCTCTCCAGCAATAGAGGGTTCCCTTTTCTCCACATCCTCATCAGCATGTGTTGTCACTTTTGAGTTTTTGATCTTAGCCATTCTGACAGGTGTAAGATGGAATCTCAGAGTTGTGATTTGCACTTCCCTGATGACTAATGACATTTAGCATTTCTTTAAGTGTTTCTCTGCCATTCGATATTCCTCTGTTGAGAATTCTCTGTTTAGTTCTGTACCCCATTTTTAGTTGGGTTACTTGATTTGTTGCTTTTTAACTTCTTGAGTTCTTTATAAATTTTGGATATTAGACCGTTGTCAATGTAGGGTTGGTGAAGATCTTTTCCCAGTATGTAGGCTGTCATTTTGTTCTATTGACAGTGTTCTTTGCCTTACAGAAGATTTTCAGTTTCATGATGTCCCATTTATTGATTGTTGATCTTAGAACCTGTGCTGGTGGTGTTCTCTTCAGGAAGTTGTCTCCTATGCCAATGATTTCAAGGGTGGCTCCCACTTTACCTTCTAATAGATTTAGTGTCTCTGGTTTTATGTTGAGCTCTTTGATCCACTTGGATTTGAGTTTTGTAAAGGGTCATAAATATGGACTTATTTGCATTTTCTACATGTAGACATCCAGTTGGACCATTTGTTGAAGATGTTTTCTTTCTTCCATTGTATGGTTTTGGCTTCTTTGTCAAAAATCAAGTGTCCATAGGTGTATGGGTTTATTTCTGGATCTTCAATTTGATTCCATTGGTCAATCATTCTATTTCCATACCAATACCATGGTGTTTTCATTACTATTACTCAATAGTACAGCTTGAAGTCAGGGATGGAGATAACCTCCAGAAGTTCTTTTATTGTATAGGGTTGTTTTAGCTATTCTGTTTTTGTTTGTTTGTTTGCTTGCTTGCTTTTCCATAGGAAGTTAAGAATTGTTCTTTCAATGTCTGTGAAGAATTTTGTTGGTATTTTGATGAGAATTGCACTGAATCTGTGGATTACTTTTGGTAAGACAACAATTTTTACTATGCTAATCCTACAGATCCATGAGGATGGAAGATCTTTCCATCTTCTGATATCTTCAGTTTTTTTTCTTCAGAGACTTGAAATCCTTGTCATACAGGTCTTTCACTTGCTTGGTTAGAGTTACACCAAGATACTTTACATTATTTGTGGCTCTTGTGAAGGGTGTTATTTCCCTAATTTCTTTCTCAGCCCATTTTTTTGTTTGTATACAGGAGGGCTACTGAGTTTTTTGAGCTAACTTTGTATCCAGCCACTTTGCTGAAGGCGTTTATCAGCTGTAGGAATTCTCCAGTAGAATTTTTGGGGTCAGTTAAGTATACTATCATATCATCTGCAAATAGCATTTTGGGTTTCACAGAACAATTGCTCGCTCAATTTGTAATCACCATGGTCCTGCCACTCAGAAACTGTGCGCACTCAGTGCAGCCATCTTGGATCCTCCATCTTGGATTCATCTTGTTTTCTTTGTCATTGTTTGACATTAATGTGAAAAATATTTTCCTTTGATTTTAACTGATTTGATGAAAGTCTCAAGCTCTAAATTCTTATTTAAGTGAATGTGTGTGTGTATAAATTCATGTAGGGGATGCAGAGTGTGTGTATGTGTGTGTGTGCACGTGTGTGCACATGCACGTGACATACATGTAGAGATCAGAGAAGAACCTCAGATGCCTGTCCTTGGATACTTTCCACCTTTTATTTGAGCTAGGGTCCCACAGTAGCCTGGAACTTTGCCACCTAGGCAGACCCACTAGTTTTCAAGGATCCACCTGTTTGCTACACCCATTCCATCACTGGTATTACAGGTATGTCCCACTGTGCCCAGCTTTTTATAGGGATTTGGAGGATCAAAAAAAAAAAATTCTTAGGTCTCCACACAGCCCTAAGATTTTTAGAAAGTTCTATATAAAACTTTGAAGAGAAGTAAATGTTTTGTTTGATTGTTCACATATCTGATATTTGTCCCCTAAAAGGGTTGTAACCCACAGGTTGAGAATTGCTGGGCTAGAAGAAAAGATGGAAAGAAGCCTGAGGAAAAATAAATGAAAAGGAAAAGAAACAGAAAGGTGGAATTAGATAGAGACCAGAAGCTCAACCCAAAATTGTACAGAAAACAGTGGCAGGAATTACATAAATCATCTGTAGGTCAGGTCACTAACTGCTTAAGCTAATGCCCTACTCTGTGTAGGGAAAACTCAAGGACTAAATCCCAGGTGACAGTCTCTTTATTAGAAAACAAAGTAGGGCCTGTAGAATGTAGGTGTAGAAGGGAAAAGAGACCACCAACATTAAGACAGCCAACAATAAGAAGTAGGAAAAGGAGAGGGTGATAAAAGGAATCCTGTAAAACCACTGATGGTTAGTCTTCATTGTCAACATGATGAGATCTAGAATCCCCTGAGAAGCTAAGCTTTGAGGATGTCTGGGAAAGAGCATCTTAATGAGGTTGTTAGAGGTGGGAAGAACTGTGGGTGGCACCATTCCCTGGGTTGGGATCCTAAACTATAAGAAAAAGAGGAAGTGAGCACTCTTTGCTTTTTGGCTATGGGTGGGATGTGACCAACTGCCTCCCATCCCTGCAGCTGGGACTAAAGGTGACTCCATCCCACACCCAAATACCTGTTTCCACAGAGAGATCCTTTATGAATCGGGGAAGAAAAGTTAAAGTGACTGCTTTCTGACTTTGGGCAGAAAAACAGCATCCAATGACCTTTACAGGTGTAATTCTTAAGAAGAGTGGAAAAAAAGAGATTTTATTAGAATGAGCTAAGATTTGGTGCTATGTTCTAGTTGTTTAGATGAGCCAAAAAAGACTTCTGATTGCTGGACTTGAATGCTTTGATAGCTGGACCTTGGTAGTCAGCCTCAGGAGGAGGAAGTGGCCAATAAGGGAATAGACCTCAGTGGCCAGCTTTAGGAATGTAATCTAATGGTTTTTAGCAAGGTAGAGGGAATTGGAGAGGAGAGCAAGGCCCGCCAGAGCCGTGTTTATCACACTCAAGCAGGCCAGAGTCCCTTCAGAGACTTTCTGGCTTGGTGGTCTGTATGTGGAATTGTGATATAAAACAAACTTCCTTCCTGAAGTTGCTTCCATCAGGGTATCTTTATGACAGCAATGGAAAAGCAAAATGTCATTTGATATTTCCACAATATTGCCACAATTCACTACGGTTTGAATGATGATAAATGTCTGATTGTATTTGAAAATACTAGAAAAACAGCTCTCATAAAGAAGAGGAAAGGCTATTTTTCCAGCTATAAGTGAGTCTCTGGGGAACAGAAAAAAAAAAAGATGTCAAAAGATGGGAGAGCAATTCAAGTGGAGGAGGACATATGGAAACAGTCTGTTGCTAAGTGATGCTTCCTTAAGGGAAATGCTGTAACTCCTTGATGCTAACACCAGTGGGAATAAAATTACAGCTTACCTTAGTGAGCCAGTTAGCAGAGGTGAATGAGTTCTGACTTGTATCTAACAAGGGAGTGCAGGATGATTAGCATAAGATATTGTGGAAGAAATCTATCTATTCATGAAATTGATGGGCTTGACTTTTTATATCATTAAGTGAACTAAAGTTAAATTCCGTTATAATATAGTATATGATAAAATTAGAATAGAGAACATGAGTAGGACAGCCTCAAAAGGATTTAATGGCACAGGCCACAAATATACCACAATTTTCATTTTCTCCCAATGGTATTAGACCTACATGTGACAGGCCAGAGAGGCAACGCACAGGCCTAGTTGCTTTATAACCCAATCAGAGTAGGTCACTTAGGAAGATTTTCAAACTCCCTAGACCCAGATCCCACCTTGGACTAGTGTCTGAGCATAGGGCTTGGATTTTATGCTTTCAAAATCTTCTAAAAGCCTTGGGAGTGAGGACGAAATGTGGGTACTGGAGTCAAAGATGAAGCCTTGTCCAGCTCACATGAGTGTGAGTGTGTAACACATCACATGCCTTAGATATTTGGGGAAAGTTAAGGACTGATATTTAAAAAAAAATCATGGTTAAAATTGAAGGCTGGATGGGGGTCATATAAAGTCTGAGAAGTTACACTGTTCATACTTTGAAGCAGTTAGTATTTTTAGAAAGTGTCAAAATTGACTAAAAATTGAACCAAGGAGCCAAGGGAAATACAGAGAAAATTATTTTAACATGGATACAAATGCCAGCAGCTATCACGATGCGATGGATGAATCCAGTCAAACGTTCAAGTAGTGTTTCCTCCCTGCTCTCAGAAGTTTCAGCTTAGTTTGTTTTCATTTTCTGAGGCAGGATCTTGCTGTACAGCCTAACTGCTTTCAAGCACATAATCTTTCTGGGTCAGCTGACCAAGTGCTAGGATTACAGGTGTGTGCCACCATGCCTAGATAGGGAAAAAATGAATAAATGTTATGGGCAGCTAGAATAAGTGTGAGAATACTTTAAATATAAGACTTATGGTATGGGGCACTGGCATTCACAAACATAGGGGAACTCTGTCCTCTCCCCGGCCATCTTCTCACCCTTCACCATAGTTTCTTTTCAAGTATAATTGAATAAGGATGCTGAACATGAGGCGCCTTCAAACATCTAATTAGGGAGCATCTTAAGAAACCAGTCTCTTCACATTTGTCCATGGAATACTGTGCCCTTCACAGCACTCTCTTCCATCTCTCCCCCTCCTCTTTTATCACTTATGTAGTTCTCACTGGATAAAGAGTTTGCAAGCATGTATGTACTTTTAACTGAAGTCCTTTGAGAAGGCCACACCTATTTAGGTTGAAGATTCTGCATTTTGACTGACCATGGTCATTGCAGAGAGTTGGAGCGCTGCAATGGAAAGCCTGTCTCTAGAGCTCTTCATAACCACTGGCCGCTGCTCCTCTGCCTCTGACCTGACACCCCTTCACTTTTAGGTAAAACCCTTGGAATGCATCACTAAGCTTCACATACCTAGCCTCCACCAGCCCAGAAGTTCAGAGTGATAGCAGATAGCATCTAAACTGACAGTACAGATTTCCCTGCTTTCCTGAGCAATGTGCTTGGTAAATGCATTGATTCATACCTAACTTTCTTCTGCTGCCATAAGAGTTGGTGTAAGCATTTCCATGAGAGAATGCATCGTCCAGAGAACCCTGAATCCATGTACCCAGGCCATGGTCATTCATATTTTGCTCAGAATAAATGAGCCCTCATTCCCATCAGAAAAAAAGCTGTGTTTCCTGATGACAGCAATACTAGGTTCTGTGCTGAAGAATTAAAGTTGTATGAAATAAATATTAAGAAGGAGCTGGGGAGATGCCTCCGCAGGGAAAGTGCTTGCTGTGAGAGCATGAAGAGCTGAGGTCAGATCCCTAACACTCAAGTCAAAAGTTATGGAGGCTTACGGCTGCGATCCAGTCCTTAGGAGACAGAAACAAGCAGACCTGGTAAGCTCCAGCTTCAGGGAGAGGGCCTGTGTGCCAGCTAGTTCCATGTCAACTTGACACAAGCTAATGTCATCTGAGGGGAGGAAACTTCAATAAAGAGAATGCTTCTGTAAAATCAGGCTGTAGGCAATCCTGTAGTGCATTTTCTCAACTAGTGACTGATGGAGATGAGCCCAGCTCATTGTGCCTGGGGACACCCCGTAATGGTGGTCCTGGGTTCTAAAAGAAAGCAAGCTGAACAACAAGAGGAGCAAGCCAAAAAATAGCCCTTTGGCTTGGCCTCTGCATCGAGAACTTTGAGGTTCCTGCCCTGCCTGAGTTCCTCTCCTGACTTCCTTCAGGACGAACAATGCTGTGGAGTGTAATCAAAATGAACCCTTTCCTCCCCAAGTAGTCTCTGGTTGTAACCTTTCCTCACAGCACTAACAGCCCTAACAAACACACCCTCTTTCAATAAAGACTGAGAGCAATGGAGGAAGATACTCAACATCAACCTCGGGCCTCCACATGTGCACATGTACATATACATACATACATACATACGTGCATTCCTGCACACACACATCCATATAGACATGGAGAGAGAACCATGAAGAAGCTGAATATCAGCTCAGAAAAGGAGTCTCACAAGTATTTTAAAGCATCATAATGAAACTTGAAGTGATCACACTGTAAGTGTGCATAGGTTTTATGTGACTGTGCTAATGTATGTGTGGTAGAGATCAACCTTTGTGTCTGGCTTTCATGCTTTCACACAGGTGTTATTGCCTTCAGGTGGCTTTGATCCCAAACTCACTTACTGCATCGCTTGGCATACCCTAGCTTCTTTATACAAACTCGGTGAATTATTTACTAATTCCTTCTGTCTGGTCAAAGTTTATTGTCATCTCTGTTTCTGACTGGGTCACCTTTGTTGTAGTTGAGAAATTCACACTGCAGCAGAATCTCTAATAGCATTTGCTGAGCCTCATGGAGAGGTAAAGAGGAGGCTGACTGAGTTAGGAATCAGTATGCGTCAGTGGACAGAATGACCTCCCTCACTGAGGTCTGGAGGCCAAACAACAGGAATGACCATACCTGCTGCAGGAAGCCTTGGCCTCTTCTGTGCATAAGGCTCCTTTAGAAAGCATAATGAAGGAGGGTTCATTTGTAGGCCACGAGCTCATTAGGAAAGCTTTAAGGAACATTCACGGATGTAAGGTAGGCCTGTACACATTAGCTTGGCCAAAACTGCAGTTCGGATCTTAGTGCCTAAAGGTTGTGCTCAGGGTTCTCACTCTTCAGATACTATTCCCGAAGAAAACAATTTAACTGACAGCTTTTCTAGACTTCAAGGAATTTGAGGCTCGGAATCTGGACATGTTTGTGCATCATCAGAGCCTCGTTATCACCTGTAAGCACCACTGTTTCATAGTTCTGCCTACTTGAACTCCATTTCTAAAGAATACAGATCTGTTTGTAGGGGTCTTTTTATTTGGCCTTCTTTGTCTGTTCTGAAGCAAGGTTTCATGTCACCCAGGCTGGCCCTGAACTCACTATGTAGCCAAGGATGATTTCAATGTTTCCACCTTCTGGGATCACATCCAGGCACCACCAGGCCAGCTTTATGAAGAACTGGAGATTAAAGTGAGTTCTTCCTTCAGTCTAGGCAAGCGCTCTACAACGTGAGCTACACCCAAAGCCAAATCGTTACAGTGGTGGTTTTAGCAGAAAATACCAAACTCAAGAGAGAACAGGGGCCTCGGAGACAAAGAGTTCACATCTTAAAGGGAGGCAGAAGGTGAATCACAGGCATTATTTGGGGATATTCATCGTCTTCTCCAATCAGAAAATCCAAACTGCTCTCAGAGCTCCTAATTGGCTCACATTTTCTGTCAAGATTCGGACTGCGTTGAGATGTCTGTCCCTCATTGGCTCTTGGGTTGCCTTTTATTTATTTACTTATTTATTTTTTTCTTTCTGTGAGTCAATATCCCTACAAAGTTTTTTTTTTTTTTTGTTAACATAAAAATATTTTTAGTCGAGCCTTCATAGCAAGTATGTCTCTCTCTCCAGCAAGTGGTTTTTGCCAGCAGGAAGCTTAAGAATCAGATGTCATAAGCATAATACAAAATGCGGGCTGAGACAACTTGCTTTAACAAATATCTCAGTTCCCATCTAGTGAAAAACTTCATACCACATAAAATCATCCAACGGTCATAAAGAGGCACAAGTTCAGTGAGGGTTCTCCTTTTCAGGAGCTCTCTGAGGCCAGAAGGATGGCCGAGAGCACTGGCTGGTCTTCCAGAAGTCCTGGGTTCAATTCTCAGCACCAGTGGTTAAGACACTTGTGACGCTAATTCCAGGACACCCGCCGCCCTCTTCTAGTCTCTTTGGGTGCTACGTGCACCTGGTACACAGACGTACACGAAGACAGAACACCCATTATAAAACAAAAAAGGCTGTAAAGACTTTCTGAGGATCCTAGATCGTAAAGATAGGAATGTAGTCATCCTCTGTCCCGCTGTGGCTGCGTCTTTAAGAGAACTGTCTCCCAAAAGAAGACGAGCTCTCCTCAGACACACAGAGGCTATTAGTAATACACCCTACTGCTCCAGCACTTCCTGTTCCAGTAATACACCCTACTGCTCCAGCACTTCCTGTTCCGGTTGGGCATCCTCCTTGTCTGCACACGTCGTCGCGATCATCTGCTGGTGATTGTGGTGTTCCGTGTTGCCCCTGGAAAGCAGGCACCGGTCTGACCTAAAAGTAGTGGCCTCTACTGAGCGGACATTGCAGGCTTTCTCCTCCCTTGGCAACAAACAAGAACAAAACCAGATCCCGTGCAGCAGGATTGTTCAGTCCGTGTTGCTGATGAGGACATCAAGCTGACAGAATGTACTAACCACTCAGGAAAAGTCACTTCTGGGCTCCAAAGGCAGGTCTGAGCCCCATCCTTGGACTTCCTCCAGTGTGTTAGGTGTCCTGTCTTTGTTTGCCTGATTTATTTTCCTTATTCTGAAGAGTCAGTCTTTAGGAATTATACTAATATTAATAGTTCTGTTGTCTTTAAGGAGAAATCTCCATAGAGATTACCCAGAACGAAATATTGGTTCATTTTATAGTGAAGACTTGGAGTTCACTAAAAGCATCCCTGGTCATAATACATCAACATGCACTCACCTAGAAAGATGGCCATGTTAAATGAAGGAAGCAAAGATGGGCAGTGTGCATGGCACAATCGTATTTAGATTTTACTTAGTATGACAGATGGCATCCATAGATCTGTAATGCATATGGACAGGCATGACAGAATATCCAGAAAGACACAATAAACTCTTTATAAGGTTCATGCTGAGGCGCTAGAGAGATAGCTTACCAGAAAAGCAATCCCTGGGGACCTGTGTTTGGCTCCGTAGCCCACATAAAAGCCAGATGTGGCCATCCATGTCTATATAACATCCCAGCTCTTGTCCAGTTAAACAGAAGGTGGAGACAAGCAATGCCCTCAATCTCTTGGGCCATCTACCATGCAAATGCAGTAGTCAACAAGGAACCCTGTCTCAAGCAAGGTGAAAGGCAAGGCTAGCCACCTGAGGTCATCCTCAGACCTTCATCTATACCTATACCATAGTATGTGCATGTCTGCACTCACATACATGAACACACACACAAGAGCGGGGTGGAGAAAGGGTGAGAGGGAGATAGAGCAGTTGAAAACTAGGTTTCTATGGAAGAATAGGGCTGGAGTGATATTGTTTTAATTTCCCACTGCAAATGCCTGCAATTGAACTGTGGTGCTTTGGAAACAAATGCATGTTAAAAACTCTGCAGCCCTTTACCATAATCTTAATTTTTGTAACTAGAAAGTCCTTATCACTTCCTTGAACTCCTGAAAGGGTAGTTGCTCGTGGAAAATGGAAAATTTTACTGTTGTCATGGAAATATTTGTCAAATATCAATAGCAAAGCCCAGCACAGAGCTGTTGCTCAATAACAACAAATGATCTCTCTTCATCATAAGATCAAAAAGTGATAAAAGTTGATCTCCAGCTACATGAAAGTCCTTGGTAACAGAGGACGTTATGAACTCAGTTGCTGTCACTGATGGTTATAGATCAACCAACCAATGTAAAAATCCGAATTTCTTACATTCAGGTAGACTTTCACACACACACACACACACACACACACACACCCCTCCATATTTTTGTTCACTTTTAACCTTAGGATCTTTCTCATGAGTCCTCCTCTATCTGGCTTCAGGGAACATGTTCTCAGCCTTTGTGTTACTAGCCTGGCGCTTTTAAGGCAGCAAATGCATTTTACCACTGACATGTCTGTGCTTGAGCCACCAAGGTGTCTCGGCAGGTGGAAGGAGAAAAGCAACTTTACACCATTATCCTCTGACCTCCAGCCACATGCGGTGACACATTCATGCCCTTGTATACACATACACACACACACACACACACACACAAACACACACACACCAGCACCACCACCACCACCAACAACAACAATGGAAATAATAATAACATAATTCTGCTCTAAACAGATTTCAGGTTTTTGTTGCATTCATCTTCCAGTGGAAAGTTTAGATTTTGAAATTTGCATTTCAGACTGTTTCTCGCTCCTGTTCATCTCCCAGGCTGTGGTAATAATCACTTCTCCATTAAAAAAACAAAATTATCTTCCTCCAGGTGGACACTACTGAAAAGCCACTGAGAAAGCCACCAGCCAGACTGAAAAAACTTAAGGTGAAAAGGGAGGTAAAGGATTTTACAATCCAAGACCTAGAAGAGAAGATGCAGGCGGCAGAGGAGCGCAGAAAGGTATGAGCTGTGCCTGCTGGTTCTGGAGAGCCGACTGCCTGCTCAAAGGAGCATTTGGCAGACTTTGCTATCAGCGGCCTAAGACAAAATGCATTCACCGACCCCGCTGCATCTCAATGACCTGAATGCTCTTGCGCTGTACACTTTGCATTTTTCAATCTCTCAGAAATTACTTTTTGTGTTGTACAGGAATGAAGCAGCACCATGAACTAGGTTAGAGATTGGTTGTTTCATCTAGATGGCCTAAATAAATACTATTCAGTATTTTGAAGTAATTTCCCATTGGGGTTAGAGGGAGGAGGACAACCAGGGCAGGGGTGGGCATTGAGAGAAGAGCAGATTCTTAAGGCCATCAGATCAGCTCCTGCACCTTTAAGCACCTGAGCTCACAACACGAAGCACACCATTCTTCAGGGATGCATCTTTAGTCCAACGTCCTCCCCACTTGGCGAGCAAGGACGAGACTATAAGGTCTGAGAGGGTAAGCCCTATGTTTGTCTTTCAACATGGATTCCCCCAACAAACGTCTGTCTCAGGACTGAGAAGTCAAATAGGGAACGAGAAAGGGATCACGACAAGCAATATGGATGAGAACTAGCACAAAATAAAGTCACCGGGGGTTCTTTTTTTCTTCCTCTAATGTCGCTTTTCAGATGAAAAAAGAAGAAATAAGAAAAAGGCAGCGGAGTGACCGACCTCTACCTGCTGCCAATCCCTCAGATGATGCTGAGCTGGGCGGGGTGGAGCTTCCATTTGCAAAAGGCCTTCCAGCTGTGAGCAGCCCTGCTCTGGAGAAGTCTTACCTGGCCCCGGAAGGAGAGCCACTCAAGAGGAAGAAGAGCGAAAGCCACATGGCCCAGATGAGCCAGAGCTACACCTGTGCAGGTTTGGGGCTTGTGGAGTCAGACGTGTATTACAACCAAGAGGACAACATATTCTAACACGACATTTTAAAAATAGATTTCACAAAATGGTCCATGATCTCCTGTAGCAACGTATGACTGTGTCTCTACCTGTAGAGGCTTCTGCCCTGGGTTTCGGAATGGTTGTGTGAGCCGCAGGGAATTAATTGTAGTTGAGTGAATTAGAGGATGGATTTACCAAGGAGGGGGTGGCGTAGCAAGGCTGGTGTTCCCCTTCAGAATGGCTGCAGCACTAGGTCTGAGACAGGAAGTCCTTGCCAGCTCACGTGAATATGTCTGTGCCAAAAGAAATTCTCCATGTTCGTCTCTTACCTTGGTCGAGCCCGCTGATGAGTCTGTCCCTCACTACAAGTTGCGTAGATGTACATTATGTATTTTAATGTTCTGTGTGTTTCTTGTGTTTCAATTCTCTGCTGTTAAAGAATAAAGCAGTATCTCGAAGCTGGTTTAATTATAGTTTTGTCTATATAATTTATGCGATCTGTATCTAGTGGGAAAGGTCATGTCAAGGATGAGGTGTGGAGACAATGCTCTGCAGAGGAGTGCTCATCCATCGTGTGAGCTGCCCTGGGTCACCCTGACCACAGAAAACAAGCAAAAACAAAACAACAGAATTGTGTCAAGTGCTGTGTGTTCTTTCTGTTGAAGAATAAGGGGGAAAGAAGGAGGAGCCAGGGGAACAGGGATGACCCTGTGGTTCCACTCTTCCCCACAGGCTCTCTGAGCTCAGAGCTTGCTACACTCATCCTGCTTAAATTTTTTCTCGGTAGTCCCCTCCCCTAACCACCTAGTGGAGAAACGGGTCCTCCAAATTTACATTCTGAAGTTCTCATGCATTTGTTTTCACACTTTGCTCCTGTTCCTCCCTTATCCATCACCATTCAACAGTTTTCTCAACCTCTACACTGTTTAAGACTTTCACTCCACCACGTCTGGCTCCTACACCTTAACCGTCACAATAAAAACACATACTGCTGTCTGTGAGTCAGTTGGCTACTGAGGCCCATGGCTAAGTGGAAGATCAATGGCTGGCTTCAACTCTTGGGCTGGGATTGTAACTCAGTCTGGAGACTGCCTCTCCTGTGTGCACAGACCCAGGGCCGTGTCCCCAGCACTACATAAACTGAGCATGGTAACACATGCCATAGTCTGAGCACCTGGGCAGTGGAAGGAAAAAGGGGGATCAGAAGTTTGTGGTCAACTTCGGCTACATAATAAACTCAAGGCCAACTCTGACTACATGAGAGTCTGTCAGACAAACAGACTCTGAATGGCTGGTAAGGAACTTAGATTTTACAGTTCACCCAAACTGTACTTCTAATAGTTTCTTAGAATCAGAGAATGTGTGTGCATGAGCACATACCTATGTGCACATGTACACACACACACACACACACACACACACACACAGTAGCTCGTTGATATTTGCATATGTCATGCCCTGTGCTCCTATTGGTGAGTGCCTTCCAGTTTCTCTCGTGTCAGCTCAGAGGTCACTTCTTTGGTCCCCACTCCCGTTCTGACCTTCTCTCTCTGTCTCTCACTTTTATGCTTATCACTCTGGGCAGAAATGCCTGACACATGTCTACCTTTGACAGTAGATTATTTCCAGCTCCTGTAGGGCAGAGCAGTGGTTGTTCTGTGACAGTGGTCCTGTCTTGTGTATCTTGGAGAGTCATTTGTACAGAGTGAGTAAGGTGTAAACAGAGTTTAGTGTCAGCACATCTTCTGGAAGCAGGAGTGGCCCATCCCACTGGGACCCGGCAGCTGGGAACAGTCCTGGTTTGACCTGGTGACTACTCAGCACCTCATGTTTGCCTTCCTTTTGGGATTTTTTTTTTTTTCTGAAGAGCACTTTGGCCTTCTGTTTGTTTGAGAACTTAGATGTCCTCAGGCCAGTGAGGTAGCAGACACGGAAGTCATTGTAGAATCAATGCCGTTCAGGTCAGTGTCTACTGTTAGTAAGACTTTGGAAAGGCAAAGTAGACTCTGTGTCTTTAGCTTGTCAGCCCATTGCATAGAATCTCCATTAGAGAGATGTACCAAAGGAAATGGTGTATTTAGAAATACAATGTAAACTAGAATGTCCCCAGTACAAAGCCACACGAGAGCAACACAATGTTTTATTACCATCCTGTCAATCACACAAAATGGTAGAGTAGCTGAAACAATTACACAAGGAGACAGAACAAACTGAGTATGGCTCTAGTGTCCATGAATAATGTCTAAATCACCAGAAAATGCATTCAGTCAATCACGTAGTACCTGAAAAGTATATTCAAAGATCCCTGAATAATAATAGTTTTTTCCTGAAATCTGGTTTACAATTCTTAAAGTGGCTTGAATGATATATTTGTTGAATTAAAGTATGACAGTGATTCTCCTGTACCTATAGATGATTCATCTAAGGACTCAACTAACTGAGGAGTTATTATTCAGAGGCTGAGGAGAAACTATTCAGAAAACAAATAGCATCTATGCTACGCACATGCAGACATTTTTCTTGCCATCATTCCCTAAACCATACAATAGAATAGAGGTTTATGTGTCATCTACATGAAGTTAGTGTAGTAAGTACTGTAGAGAATATTTAAAGCATGCAGGGCATGTTTACCAAGCACACGCCATCTTACACAAGAGAAAAACCATCTCAAGATTTCAAGACCCATGGGTGGCTCTGGAGACAGCATTCCCATGGATTGGAGGGGTGACAATGTAGTATAGACATGAGCATTATCATTGTCACCCTGGCTTGAAAAGCTCTTGACATGTGAAGCTTAACATGCAAGAGAGTAGCAGAAGTAAGACCTTTCTGGTCAAACCACTTCTTAGTGGGAACTTGGCGAGGCCTGTGGACTCTGCGTCTTGGTGAAGTGTCTTGAAGAACTGCTATGTTCTTAATGGTGTCATTCACATCAGCAGGGAGGGAAGAGAGGCGACTGGGACACCCTGCAGCAAAGTCTTTTTAATAAAGCTATCTGTAAATGTTTTAGTTAAGTATACTATTTGGGGTATAGATGCACCATTTTTAAGACTCTCAAGCTGACCATTATTTGACAAAAAAAAAAAAAAAAAACAGGTTTTTCTTCTTTTCCTTTTCACCTGTTCATTAAAGCTTGTGTTTAAATCAGTGACTCTTGAGGCATTCCCTGGGAACCCAGAGAAGTGGGTAAGCTGACTGTGGATCTTTGCTTCTTCCTCAGCTCCTCTAAGTCCAATCAGTTCCCTAGTCCCATCCCTTGCTCTGTAGAAGACCACCCGCTGGGACTTCCCTTTCCACTCTGTGTCCATCTCCAGTCCATCACAGTTTTCCTCCTCTTACTCAGTGCCTTATGCCAGCTCCAACCCCAGCAGCCAATGTAGAACCCACAGGGCGCTCTGGCCAGGGAAGCAGGTAGGCTGGCTGCAGATCGTGCCTCTCCCCCGGCTCCTCCATGTCTAATCCCCCAGTCTCACCCCCAGCTCTGTATCAGACCACCTGCTGAACCTAGCCTCTCTGTGCCCACTTCCAGGGGACTCAGCAGATCCTGAACACCCTGCTTTCCTCCCTCCTGGGGACCCTCCCAGTGCCCCCTCCTAGCTCATCTCCATTTTTGCCTGTGAGCTCCCAACCTAGAAAAACATCTTACCTGGAAGCTCCAGTGGCCACACCAATGACGATTCCAGAAGAATTTCCCACACAGCTACCACACTCTCTTAAAAACCAGAGAGGGTAACAGAAACCAAGAAACAAAATACCCACCCAACAAAGAAAAGACGAGATATCAGCACCTAGAAGTACAATCTCCCCAATCCCAGATGCCTAGATGCCAGTTTAAAAACCTAATACACAAGAGCCACAATAATATGTTTGCACTAGAGCCCAGCAACCTCACTACAGCTGGCCCTGAGTATTGCAGCATAGCTGGAGCACAAGACAAAGACCTTAAAATAGCTTGTATGAATATAAATCCTTAGAGAAGAAACTAATAAATCCCTTAAAGAAATCTATGAAAATAGAAACAACAGTAGGAGATGGATAAAACACTTCAAGATCTGAAAGTAAAAATACAGTCAATAAAGATAACCCAAACTGAGAGAAGTTTGCAAAGGAAAACTTTAGGAATTCAAATAAGAACCTCAGAGGCAAGCAGCAGAATACAAGAGATGAAAGAAAAGAATCTCAGGGACTGAAGACATGATTGAAGTAATACCTTGGTCTGAGAAAATGTTGAATCTTTAAAAATCTTCGCACAAAACATCAAGGACCTCTGGAACACTATGAAAGGAACAAATCTAAGAATAATAGAAATAGAAGAAAGAAAAGAAACCCAGGTCACTATCACACACAAAAATATTTTTTCCAACAATATCATAGAAGAAAATTTTCCTAACCTAAAGAAATGTCTATCAGATGCAAGAAGCATACAGAACACCATACACAAATACACTGGCCCAGAAAAGAAAGTCCCTTCAGCAAATAATAATTAAAACACTAAGTGTACAGAACAAAGAAAGAATATTATAAGCTGCAAGGGAAAAAAGACCAAGTAACATATAAAGGCAGATCTATTAGAATTATACCTGACTCTAAAGTCCAGAAGGGCCTGGACAGATGTTCTACAAAATCTAAGAGACCACAGATGCTAGCCGAAACTATACCCAGCAAAACTTTCAATCATGATAAATAGAGAAAGAAAAATATTCTATGATAAAACCAAATTTAAGCAGTATTTATTTGCAAATCCAGCCCTAAAAAAGGTACTAGAAGGAAAACCCCAAACTAAAGTGGTTAACCACACCCAAGAAAACACAAGAAATAAATAATCCCAGACCAGCAAATCAAGAGGGGACACACACACACACACACACACACACAGCCCAAAATAATGGCATTCAACAAACACTATTTATTGATATCTCTCAACATCAATGGTCTCAATGCCCCAATAGCAAAGTCAGACTAGCAGAACAGATGTGAAAACAGAATCCATCTGTCTGTTGAATTCAAGAAATACAGCTTAATATCAAAGATAGCATCCCTTCAAGTTAAAAAAATAAAAAGTGGAAAAAATATATTTCAAGCAAATGGACCTAAGAAGCAAGCTGGTGGAGCCATTTTAATGTCTGAAAAAAATAGACTCTAAACCAACACGGATTAGAAGAGATAGGGAAGGGCACTAAGTCCTTATTAAAGGCAAAATCCAACAAGAGCACATTATAATTATTAACGGTCATGTATCAAACACAAGGGTACTCAAAGCTCATAAAAGAAACACTAACAGCCTAAATCACATATAGGCCTTCAAACACTGATATTGGGTGACTTTAGTACCCCACTCTCACCAATAGACAGGTCATTGAGACAAAAACTAAGCAGAGACATGCTGGAGCTAAGTGACATTATAAACCGCATTGGTAATTAAGAGATATTTAGAAAACATTTCATTCAAACACAAAAGAATAGCCTTTCTTCTAGGTACCTCGTGGAACTTTCTCCAAAGTTGACCACATTCTTGGACACACAGCAAGTCTCAACAGATACAAGAAAATTGAAAGAACACCCTACATCCTATCTGACCACCAAGGATTAAAGTTGGATATCAACAACAGAAACAACAGAAAGCTTACAAACTCATGGAAACCAACAGCTCACTACTGAATGAAAAATGAGTCAAGACAAAAATTCAGAAAGTAAGAACTTCATAAAATTGAATGAAAATGAATACACAACAAATCCAAACTTATGGGACCCAGTGAAGATGATTCTAAGAGTCAAGTTCATAGCATTAAATGTCCACATTTTTTAAAAATGGAGAGATTTTATACTAGTAACTTAACAGCACAAGCTAAGAAAATTAAGGGTGTACAAGTGACCCTAAAACTCTCACCAGGAAACTCCAACTGATAAATACTTTCAGCAAAGTAGCTAAATGCAAAATTAACTCACAAGAATCATTAATTCTACTATGTACAAATGACAAATGGTTGGAGAAAGAAATCAGGGAAACAACACTTTCATAATAGTCTCAAATAATATAAAATAGCTTGGGGTGACTCTAACCAAGAAAGTTAAAGATTTATATGACAAAAACTTTAAGACTTTGAAGAAATAAATCAAAGAAGATATCAGAAGATAAAAAGATCTCCCATGCTCATGGATTGGTAGGATTAACACAGTAAAAATGGCCATCCTACCAAAAGCAACCTAAAGAGTCAATGCAATCCCCTATCAAAATTCCAACACAATTCTTCACAGATCTTGAAAGGACAATTTTCGGTGAAACACACACACACACACACACACACAGAAGAGCATAGCTAACACAATCCTGAACAATAAAAGAACCATGGAAGTTCTCTCCATCCACAGTT
This sequence comes from Meriones unguiculatus, assembly GCF_030254825.1. Taxonomy (NCBI): domain Eukaryota; kingdom Metazoa; phylum Chordata; class Mammalia; order Rodentia; family Muridae; genus Meriones; species Meriones unguiculatus. The sequence continues at coordinate 61,334,228 of NC_083366.1, forward strand.
TCAGGTTATACTAAAGGTTTCAGGTTATCATAATTAAAACAGCATGGCATCGAAACAAAAACAGACACTTTGATCAATGGAAACAAACTGAAGATCCACACATCTTTGGACACCTAAATTTTTATAAAGAAGACACAAATACACATTAGAAAAAAAAGACAACATCTTCAACAGATGATGCTGATCAAACTGGATGTCTTCATGTAAGAAGAATGCACAAAGATCTACAATTATCACCCTGCACAAAAAACAACTCCAAATGGATCAAAAATCTCAACATAAAACCATATACACTGAACTTGACAGAAGAGAAAGTGAGGAATAACCTTGAACTCATTGGCACCAGAAGAGACTTTCTGAATAGAACATCATTCGCACAGTCACTAAGTGTAACAGTTAATGAGAACTCATGAAATGAAAAGCTACACAGGAAAGGACACTGTCCATAAGACAAGATGGCAACATACAGAATGAAAAAAAGTTTAGGGTTTTTTTGGGGGGGAGGGGAGTTGTTTTGTTTTGTTTTACCAACTACATATCTGATAGAGGACTGGTATCCAAAATATATAAAGATCTCAAGAAACTAGATACCATTAAAATAAATAACCTGACTTAAAAGTGGGATACAGATCTAGACAGAAAATTCTCAAGAGGGGAAACTCAAATGGCTGAGAAACACCTATGTTCAGTGCCCTTAGTCATCAGGGAAATACAAATCAACACTACTTTAGATTCATCTTACACCTATCAGAATGGCGAAGCTCAATAAAACAAGTGACATTTCATGCTGGTGAGGACGTGGAGTAAGGGGAATGTTCATCCAAACTGCTACCACCGCAATGGAAACCAATGTGGAGTCTCCTCGGGAAGATGGCAATCAATCTGCCTCAAGATCCAGCTATACCCCTCTTAGGCATATAGACCCAGAGGACACTCCAGCCTACCACGGAGATGTTTGCTCAACCATTTCATTGCTGCTCTATTCACAACAGCCAGAAGTTGGAAGCAACCTGGATGTACCTCAGCAGATGAATGGATAAAGAAAATGCAGTACACACAATGGGTTATTACTAGGGTGTTTAATAAAAATCAAATCATGAAATTCATAGGTACATGGATAGAACTAGAAAAAAAATCATTCTGAGTGAGGTATTCCAAACCCAGAGAGTGAAATATAGTATGTATTCACTTACATGTAGATATTAGCTGCTAAGTCAATGGTATCCAAGCTACAATGTATAGAACCACAGAGGTTAGGAAAGAGTAAGGGACTGGCAAAGACAGATCTTGTTAGGAAAGGGAAACAGAATACGTAGTTATGGATGGTGTGGGAGGTTAAAAAAAAGTAGCATCAAGTGGGGAGAGAGAAAAACAAGGGGATGAGGGAATACAGGGTGAAGAGCTAAAATTAAGGGGTATTTGAGGGATAAAATGGAAACCTAATAGAGTAGAAGCTTTCTAAAATATGTATATATGCAGGCTTTAAAACTGAAATTGCCAAATAATGGGGGAGACAGAACCCCAGTTGGGCATCTCTTTTCACCAAATGAAGCAACCAGTACTAGGACTGAGTTACATCTAATTGAGTTGTTGGCCAAATGGGTTCCATGGGAACCCCGAAACAACTCAGGCTGTTATCAAGACTGTAGTTTGTTTTTCACACACTGACAGCAAGGCCCCATTGCTGAAGACAACACCTACACAACTCACTGAACATGGAGAAGTCAAGCTGGTGCCTGCACAGAGCCTTCACCCAGGTGTTCTACTGTCTTCGATGCAGGAAGGTACTCTGTATGCTTTCGTACGAGAAATATCAACACCAAGCCAGCCACAAACCCTTAGATCCACAGTGGTGTCTTGCCCACAACATATGCTAGTGCAATGGTGCCACAAAACTTGTAGGAGTATCCGACCAATATCTGATTTGACTTAAGGCCCACTGCATGAAATGGAATCCGTACCCAACACTGCATGGGTGATGGAGAACCTAAAACTAAATAGCACAGAGACCTGAATGAAGTTTGAAGAAGAAGAAGAAGAAGAAGAAGAAGAAGAAGAAGAAGAAGAAGAAGAAGAAGAAGAAGCAGCAGCAGCAGCTGGGAGTTGTGGCACACACATTTAAAACCAGCACTCGAGAGGCAGAGGCAGGAATATCTCTGAGTTGGAGGCCTCCCTGGTCTACAGAGCAGAGAGAGCCAGGGCTGCACATTCTGCTATAATCATAGATCAGTGCCATGCTCAGCCATCATCAGAGAAGCTTCCTTCTACCGCAGATGGCAACAAACACAGAGACCCACAGCCAGACATTATGCAGAAAACAAGAGACATTGGAACACTCATCCCTTTTTAAAGGGATTTTTCTGTAAAATTCCTCCCCTCAGGGCTCAGGGAACCCTATGGAAGAGGAGGTGGAAAGATTATAAAAGCCAAAGAGGATAAAGAACACTAAGAAAGGGGGCTGGAGAGACGGCTCAGAGGTTAAGACCACTGGCTGCTCTTCCAGAGGTCATGAGTTCAATTCCCAGCAACCACATGGTAGCTCACAACCATCTATGGTGAGATCTGTAAACCTAATAAATAAATCTTAAAAAAAACAACACTAAGAAAATAAGTTTCTCTAATTCAACATGAGCAGAGCTCATGTGAACTCACAGAGACTCGGCAGCATGCACAGGGCCTGCACAGGTCTGCACTAGGGTGTCTTCATGTATGTTAGGCTTTCTAGTTTAGTGTGTTTATGAGATTCCTGAGTGTGGGAACAAGTGGGTCTCTGTTTCTTGTGCCTTCTCTTGGGCTCTTTTCCGTTTGTTTGTTTGTTTGTTTGTTTGTTTGTTTTGCCCAATTCTAATATACTCTTTGTTTTATCTTATTTTTAAAAATTGACTCTTCTTTCTGAGTTCTGGGATTAAGATGCATGCCACCATGCTCGGCTCTGTCTTGTTGGATGTCTTAGAGAGTTTGTTTGTGGTTTGGTTATGATATATCCTTTAGCAAATCCCTCCTTTAGTATCATCCATGAAATCTTGTATTCTCTCACATTACTTTCTTTGTACATGAGCTTGGATAAGTTGGCTCGGTATAAAACTGTGGCCTATAGTTCTTTTTTTCAGAAGTATATAGCTCTATTTCTCTCAGCTTCTATCATCAGATATGTGAATTCCCATGCCAGTCTGTGTCTTTTTCTTTAAGAAATAATGCCTGAAGATTTTCTGAATCTTCCGTATGCTGGAAGATTTTTTTTTTTTTTTTTTTTTTTTTTTTTTTTTTTTTTTTTTTTTTACTCATTTTCTTATTAGCATTCAAGAATTGTATTGAGATTTGCTGAGATCTTTTCTCACCAACATAGTATGGAATTCAGTATATGCTTTCAGCCAACAGGCCACCGTTTTAAAACTTAAATTGTACTATTTTTAAGTATTGTTTCTGACCTCCTGAAGTTTGATTGTTGGATTTTATTTTTAGCCTATTATCCAAGTTGTTGTTATAAAGAATAAAAATCCCAACTGTTTAATTTCACCAATAAAGACACAGGAGTCAGATGCTGGAATGAAAACCTCCTAGCTGAGAGAGGCAGAGAAAGCACCCAGATGATCTTCCTTCTCAGCTGACGTCCCAGAAGGGAAAAGTCTTTCTACTCAGCACATGTCCCAGAAGGAAAAAGACAAAAGCTTGCTAGCACACCTGACAGCCCAGGAGGAAAAAGACAAAAAGCAGCTTCTTCTCCAACCTGTCTTAAATACCCTTCTTTCAAAGTCCCTCCTTTCTACTTAATTCCTATCAGCTGGTTTCTTTCTCTGCCTTTTGACCTAGGATTAACCTCATTAGATACAGTGTACAAAAAACTCTTAGATTAAAGGTGTGTGCTTGGGGGGAAAAAAAGGTGTGTGCTTGGGTTTAGGCATTCCATAATCGCTTGTTTACAATAAACAGAAAGTTCTTGGATTAAGGGTGTGTGTTAGGGCTGAACTATACCAAACAAAAAACAGGTTTTTATAGTTTACAATCTGGGGTTCACAATGGGATCAAAGATCCTGCAACATACAATCTTTTGTCTTCATATGTTGTTATGCTGTCTTTTCCTCTAATCATTGTGGTTTTTCAATTGTATTTGTTTCATTTTATGTGTGTGAGTGTTTTGCATATATATATATACATATATGTGTGTGTGTGTGTGTGTGTGTGTGTGTGTGTGTGTGTGTGTATGCATTACACAAGTACCTGGTGCCACAGATATTGAAGAAGGCATCAGACCCTCTGGAATTGGAGTTAGGGCTGCATGTGGGTATTGGGAACTGAACCCCAGTCCTGTGCAAAAGCAACAAATGTTTTTATTTGTTTGTTTTTTGCAACATATGTTCTTAATCGTTGTGCCACATCTCCAGTTCCTGAAGTTACTGTTTTAAATCTCATCTTCCAGTCTTGAACTTTTTTTTCTGCTTTTTCTTCCAGGTTTGTCCTAAACTTGGTATGAACAGCTAACCCTCTTGTCTCCACCTTCCAAGTGTTGAAACTGCAGGCACATGCCATGGCTCCTGGCTCTTTGGAGCTGCATTGCTTTTTCAAATTCTTCTCCAGGTGGTAAAGACTCCTTACATTTGATCTTTCTTGCCACTAAACTGTTACTTTCTCTAGCGGTTTCATGGTGGGGGGGCATGTAATTATATTTGCAACAATGTATCCCTTTTGATGGACGAATCTTCTACAGTGTATCTTTTGTTGCTGGATGTTTGACTGGATCACCAGGTAAGGTCATTTAAGTGCCCTAAAATGAAGCTGTCTGAGGATTAAAGAGGCAAAAGATGCTCCCTTTGAAGTGGTTAACATGCAGAATTCAGTCTGCCCCCGCCCCTTTCTCTGGTGAGCCTGGAGGAAGATGCCCTGAGCCTGCTCTCCCTGTCCCTCAACAACCCGCATGCAGTGTGGTACACCTGGCTGGTCTCTTCAGCTTCTAACTGCCTTCACAGAAGCCCGGTAGCCAGTTATGCTTGTCAGAGTGGGCAGTAATTTCCCAGGAGCTCCTTTCTTTCAGTGATGCCCGTCACTGTTAGCCTTTTGGTGCTGTTAGCTCTAAGGTGTTATCACCTGGAAGAGCAGGTTGCTCTGGTCTCACTCCTGGGGTCCAGCTAACCCCAAGACTTTGATTTTATCCACATTCCTGTGGACCCCAAACATTGTTTTTCTAAGAAGAGCTAGAGTGTATTTGGAGATAGAAACAGCTGTGTTCCAATGGACAAAGGCTAGAAATGGCCCTGGGGGCTTAGAAGCATTTTTCTATTTGCTGTTTGATAACAGCATTGTATTTGAGTTTTGCATCTTCAGAGTTTATCAAAGTAAGTATATTACCTATTGTCCTTTTCTTCTTCTTCTTCCTCCCCTTCTTCCTTCTTTTTCTCCCTTCCTTTCTTTTCTGGTCTTTTTCATATTTGAGACAAGATCTTTCTAGAGACCCCAGACTGATCTTAAACTCTGAGATTTGTCTATGTCAGCCTCTTGACCACTGGAATTTCAGGTATGTGTGCTGGCATGTCCAGCCCTTCATGCTTCCACTCTCCCTCTGGCCTATTGATGAAATAAATGATACCAGCATCCCTGGAGGTACAGAACACCACCACCATTCCCGAAAGAAACCTTTAACTCCATCCCTCTCATTTGTATAAATTTCCGCTTTCTTCTCTTTTCCATAGACCATTGAAAACCCCAAGCTGTGTGGAAAGGATCACCTACAGCAAAATTTGCAAGTGACTCTTCTGATAAATCCCAGCCCATAGGGGCTCTGCTTCCTCTCCCCAGGTACTGTGAAAGTTACCGATGAATGACCCGGTGATTAGAAATGTTCTTTGCAGTTAGTTGCCGTGTGCTGTCTCCAGCAGGTGGTGCCAAAGCATAGTTAATAGAAGTCAGTTTTACGGCTCGGACAATACATTAAAAAAAATAAATTGGGTTTTGCAGCATTTTGCATCTTTCTTTTGCTTCTTGCTTGTGTGTGTGTGTGTGTGTGTATACACATGCATGCATGTTAGTGTGTGCATGTGTAAGTGCTTTGTGATGGTCCAAGGACAGTCTCAGACTTTCCCCTTCCATCTTGCTTGAGACTGGATCTCTTCCTCGCTGCCTCAGGCTAGCTAAGAGCTCAGAATGATTCCCTCTTTCTGTCTTCGGTATCACAGGCACACTGCAATTGCACGCCACTCTCTGTGTTTTACGTGAGTGCTGGGGATTTGAATTACGTCTGTTTACTTGCATGTCAAATTCTCTACCCACTGAGCCATTTCTCCAGCCAAGCATTTGGAGGCTTTTGATTTAACTGAGTAATAATCAAAGCTTTGGATAGTCCACCCTTAAATTACTTCAGGTCCTTGACCTGAAGAGTCACCGACATTTCTCTTGTCCCAGTACTTAAGTGACATCCTTGTCCCATGTCATCTCTTTGAATCTCCTGACATTCTCTCCTCCAGTCCACTCTTCAAAGGCTTCCCTGGATGGGCATTAAATGTGGTATCCCTGGACAAATACCACATTAAACTGATTATTGCTAAAGGCCCGTGGGTCCTGGCAGGGCCTGGCTGTTCCCCTGGTCCACTTGTTCAACTCCAGCCACGTCCCTTGCAGGATGGTGCGGACACCAAGGCTGCTGCTGTCCCTACTCCACCGAGACCCACCAGACCTCAAGGTCTGGTCTTGGTCTTGCTTCAGCCTTCATGGAGAAAACAAAAGCAATTGGAAGACGATGTTTACAGTCCCTCTTCCTCACCCGGCACACCCCGCACCCACTCACCTGCCTGTATTTGGGGCCGAATTCTGCTCCTCCTCCCTGCCCCTGCTCCCACTGAAAACACCACCATCACCCCAACTGGTCCCAGGCCATCAGTTCCACAAATTCCCCCTCTTCCCTCTCAGTTCCCATTTTCTTCTGAGCTTTTTCCTCAACCCCAGTTAAGTGTACTGTTTTCTTCTAGACCCTGAACTTGTATGAGCTGCTGCTTCTGTCTTACCCACAGTTTCCTCCAGGTCCCACCCCAAGCCTTTGCTTTACAGCTGAATGCACTAAGAGTACTCCCAGCACACGGCACCAAGTTCTTTCCTGCCAAATGTTTTCCTTCTGGCGCCTTCTGTGGGCGTCACCTCCACGGCTTCCATCGAAGCAGTCCTTGCCCCTGTCAAGGCTTCCTGAAGCAATGGGACAGTTCTAAACGTGCACCGTGCCCGATCACATATCAAGCCCTCTTTCTCAAAGCACCCCATAACCGTGTTCCTATTGTCATTCGGGAAGCTCCCTGGCTGCTCTGTGTCACATCCCACCTGAGAAACCCACATTTCCCACTGAGCATCTCCTCACTTCTGTCTGCGAGCTTTTTCTTGGTGACATGGGAGATACTGTACCCACAAAGGCAGTTCCTCTTGGCTTCCTCAGCATCTCCATAGACTGTGTAGGACAGCACTCTGTTCCTCCTAAAGGCTTTTCTCTCACAACATATAACAATGCAATGCTTCCTGTGGCTCCGGACAAAAACCTTGAAGCTGGCTTTGATCTTCCTCTTATATTTCTCTCCACTGTGTGGGAGGGTATGTATGTGTAGAGGAAAATCTCCAGATGTCATTCCTCAAGTACCATCCACCTTATTTTTTCTGAGATAGTTTCTCGTTGCTCTGGGAATAGCAGAGTGGGCTTGGCTGCTGGACCTGTATGCCCAGGAATCTCTGTCTCTGCTTCTTTCCTGCTGGGATTAGAAGCATTTGTCCCCAGGCCAGACTTCTTGGGCTTGTTTGTTTGTTTACTTGCTTGTTCTTTAATTCTATTTTGCACTGTGCGGATTCTGTGGGATGGAACTCAGGACAAGTCCTTTACCAACTGAGCTAACAGTCCAGCCCTTCTTCTCTCACGTCTATTCAGCTTTAGTAAATCTTGCCAAGGCTTTTTGTTTGTTTTTCATGTGTTGGCACATAATGAGTATTTTAGCCACCTCTGCCCTCTAATCCTTGCCCAGGTCACCACCTTTTCTCTCCTGGACAGTCGTGAGAGTCTTCCCGGTCACCAGCCAGCCCTGCCTTCTTTCTTTCCTTCTGTCTACTCTGCATATGGCAGCCAGAGTGATCTTATTACAATATGGATCTCCGAAACATGAGTTTTCCAGGTCGAGCCAGAATGGTCCCAGTGTCCCATGTGGCCATGCATGACTAGCCCCTGTCCTCTGGGTTTGCTTGGATAGCTTTTGCAGTCACTCACCCCAGCCACCATATTCCTTGCTATTCCTTTCTTGTATCTGGCCTGATGGCTTCTTGGACCATTCTTCTTTCTTCTTTGGAGCAGGGTGCTCTTCACAGACCATCTGGCTTAAAGCCACACTCTCAGCACCGCCACCGTCCTCAAAACTGCTCCCACCATTGCCCCCCAGCTCACTTCTACCACAATCCTGCCAGCCTCACACCTCTCTGTGGTGATTGGTACCACCTCATTGCCCACCTCTCTGACTGGAAAGCAGGATCTGTGCAAACAGTGACTGGTGTCTGTTCTGTTCGTGGCTGCATGCCCAAGCCAACAACAGCACACACACAGCATCGACCCTCCTGCAAACCCTGTAAGTGAATGAATTAATAAGTGGCCATTCCACGCTGAATTAGCAGCTGGATCCCAGGGGTCTTCTCAGCACACACAAACATCACCATCACTCCTGTCACAACGTGCAGCACCTTTCCTCTCCAACGAACAACACAGGCAGGTCTCCAAGTCCTTGATCAATGTTTTATTGAAAGAGAAGATTAAAACTCAGAATAAACCAACTCATATGCTCCTGTAAATCATTTACCAACATACACACTGCCAACGGCTTCCTTCTCTCCAGCCAGTTTCTATCTGAGTGTGCAACCCCTAATGGCTTCAATTCTTCAACACGGAAAATGAAAGATGTGCTTTATAAGATGCCAGCCAGAGACAAAACGAAACTTTTCATGCTCAGAATCATCTGCGGATTTAAGTTCTCCTCGGCCCCGTCCTGATTTCAGACACCTGAAGATGGACGGCTGTAATTTCTGTGTTTAACAATGCTGCATCTCCCTGTGCTTGCGCCTGTGTCTTTAGACCCTAAGATTCTTGCATCCATCTTAATAAAAGGAAATTCTCTGTGTTCTCCATCCTCCGAATCACAGTGCATCTCATATTTCAGTGCTGAAGAGTTTTACTAAGTCTTTGCTCTGTGTTGCTCAGGTGAAACGGCACATCGTTTTCTTTGCTGCATAAGAGTGAGATCACAGCCACATTCTCTCTTGCGGCACACACGTGTACAATGCTTAGCATTGGAGGAGGATGGTATAGGAAATGGGCAAACCATATTAATTCCTGCGTAGGAAGATGGTGGCCTAAGGAAGCTGTTCTGGGACAGAGTCATCCTTTTTCTAGTATCCAGCCTTACAAGTGACCCGCAGGTTCAGCAAAACTGATTTAGGAGTGGATCTGGCTTTTTCAGGAAAAAGCCAGCCAACTCTTTGTTTATGTAGCTTGCTCTTGACAATTCAGTCTTTGATGCAATAAATGTGTGTTTAGCATGTATTTTGTGCTGGCCACTGTGGGGAGTCTTGGAAACGAGGGGAATACCAAGATGAAAACAATATAATTTGGCTTAATTTGTAGGTGCCTGGGATTTATTCAGTCAGGAGAGAGCAAGGCAAACAGGGAGTGAAAAACACATGGGTTTGGAGCCTAGGGAGGAGAGGAAGAAACTGCACTCCTAAAGAGGGCTCTGTGAAGGTTCTGTGGAAAAGGTGACATTTAAGCGGAACCTCGGCTGATAAGTAGGAGTCTACCCAAGAGAGAAACTGGAACAGAAACAACAACAACAAAAAACAAACAAACAAACAAAAACAACCTCCAGGAGACGATTGTGAATACAAAGGCTGGAGATGTGCAGGGAAGTGGAAAGGTGGAGGAACACGGAGTCGTCTGTGAGACTAGACCAGAGCTGCAGGATAGAGGGATGTGTGGCAGAGATGCTGAGGTGCTCGGTGGCCAGGCTTCATCCCGTAAGCAGTCTCGGGTTGGAGGCAGTAGAGGAAGGTGCCCTTATCTAAGGAAAGTCACAGGGCTCTGCCAGCAGCAAAGCATCTGGGAACCTGGTGGTAATTTAGATTCTCAGACCCACCCAGCCTTCGGGGTCAGAATATTCCATGCTCTGGGTGTGGGAATCAATTGGAACGAAGCCCAGGAGGGCCTCTGGTGCTCACCGAGACTGAGAGTCTCTGTACTGATACCAGATGGTGTGAGTTAAGGACCGAGGAAAGCTCTGTGGAGATTTCCAGATATCTCAGACACGGGGATAGAAAGCTGGATCTCCGCTCAGGCAAGCCAGCATGGATTGTGGAGAGGCAGCAGGCAGGCACCTGAGAGGTATTTACACGACTATTGCTAAAGTCAACCGCCAGATGGTCCAAGTGAGTAAAACCCATCTTGCCGCAGCCCCTGGCTTCCCGCAGCCCCTGGCTTCCCGTATGGATCACCTGTGTTATGGCTTTGTCTTTCCTGTAGTTCTTAAGATCCTCCTCAAAGTTTGAGTTTTCTATGCATGGAAACTTCCCCCATGCAAAGTTGTTCAACGCTTTACTCTTCCGGGACTTTCTGGTACCTTCTTCCTTCTTCACTAGGATGTCTGCCTCCCTCAGGATTCGAGCTGTGAGAAGCTATGACTGTCCAGGGGTAGACAGCTCTTTTCTGGCCACTCGTTAAATCCTTCAGGGAGAAAAACAAAGGTATATGTTCAGGCTCACCATCAGGGTAAGCGAATTAGAATTCCTGGGAGTGGAGTATTTCTGGACTGTTCCCTCGGTGATTGTAATATGAAAGTGGCACTGAGCGCTGTAGACCGTATTTCGATTAGGTCAGGAGCAGAGGCTCCAGGGCCTTGAAAGAAAAGCCTCTTGTGTAAGTTGGGTCCCCGCAGGGTAGAGTCAACTGTATTAAAAATGCTGAAGACGTGGAGAGAGTGTGCTGTTGGCCTTTCGGGCCCACGTGCAAGACAAAGGCAGCTCCTTGCGTCCGCTCTCCAGCAGCGAACAGGATGAACGGAATGCGGAGAAAAGCACAAGTGCTAAAAGAAATAATAAGTGCTTATCTTTTCCGTTACAATTAAAGAGAAGAAGAACCGGAAGTGTCACAGGATGCCGAGGCTCATTCTGGAGTCACACAGCAGTATGCTGCTAGACAAGCTACATAGCACGCCCAGAATGATGAGGCCGGTATGTTTGATGTTTCCTTTATCAGTCACAGATATAATAAATACACATATAAACACCCTTACAAAACTGTCTGATCGCTGCACTCTGAGGGGCGGCGCGGGTATGCGGAAAGCAATTCCCGTTCTCTCTGATGGAAAGAAATCCTAAAGCAGCCAGCCCCGCTTTCGTTACAACTGCAGTGCACAGTGTAGAAGAGGACTTTACCAATTAGCTTTCTAAATCACAGCTTTTAATAATAGCTTTTTAAAAGATTTATTGTTTTTATTTATGTGCAGCCAGGTGTAAAATACGTGCCTGCAGTGCCAGAAGCGGCCAGCAGAGGGCGTCGGACCCCCGGAACTAAACTGAGGAGGCTGTGAGCAGCCGAATGTGCCAGGAACTGAACGCAGTTCATCTGCAAAACCATCAAGCGCCCGTAACCACTGGGTCATCTCGCTAGCCCCAACTTTCAGTCATCTTTAATACTAAGCTAATAGCAAACCACAAGTGCTCTGCTACAATGGAAGCTTCATTTCTCTCAGCAAGTGCCGATTTGGCTGTTTGGTTTGGCTGTGGTGGGGTTTGCTGTATGAGCTAACAGTACTGTCCACGTTCTTAGCAGAAGAATGGACCATGGCCTTTGTATATGACCGTCACACACAAACACACAGGCATGCACACATGCACACACACACACACACACACACACACACACACACACGTTTATTTCTCGGATTATAAAATATGTGATGATTTGGAATCCGATGACAGAGATAGGCAGTTCCAGAACTTCCTTCCGTCTTCATATGCATTTGTTGACTTGTATCAATATTTAAAGCACACCAAGCCACTTGTGCTCACAAGGTCACGTGTTCACAGAGCCTCTGTGTCTGTCACATTCCTCCTTCTTGCGCTACTCTCACAATATCTCAGAAAAGAGCCTACCGCGTCCCCATGCTGTGGAATTGTTTCTAAGGTTAGCCGAAAATCAGAATCACCCGAGGAAGCCTTACAATTCCCCAAACCTCTTATGTCCTACACACCAGTTAAATGGGAGTCTCCAGAGGTGCTGCGAGGCAGCAATGTCTTTGTACACAAGGATCCCTCACACACGTGACCCCTGACCTCAGGTGGCTCCCAGCAGATGATGGAGAAACGAGGTGTGCCCAGCAAACACACTGACTGACTTAAAAGAGTGTGCAGGCATCCACAAACATAAGGATATAGCTCTACAGGGAAATTTTAGGGGAAAAAAATATTTTTCTTTAAGCCGTGTGTGTATGGAGGGGTACACACTTGAGTTCTTGTGCCTGTGGAAGCCAGCCCGATCCAGTGGGAGCAAGATGTTGTGAGGCACCTCGGGTGGGTGTTGGGCACTGAACCTGCATCCTCTACAGGGGCAGTAGTGACCCTTGGACCATTCCAGAACTGTTAGGGGAATAAGGTATTGCTAGTAGAAGTGGGCCTCAGGGGTCTGGCATTGAGTGGCAAAGCTCTGTCTGTTTCTAGCCCCCAAACCCTGCTTCCCCAACCCACTGAGATGTAAGAAAACAGCCACACGTGCCCACCACCACAGAGGCACCAGCCACCATGGCAGACTGTTTTCCCTCTACCTGCAATGCAGAATAAACCCTTCCTTCCCTCCCTAACTTGCTTCTCAGTCACAGCATCAAGAACAGTGACAATGACTTTCAAAGGTAGATTCTGACTCACCTAAGGAATGGTTAAGTTAATGTTCACCGCATTCCATTCACAATTAAAAACTAAATGTTGAAGGGCATCCCTAACCTCCTGGTAGTGATTTCAAAATGAAAGTCCCCTACCACCCCCACCCCCAAGTATTTCAATACTTCATCTCAAGTTACTGGTGCAGTATGGGTAGGTTTTGAGAGTGTAGAGCCTTGCCTCAGCTTCAGGTCACTACCCCTGCTTCCTGTGGGAGGTGAAGATGCGCCCCCTCAGCTTCCTGTTCTGTCACCTGCTGCCAAGCCTTCCTGCCCCCACAGACACGCCCTTGAGGAGATTTTGGTTGTGATGTTTTATGCCACCAACAGAAAAGTAGCTGATCAATCTGCTTTCACAAGAGAGGCGACTCTCTCCCCTGCCCTCTTCCTGTGGCACCTGCAGCCGCGTTTACTTGTTACTACCCATACAGACTCATAAACTGTTGCCTTTGCCACGTACACAGCCCGGAAGTGCCTCTTTAGATAGACCCAAGCCCACTTTCTGTGGCGGAAATGACAGGTCTTTCATGATCTGGAGAAAAATCAACTTGGAATGCTTTTCTTACCTTTCTCCTTCTTTCCTTCAGAAAATTGTTTTTTCAAAAGAAAAGAGGGGGAAAGAACATAAAAGAAGATAAGAGAATCCTTTTTTCCAGTGGGGAAGTGAAGTGAGGGCCACTCCAGCACTGTTTATAACTAATATCCCATACACTGTCATTAAAATTTAAAAGTCTATGGTTTCATTCACCGTGTCTCCTCCCAGTGATCAGAGCACTGGTTAGTTTTGAAAGGACTTCAAAGCCTTCACCTTTCAGACAATTAACTCCTGCCTATTCAGTTAGAACAAACAATTATCTATGGCTCAGACCATCCACATAAACACACCCAGGCCCACAGTAGACCTCGAGTAATTAGATTTCTTTGTATAGAGTCAGGGATCTGCATGTTCGGTGAGAGGAGATTAGATAATGAGCATCCTCTTCCAGCAGAAAGAGGGTCACACCTGGTCCTGGACGTTCTGGTAGACTGCCGGCTAGTACAATGTGCAGTATGGTGGGACACGTGGGACACTGAAGCGTCACCCAGGGAGGAACTGCTAACCACAGAACTCATGCAAATTCCCAGGAAGCCAGATGAGAGCCTAGAGAGGCAGCTGGGAATGGCCGTCCATCAGCTCCCCTGGAGACTCGATCATCAAAGAGCCTCACGTGCCCGGTAGTGCCCAGTGCCCGTTACCTGTGTCTTCATAGTCCCTGCCTCGTGCGTTTTGCTTTTTGGCACGAATGGCGAGAGATAATTGACAGCCGAAATGACTGTGGGTTCTGCTGCCTTAATAGCAAGCTTGAGATCAACAGCTAAAGAAGGCCAAAGAGTTGCAGTTTGGGAGTTTTATTTGTTTGTTTGTTTGTTTTGTTTTCCCTCTACTCCTGGAAGGAAAAAATACTGTGTCTGAAAAACTAGGTAGTAATGAATGAGAAGAATGACATAATGGTTCGTCCTGCAGTTGGTGTGGCTGAGTGGACTGGTCTCTCATCTTGTCTCCGTGAAACTGAGGCGCTTGACAGTCACAGAAGATTCTTCTATGAGCATATCAGTGTCTGAGTGTTTCTGTGACTGATTGCCTGCTCTTTCTCTTTCCTGACCTCCTCTAGGGGCCAATCCAGCCACTGTGGGGAAAATCAGCCTTCTCACTCCAAAAAATAGTGCCCCTCCATCTACGTGTGGTACATACTTGAATATCTTTTCTAAGAACTACCCTCCGAAACCATGGGGTCCTGGCATTAACTGAATGATTAACCATGGAGGGAGAAAATTCATGGCTTCTAAAGGAGAAAAAGCACTCTTCTCCTCTTGACATAGAAGACAGGCCATCCTCCAAATTGTAAGAGCTCATCCCAGCCAACCAAAGGGACCTCAGACTCACAGGCCAGCAACAGATCACAAGAAAAGCTGAGGAAGCATCAGCCAGTGTGTGTGTGTGTGTGTGTGTGTGTGTGTGTATGTAACAGTAGCTAATGGGGTTGAGGTGGGGGTTACAGTAGCTAACGGAGTGGATCTGGGGGTAAGTTCCCCTTACCCTGGGAGATTGGAAGGATGCCAAGCATTTTACAAAGCTCACTCTGTGTGATGCAATGGATCATCCCAAAGTTCCAAGCGAGGAAATCAAAACCTCAAGAAACATCGACTCTTACACTCAGCTGCACACCTTGGGCTCCAGGCCTTGACCGAGACACTGTACAGCAGACTGATGTTGTGGGTCCTAGTCATCACACATGCTCCCACGACCTGAGGTTGTTTCTGCTGCCGTGTGTGCTCCACCATGGGGGACTGTACCCTCCAGCTGTGAGGCAAAATAAAGCCTTCCTTCTTTCAGTTGACTCTTTTGTGTATTTGATGACAGCAACAAGAAAACGAAGCAACAGGTATGGTTGACTTTTTTTTCATGGTAGACACAATATATTTAAATATCATCTATTGAATCAATAGATTCTCTCTAATGCCAAATAGAGTTTGCATACTGGCAATACAGGGTATTAAGCAGCAGCATATCCAACCCATCTTAATAAACATAGACCTAGAAGCCTTCATGCAGTGATGTATATTTCATCTAACTACAAAAGCATCTGTCAAAGGAAGTAAACAGCATATTCATTGATTTCTTCATAAAGAGACATGGGCATGGCAAAAAATTGCCAAGATTTGCATGGCACTAATGAAGGGATGATTTAGTTTTAAGATCAAAGACTTTAACCTACTTTGAAGAGCTATTCATGCAGGAAACCCTGGATAGCAGTGCAAGATGATTCTTGAATCCAGGAAGGACCCCTCCTTTCCCAAAATGGACCCAGGATGGCCACTTCTGGGTGTTTCATTTTATCCTGTATATTATGTTCCATTCTGTTCCTGGAAATTAAAAAATAAAAATAAATTAAAAAAAAAACAAGAACAACAGAAACCTGGCCCAAATTTCTGGAGGGATAGAGTACATCATGATGAGGAAGGTGTAGTGGCTGAAGTAGCAAGCTGGATGATCCCACTTTATCCACTCTCAGAGCCCAGCAAATGGGATCAGGCTATAAAACCTAACAGCAAAAGTGATTACTTCCTCCCACACACAATACTGATCTGCTGCCTAAAGGGTGCATAACCTCCCCAAATAGCACCACCTGCTGGAGACCAAGTGCTCAAACACATGAGCCCATGGGGAACATTCCTAGTCAAACCATAAGATGCTGCAATGAAAGTGTAAGACCTGGAGTCTCACTGCTCAGGAGCTCAGGATCACGCCCTTCCCAGGAACACTCACAGACCACAACTCGACGCAAAAGCAAGAGGTTTTATTCCAATCACGATGAGGTCGCCCCTCCAAAGACAGGAGACGGCCCCGAACATGCAAAGCACAGGGTTTTTATACCTGAAAATCAGACCACTTTTGCTCTATACGTTGATTGGTCAGCAAGAATAGCATGAAGATAGTTTACAGCTGGTTGTAGATAGTTTACAGCTGGTTGCTTATGGTTTTTCTCAGAACCGTTCACCCTGCCCTTCAAGAGCTATCTGCACCTGGCTTCAGTTCAAATAATCACAGTTGTTTTTCTCATTCCCGGGTGGTCCCTCAAAAGAAGGGGCAGGCTTGGTCTATTCTGACAGAAGGTAAGTTTTAGGTTGTCTGTATTAGTAACAGGGTACACAGAAGAGGAAGTCAAGGCCCTTCCTCAGGATAGTGGAAGCCTCTCCTTGTAGCTTTCCCTGAGGAAGATCTATCTCCTGGCCCTATTTGCTTTTTGTCTGTCCATTGAGGCTTTCTCCTATTAAATTTCTCTATGTGTGTAAACTAATCTGAGTTAATCTTTTATCATGTTCAGAGGGAGAAAGAAACTGAACTATGATTAATGTACCATCAAACTGAAAAATATGAACCACTTGTCTCAAGGAATTTCAGAGCTTCGTCAGAATCCATGTTTTTGATATGAGGAGCTCAAACATCTTTGATGGTGCTGCCAAGTGGTCACCACCTTAAAAGGCCCCTGCAAGATCTGAGATGAAAGCCGTCAGAACGTAGCCCTGTGTGGACCAGACATTCACATAAAAGGAAAGCGCTGGAAAGGTGCACGGGAACACACACCCTGGCTGGTGGCTCACACGGAGTCCCACACCCTGCTGGGCTTGCCTCGACACCCATAAAGCAACCACAGCTGGTACATGGGCAGATGGAGACCCCCATAGTTTAGCTCTTTCACTCTTTAGACCTGCGATAGCCCCAGTAGTGTCCACAGCTCTGAGGGAAGCGGTGTCTGCTCCTTTAGGCCATGGAAGTTGGAAAATGTGTCTCAGCAGTTGTAAGACACTAACACATTCTGGGACTCTCTAGGCATCCGTTAGACTTACTTTCTGCCGTCTTACCTTGTTTTCGTCCTCACCCCCTGCTTCACATCTCTGCCCTCTACTTCCTCATTCCTATACCAAAGCCTCCTTTCCTCAATGTGGCCCAGGTCCACTACCACTTTAAATAACAGTAACTCCACTGAACCAGTTCAGGAAAGATGGCACCACCTTTTGCCAAAATATGACCAAGTTTTGGGTTGTTTGTTTGTGTAACCCATACTGGACCCAAACTCAGAGTAATCCTCCTGTCTCAGCTTCCTGGGTGCTGGGATTGCACATTTGGGCCACCAAGCCCATTTTACCTATTTTAAAGCTTTTAAAGAACAAATGTTTATGGGGCTGGAGAGACTGCTCAGTGGTTGAGAGAATTTACAGAATTTGCAGAGGATGTAAATTCAGATCCTAGCGTTAGGGGATTCATTCCCTTTTTCTGTTTCCTCAGGTACATGCACTGATGTGGGCATCCCCCAACACACACACACACATAAATCCTTAAAACAAGTAATTAGAATTTCATATATGAAGAAAATATCGAATGATAGTCAGGGTCCACTCAGCTCTGAAGTCTCAAGGTTCAAGATTCAGGTGCCTTGAGATGGACTTTGAAAGCAAGAACCCACCCAACTTACTCCCACTGATCAAGATACTGCTACTGCGAGGATGCTTCTCTTGCCTTCCTGTTGTTAGTTCTCAAAGCCAGGACAAATGGCTAACTGAGGTGCCTATTTAACATATCAAATTGGACCTGACCTGGCAGCCAGGTTCTCCCAGCATCCCTCAGTCCCTACCTGTTACAGCCTATGGCTGGCATGCTCCTCCTACCCTAACCTTCTCCAGACCTAGGTTGCCCCTCCCCCAGCTGCCCTTCTCTATATGGTCCAGCCATTTTGGCTCCCTGGCCCTTGTTTTCTCTGCCCTGTACTCTCCTGGCTCTCTTCTCTTCTTTTTCTTTTTTCTCACATGGCTTCCCTCAGGGTCATGTTCATTCTGGACATGTCTTTGCCTCTGGCTATGCTTTTCTTTTTATCTACAATAAACCTTCTCCACCGTACCTAGAGGCAGTCCTGCCTTTCTTTCTTCTTTTTTTTTTCACTCACCTATCCCTTCTCTCCATCTCCCCCCTAAGAATATGGAGAGTCAAAAAGACTTTGGAGACGACCTCGCTCAAAACCCCCACTTTATACATCAGGAAAGAAAGAGCCAAATTTCATAGTTGTTTTCTTGTCACACAGTTCACTAGACCAGGACAAACACCAAAGACTCTCCCCTCCCCACAGAGATACAATAACTGACATTTCTGAGCGTAGAGTGCTTGGCATGTTGGGGAGTATTTAATTCTCTTCGAGGTATATATATCCTTCATTAAAATCACAATGTCTGTTAGAACGTAGTATTGTCCATTATCAATGTGTCTATCACTGCCTTCAGAGTGCTGGGATAAAAGGCTTGCACCAAGACACACACACACACACACACACACACACTTTATTTTATTTTTAAAAGCAAAATTCATTAAATGTTTCTACCCTCGGCGGGGGTGGGGGGATGGAGGGAAGCTTTCACAAAACTAGAAGACATACACATGGGAAAACAGGCTTCCCAATGCTGTCAGGGGCCTGCATTGTAATAGTCATTGTTTGGTTTTACAACGGGAAGAGACTAGCAGGAAGCAGCATGCTATGTTCTCCCTCCTTTGATTCCATCTAATGAATTCAGCCCTGTTCTGGCAAGACAGTGTGAAGCCAGATGGGCTGTCATGAAGCCCAGTGAATATTCATGTAGCTGGGTCCTCTCAGGTACCAGCTATCAACAGAGATCTGGCTGGGACCCAGCACTGAGGAGGAGAGCCCTGTGCGGGGGGGGGGGGGGGGGGGGGGTTGGGAGGGGATGGACTCAGGAGCACCCTCCCCCCATCCATGTGTTGAAGGCTCAAGCCTCAAGGTGATTGCATTTGGAGGTGGGGCTTTTAGGACAGAAGACAGGTTAAATGAGGGCATAGGGATGAGGGTTCAGATCCTGCAGGGCAGTAGCATTATAGCAGGAATGTCACAGACGTAAGAAGGTAGCTATCTAAAAGCCAGACAGAGTTGCAAATAGAAATGAACTCTGCCAGAGCCTTGAGACTGGACTCCCAGCATCCATAACAGCAAGGAAATAAATCTTGTCTATTATTTCACTATGGTGAACCAAGCGATTAGTACAGAAAACAGTCCACAGGCAAGGTCTAAGGGCAATGCCAGAGCAACATGGGACAGACCTTTTAGCTTAAAGCTCGACCTTCCAAGGCAGCCTCGTTGTGCTCATGAACCATCAAGGCTATGTGCTGGCTTCTGGTGGATGGGGATGGATGGGCAGGGAAACATCCATTGCTGACATGGATGATGTCTTTTTCCCATGGATTCTTAGAGTCTGGAGTCTCAAACATTTTAAAACAAACTTATATTGCCCTCTTTTGAGTTGAAAAACAATAGCAGTATCCAAACTAGAAACTAATTTTCATTTGTATTTTTAGTTATTTTGTCATTTATGGCATTTCTCCTTTTTTTTAATTTTTAAAAGATCTGTTTCACTTTATATGTACGAGTGTTTTGTCTGTGTGTGCACCAGGTGAATGCCTGGTTTCTAAAAGAGTTAGAAGAGGGCATTGGATCCCCTAGAACTGGAGTTACAGGTGGTTGTGAACCACCATGTGGAGGCTGGGAACTGCACCCCAGATCTCCTACAAAAGCAGTAAGTAAGTACGAGGAGAAAGTTGTTATTAGAAACCATTAAAAGGATAGACATGTTTTTCCATATTGAAATAATTGCCTTAGTCTTCAAGGTCCACTATGACAAGATATGACTAACTAGATAGTATGTAAACGAAAGAAATTTGTTTCTCATGTTCTGAAAGCTGAGAAGACCAAGGTCTTGGTGCTGGCATTGTCCATAATTGATGAGAGCTGCTTCCTTTTCAGAGATAGCTGTCTTCTCACAGTAGAGTGGGCTGGGCACCTTCTCTTTCAGGAAGGCACTTACCTTATTCTTAAGAGCTGCACTGCCATGACCTGATCATTTCCCAAAGGTCACCACCTTCGGAAATTATCACACCTTGGTTTGGGATTTCAATACATGAAGGCAAGGGGTGGTCAAAATTAATCAGACAGCAACAAACTGACAATAATGGTTGGTTGTAGTAACTTCAAAGATGAAAAAAAAAAAAAAAAAAAGAAAGTGCCTGCTTGAGGGACGCGTGTAGCTGTGACTAGAAAGGTGTCCTGCCAGAATGGTGAAAGTATCAGCTGCCCTTAATTAGCTGAACACAATGAGTGACACAGTTGAGAACCAGAGATGGGAGCTAGAAGCAAGTGCTCAGCTTGAAAGTAAGTCCTAACGGCAGTTACAAGGTTACAACCTGTTTAGTCATAAAACGAAATTATTTCTTGCTCTCAGTGCTGTCTTCTAGCTAAGTGTCCACCTAGACACATTTATTGAAAGGCCTGGTCCCAGGCTGGTGAAATTGGGAGACTCTTAAGTCACCGAGAGTACGCTTTCAATGGGAACTGTGACACCCAGACCCTCCCACTCTCTCTCTTTTACTTCTTGGTCCTGAGGTGAGCAGTTTTGCTTCTCTGTGTGCTGGCCAGTCTCCTAAAAGCAATGGGTGTACTGAGTCATGGCCTCAAGCCTCCCAAACCATGAGCCAAAAACACACCTTTCTTGTCTGACTTAATTAGCCCATGTATTTCATTATAGTGATGGAGAGCTGGCTTCCATGCTTCATCTCTCCAGCCAGCCAGCGAGAATGTTCCCCAGGTAACAACCTGAAGATAAAGGTTGCATCAGGGTGTGGCTGGGAGTGTCTTTATTAAGAGCCCAAGAGGCTGAGAATGCTGCTGAATAGGACACATGAGCAGGGAAAATTGACTTTGGAGAAGCTTACAGTGGCTTGGTACCTGATGTAGATGGACCATGCTTGGACCTCATGTCATCTGGAGCATGCCCAACCAACCAGTAGAATTGTAGTTTAAAAAAAAAAAATAGAGCTGTGCTATTTTAAGTATTTTTAGAGTTGCTATGTAACAATGGATAATTAGAACAAGGGAGCCTTTTGTTTTTCTCTGGCTAGAGATTTATTTTTGGTGTTATGTGTTTTTACAATGGGTTGGTGATTTTCTTTGTGTTATATTGTACCGGTTGGGGCTTCTGACCACTCCTGGTGAAGCCATCTGCAGTCTCTCTGCTCCTCACGCTCTTTTCGCCAGGACAGACCCGATTGTCCTCTCTGTGCCTTGGCCCTTCGTCTCATCTTCTGTCGTCCCCTCTCTGCACTTTATCATTTCTCCTACCTTGCAGTTCAAAGACCAACTGGGCTGAAATGCTTTCAGGAATCTCAGAAGCTCAGACTGGCTTCAGACTCACAGTGAACCTCCTGCCTCAGCTTCTTGAATACTGAGACGACAGCCATGTGCCACCATCACTAGGTTGAACTTGAAGTATCTTTTGAGTACTTAAATTTCTTTTTTATTAGCTTTCTTTATATTTCTCCCGTCTTTTTCTTTTTCTCATCTTTTTATCCTGATGTGTGTTGCATGTATATGTGTTCAAGTGTGTGTGTGTGAATTCGGGTACATGTGGAGGCCACAGTGTGACATCAGGACCTTTCTATCACCACTTCTCAGTATACATCATATGCATGTCTTAAGCCCATCACGTTGGCAATCAAAAGTGGCCATCATACCCCTTAATCATTTATCTCTTTTGCTCTGTTCCCAAGCTCCTGCTAATTTCACTCTGCTTTCTGCCTCGTTACTTTTTCTTATTCTAAGTCTCTCATCTAAGTGGAATTATACAGTGTTTGGCTTAGCGTCTGATCATTTCAATAAGCATATCTATTTCCACATCTCTTGGTGCCATACCATATACTGAGAGTGTTACTTTTTATACTATTTTATCTTGTTTTTTTAATGCCTCTTTCTCCACCCCAATCCCTTCCAACACCAGGTAGGAGAGAAAGATTTCTGGGGAGAAGGGACAGAGTTCTTCTTAGGCTACTTCCTGCTGGCTAGGGTCACCGGGTTCCTTGGAGAAAGTCCAATCCTCATTTCAGGATATCTCCAACTTCTTCTCATCACATTGCATCAACAGCAATCAACAGCACCAGCGGAAGCACAAGCAGCCTCTTCTTTTTCGGAGCTCCCTTCTCTCTCTGGCCCTGGCATTTATTCCCTCTCCAGAGTCCTCATATTTAAACTATCTGCAGTTAGCAAAGGGTCCTCTCTCAGAGCCTACACGAGGCAAATAGTTTTCTGCTGTGGACCATCTGAATCAGTCCCATAGCCTACACCTGGGAACAAAACAAAAACACGTTTATATCCACAATATGTCATGGGGATTTTCTGGTGTTCTTCTGACAGAATCTTTGATTTTTCTAGCCATCTAGAGGCATGGCCAGTGACAGGGTCACATGAAGTTAAGTGTTTTAATTTTCTTTCAGATTTATTTGTAAATCACATTGGCTTACAAATACTCAGAAGGGCCAGTCACGGTCCAATATCTCAGAAACAGGTTTTGTTTCTTCCTGCTTTCACTGGCCTCACACTTCTATGAAGGGAGAATTAGTCTGCTACAGCTGCCATTACAAAATACCACAGAGTAAGTGGCTAAACCTATTTCTTTAGTTCTGGAGGCTGACAGGGTGGATCTCCTGACATCTCTGTTGGCCTGCAGATGCTATCCCCCTGCTGCCTTTTCTCATGTGCAAGCTACTGGACAGTCGTCTCCCTGAAATGACTTTGTGTGTCTTTCTATGAAGGCATCCATCATTTTGAATTAAAATATACCCCAGCTATTTTGTTTTAGTTCAGTCACCTCTTTAAAGATGTCATCTCCAAATAGTCACATTCTGAAGCATGTTCTAGGGCGTGTCAGGTGATCTTTGTTGGCCACTCGATGGGACTTATAACCAGCCGAAGACACCTTTCATGAAGGTGTCCCTGAGAGTGCCTCCAGAAAGGCTTGAGTGAACTGTGAATGTGGATGGGGCTATCCTGTGGGCTAGAGCCTGAGGCTGAACCAGAAAGAAGAAAGCTATCTGAGCACAAACACCCATCTCTTTCTGACCGCTGTGAGACCAGCTACACCACGCTCTTACAGCTGAGCCTGCCCTCCATGCTGGGTGCACCTGTAAGCCATGAGCCCAAATAAACCCTTCCTTCCTTCCTTCCTTCCTTCCTTCCTTCCTTCCTTCCTTCCTTCCTCCCTCCCTCCCTCCCTCCCTCCCTCCCTCTTCCTTCTTCTTCCTTCCTTGAGCTATTTTTGTCAAATCAATGAGAAAAGCAACTAATACACACTCTTGTGGCTTCAACATACCAGTTTCATGGGAGGGAGAAGGATTGATTGGACTCCCCGTCAGAGGGGGGAACCTGGTTTTAGCGTCTCCCCCTACAGCATCAGGAAACTTAAAAACCTCAGGCTTCTCTTGCTTGGCTCAGTACCCTTGTGGCACAGGTCCCTGTGCTGCTCCCGAGGAGTGCCCACGTTTCTCACTTCTGTTTGGGTCTTAACCCTACTAACTTCTCATTGCCTCACCAGCTTCCACATGTGTTTCATCCCCAAGCCTTCCACAGTGCAGTAGTTTCTGTGAAGAATTTGCCCCCGAGGCTCCTGGATTTGAACACTTGGTTCCCAGTTGTCAGTACTGCTTGGAGGAGGTAAGGAAACCTTTAGAAGACAGAGCCTTCTGAAGGAAGTGAGTCACTCGGAGTGAGCTTTGAGGGTTTTTTTTTTTTTTTTTTTTTTTGTTTTTTTAGACTCCACCCACTTCCACTTCCTGTTCCTGCCACCTTGACTGCCTGCTCACACTCTTTCTGGGACTGTTCGCTGCCATGGTGATCTCTGTTCCTCTGGAGCTACAAGCCAAAATAAACCCTTCCTCTCATAAGCTGCTTTGGGTCCTGCTGTTTTATCTCAGCAACCGAAAATTTACTGATACCTGTAGTGTCTGTACCGCGAACGACAGCCTATGAGATTTTATTTGGTAAATATATGAGCCCTTTGGGATTTCATGCGCCTCTCCCCATAACACTTCTGTTTTTGTTTTCTTATTTCTCAGTGTTTGGAGATGTAAAGCTGGTGATAGAGCATGAGTTCATTCAGTAGTTTTTGGACAGATGAATGTTCTAGGTGATCACATAGTCAAATATGCTTGTCTTTTCCACCACGAATGCTCCTGCTTCTGGAGCAGAGTTAAGAAAGTTACTGCTGTCATTCAGACATTAAATGTAAGATGTATTATCAAGTAAGGAAAAAAAAGCCAATACTTCAAAAATATGTGCAGTAGGAACACAGAGGAAATTAACATAAATCTCTACTTAATCAAACCGCTAATAATTATCTTCAGGTGCCTGAAGATACTCCACGCTCAGGACCTGTTTAAATGTGACTGATGCCTTGGGATGTGTTTCTTTGCACTAACAAATCAAATTCATCACATTGGAAGAACTGCCGTGGTGCCACCTGTGTTCATTGAGGACTTTTCTTGTCTAAGGACTCGGACCACGGAAACACCGAACCAGTCTTAGGTCATAACCCAGCAAAGGAATTGCCTTTCCAGAGCTTTCTCAACCTTGGTCTGTTTCCAGAACGCCTTGCCTTTCATGCCTCCTACTTACAACGCCCGAGGAGAGAGAAACACCTAAAATTCCATGTCTGTGATGGTGACTGCCACCTGTGGGACCAGATCTGTTGTTCCAATGACCCTAGCTCTTTGGTTCGGGGTCCTATTTCTATGAGTGACCTTCCCCGCATCCACAACCGGAACAGCTGCACCATATATATAACAGAGTAGACGGTAACATGGCACCGGCTTCAAAGACAGATCGCAAAAGGGACGCGTAGCCAGCGTTCCTTCCCAGCATGGAAGGGCTTTGCCTCTGAGTCTATAGCATAAAAATAACAGAGGAGCCAGCATGGGACGTGCTGAGGAGGCTCTTCCAGAGAATTTTGATCCCCAAGGCCCGAGTCTGAAATAGAATGAAATGTTTCCCATCTAATTATTAACTGGACCCAAGCCTTCTTGGCTTCTGCCACAAGACAAGACAGGGAGCGCTCAAGATGATGTATAGACAGATTAAAATGTTTAAAGAAAAAAGTAAGACAAGAGCTGGCTACAGGGCTGAATCAGTAGAGTGCCTCCTTGCAAACACAAGGACCTGAATTTGGTCACAGAAGCCACATCAAAAACAAAATAAAACAAGCAACCAAAATTCCGGGTGTGGCACAGTCTTGTGCTCCAGGCACTGGGGCGGTGGAGACAGGTGGACTCCTGGGGTTTACTGACCAACTGAGCCTCCTTGGCAAGCCCCAGACCAGTGAAAGACTGCCAAGAAAGGGGAGGAGGGGAATTACTCCCAAAGAACAACACTCAAGGAGATTCCCTCTGGTCTTCATATGTACCCACACACTTGCAAGTGTTTGCACACGTGAACACATACATGTGCACACTCCTACACACACTAATAATAATGTTACTGATGACGTGTTTAATGATGATATCATTGTGCTCTTTTAAAATATGACAAGTGCATTTTTTTTTTCAAAGCTTCGGTCATTCTGCTTAACGCATTTAAATTAACTCTGGACTTATTTATCAGCGCCCCCAGAGTCCAGAAATACAGCTGCCGGACCTTGTGTTCCCAGGACCTGTCTTACCCTAGTGTCTCACGTGCAAAAGTCAGCCCACAGGTTGCCATTTATTCGCTGTGTGCACTGACAATCTCTATATAGTGACCGTGTGTGTTCAGTGTGCTACCAGTTTTACAAGGACCTGTTTATGTGAATGGTGTGGCTACTTTTTACACCAGCAGCTCAAGGGGTCTGAATTACCCAGGAGACACTGTAGGTCTACAGTAGGCTGGGCTGGGTGGCCAGGCACTGAAGTCTACAGCGTCAAACTATTCTAAGCCTTTAACAATCAGACTAAGGGACTGGAGGGAAGGCTCAGGTGGTAGGTTCCTGCCCCGCCGTCATGAGAACATGAACATAGAGCCCCCCCCCAAAAAAAAAGCCATGCGTGGTAACAGAGGTCTGTAATCAGAGACTGTGGAGGCAGAGGCCAGAGGATTGCTGGGGCTTGCTGGTTGTCTGCTCTTGCTGAACTAGCTGGCTTCAGCTTCAGTGACAGCTTTGTGACTTTGTTTCAAAGAAAAAGGTGGAGAGGGTAATGAGTGCACCCATGTGTGCTCATGCATATATGCGCACGCACACACACACACACACACACACACACACACGAAAATCAGACTAAGTTAATTCCTTTTCCATAGACAAAAACAAAACAACAACAAAAACCTGCTCTGACTACTGAACTCTGCTCAGGCCTACACAGCTGAAGGCCAAGGTCAAAAGGGCTCCATCTGCCCGAAGACTGACTGTCTTGTTTGCCTGGCTTCCTACCATCTTACCCATGAGGCACCTCGCGAGCAAGCATTGTGCTGCTTGCTCAGCTTGCTGGATTTGGCCCTGGAAGACACCATCCTACACATTCATTATCCTTGTCTCTGAAGCATGCCCGCTTTCTCCAGGCGGAGGGGAAGCAGCAACGTTGTTTTGCAGTTATTAAGCTGTCGGCACCGCTCAGCAGCAGACACAAAGAGCGCAGGAACTGTGAATGTGCACAGATAATTTGGAAATAAGTTTGTTTTTCTTCTCATCTTGGAAGAACAGGGGGACTCGTTGCTTTCTGTCACACCCCACCCAATTCTACCTGCCAGCCGTTTTCTGGGATATGAAGTTGGTTTTACTTCCTCTTATTACTACTTCTTCAGAAGACGTGTGTTCTGAGTGGGAAAATAGAAAAGTCATTTTTCCCCAATATGAAGTGAAATCTGTTTTCAGAATTCAAAGACATCAAGGAGGAAACAGGGGAGGAGCATCCGAGCAGTTGTCTATAAAGCCTGAGGCAGTATTCTAGGTAGCCCCTTCCAACTCTAGAATTGTGGTTTTCGTTTTTTCGTTCATTTGTGAATTGTATCTGTTGATGGGGGGGCGGAGGTTGATCACTTGTGTGTGTGTGTCTGCGTGTGTTTGTTTGAATGATTGTATTTTGAGACAGTATCCCACTATGTAGCCTAAGCTAACTTGGAACTCACTAGGCAGCTCAGGCTACCTTCAAACTTGTGATCCTCCTGCCTCTGGTTTCTGATTATTAGGATGACAGGCATGTGCCACCACCCACATTCCTGCTCCAAAATTCTAAAATGCTGAAACCCTGTGATTTCAGAGAAGGAGGGTCGTAGGCAGGAAGACGAGTGGGAAGTTTAGAATGGCCGCCTATCTCGTCTAGTCAGTGTGACACCAGGCTTGCAGGAGGGATTGGGGGCTAGGCTGAGGATTACCTGTTTGGTAGCTGAGAAAAGGTACTGGAAGAATAAAGCAAGCTCAGGAAAACGGGAAGTTACAGGAGCCAGCAGAGACCGCAGTCTGACTGCACAGATGGTGTGCAGCGGTTAGCAGCGAATTCAGGAGCCCTAAATCTCTGAAGCCCACGCAGCAGGTAAAGAGCAGACGTAGCATTCGGGGGCTGTGCAAAGAGAACTGGTGAAGGATGAAGGAAAGCCTAGAAGATGGAGTCTTCACATAGAATCAGGCTCGAGGTAGACCTTGTGTCCTCAGGAACGGTGCTGAGTCTACTGTGGTAGGGATAAGGGTGGCCACAAATCCCACATTCCTCTAACAAGCCATGACCTACAGCCTTGAACTGTGTATTCTTTTTTTATCTATTTGATTGACAGTAGATAAAGGAAAGAAATAGCATGCTCGTTTCTTGGCCTAAGGCCTTCAGTAACTACCAGCTTCTACCCTCTGCCTCTTGACACACTGTCCCCTTGGGAATTAGCTGTCATGCTATGAGGAAGCCCAAGCAGTCATAAAGAGATCCACATTCAGAGAGAACAAGACAGCCATCCAGAAGTCCCAGTCAACAAACGGCCCTCTCTTGCCTGTCATGAACTGAGTCCTCCTGGAAGTGTCTTCTTCAGTCCAACTGGTGTTAGCCCAGCTGATGGGAGATAGGACAGAAAATGCCTGTTTCTATGGAGGCTAGCCTGAGGTGTATATTCCTCAGCACAAATGATTGCTGCTGTTTTCAAGCAAATCCATTGGAGGGCTGCATTATCTGCTTTTCTTTTGTTGTGGTAAAACACCATGATCAAAAGCAACTTGGAAAGGAAAGGGTTTATTTCACCTCTCAGGTCACACTCCGTCACCCAGGGAAGCCAGGCAAGAACCCTTAGCAGGAAGTGATGCTGAGGCCATGAAGGAACGCTGCTTGCTAGCTGCTCCTTGTGACTGGCTTTCATAACAGCTAGGACCTCCAGCTCCGCCCCCTGTAGGATAGGCCCGCCCACATCAGCCAGGAAAATGCCCCAGCACAATCTGGTGGGGGCGTTTTCTCTATTCAGCTTCCTTCCTCCCAAATAACTCTAACCTGTGTAAAATTGACCTAAACCCAGCCAGCACATGGTGATTTGCCATGTGGCAACAAATAGCCAGAACGTTCATTATACTAATATCCATCCGTTCTTCTCTATCGGTGAATTTCTTAGAAGAAGAATGTTTTGATTGGGTTCGGATGCCCAATACTATGGCTTGCCCAAGCAGCTGCACAGGGGATTTTTTTTTTTTAACCAAAAGTTGAGGTGGGAAGTCGGAAGTGGACCCATCAGCTTCCCTGGGGCGCCTGCAAGATAGATTACAGATCTGGCTGAGTCACAATCCGCATTTTCCACAGGCATTGTCACGAAATTCTGGCACTCCTTAAATTCTGAGAAATGGTGGGGGTCTCAACATTTGCTTCAATTTATACTTGGCCAAGGAACTATGCAAAACATCAAGGGGCAGGCCCCACCCTTCGGAACGACTGGTTTCCCGCTCTGCAGATCTAAACCCTGGAAGTGTTTTAAGGCTCTTTGAATGGTCCCCAAATGCAGCAAGTATTTAATACTGCTGAGTAAGAGGGTAATGATGTGGAAGTTTGCATGTTTAAGATGTGTAGGAGTTCACTGACAACATGTGTGTGGAAAGAGGATTTCAGACATGGGAGCCCATGCAAGGGGAGAGGATGCACAACTCAAAAGAGCAGTGGGAATTTTTTTTTTTTTTTTTTGGCCCTTTGGGGTAGAAAATGGAAGAAAAAAAAAAAAACAAAAAACAAAACATGAAGCTACTCCACATCTATGATCATGAGCAAGTGGGAAATAAAGATCCCTGCCCGTATTAGTTAGTTTTCTGTTGCTATGGTAAAATACTCTGACAAAAAGGAGTCAGAGAAGAATTTGTTTTGGCTTACAGTTGGAATGGGACAGACCCTCTCTTGGCGAGGTAGGCGTGGCATCATGAGGTGGGCGTGGTTTCAGAAGCTTGCCTCTGGTCCGCCAGGCAGGAAGCAGAGAGACCACGTTTCATCTCTGCAAGAAGCAGAGATTGAAAACAGGAAGTGGGCCAGGCTATAAAGCCTCAAAGCCTTCCGCGGCAGCGTCCTTCTTTCAGCAAGGCTCCTGGGAGTTCCATGGCCTTCCCAAACAGTGCTGCCTACTGAGGATCAAGCGCTCACATACATGAGGCTGCAGGGGACATTTCTCCTTCAATACAGCATCTGAACGTAAGCTCAGGGTTTCCTTCCTGCTTGCATAGCAAATAAATCTTTTTCTGAGACAAGTCTCTGATTTCTCTTTTCAAAATGCTCTCTATCTCTGTCTTACTATAACTTCATGCCTGAGCCCCTCCCAGGGCCATGGCGAGCTATTAAAGAAGTACCAGGGAGTGTGCCGGGTCTTCCAGGGGTTTGCAGGGCCAGCGAGTGGGATGGGGCAAGAGCTCCTCTCCTACCCCACACCCCTGGATCGTTTTCTGTTTGTCTGCTTGGGCTCAACCTTCTTCCCTCATGCTCCCAGCCTGAAGGCCATCTAGATGCTTAAAAGGGAAGAAAGAGAAGACACCAGAAAACTTCCCTGGCTGCCTGTGGAGGGGCTTCAGCTCTAGTGTGTGGGAAGACTCAAGAGACAAGAAAGCGAGGGTAACTAAGTGTCACCCTGGAGAGGGAAGGGAATCTCTCCCAAGAGTCTCGGGGGATCCAGGGGGACTGTGCTGCCTTTTAAGTACTCTGGTTTGTTCCCCAAATCTCTCCCGACGCTGGCATGGGGAAGTTCCAGGCCCACCCCAGGGACTTTCTGCTTCTCTTGTAAATTAGATGCAGAGCTCTTGGGCCAAAATACCACACATTCATATATACGTCTACTCATACGCTGCCAAGAATTACCATATACATTTGACTGTTCTTTTTTTTTTCAATACCATAAGAGAAAAATAAATTTAACTAGGCCAAATCTATGTCGCACTAACACAATCTCTTGTGAGAAAAATTAACTCTTCGGTGCATCAAAATCACAGGTTCTCAACCTGTGGGTCACCTACCCCTTTGGGAGTTAAATGACCCTTTCACAGGGGTCACCTAAGACCATCTGAAAGCACAGATGTTTACATTCTGATTCATAACGGTAGCAAAATTACAAAATAGCAATGAAGATAATTTTATGGTGGGGAGAGGGTGTCACCACAACACGAGGAACTGTATTAAAGGGTCGCAGCGTTAGGAAGGTTGAGAACCACTGGTCAGAGATGAGCATGAGAAAGGATGGTACTTCATGGCCGCTTGGAGGCAGAAGCTTTATGTTGCCCAGACACTGGTGAGATCCTCCAGCATCTCCCCAGCTCTTCACAGGCGAGTCAAGGCTACATAGCTCAACTTTCCCAGTGTGCTTCAATGGCAAGACGTTTGTCACTTAGAAGTGACATGATCCTAGAGTGCATGGCGAAGTCACCTCCTGGATTCCTCTCCCTCACGCTTTGTATGTTCACTGGCATGCAATGAGATACAGACAGCATCCAGAATCTTGGGACATTAGGACCAACCCAGACTCTAAAATCACTGTTTAGATGACAACCCACACACAAAAAAAGGCTGATTTAGGCTGTGACAAGAGTGAGAACCCCACTTTTGTCATGTTAATCCACTGAAATCTTCAGGATTATTCATTGCTAGAGACAGAGCTTAACCCCACTAGCTCAGCACGCAGGGTGAATGGAAGAGGATTTCTGTTAATCTTCCTGATGGAAAAACTACCAGAGAAGGAAGTCTGTGGCTTTTTATACCAACTGAGGAAGATCCCTGTCCTATTCGGTGAGAGCTGCAAGGTTAGACAGACCTTTGCTTCAGAGGCCAAAGGGATTTTGCATCTATATTCAAATTTGTCCGCACTGATCTTGTTACCGGAGTTCAGAGTGAGCGTTTGAGAACCGATGGCCCTAGTGAGGCAGGTTCAGTAACTTTCCCCTCAATAAGCCAATTAAATAAATAAACAGTGAAAAAGAGAAAGGTGAGATTTGTTCAGAATGGCCACATTGGGAAGGGGAAGGGGGAAAATCAATATCCCCATCTCCCTCCCAAGTCCATCTTGAAGGTCTTGACAGGAAGCTTAGGTTCAGAAGAGGGCCAGGGCTATGCTGAACTCAGCAGTTCCTAGTCAAGTTGTGATCCTGCCGCAGCTGTGACTAGTTCCACTTGATCCAGCAAGTTATCAAAGGTGGGTGAAATCTCCCTCCTGGAGACAGTTTCTCCTCTGACAGTTTTCTTCTTCCAACATGAGATTACCTGAAAAATTTCCAGTTTCTTGAAGACACAGTTTGACAGGCCAAGGGAGGGACACAAATGTTTCCCCTGAATAGTTTTCTTCTTGCCAGGTGGGTAACATCTCGGCTTAGAAACTCGGTGACAAACTTTTCAGTGATCTTTGCTACTTTTGCCTAAACTAGAGCTCTGGACAGAATTCTGTCCGAACTTTTAGAAAGATATAGCATTACTTTTGAAAACCTACTAGGTTTTGATGTCGCCTCATTCACTCGCTTGATGCTGGCCACTCTCTGTAGACTTTCTGTGTCTACCCAACAGCCCCAGGCCCCAAAGTGCATGTGGTCAAGGCTGACTAATTGAAGAAGACACTGGTCTCTTGGCTTGAGACTCCCAGATTTTTAAAATACGGATGCTAAGAAGCTATGGATAGAACCCTGTGGTCGGGCAAGTGCGTGTGTGTGTGTGTGTGTGTGTGTGTGTGTGTGTGACCCTGGATCTGAATCCCAGCACTAGAAATAAATAAATAAATAACTTGAAAGTAATACTTTGCTTCAAACAAAAGGATATTCATTTATATGTTCACACAAGTAACAGCAGCAGCAAATTAAACCAGATTAGAATATCAGAAAGCCATGTTGCTTACTTAAAACCAAGAATCTTTCTCAAGGTCGTATTTGTGTAGACCTCACTGGATAGCCCAGGCGGAAAGTACTTTACAAGCCTTTTGTTTTGTGGGATAGAATCTACAGACTTCTCTCTCTCTTAATTTCAGGAAAAAAAAAATAGCAAACAATATTCTTATCTTTACAAGGCTCTGAAAGCCAACTGAAAATTCAGACTCGTTCCCAAGTGTACAGTTGCTTGGTAGGTGCCTTCACCCCTAAGTAACAGAGCTGGGTACCCCACCCTGCCTATCTCTACATCAATCACAGACAATCTGTTTATTATGTGAGTGTCTTGCTTTTTTTTTTAAGCACCCAAACTTAGCATTGAGCCTGTGTGTTTCTTTATTTCCATCTAAGGAATTCTGGCAGACTGGAGCCATCTTTCCCTCTGACAGACTTTTAAATGATTCTTCATGCTCTTGTCACATAATTAAAATTAGATTACTTCAGTTCCCTGCTGGCTGGCCTGAGTGTGGGCCCTTGTGTAGCCTCCAGCTGGCCCAGGGGCCTTTGAAAAGAGGAGTATGGTCCAAACATCCTCTGCCTGGGACTCATTGTGTGCCTTGCTAGGCAGACAAAATTCTCCCTGACTGGATCAATGGCCACTTATTTCCTTCTGGTTAGATTTTCCGTTCTAAAGAACTTGGAAGCGGAGAATCAGTCTGTGTGCCGCTGTGAGGCCGGTGCCGCCTCTGCACGCCAGCACCCACAGAGCTCAGCGTTTGCTGGTGTACCCATCAGCACAGTTTTATTGGACGAGCCGGGAGAGCAGAAAGACTGAAAACAGTTGTGCATGTTTGCTTCAGGTGACTGTGGTTTCAGAGCCAAGGCTTCCTGGGTCCTTCTCCTTTAAGCCTCTGGCAGCTTCTGCCAACTGGGCACTGGATGACTGGGGCTCCACGGCCTGGCCCAGGGCTTCCCACAGAGCAGCCAGCGCTCAGCCATGTAGACACACGAAGCTGTTCCTCTCCACGCGGCTTTACCTGATGAATGTTTCACACCAGCCTCTTTTCTCTCTTCATTTCTCTGCAAAAATCAAGGCAGGAAAAGTAAAGGTCAGTGTCAGTGTCTGTGAAGGAATCTCAGCTTCCATCCTCGGGGAGAGCAGCCCTTCTTGGTTTCCCTTAGCGTTGTCCCTGGCCTGGCGTCTCCCCACAGTCTTTCTCCAGGTCGTTTCAGTTCTTTTCACTCTGCCCGTTAGGCCTCCGCTTTCTGTTGCACAGAACAGCTACAAGGAGAGGAATGGGATCTGGCCAGATATGGGCTGGGCTCCTGCATTAGCAACTCAATGCCTCTCCAAATAATAACACCCATCACAAGTGGCTTTGGGGAAGACTGGGGAAAATACAGTTAGTGCCTGGCTTCTAGGAGTGCGTGTCCCTTCCTGGGTTCTCAGCAGGAGGAAAGCTGGTTTCTTCTGCCTCCTCAGTGAATACTGCCTCTCCTTTCTCGGTAGGAGGCAGTTCTCTTCCCTACTCTATTTGGGACTGTCATCTGAAGTCAATGTGGATCTCCTTAAATCCCCAGTAAAGGCACTTATAACTGTATTTTCTTTTTAGAAAGCTTCAAGCTGTCTGGTGTATGTATGTATGTGTGTGTGGTGTGTGTGTGTGTGTGTGTATGTGTGTATGAGAGAGTATTTGGGTATTTTTATGCCATTGCATGTTAGAAATTCCATGATGAGCATTTTGTGTGGATTCTTCCGTGTGATATAGTGATATACTGTTATATTCCCATCTTACAGATGAGGAGAGAAAGGATTAAGAATCAAAGAATTCTGGAAGCTGAAGGCAGCAGGTGATGAAAGTGGAGCTTGAACCCAAGCAGCTTGCTCTCTGCATTCCTCACTCATGCATGGAGGTTATGGAGGGATTTCAGGAAAGCCGAATGAAGATGTCCCCTCAAACTTTGGGATGTCCTTTACCATCTTGTTCCTGCAACACAACTCTATTGCTCCTTGATTCTCTGAGGTTTAGAAGGTGTCACCCATTGTATTTTGATACAGACCTTTGTATAATGTGCCACTGGACAAAGAAAAATGGTTCAAAATGAAAGAAAATGGGTAAATATATTTAGGACCGACATCATATAATCTACAAATGCCTTGTATTATTAAAAGTTCAGCTTTTAGAAGAGAAAGAAAGGAGGAGAAAGAGGAAAGGGGGAGGAGAAAGAGAAGAGAAAATGATACATGTGGCATTTGTCTTTTGTTTGAAAAATTAATCTCCCCATGTAATAAATTGCTACCAGACACACTTGTTTTTAATGGCTGCTATTAAAATAAAGTTATGATGTGCTAAGCCCTTTGATAGGTGGGGCAGATCCAATTTATCCATTAGAAGAGCTCAGAAAAAAAATGTTTTAATATTAACTTCTAAAGCAGAAGAAAAATGAATACAATAACATTAAATCATAATATTCTATTTTGGTGTATTCTTCTGTATGAATGATAATAGTGATAAAAATTAATATAGAAAATATAACCCAGTCTAGATTCTATTAATCTTTGCACCAACACATCAGGAAGTGTCACCTAAGAGCTTTTATTTTAATGAAGAAATGGGCTCGTGGTGGGGCTGTGCACTACACTGGACACTCAGAAGAAAAGCTCGTGCTCACTCATCCTGCAGAGCCAAACAGTGAGCTGCCCAGCATCCTTAAGATGCGCACACAACTGAAGGTCACCCGCCAGAGCTGCAAACATTATTCCTCTATGAGCCATCTTTTAAGGGGCAGACATGTCAGACATCTTGAATGCTCCTTTGCCTTCTGACACCAAACATCGTTAAGGTTTTTCTCGATGGTCCGCGGCCTACATCCACGCTGTGGCAACTTCCACGGACTCTGCACAGGAAACCTACAATTGCCTCACGTTATTAGAAGTTCAACTTCTAGAAGAGAAAGGAGGAAGGATGAAAGTGGGGGAGGGGGCTGGAGAGATGGCTCAGAGGTTAAAAGCACTGGCTGCTCTTCCAGAGGTCCAGAGTTCAAATCCCAACAATCACATGATGGCTCATAACCATCTATAGTGAGATCTGGTGCCCTCTGCTGGCATATAGGCAGAACACTGTATATGTAGTAAATAAATAAAATACATCTAAAGAGGAGGAGGAAGAGAGGAAAATGAGTGAGCAAGTGCATTCAGGATCTACTGGCCAGTCCAGCTCTCTCCATTTCCACCATAACCCCTTGCCATTAAAGCCTTTATTTCTGCCATGCCCAGGTTCTGATCAGTGTGTGTGTAACGTAAGGTGGCTCAGGTCTTATAGGCGGTCACTGAGGCCTGACTGGCAACCTGGAGGGCCCTCTGCAAGTTCACACTCTTTAGATCCTGGCTGACAGATCACAAAAGCAGCCCTCGGGTTTCTCGTCATGCTGTTGAAGGAACAAAGTAAATATGCAAAATCAATTAGAAGATCCTCCAAGAGGGAGGGGCTAGCTGGAAAAACTCCCATGCATGTGGCATGGGAGGTCAGCAAGGGAGTGGATGCCAAATCAGTCTTCCGGTGGCTGGAGCAAGACAGGGAGAGGCAATAGCCTGGAGGATCAGAGCCCAGGCTTCATCCCTCCCTACAGGCCTCTTGTTCCAGAGCCTTGAGGGGATTCAGCAACCCCTCCTGCCTCTGCTTCTCATCTTTGCAAACTTCTGTGTCCCTTGTGCTATTTTTATGAGAATGGGATGAGCACATGTTTGTGGATTTCTTAGGTGGGCATTGGCATGTCACAAATGCTCCTGTTTGTTAAATGTGCTGAAAACAAAACAAAACAAAACAAAACAAAGCTAGGGACTGAGTTTGTCTGCAAATGGAACAAGGAGGGAAAGGGAGCCTGGGCTGAGTGAGCTGCCCAGAGAAGTCAGGCACATCCTCATATCCCACACGACCGAGCAGGTGCACTCACTCCCGCACCCGATGGCTCAGGGCACCGGCCGGTTCTCTAACGACCAGGACAAGGCTGAGTCCTGCTCTCAACCATACCTACGCAGTAGGACTACGACTCTTTCTAGAAGCCATAGAGCCTCTTATTCTCGCTCAGATTTTTGCTGTCTTTGAATCTTGTAGAAAGCACAGAGGGTTTTTTTTCTTTAACCATTTATTGCCATTCTTAATTACAGCACGATAGCTCCTGTCAGAGGCATGAATGTATTTGTGCACTTCTGCGTAGATGAGGCAGTGATTTGAGGCCACTGGAGAAGGTGCTTTTGAGGTTGAGCTGTCCGTCCAAGGCTGAGCTACTACCTCCTGCCTAAAACCGTCTTTGGGAAATACATGCCGCTCTAGCACCAGCGCCCACCGCATGGTAGCCATATTTCTGCAGGTGTCAGAATCACCTCAGGACTGAATCCCCGGCCTGCCCTGTGATGTTTTCCTTACGAGAAACTGTGGCTAAATAGAAACGGTGAGCAGAACAATACTCCTGGGTGGACAAGGTGGATGGCTTGGCTATCCAGTCTGCAAGTGTCCTCTGATTCTGGTCTGCTTGAGAGTCCAGCCCACTGTCCACAGCTTCACTGTGGATCTTACCATAGCTAGCTCCAGCTTCCTGAAAGGTGTAGACACAAAGAGAGTGTGTGGACTGAAATTCACCATTTTGCCACGGCTACCTAAAAATGTCACATCTTCACCAACCCTTTAGTTCAGCGCTGGGGTAGAGACAAAGTGTAGTCTGTGTGTGTGTGTGTGTGTGTGAGAGAGAGAGAGAGAGAGAGAGAGAGAGAGAGAGAGTACAGCATCTTGGACATACACACAAACCCTCCCAACACACCCAGCTCCTCCCGAGTGTAGTCCAGCGTCTTTTCTCTCATCAACTTCTCTTAGCTCTCCATCACTGCACACTTGGTGCTCTCCATCTCTGCACACTTGGTGCTCATGGGAAACACAGGGCAACTTTACTACATACAAGACCCTAGGATTAGTGTAGGAGGTAGGCCACATCGTTGGAGGGTAATCCTTGGGGAAAAGAAACAGAACCATCGAGCAAATGTTCCTCTTTTTATTGTAAGTAATAATCTAGAAAAAAATTCCCGAAGATTTCTCAGAGGGTCTGCAGTGGGCCAGATGCTCAGCGGAACACGGGCGGTGCCAGCTCAGTGGTTCACTCCAGAGTCTCATTATCCCCAGGGCCTTTTCCTGTCCTGTTCTATAAGCTCCATTCCCTGGTTCTCAGGCAGAAACAGTAGGGGTGGCTTTGAGAACAGTGTGGTCTAAATGCTCCAGGCCCTTAGTTGAGGCCCGTAACAATGTTACTGCACAGATCTCCAAAGAGAAAAACTGATTTCCAACACGGGATGTCAGGCTATTATGTGCTTTGAAACAACTGAGCGTCCACAAATTGCAGGCTGGCAGAATTCAAGGGAGGCCAACAAAAGGCGGAGAACAAGTCAGATTGTTCCAGAATGGATAAGAGGAAAATTACCATGATTAGGGAAGAGGCGACTTAGCCCATCCCTCTGTTATCTGGTTTCTTGGACTTGATCCTTCCATACTGGAATGTTATTACAATGTTTTGGTGACCTTAATTCTTTCTTTAATTCCTTGTGCTTAATTATGCAGTGGAAAACTGCCAGGGCTTCATACAGAGTCTCCTACAAATATTCACACAAGTCTCCAGAGCCACAAAGAGCCAGCCTTGTTCTGGCTCTGAGGCCCCATTTAATATTAAGAAGTTGGGTTGGTACCTCCCACACCTGCAATCCCAGCACTCTCGAAGCCGAAGCAGGAGGATTGCCAATTAGAGACCATCTTTAATGGCCATATAGTGAGTTCCAGGCCATCTAGAATATATATCAAGACCATGTTTCAAAAATACATAAATTTAATAATAATAAATATCCAAAAATAAGAAAAATGACTATCATGGCAACATTTAATAGACACTGATGATCCTATGTTAAGGGGTGTGTTTGAGCTCCATGTTTTGTGATATCCTTAAAGGGAAAAATGATAACCAGACTATTTGAAGAAACCTTTTTTATATACTTTTAGTTTTGATCCAAAAGAACAAAGAACATGGGTGAACATGCTAAGGTGACACGGATGATGAGATTTGGAGCAATGACTGGGGATCAGTGAACAGCTGCAAAAACTCAAGAAAGGCAGAGGAGGGGGAGGAGAAAAAGGAGGGTGGGAAGAGGAAGGAACATTTAGTCTAGTTTCCAAATTTAGAGCAGACTGGGAAGGCCTATGAGCAGCTGTTTTGGTGGCATAAAAATGATGAAATGTCACATTCTAAAAACCTAATCTTGTCTAGAATTTCTTAGCCCTTTGTGCTGGCTGGTTTGTTTGTTTGTTTGTTTGTTTGCTTGTTTTTGTTTTGCTTTGCTGTCAACTTGACACAAGCTGGGGTCTTGTGGAAAGAAGAAACTTCAGCTAAGAGAACGCCTCCATGAGCTTGATTAATGACTGATGTGGGGGAGCCCCGCCCACTGTGGGTCCTGCCGCCCCTAGAGAGGTAGTCTTGGATCATATAAGAAAACAAACTGCACAAGCCATGGGGAGCAAGTCGGTACCAGAATTCCTCCAGTTTCTGCTTCAGTTCCTGCCTCCAGGTTCCTGCTTTAAATTCCTGCCCTGACTTTCCTTCACGATGAACTGTAAGGACAAGCTGGAACAAACCCTTTCCTTCCCAAGTTGCTTTCGGTCACAGTCTTCACCACACCAAAGAAAGCAAACTAAGCCCTTTGATTACTTCTCTGTTTAAAGCATTACTTGGTACAGGGAGCACTAAAACAAACTCCAGTCTCAAAATGCCAGCACCTTTACTTCCTTAAAAAAACAAAAACAAAAAAAAAAAAAACTATATTTTTGAATGTGCATGAATGTTTGCGTGCATGCATATATATGCACCATATTTGTGCCTGGTGGCTGTAGAGGTAAGATCACTTGGTATGGACAGTTAAAAGCTGGCCCTTGGCAAGAGCACCAAGTGCTCTTAACTACTGAGCCACCTCTCCAGACCCATCTTTATATCTTTCCCATTCTATCAGCTTAGTTGACACCTGCAAAGACTCTGAGGAAATGAGACCCCAAACAAGTAATTTGGGGCCATTTGGTTATTAAACACATTCAGAAGTTACCTAGAAGAGCTTGTTTCATCAAGAGGAGATATTGTTATGACGTAAAACTATGTGACGGCAGGGTACCATGGTGGGCCTACAGCAACGAGTACCTCCTGAAAAATTACGCCACACAGAAGATCTGATAAGGAAGTTTATTGGGCAAAAGGATAGGAGGGCCTGGAGAAGGTGTAGAGACAGTAAATGAGCCATGAGGGCTGAGAGGTGGGGTGGCAAGGGAGAGAAAGGGGGTACCTAGGACAGAGAGAGGGGGTGATTGGAAACAGAGGGAACAGAGAGAGAGCTGAGGTGGCAAGGGTCCTTTTATCTGGCAGCTACCAGGAGATAGCAGGTGATGTAGGCAAAGTAGACCCCTGAAGGCAGGCTAGTAGAATGGCCCGAACACTAACGGATGTGAGCTAGTTCTGGTGGCTGAGAGCACTTCCAGAGAATGGGGCAGGGCAATCACAAGTTCAAGACCAGCATGAGCCTCAGAGTATGTTCAAGTCCAGCCTGGGCAATTTATTAAGATCATGTCTCTAAAAAGTAAAAAGAAGCTCAGTAGTAGAATGCCTTGAATACACAAGCCCTTAATCCCATCTCTAGTACCACAAAATAACAATAACAAAAAGAGGAGGAGGAGGAAAAGAAAAAGGAGAAAGGGAGGAGGGAGAAGAAAGAAAGAAAATTGGAATAATGGGAGGTTATACTCACATAGAGACGTTTGTAATATAAAAGCAATATTTGAAATAAATGAGGGAAAGGTCAATTATTTAATAAATTATTTCAGCCCCACAGAAAACATCAAAATAAATTCACAACACATCTTTGAGCCAAAAATAAGGCACCTTTCAACATAAACAACAAGATTATAAGGCATTAAAAGAAAACAAAAAATCAATTATGAAGTGAGCAAAGACTTTTCTATGACGCAGAAGAGAAACAATAAAAAGATAAATTTATATACTTTGTCTTTAAAAATCTGCAGAACAAGAAAAAATGTTAACAGTTCAATACCAACAAGTACAGAAATGTGTGCAACTCCTGTTCCAGACAGTGAGCTAATCTAACACAGCAGTCCTCCAGTATTCTAAGACCCAAGGATTCCTGAAGCTTCAGAACATACATGCTCCATACATCCTACTATTTTCCCTTTATACACACACCTATGATAAGTTTAATCTTTATATACAGGATAGTAAGAGTAACATCAACTGATAATACAGGAGAACAATTATGAGCGTGTATTATAAGACTGTGGTAGAAATGAAGTTGGTCTTGAACAAACCAAGAATAAACTTTTGGGGTCATGGTTGATTGCAGTTAGCCGTAGGACCTGGGGCTGAGGAGAGGTGTGATGCATAAAGATTTACAAAAGCTTCTTAAATGAAGGAAAGAAGACTCAGCTTCACCCAAGTTGAGGTAGGAGCATTGGGCGGAGGGGAATGAGGAAGATCTTTACACAAAGGATGCAAAACCAGCTGTTCGAGAGAAAGGCTGTGAATGTTCACCTCCTTCCCACTGGCTTCCCCATGCACAACCTCTGCCTGCCAGGACAGAAGAGTCCGGAGCCACTGACCCGGGTGTAGACGCACTCCGAGTCTGAATGTAACTTGTGCTTCTCATAACACCAAATAAACACCCCTGGGTGGAGACTGAAGACACTCCAGAGACAAATGCCTACGACATACACAAGAAAATGAGTGTGCAGGAGAAACCCTGTACTTTGCAAATGATCCAATAGCCTGTGCTATGCAAATGACCCTTCCCTAAGTTCCCTCCTTTGGGAGGGGGTGCTGTTTGAGCCACCGAACTCTGCTCCAGCAGTATGCCTCCCTTGGAAATTTATCTGCTTCTACTAAGCTCTCTCTGCTTTTGCTCCTATTCATTTCGCATGTCTCTGTCCATTTCCTCGTTCCAGGACTCAATCTGGCATTTCCCCAGAGATGCCCAATGAACGTCATATCCACTGATCTCAAGCTGAAATGAATCACAGAACTCCAGTCAACGGAGCTTGGCAGCTAGCTGTTGTGAAGAGGTGACGGAAAGGGCTCCTCAGCCTGACACGGTTAACACTTCCAGTGACCCCCTCACCCCCAGGGAGAACACTAACATGCAGACTCAGGACCAGCGCAGGCCTGAGAACGCGCATTACTGACAAGCCCTCTGC
The DNA here is from genome assembly GCF_030254825.1 of Meriones unguiculatus. Classification (NCBI taxonomy): domain Eukaryota; kingdom Metazoa; phylum Chordata; class Mammalia; order Rodentia; family Muridae; genus Meriones; species Meriones unguiculatus. Next base: position 61,376,097 of record NC_083366.1, read on the forward strand.
TGATGCTGCTACAGCCAGCCCATGGGCACTTTCCGAAGCATGCTGCTCGCCTATGCGGGAGCATGCATTCATGTTATCTCTCTCTGGAGGGCAATTTATCAGTGCCAGCGTTTCCACTTTATTGCAGCATTTCATGATAATGCTCATATAGTTCAAATCTACATGAGAGCAAGGAAATTTCTTTCTGTGTTATTTATAACAGAAAAAAAAAAAAAAGAACCAGAGAGAATAGAGAATATCCTTCACCAGGGAGTTGTCTTTATATATTATCCACGGAATTGAATGTGCTAATGGTAGAAAGAATAAGCCAGATATTGATGTGAAATTTTCACTAAGATATTTTAATCTAAAAGAAAAAGGATTTTGACAGTCTAACTGGTCATCTACAGATAAATGGACAAAGTCAATATGTACACAATGGATTTTTTGCTTCTGTCTTTGTCTTTTTGAGGGAGGGCTTTTCTGTGTAGCCCTGGCTGTCCTGGATCTCCCTTGGTAGACCAGGTTGCCCTCAGACTCACAGAGATCCACCTGCCTCTGCCTCCTGAGTGCTAGGATTAAAGGTGTGCATCACCACCTGGCACACAATGGAATTTTATTCAGCTCAAAAGAATAAAATTGTGACAGCCATAGGAAAATGGATGGAATTGGAGATTGTTATGCTAAGTAAAATAAGCCAGATTCAGAAAGCCAAATAAGAGGAGGGGATGAAGGAGGGGGCTACAGCTGGGATACAAAGTGAATAAACTGTAATTAATATAAATAATAAAAATTTAATTAAGAAAAAAGACATGGAGCATGTGTGTATGTGTGTTGTGTGTGTGTGATGTATGTGTGTGGGGGGAGGAGAATATAACAGAAAGGCCGTTATGAGAGACAAGGAAAAGGTCTACAGGTAGGAGCAGGAGAGGCTAACAGAGTACCCCAGTCACGAGAGCAGAAGGGGTGAGTATTTGAGGAGTGGAGGGGCTGTGCAAGTGTGCAAGAGGTGAGATCGGGGGAGAGAGAGAGAACACACCGATAGAAATGGACGTGTGAACCGTCCCAAGGAAACCCGTTGTTAAACCAACAAAGAATAAGGGATCAAAAATGTTCAAAACGTCAGCTAAAAGTAACCGACATGTGTACGTGTTAGACATGTGAACAGCTCTTCAGCTGAATGAACTTCCCAGTGGAAAGGGAGCATGGACACAGCTCCATACCCAGCATCCTCAGAAGCCAGAGAAGCTCCCCTGGACGTTTAGGGACCTGACTACCCAAAGGAGACTTGTGGCTGGGACACAGGAGACGATTTTAAGACGGCAAGTTTGCGACGCAGCCGGCGGCTTCAGTAAAGGAACTTTAATGCAGGCACGCCCCTCGAAAGAGCAGGGGAAAGGAGATGCACCCAGTGTAAGTAAGGGCTCCTGAAGGTCAGGTGGGCACTGAATCACCTCAGCACTTAACCCAGGGCCTGTTGGGGGCTCTTAGGTCCCATCTTCGAGGTTGCTAGGAAACCTTTCTTTTTCTCTCCCTTTTGATAAGAGAGATGTGAGGTGGGTCTGAAGAGGCCTTGGATAGAATCGTAAGGTGAGTGGGTAGAAGCAGGGCCAGTGACGCTGTCAAACGGCTTCAGCACACGTCCTTTCCCTGGGAACGGGGCTTTTGGTGAGAGTCCTTGAAGGCGGCAGGCTTATGGCTGGGAAGGCGAAAGACCCCAGAAGGCTATTAATTTGTCTTTGCCCTGCTGAAAGGCAGTCTGCTGACAGTAGTTCCAGACTTAAGATTTCCCACAAACCCCCAGATATTTGGAAAACTAAACTATAGAACAACCCAGGGCATTTACCCTTCCTTCACAATACTTGGGGAGGGCCAGACATAGGCCATTTAGCCATTCTGCCAGGAGTAAGGTTATTCTGGAGACACTTGGGCCCTACCCCTCAGCTCTCAGACAACTGAAGCAGTGGATCCCGAGAGATTGGAATCTCTTGCTAGGGGAGTGAAAACGGGGGAGCAGCCGGGGGAGGCACTTGTCAGGGAAGTTTTGGTTTCTTTGTATGTTATGGAAATATGCTTTTGTTCTAATCCCAAGTGTGGATTTTAGTTGGGCTAGAGTTTGTCCACACCTGTTAATAGTCTTGTGCGGAGCTTGGCTTTTGCCAGTTGGTAACAGCCTTCCACACATGGGATGGAGAGGAGAGTGGTCTAGGGCTCTGAGTATAAATATGAGGCCAAGACAGAGGCCAGGTGGTATTCTGTGTGGCATTCAGTGTTGGCATGTGGCATGGAGCGGTTTGGAGAGACCAGAGACCAGAGACGGTGTGGCGGTTTGGACAGGCATGGGTGGAGGTGCCTGCTAGCTGCATTTGCAATGGATGGAGATTGGTATAGAGCCCTAAAAGAACCTCTTGACCCTAACTAGCCGGGAGAAGTAAAGGGGTCTGTGCCCCGTCTCCCCACTAACCTACTCTCTCCTGCTTAAGGTTGGGGGGTTGGTGGAAGGGAGGTTGAGCCCTCCACACCTAAAGTAGTTTTGTTGTTGTTAGTTTTTAAAGATTGCTGTAGGTGGCTTACTGCTACAGGAGCTTGTCTGTTAGAAGAAGATGTCACACATCTCTGGCAACTTCGAAGACCACCTTGCAGGAGACACTGGAGCCCAGACCAGGGTAGTCAGGTGGGCAATGGGCTGGACCACACCTTGACCAAGACTGCTTAGTCCCTGTGACTGTCCATCTATTCAAACCTAAACCTAAAGATGGACTTGGGGGTTCTTGGGTCTCCCCTTGCCTTGTTCTTTTCCCTCATGTGGCCCTGGTTGGACATGTCTCCTTTCTCTGCTTTTTGGAATCCTTTGCCTCTTGGTGCCCTTTGGTGCAGAGAACATCAACCACAGAGGTAGGCGGAAACAGTAGAGCTCTGACGCCATCCCATTTCCTTCAAATGCTTCCCTTTGATTTTAGTCCACCTTCTTCCTCCAAATCTAAGACATCAGTGTTTTCTCGCCGGCTTAAGGTCTACCCTTCAGATCGACTTATTTACACTAAATCGTGAGTGGCTTATGTGTTTTCCCAGGAAAAGTATCAAGCAGAGAAGCCTTTCTGTAGTGAAGTTCAGCCACTGCAGAGTCAGGATGAAGGAGAGAGACCCTGGGGATGGGAGGTTGTTTTCCACAACCTCTTCTAGCTTTGGACAATCATTCCTTCTCTGCTTGAGGCTGACCAGCTAACATCTTTGTCCCAGTGATCAGAACAACTATTCCTTTTTGTTATTCTGACTGGTGCCTTGCTAGCTGAGTTTTTCCTGGGGGAGAAAATATAATAATTTGTGTGATTTGGCCCTACTCTCAGATGGGATCCCTGTGTGACTTCATCTACATGATGCTAACCGCTCAGTATAGAAAGAAAGAAGGAAGTAGAGAAAGGAAGAGAGGAAGGGACAGAAAGGAAAGAACTTGAATATCAACTTAGCCACATCCACAGACAAAGAAGGTTCAGGAAACAGGTTTTCTGTGCTTGGAAATCTTAACCCCCATATGGGAATTTGTACAGATTTCTCTGAGAGCATTCACATTTTTGAGAAGAGATCTGACAAGTCAAGAGAATTCTGAGAGGAGAGAGGGAGCAAAAGAACATGCCATCGGCAACAGTAGAAAACCAATGAAGGGTGAGGTGGCGCCTGCAAGGGCTGGAAATGCCACTATGAAGAAGCACCTCCTAGGTGAGACCTTCCTTGTGCCAAGAAAAAAGTCAGACAGACAGATAGAAGCTAAGGAGAGGGAGCTGGAGGAAATGTTGGCTCTGGAAATGAATGTAACAGCTACTGGATAGAGAGGGGAGGAAAACAACTTTCCCTCTCACCAAAAAATCTTCTGAGAGCGGCTGTTCGACCATCTGTTGGCAAGGCTATAGAAAGAAAGCGCTTTCCTGGCTGCTGGTGGCCTGCTTTGATTTTTGTTGGGACTCTTGAGTCAAAATTCCACATTTGTATGAATTCCGACTTGCAGATTGTAGCGAACCATGAGCCAACACACAGCTAAGGTAAGGTTGACACCTGTCCCACTGGACTTGTATAACCACCTAGGTCCTGCGGCCTCCCTGCCATCTTTGGACCTAGCATCTCCCCTCACAGAAGCACATGGTCTAGGTTCCTCTCTAGGCTTCTTGCATGTGTTCATTTAGTACTCTTTGTTGTCACTAAGCATGCGAAGTGGATTTTCACTCAGCAGCTTTTCCCCAAGTGCTCTTGCAAAGAAAATGATGTGGCCAATTGTTTATTCCATGGATAGCCTTTTTCTGTCCCCAGAATGTGGCCAACAGATCCATGACTCATATTCACAGGACAGAAGGGCTGTTCTGGCTTACACTTTTACTTCTTTGAGCCAATTGGAGAGTTATTTATAAACATTTATTGATTTGGATTCATAAACCAGAGAGAGAACGTGAGAGAGAGAGAGAGAGAGAGAGAGAGAGAGAGAGAGAGAGAGAGAGAAATCTTGCTGTGCACGTTGCTATGGTAACTAGTATCTCCCACATATATTGGCCAACAGTGATGGCTCAGAACAGAACTCCAAAGCCTACCTGTAGCTGCTGGCTGCATATCCATTCCTTTTTTTCACTTTCAACCAAAACTCAGTGATATTTTCCACACCAGCTCCCAGAGATAGCACTATATAATAGGGCAGAAACATAGCTAAATTCTGAGATGATCCTTGGGCCTCTCCTGCAGGTATTTTCCTGATGACATCTAATCAGCTTTAATTGTCAAAACTAAGGATTCCCACCACAAATTGAGTTCTGCCACGTGCTTAACATGATAGGGAGAAGGTTGGAGCTCTATTCATCACCATCAAGGGACTTGTATTGTAGCTGAAGGGTAGGAGCATAAGTATAAACAGCAGACACCTGTTCTGATATGAGTCACAGGAAACAATATGGATAAGTATGAAACTCTACACAATTGAGGGTAATAGAAGCAAAGCATGCTGGGTGAAGCAAAGGCTACACAAAGAGGTGGAAGTTTGTTATATCAAATAATTCCTTCCTTAATTTCTTTGTTTCCTTCTCTCCCTCCTGCCCTCCCTCCTTCTCTTTCTATTTCCTTTGTTCCCTTCCTCCCTCTCTTTTGCTCTTCCTTTCTTCCTCCTTCCTCCCTTCTTCCTCATTTTATCCTGCCATTGAAATGAAAACCATGCCATGTCATCAAATTGCTTTAAGGAATCAAGAAGGGATTACACAAAATGCCTAGAACAGTGTCAGACCCATAAAAGACTCCCCATTCACCAGAATATGTGCATTGGAATGCTTCATTGAAATAATAACTTATATCTTGTTTTTGCCAGAAAAATACCCTGGTTTTATGAAGGAGCTGAAGATTGTGTCATTTTTGGCTCTCCTTTAAAGACATAATAAAAATTTACTAATAATCAACCAGGCATAGAGAACCACTACAAATTCAAAGCTTAAGCTGACAAAAGTCTAAAAATAAAGCCTTTCTTTTTAGTATGTAATTGCTTAGCACTACTGTCTGACAGTTCTTTCTTCCTTCAAGTTCTGATTGTGTGTACTTTGACTGCCTCTCACATGACATTGACTTTGGAACATTGTCTATCAAGCAAATAGAAATATCATCATCAGTCACTGTAGGAGAGCTCAATGAAATTTGTTCTTCTATATTGGTACTTGGATATATAGATCATGTGACTTTACACACACACACACACACACATACATAATTTATAGGGCTGCTCCTGGGTTTATGACTTATGAAAATGTGGATCCTGGTAAGTTCTAAACTTATATAGTTGCCATAAAATAGGAAGAAACCACGGTGAATGGATACTCTTGTATGCTGCATCAGCAGTAATATTTCAGAGAACGCTGTGGTTTTGTCCAGGCATCTGTAAGAATCAAATATTTGGTTTACATTTCCCTACATTGGTGAGTGGAAAAATTTTCTGCAGTTGCCCTTTGGCTCAGCTTCTCTTTACCCTTGTAACTCCAGCTCAAAGAGGAAAACACACATGCTTTAATTGATCCTTCATCTTGCCCGAGAAGTCAGCAGAGCTGCAGGTAAGATATCCAAAAGTCCACTCCTATCCAGAATTGCCCAAGTCTTCCAACTATATGGAAGTTACTGTCTACCCATGTAAAAACAAGTTCCAGAAATCAAAGCTGAATGCTTCCTACCATAGCCTCCCCCAGGGTGAACATTCAACCGTCCCCTAACACTGAGAGGAAAATATCTTGCTTTTGTAGTTTTGCAGAGATTTTGTGAAGGGATTGCCAGGGTCTATCCCAGGTTATTGGGGAGGGCCAATGGAATCCCAAGACTGGGAGATTAAGCTTCAGTGACTTCCTCAAATGCCTTCGGGTCTTACTGCTTTGAAGCCGGAAGACCTTATTCCATACATGAGGAAACACAGGATCAAGGTACCCTGGGGAGGCTCATGGAATACATGCAGAGGCCTAGTCAATTAGACTTGAAGAACCTAGTTTTAGAGGACAGTGGAGGGCAGTCAGAGGAAGAAAAGGTGGAAATCCTCAGACAAGAAAGTAAAGGAAAGCATTTCAAAACAGGAATCTGAATGTTGCTTTCTGAGCCTTTGGTATTTGCAGAGACCCAAAGAAACTGTGCACAGTTCACCATTAAGGAGAATTCCATGGGGCAGAAGGAACTTGCAGACCCAGATAGGAACTGGGAGCATCTACCCAATGTGGTGTATGGATCTGAGCTATAGACAGACTGCTCGTTAGAATGCCCTCATCACGTCCCACTAGAAAACAATCTTTGAACATTCAAATTCAGAGAAAATAGGGGGGAAATTATGATTAGCAGTTCTCCAGCACACTGCTTCTGCTGGAATTGTATATTAACACCATGGCTTGTGCTCAGTCAAGACGCAGTGACGGATGCCAGAGAAGAATTTTGCCCTCATAGTACCCTCAACAGACATTGAAGCCTCCAAGTAAACATTGAAAGTACCTGAAGGTGACAGATGACTCCATGGTCTCCTGAGGAGACTGAAGGGAAAACAGGCTGGTTGTGGAGAGTCTAGGCACAATGGACAAAGGGAAAAGAACTAAAAACTGGGTCTACCAAAATGGGAAATGACTGGCTATACCCTCTATCTAGAAAGGTTTGTAATGAGAAATATGGGGTAACAGTAGTCTAGGCTCTCATGCTTTTGAGTGTTGAGGGAAGTGTGGTCATATTTGTAATGGAAGTTAAGGAAGGAGAGCATATTTTACATGTTGGTCCCATAGGCTTGGATTTTAAATTGCATATTATTGAGTAAATAACTACAGTTTTCAGTGTGTCTCTTAGTGTTACTATTGGAGACAAAGGAAGCAATCATGAAGACTATTATTCTTTGGATCTTGTGAGTGTCAAGTCTGTGTGTTAAAGGACAGGTCCCCATGGTGGTGACATTGGAGGTGGTGAACCTTTAAGAAGAAATGGCTTGGTAGAAGGTCTTCAAGGCACTGGAGGTGTGCCCTTAAAGGAAACCATCAGACCTCCAGCTCCCCTAACTGTCAATTTAGCTTATTAACTATAAAGTGCGCATTTCAGCTCATGTTTTCAGTCATGTTTTCACTGTTTTGCTCAAACATGCCACAGGCCTAAAAGTATGTGTGCCAATTGGTCATGGCTCAAAACTGTACTCTAAAACAATTCTTTTTCTTTATAAGTTGTCATCACAGGTATGTTGTTATAGTGAAGCAAAGTTGACTGACATACAAGTTTCCTATTCTCATGGAGCTCACATTTTAGTCAAAAGGGGGAAATGCAAACAGTAACAATAATTTCAGATACAAGATCAAAAATTTAAGATCAAATCTGTGGCATGGTAGGAAGGGCTCCAGTTATTTAAATTCTGATGACCAAGAGATATAGATCTCTGGTCTGGGAGATGAGGAATCTACTATCCAAACATCTGGAACAGGGCATGCCCTCCAGAAAGAGCACCAAAGATGAGACCTCCTGATACTAGAAGGACAAAAATGAACCAAGTGGATCAGTGGAGGGGCAGTGCAGCGAGTGGCTGTGGGATGGGGGCCAAAGATGGGCAGGGACGATCGTATCTTTGACATGGAAGGCAAGGTAAGAAATTTTGGGTTAGATCTGAATGAAACAGGAACCACAGAAGGATTCTGAGTAGGGGGTTGACATATTCTGACTGAAATTTTCAACAGATAGGATTCTGGCAATGAAGTGATTCACTTTGGAGGTCAAGAGTGGAAATAGGGGAAGCAGCTATAATGAGAGTTAATGGAATCATTCTGTCAGAACAGAACATAATAGTGACGTGACTGAGGGTACTCTGGAAAGTCCTGGTATAAATGGCCTCAACTAAAGGTCTTCCAGTAGCTAAGCCTTTTTGGTCTCTAATTTATGGTTCCATTTCATTCTAACTTTGCACTTTGAGAGCATGATGTAAAAAGAGGTTTTCAAAGGACCTGTGAATCAGGGCTTGCTCTTGTAGAATTAGTTATGCTTTCTCTCATTGCCCCTGCTGTGTGTTACGAACAGGCTCGAGCTAGCTGCCTGCTTCCTAAAGAAGGAAAGACCACATGCTGCAGAACAGGAGCCCCTGACCAACTTTCAAACTGAGTGAACCTAATTAAGAAAATCTACCAAGGCCAAGCAAGCCAAGACCAGACAGGTAGAAAAGTTCAGACAAACCAAGAATGGGTAAACCCGGAATCACTGATCATTTCACTCTTGTAGAGTTTGCTATTCTATTAAACAAGTGATAGAAGGGGGATAGAGAGAATGCATAGACTAGAATGTATTGGAATTAGGGAATGGCTCTCAGAATAGCTATCTCTTCTCCAACATATGTAGTTGGAGATATTAAAATAATTTAAATCTAACAAAAAGTATGTTTTCTATGTGATTAATAAATAAGTTTTTATTCACTATTGTATACATCAAATCTGAAAGCACAGGTCTAAGTAGAGAGAACAAAAAAATCCATTTTATTCTGTGACATTCAGAAATGGGATCGTGGTGACTTAGGACAAGCTACAATTTCCACTGTGGAGTGGGTCTTTGAGAACTTAAGAGCTCAGAAGCCCAAAGTAGGAGAAACACAAAGAATGGCAGCACAACCTTCCTGAACGAGAGAAAAACAAGATTCAAATTGGATTTCATGGAACTTTGGCTGAAGGCCAAATGAAGGTCTGATCCCATATGCCACAAGCAGAAATTATTCAAGAAAATGAACAAACTCAGGAAGCAGGGTGGCTAGAAATTGGGACTCAACTTCATCTGTTGCCCTGAAAGCCTAGCCAAGTTCGTATTTATGATTGGACCTGATAAAAATCCTCCTGAATCTGGGTACACCAGGGAGGAACCTAAGAGGTTTAAGTTGAATGAAGCATGAGGACATACAAATTCTAGTACAGGTCGACTGACTAACGCTTCCTCAAAGGGCTTGGGACTAGCAGCATTCCAGGTTTCAGACTGATACGTGGGGAATATTTTCACATGCATAATAAAATGTGTTAGCAACGGGAACCAAGTCTCAACACAAATTCATTTATGAGGATTTTGTACAGTATTTAAAAGTCTGTGCACACTGAACTATCAAGCCTGTGGTCTCATGTTTGTGCTCAATGCTTCCAATTTAGGAGCATTTTGGATTTGAGATTTGGAGACTAAGTTTGTTCTCTCTGGAGTAGTTTCTCTGGGCCACCATTTAGCTTCAGGTTCCCCATGGGCATGGATATTCAATTCCCGGAAGGTTTTTGTAAGGTGCTTGAAGAAACATGCATTAGGAAAGGGAAGAAAGGTAGACTTGATCAAAGAAGCATTGAACTTGGAATGTACTTGGGACAATGAATCTCATGGAAAGCTTTGAAGCTTGGATGATACTTCAGAGATGGCGAGAGGCTTTGTCCTCCACACCAGCAAATGAGCAGATGCGGGCTGACTGCGGAGAGGAGAGAGCCCTAGGTGAGACAGCTCCCTTCCGCTTCCAGCAAAAATTAGGAAATCACTCTGTGCACATCCATAGCAAGTAACACACAGCTTCGAGCAAGGGCCTCAGTCCTGGAAGGGAACTCCTGTTGCTAGCCACAATTTCCAACACAAGCTGTCAATCATACAACCTGTCAATCAGAATATAATCTCTCCCTCCCATCTCAACAGAGTGGGAAGATCATGGAATTCATTCAGTTACAACCATGAGCTTCCATTGTTCTGATGGAGTTGAAGTCAGGCCTTAGTGAGCTGAAAAAATAAAATAAATTAAAAAAAAAAAAGAGGGAGGAATGGTGGGGAATTGGAAAAGAGTAGGAAAGCCAGAAATAACCATGGACTAAAGTTCAGGGACTTAAATAAAAATTGGGAGAAATATTAGCATAATAGAATAAAAATTAAATAAAGATACTAAAAATAAAAACAATAATTGGGAAATGACTTGTCTGTGTAGGCATAAGGGTATTGTGCAATTCAAATGCTGATTTCTGTACCCTCCCCATATCTGTTTGCAATCCTTGTTCTGAAAATCTCCTATCTCAATGTTGTGTAAACACTGCTTCCCAATTGTACACCAGTATGCAGATAAAGCAGTTTGTAGCCACTCACTGAGCAAGGGAGAGAATAGGGATGGACTTCCTACCAGCCAGGGGAAGAGGAGTTCGAGGAGGAAGTAGGGGATTCAGGCACTGGATTCAGCTATGAGCAGATGTCCAGGAGGGACCAGGAGAAGGAGCTGAAGCAGGAAAGCTACAGAGCACAAGTATCCCTCAGATGTGCGCTGGGAGAAAGCCAAATTAGCTTAGAGGGTTAAGAATAGAGTGATAACACCTCAGTTCTGTGATGTTAAGCTTATTAAAATAATATAATAGAGTCTCAATTCTTTGTGTGATAAATGGGTTAAAAGAGAAACTGAGCCATAACAACAGTTTTATAAAAATAACTTTAACATATCTCCTTTCCCAAGTCAAGGATAAACAATGTTACAAAGGCTGGACTAGTGGGAAGCCTTTGATGGAGGCCATTCATTCAATGACTCTACACATCATCCATGGTCAAGTCTGTTAGTATTTATTTTAAAATGATGCCACATACAACAGATATGATATGAAAGAGATTTATTGGATGGAGGTGAAGAGAGAGAGAGAGGCAGAGAGAGAGACAGACAGACAGACACAGAGAGAGACATGGTGGGGAGCCTCCAGGAAAGAAAGTGAGGCAGAGAGAGTGCAAGAGAAAAGAGAGCAAGAGAGAGCAGGTGGGAGGGGCAGACTCAGGTTATATCTGAAGCACCTGGCCCAGGTGACGTCATAGAACACAGGTGGTGACATAGGGCATTGTCAAGGCTCCTGAGGGCAAGCCAGTTGAATTGCCTGCACACTTAACATTCCTCCCTTTTCATTTAATTAAAAAAAAAAAAAAAGGAAGAGCTAGGGAGGGATGGCAAGGCAGGAATGAGGATATTGGACTGCTTCTTATGTAAGGCAAGTTAAGGTATATAAATGTAGGTTCATTGGAAGCAGCTCTCGGTCTCCATGCAAGCAGGTAAGAGAGAGAGAAAAAAAGCAAGAGCACCAAAATGTCCGTTGGTGAGGAGGAGGCCCTGCCCTGGACAGTTCAGGGTAGAGGGTGGGGTTTGCCAGCCACGCCCACTAGCAGATAGGAACTGAGAAATGCTGGAAGAACCTGGAGCTCTTTGTCCCGGGCCTGAAGCACACCATTCCAGCCTTTTGTTGATAATAAATGGATCACGAACAAAGAATATTTACTGGATACTGCCTGCTGACACTGGGGCAGTGATAGGGAGGCCAAAAGGGTGAAATGTTGGCCAAGTCCAGGAAGAGCAGGCTGTTGTACTTGCTGTCCAGGATCTGAGAACATCTTCGGCTAGAAGGGAAAGTGCAGGTCCAGCTGGCACAGTGAGTAGCTGCTTTGGTGCTGTTGTGGCTGTAGGAAACACCTGGGTCTGGCAAGATACTGAAACATATATATGGACAGAAGACAAAGTTAAGTAGGTTAGGGAGAAAATTCCTTTTAGGTATACATTTGAAACTTTTGAGAGAGAGATCAGAGATGGAAGGTTTTAGATTGAAGAAGAGAAGCTTGAACATATAAAAACGTCATTTACCTTATTGCTGGCAGAAAATAAAAAGCTTTTATTTTTGATTTGTCATCTAAGGAAAACAGGCCAAGTTTGGTTGTAGAGGCGTGTCCAGGGACATCACAGAGGAGTATCTGGAGGAACGAATGGACTGTTCCCATTGGGCAGGTGGCCCTCCAGTGGCCTACCAAGGCCAAGATTTGACTCAGTAGATTAATATGGTACAGTCTGTTCCAAAAGCTTGTCAGTGTTGGCCAGAGACCAAGGGCACAGTTGCCTGTTTTACCTGGCTAGGATTTCATAGATGTGCAAGAAGGGGAAGGAGCAAAACCATGCTGGTAGAGAGAAAAATCTCACCCAAGAAAAAAGAAGGTCCTAGATGAAGGGTTTGGATGTAGGTTGGTGGGAACGGTAGAAAGTGTTGTACCAACCAGAAGACTCACCAGTTAGCAAGTGTTGAGTGTAGGAATGTATCAATTGGGGAGGAAAGGGGAGTCCCAAAACCAGGGAAAGGGGGAGGAATTTCAGCCTCTGTGATAGGTGGGAAACTTAGGCTGTTGATTGGCAGTACTTATCCGGATTCCATTTGACCTGAGAGGTGGATGCTGGTGAATTTCCTGTAGCTTACAAGAATCACTTTTTAAATTTACAAAGAAAATAAACTTTAGACATGTTAGCATTGCCATTGTAATCTACAGTGAAATATACTTTATAGAAAAAGGCAGTAGTAGACATACAGTTTTGTGTTAGCAGCATAAATATTCTTCATGGTGAGCTCTGGAAAGGCAGGATTCTTCCATGAAGTAGAAGGGACAAAAGCTCACTTTATCTCGATCTTTGTATGATTACACATCATGGAAGAGGGGCTTCTTATCTCTATCCAGAAGAATAGATGTATATAAGTCTTACACAATTAGAAACAACTTTTAAGTCTATACTTAAAAAACAAACCCGCCGGAACCTGACAGTAGAGGAGAAGAGTTCCTGAGTGGGCAATGAGGATTGAAAGAAAATAAAAACCCCAACATACGACACATGGGATATGTTCAAGAGGGTTGCCAGTAGAAACTGCCATGCCTGGTTTATTCCACAGTCCCTTTTATTAGTCAGAGCAAAGTACCTCAGTACAATGAAGGGGTCCATGGAGAAGCAAACTTGTTTACCTTGACCGCCTGTCTGTGTGATCCTCACACAAACAAAAGGAAGTGAACTTGGCAAAACATCCTGCCTGTCCCTGCCTTCAGGTGAAGGTTATGGTGAAAACATGTTTTTCACTGAGAGCTCAATAACAAAGCAGCCTGACCAAGAAGCGACTTTCCACACAAATCAAAGGAAATTTAAAATCTTGAGCTTGGAACCATGATAGTGGAGTATTTTTATCAGAGATTAATAAATCAGAGATCTAGTGATAAATATAAGAGCTCTGGACAGTTAATACATCAGTAGCATAGCAACAGGAAGAAATAGGAAGCATTTTTATCTATTTAGGAAACCTTAAATCACCTTAAACCTTCCAACCTTTATAACTTCCATCTATCAACCTTCAAACATCCTTTTAGACCCTCAAACATTTTCTTAGAAGCTTTTCTTCATATAACTTGCATTTACCAACCTTAAAACACTTTCTTAGACCCTCAAACATTTTTTTAGATGCTCATAACTTAAATTTATGTATTCTTAGGTCATGTATCCAATTATTCACCAAGAGACATATAGGTGAGACTGCTGTGAACATTCATTGTCCTTGAGCTAAAGGAATGGTAAAAGGTTACATCTGAGACCTGTTCTTTAAGTCTGGTAACAAGGTAGACTTTGTCTAGACCTGATGTGAGCTGCTGTGGGAATGAGAATTAAGGCCTGGTCTCCTGCATATGAAGAGGACTGAGAAGGCATCTGAAGCCTCCCATGACAGAAGTTGGCAATGTGACCATGGGACCTGAATGTAAGGTTTAAACAGGTCTGCAGCATTACTCTGGGCTCAGTGAGGGTGGTATAGATCACTGAGTCTATGAGCCATTTGTCTTCTGCCAGGCCAAGAAGCAAGGAGCTTGAAGGCTGAAAATGTCTGTGGCTCTTGTGTTGGTTGAGCCTCCATAGCTGGGCACAGAGGACAGACTGAATGGGAGCACTTAGACTTCCAGAGGCCAGCTGCTGTCAGGCAGGACATGGCTTTTGAGGCAGCTGCAGGACCAGTGTCCTTCCTGGCAGTTGACTTAGACAAGACCCCTGTGGGATGGGGGCATTGCAGGGCAGCAACCAAGGTATGGGGCATAGTTGGTTTATTTGTTTATTTATTTTTATCTTTGTTTTGTTTTGGTTTTTTGCTGTAGCTGGGCCTGTCAGGAAGGCTCCTCTTGGTCATTACAGACTTTAAAAATCATCTTTACCAACTCCTGTATGGGGGTTCAGGGACCATCCACAGCTGTCTAGTTAAGATGTAGTAATACCGTGTCTGCATCTGTAGGACTCTAAATATATTTTGACATATTAAAGGACTTGATCATCTACAAGATAACTATTAACTTCCACTTTTTAACCATCAAATACTAGGACTTTAGGTTTCATTCCTGTTAAGTTGGAACCTTAGAAAAACATAAACATAGTCCATAAAGAGAGCATAACAGTTTTCTGTATGATTTAGTTTGTAAAAAAGTCCTTAGCTCATAAACGTCTAAAGCTATACTATAGATTAATATCACCGTATTCAGACACAAGACCAAGCATATTTTAATCATTTTGAGAGTGAAGATATAACACAATGACCAAGTTTTAGCATTGTATCATATAGTTTAAGGGTATCTAGGTAAAAACTTTTACCTACTAATCCCTGAGTTATGAGTTTTATAATTAGCAATATAGTAGAACAGTATAGAACAACTTTAAAATTACATTTGAATTTGTTATACCAAATCCTTCCATCAGAAAACCTACTGGTGAATACAGATCATAGGCACCTTGTGGCAGGAGAAACAGCATTTGTTCATTCATTAAGAAACTGGTAAAGACACAGGCAGTTAGACATACATTTTAAATTACCTCATTATTCTGAACAGACCTTTATAACCTTGAAATTTCAGCATCATACAAAAATTATTTTGAACCAGGGTTGAATCATATATGCGGCATGTTGTAAAGATATAATTTCGAATTCACATAAAAATCCACACTGATTTTAAATGAAACCTGTTGCTTTGTTAGTCTAAAAGGAGATAAGAAAATAAACAGAGTTAATTGTGACTACAGAGTCTTATAAATGTTGCTTCATACATGGCCCAGAAGAGACTGCAGTTTTGCAGCTCCGAAAACAGTGGGATGGAAACATGACTCCGCCCTCTTTATCCCAAAATGAACATGCCAGTTTGCCGTGTGTGTGTGCATAGCCTCTGTGGTCCAGCAGGACCCGGGGCACTTGCTGGTGACATGATGGTGCCCACCAGGCAGAAGTTCAAAACTGTTTGTGCTCTGCTTGTGAGTGTGCTTGTGTAGACTTTTGCAGTGTGCACACAGCAGGAGATTTAAAAACCAAGCTCCTGGGCCTGAGGTGGCCACACAATTTAAAGCTGCCTGGGGCCATGGTGGAGGGTAATTTTCAAACCACCCATTTGTGCAGCAGGGCCCAAGGTCGGGGTGGCCTATCTGATTGGGAAATCTGAAGTGAGCAAGCAATCATGAAAGGCCAGAGCAGATTATGGTGGGTGTAGGTTGAAAGTGCAGGTTTCAGGCATGTGTGAAACAGAAGAGAAATCTGTATTGGGCAGTGTGGCCCCGTGTAAGGGGTCCTGGCGTGACCAGACCAGACAATACAGGAGAGCCCTTTCCAGCCAATGCATGTCACATACAACAGATGTGATACAAAAGAGATTTATTGGATGGAGGTGGAGAGAGAGGGGGGACAGAGAGTGGGGACAGAGAGAGAGATTGGGAGGGGGGCCCAGGGAAAAAAGCAAGGAAGAGAGAGTGCAAGAGAAGAGAGAGGGGGTGGGAGTGGCAGACTGGTTATATCTGAAGCACCTGGCCCAGGTGATGCCACAGGATGCAGGTAGTGATACAGGACATCGTCAGTGCCCTAAAAGGCCCCTGAGGGCAGGCCAGGTGAGTTGCCTGCACAACATAACAAAGTCACTGTTAGAATTTCTTCTTAGCTTAAACTATCAAAACAATAGAGACTGTTAAGAGTTGAGAGTTATGTAGACAGAAATCTTGAGGCAATAGAGATACAACATTGTGAATGGATAAAGAGGAAAAGTGGCTGTAAAGAGAGTAGAAGGAAACACACAGAAACCCACCACCATGATGTAGTGGTATTTCTCTTCTCTCAGTGAAGCAGGAGTCTAAGTCTTCTGCTCACTGTGGACAGCCCAGCACACTGGAGATTTGAGGGAAGAAATGATTCTGCTTCCTTGGGAAAGTTTGCTGAAAGAGACAAGAACACTAAAAGAGGCCAGGTTGCAAATGATGACCCTAGAGCCAGGCCTGGCTCACTTTTTGGTTTAGGTTTTGCCTTTAGTGAGTCTCTGCGCCTTCAGTAGCATATTCCACCTGGAGGCACATGAGTAGAAGACACGTAAGCTCATGTGTCTGACACCAGTATGGCGGCATCACAGGGAAAAGAAAGCTACACAAGTGTGTCTGAAGTCATGAGGACAGGCAAGGAGAATTCGCCATGAATAACACTTGATACAACCAATGTGGTGACTGGACCAGATCAGGGAGAGGAGAGAGTGCTTGTTTATCTGCTTATTTTATATGGGGTTTCATAGAGCCCAGGCTGGCCTCCAACTTTCTATGTAGGCAAGAATGACTTTGAATTTCTGGTCTTTATGCCCCTTCCCCCACCCCAGAACACTGGGATTAAAAGCATTTACCACCACACACCATTTTCTATTGTTTGTGCTTATGCAGCATTGGGGATTGGCCAAAGGCCCTTCCTGTTCTCTCAGCAAGGACTCTACCACCTGAACGACAACCCAGGCCCCTGGTTTTGTTGCTGTTGTTATTTGTTTTCTCATTTTGGTTTTCGTTTTGGTTTGTTTTTTGAGATGGGCTTCATGTAGCCCAGGCTGGCTTCAAACAATCTTGGGGTTCTAATTTTTCTGGTCTTACCAGCCAGCATAGTTAATCTTGTCAACTTAACAGGGCTTAGATGACCTAAATGATGCCAGAGTGTTTTCAGAGCAGTTTAGAAGTGACAAGGATGGCATCATTCCTTGGGTTAGGGCCCTTGGTTAACTGAAAGGAAGGCAGCAAATGAGCCGCCAGCACCATCTCTCTCTGCTTCCGCATGGGAGGGGGAGGGCTATAATGTGACCCGCTGGTACTTCTATGGCTTCCTGCTATGACGCACTGGCTGTACCTCCAGACTGCCAGCCAGATATCCTCCTCCTCTGTTGACTTTGTAGTCTTTATTAAATGACATGAGCTAAGGTAACATGAGAATGGCTGTCATGATACTTGGGGACAACAGTGGAAACAGGAGACAAACGAAGGCATCAGGTCATTCTGGGCCTTGTGTTTCCTGGAAGGGAGGTTCTTTCCCAAATTCTGTTCTCAAATACCTCTCTTGGGTCACTTTTTTTTACAAACGCAAGACATCAGGCTGCTCTCTGCCAGCAGCTTGGGAGTCTCTCTCTGAGTTGATTAAAGTCCTTTGGCCTCTATTTCACTCTGATTCAATTTTGTCAATGCCTCCTGGATCTATCACTTTATGAAACTCCTGAGCCTGGATCTCCAGCTTACCATTAACTGGATTTCCAAATGCCTTCGAGAAAACACTCCCTGGTAAGAAAGCTTTGGACTGAGCGATTCACCTCAACTCCCTCTCACCATAAACCACCAGAATTCTCCCCGTCAATGCAGAGAGCATCTCAGGGCTCCTCTGAGAGTAGGTAGCTTGACAAAGATATGGCATGAATAAGTAATGCTCTCCTGGGTCCAATTTCTTTTGTTCATCTCTGGTGTCCAAATACCATCTTGTTTTATTAATGTTGGTGTCCCATTGCTATCTCAGTTTCAAAGCCAAGGGAATCAAAAAACAAACAAACAAAACAGAACACCCCGCATCTGCTAACAAGCCAAAGCTCACTGGTCTCCCTATGAAATGCTGCCTAATCTGACGCACTGAAAAGAATTCTATCAGCGTTGTTTCCAATTTGATTACTTGTGGTGCACCTTTTCCTGTTGGACTTTACTGCTTGTTGCTTGTAATAAGAGGAAACCATGCTAAGGGAAAGTTGGCTTTCATCCTGTGGTACAGATAATTAAAATGGGCCCCAGGTATGCCTGAGTGATGGAAAAGGGCTGAAGACAACCATGTACATTAGTCAAGGTTGAGCCTCGTTATCTGGTGATCGGGGCCTGTTGGAATATATGAGAACTTCCGAACCCATCTCAACTAATGAAGTACCTGATGCCTTTAAAAACACCCATACATTTGTTTTATTTTGCTTTGCTCTGTTGAAATAGGGTCTCTCAGATTTTTTTACATCTTTTAAAAAAGATTTATTTATAATTATATGTGTGTGAATGTTTTGCTTGTAAGGCCAGAAGAAAGTGTCAAATACCCTGGAACAGCAGTTCCAGACAGTTGTCACCTACCAAATGACTGAACCCAGATCCTCTTAAAGAGCAGCAAGTGTAATCTGTGATCTTACTCGCTGAGGCATCTCTCCAGTCCCTTCTTTTGTTTTTTGAAACAGTGTCACTACATAGGCCAGGCTGGTCTTGAATTTGCCATTTTCCTGCCTCTGACTCCCAAGGGGCAGGCACCACCCCACCCTGCTCCCAAGTCTTTTGATGGCATCACAAGGCAGCATCTAGTAACTGATGAGACAGCCTAGGTTGGCGTGAGGATACACTCTGTGATGTTCTCCACACACAAAAATCAGCTAACCCCGTCATTAAACAACGGGGCTCTAAGTAAATTAGTGGCGTGCACAAAGCTTCCATTGTCCTTCTTATTTTGCACATCATTACAGAATGTGTTGGTTCACTTCTAACAAATCCCCAGTGAATCGGTGCTCACTTACAATCACCAGCGTATCCTCAGCTTCTTGGGCTCCTTCTTCTCTTTGAATCTCTTCCACTCACATACAGTTTTCCTCTTACTTAATCGCATCCTTTAGTCACCATTTAAACTCCAAGTGAACACGACATCTTGTTTTCACGTGAGGCCTGAGCATGCCTTCATTTCAGCTTTGGTCTTCAAGGAATTTACCTAGGAAGGATTTCATTTGGGGTTAGTTAGGAATGGGATTCCATAATTTGCCTGTCCTTTAACTTCTGTTTTTGCTAATAAAATCTCTATTAGTCTAATTGCCTTATCTTTATGGAGACTAACTCCAAAGCTATGTCTCAGAGGCTGACAGCACGCAATAAGAGAGCAGAGTGACAGTTTATGCACAAAGCTGTCCCTTTACTTCTTGGTCACCCAAAGTTACTACGGAGAGCTAATTCTTTCTTTCTTTCTTTCTTTCTTTCTTTCTTTCTTTCTTTCTCTCTCTCTCTCTCTCTCTCTCTCTCTCTCTCTCTCTCTCTCTCTCTCTTTCTATCTAAAATCTAGTGAATGTATGAGAGCTTTTGCACCAGTCCCAACTAATGAAGTATCTGGTGCTGTCACAAACACACATTTTTGTTTTGTTTTGTCTTGTTGAGACACGGTCTCCCAGATTCCAAGCTAGCCTTATACTTACTTAGCTAAAAGTTGACCCAGAAAAAAACTTCTTTTTCCTTCTTCCACTGACCAGGTGCTAGGATTATAGGTAGATGTCACATCGGTCTGAGTATGTAATGACAGATAGAGAATCCAAGGCTTTGTGCATGCTAGGCCAGCACTCTGAGCTACAGCTACAGCCCCTAAACTTTATAAAGACAGATTTAGGTTCACAGAAAAACGGAGCAAAGGAACAAAGATTCCTGTAAACTTCTTGCTTCCCTGGAAGGCACAGCCTCTCCTATATCAAAAGCCCTCTCCACAGAGGTACAGTTTCAACCACTGACATAGCCACATTGCCACAGTCCATAGTCAACATTTGGATTCACCCTGGTGTTACGTGCTTTAGGGGTTAGGAAAACATGTAGCATCCTGTGTAGTCCTTTCATTCTTCTATGTTCTGCCTATTTATCCCACCTTCCTACCTATTCCCAAGAACACTACCTCTTAGTGCTTCCTTAGAAAGCCTTTTCCTTCTCAAGATTGGCACAGGGGACTCTCATAGGGTATGACTTTTCCAGGTTGGTTTCTTCATGATGCTCAGTGACATTTCATTGTTTGTATGGATCACGTGTAATTTTTATTAGAAAATTTAAATGTACATAATGAGATCTAATGAAAGATGAGAGGCATCAAAGACACCATCAAGATGAAACTCAGTGGTAATAATTAAACGTGGAGACGTGTGCAAAAGCAGAATAGCACTTTATTTTCAGTGACATTACTGATAGGTAGAGGCAGTATATCTGGAAGTGAACTGGAACTGCAATTCTTAACAGAAATAATCAGGAATTTGAAATACCTCATCAATGGTCAGATGTTAATCCAATTAATTGTGAGGTTTTTGGTTTTAAGTATAGCAGAGATAACATTTATTGAGATTTAATTATAGGGTAATTTTCTGCTGAGAGCAATTTTTCCCCCTCATGGGCCTCTTTCTGATTTACTGCCAGCTACACTCCTCCTACACAGATACACACACGAACATTAGAGGCTGAGATCCACTGCCAGCTACACTCCCTCCTACACGGATGCTCACGTGAACATTAGAGACTGGGAGCCACAGATGAGAGAAAGCATGTGGAATTTGTCTTTCTGGGTCTGGGCTGTCTCAATACAATATTTTCAAGTTCCAAGTATTTTCCTGCAAGTTGCAGGATTCCACTGTTGCTTGCGGCTGGCTACGTGGTCACTGTGTGTATGTATCACATTTTCATTATCTATTCGGCTACTGGTAAACATCCAGGCTCGTTCCACTTCCTGGGTACTGTGAGCAAGATCACTGGTGTGTGTGGCAAGAGTGCATTTGGCTTTGTGAGGCAGTGGCTGTCCTATTCTATACTCTCCTCTGCAGTAAATGAAGGCGGCGTTCTCTCGTTCCACACTCACACCAGAATTTGGCATGGCAGTCTCCGCTTCCTGGCCCTTCCTGTTTCAGTCTGACTTTCCCTAATTCAGGTGGTCTCCTTCTGTGGTGGTTATCCTGTCCCATTGATCTCTCTGCCTCATCCTTCACCAGCACCACGTTATCTTAACTGTTCCGGTTTCACGGTAAATCTTAAGGTCGGGTAGTGTTAGTCTTCCCGCTTTGCTCAATGGTCTGTGTTGATTTACTCTGGAGACTCTGCTTGCCCACGTACATTTTAGAATCATCTTGTACACATTCAGATAGTTTACTGGCATTCTTACTGAGCTCTCCCGGACTCTATGAAGTCTGGAAGAATTGTCATCTGGAAAATACAGGCTTCTTATCCATGAATGTAGAATCTCTCTTTTTCTCTCTCTCTCTGAATTTAGTTCTTAGATGCCTTTCATCAGAATTGTAGCTTTCCTCATACATATACCTCACATATGTATACATATCATGTATGTGTGTGTGTGTCTGTGTGTGCTCCATTTTAGTTGAAACTAATAGAAATAGTGCTGTGTTTTTATTTTAAATCGTACTTTTTAAATTGTGTATAGGATATTGATTAACTTAAGTATATTAGCACTGGGTCCTATAAACGTGATACATTTTTTTCATTAGTTCTTGGAGATCTTTGACCAATTCTTTTGTATTTTCAATTAGAAAATCATGGGGTTGGAAAGATGTTTCAGTGGTTAAGATCACTTGCTGTTCCTGCAGAGAAGCTGGGTATGGGTCCCAGCACCCACGTCTTATGGCTTACAACCAGCCATCTGTAACTCTAGTTCCAGATGCAACACCCCCCTCTAACCTCTGAGAGCACTACACTCATGAGTGCACATCCCTACCTGCAGGTGGAACACTGACACACACGAAATAAAAACAAATCTTTACAAATAGACAATGGTATATATGAAAAAAAAAAAAACAGTTAAATTTCTTTCTAACCTGCATGTATATTTTGAGACAGGGTTTCATCTAGCCCAGGCTGACTTCAAGCTCACTATGTAATTAAGGATAACCTTGAACCTCTGACACTTCAGCTTCCTCCTACAGAGTGCTGGGATTTCAAGTGTGTAGTATTGCCCAGTTTCTAACTTCCATACCTTTCATTTCTTTTTGTTACTGTATTGAGTAGGGCTCCTAATATAATGTTGGAGATGGTCTTGACTGTTTTTAATTAATGAACCAGAAAGTCTCTCTTCAGGCAGGCAATGAAACATTCTTCCTTGGCTTGGGAAACCACATGAAGCCTGTTTACATTAGACCCCTCCAACTCTGGTCTTCTGCTTGCTAGATACTTGAAGGAAGGAAATGGGCATGAAATGGTACTGTCACCCAGCTCCTTTTCTCATCCCCAGCTTCTCCACTAAGTCCCAGATCATAGGAATGGGAGAGAAGGACGAGTGCTGATTTTCTGAGAAATGATAACAGCCCGGAAGAGATTTCTTCTCTCATAGATCGTGGTCTGGCCGTAGCTTTCCAGGATTTTTAAGGCAGAGTGCTGCTCATTTTTTTTGGGAACAATCTGAGCTGGTCAGTCCTGCAGTGAGTCTCTGACGGTAGTTTGGACAGAGGCGATCCACAGGTTAGTTCCCGAAGCTCACCCCTGCTCCCTAGAGCCGTTTCCCATACAAACGTTTCGCTGCTGGGTCCCTGTACATGGGTCCCTGTGCCTTGGGTGAGTTCCCTGAAAAGATGGGTCCGGTTCAAGAGTTTTAGTGTCTCTTCTGCTCTTAGGAAACAATATCTATTTCCCAAGCCAAATGGAGAACGCATTCCAGACACCACTCCGTGTTCTCTCGTTGTCCAGCCCCTACAAGCAGTTAGGTAGGAGCTTGACATGAAAACCCAGGTCCTCTTTTGCGGTGAATTCCAGGGCCCTGATTGTCTTCCCAGAGTATATTTTCCTGGGCTTACACCTGGCAGACTCTTCCCCAACCTGCAAAACAAAACACACACACACACACACACACACACACACACACACACACACACACACGAGTACGGGAAATGCCCATAGCCTTCCTAAGAAGCACTTTAAACGCAAACCTTCCTACCCTGGAAGCTGATTGGAGCTGTGTCATAAATCTCAACACCATTGTCCTCATCTGAGAGAGATAGTCCAGCACCTCTCTTTATAATGAAGAAGGAGCACTCCTAAAGAGTGGGTCTCAGCAGAAGGGAAAGGGGGAAAGATTTATAAAAATGTTCTATCACACAGCTCTTCTGTTCTTAAAGAAAAATTCTCTGGCTTTGTAGCATGCTCCTGCATCGTTCTCTGTATTCAGTAGATTTATTTTTTTGTTCCGTTCACAAGTTGGTATGTGCCTGCATATCTTTCTTTAATTTGGGAAATGTTCACCCATTGTGTTCTCAAATATTGCTTCTATTTAAATGTATTTTGTCTGGAACTGTCTGGAAATGTATTTTATTTGGATATGTACTGGGCCTTCTTATTTAGTCTTCCATATCTCTTCTCTCAGCTTTCATGTACTTATCTGAATATAACTCCTGCCTCTCCTCTTATTCTCTCCGGGTGGATTTCTCAGTATTAATTTCTAGCACATTATTTTCCCCTTCATGTACATATGTAAAAATCTTATATTTAAGTTCCTCTTTAATATTAGGAAAAAAAAATTTTTTTTTTTTGTTTTGTCTGTATAGCCCTGGCTGTCCTGGACTCACTCTGTAGACCAGGCTGGCCTTGAACTCACAGAGACGCGCCTGCCTCTGCCTCCCTGAGTGCTGGGATCACAGACATGCACGACCACATCCAGCATATTCAATGATTTTCCAAGCTCATTTCTTAAGCTACAACCCCCAACTTGTCAATACAATCCTGTCCTGTTGTTGTTACTGACATTTTAATAACTTTATTTCCTTTTGTGTGTGTGTGGGTGGGGGGGGCTGAGGATCAAACCCCGGACTTCACCTGCTGTTGGGCAAGCATCCGTTCACTGACACCCTCATCTTCACGAAACATCTTAAATCCGTGTGTAGCAACGTTCTGGTGACCTCTGTGTCTGGTGCCCGTGCCCTGCTCGTTTTATCTGATGACTAACTCTCACACTGTTCACCTCATCGTAAGCTCTGTAGCTATTTTAATGGTGGTGCCCTCTTGGTTTCCCCTCCCCCACCGGGGGCATTCATTTATCCCAGGAGTGGAAATAGCTCTCTGCTGCCTTTTTGGAGTTGTCTCTGCCAACTCTCTCCTGCTCTCTCTGCCTATGGGCAGGGCTTTAGGTTATTAATAGGCCTGGGTTTTACTATTCCCCTAGGCAATAACAGCGTGGACTTTGCTTCTGCATGAAGCACAGGTGTGGAAATTCTTCTCCCTCATATTTTCGCCCCCAACATCACACACGTTTACAAAGATCATCACACTGTTACCAAATAATACCGATGCAAAAAGAAATGATATTTGTTCTTTGGTGTTCTGGAATATTGGGCTAATATATTCTTTCCAGGCTCTTCACACACAGGCCAAGCTTTCATCACTTTAGTTAGCGACCTCATCACTGGCTGCTTTCCCTGCAGATTCAAGTTCATGGATCATGTTCCCAAGGAGGAATAAACCCTCCCCCACCCCCCACCCCCAGTTCTCAGGCTGCGCACTTGGAGCTAACATCCCCCCCAAAGCCTTGCCTTTCCCGTTTCTTCTTCTCGCTCCACTTTTGAGTTTCTTCTCCTGTCCTGCACCCAGTCATCGTCCTTTCTCTAAGGCTGAGAAATACACCGTATTTTATTGCTGCTGTTCTATGTCAGTTGGTATCACCTAGAAGCTGAGATTCTGGGATTAGCCTGGACTCAGATCCCAGCTCTGCCACTCGTATGTGATAGAGCGCAAGTTGCTTGTCCTCTTTCTACGTCAGTTACAGCAGGCCTAAGATGAGAGCAACAACACTAACAACAATGCCCAGATCAGATGCCGCTAGGGGGACGGAGATGGATTCAGGACGAGGGCCGGGACCACCGGGGATAGATGGTCAAAGGTGTTTGCTAGCATGTTATTGTTGTTGTTTCTCTTGTGGTCATTATCACTAACATTGTCCTATGCGCTCCCATGACTTTACTTTAAAAAACAAAAAAAGTCTTTCCTTTTAAAAAAGAATAGAAATGCTGCCATATATTTTCTTTTCAGTCCCAAAAATAGTCTCACCCTGCCATCTGTGACACTAAATAGGACTTCCATCTCCCTAGCTTATGTAGCCTCAGAAGATGCAAATCAACCTTAAATTTAGGCTAGACACACAGGAATTTTAAAGGGTGAAATGTTTCAAGGCCAATTGGTGTATTTCTGAACTCAATGTAATTTTTGTTGTTTTTTTCCCCTCTGTAAAAAAAAAAAAAAAAAAATGCCCTGAATCACAGCATACTACATCTCACGATTAACTAAGAGGGTCCACTTGAAGGTTAATGACAGAACCAGGGGCCTGGGTTGACAGAGCAGGGCCTTTCAGTTGAACCCCTGGGGTGACCCTGAGGAGCACAAGGTTCTCGGAAGTGAAGCAAGAATGACAAAAAAGAGAGCCTGTGGGTTGGCTTTGTGTAGCAGAGTGTACTGAGTGACTGCTTGGCAGTTTCTGATCTCTGACATGACAGACATATGGTGTTTATCAATAAATAAAAAGGATATAATTACGTGGAGGCTGAAGCTTTCAGAGCTTGGTAACATTTGGTAAGCTGGCAAGCTGTCGGCCCTTCTCTTTATCCTGACAGGTGGACTTAAAGGAAAAAAAAGTCTCTGCGTAAAAATCTATTCAGAGTACATGATAGTCTTCTGTTGTCTTCAGTTTCCCTAAAGAAGTAGCGGGTCATATTCTAATGTGTGGCTGTAGATGTATACTGATATATTATTCAAATGATGGTTTGGGGCAATGACAGTCAGTCCCTTCAGTACATGGCTCCTTAAAGGAGCCTGAAAGCTCCTGGCTGACTTTAGCCACAGCCGGTATACAAATGTTGTGTCTTGAACGTAAAATGCCCCCCACAGACTCATTTATTTGAGCCTTTGGATCCCCAGCTCCTGGTGCTATTGTGAAAGCTATGGAACCTTTGGAAGGTGAAGTCTTACTGGAGGAAGTGAATCCGTAGGGGCCTATCCCTGCCCCACTTCCTGTCTGCGCTCTGCTTTCTGTCTGTGGACTCAGTGTGACATACGCTTGATGCTATCCTTCCTGACATTGATGGATTGTGTCCCCTAAAACTAAAAGCCAAAAGAAATCCTTTCTTCATTAAGTTGCTTATCCTTTGGTATTTTGTCAAATAAAAGTACCAATCCAGTGATTTTTTTTTTCTTCTATGGCTTCTATTAAAATCATAACAGCATGGACAGCTTTGTGCCTTTCATCTCTCATTGTGGTAAAATGCAAAGATACATAGGTCAGGGAACCCTGATAAGAAAGGTACAGAGGACATGTTCTATTTATTTCCTGTATCTTCACTGTTTCAGAAAATGTTTCAGTTCCATCAGCAGTGGCAAATAAATCTTTAATTCCCTTCTGATCCATAGATTCGCCGGGTACTTAGACAGGAACTATTAGAATTATTCACAAATGACCTTTTTGGTTAAAACCTTTGGAATTAAACCTTTCTTCTACATTCCATTTTCCGTCTTTAGTCAATACTGTTGGATCAGTTGTCAATCTACTCCACCGTTTACACTGCTGTGTCTGCTGTTATCATCACAGGGAGAGCTCTGCCACCCCCCACTTAGATACAATGATAGCGTCTAATGACCTACTACCGCTGTCCTTGTCACCACAGAGCCAGCTAACCTAGACGATCTCTCTCAGATATGCACAGAAGATGCCCTAATCTAAAAACTCCTTCACCAGTACTTTTAGGAAAACACATCATCAAAACCAGAAACAATCAAATGAATAAACCTAATCAAACCAACCACAACTCAACAGCATCAAACACACTACATAAAAACTTTATCATTGTGCGTTGAAATAATGGGTAATTCAGGTGAGTTATGGTAAGCCTGTAAATGCAGCACTTGGGAAGCTGATGCAGGAGGATCACCATGAGTTTGAGAACAGCGTGACATTCTATAACCAGATCAAAAATTGAAAATGTATTGAAAAAAAAATCACATTAGCATGGAAAGGCAGAAATCTTAGTTAATTACTGCCATCTAATATGTTCTTTAAGGGAAGAAGAGGTAAGACCCTCACAATCCATACATCTGACCTGTGGCTGCCCTTCCTAAGGACCTCTTGTCCCTCACTACTGACCAGAAGTGCTGAAGAATGATTCGGTGTGAAACAGCTTTCTTTTAAAATAAGACTTTTAATACCCATCTGTGATTCTACAGGAAAGTGTAATAGAAAGAAAAGTAAGTTCTGCTACAAACCTGCCAGGAGCTGCTGCTAGTCAACACTGTGAGAGTTAGCTGGAAGATGACATTCATGCTCACAACATTTTGGTATTTCTGTCTTGCCATATTACTTATAGCAGGTTCTCTGTGTGTGTGTGTGTGAGAGAGAGAGAGAGAGAGAGAGAGAGAGAGAGAGAGAGAGAGAGAGAGAGGAGATTGGCACTGAATGTTTCCCTCTATCATCCTCTGCCTTACTTTTGAGGCAGAGTCTCTCATTGGATCTGGAACTCATCATTTCAGCTAGACTGGCTGACCGGCTGGCCTCCAGAATCCACCTGTAGCAGCATCCCAGTGCTGAAGCTACGGATGCAAACCTCTGGCCCAGCCTTTACACGGATGCTAGGGACCTTAACTCAGGTCTGTATGCCAGAGCAGCAAACTTCACTCCCCAAGCCACCTCCCTTTCAGCAGAGTACTGCTAAAGAAATGTCAACAAGTGTTTTCGTACATTCAGTCCTAGGCAGAGATAACTCAAGGTCTTGGTAGCCTGGTACCACCATCTGTGGGCTTAGCACCTGGGCTATGCTGTTTGTTTAAGGAAAGCTATATTCCCAGTACACCAGCGTTTGTTAGCTAAGCTCAACCTTCTAAAGTCTAAAAAATCATGAGTTATAAGTCATGTTTTCTTAAAAGCTACCATAACATATTTTTAACACAAACATAATTAGTCAACTTGACCACTTGAATTTTCTGCATTGGTCATTAAATTTGACTATGAATTTTAATTGTTTGTAGAAAAACAAATCTGCCTCTCTTTAATTAAATATTTACCACTTAAAAAGGTCTTAATGTCCACTTGAATGTATAGGTAGTATATAGGTTTGAAAGGGGATGGCTCCTGTGTTTGAATGTTTGCTCCATAGGGAGTGGCACTATTAGGAGGTGTGGCCTTCTTGGAGTAGCTGTGGCCTTGTTGGAGGAAGTGAGTCACTGTGGGAGTGGCTTTGAGCTCTCCTATACTCAAGCTACCCCCAGTGTGGCTCACAGTCTTTTTCTGCTGCCTTCAGCTCAAGGTGTGGAACTCTCAGCTCCTTCTCCAGCACCATGTCAGCCTGCATGCCACCATGCTCCCCGCCATGATGATAACAGACTAAACCCCTGAAACTGTAAGCCAGCCCCAAAGAACTGCTTTCCTATAAGAGCTACCTTGGTCCCGGTGTCTCTTCACAGCAAAAGGTACCGTAACTAAGACAGCCAGTCTCCAAGCAATGGAAGTAAAAAACCACCCACAGTCACGGCAGCATCATTCAAGGAAGAGTGCACATTACTATCAAAATGCCATGCACGGGGATGGCACAGTCCTCTGTGGACACACTCACCTTTACAAACCTTGTTTGTAGTTAATTATAATTTAGATTGCTATCAAAACCCCAACCCCTCAGAGACCCCTTCCAAAGAGTCTTCATAAGGATATTACACTCTACTATAGTCTCTTCTAAATTTTCTATTTTAGATTTACTTATTTTTATTTTGTGTGTGCATGCTTTGTCTGCATGTGCATGGGTGTGGTATGAAGTGGCCATCACATCCCCTAGGACTTGGTTATGGATGGTGGTGAGCCGCGACCATGTGGTTGCTGGGAACTGAACCAGGGTCCTCTGTGAGAGCAACAAGTGCTCCTGATCACCGAGCCACCTCTCCAGCCCTGCACATTCTTTTTAGTACAGAGAGAAATATAACTTACACAATACATAGTTTTCTTCCTTAACACGTGGAAGCTCAAACCACATAAAACCCAGCATGGAGGAAGGAGGTGGGCAGATATTCTCACCCCTCACTGAGAAGCTATTATAAACAGCAGCTATTCAAGCTATGAATCTGTTTTCTGTTTGTGTGGGTTTGCCCATTTTAGCAATGCAACTTATTCTCTTTTTACTTTTAGTGCTTTTACACATCTTATATCTAAGATGACGCTGCCTGACCCAAGACAGTGGTTTAAGATCATGTTTTCTGCTAATTGTTTTATACAGTTGCTTCTTATACTTCAGACTGCAATCCTTTTGGAGTGAGTGTTTCATATGGTGTGAAATAGGGGTCCAGGGGGATTTGCTTGCATGTGGGTGCTGCCTTAGGCAGGATTCACTAGAGGAACAGAACAAAGAGAATATCTGTATGCTATAGAATGGGATTTTTTATAAGGTTGGCTTAGATGGCACGGGTAATCCAACAGTGAATACGTGCTAGGAAGGACAAGAATCCAGTAGCTAGTCAGTCCATGAACTTGGTTCCTTAGTCATTTCAGTCTGGCAGTAAAGAGCCAGAAGACTGCTGGAGAGCCTCTAGCATTCTGTCAACACCAGAAAAGCTGAAGAGGCTGTGGTCTGAGGTCACTGGAGAGCAGAATTGTCAACGCCAGCACAAAGTAGGCAGGCACACACTGCCTTTTCCTCTGGCCTCATTATATCCCAGCTACCAGTTGGAAGGTGCTGCCCTCATTGAGGACAGGTCTTCTCCCTTCATTAAAGCCCCCTGGAAATGTCCTCACAGACGATCACTTGGTGTGTCTCCCACATGATTCTAAACACCATCAGGTTGACAGTGAAGACCAGCCATCACAGATAGACAGTGTTCAAAGCACATTTGGTGCAACTGCCATCCTTTTCTTACTTAGTTTTCTTTGCACGCTTGTAAAAATTCAATTGCCTGTAAATGCATAGGTTTACCTTTTGATTATAAATTCTTCTTCCTGTCTAGCTTTATGCCAGTCATTATTTCATGGCTTTTTTTTTTAGTTTTGCTTAAATATAATTGACAAAAAAAGTATATCTTTAAAGGAACATGCAGTGTAGTGTTTTGTTATGCATATACATTATGAACTGACTGCCAATTACTATATCTATAGCATCACACAGTTTTTGTATACGTCTGTGGTTAGACACTGAAGATCCAGACTCTTAGCAACTTTCATTTATAGCATCTCCTATTATTAACTTAAATCAACCTGCTATATATTACTGAGTTTCTAAAATGTTTGCTACTTTCAGAGGTGAAATTTTTTACTGTTTGACCAACATCTCTGCATTCCCCACAATTCCTGGTCCCTAGCAACTGCCATTCTGTTTTGGCTTCTGTTAGTTCAGTATTTTTAGACACCACATGCAAGTGGAATTGTGTGCCATTTGTCTTCCAGTTAGCTTATTCCATTTGTACCACAATGTACTCCAGTTTCATTGACATCGTCAGAAATAACAAAATTTCCTTTTTTTTAAAAGCTGAATAATATTTTATGCTTTCTTGACAATTACCCCCCATCCCCACTGCCATTAAATTTTTCTCATTATTCAATATTGATCAATGCTTATGTTGCTTCCGTATCCCAGGGTCGTCACGACGGTACTTGCGTCAAAGGACAGCTGCCAAGTGTTTGTTTAGGAAACACGGCCTGTAGACCCCTTCTTCAACCATCTTTCTGGTGTCACTCCCACCAGGCGGTAGGAAATTGTGAAGTCAAGAGAGACGAACCTTCCTACTTTCTTTTCTTTTTCAAAATCATTTTTAGTTTTCCTAGATCTCCTGCAACCCCATCTGAATTTAAGGATTAACTTGACAGTTTCTACAAAACAATAAATGAATAAATCTTGAGCTGAGGACTCCAAAGAGATCCTTTCAGAAATCACTGTCATTTTAGCATTAAGTCTTACAATCTATAGATCTGAGATGTCTTTGCTTTTATGTAAGCCTTTCTCAAGTTTTCTCAATGGTGTTTCACAGTTTTCAGTACCTAAGCTTCACGGTTATCATGCAAATTTTGTGAGTCTTTTATATCACCACAAGCAAAAAAAAAAAAAAAAAATTTATTTTTTTTTTAGTTTTCATTTTGGATCACCTATTTCTGTACACCCAAACACACCTGATCTTTATGTTCTATCTGCAACACGTCAACAGTTGCCCTTTTGAGCATTTGGTAATTTTAGGTGTGTGCTAGTGTGGGTTTCACTGAGTTCGCCCTTAGAATCCATGGGGCTTTGTCGGTGCATAGACTGTTTTCCTAAAATCTGGGGCTTTCTGAGACACCGTTACTTGTATTGCGTTTTCTGATTTCTTTCTGTAACGCTCCCATCGTGTGGGCCCAGGTGTGTTTTCTGTGTCTCACAGGCTGGAGAAGCTCAGATAGACTCCCCTCCACTTCAGTGAACCCCCATTGCTGTGAGCCCTCCAGTGAAGTTTCACTTAAGTCACTGTACATTTCATCTCCATAATTTTTCTTTTCAATTTTCTGTCTCTTTGCCAGGCACGGCTGGTGCATGCATTCAATCCCAGCACTCAGGAGGCAGACGTGACAGATCTCTGTGAGTTCCAGGCCAACCAGAGCTACATACTGAGACCCTGTCCAAAAATAAATGAACCCTCTGCCTCTTTACTGGTAGTGTGCTTTGTGAGGTGTCATTGCCATTCTTTGTTTTATTTGCTTTGTTTTGTTTGGATGTGTGTTCTTCGGGTTCTTCGAAAACGTGCTGGTTTACAGTCTGTCTTCTCAGCCCAACCCGTGAGCTTCCTCAGCAAGTTCCTTCTGCTGCCTCTTCCCCCTTCTGCATGAGCTCTGCTGTTCCCTGGCATAGCTCACAGGTTTTATTATAAACTTGGTAAAGCCTGTCTTTTATATTAATATAGTGTGGCGGCCCAGGAAACCAGCTCAGCTCTCGAGGGTTACTTAGCTCCTTGGTATGACTGTTGTTATCGTCGTTCTTCACTTAGTAACTTTTTAAACTAAGTCTACACAGTAAAACATATATTCTTTGAGATATACGCCCACTAAAATACCCGACCGGTTAAGTAGTTGCCACCTGTACCACTTACCGTTGCATCGCTGTAATGAGATACCCGACATAAGCTGGAGAGAAGATTTATTTGGGCCCACAGTTTCAGAGGCGTTGGCTCACAGTCCCTTGGCCCCATGTTTCCAGCCTTCGGTGGGACAGTACTCATTCTGTCAGAAATAGATGGGAGACGCTGTTCGCCTCACGGTGACCAGGCAACAGAGCAGTTGTGCATCATGGCAGGAAGTAAGCAAGGACAGAGCTGTAACCAGGGCAGTTATATAAGTATATAAGTAGCCAGGGCAGGATATAGCCATCAAGGACACTCCCACTCTGACCCACTTCGAGTCAGGCCCCACCTTCCATAGTTGAATGACCTCCCGATGCTCTGCTGATGTTTTAAATCCATCCATGTGTTAAACGCCCACAAGGCCAGAGCCTGCTCTGCCCCTGCTGCCTTAGACACGTTCTATTGCGGTGAAGATTCACCGTGATCAAAGCAACCATTATAAAAGAAAGCATTTAATTTGGAGGTTGCTTACAGTTTCAGAGGTTTAGTTCATTGTGTCGTGGTGGGGAGCATGGCAGCGTGCTTGCAAGGGCAGGAGCTGACAGCTACGTCCTGATCTGTAGACCGAGAGAGAAGCTCCGGCTTTGTTGTGGGCTTTTGAAGCCTAGAAGCCCACCCCCAGTGGTACGCTCTCTACAATGAGGCCACACCTCCTAATCCTTTTGATCCATTCAAATAGTGCCACTTCCTGATGAATGAGCAATCAAATACATGAGCCCCTGGGGGTCATCCTTATTCACACCACCACACCTGGAAACACCCACATGTGTGCTGCATTCATCTGCAAGAAGTTACCATCACACCATGTAATAGTTGGCGTTCATATTCCTTAAATGTCCAGAACCAATCAATAAGGTTCCCAGCATTCGTGCACATTGGGGGACCCACTAGATGTTTTTGAAACTTTAAAACTCTATGTAGGCTTTACTTCCTGCTGTACAAAAACTCCAGCTCACCCAGAGGAGATCTGAATTTCCTTACATCCTTCCTGGATGTGTACACCAAATGACCTCTCCATTCGCTTGGCCCTGTAGATTCCCAGGAGTGTGGCAACCCTTCTCAAAGCTTCCCGGACAGTTGTTTCAGGCTTTTTCTACTAGTCCTTGTTTGCTGTTTTAGTCATTGTTACTGTCTTCAATGAGCTGAGTGCTGCACCTCCAGGAGTTATATGCAAAATACCAATTGTATGAAGAGATGGGGCCTCCGCAAGGAGATTAGAACTTCCGTGAATGGGAATGGTGCCTGCATAGGAGACTGGGAGATACCTCTCATAGCTTCAACCAGGGAAGCAGAGCCTGACCGGACACTGAACCTAAGTGTCTTGACTTGGAGCTTTAGCCTCCAGAGCTGCGAGAAATAAACTGTTCTCTGTGAGCCGCCCACCTATGGCCCTTTTGTTGCATCGGTGTGAAGAGATAAAGGTGCCACAGACAGCTACCGTAGGGACCAATTGCCACTGAGAATTTCTGACAAGTGCCCCAGGAGGAAAAGCTGTCTTTGCTGAGTGAGTTTTGCCTGAGGTCAGATATAAACAGGCTCTGAGTGTGGAAGACTTCAGGGAGGTGCCAGACAGGTCAAACAAGGACAATGCTCTGCAAATGGTGCAGTTGGGAGTGCTCCAATGCCGTTTTGTCCCCTCTGGTGACTGCCAGGAGCCTTCTTCTCACACCTGTTGTGGTTGTGAGGCCTTTGGGTCTCCATGGCTACTACGTAGCTGGAGGGGTGATGGATGCAAAGTAAGGTAAAGCAATACAAACCCTCATTTAGAGTCACGCCTCAGTAAGCACCCCTCCTTTGCCATGGGCCTGTGATCAGTTGTCCAGAGTTCTGCAAAGTTTGGTTTACATAATTTTCCCCACTGTTCTCAGTATGTTTAAAAAAGAAACACATTTAAAACCCCTGATTCCATCATCCTCAAAGAGTTTTTCTTCTTCTAGAATGTTCTTAAATTTGCATGTTTAGCCCTTTTGAGCCTTCTGGGCCAAGAAAGACCAGCCGCCCGGAGGAGGCTTTGCATATTCTTTTTAACGCAGAACACATTTTATGTTGTGTCAGACCAGTGCTCCAAATAGAACCCTCTATGTGGGGCCTGTCCTTTGGTTTTGACAAATGCAAATGAATAAGCGGAGCAACTCGCTGGCTTCCCTGTGAGGAAAAAGCCTTCCTTTCTTCCTACATTTGGCTGCTGCTTAAAGCTAAACATTTGCTTTCTCACGTGGTCCCCGTGAGATCTTCATGGTCTCCCGCTTCCTTCTGATTGTAATGGCGCGACAGGATTTCACCGTTAAAATATAATATATCACAAGCGTAGGCACTCAGTTCAAACAGCCTGCATGCATCCAAACCCACCAATCACTCTCCAAAGCAGTCTTAAACAAATGTGATGAGAAGCCAGGTCATACCGTCTATCGTTTAAAGCTCATCCAGTTCATCCGGCCTGGGATGAAAGGTTGTCTCAGGAGACCATGGAGGATAATTAAAAAGAATTATTGTTAGGAATCCATAATGGTGATAAGAAAATGAGGAGGTAGACTTGAATTTCCTACCTTTTGAGACTTCCATAAGCCTGTGATACACTCTAATCATAAACAACTTTGTTTCTCCCAGACTTACGGGCCTAGCTAAGCGGATGATGTCTGAACATCAAGTAAAATTCATAGCAGATATAAAAATCACACTCACATGTAAACTAAGGAATACATTTCCAAGAGAAGGTAAATATGTAATGGGCATATAAATAATGGCTGCTCCTGGCTGGGTTTATTTTGGATGACCATACCATCCAGAAAACACAAGAAAGCCTTGGCAAAAAAAAAAAAAAAAAAAAAAAGTTTCCCCATATGAAATGGTTTGTTTGATGTATGTAGGTGTGCTGCTTTTTCGTCAGGTACTTGGTCACTTCAATGAGGAGAGTAACAAATAAACTGATTCCTCACTTGGAGTTGCCCTTTGAAATTAGAAGACACACTTCTTTAAGATGCCATGAAGATATTAATTTCCAGAGCAAACAGAGAATGTTGTCTTTCCAGATATGCACAGACTAAAGACCTTTTGTTGCTGTTTTGAAATAGATTTGTTTTTTTGTTTGTTTGTTTGTTTTTGTTTTTGTTTTTGTTTTTTAAGACAGGGTTTTTTTCTATGTATCCCTGGTTATCCAGGATAACCAGGATATCACTTTGTAGACCAGCTGGCCTCAAACTCACAGCCTCTGCCTCCCTGAGTGCTGAGATTAAAGGCATGTGCCATCATGCCCAGCTGAAAATAGATTTTGTTTTAGTACAATATACTCTGATTATGGTTTCCCCTTCCTGACTCCTCCCAGATCCTCTCCCACCCACCCAAGTTCACACCCTTTCTTTCTCTCTTTCATTAGAATACAAGCAGGCATCTAAAAAGTAATAATAACAGAAAATAAAAACTTACAAACCAGAATAGAACAAAGCAAACAAACTATCAGGGGGAAAACAGCCAAAGAAAAAGCATAAGAAATACATATAAACACAGAGACATAAGTTCACACACACACAGAAATCCCAAAACACAGAACACCAGAAATCATATAAGCAAAACACCTGATACCTGTAAGGGAAGAGAGAGAGAGAGAGAGAGAGAGAGAGAGAGAGAGAGAGAGAGAGAGGAGGAGGAGGAGGAGGAGGAGGAGGAGGAGGAGGAGGAGGAGAAGAAGAAGAAGAAGAAGAAGAAGAAGAAGAAGAAGAAGAAGAAGAAGAAGAAGAAGAAGAAGAAGAAGAAGAAGAAGAGAAGGAGGGAAGGAGAGAGTGAAAGTAATGCCAGGACAGAGCACCATGAGACAAGGAATTGTCAAAAATGCCATTGAGCTGGTTTTGTCTTGGCCATCTACTGCTAGGCAGTCTGTCCTTATTTTTGATTTGTAAACCCAGTGAGACTCCACTGAGAAAACATTTTTTTTTCTTTGTGAGTGGTTATCAGTTGGAGAGAGGTTCTGGGTTGGGGGTTGGGACATGTGTCCACTTCCCCCTCAATGCTGAGTCCCAGTCTGGCTTAGACCTGTGCAGGCCCTGTGGATGTAGTCACGGCCCCTGTGAGTTCATCTGTGCATCAGTCCTCCTGTGTTCAGAAGGCTTTGTCTCCTTGATGTCCTCCTTCTGCACCTCTGGTTCTTATAATCTTTCTGCCTCCTCTTTCCCAGGGTCCCCTGAGCTCTGTGGGGAGGGAATGGATGGAGACATCCCATTGAGGGCTGATGTTCCAAGAACTCACTCTCTGTACTTTATTCCATTCTGGGTCTCTGTTTTTTTGGTTGTTTGTTTGTTTGGGTTGGTTTTTCCCCCATCTACTGCAGGAGGAATCTTCTCTAATGATGGCTGAGCAAGACACTGATCCATGAGTATAGTAGAATGTCATCAGGAGTCATCTTATTGCTACATTTCTTTAGCAGAACCAGAGTATTTGTATTTCCCGTGTCCCCGGCATATCTGATCTCAGTTCTTGACCACCTGATCAGTGTTGGGAATGAGTTCCATCTCATGAAATAAGCTTTAAATCCACTTAGATATGGATGGTTACCCTTTCAAGGTTTGTGCTACTGTTACGCCGGTGTATCTTACAGGCGGGTCACCACTGTGAATCAAAGGGTTTGTAGCTGCTTTGGTGTTTACCTTTCTCTTTTGGTAGTGCACACAGTATCTTCCAGGGTCATGGACACTAGTCAGTAGGGGTAAAGGTAGGCACCAGCCTGACTTCTCTATGTTCAATGAGTTACATAGGTGATATCTTCAGCAATGGGGCCGTCAGTTCTCTCCATCAATTTGTGGAGAGAAACCAAAATAACTTTGGCAATAGTCTGTTTTTTTTGGGGGGGGGTGTCCAGGGGGCCCATTTGGCCAATAACTCAATTAGATTTAACCTATTCCAGGAACTGGAGGTTTCATTTGGTGATGAAAGATATCTAGCTGAAGCTTTAGCTCTCTCATAATTTGATGGTTTCACATATATATGTATGTTATATCTTTAAATAATATAAAATATAATATATATTATATCTTTAAAGACTTCTCCTGTGCTGGGCTTCCATTTATCCTTCAAATGGCCCTTGGTTTTAACTGTCCCTCTTAGTATTCCCACTGTTGTCCCCCCTTCCCTCCCTTTCCAAATTTGCTCCTTGCATTCATTGCTCCTCCATCCACTCATAGCTATCTATTCTGTTTCCCCTTCCCAGGGAGATCCACTCTTCCTCCCTTGTCCCTTACCGCACACCTGACCTCTGTGACTATATGGACTGGACTATGCTTATCAAAGACCTAACAGCCAACGCTCACATATAAGTGCATATATGCCCTATTTGTCTTTGTCTTTGGGGGTCTCGGTTACTCACTCAGGATGATTTTTTTCCTAACCCCATCCACTTACCATCAAATTTTATGATGTCACTTTTTAAAAATAACAGTTGGATAATATTCCATTTTATAAATGTCCCACATTTTCTTTATTTATGCTTTCATTGATGAGTATCTAGGTTGTTTCCAATTTCTGGCTATTATAAATAGAACAGCAATGAACATGGTTGAGCAAGTGTCTTGTTGTAGGCTGCGTACTCCCTTAGGTATATGCCCAAAAGTGGGACAGTTAGACCTTGGTAGATCTAGTCCCATCTTCCTGAGTAACTGATTCCCATAGTATCTGTACAAGTTTGCCCCCGCCCACAGCAATACAAAAGTGTTTCCCTTATTCCACACTGTCACCAGCATGATCTGTCATTGGTTTCATTTATCTTGGGGAGGAGGAAACTTGATATAGTGAAGAACAGATAAAAACAAACAAACAGACCAACAGACAAATCAAAATAGAGCATTTTACAAAGTGTCCAGATTGTCCCCCTGTGGTCCTGTGGGAATAACTAAATGAACTGTCCTTTGAAAATGCAGAGAAATAGGTGTTATTCTTTATGTTCCTTAGGTATGTAAACCTATTATGTTATT
The DNA here is from genome assembly GCF_030254825.1 of Meriones unguiculatus. Taxonomy (NCBI): domain Eukaryota; kingdom Metazoa; phylum Chordata; class Mammalia; order Rodentia; family Muridae; genus Meriones; species Meriones unguiculatus. Next base: position 61,414,446 of record NC_083366.1, read on the forward strand.
TTTAACTCTTTAGGTGAGTTCAAACTTAGTCTGAAGAGTTTAAACACTGGATTAGTACAGGACCCAGTCAGAATAAGAACAAAAATATAATCAGAATTTTCACTGTGTTTTGATTCTTCAGTGTGCTTTTTAGCTAATTTATTGGCATTTGTCTCCTTGGCATAGTCTGCTGAATGCTTTCTAAATGGAGCGCTTTAAGCACATAGATAGGCTACCCGTTTTCTTTATTTGACATCAGCTGGTAGTTATTCTGTCTCTTCTATTTCTCCCTCTAGGTTCCAGATTTCTGGAATACCTCTCCATCTGTGACTACACAGGAATGTTTTTGGGGAAAGAAAGAAAAATATTCAGAGAGCAGTGGAAACATCACAGGGGAAGGAGCCTGGCATTGTATATACGCACACCTAGAAACTTATCTGTCTTCATCTTCATGCTCCATCTCAGCCCAGTCATGGTGAAGATGAGGAGGGCCACGCAGTCTTTCTATTTTCCTTACCTATTTGTATACTTTATATTGTAAACAACACAAACTACAATACTACCAATTGAATATCTAGGCAATACTTGTACTTACACTAACAAACAGGACACTCATGTACTCCGAATCCCAGAACCGTTGGCAAGGATCAAACGTAGAGAGGAAACAATTCTGAGACCACAAACGTTTCTGTTTCAAACCAGTGAATCTGCTCCAAGACCGCTCTTAAAGTTTTGTCTGCTAACGTTGACCTCAACTCATTAATTCCCTGACCTTTTAGAATATGAGTTTGTTGAAACCCAACTAAATGAAAACAATAATTGCTACCTAACATGTTTCAAGAACTGGCTGTGTGATGATCTTAAAGATGAAGAAACACAGGGGCTGGAGGGATGGCTCAGCAGTTAAGAGCCCTTGTTAATCTTGCTGGGGACTCCGGTTTGGTTCCCAGCACCTCCATCTGGCAGCTCACAAATGCCCGTGAGTGCAGCTCCAGGTGACCTGATGTCCTCTTCTGCCTCTTCAGGTACCTTCACATACATGATGCAGGCACACACACTCAGGTGTACAAACATACACATAACATTTTTAGAAAATTTAAAAAACGAATACATTATTTTTAGCAAAAATATCCATTCTTCATTGATTGATTTTTAAAATCTGTTTTGAGCCATGATAAAGTACCAGGCATCATACTTACCTTAACACCAGGACGAAACATAGGAAGCAATTGCTGGAAGGCCCTGGCCAACAAGCAATTCATGAAAACAACTCTTAACGTAGAGATAGGTTAGCTGAGTCTTGCCTTGGCTTAATTTGTTTCTGAAATTATTTTTCAAGCTTAGCACAGGGAAAATCAGTCCAGACAAAGAAAGCCAGTTTTATGCAGTGATCAATATGCTGTGAGGAAGGCTAGGACTTAGCAGCTAGAGCCCAGGTACAGAACTAAGATACCCAGCCCAGAAAAATCTACAAGCCAGTCCTTAAACTTAAAGGTAAATGAGGCTACTTACAGCTTGGTCAACCCATGTCGTGGACATTTTGGTTTCTTTAAAAACTCAGTTATGTTATGTAAACATATTTTTGTTATAATCCTGTGTGGGGGTTTTGCTTTGTCCACAGCTGATAATTGTCTCGTGCAGGGGCGTGGTCTTTGCCAGCTGCAGTTAGTTGAATTCTGAGGACTCTGATCGGTGTAAATAGGATAGCCCAGAAGAAGAAGGCACAGGGCTTTGAGCGGGCAGAAAGAGGACTGTTTGCTGCATTGGCTGGTTTGCTAATTACCTGGACTTCTGGGTATCCTGATGACTGAGACTGGTATTACCCTAAAAACGAATCCTACGACCCCACCCAGCCAGAAGAAGTAAATAAGTCTATGTCCCCTTTCCCTTCCAACCTTCTTTTCCCCCTTCCTGGGGTCGGGGGGTTGGAAGGGAGGAGTAGGCTTTAAGGAATCCTATAAAAGTAGCGTTCGAAAAATTAGCACCAACACACATACCTTCTGAAAGACCTATTGATAAGTAAAGATTTCAGAGCATTTGCAAAATGCTGAGAAATTCTAAAAACAACAACAACCCAGTTAAACTAAAGACAAACATTCCACCCATCCAGTTCGGATTCCTAAAAGTCCTTCATATGGGCTAAAGGTGAAAGCTACTTTCTCAGACTAAGAAAAACATGGAAACCATGTACCCTTAAAAAAAAGAGAATCTTCAATCCAAGTCTTAAATGCAATTGAGGTAATCTGCCAATCATTTAAATGCCTACCAATACAAATTCAACAGACTTTAGGATGAAGTAACATAATACAGAATTTTGGTAGCTTTCTAGATAGACATAAGAAGAACTAAGGAAAGAAATGGAGACTGGTGAACAATAATAAAAGCACACAGAAATGAGCTACTTATAGGGATTAACATACAAGATCTGAGGATCTTTACAATTCAGATCTGAGGAATTTACAATTCAGAATAATTGTAAATATAATGATAAAGAGAATCCATGAAAATGTAGCCAATGTCAAGAAAATAAGGATCACTTCAGGAGAGAAAAATAATCTTTAGGAGTAGTGAATGAACATTCTAAACCTAGAAGACACTGAGTCTAAATTAAGTCACTGGGTGGGTCTACCAGAGCAGAGCAGAAGACAGGCTTAGGGAGAGCAGAGATGGGATGACAGAAACGACCAAATGACAGCGCAGGAGAAGAAAAGAACTGACACTAACAGAGAACTGGCAAGAGCCACACCACGTAAGGATGGTATCGATAGCTGCAAATGCCACTTGATCAGAAGTGTAATGTTTCTTCTCAACTGGAAAAAAAGAGAAAAATATTGAAAATATTTAAAGATATGAGACTCAGAAAAGAGATGCTTTTGTTAATGTGGCAAAAGAGTTTCCAAGTTTTAACCAAACTCACACAAGAGGAAGGTAACTAAATCCAAACTAGGTCTTGCAGGGTTAAGCCACTGAAAAAGGGGTCCAAAGAATGGGCCTTAAAAGCAGTTTTAAAACTACACACCTTAACCTCAAAGAATTGCTGCACACACTGTTGAAGGCAGCCATGTCATTTCCATAGTGCTAAGAGAAAAGAAATGGGGCCGGGGTGTAGCTCAGTGGTGGAACACTCATCCAACCTGGGCAGGGCCCTGGGTTTGATAGCCAACACAGGAAAGAAAGGAGAGTGGAGGGAAAGGAAGACAAAGGGAGGAAGTGGCTGGGAGCTGCTAACCTAAAATTCCAGGGTTGTACCAGGGAAAGTATTTGAATAAAAGAAATATAAAGGCTTTCAGTAAAATAGTCTAAGCACAGGAACCAAAGGAAAGCTAGCTAATCTTAAAGAAAATGTTTAAGGACACTGTTCAAGATATAGTTTAAAAAAATATATATTTTAATATACTGCAAAGAAGAGCAAGGGGCAAGGAAAGCCCTGAAGGGTAAATGTATAGATAAACAAAAGGATGAAAGCTACTTTCTCAGAGTAAGGAAAACATGAAAACCATGTACCCTAAAAAAGAGAAATCTTCAATCCAAGTCTTAAATGCAATTGAAGTGATCTGTTAATCATTTAAATGCCTACCAACACAAATTCAACAGACTTTAGGGAGGGATGACATAATACCGAATTTTGGTAGACATAAGACATAAGAAGAAGGGAAAACTTTAAAGCAACAATAATGAAGTTCCAGTGGTATGATATATATTTCAAAATATGACAATTATTTAATAAAGTGACAAAAACCAAGTTTCCTGCCAGTTTAAAGTAGATTGGAACAAATGCAGAATGCAAGCTGTAACTGCTTTAATAGCAAGTAGAACAGCTATAATTGTAAGGGAAAAACCTTATAGAGGAGAGGGCAGGGCAGGAAAGTGGGAATAAAACAAGAGTCAGGTGTAACAAACAGAAAGCAAGCTGGTGGACTTCAATCCATCTGCACCTATAATGAATTTAGACAAATTAGACACTCTAAAGCATACAACAAAAAAATTCGAATTCAACGTAAGACATAAACAGATTTGTAAGATGTCACAGTAAACATGAAGACAACTCAGTGTGAAATAAGAGTAGAAAAAAATTGCAGTCGCTGCTAACTTAAAGCTGGCCCTGTCAATATTATATAATATGGATCTTAAAATCAAGATAATTTTATAAGAGATATACATAAACAGTAAACAGTAAAAGGATCAAACCAGGCAGAAAGAATCATGTGTCTAATCCCCTTAATAACAGAGTTTTAGGCTTGGTGCCACACACCTTTAATCAGAGCATTCCATAAGCAGAAGGCAGGAGGATGTCTGTGAGTATGAGGCCAGCCTGGACTACACCGTGAGTTCTAGGCCAGCCAAGGCTGCATAGTGAGACCCTGCATCAAAGCAAACAAACCCACAGCTTTTGGGTTTGTTTAATTAAATCATTAAACAAACTAGCAAAGCAAACGCTGACAGAACTAAAAAGAAACAGACACCCACATTCCCAGTGGAGATTTTAAGAACTTGTTTTTAGTGACTTACAGATAGAGAGCACCTGTATTATTAAGGTGTAGAAGTTTGAGACGAACAAGCCTGGATCAGCAGACCTAGAGTGTTATTTGTTAAGTGTAAGGAGAATATAATTTTCACACCCACATGGACTTTTTAGTGAAATAGAAGATTTCTGGGCAAAGGTGAAAAAAAAAGCCTACAATTTTGAAATAATGGAGTTAGAAGCTGTAACATTTTTCCTAATGTTGAACTTAAGAAAAAGGAAAAACAAAAAACAAAACAACAAAAAAGCCTGAAAACAGAAAGCTCATTAGAAAATTTTCAAGTGCTAGCAAATTGATGAATATACTGGTTTCATAAGACAAAATAAAAATTTGAAAAGATTTGAAGGTGAATGGAGATAAAAATAAACATAACTCATCAAAACTTATACACAAGTTCAACTGTTTCGTAAAACACCAATTGTACAATCTCCTATCTAGTAACATAGTCACTTGGTACATTTACCAAAAACTAACAAAAGCCCATGCAGATGCTTTCCTGCAAAAAACAAAAGCAGATCTGGGGGGTGGGGTTGTTTCTTGTTTTTGTTTTTTTTTTTTTTTGGTTGTTTTGTTTTGTTTTGTTTTGTTTTGTTTTGTTTTCTTGAGGCTGCATCTCATTCAGTAGTCCAGCTGGTCTGGAATTCACTCTGTAACCCAGGCTGACCTCAGACTAATGCCAATCCTCCTGCCTCAGTCTCGCAAGCACTGACATTGTAGGCATGAGCCCTACTGTCTGGCTTCAGATTTATTTATTAATGAGAAGGTTGGAAAAGCAGAAATCAAAGGTTTGTAGGTGGTAATGGGGAAACAAATTGTACTATGACCAACACAGGAAACTAGATCTCAAAAATCAAAACGTTACAAACTGCTACTGCAAAATAAATAAACCCCAACAATACTGTATGGAAAAGAGTCAGGTAATAATAGTAATAAAAAAGAGAGATGTGACCCTTATATTAAAGCTAGAAATCAAACGAACCCATAGCTACAGCAGGCAAATCAGGTTGAGCAGAGGGCAGGGTTATAAAGAGGAACAGGCTGGCACTGAAAATCTTGGCATTGCCTGTGGTGCTGACTGAGCTGTAGCTCTGTGTGCACGCACCTGTGTGCAATCACTCAGCTGCATTTGGGTTTCCCAGCTCACTACAGAGATGCATAGTTTTGGCAGATCTTGTCTTGATTTGCTTTCCCCTGCTGGGATAAACATCAGGACCAAAAGCAACTTGGGGAGGATCAGGGATTGTTTGTTGTATCTTAGCATTTGCAGTCCCTCCATGTAAGTCAAGGCGGGAACTCAAGGCAGAAACCTGGAGGCAGGAGCTGATGCAGAGATCATGGAGGAATGCTGCTTACTGCCTTGCTCCTCCTGGCTTGCTCAGCCTGCTTTCTTACCCAACCCAGTGCTAGATCAGGGTCGATGGAGGTGGTGTGAAAATGGAAGGCAAGACCTGGCTCCAACAAAAGCGGGTTGTGCTTTATTAGACCAATAGAGGGTAGTAGTCTCTCTGTGGGAGTGAAGTCTGGGCTGGGCGCAGCAGGCTTGAGAGTTTTATAGGGCAGGAAAGGCAATGTTGGGGGTGAGAACTCCAACCTTCAGATCTCTTCTCAGAGGCCTTAGACGCATTGACTTTCATGTCAGGAGTTTCCCAGCTCTTCCCTGCCTGCAGATGTTTTCATCCCTGTGTTGGCATTCAACCTTGTACTGAGTTGGGAGCTTCTCAGCTCACTTGAGGCTCGTAGGTCACTAACCCTTCACCCTGCCCAGGAGTGGTACCCCAACAGTGGCCTGGCCTCTCCTGATACATCCTGAATCATTAATCAAGAAAAGCCTCACAGACTTGCCTACAGGCCAGTCTGATAGAGGCATTTTCTCAATTGAGGTTCCCTCTTCCCAGATGGCTCTAGCTTCTGCCAAGTTCCCCCAAAACTTACCAGCACAGATCGTAAAATTCTATCATATCAAAATAGAGCTGCAAAATTTCTTCATAAACCTTTGAACTTGAACTTTTCCAATGGACGATCAATCAATGTCATTGTAGCTATTTCTTCCTAACTCCCCCTAATACTAGACAGAACACTGAGGGGCTATGTTTAAGCACATTTGTGAATAGACATTGCAACCCCTAAACTCCACAGGCCAAGGGTGTAGTTTTGGTGGTGGTGGTAACATTGTGAGTCAGGCTCTCACGTAGCCCAGGCTGGCCTTAGACTTGCTATGATCTGCTGCTGACCTTGAATGTCTCCACCTTCGGGGTGCAGAGATCACAGGTGTGAACCACCACATCCAGTGTTTGGGGTGCTAGGGCTTGAACCCAGGGCTTTGTTCACATCAGGAAAGTATTCTGCCAACTGAGTTACATCTATAAACCTATTTGGTTTTATTATTAAAAAAAAAACAACAATAACAAAAACCAATTGATGGCGTATTCCTATCAAGACAAGGAAAGGGAGCCCAGAAAGGCAGAAAAGGCGTGCCACATATGTATGAATTCCCCTATAGAGTATTATGAGTTGCAGGCTGTGTCTATACAGGACCATTCATTCTAAAGCTTACCGGATGGTAGTCATTGTCTTGGAAAAAAAAACCATTTGCAAGAGGTAAAACAAATATTGAGGGTCATTGAAATCTCAGTCTTGTCTATAAGCTCATTAATGCCTCATTAGCATCCCAGGAAACAGCAGGGAAATGCCAAAATTACATTTTAGTACTAAGAGCTGCATTCTAGTCTAAAGTCTGCTCTGCATTTGTCCTCCCAAAAGCTAAGATAAAAATCTTAAGGGGGCAGAGTGGTTGTATGTTGATTCCGGCCAAGTTACCAGAACTTGGGGGACACTTCAGAAGCACAACCTTAACAGTGTAAAACAACCCCCATATATCTAAGGAAGTGGCCTACATACTGTTTAACCCAAAGCCAATATGAAAGCAGAGCAGCAATTTAAAAAAGTTGCGATACTAACTGCCAAAGGCCTTCTTCAATAATTTAAAAAAAAAAAAAAAAAAAAAAAACAACCCACAAAAAATGCTAAGAAATTGAGAACAGTACTCCCTGGTAAGCTAAAGCAGTTGATAAGAACCAATTTCTGAGACGATCTAGATATTTATTTAGCAGACAATGACTATGCAGACTTGCAGACATATGTATATATATATATATATATATATATATATATGCATTCATATATATAGTCAACATATTTTAAAATATGGTCTCGATGAGAAAACAGAGGCAGTCTAAGCAAAGAAATGAACATTTAACATATGAAGAGTCTATTGCAGAAAATATGACAGAAGTTTTGAAATCACTTCTTTGGTTTAGTGGCAGTTTACAGGTGTCAAAAGGAAGAACTGGTTAACCTGAAGATAGGTCATTAAAAACTGTTCATCTGAAAATTAGGGACAAGAACATTCAAATAAAAAAGGACTTCGCCCCAGGTATGCTCAGGAAACTACTTAAATAGTACGGATAGGATTGGATTTTTTGTTTTGTTTTGTTTTTTGCAACGGGAAGGAAATGAGACTGGGACAAGAAACCGTTAGACACAATAACAGCCAAGTACACATGATGACATGGTTAAACATTTGCTGCGGTCTCAATGCGAAGAGTCAGCCGCAAGCTCACAGGTTGGTCAGACTGTTCCCTGATGGGCCTTGCCTCTTAGGGGGCGTGACCTTATCAACAAATTAATTCCTCTGATTGACCCATGATACAATTAGATAGAGCAGTTGGTTGTAGGAGGCGGGACCAACAAGGAGGAAGTAGGTCACTGGAAGGACAGACCTCGTCTTCTGCTCCCTTACTCTGCTGCATGGCGGCCCCAGATGAGGCACTTTTCCCGCTTGTTCCATCATTTGTTCTTTCTGCCTGCACTCAGGCTCCAAGCCATGGCTCGGCCAGCAAACAGGAAACCCTCCCCAAAGTCTCTTAAACGATTTCTCTCAGGTATCTGTCACAATGATAAACATTCTGATTGACACATAAAATTGGTAACAGAAATGGGGATGTTTCTGTGATGGCTCGCCCATGTAGTTCAAAAACCTTGGAATGGATTTGTGGGAGGGATCTGAGAAGGTTTGCAGCCGTGGGCTAGAGAAGGTTTTAGTGTGCTGGAAGAAAAGCCAGGAAAATAGAATATGGCTATGACCATGAGGAGTGTCGGTTGTGCTTCTGAGATTTCACACAGGTTTGGGACCTTCTGGAAAAGGCCTCATCTGTGTCTCATGGACACAGAGTATAAGTCTAACATAGTGTCAGACCGAAACAAACAAACAAACAAAACAGGAGCACTGGTGAGAATGTGTAGCTACAGAGGGAATAAAGATAAAAAGACACAAACCCCAGAACTGTAAAGGAATTGGCAATGTCAGTAAAAATTTTAGATGTTCCTTCTAAAATAAAGGGAAAAAATATTTTCATCTGTTATCTCCTACTAGTAAGTAAGGAAAAAAAAAAAAGAAAGAAAGACAATGCCTGGCCGGGTCTTCGTGGGTTATAGAGACAAATATTCTACGTCCAGAAATATTTCCTCTGTCCATGCAACAGTCAAATGAAAGGTTACAAGATTTCGGTGAGACCAAAAGCGGGAAAGAGGACCACATCAAATCCAGCCTGTGATGCTGAGCGCTGTCACGTGGGCCAGACCCCCTGAGAGATCCTGTGTTGTTAGAGGCAGCAGTGATGGGAAAAGATGTTATCTGGCATATTTTGGAGCACCCTCCTGAATGAATCACAGCATAGATTCCTGGGGACGCAGGATAATGGAGTGCTGGTTGCAGCGTGAAATGGGTAATGACACAGCTTTTGAAACATAGCTCTTGGCATAAGATTTTGTCCCCACAGAGGCAGAGTACCTGACCGGATGACACTAAATGACTGTGCAGCCACAACTCACAACTGTAAGCCAGGTCTGTCAACACCAGCAAGTTCACACCACCTTAGTCTCCAACCTCAACTGGGCACCCGAAGTGGACTGGACTCTACCCCCAGGTGACTACGCATTCACAGATTCCTACAAATCCTTGCCCAGCTCCAAATTTTTGTCACATTAAAAAAAAAATAGGTAGTTTTCAAAAGAAAAACAAATGGTCCAGAAATATATGAGGGTAAAAAATTAAGTGGTTAAGAGTACATTTTTTTTTACCCAAGAAAAGAAGTAAACTGTTAAAATTCAATGCACATCTCCAATGCATTATTTTGTTGTTTCCAAAGCATTCTTGCTGTGCATCCAAGAACTCAGAATTTCACAACCATGTGGCTAGCGGGGCTGTGGCACTTTCAGTTCCAGGAAGGAGCCATCAGAGGTCACTGCACTTGTGGAAGTTCAAGATCTTGTGTCATGTGGGAAACCTCAGTGGAGGTCAGTCTCTCGTCTATCAACTGTCACATGACGTTGGTCTCCAAGAGCAGCTCAAGACTGAGTTTGAAACATCAGACAATACAGACCAAAGGAAGGTCAGACTTAGGAAATCTGGGTGTGACCTGCCTGTCTTAGCCTTCACTCATCCCTGCATCTGAACAAATAGCTTGTGCCCTGGCTCTCCAAAAGTCTCATCCCACCCTGCCGGGGATCAACTTAAGAACAAGCCAATCCAAGAATAGCAAAATCAGGCAAGAGAAGGCTGGGAGGAGACAGGTTTTGTGGACAAGATGACCTCATGTCATGCTTGAAGCCTGAGATGCTTCTGCACTTTCCAATCCTGGGATCAGAAGTCCCAGTTCATTTGCTGCATCATGCATTTGAGGGCAGCCTGGGGTGTGTAAGGCCCGGTCGAGGAAGAAAGGAAGGAAGGAAGAAAGAAGGGTGGGTACAGGGAAGGAGGAGGGAAGGGAGGAAGGGAAGAATGAAGAAAAATTAAACCCAGTGCTACCATATTAAAGACAACTTGACATTGTGTGCTGAAAGCTCTACATATGGATGTAACCCTCAATGTCATACAGAAACGTGTAAGACTGCAGTCACCAGAGAGATATTTGAGCACTGGAGTTTAAGAGTGAGCAAGGCAAAGTCCCTTATGGAGCCGGACTTAAGTAGCAACCAAAGATGAATATAAAAGCTTTTTTATAAGGGCATTGATTTTATAGGCCTTTGTAATAATCAATGAAATAACAAATACCCAATAAAACAAAAATGTGTAAATCTTGGAGCCCTGTCGTGATAAAATGGTACTTAAAATGAGTTACAGAAACTGTTTCATGATAAGGAAAAATATTTCACCATATAAGGATTTTTTTTTAAAGCGGATGGTAACAAAGAGGAGTGTAAATGGAATGAACTGGGGTTTGTGCGCTGTCCTGTGTGTTATTTGTATGCAAGAAAAGCCCAGAATCGATTGCTCTGAAATGTCAATAGTTAGTCTAATAGCAAGAATTGTGGCTGCATTTGATTTTCTCCTGTGTGTATTTTGCCACCAATCTGTAATCTTCTACCACAAAAATGCCTTTAATTTATTACCCGAGAAAACATAGCTTTGGCAGAATGATTTTGAATAGTTTACATTAGAAAGAAAATAAATAACAAGCAGGTACTAGCATTTGGGTTGTCTCCTAAGTGTTCAAATAAAGGGTACAGTCTAGGATGAGTACAGTCTGCTCATCCTTAGGCCTTTAAGGAACCTTTCCTTTCTCCAGAGAGGAAAGCTGTGCCTTGCTCGTGATGCAAGCTGCACCCCAAGCCCTATGTTTGTGCTTTTCTAATCAAGAAAACCAAAAACATGTAGTGGGAGCTGGTTAATGACTGTCTGGACCAGGCCCCATGCCTCCTGTCCCAGGATTCAAGGCTATTTCCACCACTGTGCCCTTTGCCTAGGCCACAGCAGCATTGCCAGGATAACACTGTCATCGAGAGCGGTCATCCAATACATTTGGAGAGTTCCATCACTGCCCTAAAAATAACTCGGCAGCCTGGAGGCTCACTGTGTACCAGCTTGAAACCCAAGTGTGCCCTGAGTTGAAAAGGGAAGCCACATGGTGGGTTGAATGCTTGGATTCTCTTCCCGGCCTTCCAAATTTAAACAGAAATTCAAGCGTGCTCACGGGTCACAGCACAGGGAGATTGTTTGCAAGGTGAAGCTGAGAATGAACTTTCCTGTAACCCCTCACTTTCATTTTAACTCTTGTCTGAGCACTCTAGTAACCACACCGGGCTCCCAGACGTGGGGATGCTTGACCTAAAAATCGGTGCTGTGACTTCCACAGTTATGCCTGTTCATGTCAAGCCACTTTACAGCCTAGCTGGCGTGGAAGGCAATATGAATAGAGTTCTCCAAGATGGGACTGAGCTGTGCGGCCTGGGCTTCCAACTGTCTGGGCTACGCAGGGAAACATCAGTCCAGCCTGGTACGAGCCTGTGCTCTCTGTGACCAAGAATTACCAGGCAGCGCAGAGAAACAGGGGCAGCTGCTTAGGGCTGTTTCAAAGGCCAGAAAGCCTGTGAGCCGGCATCTGCTTCAGAATGCTCCCAGGGACTCAGAGAGGACAGGACATTTCCAAATAGCTGAAACAAAGGCTTACCTGAAGCTACACTTTATTTTCAAGGAAAAATGTTAAGTACCTGGCTTAAGTGTTCTGCAAGCCGTCATTTCTCTCCAGAATACACTGACTCATATTCTTAGGACCTCCCTCATCCCCTCTGGACTTGAGTACCAAACCCAGGGCCTTGAGCTTGCCAGGCAAGGACTCTACCACTGAGCTAAATCCCCAACCCTGGGGATATTTATCTTTAAGATAGTATTTTCTGTAAATTTAAATTGGATGCCCTCACACCTCAGTGTGAATGAGCATGGGCACATGGAATTTGACCCCCCTCCCCCCAGACTTTAGCTCACGTTGGGGTTGGGTTTTGCTTTTCTTGCTTTTGTTTTCTTTCTCTGGCCTGAAACTCACAACTGAGGCTAGGCTGGGCCCCAGTATTCTCTGCCTCGCAAATACTGGATGATTGTGAATTCTCTCTACTACACCTCACTTTTGCACATGATCCTGGGGGCAGAACACAGGTCCTCTTGCTTGTAGGGTGAGCCTTACACAGACTAATCCCCCAGAGCCTGGCTTTCAGTAGCATCTGTCTTCAGTACTGTAAAGTCCAGCAGCGTGTGGTTTTCATAAACTGAAGTGGCCTCCAGGAGACTGTCTCTGCGCTCCGGTACATTGTTGTCCAGGAGGAAATGATGCTTCTCAACCTTCATGAAATGGCACATCTATTTTTTTCCTCTTTGAAATTCTTCTAGATGCATGTAAGCCTGGAGTTGCCATCCATGATTAATCAGAGGGAAAGGTAGAAGGGGAAGAAGGGGAAAGAATAGATAAAATGAACGTCCAACCTTTGAGCTTGGTTCTGGCCTCTAACAGATCGAGATTTTGGACAACATGGACGATGATTTACTGTAAGTAATAAAATGGTATCAGTCCTGCCGAGGAGTGGTGACCAAAGAGTCAAGCCATCTGCGTGCACAACTTTGGATAGAGCAAGCTCAGAACCCGTTTATAGGGTTTACACTATTTTCCTACTTTCTTTCCAAAGAAGTGTGCATCCCATTGCACAAGGCATGCGGGCTTCCGTGTCTCCTCTCCCGGGACAGAGAAGACTCCTCACGCGCTGTTATTTCAAGCCTGAATTTGTGCCGAGCTATTGTACAGAAATATCTGGTACTCAAGAATCTCGAGGTTTGGATTCAGATCCACCTGACAGCCTGAGGGAGTCACACCCGTTGGTGGCACAGGTTCGTGAGGCTACCGCAGTGGACCTGGTCTTTGTAACTGTGTCTACCTTTGCGTGGCTGTGAAGCCAAACCCAGCGTGGGCAATGCGCAGACTAAACGACAGCCTCTACTTGATGCAGATTTAGGGGAGGAAAAAAAAAAAAACACCACTCCTCTTCACACTCATTCTCAGCAGCTCACACAGGTTGGTTGATTAGGAATGCTTTGACATTTCTGGAATTTCAAAATGTGTGAATGCCCAAGTATCATCTTGCTCAAAGTGAAATAATTTCAGACAGAAGTGTCAAATATTTTCTGAAGGCACTTCAGTGGGGCCCTCATGGCGTTGAAGGGTCTGCTGGTACCTGTTTTCTTTTCTTTAGAATAATGGCATACAAACGGCTCCCCGCCTGCCCCCTGCCCCCGTGTGTGTGTGTGTGTGTGTGTGTGTGTGTGTACAGAGGTCAGAAGTTGATCAAGACATGCCAGCACATTACCTTTTCGTGGTGATGCCGGGGTTTGAACTCAGGTCCTAGCACTTGCATAGCAAGCGTTTTGTCCACTAAGCTATCTCCCAGCCCTCATAGTAAACACTGTAATTCCTCCCCAAGGCTGAGCTCTAGGGTGCAGCCATTTCTCCGCTTTGCTCAGAGACCACCATCCAAGCTGCCGGCGGCACTCCCGGACACTCTCCTCCTCCGAGGGTGGCCTGGCTACTTACCCGTGAAGGAAGACACAAGACAGCCAACGTCACACGGTGTGTGGGACTTCAGGATGGATACCTCCCCGCTCAGAGGTTTCTGCCCGAGCCTCAGTGGAGCACTGTGATTCGAAAGCGACACGGCAGGATGAGTGATAACTACCTAAAAGCACGCCTCCTCTGTTTCAGGGCCTGCTTTTTCAATTTTAAAAAAGGTGTCTTTCGTCAGCCTAGCACAGAGTTCCTTCTGAACTAGTACTTTACTTAATTGTTGTCCACATTCGGGCGGCCAGTTAAAACAACGGTTCTCAACCTTCGGGTCGAAACCCCATTGGAAACCAGGTTGTTTACATTATAATTCATAACAGTGGCAAAATTACAGGTACGGAGCAGCAACAAAAACAATTCTATGGTTGGGGGATCACCACAACATGAGAGACTGTATAAAAGCGTCAACATTTCATATAAGTTACTTACACATAAATTACTTAATTTTTTTTTTTCTGCCTGGATTAACAATAGATCGGTTTCACAGTCTTTCTTATCTCTCACTGGGGGTTCAAACCGAACCTGATCACCTCAGTCAACCTCCTGTGGAAATCAGCAAGATGAACTGAAGATTTCCTGCCAGAATATTTGCTAGTAATTCCCATTCACCTTGGCAAACACCACATTCCTCATCGTCTCTGGTTGACAGCTAGGGTGCCCTGGAAAGTAACTGCTGTATGTCTGCGGGACTCTATCAGATAACGCACAGACCTGTTTAAAAGGAAATAAAAGGGGCCCATTTTATTTCAACACGGCAGCGTTGGGACTGCGGTGCCCTCTCCAAGCAAAAACCGCTTAAGCAGAAAGCGTGTAGTGAGAGCAGAGGCTGGAATGTTCCCTTCACATTAAATACTTCCATCAGGGGCCTAGGGATTGTAGCTCAATTGGCAGAGTGCTTGCCTGGCAGGCAGGAAGCCCTGCATTCCTTCCTGAAGCATCGCATGAGCCCAGAGAAGCGACCAGCGTTCAGGACTGGGAGGCAGGAGTTCAAAGTTATCCTAGTGATTGATACACAGGAAGTTTAAGATCAGCCAGGGATACATGAGACCCTGTCTCAAAAGGAAAAAGAAAAAAAGTATTATTTTATTCTAACCCTCAAATATGACTGATTTCAAAGCTTCGTTAATTAAAAGCCCTATTGAGCAAAAGAAGTGGCAACTAGCTGGCTTAAATTAATAAATATATGCTACATTTAATGTATTCTGCCTTCAGATTTGCTGGTAGAAACCAGTCGTTATGTAACAGCTTGGGTTCTTCTCTCTTCTTTTCTTTTCCTTTTTTTTTTTTTTTAAAGAAATCAAACTCTTTACAATTATATCCGGATAAATAAATGAGGTCAATCCACTAAACGTTTTGTAATTCAAGTAGAAGGAAATAAATTCTTTACTTAGAAAAAGAGGCAGAGGTGGGAGTGACTTATGACGAGACGCCTGTAACCAGCTTTCTGAATAAGTTAGGCAGGAAGCACGGATTTGATGGTTGTGGGAGGTACAGTCCTAATTCATGGTCCTCGGAAGTAGAAGGCAGAGCCTGATGGACACAGGCACCCTTTGCTGGCTGTAAGCCATTAGAGCTAATATTTTTCCTCAAGCACACCCAAATGTTGGGGTGGGGTATTATTATTGTTATTGTTCTACACCACACCACAGCGCGCACCTCTTGGTTTGGAGGCCATGAAAACTTGAGGGCTCTTCTCACGGTCCAGACCCCTAGGGGAGGCAGATCTTCTTGGCCCCAGGTGTTTGGGAGGGGACTGGCCTCTCCACAAACCGCCCCAGGGCCCGGGGGACTCTCAAGTCAACTGGCAGTGCCACCTAGGCCTAGCCGCACAGAGCTCCCTCAGTCCGATTCGGAGAGCCGAGCAGCTCCCCTTCCGGGCGTGTACTCAGAGCGCCCCGGGTCCCTGTCGGAGTCGCCCGGGGTCTCCGCGACTTTGACCGGCAGGAGCAGGCAACGGCAGAGCCAAGCCGCCTCCAGCCATTTCCAACTCTGCCCCGGCAACAGCGCCGGAGCCCCAGCCAGGCGACCCAGCGCCGCGCCACGCCGCGCGCGCGCCCAGAGAAGCAGCTGTTCCCAACAGCTGGGGGGCGGCGGCGCCGGGCGCCCCAGGTGCTGTCCCGGCCAATCGCGAGCGTCCGGCCCGCCCCCTCCCCAGCCGGGCGTCGACCCCCGGGCCGCGAGGGAGGGGAGCAGAGGGGTGGAGAGCGGTCCTCTGTCCGCACTGGTCCGGCAGCTCCCAGGCAGGAGGGACGGTCCCCAGCTCCAGCCGGGCCCAGCACCGCGCCCCCAGCTGCCACCTCCGCGACCCCGGGACGCGGTGGCCTCCGAGCCAACCCCCCTCCTACTCCAGCCGCCGATCTTTTTTTTTTTTTTTTTTTTTTTTCCTGAGAAAGAAACATCTACCTCTTCTGGACTCAAGAGACCACCACCCTCCTCTTTGCATTAGAAAAAAAAAAGAATTTTTTTTTTTTTTTTTACTTCCACGCGGGGTGAGTGCAAAAGGCTCGCGCAGTCCACGGCTGCAGAGCTGGTTACCGGGGCGATAGGGAGGGTCTGGACAGTGAGCGGACGTGGGGACCGGAGCCGAGCGCCCGGGCGAGTGTCGGGGGCCGCGGGCCACTCGGGAAGCCGCGCGCCGAGCGCCCACGCCGCGCCCTCGCCCCCGCGTGCGCCCTCGGCCCCCGGCGGCCGCCGCGCGCTGCGGGAGACGCGGAGCCCGAGGACCGGGCGCAGCCGCAGCCGCAGCCGGAGCCGGAGCCCGAGCCGCGGGGCGGGCGCGAAGATGCACACGACCCAGAAGGACACGACGTACACCAAGATCTTCGTGGGAGGGCTGCCCTACCACACCACCGACGCCAGCCTGCGCAAGTACTTTGAGGTCTTCGGAGACATCGAGGAGGCGGTGGTCATCACCGACCGGCAGACCGGCAAGTCCCGGGGCTACGGATTTGTAAGTTACGCGGAGGGAGGGCTCAGGGTCGGGGGTGGGGGGGTGGGGGTGGGGGATGGCAACTCAGAGAGGTCCCGGCTCCGCTCGAAGGCAGGCCAGGGGGGAGCGCGTGGCCCCAGGCCCTCGGGAGTCAGAGCTGGGGGCGGGGGTGGCTCTGTGGGACCTCGCGGGACGCCCCCTCCGCTCGGAGCTGAGCTGAAACTTTAAGCTTCGGGGAGCAGGGGTCCGGGCCTGCCTCGCGGGGTTCCGAGAGGACCTGAGGGGATGCTCTTTCGGTGGTCCCAAAGCTTGGGAAAGGAGGACCAGATCTGGGATGCAGAGAGCTGGGAGGGTGGGAAAAGAGGAGGCTGGTTGTTAAGTGCGCTGGTGCTTTGTTTAGAAAACCGAAAGACGAAAGACTGTCTCTGTGTGAGTGTGTGCGTGTGTGCGTGCGTGTGTGTGTGTGTGTGTGTGTGCGCGCGCGCGCGCGCGTGTGTGCGTGTGTGTGTGTGTGTGTGTGTGTGTGTGTGTGTGACTCCCACTTTTTAAATTGCAAAGGTAGATTCTAAAGAGAAAAGGAAAAGCTGCCCCTCTGGCTGTTTGCCTAACTGAAACAGCACATTAAGCTTCCTGGAGATTTAAAGGGGCAAATTCAGCTGTCCAGAGAGCCAGGAGCTCCGAGCAGGACAATCGCTGTTGTTGCTGGGGAGTCCTTGCCTGTTGGAGCAACTGGCTGGTTTGGGGCTGGACTTTGTTTAAAGCCCACAGCGCCTCTGGGGCCCTGGCTGGGGACCTAGAGGGGACATTTGCAACGAGGTAAATCTACAGGCGATTTCAGAATTGTGGTTTCCAGATCTCTGTTAAGCCCCACACTAGCACCCTCAGGACTTTGGTCCGGAGCAGAGGAGTTCTTCATGCCTTTCTTCTTCCTGCTTATTTTTTTTAAGCAGAGAATGAAGGGTTAATATCCCAATCTCTCAAGCCCCCCCAGCCCCCCATCAGAAAGGAAAGGAAAGAAAGGCAGCTCAGTGACTTCAGTATTTTTCCTTCAGGGGTTAACTGAGGGCTTTGTGTGTATGTCTGTGTATGTTGCTAAGGTCACCATGGCTGACCGGGCTGCTGCTGAAAGGGCCTGCAAGGATCCCAACCCCATCATTGATGGTAGGAAGGCCAATGTGAACCTGGCATACTTGGGAGCAAAACCAAGAATCATGCAGCCAGGTGAGCTATGCCCTCCTCTCCCCCTCCCCGTTCTCCACCCAGCAGTAGGAGGGTCCCACCGCCATCCCCAGCCCAGCAAGCTTCCTGAAAATTCTGTCAATTCTGTCGTAGTGTTCAGTAAAACTTGAGTGCCTGCTGATTATTTCACCAAGGCATTAAAGATACATGAGCGCTGTAAGTGTGCCACTGGGTACTTGAAATGTATCCGTGTGCAAAAATAGACCTTAGGGTCCAGGTGGCATGCGCTCAAAAGTTAATTCATGCGTTTCCCATATGATGATGAGTATTTCTGGCTGCTTTCAGTTGTCCAATTTTTACTAGCCACTTGTAGCTAAAAAGGTAAACTGTTTGGCCCTTGTCATCTCCAGCCAGCGGGCCTTCCTTTTTAGAGTGGTCTAGGCCAGCGACTCCATGACTCGAACCCTGACCCAAGAGGGGCGTTACATGTCTTTTCCCATAAAGTCACAGACACTAGCAATCAAATACTTACACATAGGAAGACTTCACATTCGTGGGTTACGTGTTCTTCTTTAAATGATATTTCCTTGGGGATAAGAAAAAATTTACTGAAATCCTCATAGCTGCTGGTTGACAATGGGACGTACCTCTCTCTGCCTATGTGAAAATATTGGCCTGTTGTATTACTTGGTACCGTTTTTTATATTTGTTGAAAATAACTCACCTGACCATTGAGGGAATGTCTTCAATTCCCTGGACAAGCAACTAGGCTGACTAAGTCATGTGCTCTTTGCTCAGCCTTTCCTGAGGTTAAAAAGAGGTTGACATTTCAGTTCAGGAACCCGGCTGGCTAACAGCAAGGGAATACACAGAGAAATACCCACAGACATTGAAAACGGTGTCTCTCTAAAACATCTGTTCTCAAGAGAATGATGGGGGAATTTGTTTTTGTGAAATTTTAGTACTGTAAGCTGTAAAATTCTTCCAAGGCAGTCGAGAACGTTACAAATTGCAAAGACTTTTTTTTTTCTTTGCTTTTTCTGTTTTGCTCATGGGTTGGAACTATAGGAATATTTGTGAATTTAACCTCATTGTTGCTCGAGAGTTTCCCTCATTAGCAGTTTTCTCTGGCCTAAATTTTTTTAAATCTTTTTTTTTTTAATGTCTGTTAACTATATAGGATTTTTTTTAAGTTTTCTAATCTTAGTCTATTCAAACTTTTATTTAGGATGAATGATAACAATTATGAAACAGATAGACTTTTCATATATAAAGACCATGTCTGTGTATACCTTAGAGTATCACAGGAGTGGTTCTTTTTAATCAGAAATTATTATTGCATCTTCTGTCCAGAAATAGTAAGTCCCTAACGGTGCACAAATGGAAAATGTGGTGTGTTTTATTGCTAGGTTTTGCCTTTGGCGTTCAACAGCTTCACCCGGCCCTTATACAAAGACCCTTCGGGTAAGTCAATCCACCAAATCCTCCAAAGTTTCCACATGGCCACCATTTGTTTCCCTGACTCTTTGTGAGCAGACAAGGTCGATATGTCACAGAACGTTCCGGGTTTTGCATATTTATATATGCTTATGTATTTTTTAATGCTGATACTATAAATATTTTTAGATGAGTCAAGTTATCTGACCAAGTATGCAGTCTCCAAACCAGCCAAATGTTGGGCTTATGATTAAACAAAACAAAACAAAACAAAACCCCCAAAATACCAGGTATGACTTGTGCACAAGACATGTGTCCCATCGCCATTGCTGCTGCTCAGCTTGACTCAATGTTATTTATCTCTTTCTAACCTGACAGGGCTCCTATACAGTTAAGCTAACTGATGAGAAGGATGCGATGATAAGAGGTGGACTAGTTCTGTTTGGAATTAAACTCTGTAACCAGTAGACTCAGACACAAGCTCAGATGGTGATTAACCATGCATGGATGTTGGTGGTGTTGTTTTTATTTTTTTCACTATAGTCCATAGCCCTCCGTGTGCTTTATTTTATTTTGTTACAGTAATGAAGTGGTGTTGATAGCTAAACTGTGTGCTTTGACTTAATTGAACAGAGCTGTAGTGAGTGTTTTCTTTTCCTTGGGGAAGGGGCTCTTTGCTGTTTGATTTTGGTGGTGGTGGTGAGCAGTGTTGACTTCTGACTTTGCCATGGGAAGCAAAGGGCCTTTTTTCCCCCTTCCTGCTTTTAAGCTATTAAGCCTGTGACTTCCACTTAACATTTTTGTAGTGAGTGCTAAATCGTGTGATTTCTCTCAGTAAGAATACAGATTCACTGCTTGCATGTTGTAAGTCTCTGTTTTCTGGGAACGGGCTTTCTTTTGCAATGTATGTTCACTTCCTGGCCTTCTGGTAAAGGTTCGGCAGCTCTATTCAGATCTCATTAACAGTCACCAGTCTGGCCTTCCTTTTCCCTCCTTAATTTCGTTTGGTTTTTGTTTTGAGTAGCACAGTACTAACTCCGTCCTTCCAGATTTAACAGGGGAACAGTCTGCTCACATTTGTGCTTTCTCTGGGTCCTGTTATTACCAGCTCCTGAGGTCCCCCAGCTCCTTTATATTAAACACGACCCGGGAGGGAGGCCCCCATCAGTTTATCCTGAATACTAGAGTCTGTTTCCTCCATCTTCTGCCTGACTGATAGTCTTGTAATTCTCATTCTTTTTTAACATCCAAGCTGTTTGAAGAATTTTATTGTTATCCGGCTTAGTACCCAAAGATTCCCATCTGTCACCTTGAAGGCTAGAATCTGTCTTCACAGGTAGAAGCCTACCATAAGCATCTCCTAATATAGGCTAGCCCAAAAGTAAGTAGTAAGTTGACTTGGAAGAAGGAAGCTATATTTTGATAGACACTTTTTATTACCCTCTTGTTATTTTAATCTATTAGATAGTCACTCTTAGAGCCATCTACAGCTTTTGAAAAAGCTACAATTAAGTATAGCTATGTACTAAAGCCCTTCCAAGCCAACTTGGATTTGGACAACGAGGGAGGGATGAGTTGATTGGACCAAGCATTCTCTCCCAGTCCCGCTCCCTCCTTCCCTCCTTCTCTTCCCTCCCTTCCCCTCTCTTCTCCCTCTGCTGATATTTCACTAGTGTAGATTATAAGTGAAGGTGGGACTATGGAAGAAAACATACATCTGAAGGTGGAATCGTGGGCTTAGTCGTAACCTCCCAGGGATCATCTTGAAAGAGTGTAAAACCAAATCAATCAACAACTGTTCCTAGTTCAACCACTTTGTAGAAAACAAAGTTGCATGTTCATTGCAAGGAAGAAAGAAGATGGCAGAGCAGCTCAGAATTGCTCATTGATAAATGGCTCGGCACTGTTTCAAGTTTGAGAGGAATTCAGAATCACAAGAAAACCCATGGATTGGGAGAACTGGACAAGCTGTGAGGAGGGGAGTAGACCTGAACTGGATGGGGGCGCCGGGCCTGTCTACAAGGTGTGTGGTGGGGTAAACAAGCAGGGAGGCTACACGCAGAGGCTCAGCATGTAGAGAAACTACAGTGCACTGGAAAGCCAGTGGAGTAATCTGGCCTGGCTGTGATAGTCCTCGGTCCTTGAGGAAGAAAGCAATGCAAAGAAGATGAGATGATGCTATTGCGCAGACATTTTAAATCACACATGTTTTTATAGTAACCTTTTGTTCTTCATCTCTACTGATAAGGACTGTCTTTGTGATGAATGGTGATTGTTGCTGTGTGCATAAATTGTTTGAACTTGAGATTCAAATTGAACTTGAGGTTAGAAACAGATAGCATTCCAGGTAGGCCAAGTAAGGTTTCTCTTTCTTTTCTTTTCTTTCTTTTTTTAAAGTGGTTCTCAGCACTGCCCTGATCCCAAGTCCGTAGCCAACAAATCACACTGGTCACCCTAAACTCTGTTTGAATGTCATATGTTCTTGTTTTAGGCCTGCCTGGAAGTGAGCTTGAGAATCTTTAAGTTTTCACTTGTTTTGGAAGGTTAGTGAGGAGACTATTAGTTTTCTGAGGTCCTTAAATGGCCCCTGGGTTACCTAAGGTCTTTAAAGACAAACACATTGGCCAAAAGAACTTCTGACTTGGCAGAGGGCAGATGCAGAAGGACTTGTGGGCTTGATGAGAGTCTTAGTGGTCTCTGAAGGAAGTGTTTCCTCATCACATCTTTGCTGCAGGTCTGTGAGAAGAAATTTAAGGAGTAGCCTACACCAGGCTAACTGCACAATGAAGCGTTCAATGAGCCCGGTTGTTAGCGCCTCGCTGTACCATGGAAGTGGTCATCCGGCGTACTGTGTGCATAGAACTGACAGAGGCCCACAGACATTTTACCATTTAGTTCTTCTTATAAGCATTTGTAAAAAAGGACACTGTTAAGGGTCTTCCTTGGGAGCAAACAGAACAAGTACAGACAGGTTAATTAACCTCCCCTGGTCACAGAACCAGTGGGTGGGTTAAGAGTGTGATTCCGAGTTCGGAGTTGTGGTCTGCTTCACCTTGGAAGCTGTGTCCATTCCCTGATGTCAAGATGCAGCCAGAAAAAAAAGAAGCATAATGTAGCTTTCTCATCACCTAGTAATAAAATAATCAGTGCGGGAAGGGCCTCAGCCAGAAGGAGAGAGACAGCGGATCAGTGGGCCTCAAGGAAGGCTTTCCAAAGAAGATGAGCTAGATCTTCTAAGGAAGGTGAAGATGAGGGACTGTTTTATTAAGCACCTGCTGTACTAACCACTGGAGGCTCCTCTCATAGAGAAGTTTATTTAGTGTAGTGCAGCTCTGGGCTGGGAAACTTCGAACTCTTTCACAAAGGAACAATGCAAGAGAAAAAGGGAAAGTAGACTTCCAAAGGTTCTTGGGCACAGAGGACTAGAGCTAGGGTGGATGGGGGAGGTGAGGCGGGGGGAAGATTGGCCTCCTGGGTGAGGAATGGATTACACATGCGGAAGTGGGACCCAGCGATCGGTGGCATGGCCAGGAAATAGTAAGATATTCTACAGACCTGGGTCCAAAGAGAAGTTTAAAAAGATTCTAAAAAGGTGTTTTGGAGACAGATGTACAAAAGACCCCAAACGATGAGATTTAGGAAATGATTTGGTGGGGTTTTAGGGCTCAGTGACTCCTAGGAGCAAATGGATGAAATGACGACTTGGGTCGCTGGTCTGCACATACGTGAGAACAGCCAGCTTACTGCTTGGAAAGCCACAGAGACTAGCCTGGAGCGGTGGTGCACTCCTGGACCCCAGAACTCTGGGGGCTGAGGCAGGATGATCATGAATTTGAAGTCCTCCTGGGGAAGGCTACGCAGAGAGACCATGTCTTAGAAAAGAAAAAAGAAAGGGAAGGGAAGGGAAGGGAGAGGAATCACAGATCAGTGTCAGGGGGACCTAAAGAAACGGAGAGAGAAGGAAAATGCAGTCAACTTTGTTTAATCACCAGGGGTGTTCCCTTGGCTCTCGAGCTTTGTTGCTGCTCAGTGTGAACTAAGGGGGCCGGAGCTCGGTAGAATTCTGGTGGGAGGGGCCTTCCCAAATTGTCTTACTGAGTTCATTAGACTGCTGAAAAGAACTCCCAGCACACCCTTCAGCCCTCTGCTGCTTTCTCCCTGAACTGAGACATGGGGTTCTCTCCAGGGTCCTCTGAGACATGGCTCTCTGGGCTCCTCTGGCCTCCCCTTTTCCATCATCTTTTAAAGGCCACAGGTCTTCATTTGCCATTCAGACGTCTTCCTTGCCCTTGCCAGCCTTCCTGTAGGAATCTGACCTTACAGAAAGATCATTCTCATCGGGTGGCTCCGTCCAAATCAGAAGTAGCCATTAACATGAGTACAGAGACAGTCACTCTTGAAGCAATCCTTTCTCTGTCTTAGCACATTCTTCACACACACACACACGCTTTAACCTGTCTTCTTTGTGGGGGGGGGCGCGTTAGGGTGGAGGTTAAGAGTAAACCTCCTTTGAGCTACTTCATTATTTGAAAACACAAACCCTTCAGACACTGTGCTGTCATCAGAGCACTGGGAGGACACCAAGGGTTAATGTCTCCGTATCAGTGAGGTTCAGACTGGCTGGCCTCTGCAGCTGATAGAAGCTTCACGTTGGCCTTATAAAGACATTTTATCCGCTGGAAACCCTTGTCGCATGACAGGATCAAAAATAGCCCAGCTGCAGCCTCCACTGTCCATCACCGCATGTAGACTGGCAGGAGAGGAAACTCTCTTAGCTGCGTCTGCACATTGCGGGCCGATCAGCTCTGGGGACAGCGCGTTAATACAGTCCCACCTGTCACCAGACCTGACCTGAGCCCGTCACCTGACCTGACACGGAGTTCTGGGAGTGTGCACGGCCACGCCGCTGCGCCTGGCTTCCGACACGCAGTTAAGAACATCTCTAAGTGTCCTCAGAAACACTTGACGACACGGTAGCCACTGGCACTGGGAAAGAGCTACGATTCTAGTAAAAATTAAATGTATTTTTATCACACGGGGACAGAGTTCACCGCCCTCTCGGATACATTATCTTTTCCATGGATATTCTTCACAAGTGCTTCCAGTAGAATTCTGAAGAGGGAAGAGAGAAAGAAAGAAGGAAAGAAAGAAAGAAAGAAAGAAAGAAAGAAAGAAAGAAAGAAAGAAAATCTTGTGTTTTTGAAAAGCCTGAATGTGATGTTTTGTGTCAAGTTCCTTAAAATTTGGAGATAACTATTTGTGTTTGTGCCACTAACAAGTTGGTCTTGTCGACAGCCAGATAGCATGCCTGTGTTCTATTTTTAGAAAGATAGGGGGTTGTGAAGGAGATCCGTATAAAGAAAGACAAAGCCAAGAGTCAGATACTTGAGGTAGCACTCTGTAAGTGGGCGGTAATGAGTCGCAAGAGTGACAGCTGCAACCCGGGGTTCTGTAAACAAACCTCTTGTGATTCTTTTTTTAACCAACTTTTAAGGGAGGGCCACTGGCCCGTCCTGTACTCGGGGTGGGAACGCAGCAAATCAAAATGGTGCTTGGTTTTCTTTCGGGTTCTTAGCTCTTTCCTGGATAACCCATCACCATCCGGCTGAACCGTGCAACACGTTAACCAATGGGCAGACTGAAGGCAAATGGGTTTAATAAGCCAAGCTCTTCCGCTACGGAGGCTAGCGTAGGAGTCAGCGGACGTGCAGAGTGAGCGTTGCCTGACGATGTGTATCTTTTAAGTCTCTATCAGGTTCCGAGACATTTGGTTGTATTTTCCTGCCCCTAACTTCCCCATCAGCCTCGTCACCCCGGCCCGTTTCTGTCTGTCTTGCATAGAAACAAGCAAGCTGGCTGCGCCTCAGCTGCCTGATAGCCAAACAGGTTTGATCGACTGTTCTGTCCTTATGGAAAAATATGTGTATATAGATATACAAGTAAACGAGAGTGCAAGTGTGCCACACACCTCTGAGAATCACTGCCGGGCGGTTGCTAGCATTTTGGTGGCTTCCCACAACGGCCTGTTGTGAACTGCACTACTGTCATTTGAGGAGTGTGACTGCTGTGTTTACCACACTTGTGAACTTTGAAACTCCTGGTTTGGGTTGATTTTTTGTTGTTGTTGTTTTTTGTTTTTATTTTTGTTTTGTTTTTTTTTAATTTATCTTATTTTGTCGCCTGCTTCTTTCGTAATCATGATTTTTAATCAGGGTGACTGAGGTTGCCGAGAGATTAATGTGTGCTGAGTCTGCCTAGCGATTTCAAATAGGGTTGCCACGATAAACAGCACCGCGAGTCCCTCCTCTCCTTAACAGCCCGGCTGTCACCCCCCACCCCACCCCACCCCCGCAGAGCCATGGAATCTCAGACAAGCTCTGAGGCCTGGGTTCCTGGCATGAAGCCTTCTATTTGATAGACATATCTCTGTACCAGTTTTCCAGTCCCTGCTCGATCACTCCTCCACGCACAGCCCTGGCGAATCATGATTCACTTAACCAAACTTGGCGGGCATGATCCTGCCTGGTTCGAAGTCACGGGCGCAAATTCTAACGGGGAGAATGCCGTTCGCTCTGGTTCCTTGCTGGTGAACTCTCCCAGGGGAGCACCAAATGGACCGCTGAAGCGTAGATATCGTGGCAACCCTATGTTGATAGCAACCACTAAATTTGAGTTTGACTCCATCTCTGGGCGAAGAGCTCCTCCTGAGAGGGCCGCTGCCTGACTTTGTTTCTCGTTTCTCGACAGGATCCCCGCCCACTACGTCTACCCGCAGGCTTTTGTGCAGCCCGGAGTGGTCATCCCGCACGTCCAGCCCACGGCAGCCGCGGCCTCGACCACGCCGTACATCGATTACACTGGAGCGGCCTACGCACAGTACTCGGCCGCGGCCGCGGCGGCTGCGGCGGCTGCGGCCTACGAGCAGTACCCCTACGCGGCGTCCCCAGCCGCCACCGGCTATGTGACCGCTGGGGGCTACAGCTACGCTGTCCAGCAGCCCATCACGGCCGCTGCTGCGCCTGGGACGGCTGCGGCCGCGGCCGCGGCAGCTGCAGCCGCAGCAGCCTTTGGCCAGTACCAGCCTCAACAGCTGCAGACCGACCGGATGCAGTAGGCCAGCAGAGGCTGAGCAGAGTCGGAAGGGGGAAAGGGGTTGCTCTCCCCCCCGCCCCCCCCCCCACTCTCCCAGTTCTTCGTAGCTAATGAGAAAGTTAACGTTGACCTGACAGCTTTTAAAGGGAGAGAGCAAAGCTGTTGTGAAGCAGTGGTGTTCCTTTTTTCGTACTCTGGGTAGTGCTGCAGGTGGAGAGGGAGAATGGGAGGGCGAGGAGCAGTGTTTGAAGTCAATCCCAAAGAGCCTGAGTTACACAGAACAGCCGCTAGAACACGATGGCAGGGGGTAGCTATCAGCGGGACTTCACTTTTGTATCGGGGGTTTTTATTTTATTTTTTTGCTCTTTTTTATAGTATCAGGGAAGCAAACTGCCTTTTCCAAGTTAGAAAACGCTATGTGAATCTAGCTGAACCAGGGAATACGGAGTGAGCGATCTGTAGCTTGAACCATGTGTAAAGGCACACTTTTTTAAAAACAACCGAGACGGCACAAGTGCTGGCCGACCTCCGTGGCGGCCACCGAGGCCTGCAGGACTTCCTTAGGGCAGAAGGTAGTGTTCGCGCTATCTCCAAAATGGGCATCGAACAATCACTTCAGGAGAGTGGCAGCAGGGACAGTGGTGGACAGGTACCAAAGCGATTTTCTCATCTGTTCTGTGGACGCGCGGGCTTGTGGAGCAATTGACGCTGCGCCAGCCGCTCAGACAATCAATAGCGCACACAGTTCCGCAAAGCGTCCGTCGCCTGTGCTCGTGGGAGGCGCTGGTCACATTCTAACCCCTCTCCCCGTGCTGCTTCACTTGGGGGAACTTTCATCTGCTGGTCAGGTTTTCGACACCACCACTACTCTTTCTATTTATTGTCCGGACTAGGGGATTATGGGTAAAGGCAGGCAGAGTTTGCAGATGCTCAACCCTTCAGGACCGTCTGGAGGACCTTTATTTTCTTCCCCCCTTTTTAAATAATTTTACACTTTTTTCGTATCTATTTCAGAGTCCTATTTAAAGGTATTTATTAGTGACTACAGTACCTAAGACAGCAAGGTTCTTGACATTACAGTTCTTCAACAGTTGATGATCTTGTACTTTATAATGTGCCTTAATAATAATCCTATTTAAGATATTTATTTTTAAGTTTTCCTATGCTGCACTCTAAAGGAAGGAACTTTAGACGTGACACTGTAAAATTATGTATTCATCTCATGGCATAAGTTATTCAGTAGGTCCAGATGTAGCATATTAAATATTAACCTATTCAACTAAAGATGTTGGCTTGGATTTATTTAAATTCATATGTGCACTGTTCGAGAGGGTGTTCTTACCTGAACACATCTGAGTTTATTTTAGTCTTGAGATTTTTTTTTTTTTTTAACAAGCTACGTTGCTGGCTCTGTGCTTCTTTCTTTTGATTGTTTTGCCCCGGTAGCTCTCATCCATCGGGAACTCATGACTTCCTCACTTTCCTTCTGTAGTGTATGTAGTTTTAAAATACTGCTTTATATTTTTCTTCTGAAAGTGCGGTACTTGCAATTTTTACTCTTAAACTAAATTGAATACTATTTTACACTGTATTGGACTTTTATACTTGAAGACCTTCATACAAGGGACAACAGGTTAGCATTTTTATGGACTTTCTCCATTGTCACTGGATTTAAGTATTCCCGTCCCAGACAGTGGTCTGCAACGGAGACGTGGCTCTCCTGTGCAAATTATTTATTTGTTGTGTACATCGCTTTATAACGTTTCAGATCTTCTAATCTATTCACTTGTATTAAATATAATTTTTAAAAACTGCTGTTGCATTGATTATTTCCAATTCTGGAGGAAAACAGAATGGTTCTCTTTTTAATTCGCTTCCTCGGTTTGAAAGAGGCTGACTGTGAACTTGCCGTGTAGCCAAGGGTGACCTTGAACTTTTGACCTTTACCTCCCGAGTGCTGGTAATAGGACACACACCACCAAGCCCAGGACTTCCTGAAGGCGGGCGAGCACTCTACCAACTGATCTACATTCCCAGCCCCAGCCCTGTTTCTCTTAAACTAGTTTGATTAACCCTGCCCCATGGAAAACATTTTCTGTGAACATAAAACTTTCTCGGAGGCTGTATTCTCCAACCTTTAAAGTAAATCTCACTAAATATGTGCCCTATGTGTAGCAAGTACACCATCCCCTTAAACTGAATCTGAAGGGACCATTCATCTCCTTGAGAACGGGTGATGACTGGGAAGGAGAGGGTTGTGAGCAGTCCTCGCCTGGGTCAGGACAGTACTGCTGGCATCAGGTAAACATGGCGCTGGAGCATTTCTAGAAATGCCGATAGATCAACTGTTCTTGCTTATTTGTTTGTGGTGCTAGAATTGGACCTGGGTCCTCACGCTGACATTGAACTACATTCGCAACCCCTTTTTTGACTTTTGATAGGCTCTCATGTGTCCCAGCTCAAAGCTGCTATGTAATAGAAAATGACTTTGAACTTCTGGTCTCCTGTCTTCAGCTCCTGAGTGTTGGGGTTATGGGCGTGCACCACCACAGTTGATGTATGTGGCCCAGGGGTTTGACTCCAACTGAGGTCCATCCCCAGTCCCAACTTCTAACTTTCCAGACAAGGTCCGTCTAGGAGGACCCAGCTAGCCTTTCGCTCACTTTCTGGAGGTAGCTTTTTTGAGATCTTCCCCCTTTAGCCTCCCCGCAGGTTCCAAATTGCTTTTACTAACCCCCCTTTTCAGTGATATTTTCAGACTTCTCATATAAAGTCCTGGAACAGAAACACCAGCCTGTGATAGTCGTAAGTGTCAGAGAGCACTCCCTCAGTGCAAAGCCAAAGACGGAGGGAGGACATTCATGGGGGCAATCACTGCAATGCGCTGT
This sequence comes from Meriones unguiculatus, assembly GCF_030254825.1. Lineage (NCBI taxonomy): Eukaryota > Metazoa > Chordata > Mammalia > Rodentia > Muridae > Meriones > Meriones unguiculatus. Next base: position 61,443,913 of record NC_083366.1, read on the forward strand.
CAAATAAGCAATGAGTTAAAATGCCAAGGGAGTGATGGTCTACTGATTATCTTAAAGAGTGTATGTTATTTTCCTTTTACTGTGGCTAGTTTGTTGAACTCATGGTCCTAATGTCTCCTATATCCACGGCAGATCTTGAACACTGTGAGTTTTCACTATTTGGAAGCAACAGAAAAGCATACACAAAGAGTGCCACGCTTTATAACCAGCCTCCAGTTCAAACTTCCATTGAAAATGGAGACAGCAGTGGAAGGTGGTACCCGGAGCTGCTGGTACTATCGGCCGCCAGCAGAATTGCTTCTGAGCTGCTGATGTACTAGTGAAAAATTTTCATTTTTCAGATTTATGAAAGGTCACTTCTGTCCCTCAACAAAACCATCTATTGCTGAGCCTGAAGTAATATTTGATTTATTGATTAAAAACAGGTCAGACAGTTCCGGGGAAAGCTTATCGAAAGTAGCCAGACTCAGGAAACCCAGAACGCTACCTATTCTAACGAGGCTGTACATTTTTCTTAGACTACTTTCTGATGTATAATAATGAGGGGAAGATTGGTACTTTGTAATGCTAATGCATAAATTTCTAAAAAGAACTGAAAAAAATTAATATCTAATAAAAAGGACAGTGATACAATGATGTAATGTCTACATTGGCCCGGAAGGCCACCGGTATTTAAAAGGACAGCCTGCCTGAGATCTGGGGTGTGGAATGAGTCCTGGTTTCACTGCTTAGCAGCAGGGTGATGCTCGGCTGCAGCGAGTTACTGGTACCCACTCTTGCGTTCTGCAGATTCAATGATGAAAGCCATGGCTGCTCTCTTCTTCAACTCCCAGGGAGATTTAACTCTCCTTGGGAGATGCTCAGAGTTGAGTCCAGGTGTGATCGTCAAGAGAAGAATGCTCTCTCTGCGTTCACCAATAGTGACCCACTCATGTGGGTTGGGGGGTTAATGACGTATTTCAGAGTGTCCCTGCTGTAAAAACAACTTTGCTAAAGTCTTTTGTGAACTCCCTTTTTCTGACCGCGTGATGCCCTGCAGTGCCTAAAGGCTGCCAGCAAGAAAGCCACCATGATACGAGCTGTCTTTGTGTTAAACCAGAACCATGGACCAAAGCTAAACTCATTTCTTTACAACACACTCAGTTGTGGTGTTGTGTTAAGTGACAAGAAAAAAATGGGCTAATAGGATGGACTAGCTGATAAGAAAGCCTTTTAGAAGTCTGAAAGTATTGGGCAAATGAAAGTCAGACTGAGACAATAACAAAGTTAGGCTTTGTTGCTATTTTGTGTTTTCTGTTGGATAGCTCAGACTGGTCATGAGCTCACTTTATAGCCACAATAACCACAAATTGTTGATCCTCCTGCCTCCCCCTCCTGGGTGCTGAGGTTGCAGGTGTGCACCACCATGTCTGGTTTTGTAAATACCGGCGATGGAACCAGGGCTTTGTGCATGCTGGGCCAGCCTTCAACCCGCCAAGAGGCATCTTCTGCCCCAACGTTTGGTAACTGCATTCAACATCTCCCTAAACGACCCTTCTGAGGAAAACAAAATTGTGCTTCATGCTGTTACCTTCATTTCCTCCCAACCTAACAACAGCTAAATAATCCAACGCCCAAACTGTACAGTAACAGCCACACAAAAGGAACCGAGAAAGAGAGAGCGCTTACCAGCTAGGGGAAGGAACGGGAGCAGCAGAGATTACAGAATACATTTCTCTCACAGAAGCTCTATATTTAGTCCCTTCCTCGCTCCTGTCAAATGTTGTTCTTCTTAATTCCTTCGGAGTCTTAAAAGCATTCATTAAGATGACAGCCCGAGGCTTGAAAGGGGCAGAGGTGAAGAGGAACAAAAAATAAATAAATAAATAAGTGCGTTTTCATGCTTACTTTTGTCCTCGCTTCTCCTTCAAGAGTTCCAGGTTGTTTCCATGGAGATTCTAACTTTGTTTCTGCTTGAGCACTTTGTATAAAAGAGATTCATTTTGGTTGTCGGTTCTGAGTGGGATTTTTAGTTCAATAGTGATATTAGTGAAGTCACTTGCCTGACAAGCGCTTTAAAAGTTCTGCTATTTTTAATTGGCATATTTGTAATTGTTCATATTTATGGGGTGAATGGGATGTTCTGTTCATGTGTATATAGTGTTATAATTGAATCAAGGTAATGAACGTATCTATAATCTCAGCAAAATTGCCAGTTGTTGTGGTGAAAATAGTTGAAGTTCTCTCAGGCTATTTTGAATGTACACCACTTGAATGGCAAAGGCTATTTTGAAAATATACATTATTAACTTTAATCACCCCACTGTGCAATTGAACACCAGAATTCATTCCCCCTATGTAAATATAATTTTGTATCTATTGTCCAACCTCTCCCCAGCCTAGCCTATGGCTAAGCAGTAGAGCCTTTCATAACCACCATCCTCTCCTCTATTAATGTGACATCAATTTAAATCCCATGTGTGGATGAGACCACATTTTGTTTGTCCTTTTATGTCTGACTTACTTCACCTGGAATCCTCCTGGCTGTTGTGACAGGGCTTCCTTTACTGGTGAGGCTGATAGTGTTGAGATAAACGCATACAGCCATCACGTTCATATACATGTATGTATGTCATGATTGAAGTTGACTTGACGTCACATGCTGGCTGTTTTTGCACAGTGCTGTTATAATCAGAAATGTGTATCTCTCTCCTGTAAGACTGAGAGTTTCCCTTGGCAAATGAAATACTGGCTTCTCTAGATCACTTGGTAGTCCTCACATTAACTCTGTGAGGAACCTCCACCCCAGTGACCATAGTGACCAGGACAATTTCACAGCCCACCAACCACAGTATATAAGTGCTCTCTCTTCTCTGTACCCAACATTTTATTTACTTACTCATTTGCAATGCTGGGGATTGAACTTACGGTCTTAGGCATGATGGGAAAGCACTCTACCACTCAAATACATTCCTGACTAGGAATAATTCCTCATCCTTTTTTTTTTTTCCCTTTTGGTGACAGCCATTCTTAACTGAGTAGAGGTGACATGTCACTGTGGTTCTGATTTGCATTTTCCTCATAATTGCTGATGCTGAGCTTTTTCCATAGGTCTGTTGAAAATTTGAAGTTGAAAAATTACAATAATAGTTATTATTACTATTATTTGGGGGGGTTGTCACTTCTTTTTAATCTATCTATCTATTTATTTATTTTTAATATTAGTTACAACTATTATTATTATTATTATTATTATTATTATTATTGTGTGTGTGTGTATGTGTGTGTGTGTGTGTAGGCTCCTGTGCCATCGTTCCTATATGGACACCAGAGAACAGCTCTGTGGAATCAGTTCTCTCCTTCCGCCTTACATGGGTTTTAGGGACTGACCTTAGGTCAAAGCCTGGCAACCCCCTTTACCAGCTGTACCATCTCACCAGCTCCCAAATTTCAGGGTTTCTTCGAAGTCTCAGTTGTAAATCATTAGAAGAAAGAAACGAGACCATGCGTGTACAGCCTTTGGTATTTTTAGATAAGAAAAATGATAGGATTTGATACAAAGTCACTCTGTCCTCTTACGCAGACTTTGACAATTCTTACCAAACAGTATCCCCTGAGATGACACCTACAGAGCTCTCCTCTCTCCTGTCACTCGCCTCCTGGAAGACAAATGCCATTGCCTTTTTATAACCAACATGTCCCACTAAGCTATTAATGTGCTTTAGGTGGATTGCAGAGTCCACATATCATTTACTTTTCCACCAATGGAAGTGGTAATTCCATTTATATTATAGCACAGGCTGGATACAAACCCTGATTCCATTTCATTTAATCACCCGAGTAGTGTGTCCACAGAAAGGGACGTATCAGAAACTGACCTCAAAACACTTTTAAACGCGAAGTATGACCTGCCAAATGGAAACACACAGCTTAGCTCTGACTGTTCACTTTTTAAATGTCCTGGTTCTTCCATCTGTCTTCAGGATACTGCCTGGAGAACCTAGGGGTATGTACACATCTTGCTTTTGTATTTGTTTATGGGAATTTTTGGTTTCAACATTTTTCAGACGTATTTATTTTATGTGTACGGATGTTTGCCTGCATGTATGTATATGCACAGAGTGCATGCCTGGTGCCCAAAGAAGTCAGAAGAGGGTGTATGCCCCTGACTCCAGGGTTACTGATGGTAGTAAGACACCGTTTAGGTGCTGGAAATCGAACCCAGGTCTCTGCAAGAACGACCGTTGCTCTAAGGTGCTCAGCCGTTGCCCCAGCCCTAAATTCTGTGCACTTTGAAATTAGAGGAAAGAATGCAAAGAAAGTAATGGGGACTGAGGATGCAGCTCAGTGGGTAAAGAAATGCCCTAGCATGCAGGAGGCCCTGGGCTTAATCCCCAGCACCAACCAAACCAACAATGACATCAAGCCAGCAGAGAGGTAGTAGGGTCTGAAATGCAAGGTCACCCTTGATTACATAGCAAGTTCTAGGCCAGCCTGGGATACATGAGACCCAGTCTCTAAAGAGAAAATAAAGTAATGAAAAAGAAGGTAACCATGCTTAGACACGTCTCCTAAAAGTAGGCAAAGGAGGCTGAAATGGAGTGTGTATTGGGTGGGTTGGACAATGGGGGTTGAGGGGTGTCACTGAGCTACTTTCCTCTTTTGAGACAGAATCTCTCCATGGCCTGGAGCTCATCAAGTAGGCCAGGGTGGCTGGCCAGCAAACACCAGCACTTCTCCTGTCTCTACTTCCTCAGCACCACACAACTGAGCCACTGTATCTAGCTTATTTTATGGAAGGTTTGAAAAAAAAAAAAAACAAAACAAAACCTGTCAACGTAAAAGGCTTCTAAACCCCCAACTCTGGAACCTTAATTCACACTCAAATGTGTAACGAACCTGAGGTATCTCTGTCAGAGCTCCCTCGTGTTGTGTAATATCGCATCACTCTGGTCTTGGTTCATAATTCCGCACTCCTCATGCTAAGCACACACCACCAACAAACACTGCCGAAACACCTCAGCTGCACAAGCTCTTGTGTCATGGATACCAGTATACACGCAAAGCTTTCTGCTCTTACAGGAAAATAATGGTTTAATTGTGGGAAACAAAACCTTTCAATGTTTTCCTGTTTCACTTCCTTACATGTAAGTGTCCAACGAGTATGTCTTTGGATTGCATTGGGAGTGGATGTTTGACCTTAAAATGTTCCATTTGGAAGCAGGTCGTGGTAAGGCACGCCTTTCATCTCTACACTCAGGGGGCAGAGGCAGGAAACTCTGTCAGTTTGAGGCAGGCTGGGTGACAGAGTGAGCTCCAGGCCAGTCAGGGTTAGAAAGATTGTCTCAGGAAGGAAGGAAGGAAGGAAGGAAGGAAGGAAGGAAGGAAGGAAGGAAGGAAGGAAGGAAGGAAGGAAGGAAGGAAATCAACAACAAAAAGAGTCTCTGTCTTCAAACTAGTCATGACCAACACCAGAGGTTTTCTTCTGACCTCCACACATGCATGGTGGAGGTCACACAAACTTGTACACACACACACACACACACACACACACACACTACTTGAATTCTTGAATTGATGGCTTGAATTTTATTCAAATTAAGTGAATTTTGGCCTGGGATCAGGACAGGATCTCCAACAGTTTCTGGGATAACCTTAAGTACACTTCTGCCAGTTTGTGTTATGCATATATCACAAGTAAAGTTCTCAGCATCGACTATCCTGAAATCAGAACATCAGTCAACTCCAGGAAGCGCTGAAGATGCTCTGTGTCCAGCAGCATAGGTATTCGCCAAGCTTTAATTGTTACATAGAAAGAGGCAAGCACTCATTCATTAATGGGCAAGCTGTGCTTTTATTGTCCACGAATGGTAAGCTGATATGTACACCAAGGAAGAGTTTCAGAATAAACCTCTTCATGATTTCCTGTCAGTAAACGTGTAAACTGTGTACCAAATTCATACACCTATTTACGTAAGGTCATGTAAAGTTTTAGCAGAAAAAAAAAAAAAAAGGAAAAAAGCTACGAAGTTCTACAATAGATTTCCAGGACTTCCTTCCTCCTGTCTAAGACTCTGCACTCTTAGGCCTATACTTTCCCTTTCTTTGACTGAGTGCTTGCACGCCCACACACATACCCTCTGAGTGACACCATTGTACTTCTCCACTCATACATATTGGGCCATTTTAGATGTGAGATCAGGAAGTGTGTGCCTGTCTCTGTCTGGCTTTTGAGTATGAGTATGTCTTCTACGGTCACCATATTATCAAGAAGAACAAAATTCCTTTTTAAAGGCTGAGGCATATTCCTTTCTGTGTGTTTGCAACATTTTATCTGTTCATTTGCTGATGGACAGCTAGACTGATTACAGATCTTTGCTAGTATGAGCTGTACTCCAGTGAACATAAAATGCAAATGTCTCTTCAACATACTGGCTTCATTTCCTCTGGCTATATACCCAGAAATAGGATTTCTGGATCATATGAAAATCCTATACTTAGTTAACTGAGCTCTTGAACTGTTTGCAAAGGCTTAGAGATTTTAAAAAATTGAATACGTTTCTTTTAACCTAAAGGTTTAGAAACAGACAGTTATGGTATACAAATGTGTACCTGCACATACACACACACACACACACACACACACACACACGCCCAAACACATTAAAACCCACATACCAAAAAAAGTCATTTGTAACTGAGAAACTCGGGCTCTTAATGTCTGTATTTGTACACTCTGTGTCTGTCTCAGCAGTGACCTATTGTTGACAGTCCCATGCAGAAATCACAGAAAAGCTGTAAGGAATGAGAATACACCTGCTGCCCATCTGGGACTTTTGAGATTGATCCTCATAAAAACCATTGGAAGGCAAACCTGTCCCATTACTCAGTCAAACAAGGGTACAGAAGCAGCAGTGGGCAGCCCTCCTAAAATTATAGTGCCAGGATGTCTCAGGGCCCAGATTTCAATATAGCGTGCACTGTGCCTTAGATCTGCAATGTCCTATAGGCTTGGTGGCCAGCTGATGGGCTTAGAGGAAGTGATTTCATCATGAGGACTCTGACTGAATCAATCGATGGACTAATACACTGATTGTTTCACAGTTAATGAACAATTGGGAGGTAGTTAAAGTATGCAGGATAGTGCCTAGTCAAAAGGTGTGGGCCATAGCGGATCATGCCCTTTCGACCCTCTTTAGCATTCTCCTCCTCCACATGTCCCCAACACCATCATCTTCTGCCCTGTGTGGACCCCAAAGCCATGGGGCCAATTAACCATGGACTGAGATACCCTGAACTGTGAGCCAAAGTATCGGGACCACATTCTAAAAATAAAAAAGCCTTCTAATGTAAATTCTACACATCACGTCTTCATCAGTAATGATTTAAAACGCTCCATTTGGCCATCATCTATCACAGCTGACGATGTTGAACCAGTGGCTGGCAGGACGATGTCATTCGCTGGAAAAGCCTGAAAGGGTGGGTGGGAAGAGGAGGAGTCTCAAGTCCCAGGAGGACTCAGGGTAACTGTGGCTGTAGGTAACTAAGAGAATGACACCGCTCTCCGAGACACTGGCTTGAGGGTTTCTCTGCTCCTTTCTACAGCCATTCGATGTCACATGGCTGTATCACAGAAGACATGCTGGCTGCAAAAGATGTCAACTTGAGTCCTGTTTTACCACCATTCCTCCCTTTTACTTGAAGTACCTGGATTCGCTGAGTGTTCATTTGTGACAGACACCAAATATGCTAAGGGCATTAAGCTACAGAGCAGGCTCCCCAAGTCACCTTCATTTTAGAGAAAGATTAATGTGAACTGAAGACGGCAGAACCATCAAGAGTGACAGCCCAGATGTGGGTGACACCAAAATGGCTGCTGCTGGATTGTTCCAGCCAGCTTTTCTTGTGTCCGTAGGATCTGTGTCAGAAATTCTATGGAGAGCTTGATAAACGAGCCTTCAGTCCTGGGTTCAAAACTGAATTTGGAGAGCCCAAGGCAAGTTCTATACATGATTAAAACACTTAATAAAAATCGGAGCGCATTATCCTTTTCTTTAGTTTCTTTGGCAACGTCTGTTTCCTGACAGTACCATTTATTGCAATAGCTGCTCAGTCAGGATGACCTCAACCCATTGTGAATTTGGGAAAACATGCCTCCGCTGTGATCAATGATGGTAAGTGTCTATAAAGCAGTTGATTCTAGTGAGAGTAAAATGAAAATAAATACAAGTCAGGCTGGGGAGATGGCTTAGCCGGCGAAGAGCTTGCTCCATGAGAGCCTTAGCTCCGTGCAGAGCCCACAGAAAAAGAGCCAGGAAGGGTCTCCTGTGCTTGTAATCCCAGCAATGGGAAGACAGGGACATCTCCAGGGCTTGGTGGGTGGCAGCCTGCTGACCCTAAGAGGCGAGCCCTAGGCCAATGAGAGACCCTGTCGCGAACTGAATACCACAGGCTGTAACAGAGTAACCAATGCAGAACAGAGTAACCAAGGTGTGTGGTTCAAGGCACGGGCCATCAGAGCACGTCTGTGGCCGTTAAAATAGGGGTACCATAGGAAGAAAACCGATCTGAAGAGCTGAGAGCACACAGGGCCCCGACGTGAAGAGAGTGTGGAGCAGACACGTGCTGTCTTCCCGGCACCCATGTGGAATTCCGGGCGCATCAGAGTGCTGGGCTTCCACGCTTTTAGAGCAGCTGCTTTTCTTATCCCTTCTGGCACGTTTCTGCGGCCAGCACGCAGCTGCCTATCTCAGGAGCAGTATCTCCCTGGAGACTGCTATCCTCTCAGCTGCCGAGGGGCCGTGTCCTTTAAATCTCCCAACTGTCTCCCTTACTGCTTAGCTCTGACTTCCTTTATCTGCAGGGTTCTTTCCCTAATCTCTCCCAGCTGCCGCTTTTGGGCACAGTGGCTGTGTCTGGGGTCTCTCAGAAGGGAGCGTTTCAGCTGGGAAAAGTGGGAAAGGGGCGGAGCCACTACAGCGACGCATTTTCAAAATGAGCCTTGAAACAAAAACACACAAAAAAGTTAATTTAGGGCCAACCTATGCTCCATCAATCAACCCATTCACTCCTACACGGTTGAGATCCCCACCAGAGGCTCAAAGAAGTGTGGGTGCGACACGGGGCATTGACTATCTAGAATAAGACACGGCTGTCCTTGGGAAGAGAGATTGTAGCTGAGCCAGGCTGAGTTTCTGCTCCACTCTCTCAGCAGAAAACTCCACTGGGTCCCGAAATGAAAAGGCTGGGGTCTGGAGAGAAATGTCATATCAGAGTCTATGTTCTGACAAGAAAATTCATTACCAGCTACTTCTCGTGAGCGTGAACCTTCTTCAGTCGTGTGACTATCATTCTTAATGTGCTGAGTTCTGAGTTCTGAGTTTTTTTTTTTAAGATATAAAGTTAGTGCTGAGGGGGGTTATAAGCTTGTAAAAATAAAATTAAAAAGACTTAAGGGCCCTTCTGAGCAGAGAGGGACAAGTCTCAGGTTTGCATACTGTGAGGCACAGCTAGGCTTTGGCTTAGCAATGGTGGTCCCTTAATTCCCACTTAAGAAAATGCCCAAAGACTAAGTAAAGCAGTGGATACCTGCATCTTCAGACACTGGGAAGCTCAGGCAGGATAACCATGAGTTCAAAGTCAGCCTGAGTTACGTGGCCAGACTCTGTCTCAGAAACTTAAAGGAAATGACAAGGAAATATGAAGCAGCCTTAAAGGCAACAGGTGTCTTGGGAAATAAGGACAAGATTGGTTGGCCAATACAGCTTTCTCCTATATTAACAGAAGTGTAAACAAATTTATTAAAATACCTTTGCATTAACAGCAGGCTATTAAGATAATTATTATCTCAAAGAATGACTTCAGATGCAAAGAGGTAGTTCCCCACAATATAATGAGAAGTAAATGGAGAAATTTCTTATGTTTAATTAATCCTAAGCCTGTAGTGGGAATATCAACACAGCAAAGCCTACCCAAGCTGACTGACTCACGTTGACAGTCTTGCTGCTGTTGGTTATGGTTGTTCTCTTTCTCCTCTGTTTGTTAAACAGGTTGAATGTGACTCACAGACCCATGGGTGACATCCACACAAAGTCTCCTGCACAACTTACAGCGTCTGTGTCACCAAAGAGCCCTCCAGCCAGCAATTGTTTATCCGTCATATGACCCCTGGGAGATGCCCTGAGGAGTCTTCCTCTTCCACTAAAACCTCTTTCAAATCCAAGCCAATCATCCCCACGTGATGTGTTCTGTAGAAATCTGCATAATTGCGGTCTGCCAGAAAAAAATACTTGGGCTGACACACACACACACACACACACACACACACACACACACACACACGCTCGCATTTGTGTGCATGCATTCCTGAACTATAGAGGACCAAAGGACCCTTTATATAAAAAGGGGTACAGCAATGTCATGAGCTTGCTGCCTGTGAGTCACAGCTCAGAGAGGACTCAGTAGGCCAGTACCTCTCTTGCTTCAGCGTCGGCTCTCCAGTCAGAAGGGAGGATTGGCTCAGGACACCATCTTGAAAGTGATTTTCCAGCATCCTAGTACGGCGTTCTCAAAGCTGTCATCCTTCCACACCAACATCTCAGAACTCTAACAGTTGGTATTTTCTGAGGACAAGCTGGAAGCTGCATTCTTCCCAGGCTTGGAGAGTCACTTCTGTCACAGGCTCACTAAGGCCATCCTGGACTGAATGAGACATTCAGGCCATGCCTCTCAACGGGAGCCACTCAAAATAGTACTGTCTTTTAACATGCGTTAACAATTTAAATTCACAAGATCAAACTTAATACCTTTTTCATTGTATCGTTTAATTTGTTTTTTTTAAAAAAGCAGTTATCATTCTCTTTATTTGACCATGTTTTCTTTTCCCTCTTCCTCCTTCAGCATTCTTCTTAGTGAAGCCCAGGCAGGCTTTGGATTAAAAGATGGCCTGGAACTCCTGATCTTTTCACCTCTAGAGCACTAGGATTACACAACCACACGTGGCTTATGCAGCGCTGAAGATGGAACCCAGAACTTCCTGCATGCTAAGCAAGCACTCTGCCACCCGAGCTACTTCTTCAAGCCCTGCCTTCTCATTTCTGAAGGTGGGAATCAATGCATTGAATTACAAATATTAGCACCCCCAGATATGCCTATGCAAGAGGCTGCTTCTGACCCAGTACCGATGAGTTTCAATAGGAAAACAGAAATCACATGTCAGGATGTTCCGTTAAACCATTAAACCTGCTGTAACTCCCTGTCTAACTCCGGGGAATGCTGGAATGGCAGTGTTCTGCCCTGGGAAAGGCAGAAGCTGCAAGCTCAGTGCATGCTCCGCTGCTGTCACCATCCTGTGCTTGGAGACATGCTTGTTTGCCTCTTCTTGCTTCCTTTCATCTATAGAATCAGGGCCCGGCAGCCTCAGTAGCCCGAGCACTGTGAGCAGCTCCTACAGTAGCTGTGAAGAGAAAATGGAAAAGCTAATTGGACAAGCATCCCTTCATTTTATGACCAATCTTCTAGATCTTTGAGCATCTCAATACACTTCCACATACATGTAAAAATGTCTACATTAACAGAATAAGGACATGAGAGTTTGACGAGAAGACATTTGGGTACAATCAGATTACAGAAGACTTGTTCAGAGAGAGCTGACTGGTCAACCTGAGGGACATCTGGTAATGACATATGTCCAGGACAATGACAGTCACTGCCAATGTCCCTTTCTTCCTTTCCCTAGATCACATGATACCTTTGCTATTCAGCCAGCCAGAGAAAAGGCCCTCTGCTTTTGAGGAGTCGCTTGAACACAACCATCCTCAGGTTGCCTTGAATGAGCAAGCTCAGGGGCTGCCACAGGGCCATCTGTGCCCACCGAAGTGAAGCTGAACCATTGGGTACTGTCTAGGGCAACAGGAGCCCTTACCTAACAGTGAGATGCATCAATAATCAATGGCCCCACAAAGAAAGAACCCCATGAATAAGAGATGCTGCTGTTTGGAGAAGATGGAGCCAGCAGTGCTCTTGTTCCAAAGAAACAAGATACACTCAGAATGACACAGCACTCTCTGAACTTTCCAGTTCCATCACCAGACAGCTTAGGTCAGATGCACTCAACATAGTAGCACCCTCAGGCAGCCAAGTTCCTCGGAGTCAGTCTGGTCAGAGGCACACTTACCCAGAGATTTTTTTTCCCCTTAGGACTGGTCAAGGGCACTGAATTACGTTAGCACACTAAGCTCTTTTTTTTTTTTTTTTTTTTTTTGGCTCCCTATTTAAGTGTAGCCATGTTTATCTGGACGGTTTTACATCCAATATGGAAGACTAAAACCCAACACAATTCCCAAATATATTTTCTACCCCATTTAGAGCTTACCATCTTTCAGGTCTCTCTAGTTTTCTTTATGGTAGTATTTAATTATTAATCCCTCTTGACCTGTAGGGTCTAATTTAGGGCTCCATTAATAGATGGCTCACTAGAGAGTTTGCCAAAACCATGGCAGGACAAAGTCATTAGAGTCTGCCAACTACGGAAGTGGACCTAGAGGCAGAGGATTGGAACTGAATCTGTGCTTCACCGTGTGTGGGACCCCCCAGGGAATCACATCGCCATCACAGCATCTCACAAAGAGTGGAGACACACAAAGCTCAAAGCAAGGTGAGTATGAAGCATTAGACACTTGATGGGTTATGTGGTGTGTGCATGTGTGTGTGTATGTGTGTGTGTGTGCTCAGTCATGTGTGGAATTCAAAGCCCAGTGTCAGGTCAGATGTCTTCCTCATTTACTAGGCTTTTTCTTTTCCTTTCTTCCTTTCTTTCTTTTTTAGAGACAGCTTTTCAATGCTTCTGGAGCTCATCCTTTTGGATAGATGTATTGTCTGGCCAATAGGCTCCTGGGAACTATCTGTCTCCATCCATCTAGAGCAGGGTTACAGGTACAGGCTATCATACCCAGCTTTTTACATGGGTGCTGGATTTCCAAACTCAGGTCCTCATGGTTGCATAGCAAGCACTCTGCTTTCCGAACCATCTCCCTTAACCCATGTTAGGTGTCCTTGATCACTGTTTTTCCTAACTCTTGATCCAGCAAGTATTTACTGAGTGTGTAATATATTCTAATTGTAGAGGACATAGGACTAGAAAATCATACAATTCTGGTACTCTTGGATCTAACGTTCTAGGAGTAGAGGAGATGTCCCTCCAAAAGATAAATATGTTTTCATGGTGATTGAAGAGACAGAATACGACAGGAAAAGGGACACTGACCAAAGCCGAAAGGGGGCTGGTATCATCTCTGTCTCTCTAATGACATTCAAATAGCGAAGAAAAGATAAGAAAGTCAGGTTTATGAACTGTTGAGCAACAATTTCTCCAGGGACAGGGAAGGACTTGTATGAGGACCCTGAAGCAGGAGTGTGGCTGCTGTGTCAGAGGATGAGCAAGGAAGAAAGGGGATGGGGAAGGAAACAGGGCCGGGGTGGGTGAGAAGCTGTAGACTCTGACAGCCTATGATGGCACTCTGGATTTACCGTTGTAATTGTCAGCTTTGCCTGCGTGGCATAGCTTGGAAATTTCCTGGGAACAGAGTCTCATTCATCTATGTCAGAAAACACAACCATTCCTAGGCAAGGGGACATGAACTATGTAAGAGTGAAGAAGCTGAGCTGAGCACTAGCAAGCAACCAAGCACGTGTGACTCAGTTTCTCTTCGCTTTTCACCATAGATGTGTGTGAGCAGCTGTCTGAAGTTGCTCCCTTGACTTCCCCACCTGATGTACTGTATCGTGGAATTTGGAATCTCAAGTAAACCCCTTTCTCGAATACGTTGCTTTCTGTCCAATTACCCTTTTATCACAGCAATGGCAACAAAACTATCGTGACTGGCATCGAGATGGAAAGATACAGCAGACCAAGAGCCCAGGAGGATCATGGTACGAGGCTGTTTACCCTGGGACAGAGCTGAAATCTTTTGCCACTGACTGACTGAGCTGTTCACCAGGAATGGCACTGGCTCGCTTCCTTGACACGAGGCACACTTCCTGCTTCCTTGAAGATGGGCATAGCCACGGAACTTGTATCGGCTAAGTGTCACGAAAGTCACTATGTCCCATTTTTCCACTGAGGGTCGGTGGTGTGGATGCCCTGGGCCCCTGAGTGACCATAAGGTGCTGAGTGCTGAGTCCTTCAGTCACAACCAGCTCGGATGGAAATAGAGCAAACTCCAGGGAAGGAACCTGCCCTCATGAAGTAACCACCCTTCATATCTGGCTCTTGCTGGACACTGACCATGCTTGTATCTTGATCTTGGTCTTTCCAAGCTCTAGAACCACGAGGGACCTATTTGTGTTGTTTTTTTTTAAGAGCCCGGCTGCCGGCGTTTTGTTATAACAGTTCGAACAGGCTCAGCCGAAGCTGCTAAGGAGAGATAAGAGCTCAAGTGGAGAAACTACCACGCAGGCGCGCCAGCGGTGTCAACACAGCCGGCAGGCGAGCGGCAGAGCTGTGCAGCAATGTGCAGCCCAGCAGCAGCTGTGAGTGTCTGCCTTTCTTGGGGTCAGAAATGAAAATGGTAAGAGAGACAGGTGGCAAATACAGACGACACAGATAAAGGAGAATTTCCTGCTCAGGTGAACAGAGAGGAGGAGGTCAAAGAAGGGCATCTTAAGATAAAAGGTTATTAAGCTGGAAGGGTAGCTCAGTTGATAGAGTACTTGTTCAGCGAGCACAAAGTTTTGGGTTCTGGTCCAGCATTACGTAAACTAGGTATTACTAGCATAGGACTGTAATTCGAGCATTCCAGAGGTAAAGGCAAGAGGATCAGGAGTTCAAAGCCATCCTCAGCCACATAGCAAGTTCAAGGCCATTCTGGGGCACATGAGGCATTATTTCAAATTAATTAATTGATTGATTCATTTTAAAAGATAAACTATTACCATTTTTTTTGTAGTAAAAAGAGAATAGGAGCAGTGTGGAAGAGGAAGAGGAAGAGAGGGAGGAAAGAACAGCCTTAGACCAACCAAAGCCATACCCTAGTACATGCCTGCTCCAGTGCCTATGACTTCCCACTGCCATGTCCAAACTAAAGCCTGAAGGAGATAAAGCCGAGGTAAAGGATGGGCCGCAGAGATACTCTGAGGATGTCTGCCAGCCCTGCTAGCCCACCGTCAGGGGCCAAACCTGCAAAAGTCCCCACCGAGAAAGGAGAGAAAGGACCCAGAGGGAAAAGGGGAAAAGCTGATGCTAGCAAGGAGGGACCAGCCCTCAGAAGATGCCAGATGAACCAGACACAGGAAGCCGAGGGCACTAGTGGTGCCGAGGAAAGGCTGTGAATGTTTGATAACTATGTGCTTCTGATGACTGCACAGTCTGAAATGCTGTGCTTGATCACATTTTATAAAAATGCAGGGCTTTGTTTTGTTTTGTTTTGTTTTGTTTTGTTTTTTAAATACATTGCTAGCACACAGAACACTTCATTGTTTGGAGGGTGTCTTCGTTTGCTCTCAATTGCTATTATAAAGACCGTGTCCCAAAACTACGTGGGGAGCAAAGGGTTGACTTGATTTAAATGTCCTAATCACAGTCCATTGTTGAGAGAAGCCTGCGGATATACTCAATCAAGGCATCAACCAAAGCAACGCCATGGAGGGAGGCTGCTTAGTGCTTTGTTCCCCGTGGCTTGCTCAGCCTGCTTTCATACATAGGCCAAGACCACCTGCCCCAGGGTGATACCACCCACAGTAAGCTGGGCCCTCCGACATCAGTCACTAATCAAGAAATGCCCTGGGTTTGCAGACAGTCCCATTTGATGGAGGCATTCTCTGAATTAAGTTTGTTTGTTTTCCCAGATGACCCTAGCACACTAGGAGGGCGGGATGGGATTTGTCACTAACCAAATGTCTCCCAAGCTGGAACGATATAGGGAAGTGCTTTTCCCTGGTAGTTTTCAAAGACTCCTTCTTCTTCTTGGATCCCAGGAGGATTACCTGATATTGATACACCTGGACTCTTGGCACAAAATCCCTTGTGCTATGGGCACACTCAAAATTCATTGTTGGATCCCCCGAGCCAACATCAGCATAGACTTAACGTCCTTGATACTAGAGACCCGCTGGCACCTGAACCCCTAAAAGTTTTTCCTCGGTGTCTCAAGCACCTGGGCTTTGCAGTGACATCATTAGGATGGCGATTCTCCGGGCAGCATGGTTTCTTTTCTAGGAGATTGTTTAAGCCTTCAGTTTCATAATTCTGCCATTTTCATTTTGTTTCCTGAAAGTCAGAGTCAGTTAGTGAATGGTTTGTTAAGTAACATGCCCACATAAAATGCCAACCCTCCCTCTGAACTTCCGCTGTGCCGCTGTGCAGAGCCGCCCATGAGAATGTCACTGGAGCGCAGAGTGGCTTTCCAAATTGGGTTGTCCATCCAGGAAGGGAGGCTGGATGTTCTTGTGTCCTAGGAATGATTGTCTGCCCATGCGCTGCCCCAGGTTACCGTGGTTGTTGATGGACGGCATCGTTAGTAAAGCTGGATACAGTCTGGCTCGGGGGAAAACAGAGAACACGTGGATGGCACTGCAGGGCAGGTGACTGCAGGGCACGGCCACTTATGGACAGCAGGGAGGGTGGAGAGTCCAGCTGGAGAGGCTGGGAGGTGGGAGGAGGTGAGACTCAAACTGCAAGGATGCAGCTTCCGATAGTGTGGCAGGTGTGCTGGGCACGAAGGACCCGCATTTGCTGTTAGCTGAGAGTGACAACGGTAAGGGTGAGCTGCTAAGCTCTGTGTGTGTGCTGGATGTTCCCTGCCACCTCCCTGTTGCTACTCCTCCTCTCTTTTCACTTTCTTCCCTGAACACAGAAAGCACATTCCTGCCTCAGGTCCTTTGCACACAGAGTTCCCTACACCTAAAATGGTCTCCCGGCCCCCAAATGACTGCATGTCCAGAATAGGGCATGCACTTGCTCCCATTCAAATGTTATCTATCAGAGGGACTTCCCAGAATAGCCATTCCCTCCTGCCCCTTCTTCCCCCCACCCCCACTCTGTCCCTTGCCCTGCTTTACTCTTTTTTCCATTGCCTTTACCACCTACTTGAAAATACATTTATCTGCTTATGGAAGTCTTTCCTGGCCCCTAGAGTTTTATGTTTTAAGGAAGATAGGCTTGGAGTAAAGCCCTGTGTGGGGGTGGGAGTTACAAGGAATGCGGTGAGCCTATCTAGGAGCTCTTTAAACCTTGCTGAAACTAATGGCCCTTGAGGTAAAGCACTGTGTCTTTAAAAACAATGCCAGTGCTTAGAATTGTTTTTGCTCTCCTCTTAGACAGGTAGAAGAAGAAATGGAGAAAACCCACAGAAGCTCTGATGCAATGATTTGGGTGGTGGCATGACAGAATTACAGGATACGAGCCCTGAGTCCCAACTCCAATACATCTGCCAACAGCCTCGTTCACAAGATGGCTTCTCACCCCAGTTTCATTTGCCTTCTATAAGGCACTGGGATTTTCCATTTAGGAAGTTCAAAGGAGCAGGACACATGATGTCATCTAACAACCAAAAAAGAATAATACTAATAACACCTTCTGCCAGGCAGACAGAATAGTACACATCCATGTGTTCAGGAGGCTAGAGCAGGAGGATCAGGATTCAAGGCCAGGCTGAGCTACACAGGGAATCCATCCCACCCTGGACTACACAATGAGACGCTGTCTCAAGAACAAACAAAGCCCTGACAAGCCAGGCATGCTTGTGCGTCTCTATAACCATCTCTTGCCACTCCAAAGACTCAAGAGTTCCAGGCAAGCCTAGTCTACATAAGACTGTCTCAAAGAGACAAATACTGGCCATGTTTTGTTTCACTGAGACACTGCCATGGAACCCAAGTTAGACAATGCCATGTAACCCAGATTAGCCTTGAACTTCCCTTGTTTCTGCTTTAGAAGGATGTTCCACCATAAGCAAGTTGGGATTTTTTTTGCTTTTGTGTGTGTGTGTGTGTGTGTGTGTGTCTGTGTGTGTGTGTGTGTGTGTGTGTGTTGTGTTTAAGATAAAGCCTCACTACATAGCTACTCTATTAGATGTCTGATTTAAACTTCTTCGGGATGGAGCCACATGGATATCAGGGACAGTGTTTGTTTATAAGACATCTCACATGAGTTATTCATCTTAGCCATTCTGATGGGTGTAAGGTGAAATCTCCGGGTCATTTTGATTTGCATCTCCCTGATGGCTAAAGATGTTGAACATCTCTTTAAGTGTTTCTCTACCATTCTATATTCCTCTACAAAGAATTCTCTGTTTAGCTCCGTACCCCATTTTTTAATTGGATTACTTGATTTATTGCTTTTTAATTTCTTTACTTCTTTATATATGCTGGATATCAGCCCTCTGTCAGCTATAGGGTTGGAGAAGATCCTTTCCCAGTCTGTAGGCTGTTGTTTTGTTCTGACGACAGTGTCTTTTGCTTTACAGAAGCTTTTCAGTTTCATGAGGTCCCATCTATTGATTGTTGCTCTTAGAGCCTGTGCTGTTGGTGTTCTGTTCAGGAAGTTGTCTCCTGTGCCAATGAGTTCTAGGCTCTTCCCCACTTTTTCTTCTAACGGATTTAGAGTATCTGGTTTTATGTTGAGGTCTTTGATCCACTTGGACTTTAGTTCTGAGTAAGGTATCCCAGAAGGAGAAAGACACACATTGGTATATACTCACTCATATAGTCCTATAAGATATGATAAACACAATGAAATCTATACACCTAAGGAAGATAAACAAGAAAGAGAACCCGCGGTAAGATGATCAATCCTCACTTGGAAAGACAAATGGGAAGTGCATTGGACATAGGAGAAAACAAGTAACAGGCCAGGAGCCTACCACAGAGGGCCCCTGAAAGACTCTACCTAGCAGTGTATCAAAGCAGATACTAACACTCATAACCAAACCTTCAGCAGAGTGCAGGAAATCATATGAAAGAAGTGGGAGTTTGTATGACGTGGAAAGGTTAGGAGCTCCACAAAGACCAAATATATCTGGGCACAGGGGTCTTTCCTGAGACTGACATTCCACCAAGGACCATGTATGGATATAACCTAGAACCTCTGCTCGGATGAAGCCCGTGGTAGCTCAGTAACCAATTGGTTTCCCATAATAAGGGGAACAGGGACTATCTCTGACAGGAACTCAATGGCAGGCTCTTTGACCTCCCCACCCCCCAAGGGAGGGGAGGCTAGACCACAGAGGAGGACTTTGCAGCCAGTCCTGAAGATACCTGATAAAACAGGATCAGATGAAAGGGGAGGAGGTCTTCCCCATCAGTGGACTTGGAAAGGGGCAGGGAGGAGATGAGGGGAAAATGGTGGGATTGGGAGGGAATGAGGGAACGGGATACAGCTGGGATACAGAGTTAACAAAATGTAACTAATAGTAAAAGAAATAATAACAATAAATAAATAAATCTCTCAAAAAAAAAAAAAACAATTTAAAGCTCTGAAAAAAGAAGACATCTCAGATAAACACAGGTACAGTTCTGTAGTAGTGTTAGCTGAGCTGAGTGGCAATGAGCCAGAAACTGGCCCCCTGCACAGTGAGAGAATATGCTTTTCTCTGGAACAAGTGACCTGCCTCAGTGTCACCGCGTGACATCACTCCCTCCCAATCTGAGTGTCCTTGTCCACAGATAATGGGGCTTTTTTTTCTTTCTGCCTCTGACGGCCTAATCCTTATTGAATCCTTACCTTATTTTTCTATGTGTAAGACACAATCAGCCCAATATCACTGCTCATCCTTTATGTTAGTTGGTTTCTTCTAGACTTCTTCTGGGTCCTTAAGGTGACAACAACCCTTGGGGACAGAGTAGTAGTCAACCACAATGGACTGTCAGCAGGACTTTCAAATTCGCACTGGGAGCCACTGCCATGAGGCCAGTCCATGACAAGGGAAGTATGGCTACACCCATTCCTCTCTTGAGCGTTCCCATGGATGTCACAGCCATCGCTTCATGTAATTCCATAGACAAAGGCTACTTTCATTCCAAAGCTGACGCTACTCAGTGGGGAAAGCCAAATCTTCACCCGTAGATGACAGGATGTAACACAAGCTAGCAAAGATGCCTGCCCCGCCCTTCCCAGAAGAAATCATCTCACCTTCCCACCTTCCTCTGTGACCAGTTGAGAACGTCTACATGTTTATTAGAACAAAGCTCACTCCCCCCCACCAAATAATCCAGGGAATTTGTGATAATTAGCACCGTCTTTTAGTCTTGTCCCTTACATAATGCCTGGAATATAGTCAGCTTACTCTTGAATTAAAGAAGACCAGGTAGACTGATTAAGGTTAAACGAGTTGGGTTAGGTAGGTTGGACAGAAGTGAATCAGATTGGCTGAATCCCTGTGCTTGGAGAACAAGTATATAAGTGGCTCTTCTAGAATGTAGCGTAGGCCAAGAAGACTCTGGGTGGGACTTGAGATGCAGAAATCTGTCCATTCCATAATGAGGCTTTATTGATGACCAAAGGAAAACCTAGTCAGACGAGATGGCTGGTGCCACAGCAGACCCAGCAGTGAAGTGACCCACTTTCTATTTATGCCACAGGTTGAGTTTGTCTCTCACTAGGTCGTGTGCTGGGACTTCGGCTTTCAATGTAATGCTGTTAACAGGAAGGAGGGACCTTTAAGGGGTGGAGCCTAGTGGAAAATGATGATGCCATTGCAGGAAGTGAAATGACTTTCATGGGACTCTGGTCCTTTGTTGAGAGGTAGTTGTAAATGAACTGGACTGGCCTCATCTCTCTGGCTCCTGTCTCTACACAAGAGTTCTTATGTTCTCCGCCCCTAGTGACATATCTCTTTCGTTACAGCCACAACTATACCCCTCAACTAGGAACCAAGTGTCCAAACATCAAAGCCTAAGAGGGACATTCTCACAAGGTAGTCACCACACTGACAAACACGAATATCTTTCGTCTAACTAATACTTCCGTTTCTTCTGATCATTGCACTTGTGGAGTTTAAATTTCTATTTTACTTTTAATTTCTGGGTGTCTTTTATCTAGTCTGTGGGAGCAGCTTTTATACATTCCTGTTCCTTGCTCTTAACTGTGAGCCTCTCCTGTTTCCGACACACAGCAAACACTCCCCACCTGACCATCCAAACACCCACAGCCTCTTGTGTTTGCTTCCACAGTCTTCTCCTTCCATTGCGTCCATTCTGGGGCCCTCGTTTCTTCTCTTTGCTCTCTGTTGTTCTTTGAGAATCCTAGATCTGATAAAATCCCTGAGCCCTGTCTTGAATCAACATTCTTCTTGGCTTTGTGTCTTCCAGGTAGCTTATGAGCACTAACAACCTAGGACCACTTTACTTCAATTAAATTCTTCCTTTAAGAGAATGTAAACTATTTTTTACCTTCTACCAACCATCAAAGTCAAAATACGTTTTGGACTTTCATTTCTCCTTCCATTATTGTATCATGGAATTCCCCTTACTAAACCCACTCTCTCACTCACTCAATACATTCTCTGTCCTTCCCTATACTCCATTGTGTTTTCTAATGCTTCTGAAAATATGCATGGCACTCTGCACCAGATCACCGCCATCATGGATACAAGCCATGAGCAGCCCATCAAGCTGGCTGGGCTAACCGAAGTGCTAGACTGGACTGATTCTCAGAAACAGTGCACACAGGTGCCTGTGGAATTTATGGATGACCCCAGACACTCTGTCATCTGAAACGTCAAAGGGCCCATTCAGAGAATGATGTGCTCACCTTACTGGAGTCAGAAAGAGAGGCTTGGAGGTTGGCTGACCTTGCCGCAGGGTCCTGGATATCCACCACTTAACCCACGGGATGGCCTGCAACTGTTAAATAAGGCATTTGGATGATTTTTAAAAAAAGAAGGAAAGAAAAGGTAGACGGCATCTAAAATTTTCATCATGCTTACTCATTGAGTTATTTGCTTACTGCTTGCTCCTTCCTTGGGGAACATAGCATGTAAATGCAGTGAACTGCACAAACCTGAAGTGTTTTAATTCTGCTGGGAAACTGAACATTAATGTAGCTCACAAACTGCTCTCAAGCCCTTACTCAGAGTCAGGCCCAGCTCCATCTCCAACACTATGCCTATAAGCTGTTTCTTTCCCCTCATCTTTAGGTTTTCCCTTGCAAAATGTCATATTGGACACAAGTATACCATTTTCGCTCTTTAGTGTGAGGCTTCTTTCACTCTTCATATCTTTTTCTGTTGTTTGGTTGCTTGTCAGATTTATCTGTGTTCTTTAAACATTACGTTTTTACACAAAGAGGATATTACATTCCTCTTTGTAGCTGGCTTGTGTTCTTCTGCATACATACAGCACAATTTGTTTATGCGTTGTGTGTTAATGAACGTTTTGGCTGCTTCCAGTTTTAGGTTATTATAAACAAGCCTTCTACAAGGTCACTTTTGGACCTGTGTTTGTTACTCTTGGGCCTGGAGAGTACAACTGCTGAGTCATAATGGGAATTATGATTAGTTTTATAAGTATGCTCCAGAACAATCTTCGAAAACAGTTGTATTATTTTAATATCTCCCAACACTGTGTGAACTCTGGCTTTTCCTCTGTGTGTGGTAGTTTCCGTTCTAATTCAATCATTTAGGTTCCATTCTTTTCCCTGAGTATCAGTTGAGAAAACTCCCTTAGGTAAAGCCAGATACAAATATATTTTTGGCATATATGATACATATATAAATATATATCATAGATAGATAGATAGATAGATAGATAGATAGATAGATAGATAGATAGATAGATCCTTAAAATGTTCAGACTTCAAGATCATCGAGAATTGTTAGTTGTCACAACAGGAGAGTGAATAATAACACTTGTCTACCATTTTGTCCTTGGAAGTTTCTAGAATACACATTTACAATTGTAAGTCTGACTACATCACTCCTCTGCTTAAAATTCCACATGGCAGGGGCTGGAAAGATCGATTGGTGGCTACAGCACTTGCTGATCTTGCAGAGGACTCAAGTCCAGTCTCCAACACCCACGTCGGGTTGCTAGCTACTGCCTGTAACTCCAGCTCCAGGGAACCTGGCACCCTCTTCTGGATTCCAGAGGCATCCTTACTCACACATGCACAAACCCACACAGACACATACACACAGAAAGACATGCACACACACAAATAAAATAAATCTTTTCTTAAAAATGCACATGGTGCTTAGAATTCATATTGAATATTCAATACAGCCTCAACTTCCCATTTGACTATGTTTGATTTGTGCTAATTTTTGACATTTCACTTTAAAACATTACACTCTCTACTTTATTTTATTGTTCTTTCTGGCTTTTAGAAACACATGGCTCTTCTGTGCCTGGGGGTAATTGTTCCTTCAGTGGGCTAGCTCTCTCATTTTCTGTTCCTCAGACAGAATCCCCAAGTTTATCACATAAAAGAGTTCTCACTGTGTCCCACCAACCTCCTGGGCCTACCAAGCAGCATGCTCTTCTGTCACGCCCTACACACCACCATCCAAATGATCACCAAATTGTCTTTCCACGTCTTGACATCCGTGCAATGATCTGGTCCTTTCTGCCCCTGAGTACACTTTAGTTTTCATGACCATCGCTTTACCCCTGAAGCCACAGAAGCCCTGTCCTTTGATGTCTCCTGCCATGCTTCTGTGACTTGGATCCATACATTCTATGGGCTGCACCCATGTTATGAATGTCAAGGGACAGAACGGCTGTAGACCGTTATGAGCCGCCTCATCGGCTCCCCCAGGCTCCCCCTGCCTAAAACCATTTCTGCACCTTACCTACCACACAGTGAGCCAAAATTAAATCTCTCCCTTCCTTAAGTTGCTTCTTGTTAAGTAAATTTGGTCATAATGACAAGAAAAGAAGCTGACCCACGTGGCAATGTTTATGCTACAAAATGCATGTTCCAGAGTTATCACTCTAGAACTCAATCAGATCACATCTGTGGCCATGCTGTACCCGTCCCTCACCGCAACGAGGTGACGCCCCCACCTGACACTACCTTAGTTCTTCAGCCTCATCCCCAGCCCTGCCCTCATGACCATACACACCAAAGCTGCAGTTCCTAGGACGTGATTCTATGCCCCCACAAAAGGATGTGACCATCTTGCTTCCTCACCCTAATATATTGACCCACTCTTGGGAAATCCCTAGTCATCCTTCAAAATACAGCTTTTCCTTCATCTTAGCCCGTATTGCTTGAGTCATTCTCTTCTCCGACATAGCCATTGCATCGCTGAAACCGTTGAGCTTTTGGGGGAGGGGGGTCTCTGATGGGCCCAGAACCAGGCATGCAGCCATCCCTAACAGCTTCCCCTACAGTGGCTCCATGATTCCACCCTCGCCTGTCATTTTTTCTTCTAAGAAGTGTCATTTCCACTGTCGGGTTTATGAGCTTGAATTGAGGAGTTTTTTCCCCATCATGTTTTCCCACGGTTCTTTAGGCCACACTCATCATGCTTCTTTTATAGGCCTGTAGAGAAGGATTTAATTAAATCGCACTCAATAGAATGGCTGCCTCTCTGCCACAGGCAGTGCGATCTGGGCTCAGAAAACAAAAACAAACACAGTACGTGGCGTGGTGATGCTCACAGTCTTGGGAGACAAAGATAGCATCATAGGGTGTTAGAATAGGGGGAGACATTTGAACATTGATCCAAGCCAGTGTTTCCCACAGACCGAGGAGAGAGGACTCCTTCATATCAGTCAGTACAAGGCTACAGCCTAAATTTCTTGGTAGGATTAAACACAGACACATACACCATACAAAGAAAATACTAAGTACAGCAGAATGCAAAGGTATATAATGTCTCATGTGTGTTCTTGGATATGTGCAGCTGTAAAGCTTCATGTTGGGTATTCCTGGTAGACAGTGAACCAAGCCCTACTTAAAAACTCAAGCAATCTGGCTGGACGTGTGGCTCAGTGGTTAAGAATGTTTGCTGTAATCACGAGGACCAGAGTTTGGCTCCCAGTGGCCACATAACCACCCAGACATTCCACACACTCCTGTACCCCTAGCATTGAGTGGGGTGGACACAAGAGGATTGTTGGAGATGGCCGGCTTCCGGTTCAGCCAAGGAGGCATGAGCCCCAGGCTCAGGGAGAGATCCTGCCTCAAAGGAATAGATGGAGAGTTGCAGACAAAGACATCCTCTTTCGGTCTTCACATGGGCACACCTGCGTATACGTACATGCGCGTCCTGTATGTGTTTTTTCTCATACACAACACACATACAAATAAGTCTTTTTAAACCAAGGAATGTTAGTTAAGTAATAAGTCAATGTATAGCTTTGAGCAAGTCATTAACACTTGTGCCTCAGTTTCCCCCACTGATAGGACAGGTAGAATAATGGCCACCTTGTAGGATGTTGCCAAAATTAAAAATAATACATCAAACATCCCTTTAGTTAGGGATACTTTCATTTATAAATAACATAAAACCCAACAGATAGTTTCTGGCACAAAATAGGGTTTATTTTTCTTATGAAAACTGTGGAGAGAGCTGGGAAGGTGGCCATGTGGGTAAGAGGGCTTGCTACAGGAGCATGGGGACCTGAATTTGAACCCCCAGCACTTGGGTCAAAAGCTGAGCAGAGGTGTCTATCCTGTAACCCCAGCACTGTGGAAGGCAGAGACAGGAGGATCATTAGGGGCTGCTAGCTGCCAGCCTAGCTCCAGCTTCGGTGAGAGATTCTGCATCAAGAGAGTAATGGCTGTGTGCCCATGCACACGTATCCACACACACGTACATATATGCTACATAAATGATTATTAATAATAATAATAAATGTGGTGATGGGCAGACTGACATTGGTCATATGTAGCACTGAAGGTTTCTTAGGCTTTCTTTTACGTCTGTAGCCTTTGGTGACCAAATGGTTGTTAACACTCTGGGTGACAGGCCCACAGTCAGGGCAGGATTAGGGGCAAGAGAAAGACCCTGATAAACACATCCATCTGTTGTTCTGTGGACAGCAAATTACATGAGAAGTTTCCCCGCAGAATTCTGATTTCTCAAAGGCCCCAGTCACATTCTATTACCACTCAGTAGAGGAGAAAAGCTATTTAAAGTAAAATGTTTGGTCTTTCAAACTTTCATAATTGGAGGGAGGAGTGTGGATTCCGGAGATGGCATGCCGTGCAAATGAGAGGCCCTGGGTTCAGATCTAGCACCCACACAAAGACCTGAGTGTGCTGGCACTCTTGCAATCCCAGTGATGTGGGGAGGCAGTTACAGGAGGGTCCGGGAGCTTTCTAGCCAGCCAGTCAGTCTAGACAAATAAGAAACCCCAGGTCCCAGGAAATGACCTTGTCTCAAAAAAATAAAGACAGAAAAAGAAGTGGCCAGCACCTGAAACCAGCACACGAGCTTGAGTACACACACATGCACAGCACACACACACACACACACACACACACACACAGGCATGCTCACTCACATGTGTTTACGCACACATATGCAAATGCCAGGCTGGGATAGTTGTGTTAGCAAACAAGGCCTGCCATGAGAACATGCCACATAAGAAGAGGCGGCTTGGGAGTGTACTCAAGCCTTTGAAGTCTGCTGTGCGATCGTCCGGGGACCTTAATCTCTGCATGGTGTAACAGTGAACTTCTTCTGGAGAGGAGACAGGATCGGGTTGGCCGGGCTCCGTCTCCCCCTTTACTTCGTATCTTGCAGATTTTCTGAGATTGCCCTTAGACTGTGGGGATTTGTGGCTGGAGTCATGAACTCCATTATTTTGGCATTAGCCTCAAGGTAACATCCACCATTCAGTTGACCCTTATTTCTATCTATTTTTAACACCTCAGGTCTAGAGATAAAGAAAAGCAGATGAAACCGCCGAACACACTCCAGACTCTGAAGCCGTGAAAACGCAGATGGAAACAGGAAGATTCTGTGCATTCTTTATCGTCTTCCGAGGCTTCAGTAAAGTGACTGACTACTCCCAGAGTCAGAAATAATCCAGATTTAATTGGCAAAGGTATTTTAAGGTTCCGTCTTTTTTCTATTTTTTCTCCTGCCTTGATAAAGCTAGGAATTATGTTCCAAGCATTGAGCATCTTGGTACAGTAGTTACTAAGACAACGTATTAAGTGAGGAGGGAAAAAAAAAAAAAAAAACCTCTTCCAGTTTACATACTAACAACATTCCTAGTGTAACGCCTCACAATTTGGCTTGGCATCATGTCTTCCTAGGAGAAACCTGTACGTTATTTTTATTTATTTATTTAATCACTTTACAGCCTGATCCCAGTCCCCTCCCTCCTCTCCTCCCAGTCCCAACCTCAGGAGCTCCTCCCCCACCGCACCCCCTCTGTCTTCTCAGAGAAAGGGAGGCCCCCAGTGGGGACCAACCCACCCTGGCACCTCAAGCTACAGCAGGACTAAGCACATCCTCTCCCACTGAGGCCACACAAGGCAGCCCAGGTAGGGGAAAGGGATCTAAAGGCAGGATCTAAAGAAGTCAGAGACAGCCCTACTCCCCTTGTTGGGGAACCCACACGATGACCATGCCGCACATCTGTTACATCTGTGTAGGGGTCTAGGTCCAGCCCATGGAAGCTCATTGGTTGGTGGTTCAGTCTCCATGAGCTCTGATAGGCCCAGGTTAGTGTACTCTGTTGGTCTTCTTGTGGTGTCCCTGACCCCTCCAGCTCTTTCAATCTTCCTCCCACTCTGCCACAAGACTCCCGAGCTCGGCCTATTGTTTGGCTGTGGTCTGCATCCATCAGCTGCAGGATGAAGCCTCTGAGAAGACAGCTATGCTAGGCTCCTGTCTGCAAGCATAACCGAGCATCATTAATAGTGTCAGGGGTTGGCTCTCTCCCATAGGGAACCTGTATGTTCTTTAAATCTAGAAGTTAACACTTTCTTTCCTCTATAGCTAGGCAGACTCCTTTAGCAATCATAAAGAGCCTCCTTTCTATTACATATTACAGAGGCATACTCAGGCTGGCCCTCACCAAATCTTAGTAAATACAGCTATCAGCCGATACCTGTCAGGGACTACCCCCAGCACGCTTAAGTCCCTTCAATAAAAGAATGAGTATCAACATAAAGCCAGCACACATCTTCCTGTATGTTTTAAATTGTCTCTAGGTTTTATCGATAGTAATCAGATGCAAAGCCCATATCATTGTCTGAGGAACCACTTAGAAAATTCAAGGAGGGAAAGAATTTCCCCTAGGTTTGGGTCCCTGACTGGTCGAATGGGTTGGCTACAAACACAGCGGGTGTGAAGGGCTGGCTGAAGCCAGGGCTTTTTGTCAACAGTGGAATCGCAGAGTTTTTCCTGTACAGGTAGCTTTCTGCTATTACAGAAACAAAATGGCTTAATTTGGGGGTGGTGGGTGGGGTGGTGGGGGCGGAGGCTTTTAATATTTTTCCACTGTGGACCCTTAGCATGTAAGTATCCAGTTGGTTCAACTTTGAATTGAATGGCATTAGAACGTTTGATCTTAAATTGTTATCTTAATCACTGACTTACGTTCCATCAAATAAATAAATAAAGATGTGGATGGATTTTGGCTTGGTGTGAGGATATAATTTCCGACATGGTCTGAAACAGCCTTTAATATGACCTCTGAAGAGCAGTCTCAGCATTGTCCATCACACTGAAAAAGTGAATGGACAGTGAACACTGAAAAAGGACAAATACCACCTACATCCTACAGATCCTGTCAAATAACCCATCAAGATTTAATTCTTTATGTAAAAATAGAAAAACACAGCTGGATATCTCATTAGAATGCAAATTTGCTTTTGTTTTTTCACAAATTGTATAAATACATGTACATTATAGAATTGTTTGGAATTCGACCTCTTTATGATTTGTTATCATGATTTATTTCTACACGTGCCTTACAGGCGTCTATGGTCAAATAGGTATAAAGAGTTCTCAGGCGGGAAAGTGGCTCAAATGGAAGATGTTTAAAGGATGTCTCTCAAACTCTGAGCCATGAAGCACTTCCACGTGCCGCAGGTGCTGTGAAATACGTCCCCTAGTAGAACAGAACTGATCCCATGGAGAAGATAGCAAGAGAGCACACGGCTTCACCTGTTTGATGTTCCCTACCAAGAAGCCAGTCTCAGAGGAGCAAACTCACTCTCCTAAAGCCAGCACACAGGGGAAGCTAACTCCCAGCTCTTCTGCGTGGCTCCTGATGATTAGGCCGACAGGCTTATTCCTGGCGCTTCACGATGTGCCTCTGCTGAGTGTCTGGTGCTATGCTAGGTGCTAGAGAGACTAAGGTGGGTCCCACTCTTAAAGAACCGACAATATTAGGAATGTACCTGAGGGAAAAGAGAAGCGGAAAGAGCTTGATTTGTGGAAATGTCCTCTCTGCTTCTTCAAGAGAGAGAAAGAGGGAGGGATGACAAAGTGAATGGATGGGCTGAGGATATGGATGGGGAATAGGATGCGCTTAGCATGTGCAAGGCCCTGGGTTCAATGCTGAGCACCAGAATAAATGTAATATTTAAAAATTCAGTGCATGCTTGTGTGTGTGCCGGAGTATGTTTGTGCATTTTTGCATTTGCAAGTGTGTGTGCCTGTGTGCATGCATCTGTGTGAGGTATGTGCAGGGGCGCACTTGTCACACTGCACATGTAAAGGACAGAGGGCAACTTGCTGTGTGGATCCGGGTCTTTCCTCCCTGCTTTGTAAGGGCTCTGGGGTTGGATCTGAGATTTCCAGGCTTGCGTGGCAACTGTCTTTACCCACTGAGCCGTCTCACCGGCCCCAAAGTTCATTGTTTTCACAGGGCAGGAAATAGCTTTATGTCCATCAGACCGAAGAAACGAATGTGGTTTGGTGGCGGCTGGGTGGAGTCAGGTGGAGACATTTGTCTTGAGGAGGTGTCACACCCTGCTGAAAAGTGAAAAATGTTAGCGTGTGAGCTATGCTTGGAAGCTTTGCCTCCTTTTAAATCACAGGCATGCCCTTGAACTGCCAGAATTTTTTTGTTTTTTGATGAATATGGTTCATTAAAATTAGGTTAGTGAATATCAAAGTTCTAGCCTTATTTCATAGAAAGAGCTTTTCCTGGCTTAAGATTTAAAGTGTCACAAGAATAAGCAAGATGGCTCAGTGGGTAAAGGCACCTGCCACCAAGCCTGAGAATCTGAGTTTGATCCCCAAACCGTCCAGGGTGAAAGGAGAGAACCGACTACTCTTCCTGCACGCTCATCATGGCACCTGCATGTATTGCACCCACATACATACATGGATGTGCATGCAAAACAAACACAAACAACATACATAAATAACTACACAAAAAAAATAAAAGGAAATAAAAAGCGTCACAGTAATAATAAATGCTTTAAAAGACTCCATGTTTATCATGTCAAGAATCTTGATGGGACGTGTTTGACATGCATCATGATACATATGCATGATACAGCAGTATCTAGTTTTACATGCCTTCTAGACAACACACAAAAAAGCAAAAACAACAACAAACAACTACAAATGCCCTGAAGAGCTCAAAGCCTAGTGAGGGAAAGAACCATGCCACTGCTGCCAGAAACTGTCCTCGTTGTCCTACTAGCAACTACTGATATGTCCAAGACTCTAAAAAAAAAGACAACCCAACACACAAATCAGCTCTATGACAGGAGTGATTAAATTATGGGGGGAATATGGCTGCACACTTATCACCAGTCCTACTGGCTCCTCTCCCTCGCTCCCTTTCTCTCTCTCTCTCCCCTTTCCCTCCCTCCATTCCTCCCCCTCTTTCTTTCTCCCTCTCCCTCCCTCTCTCTCCCTTTCCTCTCTCTCTCTCTCTCTCTCTCTCTCTCTCTCTCTCTCTCTCTACATTGCACACCACCTTCGTAAGGATTAATGGCATGTAACTGAGGCTTCATCCTGCTCACATACTAAAAAAAAAAAAAAGAGAACTGGGGAAATGACTCAGAAGTTAAACATGTGGCCTTGTAAATTATCAGATTATCCTCAGAAAATTTCATCTAAATTACCCAAATATCTGCCTTGATTTCTTTTGTTCTTTTCTGTAAGTGGACCCACAGGGTAAGATTAAGTCAGTCAAAGGAATGCATGTTACCTACTTATCTGGTACACTGGGAGAGGAAGGTATATTTATCCAAATCTGAGTTGCTTAGCAACCTCATCAGCTTTCCATTCTAGTTAACTGGCTGTGGATGGCACCTGACAGAGTCACAGCTCCCTTGAACATTCTCCTCTTCACAGGAGGCTTGGAACCAAGGTCAGTAGCTGAGCTACCGTGACAATAGAAGCTATGCTCCTTGTGTTTATAAAGTAATAGCTCTAAGATGCAAACTGAGCCTAAGAGGTTGCTTTAATCCTGGTGCCATCTCGTCTATAGCTTCACTGGCGATACACATCCAGCTGTACCTGAGCCAAAGTCAGTGGGCTACAAAGTTCACACCTTTTCCCCACAATGTACTGGATTACTTGAATTTTAAGGAGCTCATGGCTTGAAAATATCAACAATGTTTAATCATTTTTAATGCTTTTTTGAAAGGGCATGCTTTATTTTTCTGATTAAAAAAAGAAGAAACTAGCAAAGTTTACCCATGGTTTTATTCATAGCCTTCTTTCTCATAATGACCCAAAAATCTCCCTCTTCGTTGTTCCTGTCACTCAGAGTTGACCTGTTGATGCCTCATGGATCAAGTCTAATCTCTTTGTGCATGACTGTCTGGCAGCCCCCTGTCACCGGGTTATCCTTCTAGCAAGAGTGACCGTTTTCTTCAATCATGTTTCACAGGGAGGGAGGGTCAAGTCCCTCTGTGATCCTCATCAATCAGCTTTGAACTCCAATGAAGCTGTGCATGTTGTTTTCCTAGCCGGGAGGGAGAGCAGAATGACAGAGCAAATAGGGAGGATCTGAGTGAGTACCAGGCCTCTATTAACACCCCCAACACTGGGAGCGCTGATGGAGTCAAAGACTCCCAGAAGTTTCCATGTATTGTGTTCACTGAGGAGAGAACTTTGGTGATGAAAGCCTCCACTCCGGTTGTTTGTTTTAGGATTGCTGTGATTCAAATGCAAGAACTTAAGTTTATTCTGCTAAATAAATCTCATCCTGTCTCTCCTGTGAAGCAATCAGACTCTCCTGGTTCTGCAGCATCTGTTTCCTTTCGGCTTGATGTTAGGTAAACATCTAACAAAACCATGTTGTCTGTATATGTTTATTTATCCTCTCTCTCTCTCTTTCTGTCTGTGCGTGTGTGTGTGTGTGTGTATGTGCGTGTGTGAGCATGGGTATGTGCACCGTGTTATGGTCATGTGCCTGTGGAGGCCGGAAGAAGACATCATACATTCCTCAGAGCTGAGGTTGCACATGGTTGTGAACAGCCATGTGAGAACGAGAAACCAAGCGTGAGTCCTCTCCAAGGGCAGCAAATGTTCTTCCCCCTGAGCCACCCCTGCAGCCGCATACTGTTTATCCTCTTACCCAAACAAAGGATAAAATGATTTAATTGGTGAAAAGGACATAGTCCAACGGTAGAATCTTGGACCCCATGGGCAGGCTGACAGAGAACCATTGGTTAGTAACTTGCCTATGGTCACAAAGCAGTTGTTAATCCTGGGATATCCCATCATCCTCTACTGTCCTGAGGAACACACCATGACGAAATTTATCAAGTGCCCTGTGAGAAGCAGAGGAGACAATTAGGATATAGTGGCAACCTCCATGTTACCTCACTTAAATGAATTCTTTAGCAGAAACTACTGAGGAGCTTTTATATGTCTGATTCCAGTCTAGGTTTGAACGAGAACATATATTTACTACATATATGGTAAATATATTTCATGTATGTAGGTAATACATATATATACATATACCTGTCTTGCTCCATACTTAAATATATACATATACAGCAATTCATATATATGTGTATATAATATATGTATGTATGCAGCAAAACAGATTGTTTATGGAGCGCTCCTGTGCCCATTTCATTTCTGTTGTTGCAATAAAATATACCAACCGAAAGAAACTTTGAGGAAGAAATAGTTTATTTGGCTCATAATTCTATGTTCTAGTCCATGATGATAGAGAAAGCAAGACAGGTGAAACAAATCATACCCAGAGTCAAGAGCAGAGAGAAATGCATGCGTGCATGCTGAACCCTCTCTACTCCTATACAGTCCTGAGCCGATTCAGGCTACTGTGTCACTCAGAGTGGGCTTGGCCCTCCATCAACTCACAATCAAGACAGCCCTCCCCCCACCACAGACACAAACATGGAACACAACAGATCTAGATAATCCCCCAATTGAAACTTTCTTCCCAGGTGATGTCAGGGTTGCCAGGTTGATATTTAAAGCTAACAGCTGCGTGTGGGCAAATACTAGCCTCTCTTTTGCAGAGCAGGGAAACGAGGGTCAGAGATGGAAACCAACCCCCGTGCCAAACGTTTAATGGTGTCAGGGCCAGAATCAACTCTGATCTCAACCAAGTCCACATCTTTCCCCCTTGTGCTGTCATCTCTGAAGCCGCCTCTACCATTACTGCTACCTAACCTTTCACCCCTTTGCTTTCTGTGCGCAACAGTCTCCTTTCTGTCGTGGTCACAGCCTTCGAGTCCACAGAGTGGCTGATCACCGTGACTGTGTGACTCACAGGGAGCCAACAGGCATCACACCCAAGGCGATTGGTCCGTGAGGTTGTCAAGAATCCTTAGTCGTCTGCGTTTGCTTGATGCAACGTGATGCCTGGTGTCCTTCTCCCTCTGCAGCTTCTTACGCTGGTGCACAGAAGCTCCAGAGCGGGGATAAACGGTGAAGCATATCTGATTTCACATCTGTGATAGTTTTATGGCGTGTGTCCCAGTCCTGAATCATGCCTGAGAGAAGATACAGGCTGAGGAGCCTCTGTTCTACCTTTCATTTCCCAAAGAAAACACAGAAGTGGTATCCACTGAGAAAGGTACTGTAGAGTCTCTTCTTAAAGTATAAGACTGGAGGCATGCCTTTCCTCTTTCTCGACTATCCTTCTCTGACCCTAACAAACTCACCATTAACTGGATAGTTCATTGAAAAAAAAAAAACATGAAGCAGATTAAAATTTTCAGTTGCATCATGGTGTGCTCACTACAAAGAACCTGAGCTCCCGGTTCTTCATGGGGACAGCTTTGGACAGTAACCTACGCATTCTTCTGGGCTTTGTTTTCTACGAACCCTCGAGCAAAATAATGTATGCATGCATTTTCCTAAAGGTCCTTTCATATCAGATAGAAGAAATTCTCCCATTAAAATTGTGTGTGTGTTGGTGTGTGAGTACATACACATGAGTGCAGGTGTCTACCGAATCCAGAACGGGTATTGGATCCCCTGGAGCTGGTGTTACAGAGGGTTGTGAGCCATCAAAAAAAGGTGCTGGAGACAAAACTCCGGTCCTCTCTAAGAGCAGTATGCACTCCTAACCACAGAGCCATCTCTCTGTCTGCCCCCATTCTTGCTAATGCTTGCATTCCTCCCGTATGAGGGTCTGCATTGTACCATCCCAGCTTTTACCTGTGGGCATTGCTCGTGTCTAGTTTTCACATGGAAAAGAATGCTCTTAAGTTATTTAACTCAAAATGTACTTATCGAATCTGTGTTGAGGGCTAAGCCGTGTTCCAAGCGTCATGTGGCAGCGAGCATACTGAACCTTTGTGATTACTCCCTGGGGCAGGTGCTAATGGCACCTCTGCTTTCCACGTGAGGGGACTGAGAATAGAGCAATGGAACAGCTTGTCCCAGGTCACATGGCTAATAAAGCATAGCTGCCATCTGAGCCCACGTGGTTTGACTCAGTACTCCACGCTGACCTGTGCTGGGCCCTGGGTGTCCTTCATTATGGCAGCACACCTGTCTGTGCCTGGAGCTGACCAGCTGCTGAGAGTAAAACGCATTGAGGGCAGGACATGGCGGCACAGGCCTTCCACCCTAGCATTTTCAGAAGCAGGAAGAGCTGAAGGTCAAGGTCAGTCTAGGCTAAGAGGCTGTGCCCAAAAGAAGGAAGGAATGGAGGAATGGGTGAAGGAAAGGAAGAACGGACGTTAGGAAGGAAGGAAAGAAGGAAGGAAGGAAGGAAGGAAGGAAGGAAGGAAGGAAGGAAGGAAGAGAAAGGAGAAGAGGAAAAGGAGGAAACAGAGAAAAGGACCCAAGATCAGGGAAATGTTGGTAAAACACTTGCTTTACAAACATGAGTACCCGAGTTCAGATCCCCAGAAGCCACATTAAAAAAAAGCTGGGTGTAGTGCCCACTTATAATCCCAGTGAAGTCAAGATGGAAGACAGATAGGCAGATGTGCCAGCTAAGCTAGCACATCTGGTAGAGTTTCAGTTGTCTCCTAAAACGTGTCTCAAGCACAAAGGCTTCTAAGAAAAAGCACACACTCTCCCTCCTTACA
Source organism: Meriones unguiculatus (assembly GCF_030254825.1). Taxonomy (NCBI): domain Eukaryota; kingdom Metazoa; phylum Chordata; class Mammalia; order Rodentia; family Muridae; genus Meriones; species Meriones unguiculatus. Next base: position 61,479,290 of record NC_083366.1, read on the forward strand.
TAGGTACACTAGCCTGCACACGCAAACGCTTTTCCTGGCATTTTATGTGGAACAAGCTGAGAAAGAATAGGAAAAGATGGCGAAACGCCACTGTGCCCGTCTTGACAAGCTGCACACAGCTTTCTGTGAGCGAGACAACTGCGTCCTCCTGCAAGCGTGATCAGCTCCCTGCAAATGCGAAGTCACTTTAACCAGACTCACAGAGGGAATGGGGGTGACAACTAAAAAAGCTGCAGCTTTAAATCCTGCAGAGTGACAGCTCGGGCTCCCCACAGTCTTGAACAAAGCTTCATGCTGCACATGGTTTTAAATTGGTGGTAAACATAATTTAAGCAGACTTATGAAGGAAGAGTTGGTCTCAAGAAGTCTTGCTTTAAAAAGAAAAAACAAAGACGAGAGCTAAAACTCCAGCTCCCCAGACAGAAGACAAGCATTTTTATACCTCAGAACAGCTTAAAAGCCAAAGTACATTCAATTCTTTTTCCCTGGATCCATTATTTCTGTGATGACATTTTCGTATTTCTTAAGGATGCTCTTTTGGATATATGCCTAGGAGTGGTTCAGCTGGATCTTGAGGTAACACTATTCCTAATTGTCTGAGAAACCACCAGATTGATTTTCAAAGTGGCTGTACATGTTTACATTCCCACCAGCAGTGGAGGAGAGTTCTGCTTTCTCCACATCCTTTCCAGCATGTGTTGTCACTTGAGTTCTTGATCTGTGCTATTTTGGTGGGTATAAGGTGAAATCTCAGGGTCATTTTGCTTTGCGTTTCCCTGATGAGTAAGGATGTTGAGCATTTCTTTAAGTGTTTCTTTGCCATTTGGTATTCCTCTATTTAGAATTCTCTGTTTAGCTCTGTTCCCCATTTTTTTTTTAATTTTTTTTTAAAGTTTTTTTTTTTTTCAATGCAGTTTATTCAGGAACATTGAACAATCCTCGGCCCCCGGGGAAAGCCAGCCCACAGCTTAAATAGCCTCTGGGTAGCCAACCCAGGCGTGCCACGGGGGCAATGCAGATAGGTCCACAGACATGGAAGCAAGCCAGATCCTCGGCCCAGCCAAATGTGGAGTTGTTCGTGACAGAGAGCACTCACCATCGGGAAGGTGGAAGGCGGAAACCAGCTCCATCTTTAAGGCATAGCATTCCGCAGCTCTCTACAGTTTCCCCTTTTTGTTTTAGACGCATCAGGCAAGAGTAGAGGTCTGATCTCTGATATTAGAAATAAATTGGGACTTTGTACAGATGTTCATTTAGGTGTCATCCACCCAAAAAGCATTAGACCCGTCCGATACCTTTTTCTCAGAGGCGGGACCTGGGGTATCAACCCGCATGCAATCAGACATGCTCTTCTCTGGGTCCAAAGCGGCTGACCCTGAGTGCAGTGCTTAGCCTCGCATCCTGAGCATAACATTTTAGCTTTTTATGGTAGCCAACCATGCTTGGGGAGAATGTCCTGCTTCAATGGCTGTAAAGGCCTGAATGATCATGGCTGCATCACATTGTTGTGAGACTCTAATCTTGCATATATACCACAGGCAAACCAAGGAGACCAACACCAGAAGGCCTGCTAACGCTCCCATGCCCGCCCATTCCTTCAGATGATTCATGGCTGCAGCAATCCATGATGATAATCCTGTGGCTAGTCCTGCGTCCACTCTGATAGAATTTACTGTGACAATGGCCACTCTCAGCTGCTCCATCGTAGTATCGAATTCTCCAGTCCAATTACCTAAAATATAGCTCGACAATTGTTTAGACAGATTTGCAGCACAGGAAAAATTCTCATGTTGTATGCTAGTGACACAAAGTCCCGCATACTTTCATTGACAGCCAGGTTGAGCGATTTGCCATAGGGTATCAATTTGCTCCTGCAAGAGGTCAATCCTCTGATTGAACACCATCAAGCTTCCTTTTAGTTAATTCCTTTATGTACAACTAAGGCATGAGCTACATTGGCTAAATGATTATTCAGGGTCTGAGCAGTCTGCCCAGTATGACTCATGGCTAATGCCCTGGTGGTAGCTCCAACAGCCGTCAATGAGATGATAGTAACAATGGTGGCTGTAGTTCCAAGATCCCTTTTCTGTCTGAAGAGAGTCATAGCGTGAGGGGCATCAATGGGCACAGGTACCCAGTGAGGCATGCGAGTAACCAGGGCATACCTAAATTTACTAGCATTCCAGCATTGGGCAAAAAAGCAAGTATCATTACCACAATTACTTGGCTCTATCTGGCTAATAATGAATAAAAATGGGGGATATAGACAAACAGGTGTGGGCTTATATGAAATATTATGAGAAGCCTTAACCCCTCGTTGGAACATCCTGCGTCAGTTCTAGAACTAGCAGTGGTGGTGTCCGAGGTCTGAGTAGGTTCAGGAGACCATTGCCCCCAGGGGCAAGACGTGCTCCATGCCAATTGACTAACTCCATGTTTTCCTCCAATTTTGAAAGTCATTTAAGGTTCTTAAATTATTTTTTTCCCTTTTTTCTTAAATTTTTCATCAATTATACTTTATTCATTCTGCATCCCCCCATAAGCCCCTCCCTCCTCTCCTCCCAATCCCACCCTCCCTCCTCCCTCTGCTTGCATGCCACTCCCCAAGTCCACTAATAGGGGAGGTTCTCCTCTCCTTTCTGATCTTAGTCTGTCAGTTCACATCAAAAATGGCTGTATTGTCTTCTACTGTGGCCTGGTAAGGCTGCTCCCCCCCCCCCAGAGGGAGGTGATCAAAGAGCAGGCCAATCAGATTATGTCAGAGGCAGTCCCTCTTCACATTACTATGTAACCCAATTGGACTCTGAACTGCCCTGGGCTACATCTGTGCAGGGGTTCTAGGTTATCTCCATGAATAGTCCTTGGTTGGAGTATGAGTCTCTGGGAAGTTCCCTATGTTCAAATTTTCTTGTTCCGTTGCTCTCCTTGTGGAGACCCTGTCCTCTCCAGCTCTTACTATTTCCCAGTTCTTACCTAAAATTCCGTTCTCCTGCCCAACAGTTGCCCATCCGGCTCAGCATCTGCTTTGATAGTCTGAAGGGCAGAGGCTTTCAGAGGCCCTCTGTGGTAGGTTCCTAGGTTGTTTCCTGTTTTCTTCTTCTTCTGATGTCCATCCTCTTTGCCTTTCTGGATGGGGATTGGATGTTTTAGTTAGGGTCCTCTCTCTTGCTTAGTTTCTTTAGATGCACAGGTTTTAGTGGGTTTGTCCTATGTTGTATGTCTATATGAGTGAGTATATACCATGTGTGTCTTTTTGCTTCTGGGACAACTCACTCAGGATGATCCTTTCCAGATCCCACCATTTACCTGCAAATTTCATGATTTCCTTATTTTTCATTGCTGAGTAATATTCCATTGTGTAGATGTACCACAATTTCTGCATCCATTCTTCAGTTGAGGGGCATCTGGGTTGTTTCCAGCTTCTGGCTATTACAAATAAAGCTGCTACAAACATGGTTGAGCAAATGTCCTTTTTGTGTACTTGAGCCTCTTTTGGATATATGCCCAGTAGTGGTATGGCTGGATCTTGAGGAAGCGCTATTCCTAGTTGTCTGAGAAAGCGCCAGATTGATTTCCAGAGTGGTTGTACAAGTTTACATTCCCACCAGCAGTGGAGAAGGGTTCCCCTTTCTCCACAACCTCTCCAGCATGTGTTGTCACTTGAGTTTTTGATCTTGGCCATTCTCATGGGTGTAAAGTGAAATCTCAGGGTTGTTTTGATTTGCATTTCCCTAATGGCTAGTGAGGTTGAGCATTTCTTTAAGTGCTTTTCTGCCATTCGGTATTCCTCTACAGAGAATTCTCTGTTTAGGTCTGTTCCCCATTTTTTAAGTGGATTACTTGGTTTGCTGCTTTTCAGCTTCTTTAGTTCTTTATATATACTGGATATGAGTCCTCTGTCAGATAAAGGGTTGGTGAAGATTCTTTCCCAATCTGTAGGTGGTCGCTTTGTTTTGATGACGGTGTCCTTTGCTTTACAGAAGCTTTTCAGTTTCATGAGGTCCCATTTATTGGTTGTTGCTCTTAGAGCCTGTGCTGTTGGTGTTCTGTTCAGGAAGTTTCCCCCTGTACCAATGAGTTCTAGGGTATTTCCCACTTTTTTTTCAAGCCGATTTAATGTGTCTGGTTTTATGTTGAGGTCTTTGATCCACTTGGACTTCAGTTTTGTGCAGGGTGACAAGTATGGATCTATTTTCATTTTTCTACATGTAGACATCCAGTTAGACCAGCACCATTTGTTGAAGATGCTATCTTTTTTCCATTGTATGGTTTTGGCGTCTTTGTCAAAGATCAGGTGTCCATAAGTGTGTGGGTTTATTTCTGGGTCCTCTGTTCAGTTCCATTGATCCACCATTCTGTTTCTATGCCAGTACCATGCAGTTTTTAAAACTGTTGCTCTATAGTACAACTTAAGATCAGGGATGGAGATACCTCCAGAAGATCTTTTATTGTAGAGGATTGTTTTAGCAATTCTGGGTTTCTTGTTATTCCATATGAAGTTGAGAATTTTCCTTTCCAGGTCTGTAAAGAATTGTGTTGGTAATTTGATGGGCATTGCATTGAATCTGTAGATTGCTTTTGGTAAGATGGCCATTTTTACTATGTTAATCCTACCAAGCCATGAGCATGGGAGATCTTTCCATCTTCTCATATCTTCTTCTAATTCTTTCTTCAGAGATTTGAAATTTTTTTCATACAAATCTCTGACTTCCTTGGTTAGGGTTACTCCGAGGTACCTTATGTCATTTGTGGCTATTGTGAAGGGTGTTGTTTCCTTAATTTCTTTCTCAGCCCTTTTGTCTTTTGTATACAGGAGGGCTACTGATTTTTTTGAGTTAATTTTGTATCCTGCCACTTTGCTGAAGGTGTTTATCAGCTGTAGGAGTTCCCTGGTAGAGTTTTTGGGGTCACTCACGTATACTATCATATCATCTGCAAATAGTGATAATTTGACTTCTTCCTTTCCAATTTGTATCCCCTTGATCTCCTTCAACTGTCTTATTGCTCTAGCAAGGACTTCCAACACTATGTTGAAGAGATATGGAGAGAGTGGGCAGCCTTGTCTTGTCCCTGATTTCAGTGGGATTGCTTTAAGTTTCTCTCCATTCAGTTTGATGTTGGCTATAGGCTTGCTGTATATCGCCTTTACTATGTTTAGATATGTGCCTTGTATTCCTGATCTCTCCAATACTTTGATCATGAATGGATGTTGGATTTTGTCAAAGGCTTTTTCAGCATCTAGGGAGATTATCATGTGGTTTTTTTCTTTCAGTTTGTTAAAATGGTGGATCACATTGATGGATTTCCGTATATTGAACCACCCCTGCATACCTGGGATGAAGCCTACTTGGTCATAGTGGATAATATCTTTGATGTGTTCTTGGATTCGGTTTGCAAGTATTTTATTAAGTATTTTTGCATCAATGTTCATAAGGGAGATTGGCCGAAAATTCTCTTTCTTTGTTGAGTCTTTGTGAGGTTTAGGTACCAAGGTGACTGTGGCTTCATAGAATGAATTTGGTAATATTCCTTCTGTTTCTATTTTGTGGAATAGTTTGAAGAGAATTGGTGTTAGCTCTTCTTTGAAGGTCTGGTAGAATTCTGCGCTGAAGCCATCTGGTCCTGGGCTTTTTTTGGATGGGAGACTTTTGATGACCGCTTCTATTTCTTTGGGGGATATAGGTTTATTTAATTGATTTACCTGGTCCTGGTTCAGCTTTGGTAAGTCAAATCGATCAAGAAAATTGTCCATTTCATTTAGATTTTCAAATTTTGTGGCGTATAGACTTTTGAAGTAAGTCCTAATGATTGTTTGGATTTCCTCAGTGTCTGTAGTTATATCCCCCTTTTCATTTCTGATTTTGTTGATTTGGGTGGTGTCTCTCTGCCTTTTAGTTAGCCTGGCTAAGGGTTTGTCGATCTTGTTGATTTTCTCAAAGAACCAGCTCTTGGTTTCATTGATTCTTTGAATTGTTTTATTTGTTTCCAATTGATTGATTTCAGCCCTGAGTTTGATTATTTCCAGCCGTCTACTCCTTCTTGGTGTGTCTGCTTCTTCTTTTTCTAGGGTTTTTAAGTGAGCCATTAGGGTGCTTGAATGAGCTGTCTCGAATTTCTTCTTGAAGGCACTTAGTGCTATGAACTTTCCTCTTAGCACTGCTTTCATTGTGTCCCACAAGTTCGGGTATGTTGTGTCTTCATTTTCATTGATTTCTAGAAAGACTTTAATTTCTTTCTTTATTTCTTCCCTGACCCAGCTGTCATTTAGTAACAAGTTGTTCAGTTTCCATGTGTGTGTAGGCTTTTTGTTATTTCTGTTATTGTTGAGGTCCAGCTTTATTCCATGGTGATCAGACAAGATACATGGGATTATTTCAATCTTCTTGTATCTGTTGAGGCTCGCTTTGTGACCCACTATGTGGTCTATTTTGGAGAAGCTTCCATGAGGTGCTGAGAAGAAGGTAAATTCTTTTGTGTTTGGGTGTAAAGTTCTGTAAATGTCTGTTAGGTCCATTTGATTCATGACCTCTGTCAGAGACATTGTTTCTTTGTTTAATTTCTGTTTGGTTGACCTGTCCTTTGTTGAGAGTGGGGTGTTGAAGTCTCCCACTATTAATGTGTGTGGATCTATATGTGCTTTAAATTTTATCAATGTTTCTTTCACAAATGTGGGTGCCCTTGTATTTGGGGCATAGATGTTCAGGATTGTGATGTCTTCCTGGTGGAATTTTCCCTTGATGAGTATGAAGTGTCCTTCCCCATCTCTTTTGATTAATTTTGGTTGAAAGTCTATTTTATCAGATATTAGAATGGCTACTCCTGCTTGCTTCTTGGGTCCGTTTGCTTGGAAAGTCGTCTTCCAACCCTTTACCCTCAGGTAATGTCTATCTTTGTGTCTTAGGTGTGTTTCTTGTATGCAACAGATTGCTGGGTTTTGTTTATGTATCCATTCTGTTAATCTGTGTCTTTTTATTGGAGAGTTGAGTCCATTGATGTTGAGAGAGATTAATGACCAGTGGCTGTTAGATCTCTTGATTTTGATGTTGGCTGTGGTCATCAGGTTGTGTGCTTGGTTGCTTTTTGTTTTACTGAAGTGAGGTTATTTATTTCCTGTGTTTTCTTGAATGTAGCTAGCTTTCTTGGGTTGTATTTTCCCTTCCAGTGTCTTCTGTAATGCTGGATTTGTTTGTAGGTATTGTTGAAATTTGTTTTTGTCATTGAATATCTTGTTTTCTCCATCTATGAGGACTGAGAGTTTTGCTGGGTATAGTAGCCTGGGCTGCCATCTGTGTTCTCTTAGGGTCTGCATGATATCCGTCCAGGCCCTTCTGGCTTTCATAGTCTCTGTTGAAAAGTCAGGTGTGATTCTAATGGGTTTGCCATTATATGTTACTTGGCCTTTTTCCCTTGCAGCTTTTAGTATTCTTTCTTTGTTTCGTATACTTACTGTTTTGGTTATTATGTGGCGGGAGGATTTTCTTTTCTGGTCAAATTTGTTGGGTGTTCTGTAGGCCTCATGTATTCTAATTGGCCTCTCCTTTAGCTTGGGGAAATTTTTTAATTGGATTACTTGATTTGTTGGTGTTTAACTTCTTGAGTTCTTTATATATTCTGGATATTAGCTCTCTGTCAGATATAGAATTGGTGAAGATCATTTCCCAGTCTGTAGATTGTCATTTTGTTCTGATGACAGTGTGCTTTGTTTTACAGAAGTTTTTCCATTTCATGAAGTCCCGTTTATTGATTGTTGGTCTTAGAGCCTGTGCTGTTGGTGTTCTGTTCAGGAAGTTGTGTCCTATATCAATAAGCTCAAGGCTCTTCCCCATTTTTTCTTCGAACAGGTTTAGTGTGTCTGGTTTTATGTTGAGGTCTTTGATCCACTTGGACTTTAGTTTTGTGCAGGGTGATATATATGGATTTATTTGCATTTTTCTACATGTACATAACCAGTTAGACCAGCACCATTTGTTGAAGATACTATCTTTTTTCCATTGTACGGTTTTGGCTTCTTTGTCAAAGATCAGGTATCCATATGTGTGTGGGTTTATTTCTGGGTCTTCTATTAGATTCCATTCATCCACCAGCATGTTTGTATGCCAGTACCATGCAGTTTTTATTACTGTTGCTCTATAGTACAGCTTGATATCAGGGATGGAGATCCCTCCAGAAGATCTTTATCCAAAAGATGCTCAAGTATACAACAAGGACATATGCTCAATCATGTTCATAGCAGCTTTATTTGTAATAGCCAGAATCTGGAAACAACCCAGATTTCCCTCAGTTGAGGAATGGATACAGAAATTGTGGTACATTTACACAATGGCATACTACTCAGCAATTAAAAACAAGGAAATCATGAAATTTGCAGGCAAATGGTGGGATCTAGAAAAGATCATCCTGAGTGAGCTGTCCCAAAAGCAGAAAGACACACATGGTAAATACTCACTTATAAGTGGATATTAGACATAATCTAGGATAATCATACTAAAATCTGTACACCTAAAGATGCTAAGCAAGAAGGAGGATCTTTGGTAAGATGATCAATTTTCATCCAGAAAGGCAAATGGGATGGACATCAGAAGAAGGTGAAAACAAGGAACAAGACAGGAGCCTACCACAGAGGGCCTCTGAAAGACTCTACCCAACAGGGTATTAAAGTGTATGCTGATACTCATAACAAATCTTTGGGCAGAGTGCAGGGAATCTTATGAAAGAAGGGGGAGATAGAAAAACCTGGAGAGGACAGAAGCTCCACAAGGAGAGCAATAGAAGCAAAAAATCTGGGCTTAGGGGTCTTTTCTGAGACTGATTCTCCAACCAAGGACCATTCGTGGAAATAACCTGGACCCCCTGCACAGAGGTAGCGAGTGGCAGCTCAGTCTCCAAATGGATTCCCTAATAAGGGGAGCAGGGGCTGTCTCTGACATGAACTCGGTGGCTGGCTCTTTGATCACCTCCCTCTGAGGGGGGAGCAGCCTGAGCAGGCCACAGAAGAAGACTATGAAAGACAGTCCTGATGAGACCTGATAGGCTAGGGTCAGATAGAAGGGGAGGATGTCCTCCACTATCATTGGACTGGGGAAGGAGCATGGGAGGAGATGAGGAAGGGAGGGGAGACAGGACTGGGAGTGAACGAGGGGGGTACAGCTGGGATACAAAGTAAATAAACTTTAATTAATATAAAAATTATATTTTAAAAACGTATGCTCTTGCAGGTTGCCCTGGGTGATTCTTGTTGATCATCAGAGACTTGAGGACAGGGGGATAGCGCTACCCATGTGTAGGAAGGTCCACCCTTGTCCATTAAATCTCTCTGGAAATGCCTTCATAGGCAGACATGCTCAGGCAGCCATATTTAAGATCTTCTAAAGCCCGTTGACTTGGCATGCAAGATTAAGCATTGCCTTTGCTTCCATCTCATGACAATCCCTCACGGATTGTCACCCGCCCATCTGATATGTGTCGCCAAACCTCCTACAGAAGACACGCCTTCCAAGAGATATTTAAGCTCAGTGGCCAGTGCACACCTATGTCCCTCTCATCCAAAACAGATGTGTGTTTGTGCCATTTATTTCATGTGGAATGAAACTTTATCTCACAAGGTGACCTCCGCATCAGATAAAAGATCTAAGAAATGGAGACAATGGTAGTAATGATTCCAGAGACACCCGTGCCTTCATCGAACCTTTGTGTCATCTACACAGGGAAAACACCGTGGAAGACATTGAACCAGACCGAAAGCACTGTGGTAACTTCAATAAGACTGATGCGTGGCTCATGGCTCGAAAGCCACTCATTGCCTTTAGGCACTTCCTCAGCTCTCTAGATTGCAGAATTACAGGTTCCATGACAATTTTAGCAATAGATCCGCAAACAAATTCTGTCTGCTGGAGAGACAATTAACTCCTCTCTTCATTCTTGAGAAATGGCCAGTTTTGTATCTTCTCATTAATTCTGTTATGGCCTACATATGCTTCCTCTTTGGAAATCCTCCGTGGACTCGGTTATAAAATTATTCTGCTTCCCCTACTAGCTAATGAGTTAAATGCCCTAACAGTTACTCATTTTGCATGTGTACAAAAACCAAGATTTTATAACACTGTCTTTAACAATGTATCCAAGTGCTATTAAACATTTCAGATTTAAGTAATTTATAAAACTACTCAAGCCATCACCTGCTTTTGTGCTCACAAAAAAACCCGTAGGTTCTCTTGGAAGGAACAGCTTATGGAAGTGTGGTTATTCCCCAGAGCCCTGCTCAACTTCTCAGTCTCTCAAGCGAATTTCCCTCATCATTTCAACTTCAATAACAAAAAAGGAGAATCGAGGCATTTTTCATCATTTACCATCATTCGTGCGATTCTCAAATTTCCATTCTGGAAAATGGCCACATATCCACGTGAGAGAGATGCTTTCGGGGCTAAGAAAACTGGCCTACAGGAAGCAGAATCTGTGTTGGAAGAACAAAACCAACAAAATTAAAGTGTGGTGTCTAGTCACCTGGTAGAGGCTCCCTGCAAGTCACTGGGCACAAAGGCACAACACGGACATCTCAGCTATCTTCCTGTTGGTCTACAGCAGTGGTTCTCAACTTCCCTAATGCTGTGACCCTCTAACACAGTTCCTCACGTTTGGTGACCCCCCCAACCATAAAATTATTTCATTGCTCCTTCATAACTGTAATTATGCTGCTGTTATGAATCACAGTGTAAAGATCTGTGTCTTCCTACGGTCTTAAGGGATCCCTGTGAAAGGGTTGTTCAGTCTCCCAAGGAGGTCATGACCCACAGGTTGAGAAAGAACCACTGGTCTACAGGATTTCCTATAGGTCTGTTCTGCAAATGTAGATCATCCAACCCAGATAACTTATGTTCCAGGAAACAGAATGACTAGCATAGAAACTTCCCAAGATACTTTTAAGATGCCTTGAAGGAATCTCGAAGAATGAAAGATAAAACAAACGTTAGTAAAATGAGAAAATATTGTCTTCAAAATTTTAAGGGTAAATGCTGTAAATTATCATCCTGTGCATTTAGATGAAATACCAGAAAATATTCTGGGGAACAGTATTAGAGTAATAGTTTACCAACACTTGGAAAGTAAAGAAAAGTGAACATAATTTTTAAGAATTAATATTGCCCTGTTTGAGCAAGCAAAGAAATATAGAGAAAGTTGCTTGTCAAAATTTTTGAATTGTGTGTCATGGAGACGGTGGCCCAACAGCAAGGTCCCAATCAGTGAGTCTGGCTGGAGCCTGGGGTTGTTCAGCCCTTGCAAATTCCCAGATAATGCCAATTCTGTTTGTCAAGACCAGGCTTTGAAGAGCTAGGCTCTGGAGTACTATCACATATGCTTTCAATACAAACTAGAGAAAACGCCCTTGGGATTTTGAAAGCATGTGCCTCTTAACGCAGCAAGGCAATTTCCAGCTGCACCACCTGAGGTTTTTTCTCGTTTGCTTGAAGATGTATGTAAAATTATGCTTTGCACTATTTCCAAAAATCAAAACATCGGCAATTAATGTAAATGTCTATCCACAGCAGAGGAATAGGGTAAATTTGGTAAACTGAAGACTATTTTGAGTTCTTTAATTTAAAGAGAATATGGCCAAACTTGAGAGAACCCTGGGTAGTTTACTCGGTGGATGGATTAAGGCCTGTTTGGCTCATGATGAGAAAGGAAACAGACCATCACGATGGGGAAGGCATGGCAGAATGGACGAAGGCTGGCTGAGCACACTGCAGCTGAAGTCAGGGAAAATGAGTGCTGGCCGTTGGCTCACTTTCTCCCCCTCCCCCCCCCTTTTTATTCAGTCTGGCATCCCAGTGCAGAGAATGCCACCACTCACCTGCAGCGCCCCACCACAGCTGCCCCTCTTCAGGAAAATCCTCACAAATGGATTCTTAGGTGATTTCAAATCCACCCCAGTTGGTAATGATTGACCGTAACTATCACAGTGAGGAAATATGTCACATTATCCATACACATTTGGAAGGAGTAAGGGATAGATTCTTTCATATACTTGAAAATATCCAAAAGGATAAACATTAATTTTTTTTTGTCTTCCCTCATGAGGGTGGAAGGGAAGGGAAGGGGAGGGAAGGGGTCGCTGGTAGTCCTGAGGTGTTTTATGTACTTTCATTATGAGGATTCATGTCCTACATTTGTCATTGTTTCATACAGAAAAGAAAATGGCGACCTGTACAAGTTTTCTGTGGGTTAGTTAGAGCGTGTTCACTCATAGTGTTATAAGGGGCTTGGATTTCAAAGACAATGAGGTACGTTTGTAATTGTTAGAAACAGCCTAATCAGATCCCATTAAAAAAAAAAAAAAAAAGCAGATGTTTTGTGGAGCACTGAAGGGCTTTATTTTAGTGTCTCTTTTTAATTTATGTTTCCTAAGGGGAAAAAAAAGACAATGTATTAAATTTTAAAATACTATGAAAATGGAAAAATAGCTGATTATTTGGATGACAAAATGGTGCATTCAAAAAAAAAAAAAAAACAAAAACAAAATTTTAACTACTGAGAACACTGAACCATAGCCATAACAATGAAAACTCGCTTAGAATAAGTATCAGGTTTTTTTTTTAGGCTCTAAGTTTAAAACTCCAGCCACACAATTGGAAAATGTGATTTAATAAAAATCTCATTGATGAGACAGAGACTTTAGCTGATTGGCACTGTGAGTAAGCTAAGAATATAATTTGATTGCCACTGACACTTGCTTAGATCCCATGCCAATAATAAGATCGGTTTCTAGTCAGATCACACCCAATGTGTTTGATTGTGTCCTATACTGAATAAGGTAATTTTACCAATCTCAACCATGCGCAGAACTGTAACCAACAGGTGAAAGAAATATTTAAAACGGTGTCATTTACAAGTCGTTGCAAAAGATTGTTTTAATTATTGAGTCACAGGGGGGAAAGCAGAAGAGAAAGGCAGGACATCACTTCAGAGCAGATCCTCCAAGATACAAAGCAGGAGAACCAGAGCTACATGGGAGCAAATCGCAGGGAAGAGGCTAAGCCCATCTAGGCCTAGCAATGGACAAGTTGTTTTGTCTGCATATCAGCAAAAGAGCAATGGTAAGTTCCCTTCTGGGTTCTACGATCTTTCTAGGACCAGGCATGAATTATCTCCTGTGGAATGGGCCTCAAACCCAACCAGAAAGTGGTTGGTTGCCCCAATAACAATCATACCAGTGTTGTGCCAGTGGGCACATTTTGCCTGTCAGGTTAATTTTGTACCTTTTGTGAGGTTGTGAATTCTTCACTACTGGATATGTGTAAGCAGAGGGGAAAAAATCTACCTCTTGCTAGATGAAGTAGGCACAAGGTTTTAGAGACCAACGCTGGGATTCTAAAACATATACATTTACTTGTGATTTTTTTTTTAATGTTTGAAAAGCATTAAAGTAAGATAATATTTTTCTTAAACAAATAATTTCATTCATCTGATTAATCTTACAGAGAACAACAGTATCTTTTTTATTAGAAGAAAAAGGATACAATAGATGTTATTTTTCCTGTCACGTGAAGCATGGTACTTAGAGCATGCTGGTTGAAGATGAAACTGAATTACACGTCTGCAGGAGATGGACTCTTCCAGGGACTCTCATCCTAGTGGCGGTAAGAGAATTCCTCTGTTCTTCTTCATTCTCCTACGCTTGCCATTCATTACAGGGTCCCTAGCATTGGGGATGGGGGGCTACCATTTCAGGTGTGGTATTTTCTCTACAATGTATGCTTTAGTAATATTCAGGAAACATAATCCTCACCACTAAGCAATAGGTGCACCTACTGAGTCTGGCATGTTGGACCACTGGACCATCTTGACACCCACTTCGAATAGACAGCAGAGCTGTGGAGACTTGTCTCTGCCTCAGACCTGTCCTCCTGTGGAGGACCATACTTTGTTTTGTGACTGCTACATTTTTGTTACCAGTGACAACCTTCTTGCACAAAGATTGTACCTTTTGTGAGGTTGTGAATTCTTAACAGCTGGATATGTTGTTAATCCCTGACCCCGACTTCTTTGGGATGAGTATTTATTTGGCTTATGGACACAGGGTTTCAGTGTGCAACCTGGGCTGCCTTCAAACTTGTGAGTCTCCTGCCTCTGCCTAAGTGCCAGATATACAGATGTGGTCCCATCATTATGAAGCTTACTCTGTGGGGTTTTTTTCCTATTATGAAGAAACTTGAATTACAAACCTATGTGACTGTAAAAAAAAGAAGTAAGTTTGAATCTTTAGAACCATCCAGACATCAGAATCATTCAAACATCAAACACCTTTCCCTCCATAAACTATTTATGCATCTAAGCTGATGCCTTTTCAGCGAAGGATATCCTTCAGAGGAAAAGACTGGAAGAGTCTCTTGTTGACTATCCCAACACCCACTCACAGCATCCTTTCTTCTCTTCCTGGAAACTAATGACCACTCTCTCAGATGGCCTGGAAAAGTCTGTTCCATCAGACATAAGTTGTAGCTTAATTTAGGACTTAGGAAGGTTTTCTTTCTTTCTAATTCTACCATTTTCTGTGAGTTGATGGTCTAGATCATGTAATAAGTCACACAAGTAGGAGGGATGAAACATATATATTGTAAAATCTACCCACTGTTGAGTAGACAGCTCCCTGACTTTTAGTACATTTAGCGAGCAGCAGAACCCCACTGCTCGCTTTTTTCTTCAATTTCCTTTTCTATTTCCTTCAGTTTCATTTTCTACCCCCACCTTATTCCTGTGCCCGACCCTGAGCAGCTGTCTGTCAGCATCCTTTCTCTAAACATTCCCTTTCTGGATGTTCCACCTATGTCAGCCAGGGCTGCTAAAGAGAGACAACCACCAGGATAATTACAGGAGGAAGCTTAATAGACTGGCTCACATGATCAAAGACAGGACTGGTCCACAGTGCTGCTCTGCATGCTGGAGAGGCCAAAAGCCAAGTAACTGCTCAGTCCAAGAAAATGGAAGCCTTGGAGCAAGGGGGACCCATAGTCTGAGGCCTGGAAGCTCCCTAGAGAAGGGTGATGTAAGTTCACAGTGAGAAGCTGGAGAAGCCGTGTGCTGACAGCCGCAGGTGATGGCAGCAACAGCCACAGCACATGCTAGCACATCCTCGTAAGCTCTGTCCACCTCACGCCCCTGTTCTATCTAGGCTGTTGCCCTGTGCTGCTGCTGTCCACCTACAGGATGGAGCTGCCCCTTACAATTCCTACCCTACATGCCAGCCATCTCCAAAAGCCCCCTCGCAGACACACCCGGAGAGTGTGCTTTACCAGTTTGCTGAGCATTTTCAAACTCAGTCCAACTGACAGTCACTAGCCATGCAAGGTAAACTCTTTTGCATCCAGTTTTGGGGGTTTATCTATGCTGTTACACAGAAGGGTACTGTACTCTCTCTTAAAGCCCGATGGTATTATTTGCCAACAATGCCACAAAGGCTGAAGCTTTTGCAAGGAATGCTGAGGCAACCATTCATGTGTCTATCCTGACGCGGGCTGCCTTTGATTCCTCTTGCCTAGACAGCTAGGAGGATCACTCGGTTGGATTTTCTCTAGCTTTTACAGAAACTGACAAACCATTTTCCAAAGGCGCGTACCATTTTACAGTCCCACCAGCAGGACATGAGTGTCATCTTTTCCACTTCCTTGCCACCAATTTTTAAAAATCTTTGTTCTTATAACCATTTCAGAAGTGTGCAGTAGCCTCTTCTTAAGGCTCTAATTTGCATGTCCTTGATGACTAATACTGCGTCCTTTCACATACAATTATAGTCATTCATGTTTCGTTTAGTAAAATATCTGTTTGAGTCTCATCCGATTTAAATTAACTTTTTTTTTTTTTTACTAAGAATCATTATAGATTCCATACACATGTCACTAATTAGGAAAATAATTTGACAATATTGCTCTTCATTTCCAGCTTATCTTTTCATTTTCTGAATGTTAATTTTTACACAAGTTATAAGTTTTGAATGAGTTCAACTCATCAAATTGTTTTCATTTTATGGCTTGTGCTTCTGGTATCTTGTCCCACAAAATCCTTTACTAAAACAATGATGTGAAAATGTTAAATTTACTCCCACATTTTTCAAAGAGTTTTGCTGCTTTTTTTTTTTTTTAATTCATGGCTCCTTTTGCACTCTCCTTCCCAGTATAAAGATAAAATTCCAAGTTTGTTTCCTTAGTCATTTTTATACATATAAATATTCAATGGCTTCATCATTCTTATTTGAAAAAGTACCCTTTCCATACCTTGATAGTTTTGTTGAAAATGGATAAACCATAAATGTGAGGATCTATGGAGTTTCAATTCTATTTCTTTGATCTAAAGCAGTGACCATTTATGCTCTACCAGCTAAATCCAGCCTACTATACTTTCCTGCAAATGAAGTTTTATTAAACACAGCCATGTGTTCGCATGTTGTCTAGGCTGCATTTTCCTGTGGTTGTAGAGCTGGATATTGCAGCCTCAACCTCTTAAATACTCACTAATTGGGTGTAGCTTTGCCCATCAGTGTACTTGGCAAGAAGCAAGTTCACGGAGGAAGGATTTACCTCAGCTCATGGTGTGAGGGCACAGACCATCGAGCTGAGGAAGACACAATGGCAGGAGCAGCTTGAGCTACAGCAGCAGAAGCAAGAGGTGGTCGGCGTACGTGTGAGTGGGTCAAGGAAGCCTACGGAGTGGGCTGAGGATTCCTATCAGAGTCTCCTTTCCATTTTGTTAAGCCTGGGCCCCCTGCCCATGGAATGGTGTCACACAAATCTAGGATGGTCTTTCCCCAGTTAAACATCTCTGCAAACGTCATCACAGGCACGCCAAGACATGTGTCTCCTGAGGGAGTCGAAGTCCCACCAAACTGACAGTGAGGAGTAAATGTTTCAGTGGCCCTAATCCATGTGCCTATCCTAAGTCAACACCATACTGTCCTGATTACTAACTATGTGTATTAGCCATGAAGTCAGCTGAGGCAAATCCTCCATCTCCATCTTTCCTCATAAAACTGAGAACTTGGTACTTCCATGTAAATTTTAGGAACAACTCATTAACTTCTGCAAAGTACTATCCTAGGATAGGACAGGAGTTGGTTAAATCTATAGACCCATTTGTAGAGAATAATCACCCTGGAAATGGCAGCTTTTACTGCCTGAGGCAATGACATCTCTCCATTTACTCAAAACTTTGGTTCTTCTTCAATTCTTTTTCCCTATTCAATGATAAGATTTTGGTTTTAAAATAAGTGTTCTCTTAAGTAAATTATTATTCATATTATAAATCATTGTCTTCTTAATTTTGAAATTTGTATTGGATGTTTGTAAATACACACTGTTTTCTACACATTGATCTGTCTATGAACTAAAATATTTTCACTTCTCTTAATCTGTATCTTGTATATATTTTTTACATTCTACTTTATTATAAGATGGAAATAAACAGTTTTACTTGCCTTTAGAAACATAAACTATATGCATAGTTTGGAAGTGCTTCTCTGTTTAGAATGCCAGTTGAGTTTTGAGCAAAATCGCTAGTTAAAATGCATGAAAACCTGTGTTTATGTGGTATATACATATATGCTTTACATCCTCTTGATGTGACAGTTCTGAGCTATTTACTTTATGGATCTTTACTGTGACTGTGGTAATCTTGGTCAGAGATGGTATCTGCCATGAAAATTAGAGATTTGTCTTTTCTGGGAAAAGACATCATCTCCAGCACCTCTATAACTTTATATACAGTTCCTGGGGTTTAGAGGAAGAGTTTGAAGTCTCCCTAGCAAAACAACCAAATGAGTGAAAACCAAGAAAGAAGACAGACAATAGAAACTCCAGACAAGGAGCTGTGAAACAGGAAAAGTTTACTGAAGTGAAAGGATGGAAATGTTTTTGGCTAATTGGTTCACACAAGAAAATTTCTCTGAAATCAAAGTACTTATGACACTGTCAAGGCAAACTGTGAATATGATTAAACAGTTTAAATTATTGGATGTTGTGCAGGGTACATCACTGATAATGTCATTGTTGCTGGTTTATGTTTCGTAAGACAGAAATTCTTAGTATTATTGTATACAGTTTCTACCATGAAACATAGTATAGTTCTGTGTACTATGCTGTTCAATATATCTGTATTAGAAAAAAAAAACTTTACTTTAATCAGAAGTCAGTAAGACTCAGTTTTCCATTTACAAATTTAGATTTTGGGGATTTAAAATGGTTTTTCATACTATATTTGGCTTAATGTACTTAAACCTTAATTTTTCCTTGGTTATGTATATTTTCCTAGTGTCATGTAAATGTGTCATATCACTGTAGAAACACAATTGAAGGCCCTACACCTGTCTCATGAGGAAGGTGATTCTTCACAGTGGACACAGGGACTATTCCTGGAATTTCTTCTATGTCAGAACACCCACCAATAATTCACCTATACATCAAAGATCATAATGACACAACTGTATTCTTCTAAACATAAATCCAATGTGTCGCTAAATAAACTTCATCTGAAAATTGGATGCACCCACCTTACATCACTTCTCGGACCAAGTTATACTACTGAGGTCAAGCTGGGATTGAGAAAAGGCAGTGGGGAAACTTTTGTGAATTTTGCAGAAATTTATCCTTCCAGCCACATTCTCTTGTATGCCAACCAGAGCACATTAAGGGACCTAGGCAAGTGGAATACCCTCGCGCTAAAGGGATCTCCTCATCAGCTAAAGGATACTGGTGAAATGGATAAAAATGACTAAAATGAATTAAAAAAAAAACACAACATATCCAACAACTCTAGGGCTATCGGACTTCAAACAATAAGCAATGAGGTAGATGACCACTTTGTTGTCCCCACCTGGGGAACCCTCACAGCTATTATGAGACATACCTAAGCATCACATAATGCAATTTCATGGATACCAGTATTCTGCTATCATAAATGCAAGAAGTACAGAATTCTGAAGTTGCTTTATACCCTTGGCCGCACATCGGCTGAGCGTTTAAGATACAGCTGGCTTATGAGCTTATGACATGGCTTAGCAGGTAAACAACGCGCAACCAAGGCTGAAAACCTGAGTTTACTTCCCAGGACCCATATGTCGAAAGGAAATTACTGACCCCTCTATGAGTATGCTATGGCACACATGTGCCCTGCCTACCGTCACTCACCCAAATTGAATAGAATTTAAATATATTTTAAAATATTTAAAGAGATACAGCTTATGCAAATTGAGATGTGCTAGAAGTGAAAAATATATACCATATGTTAAAGATAGTATAAAAAATATCTCAAGTAAAGGCAGTGGGGGTATACATCTTGACTCCCAGCACTGGGGAGGCAGAGGCAGGCAGATCTCAGAGGAGGCCAAGCCTGGTCTGCAGAGTGAGAGCCAGGATCGCCAGACCTACACAGAGAAACCCTGTATTGAAAAACAAAACAAAACAAAAAAATCAAGCATCAGTATCGCAGAAATATAATTTAGAAAAAGTAATTTGAATATACTGAATTAAATAAAGCATATTAAAAACATAAAAAAGCATTTAGAATACATGTTGAAATATTGACATTACATTGGGTAAAATAAAGCACCTAAAATGAATTTCACCTCTTTCTTTCTATTTAAAATGTGACAACCATAAAAGCTAAAAGTGTGCCCGAGGTTCATACTGCAGTACTGACTGAGCATGCTTTCTCACAGCACACTTCCTTTGCCTAGTTCATAAAACTACTGAGAACATCGCTCTGGCTTATTTGCATCAGCTTGATCATTTTTCCAAGAGAGAGTTAAATTTCAAAATACTAAGAGCTGAAAAGTCTCCCAGAATGAGACAATTATACATTCATCACTACACTGAATCACTCTATTAAAATATTATATAATTACATTGTTCCAGGAGTTTGAAATCAACTCAAGAATCTCTCTAAAGTAATGAGTACTTTCTCCAAATAGTTTCTCACTTTATACCTCTCTAGAATATTTTAAATCCTGTAAAATTAGAATAATAGATTTCCACAACATTTTAAGTAATCTTAGGAGGAAACGAAAAAGCAAGAAAAAGACATTTTTTAAGTCAAATAATTTTTTCAACGTGTTCAAATTTATTTATTAAAGTAAATGTTGTGCTGGTTCATCTCTCAGTATCAGTAAGTCTACAATTCAAACACTTCCATGGGGCAGTTAGAATTGAAATGCAGTGACGGGGACCCACTTCGTTCATGGAAAAGATCAAATTGACACACCTTAACTAAACTACACAAGAGAAAAAAAAAGACCCTTCCAAAATAAAATCAGGCAAGAAAATGTGGGCTATTGAAATCTATGATATTAGGAAATCAAAAATATTAGGAAATAATTTTGAAAACTGTATGTTATCTAACTGGAAAACCTAGAGGAAAGTGGACAGATTTCTGGGCTTATATGACCTGCAATGAACTGACAGGAATTTTTAAGCCCTAAGTAGACATATAACAAGCAATAAAATTGACCCAATAATAAAACATCTTCTTAAAGAAGAAAGAGGAAAAGGAAGAAAAATTGTGCAGGATGGGAGAGATCCATTGCTAGATTTCCACAAGCATCTGAAAAACTATTAACAATTATGATGCTTCTCAATCTCATCTATAAAATAGGAAGTGAGGGGACCTTCCAAGGCCATTTTATGAAGCTAGCATCACTCTAAAGAAAAACAAATTTGACAGATAAGAATAACAGGCAATTATAGTCTAGCATCCTTGGTAAGCACAGATGCAAGATCTTCAATAAAATTCTCGAAAGCTGAAGTCAACAACGCATTGAAATGACCTTACACTTTGATCAGATTGTTTTCATTCCAAGGATCAAAGGAAAGGAAGGACCCAAGGATGCAAGAATGGTTCAAAACAAATGCAAATCAATAAATGTTAATGCAACATAGAAATAAACCAAAGACAAAAATCGTAAGATCATTTTAACATATCAAGGGGTAAAAAAGCTTTTTATACAATTCTCAACATGCCCCATGATCTAGAAGCATTCAGATATGGAAAGATCCTGTGTCACCATAATGAAAACTATATATGACAGACCCATGCCCAGCATCAAAACAAGGGAGGAGACCAAAGACGTTTGCTAGAAAGTCAAGAACAAGTCACGGATGCTGCTTCCTACCTCTCATTCAAAAGAGCTCTGGAAACTGAAGCCAGAGCACTGGGGGATAGAAAATGAGTTAATTTGTCCTTGTTTACAGACTATATGATTTCATATCTAGAAAACCCTAAGACTCCACCAAAAAAAAAATCTTTGAACTGATAAATTCAGTGACATAGCAGGATCCAGTATGCAGTAGCACTGGTGAACTTGCTAAGAAAGGAATTAGGAGGTAAATCCCAACCACAGTAGCCCCAGATACAATAAAATACACGAGAGCAAACAACCAAGGAGGCAAGAGGCCTGTACAGTGAAACTCTCAAAATGGTGACCAATGCAATTGAAAGGGGCGTCAGAAGGAGAGACGACGTCTCATCCTCACGGGGATGGAGGACATGGCTGTTAAAAGAGACATACTACCACAAGGGACTTACAAGAATCCCCATGAAAATGCCAATACCATTCTTGGCAGAGCTAGACAAGCAGACCTAAAATTCACAGGAAAACACAAAAACCTCAAGTGGGGAAAGTGATAGTGATCAGAAAAGCAATGCTGGGAGGGTTGGCATGCCTGCTTTTAAAACGACAAAGCCAGCGTGTGGGCGCAGACGCAGGTGTGCAGAGCAGTGGAGTGGAATAAAAGCGGCGGCCACAGACGTCTGGTATTTTCTTACAAAGGTACAAAACCCGCTGGAGAAAAGGCATCCTCTTTGACCAGCGGTGCTGGGGAAAACACATTCACAGGGTGAAGCTTGCCCTGTCTCTCTCAGCCTGCACACAAAACAATCCGCAATGGATCAGAGACCTATGTGAGATCCAAGCTGTAAGAGCTGTTAGGAAAAACAAAAATCACAGAAGGACCAGTTCAAGACCCTGGCAGGAGATGCTCTCTTCGAGAGGATGCTAGCAGCCACAGAAGCAGGAGCAAGGGTTAACGAATAGAATTCTGCCCAGTTAGGAAGTCTTCTTCGTAAGATCAGGTGAGCAGGCAGTAAGGAAACAGGCAGCCCGGGGAGTGGACCCAAGTTCTGCTGCTCATCTGGCAAGGAATTAATGTCTAGGATATGAAAAGAAAACTCAAAATATTAAATAAATAAAAAAAACAGTCCAACTAAATACTGTCAAATGATCTGAGCACAAACGTCTAAAAGAAGTAAAAATAAATATATGGAAATGCTTGAAATTTTTATGGTCAGGGAAATGCAAAGCAGCATTACTCTGAGATTCTATCTCACTCTAGGCTCAGTGCGAATTATCAAGTAAATGAATGAATGAATAAATAAGGAGAGAGAGAGAGAGAGAGAGAGAGAGAGAGAGAGAGAGGTAGACAGAAGCTGTAGAGAAAGGACCCTTATAAAATCTTGCTTGGAATATAAATTATTACAGCCATTCTTGGAAGCAAACTAAGAACAGGAAAACTAAAAATAAGGAGTCTGGAGAGAGGACTCGTTTGGGACAGTCCTAAAAACATGAGGCACTGAGTTCTGGTCACTAGCATCCACATGAAATCTGGGTGTTGAAGCAACACTTGTCATCCCAGCGCTGGAGAAGCAGAGACAGGCAGATCCCTGGGACTCAGCCAAGTCAAGTGAGTGTTAGATGCAGTGAGAGACGCTGTCTCAAAAGAATAAGATGGGGAACAATTGAAGAAGACACCTAAAGTTGTCTTCTGACTTCCACGTGCATGAACAAGTATGTAGGCATATGCACACATTCTCAAGCACACACATACACATACACACACAAATAAAACTAAAAATAGATGTCTGTTGTGTTTAAGATATGCCACCCCTGGATATTATATCTGGAGGAAATGGAGTCAGCTACAAAGGGTATATATAGAGAGAGAGCTATTTTTATTAAAGCACTGTGAACAATCACCACAAGATGGAATCAGCCTGCATGCCAAGCAATCTATGTACTGATAAAGAAAATGCAGTGTGTATACACACTTGAGTACTATTAAAGCATTAAAAAAAAAAAAAAACTGGGTCATTTTCAGGAAAATGGATGGAGCTTGCGAACATCACGGTAAGTGGAAAATAATGCCAGACACCGAAGGATGGAAAGAGATCTGACTCATGCTCCAGCGTGAATTAAACGAGACATGATGCTAAGTGAAAGAAGCTAGTCCCAAAAGAGTACGTACTGTGTACAGCCATTTATATGAGGCGCCAGAGCAAGCAAGTACATAGAAACAGGAAGTAGAACACTGTTGGTGACAGCTGGAGGAAGGAGGTAAGTGTTGGATGGATGCTAAGTGAGGAAGACGAAAAATATTCCACAAACACAGGAGTAATGGTCCCACGTCAAGAGTACTCATCTGCACACATATGATGATTAAAATGGAAAGTTAATGCCATATGTGTCAGGACAAAAAAAAAAAAACTAATGGAAAAAAAGCTTATTTTAAAAGAAATTCCAATAGTTTTTGTTATAAAGTATCTTGAGTATGTGTGTGTGTGTGTGTGTGTGTGTGTGTGTATAAATGCCTAGTAAATGCCTATTACCAACACATCAATAGGAGGTTATCTTGATAATCAATTGATGCAGGAGAACTGTGGGCTGCATCTAGGCAGGTGATTCTGGGCTAGTGTAAGAAAGCTAGTGGAGCATGAGCCTGTGAGTGGGCAGGCAAGAGAGGGAGCCAGCTAGCAGCATGCCTCAGTGGTTCTTGCTTTCAGGTTTCTCTTGAGCTCCTGCCTTGACTTCCCTCAGTAATAGACTATGACCTGGAAATAGAAACTGAAATAAACCCTTTCATTTCCTAACTGCTCCTGGCCGGGCCGTTTAATCACAGTGACAGAGAGACAGGGAGTGGCTAAAGGTGCTTAACCATGATTAGCTTACCCTGACACACGAAATGAAACTTGCCCTCTGTTTACTTCTGAAGCCAAGAACTGGAGGAGTGAGTGAGCTACACCTGCTACAAGTCTTCAGACACACTAAGCGAACACTGCCGTGACTCACCCACCATCAAGCGGGTTCCAGGACACAGGCTGATGGTCCTCACTCTAGTAAAAAGGAAAGAGCTTGGATCTGGAGCGCTAAGGCTCTAGATTTGGGCAGACAGTTAAAAACTGTCTCCAGAGTGTACCCTTATATAACAGATAAACTCTTCTCACTGATAAATGCAAGTTTTCCGGTGGACCGTGGAAAATTGTCTATTTTGGGGCCACTCTGTGGGAGTCCGTAAAGCTCTTGCTTGTGTTGTGAAAAGCACTGGAAATTCTAATCTGTGTCAGGATTTGTTCTTATCTGAGGGCAGTTTTCTGTCTCGGGGAAGTGGGTGGGTGGGTGAGAGGGGATGAAAATCTCTCAATGGAGATTTGGAATAGGATCAAAATAAATGAAAGGTCTGGACGATGCTATTCTCAGGGCACCGGGTGAAGAGATCAAGGATACAATGTAGCATTCTGCATGACAGCTACTTCCTGACACTGGCTGCTTCTAGAATTCCGGTTATTTGCCATTACATCTTTGTTAGCTCTCTATTATAATTCAAGCAAAATACCCAAACAGAGAAGACATGGGATGCTGGAATCCCTCCTCAACTAAAGAAGTATGAATGAAAAACATGAATTACTAGACCCTAATATGGGTTTTCAAGAACTATCTTTTATTGTTACTATTTGTGTACAGTGTGTGTGCTGTGTGTACACTCGTGTGTGTGTGTGTGTGTGTGTGTGTGTGTGTGTGTGTGCCTGTTCCTGCAGAAGCCAGCAGATGTCTTCAGGCTTCCTGGGCTGCTCGCCACCTTATTTTCTGACACAGGGTTTCTCTCTAACCCTAGAAATTGAGGGTTGGCCAATGAATTGTCCTGTCTCCCCTCCTCCCTTCAGCGTTGGGGTTGCAGGTGCATGCTACCGTGCTGGGGCTCAAAATTCAGATCCTTGTGCTTATTCGGCAATCATTTTACCACTGAGCAACTCCCAACCCAAGAACAATCTTCCAGACCAGTGTGCACAGTATTAAAATGCTCAGAAATATGCCCGAGTTTCTAGGAAGCTTGTCAAGCGTTAGGCATGACGTAATGGAGCTGCAGCTTTTCAGTCATCTATTCCCCTTCTGAGAAAAGTAGAGCAGCCTGGTCTTTCCTGAGAGAGCTCCTCGGCATTTTTGATGAGACAGCAGTAAGGCATTCACAACTTTCTGGAACTTGTCTTGTGTTGCCTAAAGTATCGGTTTCACTGCTACATCTGTAAGAAATTCAGGTTCAGCTTGGCTTTTCACTCCAGGATACTTCTTCCTCATCAGGTCAAAAGTTAAACATCTTACTCCCTTCTGGGCCCCAGATGCTGCCCTGTCCTGTTCACCAGTCTCTCCAGGCATTTCTCACGGGTTCTAGTGATTTTAGGTCACCTCCTTTTACATCGTTGTAAACCTGGAAATCAAGAACCCAGATGTTCTGAAAGTCAATGCCCTAAGTGAGAAACTCTTCACTCAAGAACACACAATGGGTCAAAATCCAAGCACACTGTGAAGATGGATGACGGGCTGGAAAGATGGCTTGACTGTTAAAGAGTGCTTGTTGCTCTTCCAGACCAGACCAGACCAGAGTTCAGTTCCCAGCAGACACAATTAGGCAACTCACACCCCTGATAGCTCCAGCTCATGGTCCTATTTTGGTACTTGCATGTTTGTGAATACACACACACACACATACATACACACGTACAAATTAATGAATTAATTAAAAACCTGTTTTTAGAGCCCTGTAAAACAGCCTTTGAGTTGTGTGTATCATTTGTGTAAAAGATAAATGAACATTGTGCTGAAACTTGAACTGTATTCTCCAGGTGCCTCATTATGTGTATGCAAATGTTCCCAAAATGAGGGGAGGGAGTCTGAAACACTGGGCTCCAAACATTTGGGGTGAGCGGTAGTCAACCTAGAGTGGGAAAAATCTTCTACATTATAGATAAGTGCTCACTAAAGTTCCAAAAATAAATTGCATTATTTATATATTTGTTGTTTTTTAATATATGAAATAGAAACAAAACCTCTCTAAATAATTCATTTATTTAAATGGATGGATGGATGGATGGATGGATGGATGGATGGATGAATAGATAGACAGACAGATAGACAGACTTTCTCTCTTGTGTCCATGGGTTAATGTCAAATTCACTAACCCCTTCAAGGGCACGCTTCAAGAGCTGTCACTTCTTCCCACTAGGCTCCCCCCTCAAATGATAATTAGACCGGCATTACCATTTGGGGACCTTTGTCACGCAGGCCATTCAAGCGCATACTGTGGTACTCTCTCTGGTGCATCCTTGGTACACCACCAACCCACACAGTCGGTCGGAGCCAAGGTGTCTTCACCTTTCTGGCCTGAGTTACCGAGGCTCCAGTTTCTCCTGCTTGTATGATTTCTCAAAAGTTAGAACAGGGACTCCTTGCTCAATTGACCCTGAGCCTGCCCAGCATTCAAGAAGTACCACATAGCCTAGGCATCATGCCACACACTTGTAATCCTATCTTTTGAGAGATGGAAGCAGAAGAATCAGAAGTCCAAGCCAATCCTTACCTATACAGCAAGTTCAAGGCCAGCCTGAGCTACAGAAAACCCTGCTCAACCCCTGAAAAATATTATAAGCACTGGAAGAAATTTAATGCAAAGCAAGACCCCAGATTCCCCCTGGAAGTACAATTTTTCCTATATTCACTCTACCATTGCCATACCAAAAAGATTCATGGGACTTCCAAAGTGCCACATGAGACACCACACAAGCTCTCCAGCATAAAACCCCCAGTGATGATGGCCTAGCGCCACTGTAATGTCAGTCAAAAGCACAGGAGTAAAAGTGCAGGTGTAAAAGCAACAAAACCTTTTTCCTCTCATCTTCACTAAGATACAGTTTACAAAAATTTTATATAATTAGAGTGTTAAAATGATACTTATGGATAGATCATATCTATCTACAAATAAATAAAATTTATTTGTAAATATAAAGTTTATTTATAATTTTATCTTATCTATAAGATAATAGGTGATAGATATAGATAGATAGAAACATAGACACATAGATAATACTCCCATTGTGACATGGTTAAATGGAGCTCATTAATACACCTATCACCTCAAATTCTTACAATAATCTGAGGTGAGACTATGCAGAAATGCTGCTCCAGTGATTTTTCACCCATATAGCTTATTATTGACTCTGCTCAGTACAGCCCCTAAACTATCTCTTCCTAGTTCCTAAACTGAAGCCTTTTAATTTGCTTGATTCAGACAGGGTCTCACTATGTACCCCATGCTGGCTCTGAGCTTGCAAAGCCTCCTGCCTCAGAACTCCAGATTGCTGAAATCACAGGCATATGCCGCCATGACCAGCTCCAAGTAACAACTCTGCTCCTTCCTCTGTCACTCCCTCCATGTGCTCACCCTCTCTCTGCTCCCTGCATCTGACATTTTACTTTCTGAATCTGTATGGGTTCAGCGACTTTAGAGTCCACAAGCAGAATCAAGTGTGACTTGGGAAGTATTTGGGGGAGCCTAGACAGGCAGACCAAGGTACCCCCTGAACACCATCACAATAGCCTGCACGCTGCATCCCAGATCACATATACTGATTGTCCTTCACTCGGGAATGTCCCCCTGTGGGATCAGGTTCTTGTGCTGGCAGCTAAGGAAGCCAAAGACAGCTGGCAAGTTATTTTCTCCTTTAGTCACAGGATGATGGAGTTAATCCGGACGGGAAATGTGGGGGAGAGGGGGAGGGACAAATGCTTTCTGCTCTGACCAGAAATGGGCAAGGTGGCTGTCTCTGAACTCTTCCTTTTCTGTAAATGAAAAGCCTACATAGCAAGCAAGGGTCCTGTCCCTCATGGTTGGTGAGAAACAGCTGGCTCCAGTCACCGGCCCCTGAGGTGTTTGAAAGGACTGGGTTTTAAAGCCACTGTATTGTTGGTTTAGGGATCATTACAAAATACTTACTTGGAGTTGCATTGTTTCTAGAAGCTGGGAAATCCATAAAAAGTAGAGTGTTGTTTTCCAGATCTGAGGTCTGGCGGGGAGGACAGTTTGAAGTTAATCCCTCTTGTTCATGACTGTTGAACTAAGTCAGACAGAAACTTGGATAGCTGGAGTGTTCTTTGTAACAATGTCTGCAAGTGTTCCAACCAGAAAAATACCTGGCTGGAGGGAAGGATAACCCGGGACTTTTCCATTCTAAAGATTGCCCTCGTAGAACCTCCATAAAGTTGTAGGTTGTTTTATAACTATGTATATAAAAGTGTATATACATATATGTATGTGCATATGTTTATCTATCCCGTATTTAGTACATGCTAAGAAAAATACATCAATATAATATTTGTTTCATAGCTGACCAATGATGTATTTGTTTAGAATAGTTGTGAGACAACTGTGATTTCTTCTACCAGGCTGATCCAACCTCAGCCCATGGGGCCACGTGCCATGATTGGAACACAAAATCCTAGAACTTAAGAATTTCTTAAGAATTAAAGTTGCTTAAGAATAAGCAATTTTGCATTTTTTTTTTTTTTTTTTTTTTTTTGTAATTTCATTGTGCAGTCCTCAAGCATGAGTTTTGGAGGTGACAGCATTGCACTGTGATGATAGAAGCCTCGACATACCTGTTAAACAATGTATATTTTTCGGATTGTTCTCTGGCTGTGTGTGTCGCAGTATTGCAGTTAATTAGCATCGATGGCAAGCCTTCAGCGTGCCACATAGGTGGATTCCGTGGCATTCATGTCACTTCAAAAGCGGTGAGTCACAGCCAGAGTTAACAAATGGTTGTAAGCCACCACAATGGTGCCGGAAACCCAGCCAGGGTCGTCCGGAAAAGCAGCACATGGTCTTAATTACGGAGTGGTCTCCCCTTTCACAATTTTAAAAAATGGAAACATAATTCCCTATTTAAGCTATACATTATGGTTTCATTTTTAATGCATATGAAAACAATACATATAAAAATACTCACGTAAAAGACATAAAAAATATTGTATTCGTTACCGTTCTTGTGATTGTGACCAAATACCTGACAAAAACCAATGTAAGGGTTTCTGAGTGAGGATTGAGCATCTCACCCAGGGTCTTCCTTCTTGCTTAGCTTCTTTAGGTGTACAGATTTTACTATGTTTTTCCTATATTATATATCTAATATCCACTTATAAGTGAATGTACGCCCTGTGTGTCTTTCTGCTTTGGGACATCTCACTCATGTTGATCTTTTCTAGTTCCCTCCATTTGCCTGCAAATTTCATGATTTCCTTGTTTTTAATTGCTGAGTAGTATTCCATTGTGTAAATGTACCACAATTTCTGTATCCATTCCTCAGTTGAGGGACATCTGGGTTGTTTCCAGATTCTGACTATTATGAATAAAGCTGCTATGAACATGGTTGAGCAAATGTCCTTGTTGTGTACTTGAGCATATTTTGGATATATGCCTAGGAGTGCTATAGCTGGATCTTGAGGTAACACTATTCCTAATATTCTGAGAAAGCTCCAGATTGATTTCCAAAGTGGTTATACAAGTTTACATTCCCACGAGCAATGGAGGAGGGTTCTGCTTTCTTCACATCACCTCCAGCATATGTTGTCACTTGAGTTTTTGTTCTTAGCTATTCTGATCTCAGGGTCATTTTGATTTCCCTTTCCCTTAAGGCTAAGGACATTGAGCATTTCTTTAAGTGTTTCTCTGCCATTCGACATTCCTCTATTGAGAATTCTCTGTACCCCATTTCTAATTGGATTACTTGATTTGTTGCTTTTTACCTTCTTGAGTTCTTTATATATTCGCGATATTAGCTCTCTGTCAGATTATAGGGTTGGTGAAGATCCTTTCACACCCATTCATGTTTAAAGTCTTGAAGAGATAAGGGATACAAGGCACATACCTAAACATAATAAAGGCAATATACAGACAGCCTAAAGCAAATATCAAACTAAACAGAGAGAAACTTAAATCAATCCCACTGAAATCAGGGACAAGGCAAGGCTGCCCACTCTCTCTATATCTCTTCAACATATACTTGAAGTTAGAGCAATAAGACAACTAAAGGAGATCAAGGGGATACAAGTTTGAAAGGAAGAAGTCAAAGTATCACTATTCACAGATGATATATATGATAGTATACGTGAGTGACTCCAAAAATTCAACCAGAGAACTCCTTCGGCTGATATATACCTTCAGCAAAGTGGCTGGATACAAAATTAACTAAAATAAAAATTAATAGCTCTCCTGTATACGAAAGACAAAAGGGCCGAGAAAGAAAGTAGAGAAACTACACCCTTAACAATAGCCACAATTAACATTAAGTACCTTCGTGTGACTCTAACCAAGCAAGTGAAAGACCTGTTTGAAGAAAACTTCATGTCTCTGAAGAAAGAAATTGAAGAAGATATCAGAAGATGGAAAGATCTCCCATGCTCATGGATCGGTAAGATTTAAAAAGTGAAAATGGCCATCCTGCCAAAAGCAATCTACAGATTCAATGCAATTCCCAACAAAATACCAATGCAATTCTTTATAGAACTGGAAAGAATAATTCTCATTTTCATATGGAAAAACACAAAACCCAGAATTGCTAAAAACAATCCTGTACACAACAGATCATACGGAGATATCTCCATCCCTGATTTCAAGCTATACTACAGAGCAATAGTAATAAAAACTGCATGGTACTGGCATAGAAACAGGCTGGTGGATCATTGGAATCAAATAGAAGACCCAGAAATAAACTCACACACCTACGGATACTTGATTTTTTACAAAGAAGCCAAAACCATACAAAGAAAAAAAAAGATAGCATCTGCAACAAATGGTGCTGATCTAACTGGATGTCTACATGTAGAAAAATGCAAATACATCCATATTTATCACCCTGTACTAAACTAAAGCCCAAGTGGATCAGCGACCTTAAGATAAAACCAGACACACTTAATCTGTTAAAAGAAAAAGTGGGGAAGAGCCTTGAGCTCATTGATACAGGAGACAACTTCCTGAACAGAACACCAACAGCACAGGCTCTAAGAGCAACAATCAATAAATGGGACCTCATGAGACTGAAAAGCTTCTGTAAAGCAAAAGACACTGTCATCAGAACAAAACGACAGCTTATAGCTGGGAAAGGATCTTCGCCATACCTGGTTTCTAAAATGTATTTTATTTCTAGATTGATTGTGTTTGTGTGTGTGTGTGGGGGGGTGTTTATTCTCTCTCTCTCTCCTTTTTGTTGTTATTGAGACAAAGTCATGGGCCTGGATCTGCACAAGTAGACTAAGCTGGCTGGCCAGCAAGCCCCAACGATCTGCCTGTCTCTACCTCTGCAGCCTGGGATTGCAAGCAGATGTCACCACACCTAGCTCTTTTACATGGATTTGGAGGCTTCAGCTCAGATCCTCAAGGTTGCAAGCCCAGCATTTTATCAACTCAACTGTCTCCTCCAGTGTTAACTCTTCATAACACAGACACAAAACTAGTCATAGCTGTTGAGGTGTCTTATTTTGTAGTTACCATTTGTAATATGATATGAGAAACTGTAGCTTTCTTTCTGATTTCTGTAAAATGGAATGATGAGAAGAAATTGCATCCAGGCTCCTGGGTCCAAATATCAGGCAATGTTGTTCCATGATCTTAGACAAGTAGCCAAACCATTCTGTGATGAGTTCTTCACTTACAAATTGAGGATAATACGCAAGTCAGGAGGCTTAGGTATTACGTTGATGAACGTAAAACGCTTAGAACAGTGATGGTCTAAGCACACAGTAATGGCTTAAAACATTTTATCAATTACACTGCTCTCTTAGTATCCCAGGGCCCTTGTGCAATCCTCACCCTTGGTGTTCAATTCCTTACTATAAAACGGTGCAGCATTTGCTTATAACTTAGAATGTCCTCTGGTATGCTTTGATTGCGCCTAGTACCTACTCAATGAAAATATCACAGAAACAGTTACCATACTTTATTGCTTAGAGACTAATAGCAAGAATAAAAACTGTGTGTGTCCTCTGCATACTTTTTCTCCCCAGATATTGTAAATCTGAGGTTTGTTGGGTTCTGGGATGTGAAAGCTTTACAGATGGAAAGCCAATGGCATTGGTATTCAACTTGCTTGCAGTGTTGCATTCTGGGTACCCGAGATGTGAAGAGCACAGTATAACATCAACTATTTGTAGAACAAATGTTCTCAAGTCATCTGCTGGTATAAATGCCTACTGGTAATTTTCCACTGGGAATTTGTTAAAATAAAGCACGAAGTCCCACAGTGTGCTGGCAACATGCTCTTTCCATCTTTTGACTCTAGAAAAGGCATGTTAGTGGAGAGATGACGTCATCTTCTTGGCCTCCTTAGGGACCAGGAACAGCCTTGGGGAAGAACACTGTGTTCGTTGCATGTTTTTATTTGCCAGGGAGAGACCCTACCAGTGGCGCAAGAGAGATTGTGGGCAAACACCCAGGGCCAGTGACCCACTCTCAGTGACCTTAATAGCTACGAAGGTAGGACAGGATTCACAGAGGGATCTGACCACCTAGCATAGATTTGTTTAGGGAAACACTCTGGAATCCAGGGCCCTCTCTTTCTCCACAGATCATCACAAGTGCTGCTTAGCTGAGAGTATTTAAAAAGACTCATCTAATATAGCCCCACAAGGGGAGAATTTCTCACCAGGCAACTTCAACGGTGGTTAGCATCCTACAAATCAGTCAGACGCAGAGGCACTTTGGAACCTGCCAGAATCGAATGCACACACCTTCCGAAATGCACACATAGACCTAATGCTGGATATCAGAGTATTGAAATATGAGCAATGGAGAAGTGGGGGAGAGCTGAGTGCCCTGGCCATCTGGGCTGGGATCAGTGATCTTACTAAGAGATTGGGGTTGGCAGGGGGTGGGGGGGTGGGCAGAGGTAGCTCAACAGATAAAGGTGCTGGCTGCCATCCCTGGGCCCCCACGTGTTGGAAAAAGAAAACCAACTCCTTCAAGTTGTCTTCTGACCTCTAGCGCATGCGTGCAAACACACACAAAGTAAATAAGTGTAATAACATTTTAAAAAACAAAAGAGCACCCACCCCCTTGGCCCCCCACCCACAAGCTGGCACACCACTTGTCCCCCTTTTACCCCTCTGCCTTCTACCATGTGAGCAATTGTGGTGCCAGCTTGGAAGCAGAACATGAGCTGTCAGACACCAGTCTACTGGGTCTTACTCTTCCCCCCCACAACCATGAAAGATAAATTGGTATTGTCTATACGCTATCTAGAAGGGTACACAGTCGAGTCACCCAGTCTTGGGAGCTCTGTTAGAGCATCCCGATAGACCAAGTCGAGACCTCAGGAGATCCTAGAAGCCACGAAAGACTGGCTCATGTCTGCATGCGTGTGTGTGTGTGTGTGTGTGTGTGTGTGTGTGTGTGTGTGGTTGTTGTGGAGGTCAGAGGACAGACGTGGTTTTGTTCCTCGGAAGATATCCACTATTTTGAGATGGAGGTGGGGGTCTCTCGCTGGTCTAAAGTTCTACAAGTAGACTAGTCTGGCTGGCCAGCAAACCCCAGAGATCCGCATGACTCTGCATCCCCAACAAGTGTGCACATGACACCCCACATTTTATGTGGGGTCTCAAGTTCATGCTCAGGTCCTCAAGCTTGCAAGGCAAAAGTTACCAGCTGAGACATCGCCCCTTCTCTAGGCTGCATTTCAAGGGGCTGGAGTCATCCATCTTCTAGGTGGAGAATCACAGAATAGTTCATTCAAACTTTTGTCCTCTATAAAAAAGGGGGGAAAGGATTTCATTCCACATTGGATGTTCTTTCTTTTGACTCTTGGGTCAGTGCTGAGTGGATGAAACAGAATGTGATTGAAGGAGACAGTGAAGAGATGAGGCAGTTGATCAGGGTACAGAACAGAGCAAGATAAGGACATTCTTAGCTTTGGTGAGGAGGGAGACACAGTGAAAAGAAAAAAGAACAAAGATAGAAGAGAGTTGAAGCTGTCATAATTAGCACCAACTTCCTCGTAAGGAGGTCATCAGCTCAGGTCAAAGGCAGGCTGGATTGGAGTCTCAAGGTGAGCCAAACAAAATTTAGGAGACTCTAGCTCAGCCCTTTCCTCTTCCCTCCATCCCCACCACTTTCAGAACTGATTCTGTCCAAAACATTATCAACACAGAGGGCTCAGTGGTGCTTCTTTGAATGCAACCTTGAGCCCAGAAAAATGTCATCTCTGATTCCTTGGACTCTTCAGTCTCATTGAAAAAATGTGTCCCATCATTTTAAATGGTTATGAAAAGGAAGGGCTCCTCAGAGGTCTGGCCTTTTGAGGAAATGTCACCCCACACATGTGTCTTATGGTAGGTGGGACTAAGTGGGAATCAGATCAAAGACTCCCCTGTCTGTTGTTTCTTTCTAGTCCCATGCAGCACCACAGACTGATCATCAACTATCTCAACAATTTAAAAAAATTATTAGTAAGCTCCCAGTGTCTACTTGTAAGGGTTTAACACCTTAGGATAAAGGTTGGAGGCCACCATCAACCAAGCCCCTGCTCCTGCTAAATCTACAGTCCTCTAACCCAGCTTCCTTTACGGCCTCATCTACTCCCTCCCTCCCCAACCCCTCTCATGCTCTGACACAGAATCTTGCCCCGTCAGCCTAGGCTGGCCTTTAATTCAATATGTAGGCCAGGCTGGTTTGAACTTGTTGCCATCTTCCTGCCTCAACCTCATAAACTCTGAGACCATTCTCTCTTCAGCATTCAGTTCTGTCTAAAACCCAGCTGTCACTTCTACTAGAAAACATCCCTGGTCCCCTGGACCAGCAGCCTCCTCTTATCCATGCTTCCAGTAGTTGTGTGTGTGTGTGTTTAGGGCCTTTCTCATCACCTCCCTCACACTGTGGTTATTCTCACATCCTCCCAGCTTTCTGTTATATTATAAACGCAATGATAGTGTGTATCTAATTCTACCTTATACTCTATCGTATTCTAACATAAAATCTGCTATCAGGCCTCTGCGTTGATCAGGTTTACATCTGTGGATTCAATCAACTGTATATGGAAAAATATCGGGGGTGGAGCTGAACATGCCGAACATGCTTCTTGTCTTTGCCCCTACCCCCAAAAAACCCAATACATTGTAATGCACTATTTACATGACATTTCTATTGCATTGGGTACTGAAGTCATCTGAGCATT
This sequence comes from Meriones unguiculatus, assembly GCF_030254825.1. Classification (NCBI taxonomy): domain Eukaryota; kingdom Metazoa; phylum Chordata; class Mammalia; order Rodentia; family Muridae; genus Meriones; species Meriones unguiculatus. The sequence goes on from NC_083366.1 coordinate 61,514,588, forward strand.
ATCAGTGTGCATGAAGGTTGCAGTATTTTACACAGCAGTCTTACACATCTGCAGAAGTTGATGTTGGCAGCAGGTCAGTTCCCCAGACAGCAAAGGACAGCTGGACGAAGTGAAAAGAAGCATTCTATTGATAACTGGAAGTCGGTGCTTTGAAAGAGTAGTCGCAGATACGATGATGCCTGTGACGTCAGCGTTTAGGAGGTAGAAGCAGGAGCAGTGCCATGAGTTTAGGGGCTGAGAGTTTTATGCCAGCCTGGCCCATGGAACAAGACCTTACCTCAAAAACTCAGCATGTTTGTGCCCGTGTTCATTCATACGTGTGTCTGAATGACTAGTAAGTACCCATATTGGAATTGTTATATTTTCTGCATTCATGAAACACAAATGCTCTAAATACATCCATGGCCTATCCAGCTCTACATTCACTCACTCACTCATTCGTTATTCAATTCAGATTTATTGGCTGCGACCCCATACAGCATAGGAACAGCTGTAGCTCTGCTACAGGCAGTGGCACCCATTCTTGGGTCAGTGTCTTTCTCATTTTGTTTCTTTTTATTCCAGACAAGAGAGAATGAAGAGGTGAAGGCCCCAGAATGCCACTGTTGGCCAAGAATAAAGTGCGCTAGGAATGGCTACCCAGTTGTGGGCTTTCAAGAATGCACAGAGCTGAATTAGATGTGATTTTTAACATTGATAGATGTGGTCGTGTGAATGTAATTGGCCCATAGAAGACCCGTGGAAGGTGTGTCCTGGTTGGAGTAGGAGTGGCCTTTCTGGAGGAAGTGTGTCACTGGAGGTGGATTTTGAGGTCTCCTATGCTCAAGCCACACCAGTGAGGTATATAGTCCCCTTCTGCTGCCTGCAGATCAAGATGGAGAACTCTCAACATCTTCTCTAACGCCTCGTCATGCTGGCATGCTTTCCCACCACGGCGATAACCAACAAAAGCTCTGAAACTCAAAGCCAGCCCCAATGAAATGTTTTCTTTCGTAAGAGTTGCCTTGGTCACGGTGTCTCTTCACAGCAATGATACCGGAACGGAGACCCCAGAGAACACACACTTTCCCAGATTCCCCTCTACCAACCTGCTTGAAGAGTCTGCTTTAAAAGCCTCTATAGGGCATGGGGGTGTACGCCTTTAATCCATCCCTTAGGAGGCAGAGGCAGGAGGATGTCTGTGGGTTCAAGCACAGCCTGGTCTACCTAGCAAGTCCCAGGCCACAGAGACGCTATTTCAAAAGTTAAACAAAAAAGAACATAAGCTATCTCATCTCCCACCCCCTTTATCTGCAGACCCCTGCCCTCCCCCGGCATTCGCTCAATGAGGAACACCGTGTCCAGTATTGCAGACTGAAATAACCTCCAACGAAAATCGAAAATCAATCCTCTCTGTGTAATTACGCTGACCGGAGAGAAGAGCTTCCAGGTTTGTACACATAGACACGCATGCAGAAGGTGCAGTGTTCACAAGTAAACCGTTGCAGAACTAGGCTGGCCAGGGTTCTCCTTGTTTCTAGAGAATGAGATGACTTTTGAAAGTTTCTGTGTAGGTTACTTTTGAACTGCATTGTCAGGGAGTGTCAGTTGCCCCAGATCTACAGTCTTTCTGAAGAGAGAGATGCATCTGCACCCCTTTATCCTCTTTTTTCGAGTTGGAGGACATTCGAGTCTGCCCCATTATCCCTCTCTCTGCTTGGATCACTGTGCATCTCGCGGCTCAGGAGCCTCCAGACCTATCCAGACCTCTTCGCAAACCTGCAGGAGGAGGCAAAGGCATTTCCTGCTTGCTCCTGCAATCGCCTTTGCCCTCCCATCTCCCTTCTCCCACGGCCCATCTGCGCCTCCTCTCTGCTCCCTTTATTGCCACCCCCGCCCTCGGCTGGGTGCTCCGGCCCCTCCCGTGCGCTTCTGTATTTGGAGCTGCCGGAAGCCGCGGGCGACTCTCCCCGCGAGCAGCGTGACCGACTCGGGCTCCCGTGCAGGGGGGGAGGCGGAGGCAGCGCCGGGCCTGCGGGAGGAGGGCGCGAGTGGCCGGAGCCTGCTTTGCATCACCCAAGCCAGGACCTGGGCTCCTCAGCAGGTCAGGCTGGAGCGCGGGGGACCAGGGAGAGTGGGGTGGGGGGCTTCGGGAGCCCCGAGGCTGGCGCTCGCAAGTTGCGCGCTCCGGGTGGGGTGGGAGATGGCCGGGACGCGGGGAAGAAAGGAGACGTGGACTCAGGGATTTGAGGCCACCCAGATGTGAGGACAAGGCAAGTGAGGACCTGGGATGTGGGGATCCAGGCGCCGGGACGGTCCTCATCTGGGTCAGCGCAGCCTGGCGCTCCAGCTGCTTGCCTGGAGCGGAGGACCGCGAGTTCCTGGCTGGAGGGCCACCCTTGGCCTGCCCCGCCGACAGCTACCTCACCGTGGGCCGGTCTAACTTCGAGGGGTTTCCACTGCTCTGCTCTGAGCCTCCCAAGGGTTCCCGGGTGGGTGTCATTGAACTAGATCTTGCCACCTCTGTCCGAAGGTGCTGGAAGGAAAGGGACCTGGCTTCTCTGCAAAATCTGAGGCCATGAGTCACTTCTAAAAAAATGCAAACGCAACAGAGGCTTTGAAGGGACCGCTCTGAAAATGGTGCCCTGCAGCTGCTCTCTGACTGCCCTTTAGGGGCGTGTTTGTGACATCAGCAATCTTGTCATCACCTTTAGGCTGCTGGTCTGCCAAGCACGCGAGAATATTTGTTCTCATCTGCACCCCGAAGAGTGATAGCAGAATCCATGCGTTCTTTAAGTGGGTCTGTGTTTTTAGGACGTTAAAGACGTGTATTTAGAATTAGGTCCATTGAGCAGACCAAAACACAAAGCCTTTACCTACGTACTCAGGAGAATGCAGAAACCAAAAAAAAAAAAAAAAAACAACTTATTTAGGATAAAACTTAGTTTATCAGAATTGCTTACAGAGAAAGAGCACTGTACATTTACTGCCTGTGTCGATTTCATTTGTTTGTGTGGCTGGTTGGTTAGTTGGTTGGTTGGTTGATTGATTGATTGCTTGGTTGGTTGGTTGGTTGCTTGCTTGCTTGATTGCTTGGTTGGTTGGTTGGTTGCTTGCTTGATTGCTTGGTTGGCTGGTGACAGAGCCTCCCTATGGCACTCCAGCCTAACCTCATACTCACAGTCGCCCCACTTCAGCCTCCTGCGTGCTGGATCTCAGGTATGCACCTCCGCACCTGGCTGCTCCTTTAATCTCAGGGATTTGTCTTCCATGCCCTGCTGACATAGCTGGGACCACTTTGGGGGAGGTTGCCTTGGTATCTTTGGAGTGGTTTCTGTTTGCTGGCGTTTTAATTAGACCACAAGCCTGCTGAGGGCAGGGAGGGGTTCGGGTACTCCGTAGCTCTGCACCGTTATGGACTGAGGGCACATTAGAAAAAGGTAGCGAAAGCTGGTGGAAATAATTAGCTCATCAGCTTTGCATCTAGAACGCGCTTTCTTGAGAAGACTGCACGTTTTCTTTTTCAAGAAAAGACATTTCTCCTCGAATCCTCAAATGTGAAAATCCTTAATAAAGTTAGGATCAGGATCAAGAGGAAAAGAAGCTGATTGTGAGAAATGACAACAGTGATCAACCGATCTTGCAAACAGGAAGTCAGTTTTTGTACTGGTCATTGGGATAAGACGTTGTTTGGCTTGTTGGTGTGATACAGGGTGGGTTCTGCCTGGCTAAAGAGAGGGATGGTAAATAAGAGGTAACCACTCAGCTTGGCTGTCAGAAGTGGCTGAGGAGAATATGGAGGAAAGGTACTGCCAAGCTTTGTTGTATTAACAGTTTAATTGATTTCCACCAGAAATAATTTTCCCTTCTAACACAGACACACAGACACACAGACACACACACACACACACACACACATACACACACATGCTCACACACACTTAGCTTAGAGGGAGAAGGATGACGTTTGTTTGTTTGTTTGTTTGTTTGTCCTTCTGACAGTAGAGGGCTCCTGACCATCTTGGGCTAGATTCTCCAACTGCTTGAATTATGCCCAGAAATTAAATACTCACAAGAAGAACATTAACTTATTTTGTTTTGAATATCTCTTAATATATCTTTATCATGATGTTTAGTTTTAGTCTTAATTCATCAGTTATGGATTATACGCCAGAATATGCTGAGCCTAAGTAAGTTATGGCCATTATATTTAAAGGAGCAACTGTGAACTTCTTACCAAGTTTAGAAGTGGGACTTTGAGAACAAGAGAGTTATGAAAAGGTAACTCTTAAAGTGTGAAAATTTTTTATAAGATCATATCTGTGATAAGGGATTCAGACCCACAATATATAAACAGCCTTTCTAATTTACTAATAAAAATATGGTCTAGTATCAAAATATGCCAAAGAAGATAGATAAATGGCCAGTAAAGCCCATAGAAAGATGCCCAACGTTCTTATGCATCAGGTAATTGCAAATCAAAACCACAATGAGATCTCATGCCATATTCACTAGTGTGACTGTAATTTAGAAAAAATCAGATAATCCCAAGTGCTGGTGAGAATGTGGAGGAATTGCAGCCCTCAAAAACTACTGACAGGAATATAAAATGATGTGTTTAACTTGAAATTTTGTGGTCCCTTGAGTTAAACACAGAGTTGCTGTCTGACCTAGCAATTCCACTGTAAGTCTACGGTCAAGAGGAATGCAAACACAGCCATGGAAAAAGAAACGTATATAAAGGGCTGGCGGTGTAGCTCACTGGCGGTGTAGCTCAGTGGAGGAACATTTGTGCATCGTGAGCAAGGCCTTTGGTTCAAATCTCAGTGCCACGTACAAAACTAAAATTTAAAAAGGAACAACAAAAACTATACACAGAGGTCCATAGATGCATCGATGATAATAGCTATGCATCAATGATAATAGCTAAGAGGTGGAAACAACAAAAAAATGTCCATCTACTGATGTAGGGAAATATGACCTATCCATGCAATGGGATATTATTAACAGGGAAATGGTTCAGTGTTTGCTGCTCTATCTTGGAGACCTGAGTCTGAGCCTCAGCATCCACATAAAAGCTGGGTGCAGTGGCTCATGTCTGCAATCCCAGCACCGGGAACGCAGATTCAGTGAGAGAACCTCTCTCAAAAAATAAGGGGAAGACGTCTAATGTTGACCTCTGGCCTCCACACACATTCCTACATGTGTGTGCGTGAAGAAAGGGGTGCGGGACTGTCACAATGCTACCTGTGTAAGCCTTTGTAGCCTCCCGCTAAATGAACAAAGCCAGGCACAAAAGACCACACAGTGCATGAATCCACTCCTGGGAAAATGCTTTTGAGAAATTTTATCAAAAGATCAGTTATTCTTTACGATGGGGGAGGTGAAGGGTGTACAAGATTGCTTTCTTCTATTTTATTTTATGTTCGTTTTTTGAGGCAAGATTTCTCTTTGTAGCCCTGATTGTCCTCAGACTTGCTTTGTAGACCAGGCTAGCCTTCAGCTCCACCTGCCTCTGCCACCCATGCAGGGATAGAAGTCGAGAGCCATCACCACCTGGCTTCATTGTTTATTTTTAAATATAATGTTTGATGGCGTTTTCAGAATTTTATATATGTATACAATATATTTTACCACATTCCGCTCCCACCCCTGCCCCTAACTCCTTCCTTGTCCAACCCCACCCTCTCCCCTTCGCCAACTTTGTGTCTCTTTTATTTACAGCGCATTCATTCCAGTTTGTACTGCCCACATAATCTCAGGCGTAGGGCCATCCCCTGGAGTACTGTCAACTGACCACAGCCCATTATCCTTAAAAGAAACTGACCCTCCCTCCCTTAGAGGCCATCCGCTGTCAAAGCTCCTCAGTTAGGAATAGGGGCTCAGGGGTGCCCAGCCCCCAGCAGGCTGGAACAGAGACTGTCTTGATCGAGTACAGGTCTTGTTCAACATCCGAGGCTGCTCTGAGTTCCGGAGCACAGCCGTCCTGTCATATCCAGAAGGCTCTGTTTCACAGAGCCCCCCCAACCCCCACCCCAATGTTTGTTTTCCAGTCTTTCTCCCCCCTCCATGGCCCCTGAGCTCATTCTAAGCTGATAAAAGGGTTCTGAAATGGTGGTAGTTGCACAAATCTGTGAGTTTTTGTAAAAATGATTGAATTGGGCACTCTTAAGTGTGAGTTGAGTGCTGTATGTGTCATATCTCAAGCGGAATGCTAAAGTAGAGGGCTTAGGAGAGAGAACTGGCTTGTTCAGCTCTTTGCCTTCCCTATCCTGTGCTGCTTCCTGGTTCTCCCCAACCTTGAATTTTGCTGTAAAACAATTTTCAGCCTGTGTAGGAGATCCTAAACTAGTATCATTTAGATCTTATCAGTTTTTCGTATACTTTAAAAGGTATATATAATCTCATATTTTTTTCTGTCACTTTTTGTTTGTTCATTTGGTTGGTTGGTTGTTGTTGTTTATTTGTTTGTTCTTGACATAGAATCTCAGGGAGCCTAGGGTGGCCTTGCACTCCCTTATAAAGCTGAAATTGGCCTTGAACTTGTGATCCTCCTGATTATTTCTCCCAAGTACTGGGTTGAGGGTGTGTGCTACTGTGCCCTGCTAGATCTCATTTTCACCATTACATCTTTAAGAATAACCTGTATTGTCACAGGAAGCTATGCCATAACCTTTGACAAATGTTCCCTCATCACCAGGGTCTTTCTCCAGCCTACAGGCAAATAGGCTGTTTCCCAAGGTTTCCCTTTTCCAAGAATGCTGCTTTGGAGACCTTTTTTATATGTCTTAAGAGTGAGTGTGTACACTGTGTCTCTCTCTGTGTGTGTGTGTGTGTGTGTGTGTGTGTGTGTCCAGTGCGTGTGTTTAAGGGGTACATGTTGGCATATGTGTGCAAATATGGAAGGCAAACAACCTCATATAGTGTTCTTTAAGCACCATTCATCCTTTGTTTGAGACAAGGTCTCTCACTGGCCTGGACTGGAACTTTCACACTAGGCTAGGCTGGGCAGGCTGTTCTGGGATTCAGGCCCCCTGCCTCTGCCTTGCCAGCTCTGCTCTGAGATTACAAGAGTCTGGTACCAGGTTTGGGCTTTTTGACATAGGTTCTGGACATGCCTGGGCCCAGGTTCTCACGCTTGCACCATGAGAGCTTTGTCAACAGTATCACCTGAGTGACCTCCTAGCCCCTGTGCTACAAATTTTCCTGACACATCCACGGGCTCACATGCCCAGCTCATCCATTCCTCCAGCCCAAGCTAACACGACGAGACCCTGGCTTTCAATCTATTTGGAGCCTAACTGTAACAACTGTTTTCCGAAGCTTGGGAACACCGAACACTAACACTCACAATCCATGGTGGAGGAGACAGCTCAGTGCATAAAGTGCATCCAGTGAGTGCAATCCCGTGAGACTGGCCTTTGGTTCTGTGGGTTTCACGTCTAGGGTAGTCTTGCTTTGTGTTTGTCTTTATGAATCGTCTTCTCACTTGGGGAAAAAAAGCATGGCTCCTTTCACTAAGAAATTATTTGAGAGGTTCCCCCCCCCTTTTTTCAATATCCAACCCTGCCTAGGAAGAGACTTGGCATTGTGGAACCCAGAAAGAGAGCCTTTGATTATTATGAACAGGTGTTCTTAATAACGGGCTACCAACCAGACCTCCAGCTAACAGAACTGGCTTCTTGTTGACCTCCCAATGCAAGCGGAGAAGGAGAGTGTGGCTGCAGTTTTTCTTTGTTGTATTTCACACCTGCCTGATGGCTGGATAAATCAGGGAAGCACCAAGGCTCCTGTCAGCCTCCAGCTGCTCGGAATTCTAAGTCCATGCTGTAATCAAGCAGTGGTATTGTCAAAACCTCTCTTAATTTGGAAAGAAAATAACCCCTGTTACTTTGTGTCGTAACGTGTGGAAATCCAGAGAAATTCCTGGATTCGCTGGAGGCTTTTTTGCTCTGCTTTGAGTAGTAGCTGTCACTGGGGCCGAGAATAAATACCACTGAATAGAAGCTGCCATCTAAGCTGTGAGTGCACATTTCAAAGGATCTATACCCAGATAGCATCTCCATTTCCCGTCTTGTTTTCTGTCTGATTTCTCTTCACAGTAAACTCTCTGGTTCTTACATGATAAATTCTTCACTTTCTAGCAACAAGAATCAGTCAAACTGGGCCACACCAAGAAAACTGCCTGCATGGTTTCCCTGTTTCAGAATAACAGAATACACGAATAATATAACTTAATAAAAAGTTTATTTGGCTCACAGTTTGAGGGTACAGTCTATCGTGGTGGGGAGGGCACATCAGGAGGAGCAGGAGGCCAATGGTCCCATTGCACGCACAGCTGGGAAGCAGGGAGAGATGATGGCCGTGCTCAGCTGGCTTTCTTTCACTCTAAGACCCCAGCCTCTTCGGCGGGACCAATCACATTTAGGGTGAATCTTTCTTCCTCAGTTAACCTGTCCTGGGAACTTCCTCAGAGACATAGCCAGAGATTTGTCTCCTAGGTGATAACAGACCCTGTCAGATTGGCACTCAGTAGGCACCATTGCACAGGACAACCCAATTTTCCAGAATCAAGTTAAACAGAGGTTCTGATGGGCGGGTATCCACTCCGCTTAGTCTGACTCATCTCTGCACCTGGGCCTGACCATAGCGTGGAATCTCGATTTGGAAATCACTGTATTTGTCCATGAAAATCCAAATGCTGAGCTACTTACCCTGTAGCTACTTGTATTTGGAGTGGAGCCTTTGGGAGGCGATGGATCCCTGAGGGCTACCCAGAGTTCCTGCTGTGGACAGCCCTTCACTTCCTGCATACTGTCCACCTTCAGAATGGCCTCATCAATAGGACTCCGATTCCTCCAATGCCTTTCTGAAGGGTGAGTGAGCCATTTTGTAGCTAAACTTCTCTAGTAACTGAAAATGTTTAGGAGAGGCTTGCTAAAGCAAAAGAGTCTCAGATAGTGCAGGATTGGGAATGTTATTTTTTTAGTGCGTTTTATGTCACTATTATAAAATACCTGAGGCTCAGTAAGTGACACAGAAAAGAGATTATTTTGGCTCATAGGTCTAGTTTCAGGGAACTCTGGGACCAGGTGGTCGCACCTGGCAAGGGCTTCATGCTAGGTGAGTAGATAACACAGAAGTGGACAGGGCGTGTCTCAGCATGTGAGGCAGCCCGGCTCCTGTGGGGACTAGCCTTGTCCCTCAAGACTTCGTCCCCCAAGACTTAAAACAAACTCTCATCAAAGTACCATCCATCATCAGCACGCCCCAAATCCTTTGAGAATAAGGGGCCTCGTGTCTGTAATCGGTACTTCCATGTTCTACTATCTTTTATTTTACAAGTCAAGTTGTGTATCCGTGAAGATTTAGAGATAGCCTAATAAAAAGCAGCGAGTGGCTGGAATAACCCAGAAGGGAGAATGGTTACGGCACTTGCTGGATTTATATATCTCTATTTATCCTGACACTGGTGATTCAAATAGTTGTGATGTTTTACCGCCTTACCACGCTTCTCGTGTCTCCTGGGAGAGGTTCTGAGTGACATTTCTGGAACAGTGTTTTTCATCCATTCCCATCTCTTTATTTAAGCGTTGCATTGATGTCAAAACAAACAAGCAAACGAAATGTCTGCTCGAGCTCTCTCCCTTTAATAATAGGTGTGCTTGTCCACATTCAGCCAATAAACAATAAAACTGACCCAAAGAGGTGGGTTCCCAATAAAATACATTTGACTCCTGTTTTGTAATTACGTGTCAAAATTTGCAGTGTTTGCTTTTTTGCAGTTTTTTTTTTTCTTCTGAGAAGTTGGGTTGTAGGAATAGTAATAGAGAGAATGATGTCACATAAAAGCGACAGCGATATTATATAAGGACAATGATGCCACGCAATAAAATAGTGACAATAATGTGACATAATAGCAACAATGATGTCACATAATAGCAATAATGATGTCACATAATAGTGACAATGGCATCCTATAATAAGGACAATGATGTCACATAATAGTGACAATAATGTGACATAGTAGCAGCAACGATGTCAGAAGAGCTTTTAAAAATATTTTGACCATTTAATAACAATTTAAACTTGCATAGGTTTTGTTTTTTTGGTTTTTGGTTTTTGTTTTTTTGTTTTTTGTAATTTCATTTTATGTGTATGGGTGTTTCTGCCTTCAGGCAGTGTCCAAAGAGGCCAGAAGAGCACCCGATCCTCTGAGACTGGCATTACAGATATTTGTGAGGTGCCACGTGGGCGCTGAGACTCGAACCCAAGTCCTCTGCAAGAGCATCCAGTGCTCTGAACCACTGAGCCATCTCCCCTTCCTTTGTGCCACTATTTTTGATACAGAAAAGTATGGCGGGGTACCTGGTAGAAGACATTAAAGCAGAGCATATATGAAATTAAAATGTTCTCTTGTCGGACAAACAGAATTGAAACGTAACTTCCGGGAGAGTAACACGAGCAAGTCTGTGACTGCTGAGGAGGGGTCTGTCGGTGTGTTGTTCTTTAGTAATGGTTTCCTCAGGTGGGTCACTATGAGAACATCTCTCACTGTGACCAAACCCATGCACTGATCAACTCCGTGCGCTGCTTATGTAAGGAAAGTGTTTTGTAGCAAATGGTCTGGTGAAAAGCAGGTTCCAGAAATACTCCATCGAGGACGTGAAAAATAAGAAAGTGAGCTCCTTGCTCACATGAACATCATCTTTTGATGACACTGCCTGACTGAGCACGAGTGACTTCGGTCCCCTCCTAATACTGCTCACTATGGAAAATACTTCCGACTTAACTTTCTAGAAGTGACCACTGTGCCTAGCAGAGAGCTGGGGACTGGAAACAAACCATACAAGACTGATAAGTTTAGTGGGACCATCAAGCATGAGTGAGCAAATGTGATGATGGTGTGGGATCAGTTAAGAGTGCATCACAAGATGGATTTCCCCAGTGACTGGTAGGTAAGAATGTTGTTGGCACACCTGTACCTAGGAGAATTAAACCCAGACAGAGCGGCTTGATGGCTGACCAGCTGTTTTTAACTTTTGATATACTTGTAGAGGTGTTAGTCAATGGTGGCTTTATTTTCGCAGAGAAAGTCTCCAGCTTCCTACCACTTCATGTCTATTCCAGGTTTAGTCTTAGGTTTGTGAGCCCAGGAACCTACGGATTTGAATGTGCCTCCGGGAATCACTACCGGGTCAGGCAAGTGACTTAGCCTGGAAAGTGCCTGCTGGGCAAGTGTAAGACCCAAATTTACTGCTCAGAACCGGTGAAGAAAAGGGAGGCTGGGTGGGATGTGTTTGTGACCCACCCCAGCGCTGGCGAAGTGGACACAGGTGGCCAGCCAGCCTAGCCCAGTCCACAAGCGCTAGGCCACGTTAGGGATCCTGCATTAAAAAGGCAACATGGAGGCTATGTGGACCGCTCAGTGAGCCAGGGTGCTTACTCTGCCAGCCCTGAGGACTTCCTTCAAATCCCCAGCAAGCATGTTAAAAGATGAGCGTGACCATTCACACCCATAACCTCGACACTGTGAGTGTGTGTGTGTGTGTGTGTGTGTGTGTGTGTGTGTGTGTGTGTGTTTCAGGGGAACAGGGACTTGCTGGCTGCCCACCTAGCTCCAGGTTTAGTGAGAACACCTGTCTCATTGATAGAGCAGGACACCCAGCCACTTCCTCTGTCTTCCTAAATGACACGGGCACAGAACCACCCACCCCAACATGCACAAAAGTGTGCATCTCAAGAAAAATGACACCTGAGGGTGCCCCTGGCCCCCACATTTTCACATACCCACACACACATACATGCACACCTGGTCATACACACAGACACACACTCACTAGAGAATGTCTCATCATGGTTTCTTCTCCATCCTTGACCTAGGAATAGGAACATTGAGCTGGCTATCAGGAAACCCTAAAGACCTCACTCTCTTTTATGAACAGGAAAACATTATCAAAGTAATGTTCTTCTTTACTCATGTTCTGAACTTGTGAAGATTTTACAAACCACTTTGAACAGCATGAAATAAGCATATATATTATTATGAAATTCTAAAGAAAATACAGAAAAGAAAAGAACCACAGAGGATGCAGGGCTTGCCTTTGGCGAGAGCAAATACATACTTTTAATCATGGAAGCCACCGTGGTTCCAAACAGGAAAGACTTAATCTAGCACCAACTTTTAAATGGAAATTTCTCCTGTGAAAAACCTGGCTTCCAGCCTGATCTGGGACCTTGCCAGAGAGTAGGCAGCAAGGAAAAGGCAGCGAGTGGAAGCCAATTCATTAGTCAATCAAAAATATTTATAGACTTCTCTAGGTGTATGGCACCGTGCTGGACTTGGTGGGAGGACGGAGGGAAAGTAAGATCAGCCTCAGCTCAGGCAAAGCATGCTGCCCGGCCCCTTGAGAGGAAGGGTGGACATGTGCCAAGGGAAAAGACAGCACAAGGGGGTGCTTTCATTGCACCGTGTGCTTTACAGCTGCTAAGGATGTGCTCTGGACACAGAGGCTGGTAATTCTGTTATTCTGGGCTGGCACCATTTTATGTTGCTGTGGGGTGCCAGTGTGCAGAGCAACCATGAAAGCTATCCTTAGCACTGATAGGAAGGAGGGAGGGGAAGGCTCCACAGGCCCTTCTTCACTGAGCGTGAGAAGGTTTGGGGGAACTGTGAGGGAAGGTGGAGGGGTCTTTTCCAATTTATCCTAAGAGACTGCTTGAATTCTTTGTTTTGTGCATGCGTGTGTGTGTGTGTGTGTGTGTGTGTGTGTCTGTGTGTGTCTGTGTGTGTCTGTGTCTGCAGGTCTGTATGTGCATGTCTGTGTGTGTGAGTTCCTGTGTGTGTATTCCTGTGTGCAGATACACGTGTACAGGTGCATTTCAAGGTCAGGGGACAAACTCTGGCATTCCTCAGATGTCACCCAGTAGTTTTTTGAGACAAAGTCTCTCACTGGCCTGGAACTTCCCAGAAAGGGCTGTCTAGCCATTGAGTCCCAGGTATCGGCCTGGCTCTCGCTCTCCAGAGCTGCAGTTACAACTGTATGTCACCCCCCACACCTGTATTTATTTTTGTAGTTTCTGAGGACTTAACTCAGCTCCTCGTGTTTGCAAGGCATGTATTTTACCTACTGAGCCATCTTGCCAGTCCCTATGCAGGACTGTTTAAATAGTAAAGACTCTCTGTAAAAATATTTAGGAAGAAAATATGCGATTAAGAAATCTAATTCCATACCAAGCCTTTTATTTTGTGGCAATCAACACACATGAACAGAGAAAATTTTGGTTAAAAATGTTGGACAAAGGGACTGGAGAGATGGCTTGGCAGTTCAGAACACTGGCTGCTTTTCCAGAGGACCTGAGTTCAATTCCCAGCACCCACATAATGGCTCACAGCTCCAGGAGATCTGACACTCTTGTCTGACTTATGTGGACGTTGGAGAGACATGTAGAGCGCACACATACAACACAGGCTCTAGCACACAAAATAAATACGTCTGAAACTTTTTTTTTAATATTGGAAAAAGTCTACAGCCATAGTACTCTGAAGATGCCTGACCTCATCTGCTCTCAGAGTTAACCAGGATCAGGCCTTGTTGGCACTTGGATGGGAGATATTAGAAGGAATATTAGAAGAAATATTAGAGAAATATTAGAAGCGTAGAAATGAAATATTAAAAAATACCTTCCACTGTTCAGATTTCCTCAGTGACCGCTTAACGTTCCACATACTGTAACTCTTGCTGCTAAGACCACCCTGCTGATCTTGGCTAGCCTGCTTTTCACTGCCTGTGTTCCGGGCTCTATTCTGGCACGCCCGCAAATAGGTAGTAACGTAGTAAAGCGAAGTTAAGCGCTTTACCCAAAGCTCCTTTTCTTTTTAGTTTTGCTTACTTCATTTCTGTTTTGAAATAACTGACAGAACCTGCTTATGAGAGGAAGGGTTTATTTTGGCTCACAGTTGGAGAGAGTACAGTTCGAGGGAGTCAGGGAGGCTTGGCACCAGGAGTGCGAGGCTACTTGTTCACGTGTGAATGGGTCAGGAAGCAGGAGGAGAGGACCTCTGGTGCTCAGCGCGTGTTTTCCTTTTTATTCAGCCCATTGCATGGTGCCACCCACGTCAGAGTGAGTCTTCCATGCACAATTAAGCCTCTCTGGAAATTCCCTCGCAGACAAGTCAAGAATTGTATCTTCTAGGTGATTCCGAATCCATCAGACTCACAGCAGGAGTTAACAATTATAATCCCCCAGCTAACAAGAGCCAGAGGACCTCTGGGGTGCATGCCTCCAACATCAAGGTCCCTCTGCGCTTTCTCAACTGACCATGAGTGCAAACACGGAGATGTTATGAAATGCTCCAAAGTATCTCCATTTACAGGCATTTGATATGGAAAAGGCACAGAAGTGCATTCCCTTTGGGTGTTTTACAGAGCACACACCATGAACATAGAATCCAGCCATGTTAGGGACAAAGTATCAGTACTTTGAGAACGGGCTCTGCAAAAGGATTAGTGAGCGAAAACAGCAGCACTGATCTTTTTCTCCTAGGAAAGTATTTCTTTATTCTGGGTCTCTGTTGTTGTAATACAGTCTATGGGAGAGCACACAGTGGTTACAGGAAATAGTTCTTTATTCCAGGTCTCTTTGTTGTTACAATACAGCTAATGGGAGAGTACACAGTGGTTGCAGGAAATAGTTCTTTATTCCAGGCCTCTTTATTGTTGCAATACAGTCAAGGAAGGGCACACATGGGTTACGGGAAATATTTGAAACACAGCTTTTTTATTTATAAACTCAGAGACAAAGATGCCATCTGGCATAAGAGGAGAGGAGGGGGGGCATCATAAAAGAAGAAGGCAGAGATGCCAGGTCACAGATGAACAGCATGCCTCCAGAGACTTGCAGTTATGCTGGACTCTTGAATGGGGACTCACGCAGCTGGAAGAAAAGCAGAAAGATGGGTCATTTAAGTGCATGCAAAACCAAGAGCTGGGCCAGGTGTAGTGGCACACACCTGTAATTTCAGTTCTCAGGAAACTGAGGAGGAGGACTGCAAGTTTGAGGCTAGCCTGGGCTGCATAGCAAGACTCTTGTCTCAAAAGACAAAAAGAAAAAAAGGGATAGGGTGAGAAAGAAAGAGAGAGAAAAAAAAAAAGGAAAACCAAGAAACTGTTAACAATAGCTTTAAGGAACCAGATGAGCCAACAAATAATCACAGTGGACCATCGTGAGGCAGATGTGAGTCTCTGTAAATTATGGCAGCACACCATTAAAAAGGTAGGACACAAGGCACTGTGTAGGCTTATAGGGCTGACACATACCTGGAAGCCCAGGACTAGGGAAGCAGAGACAGGAAGATTGTGAATTGGAAGCCATCTTGGACTGTGTTGTTAGTGTCTGACAAGCCTGGGCTATATAATGACACACTGTCCCAAATGAACAGATAAATTTACCACCACTGATGCGCACTGGTGGTACTCAGTGGATAATGCCTTAAGATGAGAGAAAACCAGGGCAAGATTAGAGATGGAATCATGTTACTTGGATATGAAGAGATAATTGTCAAAAGAAACGGCCACAGGAATTGAAAATAATTATCTTTCAAAAATGAAAAGATGTGAGCAGGGAGCTATTGTGTTTTTCTAAGAATTTGCATACTATATTTTGCAAAAAGGTGGAAGAAAGGCAGTCAATGTTTTTGCCATGAAGAATTAACTATTTGAAGATGAAGATAAGTTTAACCTGATGAAAGCAGTACACTATATTTACATCACATGATACCCTTTTGATTCTGTACATATCACTTTGATAAAGGCAAAAAATTAAACTTTACAAAAGGAAAATGAGGCAAGATATGGAATCAATGAAGGTATATATTTACAGGTAAATGAATAAGGAGCATGAGAAGGCATGTACTCAATGGATATTATTCAGCTATTAAGGAATAAATCCCATCATCTATGCCAAAATGGATAGGATGGGATGGCATGAGATGGGAGGGGAGGGGAGGGGAGAGGAAGGGAGGGAAGAGAAGGGGAGGGGAGGGGAGGGGTTGGCATGGGACGGGATGAGACAGGACAGGACAGGACAGGATAGGATAGGAGGAACTAAAAATATTGATATCAAAGAAGGAAAGAGCAGGGTGGTGGTAACTAAAAGCTAGAAAGAGTGAAGGAGGTATAGAGTAGTTGTATAACGGTACAGACATAGACAAGGAATAGGGTTAGTGTTCTGTAACACAGTGCAGTAACCATATCTTACAGCACAGTAGCTGTTTCCTACAGCACATTAACTGTATCTTACAGCACAGGCACTGTATCTTACAGCATAGGAACTGTATCTTACAGCACAGAAACTGTATCTTACAGCACAGGCACTGTATCTTACAGCACAGGAGCTGTATCTTACAGCACAGTAGCTGTCTCTTACAGCACAGGCACTGTATCTTACAGCATAGTAACTGTATCTTACAGCATAGGAACTGTATCTTACAGCACAGAAACTGTATCTTACAGCACAGTAGCTGTATCTTACAGCATAGTAGCTATATCTTACGGCATAGTAGCTGTATCTTACAGCCCAGTACCTTATCTTCTGGCACAGTAATTGTATCTTACAGCACAGGGACTGAATCTTACCACAGCCTGTTGTATGGCTCATGGAGAACTAAGAGGGGAGCTTGAAGAATCAAACACACAAAAAGATGACTGCTTTGCAAGTAGATGAAAATGCTAACAGTCCTGATTCAATCATGACACAATATTGAGTTCCTATACTGTGTCCTGTAATGGCACTATGTCAACTAAAAGGAAAAAATAGGATGGAAATAAAAAGTGAAGTAAAAGTTTAAATCAGAAAGAATAATGACACCCAAGGATGGATTCCCATAATAATTAACCTCAAGAGATACTTGAAAAATTAATGCTAAGGAATTAAACTCAATCTCAAGTATGGGCAAAGTGATGTGTATCTGTAATAGCTTCAGGAGGCAGGACATCAGCTGATCAAAGCCAGCCTTGGCTATAAAGCTAGTTCAAGGCCAGCCTGATCTACATGAAGAATCCCAGGCTAACTAGGCCTAATATTGAAACTGTTTTGTTTGCTTTCTTGCTTTCCTATTGGTTGGCTTTGTTTTTTTAAGAAAGAAAACAGTTATCCTCAAATACAGTTTCTTAAAACAAATCTTCAAGGGCCTGTAAAGATAGCTCAATGATTAAGAGTGTTCACTGCTCTTCCAGAGGCTTTGGATTTGATTCTCAGCACCCACATGGCAACTCACAATTGTCTGTAACTCCAGTCTTAGAGGATCCAATGCCCTCTTCTGCCTTCTGTGGGTATCAGGCATACACATGGTGCATAGACATACATGAAGGCAAAACATCCATACATGTTAATTAATGGAATTAAAAATAAAAACAAACTTGAAACGCATGAAAGAATGTTTGACCGTGTTTTCATCTGACACACTGCCCCCCCCCATCTGGTCTGATGGGCGGTAAATGGGCAGTAGAGAATTATCTGTATGGTGCAGTCCTTTCTGTATGGACAGGAGGAGTCATCCTGTCCATATACTCCTGTCCATATAGATGACACTCGATTTTTGGAGAGCCATGTTGGAGCTACGCCATCTAATCCTTACTCTTGGCCCTTCAGTTGTAAATCTAGCCTCCTGCTCCACCTCTGATTCTTACATTAGTTACCATCTAGCTAGCTTGCTCCCTCACCCTAGTCTACTGGCCTCCTCCTGTACAAACTCGGGTGTCTGTCTCCCTTGCTCAGGCCCATTCCTCAACAGAACATTCCTCATGTTCCCATTTGCTGTGGCAACTCTATGCCTCTCTTCAGCCAGCTTCTTAATTCCCAGCTCCTGTCAAAGGTTGGCTAAGAGTATTTTTGAAGTGCCAGGGCAAATGAGCTGGAATTTGAAGAATCTATGTTCTTTGCTTATTCTTGAAGGTCTGGACAGCAGCTGAGGTCAAATGTAGAAAAAGTGAGAAAGTGTGGGCAGGATGCATGACTACCTCAGGACCCATCAGTCATCCTGGCCATGCTGATGTGGATCCTGGTGTGTCCTTTCTTTTGCTTGTTGTTAAATGTCTCTTACCAACCGCTCCAAAAATTTAAACCTAGACCTATCTTTCCAGCCTCCTCACATGAATGGTTTTGATCTCGTTAGAGGCTGTGACAAGATTTGCTGATTTTACTCGAGGTGGCAACTGGGTGGCTTTCAGACCACATTCCACAGCAATCTGCCTTGGCCTACAGTTGATAGGCCTGTTGTCTTTCACCGTGTTCAACACTCACCATTTGATAGCTTGAGATTGGAGCCAGTTGAGGTGTCTGATTAAGCCACAAGCTGGGAAGGCAGTCCCAAGTGTGAAATGTAACAGGCTCTCCCAAAACAGCTCGCCTCTATGGGGGAGAGCCAGAGGTGGTTTGGGAAGCTGGCTAAGGAAGCAGATGCATTTCCCTGTTATCACAGACCAAGTCCATGGTGGTACCATTTGGCAAGTTTGACTAACAAGGAACTGAGATAAGTGAACAGATGGGCACCTATTAAAAGATTTGAAGGGCTTTCTTCATTCCTCAAATGGCCTTCGCCCACCTACGAGATACCCAGTTCCCCTGCAAGGAGATTATGTAAAGGATTCAATTAAATCTCTCCTTCCTCTCCCCGCCCCCCTTCAATTGCAATGGAATCAGAAGCTCTGACGTGAAGAGGAAAAGAATAGCGGAGAAACTTCTAATTTTGCAGCCCCTTGGGATTAGAGGCTGGTTTCAGCTGTGCAGAGAGCGCTGTTCCATATTTTGAGAGAGCTGCTGCTGGCAGCTTCCAGAGCGATGGGTTTCCAAAATAGACCATGAATTCTGCCTCCATCCCTGACTGCTGATATTTGGATGCTGAGGTACAGAGGGAGGCACATGGTTAGATGTAGTTAACCTTGCTTTTGTAAACTGTCATCATCCTTAAGCTGAAAAAACTGCAGGGACACACATTCCCCTGGCTTCCAGGGGAAATCTGAAATATTTACAAGTCCCAGGGTGATGCAGCTTAGCTGTGCTCCAGGGCCACTGTGCCTGTGATTCGGAAGCATAAATGCCCCTCCTTTGCTCAGAACAATGCTCGGAACATCCCTAAGGGTGGAAGGAACCATAGGCCCTAGCTACAGCAGACTGATTTTTACCAAAGGCAGTCATAGTGGGTATCTAGAGATACAGCTCACAGGCAGTACTAAGGCGACTGAGTCAGTGCTCAGAGGACTGTGTGTGTGAAACCCAGGACCAGCCATGTTACCTACACTCAGCTATGTATGTATTTGGAAACAGAAAAGGACAGGCGTGTGAACCCACCCTCATCCCCAGTGCCTCAGTCAGCTTCATCTCTATTCCAGCCAGAATAATGGATAACTTAAGACCCAGCCTCCAAGACCCAACCCATTCAATGCTAACACTTACTAAAAGTCAGCAGCACAAGGAAAATACCCATCTTTATACTCTGTATATTATTTATATATATTTATATAGTAAATATATACTATAGATAGTATAATGAGCAGTATTTATACAAGTAGTAGACAAGTAGTTATTTATGTTATTTACTAATAAATGGATGTATATGTAGTATAAAATCTTATAATTATATATAATGTATATGTGTGTGTGTGTGTGTGTATGTGTGTGTGTGTGTGTCATTCCAGGCATGCCATTAATCCTAGCACTGAGGAGGCAGAGGTAGATGGATCTCTGTGAGTTTGAGGTCAGCCTGGTCATGTTCCAGAACAGCCAGGGATACTTAGAGAAATTCTCACTCAAAAAAAAAAAAAAGAAAATCAGCCGGTGTGGTAGCGCATGCCTTTAATCCCCACACTCAGGTAGAGGCAGAGGCAGGCAGATCGCTGTGAATTTGAGGCCAGCCTCATCTACAAAGTGAGTCCTGGATAGCCAAGGCTATACAGAGAAACCCTGTCTTGAAAAACAGATAGATAGATAGATAGATAGATAGATAGATAGATAGATAGATAGACAGATCATTGAACTGAGTTGAAAAAAAAAGCCCAAATTAATTTTCTTTCATGTAAGCTCTTTTTCAGTTTTTTATGTTTTCACGATGGGGAGAAGATGAAAGCCAGTCTTTGGTGCTGTTTATATTCTCTCTCACTGTCCTGATGTCAGTTTGCTGACCCTCAGTGATGCTCACACAATTTGTGTGTCCATGTTCTTCCAGAATGTCGGACATGTTGGGCCTCGTGGAGAGACTGGAATGTGCAGTCAGCCGCCTGGAGCACCTGTCCGCAGGGTCTCACGGGCCTCCTGGAGACTTCGGAGAAGTTAATGGTGTCAATGGAGGTAGGGCCACCACCTGATGTCATTACTGCTCATTGTGTGGTTCACTTAACCCCGCCTTCAATTCCTTCAGGTCCCTCCTCCTTCCTTTGGGCATAACCTTAACCAGAGGCAGGCAAGTCCCTGGGGTTTTGCAAAGGGATACCTTTTTTCTTCTCCCATAAGTACATGCAAATTTTATGCAGCAGTTTAAAAAGCAAACTTTAAAAGTTCCAACCCATAATCCATAAAAATGATCAACATCTGTGCCTCTGAAAAATGTAATCCACAACCAAAGGGGGTTACTATTTTGTTTTAATATGTAACTATATTAATTACTGAAATAATTATCAAAGCTAGAATGAGCATGCTCAGTCAGAGCGCCTTGAATGGGATTAGGTTCTGTGGGCTTTCACTAACAGGATGAGTCACTCAGTGCGTTTGGCCACTGTAGCTTTCACTGAAGCTTGTCCCAGGTTAAGCCAATGATGGAACAAAGTCACAGCCATAGCGTATCATCATCTGACCTCTGACCTCTGATCATCTCCAATTAATAGGCTTCTCTGGGTGGGAACCAGGGCTGAGGATAGAGCCCAGAGTGCTTTTTTTAAAAAAGAGCTTTCAGGTTGGAGAGATGACCGAGTGGCTAAAGGGGCGTGCCACACAAATCTAGGGATCTGAGTTTGATCCCCAGAACCCACGTGAAGACGGATGGAGAAAACTGGACCCACAAAAATCGCACTCCAGTGGCCACATGTGTACTGCTGCATGGGTTTGCTCCACACATGTTACGCACACATACATTTTTTTAAAGACCTTTCAAAAATTGTAGGCTCAGAAATAGGATGTTAAAATTTTTCTTTAGGCCAGGAGTACTGGCCCACACCTTCATCCCAACACTCAGAAGGTAGATGCAGAAGGATCAGGAGTTCAAGGCTCGCTTCAGCTACATATCTAATCTGAGGTCAGCCTGGGTTACATGAGACTCTGTGACAGACACACACACATACACAAACTCTGCCAGGAAAAAAAAAACACAAATAAAAGCCAACTATATATATATCATGTAACCCATATGGCAAACTTTAAACCTTTAAACTATCTACAATAATTTTTTCACTTCCTTTTTTTTCTTTTTGTAAGATTTCAGTCTAAAAGCTAAAAATGGAGGCTGCCTATTAAATTTGAATTCCAAATGGAGACACTTTTTTTGTATCAGTGTTTTCCAAATACTGCATGAGCTATACTGCATGATACATAATTGTCTTTAAAAAAAATCTAGTCATTGCTCATCTGAAATTAAAATTTAACTGGGTGATCTGTATTGAATTTGCAGTACTATTCCTGACCTGTGTGCACACACTCAGCTCCTCTGACCTGTTTTAAATACTGCTGGGGTTTAGGGAGCTGAGAAAAGCCTCAAGCGAGAAGAGACTTCGACACCTCCTTCCCCAGGAAAGACGCGTGTTCCCGCTTCTAGTACACTTGGTGTTTTGGGTCCTCTGTCTTCTATTACATACCACAGGACAGAAAATACTGTGGGAACTCAAAATGTGCTGGCTGTGTTTCCCCTGAAAATGCTGAAAAAAAAACAAACATCACCTGACTGAACCGGAAGGAGAGAATGCTTGAAGAGAGCCTGTGGTGGGCCATAGTCCTCCCTGCACCTGATAAGACAAGCCTGTGCTTTTCTCTTAAGCCCTTTCAGCTGGCCTCTGGGCCTCATCAACCTCATTTCAATGGCAATGTTTTTCCATTGTCTCCAGAAATTTTGTTTCATTATGTCCTGGACAGTAAGTGGCTGCAGACAGTTCAGGAGGTAATGGGTATCTAAATAAAGAAGAAATGCCAATAATTTGAACCTCACACATTCAAAAAGGTAGCAAACAAAACTTTGCATTTTTTTTTGAGAGAGAGAGAGAGATAGGGGTAAAGTGCTTGCTGTACAAGCAGGACTGGGTTTGAATCCCCAGAATGCATTTAAAAGCCTATAACCCCAACCCTGAACACCGAAATAGGAAATCTCTGATTTGGGGGTTCAGCAAGAGATCCTGCCTCAATACATGAGGTGGACAGTGACTGAGGAAGACAGTGCTTACCTCTAAGTGCAAAAGCGCACGCATGTACGCCCACACTTGTGCAAACCTATTTACATGTCTGCACATACACACACATAAAACAAGCACATATACACGCAACAGAGAAAGAAATGTCCTGAGGGAGGAAAAGGGCTAAATAAAATTGGAAGCGACAAAATTAAATTACTTGACATTTAAACAAATGTTTTCTAATACAAGTTGTCTCCAATTGGTTATCAAGTCAAAGGTCTTCTGGAAAAATTAGCCGGCGATTGATTTTACCTGATGGGGGGTAATTAGTAAGTAGGATAATAAGGGAGACAGCTGAATGGTACCCAGTCTTAAAACATTGTATTTAATCTGAAGTAATGTCATTTCCTCTTCTTGGTCAGCTTTGATGATCGAAGTCCTGAAGCAGCCTCTTGGCCAGCTGTGGTCCACACCTATAATCCCCACATCTGGGAGACTAAAGCAGGAGGACCGTGTGAAACACATACTAATTAATCAAGTGTTTTCCCCCTAAAGATAGACACTGTGCTACTACCCCACATACTACATTACTGTATCATATACATATTAGAAAAAAGGTATTTCCCTTATACTTTTTTTTTTTTTGGTCTTGCTTTGTTTTTCTGTCTGGTTTTCTTGACAATTGGGCGTGGTCAGCTCCACAGCGGAGGAAACGATTTTGCATTCCTGCCTTGTGATGAGCATGGTCCTGGGTGCAGAAGACCTCAGCGCCTAATCCTCCAGCATCTTTGCTTTGCCTGAATTACTATTCAGAGTCAAGGATGCTTTGATTAAGAGACGCTCAAAGGATCCAGTCAGGGGGAAGAACGGATCATTAAATTTTTTTTTTTCAGTTGACTAAAAAGCAGAGAAGGAAGCCGAGTGTGCTGGCTGAACCGCTGCCCTTCAGCTCACCCAGCTCATCGCTGACATTGTTCTGCACAGATTGATCCTTAAGGATTCTCATTCTCTTTCTACCCCTGTGTCCTGTCCCCGGGAAGGAAAGGAGAGAGAAAATGACTGGGCATGCCCCGCTGCCCCTCTGAAATCCTGGGGACTCTGGCTAACTCTAGGTAGGGTGGTGTAGTGCCTGAGAAAGCCAGGGAGGAAGGGGCAGTGACTTTGAGGAACCTGCATCAGTTCCGTTTGAGCATCTGCCTTTTGTTTGGTCTGTGTGGCCTGCTCTGTCTGCACTTCCGTTCTCTTATCTTGTACCTCCGTGAAGTCCCTGCTTACCTAATGGGCTTGGGAAGCAATGTAACCAAAGGCCTGATAAAAACCGACTTAAGGAAGGGCAGGTGGGGGGGGTAGGGGAGGGCTCATGGTTTGAGGCACAGACTGTCATGCCAGGAAGTCTTAGAGGCAGGAGCAGGAGCAAGAACAGTCAGGAAGCAGAGAGAGATGAATGCTGGCTCGGCTTGATTTCTCCTTTCCATTCAGTCAGGCCTCCTGCCCATCCATGGTCTCGCCACCCACAATCCACCTCCGTCAAACCTCTCTGGCAATGCCCTCACGGACATTCATAGAGGTGTGTCCTTTTGGCAGTTCTAAATCTAGTTGAGCTGATAATCCAGATAACAGTCAGAGGAGGGAATGAGAAGAATGGTGTTGTTGATGAAAGTCTTTCTTGGGGAAGATGGAAATGGGGCAAAGGGGGTTTTCCTGAGCCATGGTGAAGATGGCGTGCATGGAGGAATGACTGACTGACTGAACAAGGGAGGGTAGCAGCAACAATGGTCAAACTTCCACGTAATACGTGACCTGTGGTGTGCCAGCCCCCGGCTTTCTGAGAAACCACTGGGGTTTCCATTCCTGACGGAGCCATTCTTTTTCACAGGCATGGCACCATCCGTGGAAGCCTTTGACAAGCTGCTGAACAGTGTGGTGGTCGAGTTCTTGAAGAACAGCAGAGTCCTTGCTGGCGATGTAGAGATCCACGTGAGTACTCCCTGGCCCCCTCAGACAACCCCAATGAACAATGATGTCTGCTTTGCTCATTGTTCCTTTCGTTTATGCAATCATTTATTTATCTGCCCAACAAGCGTCTACTGATTCATGCATCAGAAGGTACCAGGAATTCAGAGATGAGTGAGACAAGAGAGTCCTGCTCCATCCCCACCTCAGAACGTCACTTTTATCTTTATCGTTGGGAAATAAAAGACATATGACAGACATAACTATATAACCAACTGAGGTATTATAGGTAGAACCAAAAAAAGGAAATAGGCAATGATATGGAAAGTTCTGGAATTGGGGCTGTTGGTATAGGGGCTGTATCTCCTGTATCTCAGAAGGTGACTTTTGAGCAGCGATCTTAGTGGAGAGAGGGTGGTTATGGAGCAGAGCTGTCCAGACAGGGTTATAGCAAAGACTCGGAGGATGCTGTAACAGGCTCTTCTCAGCAGAGCAAAAGGCTGCTGGGAGGTGAGTTAGGGAGGGAACGTGGGACCAGAGCCAGACAGGACCTGCTAGTCACAGTAAAGGACTTACCCGTGGGCTTGGTGTGACAGGAAGCTACAGAGGGCATTGAACAGAGGGATCGTGGTCAATTCCCTTCACTTTAAAAAAGATCCTCCAACAGAGTCGACTCGGCCACCGTTCTTCCTCAGGGTCAGGCTTAAGGCTGTTAACTAACACCTGTGAGGCTGTACCTATCGTCAGAAAATCGAAAGCGTTGACATGGCTGCGGCGAAATCCGAATGCCTATGTTCTATTGGCAGGGATGTAAAATGGTACACCCATAAGAGAAAATGGTTGGCAGATACTCTGAAAACAGCGTAAGCATAAGATCACACATCTGAGCACATACCCAAAAGCAATAAAAATAAAAAATAAAAAGATTTTCGAGGTGGTATTTTTTTATACCCAAATTCAGAACAACCAGAGTCCCACAGCCTAGAGAAAGAACAACTGCCTGTCTATGGACAGGCAAATGAAGGACACTGTGCTATAAAGAAAATAAATTAGACACAGAAAGGAGGGCGTTCACACATGTGAGGCAAGCTTCATGGAGGCAGAGAATAGAACGGAGTCTGCCAGAGGCGGGAACCTTCCATTCTACGATAACCCAGAAATCTTGCAGCAGCACAAGCCTAGCAGCGCTGAATGCATGCTTCAAAATGGTTAAGATGATAACGTGCTTCCGCTGGTTCCTTATCGTGTGTGTGTGTGTGTGTGTGTGTGTGTGTGCACACCTTCATGAGTGGGTGGCTGCCCATGAAGGTGTGTGTGTGCATGCATGCGGGGCCAACCCCAGATGTCTTTCCTCAGGTGAGATCCACCTTGTTTTTGAGACAGGGTCTCTCACTGATAACCCCCTGAGTGGCCAGCAAGTAAGCTTCAGAAATCATCTTCTCTACCTCCCTAGCACTGGATTACAACTGTGTGGCTGGCTCTTTACACGGCGGCCAGGGATCAGAGGTGCCCTTGGTGAGGCCAGCCCTTCACTGGCTGAGCTATCTCTCCAGCCCTGTTTCTGACTGTTTTTTTAAGTTACCGTGCAAAGGAACAGTTTCACTGTGGCACTCCCAGACCTGTGTGTCATTATACTGTGTTCACATTTGTCCCCCTCCCCGGCTGTCCTCCTCCATGACCCCTGTCCCCTCTGGCTGGTTTCCTTCCTCAGACCATCCCTAATTTCTGTTTTCATGCCACAAAGATTCCATTGCCCTCTCTTCACAATCTTAGCATCTCTTCTTTCTTTCATGATCACCTTACTAGATTCATGACCTACACTCAGACAGGCAGACACACACATATACAGAGAGAGAGATGCAAATTCTTTTGTGTCTTATCTTCTTGTGACCTTTTTTCCAAGTATAGCCTGGGAGAAAGGAAAAAAAAAATCAAAGAATCTGGAAATGGCTGGATTGGAATAGATCTGTAAGGACGTGTGTACTCTGATTTGCTGGCTACAGAAAGTCTTTTTTATCCCCAGCACTTAGTCATTATTTACATCCACTTAGTGCAAACACAAGTCAGGCCAATTAAAAACTTCGGGCTAAGTGAAGCATCAGGGCTGCTTTTCCTCTGTCTAAGAGGAGAGAATGCCAACTGCCTCCCCGTAGATGCCTCTCCATCGGGACAATCCTGCCAAAGACACTTTCAGCATCGGTTTCAGAAAATCTGACGCTTGGATAAAGTTGTCTGAGGTCAGGAAAAGGAACGGAAAAAGCATTTCCATCTTTGCTCCTTGTCTGTTGATAGTGTCTTCAACACCTGGCAGTGGTCTCGCAGGGGGACGGGTGAGTCTCCATCCCGGTGGGCTGGGATGTGATGAAGCGGTCAGCCAGTCACAGCACAGTGTGCAGCGCCCTAGGTGTCCTCTGCTGTTATTAAATACGTCTCTCCAAATACTTGTCGGTGGAAAGGGGGAGGCTTCGAGACATCTGAGGTCCAGGGAAATGTATTCTGAGACAGCCACTCCCAGGCTCCTTACCGACTGTGAATGTCATGCTGTTGTTACACCGACCGACGCTTTTATTTCTGGTTGTCTTGGCTTCCGTGAAAGTGTATATACTGCAAAATGGTGTCATATTCGTCAGCACAGTCTATCTGAGAGCTAGATACATAAAGGAGTGGCATCCCAATATAAAGAGGCAGTTTTGGGGGTGACGCTGTCACCGAGATTCCAGACTTGTGACCTTCAGTTGATGCCGGCGTTGTGTTTCTGGGGTAGGAGAGTACATCAGAGCTCATAACATCTCACAGAAACCCCAGCCAGAAGCTTAAAACAGAAACAAACATACTCAAGCTTCAACGTTTTTCAAAAATGTAGGGTTTGCAAAGTGAGCCTCCTAATTGCATAGTAAACAGTCCCCCCCCCCCTTAAGTTCCTTTTAGAGTAAAGTGAGGTGTACGTGTAACTGGAATTGAGTGAAGGATTTTTCCCCTCCCCGATCACCAGCTTATAAACAATGTGACTCTAAAGAAAACATGTTCTCAGTGCTGAATATGGAATGCTTTACAAGTGTCGTGTTTATTTTTAATAGAAGGAAAGACTGAAAAAGGAAAAAAAGAAGAGGGAATGAGGAAGGGCTAGAGAGGAGAGGGGAGTTGAGGAGAAAAGAAAGAAAAAGAGGGAAAGGAGAAAGCAAGGGAGAGCAAAAGAAAGGAGAGGCAGAAGGGAAAATACAGGGAAGAGAGAGGCAGAGAGCAGTGAGGGAGAGAAACGCTTGCCTTCTGAAAACACAGGCCCTCGCTCTGAAACACAAAGAACAGCCCAGGCAGCCAGAGCCCATCTGCCTGTTACTTTAATAACGTGAACAAGCAGTTTGGGTCTGGATCCTCAGAGAGCCCTGTGCCGTCCAGTGAAGCCTGCAGCTGCCACCTCTCCCACAAGCCAAAAGTGGGGTGGGGGTGGGGACTGCACTTTGTTCCAAGAACACACCTGTTGCCTAGAAAAAGAAAACCCCGCATACCTGACTGTGCAGTATGGAAACCTGAGAAGGATCCCCACATGTATCATGTTCAGTCCTGCCCCCCGGCTTAGCAGCTATTTCACAGATACTAATAATGAGCAAGGCAGGCAGGCCATGATTTAACGTCTGTCTCCGTGCGCTGGCTGCTGGGCCGGCTTTAATTTACCGAACACTCAATAGTCTATTGAGAGAATAGACCACAAAAAGGAGGAATTAACGGTGACAATTAGGACGTTCTGCTGAACCCAAGAACATAACAGGTTTAGAAAAGATTAGATCTGGCTAAGCCTCCTTGTATGCGACATAAACCAGAGGACTTATTTAAATTACTCTCCAACCGGAGAACAAGGGCACAGCCTGTGCCTCCTTTCAAAGAATAAACAATGTATAATTTTATAATAGATCTTTAGGGTAAACACGGCTGTTGCCCTGAAAGAAAAAAATCCTCCAGAAACAGAGCCCATATATCATCAAGGTTTTGGAAGACACGGCCCATTAACAGCAGACTGGTGTGACTTGTGTGCTGGGTTGTGTTTCTCTCTTTTTTGTTGTTGTTGCTGTTGTTTTCAAGACAGGGTTTCTCTGTGTAGGCTTGGCTGTCCTGGACTCATTTTGTAGACCAGGCTAGCTTTGAACTCATAGAAATCTACCTGCCTCTGCCTCCCTGAGCGCTGGGACTACAGGCGTGTACCACCGCACCTGGCTTGTGTTGTGTTTCTTAAAACTTTTGTACAGCTAGAGCTGAAGCCCAGTGTGTAGGGTGTTCTCTAGCAAGCAGAAAGACACGCATTTGTGCCCAGCGTCTTGGTCACATATGCCTACAGTCAATCCCCAACCCTTTGGAGGTGGAGGCAGGGGTGGGCGCTTGAGGGGCCAGCATGGGCTACGTGAAACCTTGTCTCAACAAAGGAACAAACGCCCACGTCAGTGACATCATTATTCTCAGTTTATGGAGCTAATCCCAGGCCAGTTGCTGAGTGACTCGGTGGCCACAAAGCAGCTGCCAAAGACAGCTGAAAATCCCAAGTCCTTTCTGAACAGTTTGGGGCTCGTGGGATGTTTATCTCTTTTCCTTGATTAAAATGGATTTAAGAGAAAACTCCCATGAGTTGTTTCATAAAATAAGAGAATCACAATTTAAACCAAAATACAGTAAAATTAAACTAAGCACTATGCACATGTGTGATGTAGACGGCGTTGCTGGAGGTGGTGTTTTGAGGCAGGGTGTCATGTAGTCCAGGGTAGCCTAAAATTTGCTATGTGGTTGATCCTGACTTTGAACTGTTCCTGCTTCCTCCACCTCCCAAATGCTGGAATTACAGGCACACACCCACAGGACCTCACTACTCATGTCTCTCACCACTACACAACATGCTAGCTGTCTTCCTACGTCATCTGTAGAATGGTGAGCTCATGTCATGCCATGCTGGCTAGCAGAGAGATTCCAGGAGGGGCGGAGCGGCCTCTCTCACCCTCTCCTTCAGCCATGCTGGTCTTCCAGTTAGCTTCTGTTTCCCTGCTTGTTTGTTTTTTGTTTTTTTTTTCTTTTTGTAATTATTTTAAGTGCATGCCTTCAGTAAGGTTACTGCACATCTTGTCAGGAATCCTGATTCTGGGGCTCCCACGTGCTGTGAATCCAGCTTTGCTTTCCCTACAGTTCTTAATGACAGCCCCAACTTTCAAATAAGAAAACATTTGGGTGTCATTCCAAGTACATCTTCTTTTAGCCCTCCCTCCCCTGTTTTATTTCTCTCTTCCTCTCTTTCTCCCTCTATTCCCTTCCCCTCCCTCCTTCCATCTCTTTTCTCTTTTTTCTTCCCTTTTCTGTCCTTCCTTTCTCCCTCGTTCTCTGATTTTCTTTTCTCTCTCCCTCCTTTCTTTTTTTTCTCCTGCCCCCTCTCTTCTCCCTGCCTTTTTCCCTCCCTCCCTTCCCTCCTCCCACCTGTCTATCTATTTTCTATAGAGAAGAACCTATACCCTAGAGAAAATAAGGAACACGGGGTGGGTTAAAGGACAGCAGAGGCTTGGCAGCACAGCTGGGAATCTGATCCCCGGAGTCACCGTCTGTCACCTTAGCCTGCTTTGACTTTTGGGGCAGCTGTGGCTCCCACGACCTTGCTCCTCATGAGAAACAAGGTGGCAGAGTACAAGTCGGACACAGGGCCAAGGCGGGCTAGATGACCTCCTACCTCATGATTGTATGCATCCCCTCAGAGTAGTAAGAGCTGGGTGGGGAGTGAAGACCTCGGGGCAGTGCGAATTCCTTCCAGAGTCTTCACTTCCCCTCTGTCACACAGTCCAGTCCAGCCCAGTCATGACCACGCTGCTGGCCCCAGAGGTACAGAATTCAGGAGCACCCAGACACTTGCCTGTTGTCATTTCTTCCCAAGAACATGGAGAGAGACTTTTTGATTCTGTACCGAGGACACACTTGGCTTCTGGTCACAGGCTTTGACTTGCAGCCCATGCTCTGTGGAGTTGCTGCTAGCCTTGGGCAGTACGGCATGGTTAGTTTTCCTTGTTACCTTGGCTAGATGTAGAATCATCACGGAGACTCGGTTGGCTTGTCTCTGAGGGAGTTTACAGAAAAGTTTGCCTAGGGAGGGAAAACCCACCCTGAATGTAGGCAGCAGCATCCCAGGAACTGACGTTCTAGGCTGAATGTTAAAAGGGTTAGCTGAGCTCCACGCTCCATCTCCCTCCACCTTCTGAGGACAGACACAGCGCTAGCCTCACGCACCCGCCCCTGGGCTCCCTGCTCTGATGGATGGCATCCCCTCAAACTGAGATGAAACCAGCCACTCCTTCCTGAAATTGTCTTGTCAAAAGTCTCATCACAATGGGGACAAAAGTAACAAATACAGTAGGCCAGTTTTTCACTTCAGGAAGTGAATCCAGGGGATGACTGGACTTAGAAACTGGACTGAGAACATCTTGGAAAGGCCACCAGGCACGGCTAACCACCAGGACTGCCTTGTCTGTCAGAAACAAGCTGCCACCAGATAGCCTACTGGATTAATGAACTGGGATCTGGGTGCAGCCAAGGTTGAGAAAAGACACGTCATTTTACCTTTCTGGTATACGCAGTAGGTTACGGTGTGACATTCTATACTCGTACATATACTGGTTTTTGGTTTGTTTGTTTGTCTCTCTGTCTTGGCTGTCCTGGAACTTATTATGTAGACCAGGCTGGCCTTGAACTCACAGAGATTCACCTGCCTCTGCCTCCCAAGTGCTGAGACTGAAGGCTTGCACCAGCACACCTGGATGTGTCTTTTAACCATATCCACCCCCATACCATCTCTTCTCCCCACTCTGCCTGATTCTCCTTCTTTTCAACTAGTCTCCCCCTTTCCTCACTCCCTCCCCCTCCTCCCTCTTTGGTGGCAATTAATTTAATTAGCATTGTTTATAGGAGTCTGGGTAAGAGATTTTTGCTAAACTAGCCCTTGAGTGCTTTTCTTCTTTCCTTTTTCATAATCAAGTTTAATTTAACTTTTTAAATAAATAATGTATTTATTATTCAGTCAGGAAAAGCTTATGCGTGGGCCAGTGAGATAGTCAGCGAGCAAAAGCATTTGCAGGCAAGCCAAACAATCCCTGGTACCCACACGAGGAGGAGAGCACTGACTTTTGAAGCTCCACTAAGCTCCACATGTCCAACTCGGACATGCTCACTCTCTCCCTCTCTCCCTCTTTCTCTCTCTCAATCTCTCTCTCAGTCTCTCTCTCTCACACACACACACACATGCACACATATGCACACACACTGAATAAATGAATAATTAATTAATTGAAGCAGGATAATTACTTGATTAATTGAAGCAGGATAATTAATTGATTAATTGAAGCAGCAGCAAGTGTTGGGGTGTCATGTATGAGGAAGGAGTGTCCAGTCTCAGGGAGAGGGCAGGGGTCCCAAGAACCAGAGTGGCTGTAGAAGAGAGAAGACAGCTTTCGGATCAGCTCTCCCATTCCATCATGTGGGCTCAGAGGATCAAGCTCAGGTTGTTGGGTTTGTAAAGCCACTGAGTCATCCCTCCAGCCCTAGTTTTTATGTCTTTAATGCATTTTCTTTCCCAGAACCTTTAATACAATAGTAATAAGACATTGGTAATGCATTATCCTTTTAATAACATGTGTTAATTGTACATAATAACGCATTTCATAAGATATTTTATCAACATAGAGTATACTCCCTCTTCTCCCACCTCCTGTTAATCCCCTCCATTTCCCCAACTTTGCTTCTGCTTTCATGACATGTGTATGCTTGATTTTATGTCTTCTATAAAACCTAAGATCCACAAATAAGAGAAAACACACAATATTTGCCTTCCTAGGTTTTGACCTATTTTGCTTAGTATGATCTCCAGTTACATCCGTTTTCCTGCAAACCACATAATTCTGTCATTCATTATGGCTGAATGAGTCCCACTCTGTGGATAAGGCCATGTTTTCTTTATCCTTTCGTCTACTGATGAGCGCCTAGACCAATTCCATCTTGACTCCTCCTGAAGTAAACACTGGCCTTCAGGTATCTCCATGGTGTGTGGCTTTAGAGATGCCGCATATCCAGGAGCAGGATAGCTGAGTCACAGGGAAGCCTACTTCTAATTTTCTGAGGAAGCTCCATACTGATTTCTACTGTGGCCGGAATAGACCGATTCACATTCCCACCAGCCTCTTTCCTGCAATATAAGAACCTCTTCCTCCACTTCCGCACCAGCCATTGATGGGCTGTTTTTTGTTGTTTTTTTTTTTTCTTAACAATATGGATTCTCCAAAAAGTGTGTGTGTGCAAAGAGTGTGTACGTGCATTTGTGTGTGCGTTCTTACAGTCTTTAGTGCTGGTGGTCTAGGATCTCATGCATGTTAGGTAAGCACTCTTCCTCCGGACGAGTGGGACGAGCCCCTTTTTAACATTCACTTATTTATCTAGAGGGGGTGGGTGCACGCCATTGCAAGCATGAGGAGGTCAGAAGACAACTTATGGAGTGGGGTTTTTCCTTCCACCCCTGTGAGCTCCAGGGATGAAGTTCAAGTCTCCAGCAGGAGACCCCTTCCCCCACTGAGCCACCCCACCAAGCCCCAGTATAATCATTTGTAATTCCAAACCCCTGCCTTCTCTGTCTAGGCAACAAGAGTGTTAAACTGGGTCAGAGGTCGGCTTGGGCATCCATAGATGGAGACAAGCACATGGATTTCCTCTTTTGATAGTTATATACCCACTAGTTCCGAGCCAGTCTTCTATTTATGATTTTATGGTGTTATCTTCAATATGTCTAACAAAGGGATATGGGAAGCTTTATGAGTCATAGGAGAGCTACCTTGTTTCATGAAATATGCAGTCTGGCCTTACACATTATACCCAACGTGAAGATTAGAGCCAAGCAGGAAGCACAGAACTTGGGAGGGTGAGGCAGGAAGATCAAGAATTCAAGGCTGGACTGGGCTATATAGTAAGACCCAGGAGAGGGGCTGGGAAGATTGTAGACCTTGAAGCTTTATCATTACTGCGTTATTAAACAACAGTGTCATTTTTATGCTTAGGAAAGTTTACATATACAATTTATTTTTATGTTAAATCTCCCGTTCGAATAAAAACAATATTTCCTATCCTTGAGTTAAGGTGTAGCCTATAGATTTGAACTGTGTCACTGCCTTTTGTTTGCTGGTTGGGTGGTTCTCTTTGCTTTTGGTTTGTTCATTTGTGTGGTTTGGGGTTGGGGGGTTGTTTTGTTTTGTTTTGTTGTGTTGTGTTTTGAGACAAGAGTTCTCTGTGTAGCCCTGGCTATCCGGGAACTCTCTTTGTAGGTAAGGCTGGCCCAGAACTCAGAGATCCACCTGCTTCTGCCTCCCAAATGCTGGGATTAAAGGTGTATGCCATCACTGCCTCATGAACTGTGTCACTTTTTGAGGGGATATGTTCAAATTAACCTTAAAATATAAATTACATTGTTTTTTTTAATATTATACGCATTAACTACGTTTTCAGATTTTCAAGTTAAAAAGTCGTAATAATGTGCAGGGACTGTAGTGAGGCCTGTTTCTTCTGCTCCCTTCGTAACCCTTTTGCCTGTACTCATGAGTTCTGTTGGGAAAGGAAGAACCTCCACAATGAAATTAGCCGTGCAGGCAGGACTGCTTTTAGTAACAGATTGTTTCGGGGCAATTGAATTCTTTGGTTGAGTAAACCATGAAAAGCTGAGTCCTCATCACAACTGCTGAATCTGAGGGAGAGCCCAGCTCTCTACAGAGCTGAGCTGGAGATCCAGTGAGTAGGAGGTCACACAGGAGGAGGAAATCCAGGCTGCACTTCTGCAATCAGATTTTTTACAATATGGGTTCCTTACTCTCTTCTACCCTTCTCCACCCTTATTCCACCCTTCCAACCCCCAACACTAGGTAGGAGAGAAAGGAGGGTAGAGGGAAAGGGGGGCAACATTACCCTTAGACTACTTCTAATGATTAGGGACGTCTATTTCCTTGAGGAAAATTTGAGCTTCATGGTCAGGATATTCGATTCCTTCTTCTCTTTGTGCATGACCACTTGACAAACTGCAAAAGCAGAAACCAGCAACAGCAGCAGCAGGAAGAGGAGGAGAAGCCGCAGCAGCCACTGCAGCCCCTTTCCAGCTCTAGCATTTCTACGTCCTCTCAAGAGTCCCCAGAATTCCAATGTCATACTCTTGCAGGAACTATTTGCAGCTGGTGAAATCACACCCCTGCCAGAGCACAAGGGAAGCCATAGTCAGCTACTGTGGTCAGTCTGAAGCAGCCCCATATCCCATACCCGGGATTACAACAAAAACATATTCCCATAGCATTTCTGTGTTCTTTAAAAAAATCAAAATTACAAAATTCTCACCACACACGTCCAAACTGGCCATGTGCATCTTTCACAGAGAAACAGGGATCGAGGTGAGGGAGGGGCTTAGGCAGGTTCTAACGTCTCTGCAGCTCCGAATCCTCGTGTAGCAATGGATGCCAATAGGAATCTTATGTGGTATTTACAGTCCTGACTCTCCCATTCCTCTAGGTTTCACTGGCTTAAGCAAAATGAGCAGCCAACATATACAGGGACAAAGTCAGAGCAGGCCCGGGAGGAGGGTGTGTGTGTATGTGCGTACATACGTGAGCAGCGTGTGCATGCATGTGTGCGTGGATAGGCAAAGAACAGTCACGCAATACTTCTTCAGCTGAACCTGGAAGAAAGTAGACTAATGAGTCTACAACATGGACACTTGAGCCAGGGTCAGAAGTTCATTGCAACACTATTTGCAATGACTGACTTATGGAAGCAACCTAGGTATACAACAACAGAGGAGTGGGTGGATGTAGACGGGAGTAGAGGGACTTTATTGCAGCCTTAAAAAAAAGGAAGTTGTTTGAAAGAAAACTGTAAACCGTCATAATTGATAAATCAGGGCAATTTCATTAAAAGGGATGTCTATTTTCTCTCACTTGTGGGTCCTAATTTAATAGAGACACATAAAGGCATGTGTACATACGTGTAGAAGCAGAACTGTCTAGGGGAATAAAGGGAATTAATAGGAGGGGGAAGGGCGACAGTGGGAGAGGACGGAGGGAGGTATAGTGAGACTATATGCAACATGCTTACAATGCACATTACAAGACAGTGTCTATATGTACAGTGAGACTACGCATGAATTTTT
This sequence comes from Meriones unguiculatus, assembly GCF_030254825.1. Taxonomy (NCBI): domain Eukaryota; kingdom Metazoa; phylum Chordata; class Mammalia; order Rodentia; family Muridae; genus Meriones; species Meriones unguiculatus. Next base: position 61,550,072 of record NC_083366.1, read on the forward strand.
AACATTTTTATAAAAAGAAAGTCTTGTTGGTAACTAGCAAATTTTTGTTTGTTTGTTTGTTTGTTTCAAAACAACGTTTCTCTGTGTAGCCTTGGCTGTCCTGGAACTTGCTTTGTAGACTGGGCTGATCTCACAGAGATCTGCCTGCCTCTGCCTTCTGAGTGCTGGGACTAAAGGAGAGTGTCCATAACAGCTACCAGCCAAAATTTTTTTCTCCAGTTTTCCTCAAAAATACCCTCTCATTGGATTATTTTCTATCAGCAGTTGTCTTTTTTTTTTTATTTTTTACAATTTATTCATTGTATGTCCTGATTGTAGCCCCCCCCCTCAACTCCTCCCTCCTTCTTCCCCCTATCTTCTTCCCCTAGTCCACTGAAAGGGAGAGTTCTCCTCCCCTGCCATCTGCCCCTAGCTTATCAAGTCTGATCAGGACTGCCTGGGTCCTCTTCCTCTGTGGCCTGGCAAGGCTGCATCACTAGAGGGAAGTGATCAAAGAGCAGGCAACAGAGTTCATGACAGAGGCAGACCCTACTCCCCTTACTCGGGAACCCACATGGAGACTGAGCTGCTTATTGGCTACATCTGAGCCGGGGGCCTAGGTCCTTCCCAAGCATGGTTCTTGATCTGTGCATCAGTCTCTGCAGGACACCCTGGGTCAGATTTTTTTTTTTTTTTTAGTTTTGTTGGTCTCTTTGTGGGCCTCCTGTCCCCAAGTCTTAAGTCACACTAACAAGCGTCACAAAATAAGTGTCCTTTCCTGTTCCCTTATGTATTCCTCTCTTCTCTCTCTTCATCTTTCTACAACAATGTCAGCAACTGGAACATTTACTTCTTACTTTTATTGTTCTTTTTGTTGTTGTTGTTATTTTATTTGATTTTTGGTTTTTGAAACCACGTCTGTGTATCCTAGGTTGGCCTAAAACTCAGTTAATAGCTGAGGATTGCTTTGACCTTTCTTATTTTTTACGCGTGAATGTTTTAGCCTCCTACCTCCACCTCCTGAGTGCTGGGGTTACCAGAATATACCACCTTGCCTGATTTATTGAGTGCTGGGGCTTGAACCTAGGGCTCTGTGTATGCGAGGCAAGCTCTGTACCAACGGAACCACATCCCCTGTTCTCTTCTATCTGGATTTCAGAATGACACAGTCATTGCCCAGAGGATGTTATGGCGTTCGTGCTTTGTCCTAAAGTGATGACTTCTTTATATTCTAATTCACTGAGATAATCTTGTTACATCCTCATAGAATACATACACCATTCTGGCAAAAAAATTCCTCATAATACCTTATTCGGTACACATAAGAAACACAGTCCCTATCAAATCCGTGGGCTCCTGGTCCATGCATCTCTCTGATTCTAAGAAAACATGTCTGCAGGTCTGTTACTGTGCACAGAGAAACGGCAAACTTTGCTCTCTGATCTTGATGATATTTTCCCCTTTCTTAGTTGTAATTAGTAAGTTGACAATAATTGGGTCACTTTAAAATCTGACAGTTCACATGTGTATTCATAAATATAAATGTGTGTGAGTGTGTTTTAACATGTATACGTCAAATCGTTTTAAAACATCAAATAAATACCTTAGTTATGGAACAGGATGTTCAATGGACTAATAATTTCTTTCTCATGCGTGTTTGTAGTATAAAGAGTTTATAAAACTCTTTGAGGATGGGCCTTATACATACATACATACATACATGCACACATATACATATATACAGCCTGACCTCAAACTCATGACAGATCTCCTGCCTCAACCTCCTAAGTGCTGGGAATACACACCTGAGCCATTAGGCCACTTGACTAATATTTGACTTTTAGGTGCTTTAGTTAGATAAGATTATTCATGCCCACTTGCTGAATGCTGGGGGTTATCGAAAGATTCAGGAAGCAAGCAGGTTCCCTCTCAGTATCTACAGCTGTGACTGCAACACGTGATCAATAAGAGTTTGCCAAACAGTAGCATAAAAATGAATATTTAGGTGAATGAATCCAATTATTGCTACGTAATTGAATCAGTGGATGGGTTGATTTGCTGTAGCTGATGGTTTGAATTAAGCCAAGTCTAGCCTAGCAGTCAAAAACAAATGATCAAGGCCAGACTTTTAAGCCATAAATTAGCAATGACATTTTTTTTAAAGTTAGATTTTTGTATATCTGTAGAGGCTTACACACACACACATGTACACACACGCATACCGTCAGTTTTCAAAAGGACAGCTATGGGGCAAGAACGAACCCTGGAGCCTGGAGGCATACGTTAAAAAATTAACATTTTAGCTGGGATTTCCCTGTGTGTTTCCAATAATCAAATCTCCCTGGTTTCATGAGACCATGGCTGCATGTATTTCTATGAGCATAAACATCCGGCAGAGAGCTGAAAATCCAGCAGATCGTCTAACACATCCAAATGCAGATGCCCTATGCTTGTCAGCCAGATGCTTCCCTTCCACCAAAATTCAACTCAGGAGTCACTTGCCCCGAGCCCTAATGGAAGCCATGGACGGTGTGCCAGGCCACGGACAGGGCTGCCCTGTCCGTGCTGTGCAGATGGCACTGCCCCAAGCCTGTTTGCTAAGTACAGGAATTGGAAGATGCTGAAGATTTTTACAGAAACCCAATAGGGTGGTTCGAAGTGTCCTAAATTTAGTAACTGGAAACTTGATTTGTCTGGTTTTCTTAAGTCTCTTTCTGATAAGAGATTTTAATTTTTACAGATGCAGCTATGATGGGCTATTAAAAGGAAGGGCCTGATTTTCCAAACAGCACTTGTGTATGACAGAATGCTAGGAAAGAAGCCCTCCCACGGTGCTTTTGGTTAAAGGACAGTAACTGAGTGAAAAATGGTCACTTGTCATGAATGCTGATAGCCAGGGGGTTATTCATTTAATTAGAGAAAGGCGAAGAAATGGGGGTTGGGAGAGGGAGTTCTGGGGGCAGTTCTGTTGGGGGAGGCGGCTCAATCAGGATATACAATGAATAAATTGTAAAAAATAAAAAAAAAAAAAAAGAAAGACTTAACTGCTGATAGAAAAGTCTGTAGGCTTTCAGCTGAATGGGAGCCTGGACTCTTTTGAGCTTTCTCTACCAGACTGGACTCTTCCTTCTCTCTGTGAGTGGAGAGTTACCGCTTTTGATGCCTGGCAACCGTTGTAAGGGAAATCTTGGAACTTACAAGTGGGACAAAAAGGACAAGGAGAGAGATTTTGTGCAGATAGCAGAGTGGGATTAAAAGAAGTTCAGGCAGGAGGTGATCCATGCGCAGAGAGATTTGCCTCATTAAAAATAAAGTCTCGAAGGACAGTCACTGGGCTGCTGACAGCGAGCATCGTTTGGAGGTAGGATTAACAAAAACTTTTGCTTTCTAAATAATATCCATGTCTGTACATTTTAGAGCAAACATTTGGGACTGCTACCGGAAGAGGAGGAAAAGAATGTTAGTTGTAAAACTGGATTCTGGAATCCGTGTATCGCTTGAGAGGGAGTTTACTAACACCAACAGCAATACAAAGTAAAGAGAAACTGTATGTGGGAACATCCCTCATGCAGCACATACGCCTGAGCTGCACACCACCCTGGGCCTGGCTATCTGTGGGATTGGGCAGCCTGTCTCTATGGCAAGGCACTTTTTTTTTCCTTTGCCTTTTTCATTTTTTCTTTCTCTCTTTTTTAAAAAAGATAACTCTACTTTTTCCTCTTATTCAACTTTTTTTTTGATTAGTTATTTTTGTTTCACGTGCACTGGTGTTTTGCCTGAATAGGTCTGTGTGATGGTGTAGGGCCCCCTAGATGGCTGTAAGCTGCCATGTGGGTGCTGGGAACTGAACCCCGGGTTCTCTGGAAGAGCAGCCGCTGGTGCCCCTCAACACCGAGCCATCTCTTCAGCCCCACAAGGAACTTTTCACAGTCAAGTGTTTCCGGTAAGAGCTGAGGTTTGGTGCTGGTGGACCTGGTTGGTGAGTGAGCAATACGGGATGCCTCGCTAAGTGCTCTCAGCACCAGAGATCCACTTTATCCCTCTGTCTTGCATTTGCTCTTCTTCTGTTGGAGAGTCGGATGACTGACTGTAAAGGGATCCAGCCCTTGCTGAGGCCTGCTGTGCGTCTGGACACGGTGCATTGCTGTTAACAAGCATTATTTAACTTGATCTTTGGGAGGAAGGGTCTCCTAAGGAAGGTAGCTTTTGTGATAACACAACTGAGGCTCAGGATGTTGGGAAACCCGCGGTTTCTGCCGTGCAGCTCAGGCCTGTGTGGATTTGAAGTTCGTGGTTTCCCATCAACGTCACCCTGCTCTCTCCTAAGTCAATCTGTCATAATAAAGGACCTTCCCCCTTCTCTGCAAGCAACCACAGCCTTAATCCTTCACAACTTACTTGCTACTTAGGGACATGCATGAAATGCTGGGTAAGAATATGGTTTAAGGAGGGCTAGGGAAATGGTTCAGTTGGTAAAATGCACGTCTTGCCAGCAAGAGTCTGATCCCCACCACACTTGTAAAAGCTTGAGTGTAGTGACAGGCTCGTGTAATCCTAGAGCAGGGGAAGTGGAGGCAGGCAGGTCCCTGGGGCTTGCTGGCCGGCCAGCATAGTCTAATCAGAGTCCTGGGTTGCGGTAAGAGATTTGTCTCAAAAGGCAAGCTGGACAGAGCCTGAGAAATGACACCTGAGGATGGCCTCTGGTGTGCACACACAGAAAGAGACAGAGAATATGGTTTAAATAACACCAAGTGAAAGGATAATGCTTAGAGCCATAGTACATTCTAGAATGAGTGTTTAATCGCCTCTGACTTTTCTTTGCGGTTTTTAAGCAACCAAGCATCCTTCACTTGTACGGCTCTAAAAGCCATCGACCATGAAACCATTGATAGCTTCCCAAGTCAAAAGGATTGGTCTAAAGATGTTGGTAACATATTTTGATTCCTTAAGTATTAGGAAAACAAGTGAGAGAATTTGGAGAGGGGCCAAACTACCCAACAATTGGGTCTGAAAGTGAAGTTAATTTGGGAGCACGGTTCTGTTTAGAAAACAGACTGGTAACAATATTCCTGCCTGTCAGAAAAGCAAGCAGGCTGAAACACACAATGGTGTTTTCTTCCCTTTGCTGTCCCCGGGTCCTGAGAGACACTCACTGATTTTAACTCTTTCTTTACTGGTGTCTGTTGCAGTTGCAGACTTTACTGTATATAATGTTTTCATACTCTGCTTATTTCGCATAGGCCATATGTTCCGGACCTCTTTCTATGTCAGCACATAAAAATCTGCCTATACTATCATTTGTTATGACTGCATAATATTTTGTTGCATGGTTACACCACAAGTGATTTGAACAGACACAGTTGGGAATAGGCACATGAATGTGTATAAAAAAAATGCAGGTTGAGACCTATAAACCAGGCCTACAATGTGACCTGAGGGAAAGGGGCCCTCTTAAATTACACACCCCCAGTCCCTTGCCAGCTTCCCTGTGGCCCTCTGCATCTGTAACATTTGACCAAATTGCAGTGGGTACCCTTTCACAAAGATTACTTTATAGTTGTACCCCTCTCCCCTCCAGGGTGACTCCTGTCACTGGAAATAATAAGCCAATGTCAAGGACCACGGTTGCTGGAGTCTCCCTGCCTCCACTCCTTGTCGTTTTAACCCATGCTCTCACATGACTTAAATGCACTAGGCTGTTTGGTGATAATGAAATAAAAGTTTTATGGAAACAGTGCGTGATTTGAATGCAAACTAATATATCATGATGCTGGATGTTTAAAAACATGTTGCCAAATTCTCCTGAGTATTCAGGAAAATTAAAAACAAAGAGTGTAAATCACTCCTCTTTGCAAAAGAAAAGCCATTTATCAGAGCTACCTTTGATCTGTTCCATGTACCAAGAAGTTTGTTTAAATTGCCCCTTTGGGGTTGGAGAAGATGCATTTGGAGTGGTGTTGCCAGGATGTTGAGGTCACCCTAGCTGAGACCAGAAGTCCAGCTGAGATACGTAAGAGAAGATTCCAGAGATGAGTACAGAAAAGGGCAGCACACGAGAGCCGTTCCTTGGTGTCAGAACCATTCGCTGGGCTGATATAAATACTCCTGTGAGCTGGAAGTTGCCAAGGCAACAGTCCCATTAATAAAGAATAACCCTCATTTATTATCAGTGCCTGAAGGACTTTTTTTTCTCAATAACATGTCCCTAGTAGTCTAACACTGACACTCTTGCTCTACCTACTCAGCTTTCCTTTCTCGACAGCAAAACTACTTAGCCCTGCTCAGTAGGTGTGCCTTAGCTTCTCCCCTCCTCCCCCCCCCCCCCGGGAACAGAACAGGAGGAAAGAAACTCAGCTCCCTGTAAAGGCAGTAAAGATATTAATTTATAACAATTACCTAATAGAAAGTAATTGCCTTTTTGATATATGGTTTGGCACAGGCAGAGCCTGCAAGTGACTGTGACTCAGTTGTATTTGAGCAGGCCGGGACTTTAAATTAACTCAGCTTTATGATTTAATGGCTCCTAGCCAAAATATTTTTTTTTTTAAGTAAGTGGAGTGTGACATTAGCACTTCAACTCCCCAGTCACGCTGCAAATTTCAGCTCCGTTTTCTCAGGCATGCACGGGATAGTTCAGAAAGGCAGCCATGCTGAGATGCAGGCCTTGGGGAAGCTCTGTTGTTCTGAAGAGTTAGAAAATTATTTAGACCCCAGGCGGTTGTGGCACATGCCTTTAATTCCAGCACTCGGGAGGCAGAGGCAGGCAGATCTCTGAGTTCGAGGCCAGCCTGGTCTACAGAATGAGTTCCAGGACAACCAGGACTTGAATGGAGGAACCCTGTCTTGAAAAACTGAAAGGAAGAAACAAAGAAAGAAAAAAGAGAATTATTTAGAAAGATGATGGTTAGCGATGACTGGGTACCACACTCGATGCTTCCTGGTAGCAGTGGGGTGTGGGCAGAAGGAACTCTTTTACCCAGAAAGAATATTGTGTTCATAACTGATTCACTCATGTGACAAAACCTGACAAAAGCAACTTAAGAAAGGGTTTATTTTGACTCACAGTTTGAGGGGATACAGTCAATCATGGTGGCCACATTGCATTCCCAGTCAGAAAGCGGAGAAGGAAACAGGTAAAAGATAGTGTTTGATTTGCTTTCTCTTGGTTTATTTTTGTCTGTTTCTGTATTCTTCTTGTGGTGTTGGGGATTAAATACAGAACTTGTACATACTGGAAAGTGCTTTGTCACTGAACTACATCCCCATGCTTTCTCCTTTCCATGAACCCAAGACCCCAGCCTAAGGAATGGTGCCATCCATATTCTAAATGGGCCTTTCTTGCTCAGTTAAAACTCTCTAGAAACACCTTTGCAGGCACACCCCATGTGATTCCAAATCTAGTCAGTTACAATGAAGGTAAACCATTGCAAATGCATTAGAAGAGCTTACCTTTCACCCACCTTTGATTATAGCAACAGCTCTTTCCTGTCCAGACTGGATGCTTGCTGTGTGCTTATGCAGCAAACATTTTATTGCTTATTACTCACATACATGGTTGGTTGGTTTTTTTGTTTGTTTTTGTTTTTGTTTTTGCATCTCGTTTTGTTAGTCTCAAAGATGGCAGGAGCAAGACCACTGACCTATATCATCAAGGTTTTTTGTTTTGTTTTGTTTTGCTTTGCTTTGGTTTAGTTGTATTTCTTTCTTTTTTTATTTTTTTATTTTTTTACTATTAATTACACTTTATTCATTTTGTATCCCCCCACAAGCCCCTCCCTCCTCCCCTCCCAATCCCCTCCTCCCTTTCCCTTCTTCACGCATGCCCCTCCCCAAGTCCACTGATAGGGGAGGTCCTCTTCTCCTTCCTTCTGATCTTAGTCTATCAAATCTCATTAGGAGTGGCTGCATTGTCATCTTCTGTGGCCTGGTAAGGCTGCTCCCCCCTCAGGGGGAAGTGATCAAAGAGCAGGCCAATCAGATTATGTCAGAGGCAGTCCCTCTTCCCATTACTATGTAACCCACTTGGACACTGAACTGTCCATGTGCTACATCTGTGCAGGGGTTCTAGGTTATCTCCATGAATAGTCCTTGGTTGGAGTATGAGTCTCTGGGAAGTTCCCTGTGTTCAAATTTTCTGGTTCTGTTGCTCTCCTTGTGGGGTTCCCATCCTCTCCAGCTCTTACTATTTCCCACTTCTTACATAAGATTCCATGCACTCTGCCCAACAGTTGGCCATAAGTCTCAGTGTCTGCTTTCATAGTCTGCAGGGCAGAGCCTTTCAGAGGCCCTCTGTGGCAGGTTCCTAGGTTGTTTCCTGTTTTCTTCTTCTTCTGATGTTCAACCTCTTTGCCTTTCAGGATCATCAAGGTTATTTAAGGGGTAGGAGGTTTCCAAATGGGGGATTTTGCAGGCAAAATAGACAGGGTTGCAGGAACAGAACATAAACATACCAAGTTAGTCACAACAACCATGAAACAAAGACATGACTGCAAGGTGGTTATAACAACAGGTAGTCATAACAAGGTACCCATACAGCCTTTTTTTTTTTTTTAAGGTAGGGTTGTCAGATGGTTATTAAGTCTTTGAAACAAAGACTTGGTTGCCATTCCTGGAACAGGCAATAAGAACCATTTGTAGTTTACGTTACAGATAGGGCATAGCCCAATCTCTGAAAAACAGAGGTTTATGAAGAGAGAAGAACCTAATTTGTCTTTACTATGAGATGGCTTTTGAGCCTAAGATGGAGGCAGGTTGGTTCTTCAATTTCTCCTGGTTTAGACCTGACCTGGTTTTTAGAAACATAGCAGGTATTTAAAGAAAAAATACATACATATATATATATATTACATATAATATATATGTAAATATATATATAATCACTTTTATATGTATGAGTGCTTTTAATGCCTGTACTATCAGTACACCACATGCATGCAGTGCCCACAGAGGCTAGAAGAGGGCACGAGATTCCCTGGAACTGGAGGTACAGACATTTGTGAGTCATCATGTAGGTGCTGGAAATTGAATCCCGGTCCTCTGAAAGAAAGCCAGTGCTCTTGACTGATGAGCCATCTCTCCAGCCCCTCAAAGAACTTTTGTTTTGGTTGGGGGGGGTTGTTTGTTTGTTCATTTGGGGTGTTTTGTTTTGTTTTGAGACAGGGTCTCTCTATGCGGTCCTGACTGTCCCAGAAATCATTATTGCAGACCAGGCTGGCCTCAAACTCACATTGTTCCACCTGCTTCTGACTCCTGTCTGCTGGGATTAAAGGTGTACACCACAACGCCTAGCCACAGAGAACATTTTTAATTATGGAATTAGACAATAAGTCTATCATATTCAGTTACATCTTTTCCCAGTAACTTTTTCAACAATCTGATATGGGAAAACATGACAACTAATACAGGAAGAAAAGAAACCATTTATAATCAATCCGAGCACCTAATGATAGTTTGCATGAGTAATGTCATGGGTTATTGGTTTCATATGGATGTTTTTCAAAATCTTAAAAAGAAAAAACAAAAAACATTCGTTTTTCTGGACGTGGTGATGTATGCCTTTAATCCCAACATCTGAGGTACAAACAGGCACATCTCTATGAATTTGAGGCCACCCTGGTCTACATAGTGAGTCTGAGGCCAGCCAGGATTACATGGTAAGCCCTTCTCTCAAAACTAACCAAACAAAACGCTCATTGCATAATCAATTAAGAGGGTAAAAGCCAATATGGCTCTTGCAGAGATTTGAGCTTGTACCCCTGCACCCATGCCAGGAGGCTCACAATGCCTCAAGCTACAGGAGATCCCACACCTGCTTCTGCCCTCCATAGCTACCTTCACTCATGCACACATACCCACACACAGACATGCACACACACACACACACACACACACACACACACACACACGTATACACATAATTTAAAACACAATAAATAGATCATTTTTAAATGACAGAACCAGGCTATCGTCTCTTCTGACCATGCAGGGACAAATGGCACATGCCAAGCACAAGGCCCAAGCATCAGGTTATGAGTTGAAGATGCTGGTAGAAGTGATCAGGCCTCTCACTACGGAAATTTCAGCCACCCGAACCTGATCTGATGTCTTAAGTCTTAGCTTCTGACTTTTCCCTAAGCACAACTTTCAGCAGTGGCAGATATGTAGGTTCCACTGTGGGTGGTGACGCTGGCTTCCTTGAGCCTTCTCCTGCTAGCGGTGGGACAAGAGAGATGACTTATCAAGCGAACTAGGCAAGAGTCCATGAGAACTAAAAGTCACAACGATGAGACATTCTGTTTTCTTTCTTTCTTTCTCTCTTTCTCTCTTTCTCTCTCTTTCTCTCTTTCTTTCTTTCTTTCTTTTTTCTTTTGTAGAGGGGTTCTTAGGGGAGTTGCCTTAACCTCCTCCCACTCTCTGCAAGCCCCTCCAACCGCCTCCAGATAAGCATGACAAATACAGGCAAAGAGAATCAAAACCTTCTGTCGTAAAGGCAAGCACATCGCTTGAGGACGGGGCTGTTTTCAACAACCCACGTGGGAAACCGCGCTTATCACTGTGGCTAAATGAACCTCCCACGTCGCAGGCACACCCTCCCCCCCCCACCCGCATAGGCGCAGTGCCACGTTTGTCACATTCCCCACCTTGCTCACAGTAAACCCCCCCCCCCGCCACCGTCCCCCTTCCACACATCACGAGGAGATGTTCTGTTGCTGAGAAGATAAAACGAGGATGGATACTACTTCATAGCGTTATCTGAAAACAAAATCGAGCAAGCTCCGTCTGTCTAGTTTTTAAAAAGAAGAGGGGTGTGTGGCTCAAATTGGTATGCATCCCAGCCTGTCTACAATCCCAGCCATTAGGAGGTGGAAGCAAGAGGCTCAGGCGGCCAACACCATCCTCCACTGATGAGTTAGAAACCATCCTGGGCTACGTGAGGCCCTTTTACCGCCCCACCCCCCAAATTAAGGAGGAGGAGGAGGAAGAGGCAGACACTTTAATTCTCAGTCACAGTAGTTGGAAGGATAGAGAGGCCGGCTAGTTTTTCCATCAACTTCTTGTAAGTCAGCACCATTGGCTGAATAGTTTACCCTCAATTCACATCCTGCCCACGCCAACCCATTCCTGTGTCCATCTGCCCACCAGGTAGTTCTTAAGTAACTGTTGAGTGTCTAGTGATAAGTGGGATAGAGCTGGAAATTAAAAGAGGGTAGTGAGACTCTGGTTGAAGGTTGAGGGAAGCAGCCAGGACAGCACCGTCGGGGGATGTGAAGTACTCTGGGCATCCTGAAGAATGTCTCTATTCGAGGGCCAGACAGGACATGCTTCTTAACTTACCATTATTCATACTGTCAGCATCAGTATCAAAGACAATGGTGGAGTCGATTTTCTGGCCGGATTTTGAGGATCGGCGTGATCTCCCCCTATTGCTCTTTGAGCCTTCACCGTTAAATTTGCTTCCAGGTGGAAGTTTCTATGAACTAGTCTAAACCACATTAGGATGAGTTTCTGTCAAGCAGAAAGTAACTGTGGATCATCTGCCACATGGCAGTCCTCATGTCTCACTGAAGAAGACAGGGGTGGGGGAAAGAATGAATTCTTGGCTCTTTGGGGACTTCTGAGGAAGCAGTGCAGGAGTGTCCACACGAAGCTACTAGTACCAAAGATTTGACTCTGATCTGACACTTGCCAGCAGCATTAGGAGCTGCCCTAGGCTCCCTAGGTCTTGGGGTTTTTTTCTCTAAGAAATGAAAAAGTTGTAAAAGGCAGGTTTAGAGCGTATGAGCGTATTTCTTATCCCAAACTCTCTGTAAAAAGATTCTTTGGACTATGACAGAGAGTATTTGACAGGAGTTATGGCCCTAGTATGGATGAACTTGTGACAATGCAAGGCTTTGGAGGCCAGAAAACATTCTGGGCTCTATCCAAACTCTTTAAAAGAAACAAGAACCTTTGGTCTTTGGTATATTATAGGTTTTGATTTTTCAAAAACCTTTATTTAGGATTCTACCTAAACGCCTCTACCTCCCTTCCAACCCACCAACCTTAGGTGGGAGAGAAAGGTTAATAGGGACGGGGACTGTGGGCCTCTTTAGATGAGATTCTGCTCTTTGTCGTTGTGGTGTCAAACAACTGACAACAGCAGCAACCAGCAAGGAGCAGCAGCACAATCCAGCAAAAGTGGCCTACTCAAACCGATCTCTGAGAATTTCTCTTTAAAAGCGCCTCAGAGCACAGCATAGTGATGGGAAGCAAAGCATGGCGATACAAAGGGACCTTGCACTGTCTGTGGGCTCCTTTTTATACCTTCTCAGGGCTGTCCCAGGATGTTTTTCAGCTGGCAAGAACCACACCCCCAGCATGAGGCAGTTTCCATCACACACCCTCTCACGAGGCTGCTGTCAGCTGTGGACAAAGCGTTCCCATATCCCACACTTGGGATGATAACGGAAGCATATCCACACAAAACAACCAAAACTTCCAAGATTTGTGATTAGGAGAGAGCATGCAGGGTTTCCTCCTTGGCTCTTTGCTTACGCCCCCAAGCACCATTGGCTCATTTTTACCTGGGGCTCTTGTTTTTGCTTTCACTGGTCAATTATGCTCTCCCATTATGAGGCTGCCTTGCCCTCAGCACAGAAGCAAATTGGCCATGTAGTTCTCTTGCAAATACTATGAGAGGTGAGACTTCCCCCAAACTGGCTTAGCTTATATCCACTCATCCTCTTCCATGACAGAAAGTCCTGAAAAACCTTCAGTCGGTCTTGTTGGTTATTTGCAAATCCTATGTTGGCCTGACAAAATTATATCCAGGACCTGCATTGATCCCATTCATGTTTGCCAAACCTGCCCATTTTCTATACGTCAGGCCCCTCCCTTGGAAACTAGGAAGGAATCTGAAATTAGAAATTCTCACACCAGGGCTGGGAAGATGGCTCCATGGGTAACAGTGTTTCCCATGCACTCATGGGGACCTGCATTCAAAGCCACAAGACCCACGTAAAACACCAGGCATGGCTGTGTTTGTCTATAACCCCTGCATTGATAGACAGAGACAAGCAGATTCCAGAAGCTTGCTGGCAAGCCAGCCTGGTCAGATAATGAATTTTAGATTCAGTGAAAGGCCTCACCCAAGTGAATGAAGAACACATAGATAAATAAAGACACCCGAGTCTTTCTCTACCTCCTGGATACACACACACACACACACACACACACACACACACACACAAAGGGTCCCCACACTCACATGATTGGTTATACATGCATACACACAATGTACATATACACCATACCGTGCAAGTATGTCACACACACACACACACACACACCACACACACCTACTCACAAACAAACACACAAATAAAAACGTTGAAAAGGAAAAAAGAAAAAAATATTTAGCCAGGTGAGATAGTGCACACCTTTAATCCTCGTACTCAGGAGACAGAGGCAGGTGGATCTCTGTGAGTCTGAGGACAGCCTGATCTACACAGTGAGACCTTGTCTTTAAAAAGGAAGGAAGAGACGGAGGAAAGGAGTCTTGTCTCACTTTGTTGCTTATCATCTATTGACTCTGGGCAAGCATCTTCATCCTTCCTCAAGAGTTGAGTGAAATGAACCCCCTTAGATGGGCTAAGTACATGGTTCCAAAGTGGGTGCCCTCTGAGTTATTTTGCCAACTCAGCTACTGATGAGAATAAGATAGATGTGCAAGAAAAAAATAGTTCAGATACTACTTAAGCCAGCAGTTTTCCTGTGTGGTACTCTGACTGGAAGAGAATGGCTCCTGAGGCAACTTGCAGGTTTGGTTCAGGAACTCGTGAGCGAACCTGAGCACTAAGGTGAGATTAACCAACCCCCCACACTCCTCTGGACTGACTTGCATGCTCACTAGAGACAAAGATGCTTTCTTAAGTCTTTCCTGAGGTTGGTAACTTGTCAGCCTGAATTTCTTCCATCCTGGGGCTTTGTGGGCTGGAGTTCATGCTCATGACTGCAAGGCTTGCTTTAAACAAAATCGTGAAACAGGTGAAATGGGTCCTTGCCTCCCATCCAACGTTCTTCTTATTCGTCATCCATCTGTCAGACTCCTCTTTACCTCATCACTGGCTAAAACTCAAGGGACTTCCTCGGGGTAGAATAGCAGGGACTGAAGAATAAATAGCCGTGAGCTGCAGTATTTCTAATTATGCAATCAAAACATGGGCAGATGAGTTAGGGAGGCCAATGTGGATTGCACTGTCAGTGCCCTGCCCAGGACCGGATCACAAACCTTGGACCTTGTCCTTGTGAAGGAAGTCAGAGACTCCTTTCCCCTTCACTTTCTGGTCCTGGCAAACAAGCATCTTGAAATGCCTTCAGCAGAGTAGCCTGGCTGAACACTTTTCCATCTTCCAAGTCATGCCCCACCCTTTCCCTGAGTTGTGTCTGTTTCTTTGGCTATGTATATGGGACTCTGCAGCCTGGGGCTTTTCCAGAGAAATTCTGCAAAGCTCTGATGAGTACTGGGAGATCAGCTGGGCTTCCCCAGGGCGCCAGCTCTCTCCCAAGAGGATTAGATGAAAATAAGTCATGTTTAGCTGGTGTTTGCTTGCCTGTTCTCAAGGCTTGCTTTCAACTGACCAGGAATTCATTTTTCCGTACTCCTCCCTACAACCCAGGGTCTGCTAGCCTATCTTGAGAACCCAGCTGCCAAGGTGCTCGTGATTATAGAGTTCAAATAAGGTTTCCAGCTTGGCTTCACCGGAATGGCCCATACCCTCTCTGTACACATGTACTCACAGACAAATAGATACACTTGTTTCCCCTGCCCAAAGATCACAGAGCCTGTTTCCTTTAAAGGCCTGTCAAGGGCTCCCCACACCCTACACAAACATAACAGGCAGAGTCAGCAAAAACTCTTAAACTCTTGGTCGTTTGTCCCTCCCCAAAGTCCCTACATCTGGCTTTTTCTTTCACAATGTGTCTAAAGCCTGCATGAGCCAAATGCTTTCCCTTCCAGTTACCAGACTCAGCAGGTTCAGAAAAATCACCCCTAAATCGATTGCTATCTGGTGGAGGGAACTCACAGAAATTTCCAGAAGGAAGAAGCAAATGGGTCAGAACATCTCAAATTTGTAAATACATGTAGATGGGTGGAGCTCCAAATGGATGTGCATTTGAGCTTGCTAACTATGCCCAGGGTTCCAGGGAGCTGAGAGAAGGACCTCGGATCCCCAGGAAGGTGTTTTCTACATGTGTCAAAAGAAGGATCTGAAACAGAGATGCACCCCCACCTCAGCCCCTTTGTGGAATAAAGGGCCATTTGCAGGAAGGGACTAATTAATGAAATTGCCCATCTTCCTTAGTCAGAGCTGCCAGCAAAGTGCTTCATTAGCATCAGGCTCGACGTTGTTACTAGGGAAAGTAGAAAAGGCTAATGATGGTATTCATTGTGGGATGACTAAAAAAAAACAGTGTGTGTGTGTGTGTGTGTGTGTGTGTGTGTAGTTAAAGCCATCTCTGAGCTGCCATTTCAACTGTCGAAGTTGGACCATCCTGAATCACTGTTTCCATGGCAACTGGAAGTCAGTATATTGCTTGTCATAGATGGGGATGGCACCTCTGTGTTACTGTTGCCGAGAGAAGCACAGGTATTTTGTTTCTATCCGAGCCATGGAAAGTTGCATGTGGTAGTCCTTTTGAGTTATATGGTCATTAGACAACAGAAGCCTTTTTGGAGCACTGAAACATGTTTTGATGGAAAAGCAGTTCAACTCAAAGCTTCGTATTCATGAGTCATAACAGCTCCAAGGCTGGTGAAATTTTAATATTCTACTCTTTGCTGAGAGAGATCTGACGGATGGGATTTTTAAATTACTTAGTCTCAGCAATGAGATGACCAGGACAAAGAGAAGGGACAGTGGTGAACTTCAAAATGGCTTTAAGAAAATATGCTCCCATTGAACATTCACAAGTCTTGGTCTGTTATGTTAATGATTGGTCGAATTTGTGGGTTTTTAAGTAAGTGGCCTGCCAATATTGGTTTAAATTCAAATGTTTTCTTAGTGGAAGGAAATCCTTAAGGTGAGAGTAGTGGTGAAAGAAAAAAACTGAAGGTGTTTTGTAAAAATTATCAGAAGTCAAAATAGTGGCTAGAATGACAGACTCACCAGTCTGGTTAACATCTTTACCCTTCCAGCTTAGAAAAGAGCCTAGTATCGACATTGGAATGAAATTAACCTAATCTTCCCATTGCTATTCTAGCAATGTGGTTCTGAAAATGTATGGAATTGATTCCCACCTTTCATAACAAGAAGTCAGATTCGATTCAGCAGAGATAGAAACTGCCCTGAACACACAGGAAGCTAAGAGGAGCAGGTTAGAGAGGAAATTAGTAAACAAAAAGAATATTGATATTGGTATTAATTCAAGACTACATAAAACTGAATCACTCTTTTCAGGGAGGTTTCCTTCATGCAAAGTATTTTCTATTGCACAAATGAGCAGAAAACCAGAAGGAATGGGGTGGGGGAAATCTTGCAAATGGGAGAGAACTCTCAAGTAGCAAAGACAATGCATATTTAGGGGTAGGGAGTAGCTAGGAACTCTACTCTGTATTCAATTTCTCTGTGAACACAAAATTACCCTAAAAAATAAAATCCAAGGTCAGCCATGAAGATACACACCTGTCATCCCAGCCCTTGGGAAGAGAAGGTTGCTGCAAGTTTAAGGCTAGCCTGGGCTACAGTAAGTTCCAAACCACGTTGCTGCAGTATGAGACCCTCTCGATGAAAACATTCCTCTGTAATAACCAGAGTCCATAATCTAAAAGTGTCAGCCACTGAGAGATGAACAGTTTGTTTCCCAACTCTTCCCA
Organism: Meriones unguiculatus; assembly: GCF_030254825.1. NCBI lineage: Eukaryota > Metazoa > Chordata > Mammalia > Rodentia > Muridae > Meriones > Meriones unguiculatus. The sequence continues at coordinate 61,566,906 of NC_083366.1, forward strand.
TCCAGTAAAGACTTGGCTTGGAGGAAATGAAATCGGGGTAGATCATATGAAACAGGAGGACCCCACAGTTTGCTCTGTTCTGTGGATGTGTAAGCTCGTGTCTAGGTTCTGCTCTGGAGACATTACCTAAAGCTACTCCATCCGAATGGCGTACGTCCCAAGTAGATGGGGTGAGTCTCAGTCTGCCGACCAAAGCCCAGGTCGAGCAGCACCCCAAACCCCCAACAACTGGACACCATCAACTGAACATCTCTTTCCGGTGGCTCCTTGCCATCATGTCTGCATTGTTTTCCTCATGGCTGTGACCAACTATCTGGCAAAGAAGCAATTTAAGGAAGAAGGGTTCGTTTTGGCCAGCGGCTTTTGGATGCAGCCCACTGCAATCAGGAGCCAGTCATGGCTGAGGCAGCAGGAGTAAGAGGCTGCTTGCTCACATCTCTGCAGACCAGGAAGCTGAGCTGCAGCAGGTCCAAGGCCCGCCCTGCAAAGACCCACTTTTTTTCTGGCTAATCTCAACCTCACAAAACAGCACCACCAGCTGGGCATCACTTATTCAAACACATGCTCCTGTGAGAGGTGTTTACTTCTAAGCCATAACACAGTAGGTCCTACAAGAAGAGGTAGGGATTAAAGCATTTTGCTTTGGAACTGCTGCTTAGAAAGGAAAACTCGCAAATCACCAATATGGCTGCGTGAGACTAAGGGAATCATCCATGTTTTATGAGAAAAAGTTAAGGATCAGAGTAGACCAGGAAAAATTTAAAAAATGAGCATGATCACGTGAACCAGCATGGTAGCTGTAGACAGTGTCAGAACGAAAGACAGCATGCAAAGCAGAAGGACACAGGCTTATGCTCTGTGTTGATTTCCGTTGCCGTCATGAAATACCTAACACGTCAAATTAAACAGGAGAAAGGTTTCATCTGGCGTATGGTTTTAGAAGTCTTATTTGACTTCCTTGCCCTTAGTCCCAAGACAAGATAGCTGGTGATGGCAAGAGTGCCCGGTAGAGTCAGAGCTTTAAGAGACTGAGGGGCCAGAATCCCCTTCAAGGACACCAGGAAGCTACGTGCTCCCGTTGAGCCCCGCCCCTTAAAAGCTAGGGAGTCAGTCCTTCACACACTGGCCATAGGGAGACAGTCCAGATCCAAACTCTAGCACCCTTGGAGAACATGAACTCACAGAAACAAATGTCCCGTGGCGACCTGATCAAAACATGCTCTAAGACACGGACCGGGATATCAAAAACATTGTTGAGAACTTTTAAAACCTCAATGGTGAAACCGTGAGAAGGAAATGAAAGGCACAGCTGAGGGAGTTAAAGAAATCAAGAAATAAAAGGCAATGCATGCAGAAACAGCGCGTGTGTTAGAAACAGTAGTATATGCGGTGCTGAAATTCTATCTATTGTCAACACAAAAAAACCAAAACGACTCATGTGATCCCAGTGAACTTGGATCCCAGGTCAGGAAATAATAGAGAGGATCCAGAAGCTACGGAGACACTCAAGTCTTATCCCCTGAGGACTGCTGTCAGAGTCCCAGGATACAGACGCTCACAAACAGAAGAGAAGACGTGGGGCATGCTATAGGAAAGCTTCTGGAAAAGAAAAAGGAGCAAATCTATCCTAAGAATTACAGTCTAGGAAGTTCAACATGCAAACATGGCTCAGCTAAGCTGTTACCCCCAAGGGTGAAGTATGTCCAGAGTAAGCGCGCTTCCTTCAGGGAAGAAAATCACCCAGCTCGGCTCAGACCCAAAGCAATGCTCTCAGAAAATGGGCCTGAGGGCTGGGAACAGCCCAGGTGGAGAAGGTTTCTGGTGTTTTTATAAAACTTCAGTCCTTGAAGCATCCAGCATTTAAGAAAAAAATGGTCTAAGGCTAGGGAGAAGGTGCAGCGGTAAAGTGCCTACCCTGCAAACATGAGGATCTGGGTTTGGATCTCTACAACACGGAGTTCAGGCTGCATGCAGTCCTGGCCTTGTTGAGGGCCGGGCGCAGGGTGGATGCTGAACCACAAATCCTTGCAGATGATTGGCCAGACACCTACCGGAATTGATGCACATCAGGTTCAGTGAGAGATCCTGTCTCAAAAAATAAAGGTGTAAGACCCCTACCACTGACCTTGAGCCTTCACACCCACATACATGCACACATGCACACACACACACACACACACACACACACACATCACACATTACTTGTTTTGACCTACTACAACAGTGATGTGGCTCTCCTTAAAACAGAAATAATAGGCTAAATAGATAACTAAGGTTAATTATGGGTGATATAGACATGATGTGCTTAATTAGAACTATTTAATTATGAATAGAGGCTGAGGGAAAAAAGACTATGTGTTCCAGGATATTCCCACCTGTACAAGTCCTTTCTGTTGGTGGTTGTGGGGTGAGCCCAGGTGGGAACCCCCTCTTTCCAGGTCCCAGTGGCACTGAAAACTCTTTTCCAAGTTCATCTTCATGAACACTCTCAACTACTGGCTTCTGTGGACGGCTTAAGAATGGGTCTCTTCCACTAACACGTGTGAAACAGATCTGGGGCACACTCAGAAAAGAAACCAAGGAGAGACGTGTTTGAAAATTTTAATAGTTAAACTTTTTTTTTTTTTCCTGAGGCAGCATCTCACCCTGGAACTTACGGGCTGTGTAGACCAAGCTACCCTCAAACTCACAGAGATCCACCTGTCTCTGCCCTCTAAATGCTGGGATTAAACAGTGTGCATTCCCATGCTTACCCATGAGTCAAGCCTTTTACACAGCTTGAGATAACAATTCATATATCCTAATATTCACACTTTTAGGGAGCAGGAAGGAGCTTGTGGGTCTTGATAGCGTCAGTAAGATGTGAAGCACACCAACTCTGATTGTCCGTGTGTGTGTGTGTGTGTGTGTGTGTGTGTGTGTGTGTGTGTGCGTGTCAGTCTATGTAGGGAGGGGGTCCACAAAATTATTCGAATGCATGTGGTTGGGTATTTATGTGGGTGCAGGTGCCCGTGGAAGCCAGAGTCAGTTTCAAGTATGGTTTCTCAGGAGCCATCCACCCTGTTTTTTTGAGAGGAGATTTCTCACTGGCCTGAAGCTCACCAAGGAGAGAAGGCTGGCTGGTGCGCCTCGGAGATCTGCCTGTCTGTGCCTCCCCACTCTGGGATTTCAAATGCGCACCACCATGCCCAGCTTTTATCACACCAGTTCTTCGGACTTGAATCGGGTCCTCCTGCTTGCACAGCAAGCACTTCAGCCGCTGAGCCATACTTCAGCCGCTGAGCCATCCCCCAGCCCTAACTGCAGAACATTTCCACCAACCCCAGAAGAAACCCTCTGTGGACTGTCAGCAATCCCCCCCCTCCTTTCAGCCCTGCCACCCTTTATTCTACTTTCTATCTCTATAGATCTGCCTATTCTGGACATTTCTTATAAATGAGGTCACACAGGCGTGCTCACACAGGCATGCTCTTTTGTGACTGGCTCCGGTCACTCAGCATAATGTTTTGAAGCCTTGACTATGTCATAGCCTGTGACAGCACTTTGTTTCAAAAGCTGCACAATGCACCATCTCGTGGCTAAGTAGTTTAAAAAAAAAAAAACTCCATTTATCAGGTGATAGATATTTGGTTGTTTCCACATTTTGGCTATTATGGATAATGTCAGGTTTACAAGTTTTATGTGAACATATGTTCGCATACTCCATGGTTATGCTCATTACTGAGGGGGAATAGAAGGAAGAGCGATGTGTTTGATACCTTGTTTAGAGCCCAAACATTGAAACTGTTGCCTTCTTCTCTGTTCACAGGCAGAGATGGTACACGGCGCTTTCCAGGCCCAGCGTGCTTTCCTCCTCATGGCCTCTCAGTACCAACAACCCCAGGAGGTAAGAGAGAATCCTAAGAAACAGGGCTCCCTAAGGAGCGGGCAGTGAGACAGCAAATATGAAGACGGGAGAATCTTTTCCTTCTAGAAGCATCCAGACATGTGGCAAATGCTGCCTCTAATCTAGATCACAGTATGGCATTTCTTTCATCTTTATACCCTTGGCAACAAATGTAATACAGTGAACAGTGTGTGTGTGTGTGTGTGTTACCTGCTTGAATGACAAAAGCTCCTATAACATATCTTTTTATTACTGATATATTGTGATTATGGCCAATTACATACACTGACGATGGACACTATCACTTTTAAGGTCAATTTACATATGTCATCTGCATCTTGTCTTTTTCTGTTTTTATGATGAAAAAAATGTTTGCACTAATTTTTTGTTCCGACGCTGCATTGCTTTGTTATCAGACTGATATCAATTACAAATAGCTTCTTGGTGAGGGCGCGGGGCTGAAGGCACAGGCCATCGTGGCAGGAAAGGCGTGGTGGAAGGAGCATGGGGCGGATGGCCACTTGTATCCCAGTGGGAAAGGAAGAGAAGCAAATACAGATGCTCGGTTAGCCTTCTCTTTTGTCCCCCCTTTATTCTGTCTGGGATCCCGGCCCATGGGATAGTGTCTCCTGCATTCAGAGTCCTCTCTCCTCAATTAAATCTCTCCAGCGGCACCCTCACAGACACACCCAGGGGTGTGTCACCTAGGTGATTCCAAGGAGGAACCAAGTACCGATGCCTGGGTCCCACCCCAAGGAGTTCCTGCTTAATTAGCCTGAGGAATGGCCTTGACTTTGAATATTAGGACTCCACAGGTGATTATAACTTGCAAATCTGCTATAAGGTCCCCCTTGATGGGCATGCCTCTTCCTTCTGTGTAAAAGAAGAAACTATAAAACCTGGGTAAGTCTGAACGCGTGGAAACTGTGCCATGCTCCAGTCTTCCCTTCTTGGCTTTCTCAACCCCAGCTTTGCAAAAGAGAAAAATGGAACCAGGAAATGACAGCCCGATGCCCTCTGGACTCCTACCTTAGTCTGCCTTCTTTGACTGAAGTGGGGAAAGTGGTTTCCCTTGGGTCTGAGGTGGAGGAAGAACTGGCTTTTCTCCCTGATGCTCCATTCCATGGATGTGCTAAGCCTGGAACAAAGATCTTTTCCATTGGTAAAGTGGAAAACACCCCCCCCCACACACACACACCTCACTCTATAAACATATGATGGCTAAAACTAATGAGCAAATGCATGGGGCCTGGGTTTAGCTCAGAGCATCTATTTAGTATGAGTGGAGCCCTGGGTTCCATCTCTAACACAAGAATAAGAGGAAGCAAAGGATAGGTCCATGTGAACTGGTGTGTTGGGACTTTGCCCTTCCAAGATGATCCAAAATCAAGGATACTGGCTTGGTGTTTTGGATGAAGTGTCAACAGCCTCCCCTTCTCACTCTGCTGCATTCTTGGTAAACAGGTAGATGGTTGGTAAGCAGAAAGATGATTCCAAGAGAGGTGTGCGCAGATAGGTCCCATGAGTGTTCGTTCTCAAACTCCTGGAGCAGCCAGGCCCAACAGCAGTGATAGGGAAAACAGAACGCTGGTTGTTTGTTTGTTTGTTTGTTTGTTTGTTTTGGTGCCCACCTCTCGGTCTGACCCCTCTTTCTTCTACTTCCTTTCCTCTTAACCTAAAGCACTATTCCAGAACGGCATCTGACAGAAAAGCAGACTCAGAAAGTCATCCTCAGGGCAGGGAAAACATGGAGCCAGGCATTCCCAGTATGCATGCGTTCTGCAAGAGGTACCACAGAGAGCATTACCGCCGTGAAATCGGCGCCTTCTCACAGGATCCATGGCCCCTTTGTCCCCCTGTGCTGTGATTTCCTTGTTCCAGGAGGGAGAGAATACTGCTGTAATTTCTGCTCTTGCTGATGCCCAGCAGAGCTTCTCAAAGCTTTGGTGAAAATGAGGGTTGTTAGGTTACAACTGGGCCTCATTTACAGAGTTCTCAGGTCAATAAGCCTGGACTGACCCCAAGCTCCAAAGCATCCCAAATTAACAGGGAGCCTGCTGGCCCAGGCTGAACTGCCATGTGGGGCTCAGTCACCCCTTCAAGCTCAAATTCATTTCAGGGCCTTTAGCATGTCACTTCCAGATGCCACTAATCACGCAGAGAACTTGTTGGTGAATGAGGAAATGAAGTAAAAGGAAGAGGACAGGCCTATCCCTAAAGTATGGAGGTTTTTATTGTAGGTGCATAGGAGAATACAAGCAGAGGGAAGAGCCCAGACTGAATATAGCCAGCATTGAGAGGAGAGTGGTGGAGGGGCAGCAAGAGAAAAGCCACCTACCAAGAGAGGCCGCTGGGACCAAGAGGCCAACAGCCTTGTGTAGCCAAAATGGCTGGATTATTTATGGATCAGGTTGGGGAAAGGGAAACTGAAGCCCAAATCCTAGGAGGGACAGAGTTAGGGTAGGGGACAGGATGAGATTTACTGGGAGAAGCCACAGGTCCTGAGGGATGCTGGGAGAGCTGGGAGGAACCACAGGTACTGAGGGATGCTAGGAGAGCTGGGAGGAGCCACCGGTACTGAGGGATGCTGGGAGAGCCAGCCAAGATCTGCTTTAATAAGTTAATAGGCACTTCTGTTAGCCCTTGGCTGAGAACTAACAGGGGACTATATTGTCCAGTTCATTAGGGTCGTGGGTAGGGCTGTGACAGCTCCCCAGTGGTCCAGAGCTCATGGTCTATCTCTATATTTTGAGCAGCAAGTCCTTGCTGTCAGAACTTAACCCTTCCCTGCTCCCCCCCCCCAAAAAAAAAGTAGGCTGGGAGTGAAATATTCAACTCTTAGTCTTTATTCTTAACATGCTGTTGTCGCAGTAGGCTGCATCAGGCTGCAGTAACAAACATCTCCAAAGTCTTACGGACTTAGAAGAGCAGAGGTGTGTTTCATACGCAGCCTGGGTGACGACTGTGACAAGCTGTGTATGTGTGTATGAGCACACACGAGGAAGTGCCATTCCTCGTGAGCCATCTATCTTGATTTTTTAAGATAGCGTCTCTCACTAGCTTTAGGGCTCACCAATTCAGTCAGGCTGGCTGGCCAGTGACCCTCGGGGATCCGACTGTCTCTGCCTGCCACTATCACCACACATAGCTCATTTTATTTTGTTTTTATTAATTTTTAAACACGGGTTCCAGAGTTCAAACATGGGTCCTTCTGTTTGCACAGCGAGCTCTTCACCTACTGTGCCCTCGCCCCGGGGCCAGAAATGAATTTTTCAGCTTGAGTTTGGGACATGAACAGGGAATGTATTTTAGGGCAGGAGAAGCTTTCCAGGAGGGTGTTTTGATCCTGCTAAAAAAGGCGACCATTGCACAAAGCAAAGACTGAAAACATAGCTATCTACCTTCACAGAACAACAGTTATTCTTACTGTGTACACAGTGATGATCTTCTAGCTCATCCTGTTGACTCTGATCTTTGTTACTGTTGTTTTGTTTTTAAAATCCAGCCTGACCCACTGAATCAACTGTGAATGACCCCCCTTAAAATTCAAAAGCACCTGTCTTTATCTATCCATGACATAAAACTCACTGCAGGGCACTTATAAAGCACCTCACCCTTTTATGTGTTTGTTTGTTTCCTGTTGTAAGTATGGATTAATATTTACTATTGATATATCTTCTGGCAAAGCTTGCTGTTAATCCTAAACAGCTATATAACCAAATCACCACACAGAGACTGGGTTTATTTAATTAACCTAGAACACAATGCTGGGTAATAATTACTCCCTCTTAAACCTCCAAGCCCTCATAGTTTTCTAACATTTAGATTTTACACATTATACTTGCTTTTGTGAAATCTTAGGTCTGGTTCATGCTCCACATTCCAAGATCTGTTCTCCAGCCCTGCTCTCCCAACTCTACCCACCCCCTTTTGCCTCCCACTCTTTTCCTGTCCTCTGGCTCCTCCCCTCTCCCGCCTACTCCTTCTCTATTGCTCAACCTTGTGGCTGGTTGTTTTATTTTGGATGTTTACACAAAGTTGAGACAGGTGATGCTTAGAATAAGTATCACAATGCAATATCCGGATTGAAACCAGAGAGTGGGGTGGGGGGAGAAATCAGCAAGGGTAAGGTGTATACATTTCAAAAGAACATTATGCCAACAGTTTCCCTTGTTATAATTTGTAAAACAAATCTTTGAACAACAAACAAACAAACAAAAAAATGGTCTGGCCTGTACAGTGTCATAATCTAGAAATTTGGGAAAGTTCATGAAAAAGTATCCTTTCAAACTGATGAAAGGGACTTTTGCAGGAAAAATCTTCAAGAAGCCCCCACCTTGGAACACTGAACTCTTCACTCACTTTTATAGCAGGTGGATATGCCTGGGGAAATGACGTTATTTCTGTAATTTTTTTTTTTTTTTTCACAAACCTGAGTGGGCAGGCTGCAGGACCCAGACACAGCTCTGATCGCTTGCCTGCTGTGTTATTTTGCCTTCTGATACTATAATGAAACCCCCGCAAAAGGAGCTTTTTAAAGAGACAAGGTTTCTTTAGCTCACAGGTGTGGAAGCTGGAATCACAAACAGTATAGCACTGCTAATGGCACATTATGGCACATGACATCATGGTGACAGCATGCTTGAAAGGGAAGTAACAATGTTAGTCAATGTGCCAGAGACCAAGAGAAGCCCTGCTTTCTCCTTTACACACTGTGACTGTGTGTGCATATGTGTGTGCACACACATGCACATTCATGTATGTGTACATTTAGAGGCCAGAGGTCAATCTTGGGTGCTGTCCACATTTTGGTTTTTCATTTGTCTGTTTTATGAGACAGGGCCTGACTGGCCTAGAACTCACCAAGTAGGCTAGCCTGGCTGGGCAATGAGTCCCAAGGGTCCGCCTGTGTCTAACTCCCCAGTGCTGGGAGGAAAAGTACCACTGGCTTCTTCTTCCAAGGGAATAAAATTCAGATCCCCATGCAAGTGCTTTTCCAGCCCTGTAGACAATCCATTAAGAATTAAGGGGGGATCCCCTGAGAACTGCCTACTCCCCCTCTGATTGCAGCTTCCCCGGGGGAGTCAATTAGTTCTCACTACCTCTCACCTCTTCTGGGTTCCCATGACTCTTACACTGAGTGTGAAACTCCCGGCAGGTGAACTCTTGAAGCCACACTCAAACCTTACTCAAACCATACCACCACCCACAGTCCTTTATACACACACTGGACATAAGATACACTGCACAAACATTTATAGTTTTGTGTCAAAACCAAACTGTAGCAAATAGTTAAACTGGAAGGAGCAATGTGTTGCTTGGGGCCTTGCAACATCTCTTTTCACCTGGAGTAGATAAGAAATGTGATGTTTAATGACCAGGAGCATGAGCGACCACAAAGTCTCAGCCCGCACTAACAATGCAGCCTTTAGTTGACCATTGCGCTGGTGCCCTAAGAGGACTAGAAGGCTGCCGCCCCCTGAAGATGATACCGTTCAATGACTCCTGCAGCCAGGGAAGAGAAGCTGTCTCCCACCCAGGCCCCACCGCCCAGCCTTGATTAATCTGCAGGAGTGGATGGAAAGGACTCGAATGCAGAGCCCACAGCCGCTGTGTGAGAGTGCCTTACACCCACTGTTCTGCATGCTTTCCACATTTCTCCCAGCAGTTCTTGTATTCATGGGCTGTGAACGCCTGCTAATAATGCTGTGTGTGGGGGAAGGGGTGGATATTGATGTGCATGGATAAACAGGAGGGAAACTAAAATGTCCAGCTTCACAAAGGTTGATCCATGCTCATGGAATGCCCAGCATCTCTGTAGGGAATGCCCAGCATCTCTGTAGGGAATGCCCAGCATCTCTGTAGGGAATGCCCAGCATCTCTGTAGGGAATACTGTATCATGCACTTGACTCACAAAATGAAGAGATGTTTACTCTGAACCATGATTTGGGAGCTTCTTGTCCAAGATCGGATGGCCTCATTTGTCTAGGCCTGAAACGAGGATAGTGAGTGGGAGTATGTACTGAGCAAGCCCCCCATATCCTGAAACCAGGAAAGCTGAGAGAAAGGGAGTCCCTCTAAGACCCTCTCATTAAGCCCCAACACCCAAACATCTATGGCACTTCCCAATATTGCCATGCTGGGGACCAAGCTTTTCATGAGGACCAAACAGTAGTTCTACCTTTTAGATTTTACTCTACCAAGAAGGTTCCCCCAGGCCAGGAATGGCAGGCATGCCTTTAATCCCAGTACTCAGGAGGCAGAGGCCAGTGGATCTCTGTGAGTTTGAGGCCAGCCTGATGTACATAGGGAGTTCCAGGCCAGCCAAGGTCTACAGAGTGAGGCTCTGTCAAAGAAAGAGGGCTGGGGAAGAGGGAAGAAGCGGAGGAGAGTCCTTCTTCTACCTCTTCTCTTTTTGTCTCTCTGAACTTGAACTCGTCACCAAAGCTGAGGATTGAAGCAGGGCTTCACATGTTAGGCAAGCACTCTAGCCCTGAGCTGCATCCTCGTTCACTGGCCTCTCACTGTAAGATGGAATGGCACCTTCCTCTGCAGACAGCAGGAGTTCAGGGTTGAGTCTTCCTTCCATTGCATACACAGACTGAAAAATGAGAACAGAGAGGAGGGTCAGAGCGTCCTGCTGGTTCCACCTCATCAATGTGCACCCTTCAGCGCCGCCTCTGCTCAGCGCGCCTTTCATAAAGATTTGCCAATGCCTGGAGCACTCTTCAAATTTGTTAATATTCGCCAGTTTTAAACCAAGCAAGAAAGCCTTGCAGGCAGTAGCCTCAGGACTTCAGTTAATTATCTGGGTTCATGAGCGATACAGACTTCCAAAAAAATGTAAATATGCCTGGGTTTTAAAAAAGATCTTAATCACAAACAAGAAATGTATGCAGAGGTAGATGTGTTTGCCTTCATTGAAGCATCATAATATATCTCAATGTCTACATGTGTTGAAATGTATTTTATCTCATAATGAGGTATAATTTTTATGCTCTTATCTTTCAATGAAGGAAATGAATGTGTGTGTATGAGTGTTTATACTTGGGTGTGTATTCTCTTGATACAGTTTCATATAGGCCAAACTAATTCTGAATTAGCTAGGTAGTCAGAATTTGCTTTGAACTCTTAATTCTCCTGCCTGCACATTCTAGGGCTGAGTGTCCCAAATGGTACCCAAATCGTTATCTGTAAGAGTATTCAAGAGCAGAGCCTTTGGGCATGGCCCACCCTGACTTGAATCTGAGGTCTCGTACACATTAGCTCCACTCAAGAATAACAAACTGTCCTGTAAAAGACTTTAAGAGTCTTCTGTCTCTTTCTAAGTAGCTACTGGAGAATTGACCAGGCTAAATCCACCAGATGTTTCCACTGTGGCACTAAACCAACTTGTCAAGTAGCCCACCTCGGGTATGGCAAACTAAAGCTTCTAAGTAATTTTTCTCCTCATCTTTGAAATATAAATAATAACCCCTACAGTGATGAGGATTAGATGAGAAAAAGCATGATTAGTCTGTATTGTCCAATACGTCCCCAAATCTCAAAAGCTCACTGGAGGAGAGGAGATGTTCCTTCTCCAGAGAAGGTCTTCTCTGGCATGTGTCATGGTTCATCCTTTGGTCATTCAGGGAGTAGGCGTCTTCTCCCCATTGTTAGATCCTCAACACTGAGTTAGGAAAGACAATCAGGATTATTTCCAAGAGCATTTTAATGGGCGGGGCCTGGAAGCAGCCTACATCACCTTCATTTAGTCTCATGGCCATTTGCAGAGCAAAGAAAGCGAGAATGTGACCCATTCCTGTGCACAGAAGAAAGAATTGACAGCTTTGCAGCATCTAAGACTACCAGAGTCGGTCACTTGACATGACTGCAGAGAAGTCTCTCTCAGAACATGCGTATTGTTTCTTCCAGACTCACATGAGTTTTCTAGGCAAAAACTCCATTTCCCCAGCCATCCAGAGAAAGAAAAAAAAAAAAAAAAGCCATTGCTCTTAGTTGCTTTGCTCATGCCTGTAACAAAGCACCTAACAAAAGCAACTTAAAGACTGATTGAAGGGTTTCCTTTGGCTCCCAGTCTGGGAGTGCGCTCTGTCATGATGGAAGGACACGTCATTGGAAGCGTGAGGCAGCAGGTCACAGTCAGTCTGCAGTCAAGAAACAGGGAGATGAATGCTGGTGCTCAGATCCTTCTTCTTCAACCTGGGCCCCGTGCCATGGGACAGGGCAGCCCATGTTCAATCTGGATCTCCCCTCCTCACATACACACCCAACACTGTGTCTCCTAGGTGACTCCAAATCCAGTTGAGGGTGGAAATTAACCAACACAACTTTAAAAACCCAGTGGAGGAGTGTGTTCATTGCATTTTCATATGATCAGAGCTTGGTCTGTACAAGTAGCTTCCAGCTTCTTTCACGGGTAGCGAGTTCATCCCTGTTGCCCTGTGGTTCACCACGGCCACATTGTAATGTAACAGAGTCACATTACTGCCCAATATTTCATAATGCCAAAGAAGTCATGTGGCTTTGATCTCAGAGCGTGTCTGGGGTAAATTACTTGGTGTTCATGGCAGGTCTGGAAAACTGTAAGGAGAAAGCAACTGACTGAACAAAGCCAAACTCCAAAGTGTTCCTTAAGCCCATGCCCAGAAAACGTCATGCCTAGCTGCTCAGTCTCCTCGAAGGACTTAGCCATAATTAGCTTCTCCACGTTATGCTGTCAGGGCCCTTGTAGCAGAGAACGCCAGGGCCCCTGGAACAGAGGACACCATGCAATGAATAAAAGTAGGATTTCTTTTTTCAATGGATTGAGGTGGAGGGAGGCATGGAGGCCAGAAATTGGCATCCAATGTCTTCCTAAATCTCTTGTTGTGTTTTTTTTTGTTGTTGTTGTTGTTTTGTTTTGCTTTGAGACAGTTTCTCACTGATCCTGTAGCTCAGTGACCAGGCAAGCTGACCAGCGAGCCCTTAGCAATCCCTCTGTCTCTGCCTCCTCAACCCTGGGATTACAGGGACACAACACCTCACATGACTGTTTCACCAGTGCTGGAGACCTGAAATCTTGTGCTCGTATTTGCATAGCAGGCACTTAACCAGTGAGCCCACATTTTAATGTGTCTTTAAATAGATAAAGGACTGGAAGGGAAATTTTTTAAAAAGTAAAACACATTCGCGTTTTATCTGCGCTATCACGCTCAATTGCATTTTCGTCTCATAGTCATCTTTCCCGGTGATCTGGATGGGCCACCGTGAGGAGCAGCACCTCAGAATATTATAAAATAATACCTCACCAGTGGCTCCTTTTCAAACCGGCATAAGATGCTCATTTCATAAATATGTACCCGTTTCTGCTCTCACTGTTACTGCTGAATGACTTGGCTCCCATCATGACCACCTCAGAGGCACCCAAGGGCAGTAATGCATGCTTTTACTTTCTCAAGAAACATGCGAGCTTAAGCTCAATAAAATAGACACACAGCAGGCCAAAGCCTGTGCCTTTCTGACAGAGAGGCTGGTTATTATTTGGTTTGAGTTTAGTTTGAAGCAGAATCTTGCTGTGTATCCTTGGCTGCCCTGGTCCTCACTATATATACCAGCTTGGCCTCTAAGTCATGGCAAGCTGTCTGCCTTGGCCTCCCAAGTGCTGGGATTATAGACATGCACCACTATGCCTGGCTTAGCTGGGTTGGTTTTTGTAACCAGCAGCCTCATGGGCAGCATTTCATGTTGTAGACAGAGCAGAGAGGCAACAGGAAGCCTCTGCCTCTCATATGAGTGCTGTTACACACAGCACAAAAATGACCTTAACAACCCTGGCTAGCGATTGAAGGCTGCCGCCTGCCTTGGATATAGATGTGGTTAATGAAGAATAAAACACCAGGGAGGAAAGAGAGGCGTCAGTTGTGTGATATTATCAGGGTCTGCTGGAGTTGACAGCCTGAAGCTAAGCAGGCAGGACTGAATCCCAACAGGAAAGCTAATCATTGGCTTATCGGGATGCAGGGAGGAGGCCGATCCTGAAAGGAGTGAGAGCAGTGCTGACAGTCTTCTGCCGAGACTGTTTGCTTTAGCAACATAAAGCGGTGGTTAACCATGAGCTCTGACTCACACTGGTAGCTTTCTGGCTATTTGGAAGCACGGGGCTGTGGTGGGGGGAAAAAAAGGATTTGTTAAGATCCTGTCCTGCTGAACTGTCACTCAGGGTGGCTTTTTTGTTGTTGTTTTTAATCTGATAAGACACATTAGCTCATCTCTCTTTGTGTAAGACCTGAAAGGAAGGGAGGTGATTATCACACACTGGGGATCTGGGAGATTATCTGAGGGGTGAAGGTTCATAGAGAAAGATGCTGTTCTTTGTTTTATCAACTATCTCATCCTAAGTGTGATAGAATTTCAGACAGTGTTGATGATAAATGCTACATAAAGGATAAGACTGTATTTATTTGACTAAGGCACTTTTCATTATCCTTTTCTTGTTTCATGTCAAGATCACTTTGAATTCTTTATAAAATAATTATGGGCTATTTATCATTCTTCACTGAAAAGCCAAATAGCCTCTTGCAGGCCATCGAAAATCTGATATAAAAAGCTGGAAGGGTTACAATATCTCTCTCTTAAGACCTGAATCAAAAATCAAATTTAAAAAGAAGTTGCTGACTCATTCACCACATCTTAACTGCCCTGGAAGAGCCTGCTGAGGCCTTTTCTTCAGATCTGCTTCTTGGCTCTTGCCTCAGCAAGCTGTAACTGAAGTGGTCTTTTCTGGACAGAGCTCCTATCTTCTAACAAAGCTGTGTATGCGTGAACCTTGCCAGCGAGGAGAAGGGAATTCCAGCTGGCATTCCGATCTGGCTCTGCTGTCATAAATTAGCCAGCCAGGGCACCGTCCGTTACTTTTTATGGTCATGTTCTATATTTGTATGTCTGGGGGAAGGAGCACATGACCAAGCCACCATTTGATATCAGTGTTTATGTACACCAACCAGGGAAGAACCCGCCGGAGTTTCGCCATACCATGATTTTAAATTGTATCCTCGGCTCTCAATTGAAAATGCAGCTTCTCTGGGGACTAAAATTACAAATAATCCTGAAGAAACTTCATGTACTTGTCTCCAGAATGAGGCAAACTGCTGCGCACGCAGCTCATTGAGATGCGCCGTGCCTTCCAGGGGGTTTCACACACACACACACACACACACACACACACACACACACACACACATACACACATTCTGAACAGGAGCGAGCCGGCAGTGCCAGGAGGATGCAGACCAAAATTCCTTTTCCACGTTTTTTTAACTTATTTCCTGACTTGGATGCGAGAGGATTCTTGAATCCACTCGTTTGGGAGAGATAGAGAACTTGTCAAGCCAGATGAGAGAGAATTTTGAGAGAGTGAGAGAAAAGAGAGAGAGCGAGAGCCTAATAATTAATTCTTTCCCTTTCTATTCTCCATGTCTCTGCCCCCTCCTTCCCCCCTCCCCAGCATAGCTTAATATTTAGTTTCTGGTGGCAAACGCCTAGAGAAAGGCCCCCAGCTTTGATATTATGCCCTTTTGTAAACAATAGAGGGGAGGAAAATGCCAGGTTTTGTGGATTAACGGCTGTGGGAGTCGAGTCTCCATATCTGGAATCACTTCTGAGGCAGATGCATCTATACCAAGTTCCTCTCTGTCTCTGTGAGGTGTTGTGCAGGCTCCAGCTCCCTTCAGCTTTCAGCCCAGTGAATTTCTTCTCTAAACCAAAGGAAGGAAGGAAGGAAGGAAGGAAGGAAGGAGGGAGGGAGGGAGGGAGGGAGGGAGGGAGGGAGGGAGGGAGGGAGGGAGGGGAGGGGAGGGGAGGGGAGGGAGAGAGGAAGGGAGGGAAGAAGGAAGGAAGGAAGGAAGGAAGGAAGGAAGGAAGGAAGGAAGGAAGGAAGGAAGGAAGGAAGGAAGGGAGGGCTATTTGATGCCTACTCTGTGGTAGCCAGAGCATTTGGCACTTGTATATCACTTATTAATTCATTGGTGTGATTATTGAGAAAAGGATGTTGGTAATGGGATTTTTCATGGTTCGTGCATTCCTGTGTTTCGGGCTGCTGAGTCTAGTGACCTGAGTTTGATCCTGGGAACCTTAGTGGTGGAAGGAGAGAACTGACACAGCAAACTGTCCTCTGAAAACTCACAATGCGTGTTCACATACGTGTGCACACATAGGCATACCAAAGGAATACGGCATAACAGATTATTTTTAGCAAATCCCTGTGCTTTGCAGTTATCTTGATGTTACTGTCATTATCCCTTAACTCCCACCATCCTCACCACCACACCCCTCACACACTAAGGGACAGGTTAGTGTTCTGTGTGTGTGTGCTTGTAGCACGCATGCGTACTCATACATGTGTGTGAAAGCCAGAGGTTACCGTAAGCTCTCTTCTGCAGTTGCTCGGCACCTTATCATTTTTTCTATGTGTGTGTGTGAAGTGCACCTTTGTGTGTATGTGTTAACATGTATAAGGGAGTATGTGTGTGTGAACACACATGAGGTCCCCAAAGGCCAGAGTTGGACATCAGATGTCCGCTTCCATGTCTCTGCTTTCTGAGACGGTCTCTTGCTGAACCTGAACCTTCGAATCCAGCTGGTCCAGCTAACCAGCTGTCCCTGAGGGTTCCCCCTCTCCACCCTCTGCGGACTGGGATGGCAGACACCCTGCCGCACCCACGCAACCCTCACGTGGGTGGTGGCAATCTCAACTCAGGTATTCGTGCTCATAGGACTCTCACTTTATCCATGGAACCATCTCCCTGGCCCTCCACCTTAGTTTTTGAGACAGGGTTTCTCCCTTCACCCGGAGCTCCCTGACTCTGCGAAACTGGCTGGCCAGTGGGCTTCAGGGATCCCGCCGTATCCCCCACCTGCAGTTCCAGGGCTACAGATGTGTGTCACCACACATGGCCTCTGTGAAGGTGCTGGGAATCTAAACTCAGGTCCTCGTGAGCTATAACCATTGTGTGGAATAAGTCGTCTCCTTACCTACCTTTTGATGCTCTTTTATGGTAACCTTGAACTTCCACTAGCAACTCGCTCACGTGTCATCTGGGGACTATCTCACTGTCAACTCTTCTGTGCACATTTTCTATCTCCTCAACAAGATGCGCTAAGAGCTTCAAGCACCTTTCAAGCTAATGTGTCTTTTTTTGTTCTTATGACACAGTGTCTCGTCTTAGCAATGTTTTATTTGATGCCAGTGTTTAATACAGAGATGACTCAGGTTCCTGGCCACATTTGATTGGTTAAAAGAATAAAACCTGGGTTAATGAACCCCAGTGGCTCAGGCAGGGGAGCGGAGCAAAGTGACATTTTAATTTAATATCATCTGGTTGTCTGTTGCACACACACACACACACACCCTAAAAGTAAAACTGGTGTTTGGAGGTGTATTTGGTAAGGACTGAAGTACAAGTTGGGGTCCTGGGGAACTGTAGTTGTAGTGCTCATAGAACCCGAGCCTTAGAAGACTGCTGCTCACAGGAATTTAGGCAAGGGAGAATGAGAGGCCTGTGTTGTTCGGAAGGCACTTAAACTCTAAAATGCCGTTCCCCTTTTAAAGTGAAGCGGGGCCTCTGAGGGTGCCGAGGGACGATTCCTTTCTAGACACAGAGCGCTAACGATGACAAACGATCCCAAGCAGATTCGGGTGACAGATGAAGCTCAGGCCCTGGGTGACTATGGAATATAGGTTCTGGGAAGAGCTGATTAAATCCACAGGGGCTGTGGGGATCCAGCTGGCCCGATATTTAAATGCTACAGGGGGGAAAAAGTGCCAATTAAAGGGTTCCTTCCCTGTTCGACGTCTTCATGTAAATTGTGAAAAATGGTGCTTTCTTGTGGCCGTGAAATTGCTGCAAGTGTCCAGTGTCTGGCCTCTGGAGCGGGTGATGCTGCAGTTTGAACTACGGAAGGGGCATCCCAGAATTTCAGCATTTACCCCGTCTCTGTGCAGATGGGCTCTCTATATGGAATGATGGCCAGCACATCGCACAAATTGGATTTAAACGAGTCGAACGACGGGGGTCCCATCATTTTCTTTGGCTGAGTATCCTAGAGTTGAATGTGGACAGGATTCTCCTTGGAAAGTCATAAATTGGATTATCTTCTCCCACAGGGAGAGGGCTATAATTTGAAACTTCATTTTACCAGCTGGAAATAAAGCACAGAGCAGCCCAACTCCACATCGTAAAAGCTGAGATACGATCAGACCCTTTACAATGACTTAAAATAGGAAAGGTGGCCCCAAGTCCTAGACGGTGATAAATAGACCAATCACGCCGGTTATTGGGGGTCCTAATAAACCGTAGCTGCATATCGCCTCGTGGAGAGTCGTGGGCTGGGGAGGTGGCTTCAGGGGTAAACCGCTTGCCATACAAGGTCGAGGATCTGAGGTTGAACCCTAAGAACCTACCTCAAGCCGGACATGGCAGCAAACATCTGTAACCCTGGTGCTCCCGTGAAAGACGGAAAGTGGAGACAGAAGCCCTGGAAACCTGTGGGCCAGCTAGTCAGAGAATAGCAAAGAGACACTGTCACAAACGGGGCAGACGCTTGAGGCTGGCATAAGATGTGATGTTGGGAGGCTCTTCTTGGCCCCTCCTTCCACACACTTTGGGGTGCCTGCTGGTGTGCAAGGCGAAGCGCTTCCACAGCCAGGGTTCTTCTGACATGCCGCGTGTCAGTGACCTCCAGGGCTCCCCTCTCTGTAGCTGCTGTGACCCTTCCTGATCCGTTCCTTCTGGTCAGGCTTGTGAGCGAGTCAAGAGGGAGCTGTGCATCCCCCCGTTGATTCAGCCCTTAGAGCACACTGAACAAAGCCCAGACGGTGCAAATTAAAACAAGAAAAGAAGAAATCTGTGTATCGTTAAGTTTCCCATCTGAAACACACAAGTGACAATTTAGGGTGAAAAAGAGGAGTCTGGGTGTGAGGCTGCTTGCTACATGATTGTAGGGATCAGAGCTCAAATCCCAGCACCCAGGTAATAAGCCAAGTGTCCCACAAATATCTGTAATTTCAGTTCTGAGGGAGCCGAAGTCTTCCTCTGAACTCTGGATTTACACACACACACACTAAAATAATAATTTAATATTGCTCTTCAGAATCCCAAAGGGCTTTCTGCAAATGCTCCATAATAATCAATACCTTTAAAATTCTTTTTCTGCAAAAGTTGGAACTCCTGTGTTTTGTTTTTGAGAGGGAGGGGCTGGCTATGTTGTCCAGGAGAATCTCAAACTCCTGAGCCCAAACGATCCTCCTGCCTCAGCCTCCCAATAATGAGCACCATACATGTGTAACTTGGTGGCTGGCTGCTTATCCTTATTTTCTGTCTCTAGCCAAAAACAGAGATCAACAGCAGCCACCACAGAATCCCAATACTGAAAGGTCTCTCTTGGGAGGGCTCTGGGGGAGGTTCTCTGGGCTCAGGACTTCCTAGATTTTTTTTTTTTTTTTCCTCAAGGCTTAAACAGGAGAAGAGCCAAGCCGGAGCAATGGTAGGCTTGCCAGCACTGGTTATATTCCTGTGGTTATATAGGAAGACTCGACGGACGGAGGGAGGCTTGAGACCGTCCTGTGCATCTCAGAACCGTTCTGCTCTTCTTTGCCTCCCTGTGTGTCTCTGTCCATCTGCCTTCAAGGCAGAGAAAAGCCAAGCGTAGGAGTTAATTATTAAGAAAGCAGTGCTGAAAGGCCTTCCCACAGTCCTGTAGCACGTCAGCCAGCCACTTTCATTGCCTTCATTTATTTTTTAATGTTGTTTTGGGTCAGGTTATCCTAAACTTAGCTGCATTTTCAACGCTGACTCTTGGTTACCTATTTTTTTTTTTCTGGCATTCAGTCAGTTTAACCATTGTTACCTACAGTGAGTAATCAGGGGCAGAATCCCTGAAGCATCAGGGAGGGCTCTCTATGATGCTAGAATGTGGTGGTTCTGTGTTTCTGAGCAGTGGATGCCTGCCCTGTGTTCAGTGCCTGCAGCGGGGCCCAGCGTATCATTTGCTTTTCTCGTTGCTCTGATAAAATACTCAACAAAAGCAACGTAAGGGAGAAAAGACTTTCCTGGGCTAACTGTTGAGAGGTAATGTGTACCCTGGCGGGAAGACTTGGGGACAGGAGCCTGGGGCCTCTGGTCACATGACACCTACGTCAGGAAGCAGCCTCCTTGAAGAATTTCTCTCCCGAGCCACCAACTTTATTTTTTCCCTCCCTTATATAATAACACAAACCAATTTCTTTCTTTGTCTTCCTCTTACCCTCACAGTACGCAGTCCTGCAAGATTTCTTTCTCTACCCTCAGAGAAGGCACTAACAAACCTGCTCTCTCCGTGACCTGTCTCATCCATTTCCACAAGGCTAGTCACTAGCTTTCTGATAGTGTCCACTGGCTGTGTCCCAGCAGAGAGGCTTCTGCACTTTAACCTCCGGTGTCCCACGTAAACCTCAGATGCTCTTGGTCTGGAACCACACCCATCCCTCAGCCAGTCTCTGATCTCACCTTCCCTCATTCTTTCTAGTCATGAAACCGCAAGCTCCCTGCCGCTTTCATTCGCATTCGCCAGAACCCTTGACTCCTTTCTCCTCCATTCCTCTACTAAGACCCTGTGTCCTGATGGCACTCTGGCCTGGAGCCCTTTAGAATCCCAAGCCTTCCCTTTATTCCAATTTACCCTCCTTCTGAAAGGAAGGAGAAAATAAAGTAGGAAGAGAGCAAAGAATGAAAAAAAGAAGTCAGAGAGAAAAGAAAAAAGTATGGGGAAGGGAGATGGGACAGAACAAGGACTGTGGAGCAGGGGAAGAAAAGGGAGAAATCGCTGCTTCTTTTGTCACTTGATTTGAAGGCGATGAAGGCCCAAACTTGCTTATTTTAATGCTGAAATAAAGCACAAGAGAAGAAAACCCTCCCCCTCCCATTGGCAAACACTGTGGAGTGGCCTTTGTCTGCTCTGGGCCTCAAAGCTCACTCACTCTCTCTCTCCTCATCTGTCCCCAGCTCTTTCAGCAGCTCTCACAAAACAAAGCAAACAAGCAGAAAACACAACTAATCCTTAATCCGACGGCAGATTCCCATAGCCTGTGGGAAGCTTCCAGACTGCAGACAGGGGCGTTGGCAGCGCCTTGCAGTTTGCCGTTTGCAGCAGGCCTAGCATGCCAGCCTCTCCAGGCAGCCTAAATCCTGTGAATGCATACTCTTTGCTGTGTGACAGCATGATGGCGGAACACCCACCTCTCTCCTCCTAGTCAGAGACAGTTTTCTTTTCACAGGCATATACATGTATGTATGTATGTATGTATATAAAACCCATGCTTGCTTGGAGATCCCAGCAAACCACATGCATTGTGCTGAGTGCTCTGTCATAAATGCTGAGCTGGTCGGGATCCAAGGGGCGTAGGAGCCAGGGGAGCTGGAGAAGAGGTCACAGGGCAGGGGCCTCCTAAGCCTGGCCTTGCAAGACGGGCTGAATTCACCAGCACACGCTGCAGGCTGAAGAAGCTGGAGCATTTTTGCTCTGCTATCACAGAAGTGAGTGAAATCACAGACCTTTCCCAACCCATCTACCAAAACGATGTGCTACGAATTCATTTCTTTCAAACACCAGATTGTTGGCTTTTTTTTTCTTTAGTCAGTGGATTTCCTTTCTTTTTTGTATTCAGTTGGGCGTCCGTACTGACTTCTAGGTTATTTACTTGCGGGCGTGTGTGAGACAAGAACAACTTTCGGGGCTCGGCTCTCTCCTCCCATCCTGGGAATCCAGGGATCGAACTCAGGGCCGCAGGCCCCGCAGACAAGCGCTTTTACCCACGGAGCTGTCCCACCCGCCCCACATTGACCCTTTGAGGCCTTGTTTGTCCATAGTCCACATTGGCCTCTCTGTATTCTCACTGTTGTTTGCTTTCTCTTTTCAGTTCCGTGGGTCCCGTAGTAGCTGCTAATTCTCATTTCCTTTTCAGTTAGGCCAAAGATAACTCAAGTAGCCTCTTGTTCACATGTTCACAATTGATGTGTTTCAGGAAAAAAAAAAATTGCTTAAATTTATTTTAACTAACGAAATTGGGTCCCTCCTGGAAAACAAAAGGAAGGATTCTCATTCCTCTTTTGCTATTCATGCTCATTACCCAAGATCCTCTGGGGCTCTCTTAATTTATCAGCCTCACCCTTTACATCATGTTGATCTAATTTATTTGTTTCACAAAGGTACTTTACTTTTTTAATTTTAAAATTATGTGTATAAGTGTGTGTATATGTGATGTGTGTGTCTGTGTGTGCGCCTATATGTGAGTGTGTTTGTCTGTATGTATGTGTGTATATATGTATGAATGTGAGTATATGTGTGTGTCTGTGTGTATATATGTGTGTGTGTATATATGTGTGTGTCTGTGTATTGTGTGAGTGTGTCTGTGTGTATGTGTTGTGTGTATATGTGTGTGTGTGTGCCTGTGTGAGTGCGTATGTGTGTGAGTATATATGTGTGTGTGAGAGTGTGTGTGGTGTGTGTATGAATGTATGTGTGTGAGTATATGTATATGTGTTTGAGTGTGTCTGTGCCTGTGTGTGTCTGTGTGTGCACGTGAGTGGGTCTGCGTATGGGCACACGCTCACTGCGGAGGTCATATAACTTGTGGAAGCCAGGGGTCACACTCAGATTGTCAGGAGGGCACTTTTACCAACAGAGCCACCTCTCACACCCAGGAGACTTATCTACTACAATGGCAAACTGGGCACCTGGCTGTGGCGGCCAGTCTGGACGTTTTAGCTGGCCCACTGCTTCAGTCTTACCATCTTCTGCCTCACGTGGTCTTCAGACACACACAGTGGCCAGCCACAAGACCATGTGCTGTCTGTCAACTCAGTTGGGAGTTTTGCCCAACAGTCTTTTGCTCCACCATCTTAGGAAAGAAGTCTAGTTAAAGTGTTATCCTAACATCATTAAACACAACTTTCCCGTTGATGGCTTTGCTTTGTTTGCTTTGGTTTTCTGAGATGGGCTTTGTCTGTGTGTAGCCATGGCTGTCCTGTACACCAGGCTGGCCTCAGACTCACAGAGATCCACCTGCCTCTGCCTGCCAAGTGCTGGGATTGCAGGCTTGTGGCGCTGCTGCCCTGCTTGTGGTTGTTTTCAGGTAAAGGACAGTTGAAAGCGTTCCTCTCACTCTCCTGCTGTCCAAGCCGAGGTTCGGCTTCAGTTCATACTACAGCTCACTTTCCAGCCTCTCTGGCTCTGAGTTTGTACTTATCACAATTCTTTACTGGCACTGGTGGTGCCCATGTCTTTCAAAGCTTGGAGTAGGAACAAGGAACAATGTTAAACACCTGTGATTCCAGGAGTTGGGAAACTGCGGCAGAATTGTGAGTTCCAGGGCAGCCTGGGATATAAATAAAGACCCTGTTCCAGAAGGAAAAAGAAAGAGGCTGGGGTTTCTCCCTCCATGTCCTAAAATACTGATTCTATAACACTGCTACAGCAGGGACCATGAGCAGAGGGTCCCACACATGTCGGAAAATCTCTCCTCACACAGTTCCGTGATCTAGAGGTCCCAAATGGGGCCAGGAAGACCCTGCTCTCGGGCCATCTCCTGGGCTTCTGATTGTTTGCTGGAAGTGTGATGCTCCTTGGCTTATGAACACATCTGTCCCTGGTCTCTGCCTTCAAGTTTACACAGAAGTTTCCTGATATGTGCATTTTTCTGTGTTGAAAGAAAACACACACACACACCTTTTTATGGTTTTTCAAGACAGGGTTTCTCTGGGTAGCCCTAGCTGTCCTGGAACTCACTCTGTAGCCCAGGCTGGTCTCAAACTCACAGAGATCCGCCTGTCTCTGCCTTCTGAATGCTGGGATTAAAGGTGTGGGCCATCACCACCTGGCTTCAAGTCTCCCCCTGTCAGAGGCCTAACATTTTTCTCTCTCCGTTTGTGCCGCTATAGCAAAATACCTGAGAATGCATACATATAGTGAGCATAGCTTTATCTATACATTTCTCAACACTGGGATGTCTAGGACGTCAGTGGAGGCCTTCTGGATAGGTATGACACAGGAGAAGCCATCACTTAGACAAGGGAGAGACACCAGGGGCCAAACTTGTCCATCCGTGAGGAATCTGATCCTAGACCGACAACATTAATTCATTCATAAGGGCGGGATCCACATGCCTTAGCATCTTTTACGGGATCCTCCCTTGACACTGTTATGATGTAATTACATTTCGGTGGGAATTACAGGAGGCATATATCGAAGCCATTGCCACAGCTACTAGGATCTGTGGCCCACTCACCTCCAGCATGTGCACCTCCCAACTGATGACATCAGTGCTCTGTTTCCAAGGTCCTGGGATGCCTGGGGGCAGGGGAGTAATTCAACCCACAGTACTAGCTTCCTCGGGGAAGATTCTGTCTGTCTGTAGATGCCCTGATTTGTGCCAGTTGCTCTAGAATCCCCATGCTCATGTTAGCATGTATCCCTCCATAGCGACAGTCTGTTTATAGTGACAGTCATTTATTCCTGTCTAGAAGCTGTTGACCTGAGCTGTTTATTCAGGTGGGTAACTCTAGGCCACTTGTATGTCTTCCTTTAAGGATTCGCACTGTCAAATGACAGCATTTTATTTGTGGGACAGGTTTACCGTTTATGTAGCCTGTCATGGTGTGTGAGTTGTGGATTGCTGTTCCTGTCTTTCAGGGATCTTGTAGCTGATGACCCAGGAAAGTGTTACCACTAATAAAAATCATTCTTACCGGTCCAGGACAAGTACCATCCATCGCTAATTTTAGTTCCTTTCTTTGTCTCATCATTGCTTCCTTTCCTGTATTGACAGACGGCCTCAGGAACATATTCCCCAAAATGCATCACACACAAGTGAATGCAGAAGGAATGTTGCTGATGAACATTCCCACATTGCAGGGAGAGACATGTTTTCTACAGAGTGCAGACAACGTAATGACAGGTGATACAGGTGGACAGAGTTTGGCTCACGGCCAGAGAGAACTGGGCTCAGGCCCTGTGCAAGAGAGCCAAAAACACGTACAAAAAACACATATGAAAGAAGGGATGTTCATACCACCATGGAACTCAAGACCCTCTGACATAGTGTATTCCAGTGCCAGCTCCAGCCCCTGGACCACAGAGCCCTCAGGGAGTTTCACCAGAAAAGCCTCTGAGAGATTTCTGTATCTGACATGTTAGCAATAGTATTTTCAGGAACTGTCAATGCCTTGATCAGTAATATGGAAAAGGCTCATAGTCATGATCAAACACAAGAGCATCCAAAAAAACAGAAGAACAGAGGTGGTCGCTCAGGAAAGAAGCCCCTGGATTCTAACCTCCATCCCTCCTATTTGGAGCTGTGCAGATCCAGAGAGAAACCGTAGAGAACATTGAGGGAAAGAGGATATGTGCCCGGACTGTGTATTGGGATCGTGGTCCAATGGTCTGAGATAAGAACTTCTGTTGCAGGTTAAAATAAAATTAAAACAATAATAATAGGTCAGGAGAAGTGGTACATGCCAGCACTTGGGAGGCAGGAGGATCATGAGTTTCGGGGTCATTCTCACTACAGGGCTGATTGACTCACTTTATTTATTCCCCCTGGAGTTCTTCTCTGATAGTGAAGATGCTTGTGACCAGGGAAAGAAAGACACCAATAACTTCTGCCTCAGTTTCCCAAGCCTGACGGGTCTGGTTCTGTGTTCGACTTGGGTGGGGCTTCTTCTCAGGCAACGCCTTGAAGCAAGTGCTCCTGAACTGAATTGTTAGAAGCCACAGCCTGGCTCAAAGGACCACAGGCTGCCTCTTTGTTGATGCGTACTGTACAGCTGGCGGCATTGGCCAGAGTAACTCGATACACCTCACAATTTTAATTTTAACAAAAAAACTACATCTGCTGGGCTCGTTTCAACTGACAGGATAAGTATCATGTTTCACTGCCAGTTTGTAAACACCTCCCGTTTCATCCCTACCTGACATGTTCCCTGGGTGGCTTACAAATTGAAAGTCCAAGTGGAATACAGATGGGCCGAGCACACGTGTTGTGCTGTGGTGTGGATTCTGGGGGCAGTGTTGGCGTGGGACTGAGTCCACGCAAGTAAAGCACCTGGAGACTGAGCAAAAAACACTGCCTGGCATCAGAACCCCACTGAGAAAACAGCTTCAAGGGTGGCTAGTGCCCACCTGCGACCCCTGGAGCTATTTTGATTGCAGACGGTAGCCACTGATTACATGACGCCATTATCTTAGGATCCCTGTTCCTTGTTTCTTTGACCACAAACTGTCCCCCAACCAAAGATGTCATTTCCCCCTTCTGTCTTTAGAAATTGATCTTTATTAGTAGAGTATGAGCTGCCCCTGAAGTGAATCCAAAATGCAAAACTCAGATGGTATTGTCCAGTTTTTCTCTCTACCCATCAAGAGAGCCGAAGAGCAAATAGAAATAGCACTAGATTCTCAGTTCTGGGGAGGGTTTTTTTGTGTGCCTTCCTTCCCCCCCCCCCCACAACACCCGGTCCTGACAGCATCTTATGCAAATGTTTATGAGGAGCTTTTAAACATAGAGATCTCAAGACTCTCTTACCGCCTGGAAGTTTGTCTGTGGCGTCATGCTAGGGAGTAATGTCATACTGCGCAGGCAGATGGAGAGACCAAAGTCTGAAGATGTTCAGTCACAGAATGTGCCCAGAGCCTGACAGTGATCCACAGAGCTTCTTCTCACCTAGAACACTGGTTACTGATGCCACCCGCGTTTCCCAGCCAGCCTTGGCGACAGTGGTGCTTTGAATATGGAATTGTTCGCCACAGGCACATGTGTTTGAACAGTTAGTGGTGCTGTTTTGGTATTTTTTGGAACTTGAAGAGCCTTGCTGGGGTAAGCGAGTTAACAGAGGGGTAGGCCTTGAGGCTGCACTCCTCTTGGCCAGTCCTCTCTCTGCTGCCTGACCGTGGACCAGTTAACCAGCTTCCTTGACCTCTTGCAGCTATGCCTTCCCCTCCCATAATGAGCTGCATTTCCTCAAAATGGATACAAAATTGCTTCTTCCTCTGTTACCTTATTTCTTCTCGGGTATTTGACCACAGTGATGACAAAAGTCACTAAGATTGACGACATACTGGCACAAGAAAGCTTGTTCTGAGAACCAGGTCTGGGCCAGGCCAGGGACACAGCGAGTGCGGTGACTGGGGCCCCCACCCTCCCAGCACCCATTGTTGTGATATAAGTGCAGTGCCTGTCTCTTACCCACTCGTCTTGCTCCTGTGAGCCCCCTCCTGCTCTCAGATGCTTTCCACTGGCCATGGGTAAGGCTCATTGATGACAAAAGGGTTTACTAATTATGAGTAAAGCCATTTAAAAAAGGACATCGAAATGGTCTGTATCCTTCCGAGTCTGACTTATCCTGCTTTGTGTGATCTATCCCGACAATCTATCCGATCGACAGTGCAGATCGGATAGAGGCGACATGCCAGACTCCATGAAGCTGACCATATGCTAGATAGAGTTTTCAGAAAGCTCTGTCTCCAACTGCCTGGAAAAGCGTCTTGTGCTGGAGCTGCTAGCATTCTTGCCTCTGCCAGTCTCGGGAAAGGGAAATGGGTTTTCTACAATGGGTTTGGTTTATTTCTGCTCCCTAGGTCCTATCTGGCTTTCCAGGACTTCGTTTTTATTCATCACTTCAGTACTGGTTTCTGTTCATTCATCCGTCCACTCTGTTGTCTTCTCCAGGACGCTGTGTTTACTATAAGACCGTGAGCTGTGTCCCGAGCGCTGCTGCTCATGTAACATGGCTAGCTCAACAAGCCAACCATCTTAAATACTGCGCCTCCGTCGATGGCCTCAAGTAGTTAAAACGCAGTGCAGCTAAAGCCAAGTTCAAAGATTTAATCTCTGTGCCGGCCGGCTAGTTTCAGGAGATAATGAATAACTGACCTGGGGATTTAATAAAAATAAATTTACCGCCAGCCACACACTGTACCCATAAAATCAGGCTATCTATCTCACAAACTTTTGCTGCTGGCCAGAGGGGGTGACTGAGCACAATTCAGACCCTGGAGAGAAGTGTCACAGAGCCTACCCATGATGCATGGTGCCCACGACTATCATTCTTGCACGTGAGGAACAGGAAGTTTATGCGCTGCAGGATCCTGGATTAGAACTGAATTACACGGAGCACAGGAACACAGAGCCACTTACAATTTAGCCACTTTAGACTAAAGTGGAACTGAGCTGCAGTGCACACCAGAATGACTGATAGGTTGCTGCACTGGACGGAAAAACACTGGGATGCTATTGGATGGAGGAAGCAACACCTAACAGTCTATGCCTTGCGTGTGCTGAATTGCTCAAGATGTGCCCAAGCAGAGGCCCTCAGCAGAGAAGCTTCTTCACGCAGTCAGCATGCAGAGCGTAAGAGACTGCAGAGTGAGTATCCAGCTCTAAATAGGACGTCTCTACCACATCCCTTCCCCCACAGGGTGCAGGGATCACCACGGAAGAGGGGGCGGCAGGGGCTGTGAGAGCCAGAGGAAGGAAACTGGGCCAGCTCAGTTGCACACATGGACTCAAAGCTCCGCGAGGAACACACGGAACTAGCGCAGCATCAAGTCACCAAAAAGCCAGCACTGGCTGACGCTCATGAAGGCCCACCCCAGGCTAAGGAGCTATTGGCAACTGACGGTTGCTGGGAGAGAAAGAGTCAGTTTTCCCAGGGGCTGTGGCTCCTGGGAGACTGTCCAGGATCCTGTAGATGGTCCCACACCCATACAGACGACACTAAGTGGACTCAGTTTTGTTTTGTTTTGTTTTGTTTTGTTTTTTTAATGGGCATGTGAGGTTGGGAGGGGAAGGTGGTAATGATGTATTTTCAAACATAAAAAAAAACATAATAAGATAATAGTAGCAAAGATTAGAAGAAAACTGAGTGGAGTAAGATGGGATGGACCGGACACTGGGAATATTGATGTTCGTTGCAAATGACGTTAGTGAGCTGGGCTTCCGTGTTTAACATCTAACATGTTAAATTATTTCTTTATTTACTATGTATTGCTCTTTTGCCATGATGAACTTTGCATCTCAACTTCGCTGGCCCACACGGTATCCGGATATCTGTCAAATATGATTCTGGTTATGGGCAGAACGGTGTGTCTAAATCTGATCTCATCCTTCTGCTAAAGCTTCATCTTCTTGCCATTCCCCTTCCTGGTCAACAGTGACAGCACCCTTCTCATTGCTCAGTCAGAGAAAGGAGTCACTCTCCACTGCCCGTTTTCTCCAGCCCCTGCTTCTCACTTCTCCACCTCGCTAACTCTGGCCGAAAGAATTGCAGTCATCTCTGAGATGATCTTCCCCGCTACCCTCACCCCCATGATCTAGTTTCGAGACAGCATGTAAATGATTCTGGAGAAGGAAAGCCATCCATGTCAGTCCCCTGAGAACTCTGTGGCGATTCCCTTTTGTTAGTGATGAAAAGTCAGACTCCTTTCAACAGTCCACAGCTCTGCTTTGACTGCCTGCCTTGTCATCTGGAACCTCACACTTTCCTGCTCCTGGTTTCCCGACTTGTTCCATGCCAGCCACACTAGTAGCCTTCTCTACCTGGAGCAGAGGAGACAATTACCAGCCTTAGCTCCTTCCTCTGACCAGAAGCTCTTCCCA
Organism: Meriones unguiculatus; assembly: GCF_030254825.1. Lineage (NCBI taxonomy): Eukaryota > Metazoa > Chordata > Mammalia > Rodentia > Muridae > Meriones > Meriones unguiculatus. The sequence continues at coordinate 61,596,456 of NC_083366.1, forward strand.
CAGGCTTTCACCTGAGTTGTTCAGCTGTCACTTTCTCAATGAAATGTGAAATCCATCCTATTTTAAATAACTGACTCTTCCCCCGCCCGATCTCCTTCTCCCTCCTTTCTTCCTCTCTCTCTCTCCCTCCCTTCCTCTTTTTCCTTCCCTCTCCATTTCCCTCTCTCTTTCTTCTCCCCTTGGCCCCATTCCCTTCTGTCCTCTCCTCACCTCTCCTCTCCTTTCATGAAGGTCAAGCTGCCTTCTAATTCATTATATAACTGAGAATTATGTTGAACTTCTGATCCTCCTGCCTCCACTCTCCAAGTGCTGGAATTTCAGCACCATTACGCCCAGCGCCCAGTGTTTGCAGTGCTGAGGGTGGACCCCAGGAGCTTCATGCGTGCTAGGGAAGCAAGCACTCTGCCGACTGAGCTACACTCACCCTCGACCCCCATCCCATGTAAATTTCTGAACCTTATCACTGTGCTGCCCTCCATGGCTTTTAGCACCCAACATGCCATGTATAATTGAGTTATTGTGACCATGGCTCTTTGTCTGTCTCCCGCTCTAATGGCGAATTGTGTGCATCAGTTTGACTGAGCCTGGGCCTCATGTATGTCCTGGGTAAGCGAAGAGGCAAGCAGTAAAGAATGACAAGCTAACTCTCTTTAGAGGCCTGTGGGTGGGCAAAACCAAGCAATCTGCCCCAAGGAGCCAAGACTCCATCCTAGTTTCATTCTGTTGCTGTGATAAAAAAATAGCTAGATAGATAGATAGATAACACTGACCAACAGCAGCTTAGGGGAGGGAATGGTTTGGCTCACACTTCCAGGTTATAATTCATCACTGAGGGATATCATGGCAGAGTCTTGACACAGAAGCCAGGACAAAGCGCCACTTACTAGCCTACTCTCAGGCCCATGCTTAGCTAGACTTCTTGTGCAGTCCAAGACTACCTTCCAGGGAATGGCGCCCCCTATGGTGGGCTGGGGACACTACATCAACTGACAATAAAGATGACCCCTCATACACATGCCCACAGACCAACCTGACCCAGGCAGCCCCTCATTGACATGCCTTCTCAGGTGACTCTAAACTACGTCAAGGTGACAGGTAAAGCCAATTAAAACAGAGCCCATTACTTGGTAAGATAAAGCAGAGCAGCAGGAAGAGAAATGGTAGTGGTGGAAGAAGGTGATCAAAGTACGACACATATATACATAAATATATATGTATATATGATGTCCAAGTGAAACCTATCAGGCATAATTAGCATATGCTAATAAAAACGTTAAACAGTGGGCTGGGAGATGGCTCAGGGGATCAAACGCCTGTTGTATAAGCATGAGGACCTGAGTCTGGGCTCCCACCAATCTAATGCTAGGAGTGCTGGTTAACGGCTATAATCCCAACACCAGGGAGATAGAGGCAGGCGGCTCTCTGGAGCTCACTGGCCAGCCAGTCTAGCTGAATCCGTGGGCTCCAGTTTCAGTGATGGGCTGTGTGTCAAAACACAGGGCAGAATCCAACACAGGAAAATGAATGTCAATATAGGGCCTCTATGTATATTCAAACACATGCGCGCGCACACACACATGAGAGAGAGAGAGAGAGAGAGAGAGGGAAGAGAGAGATTTGGAGTCGTGAGCTATGGAATAAAATAAACTTAAATCAAGAAAAGCACAGGATTTTAATTAGCCAGGTCTTCTTGGCTATTTCCAAGGAGACATGTCTTTCTTACTTTTCTTTTGCTGTGGTAAACTATCCTGGCAGTAGGCAGCAGGGGCATGACCTCTGCCCCCTTGCCCCTCTCTACCTGAGGCAGTGAGGAGAGCTGACCCCAGGGTCATGAGAGCAGGTGGGCTGTGCCTGCCCCTCACCAGCTGCAGCACTCATCTGGGCACCATGGTAGGGCTAGCCTAGGTCGAGGTGGCAAGGGTGGGCTAGCCCAGAGGGCAAGATCAAGAGAGATGGCCCTACAACTTGTCTGTTGTGAGGTGGCATGGGTGCCTGGGTGATGCCCACCCCCACAACCTGCAGTAGCTGGGAGAGTTCACCCTGAGGACATGAAAGCTGGAGATGTAGCCCCGCCCCCTTGCTGGCTGTAGCACTCGGGAGAGCAGGCCCTGCACCTTGCCTAGGCAACACAGTAGAGTTGGCCCTGATGGCCGAGGCACAAGTGAGCCAGCCCCGAGGGTGTGAGCGGGAGAGCTGGACCAGCCCCTCACTGGGTGGAGCACTTGGGAGAGCGGGCCCTTCATCTGTGCAATACAGCACAACTAGCTCTGGAGGCATGGCTGTGGGTGAGCCAGCCCCAAAGGCATTAGAGCATGAGAGCCGACCCTGCCTGCTGCTGATGGTGGCCTTGGGTGCCCTAGCTGGAGCAGTGCTGCAGAGCTCACCCTGGTGGTGCAGATAAGGCAGAGAGGCTGCTTGAACAGCTCAGCTCCCGCCCAGGCCCAGGCCCAGGCCCTGAGCTGACCCACCCCAAAATCTTTATCATCTACAGCTGACAGGGACATGGGAAAGGGCCAGTCCCACTGATCCAAAGCTGCAGGATCTCCAAGATGCAGGGCAACAGCAGATAACCGGGAGGAGGTCCGGTGAGGACTCGATATACTGATGGTGTCACAGGAGCCGGAGATCTCAAACCACTGTGAGACACGCTGTGACACACTACAGCTTCCGGGATGACATGTTTCCTATGCTTTGATTTTGTTTCGTTGTTTTATCTGTTTGTTTGCTTGTGTGTGTGTGTGTGTGTGTGTGTGTGTGTGTGTGTGTGTATTTTGGGGAGGAGGTTGCACTGGCAAAGGCAGATATGAGGAGATGGGAGATGAGCAGGACTGGGGTTCATGATGGGAAACTCACAAAGAATTAATGAAAAGGTAAAAACAAAAAAAAAAAAAAAAAGAATAAAGCCTCTATGAACAACAACAAAAATACCCTGGCAAAAACAACCTAGGAGATGAAAACTTTATTCTGGCTCACAGTTGGTGGTTACAGTTTGTTGTGGCAAGGAAGTCATAGCAATGGGGTTTGAAGCCGCTGTTCACCATTGCATCCACAGAGATGAAGCAGAGAGCAATGAATGCTCATGCTTGGCTCACTTTCTCTTTTTCACTCCCAGTTGGCGATCCTTTCCTAGGGAATGGGACCACCCATAGCAGGCAGGTCTCTGTACCCCGACTAACCTAATAACGATGATCCTCACAGATGTCCCCAGAGGCTTGTCTCTCAAGTGAGTCTAGATCTCATCAAGTTGATAAACACAATTGGGCCTTTACAGCATCTCAGCTCCAGACCTGAAAACTAATTCTACAGCCAATGGCTGTCAGTTTGCTCTATAGGTACAAAGAATGCTGCAGTTCTGTGCCCTTGCTTCTTCATAATCAATCCTTACACACACACACACACACACACACACGCACACACACCACAGACAGGCAATAAAGGGAAAAAGCAAGAACAAAGAACACAGCAGAGGAATGCAAAAGACACTGCCATTGATGGGGATGGTTAGAAGTGGGCCTAGCAAGGTCTTCCCAAATAAAGACAGCAGAGATAGGAGAAGAGGACAGAATCATAACACAAGAAAAAGGCTACACCCTCTCCCAGACAGTGACAGCTCTTGAAAAACAGTCTCCAAAGAATGAGCTAGATGTCAGTCAAAACAAACATTTGAAAAAGGTATATGTGCAACCACTTTGACGGCCATAATTTCATCTGAAACTACAAAAATGTATCCCACATGCCAGATGAAAAAATATGCAGGTATTGGAATGGATGGATTTTTAAAATAAATTCCAATTAATGTTCTTAAGTCAAAATTACTGAAACTATTTTTGCTTGTGTGTGGTGAAAAGATAACAATTCAAAGAAAATAACCCTACAACCACTCTAGAAGGAAAGGGGGAGGCTTCTTAAACACCATTAAATGCCCTTGAAGTCATCACCATGGTAATGACAGAAAATACACAGAGAGGGGGCGGATGAGCAAAATCAGGGTGAGCAACCAGCAGCTCTCTGTGGCTCCTCCAGCCACCCACAGGCCTCCTGTAGATATATACCACAGAAACACGGTCCTTAGAATGCCAGAGCAGAACAGGGGAAGGAATTCAATTCCATGGGCAAAGATGATTAAGAAACCACCAAGCGAAGCAAAGGAGTAAGCTTTAGCATCTTCATCTGAGAGGAAGTGAGCCTCGAGAGAGAGAGCCTCATCACCTGGCAGCCTTCTTCCTCAACGGATCAGGATGCCCTGTCTGTGTTTGTGTTATAGCTGGTGTTCCACCCTCAGAAAAACCGTGCAACTGTGTGCTGCCTGTGCTAACCTGCGAAGTGGAAGTGGATTTCTGGTGAAAGATAGTTGGCACTGAAGATTGATAGCTAGGTCAGATGATGGCTGATGTAGCCTTTGGGGGGCGGGGGTTAAAAGTCCTAATGCCGTTGTTGAAATGTCCTACATTGCTTGAGGTATTACAGCTTGATGTGATGTTGGCTACATTTTGTGTGAGTCTCTGAGAAGACACTTGTCCATGCTTTCATCACAGCTGCTTAATCCAGGGGAGACAAAAATGGCTCCTAGGAGACACAGGAGAATCTTGCAGATGGCACTTTGGTTAGTTGAAGCCAAAATGTATCATTCGAAATTAGAGGCAGCTGGCGGGCAAGCCAGCGCTGTGACGTGTGGCATGCAGCCAGCACTCACTGCCATGTTGACAAAATAGCAATCTAGGTGCCTGCTCGAAGTCTTTGTATTTCTCCTAATTTGACGAACTCTTTTGTGATTTACCATGACGGCCTTTGGCTGTATAAAGTTGGTGAACCGAACATGCTAGCACTTTTCTTCAGTGTGCAAGCCCAGAGGTGGTTGGCAGAGTCCTGTGGAAAGCCCTCAGGCCTCTCAGCTACAGTGTGCGCAACCTCAAGTACAAGTGTGGGTGATTATAAAACCCATCCCTGTCCACAGCCAGAGGGCAGGTCCCAGAGAGCATGGCAGCTGGCGTTCTCTCAGCTCCGCCCATCCAGGAAGTGGGAAGAATAATGAAATTGAGGCTGAGAGTCCTTTTGGCCTCCCGCCTGTTCTTTCAGGTTGATGGTACATAACCAGGTTAAGTTTTCATTTTTCAACTTCATTTCCTTCTTCCGTGTTCTCTGGACACTGAACCTCAATCCCTGTTTGCCGTTGCTCCGTAAAGACTCCCTGCTTCCTTCTTGGATCCCAGATGTTCTGTTCACACACACACACACACACACACACACACACACACACACGTTCCTGTCATGAGCCCGTTTTTGTCAAGCCCAGATGTAGGAGCGGCACCAGATTCCATGTATATCGTGTGCAGGAATGAAAAAGATCTGTTTTCTCTACTGGGACTCCAGTTGCCTTTATGTACCCACTGTAGTAGCCATTCCTGCTAGAGCGGCCCATGATCGGACAGGCCTAAGATTCTGCTGATATGGACGATATGCATACTGATGGAACTACAAGCAATAGCTTTTGCTATTCATCTTAATCTGAAGAAGTGGTCAGCATAGAGGCTCTGGTGGGGGGGGAGGTGATTGACCTCAGTTGCTCATTGGCTCAGGAGATAGGGTGAGGACTCAGACCACTGTGGGTTAGCATGCTTACTCTTTACATAGCCATTGAACTTGGCAGTGTCTGTCATCCATCTCCCTATCTGTAAGAGCCTGGCATTGAACGCTGAGAGAAAATTATGTATCACGTCAATAGAACTGGGCTCTGGTGTGTGCTTCGATTTTTTTGTTGCTGTTGTTTCATTGGTTGTTTTTGTTTGTTTGTTTGAGTCAGGGTCTTTATGTACCTAGACTGGCTTTGAACTCACTGTATAGCTCAGGCTGGCCTTGAATTGACTGTGTAGTTAAGGCTAGTCTTTAACTTCTGATCTTCCTGCCTCTGTCTTCTAAGCTCTGAGATGGCAGGAATGAACCACCAACCTTCAGAAGGCTGGCTGAGAAACTGCAGAACATTTTCACAGAAAATATTTTACATTGAACATTCCCAATTTGCAAATGGAAGTTCAATAAAGTGTAAGAAAAATGGAACAAGTTGACTAAGTTCAATCCCAGCCCCCAAGGTCTTACATCTGAATAGCGCTTTGTCGCTGGCTCCTGTCCTCTCTGTTCCATCAAAAGCCAGCAAGGGACAACATCATGTGACCCTATCATCATAATTTTCTATGCTTTTTTTATTTTCAGTGGCTGAGAAAGCTGATTTACAAACGAAAGCAAAAGCTCTTAGTGAAATAAAATAGGCTTATGAATATAATGGGCCATCAGAGCTCTCTGTGGAGCAATAAGGTGCAAGAGTGTGGGCGTCAGGAGCTTCTCTGTGGGGGCTGGAGAGGTGGCTCATCCGAAGAGTGCTCACTGCTCTTGCCAAGGACCCTGGTTCAGGTCTCGACAGCTATAACAGGTTTGCTCACAGCTCCCTGTAACTCCAGAATGCCAACACCCTCTGGCTGCCCACACGTGATGCACGCACATAAACCCATGTAGGCAGGCACACACATTAAAAAATCTAATTATTACATCTTCTTAAAAACAGGCATCAGGACGATGCAACTGTGTATAGCACCTCACCCTCCTGGTAGACTAAGTCGCCAAATTTAAGTCTTTAGCTTTCTGTTTTCCAAAGAGAAGCTGAAGGGCAATCTCAATAGAAATGAAAAGAAAAGCCCCAGGGCAGTAAGACTGATGTTCAGCAGCTGCCAGCAGACGGAGACCAGAGACGAGAACGAGCAGGAAAAGGGCATGCCATTTGAGTTAATCAGCGTGGGGGGCTGCCATGTGGGAGGGAGGAAGCGACCAGAAAGAGTGAAGACCCTCAGAGTACGTTCAGGCTCGGGCTCGGGCTCGGGCTCAGGCTAGCATCCAAAGCAAGGAGGAAAAGTGAAAGCGGAGGAGTCTGAAGGGTGGACAGACCCTACAGAGCCTCTAGGCCTCTGGCAGGAGCTGGCCTGGCAGGGAGTTCTCTCCAAGTTTGTTCCTAAAGAATGTAAGTCTTTGGGATCCTTCAGCGGTCTGGTTTGGTTTTGCTGTTTTGGAGGTAAGGGCTCAAGTAGCCCGGGCTTGGCCTCCAACCACGTAGCTGAAGATAACCTTGAACCTGTGGTTCTGCCTCTGCCTCCCTGGTGCTAGGGTTGTGAAATGTGTACCACACCTGTTTGTGCGGCGCCGGGGACCAAACCCAGGGCGTTACCAATGCTAACTGAGCTCCACGACCTGAACCCCACTTCCAGTCCCCTTCAGGGTTCCCAAGACAGTTTGGTGACACCACAACATGTGTTCATGCAACCTCTACTTCTAAAACTCCAAGAAATGTGCTATTGTTCGACATAATGACAACAACTGTGACATCACATACAGCTGTGGTACTCGAAAACTAAGAAATACATATTAGTAAAATCCAAAGCACTGACGGTTGATATCTGGTATTGTGGATTGCTAAGAAATAGTGCTTGGTATCAGTTTTCTAGAGGCTTAAATGCAGTAGGATCCCATCGCTAAAGCGTCCGCGGGTGTGGGGAGGTATCTCAGTGGATAAAGGGCTTGCCACATGAGCATGAGGACCTGAGCTTGATCGATCCCCTGAGCCTTTGTGAAAAAGCCGGGCATCGTTAGCCCCTGCTTGTGATTCCAGTGCTGGGACTGGCCAGCCAACCAGATTCATCTGCTCAGCAAGCGCCAGCCTATGGGAGATCCTGTCTCAAAAACAAAAGTGGATGGCTCTTAAAGAACGACACACAAGATTTACCTCTGGAGCCACAGGCATGTGCACATGCGCACGCACGCGCGCGCACACGCGCACGCACACACACACACACACACACACACACACACACACACACAAACACACCCTGTTAATCCCACCGGTTGAGAATGAGACCACTAGCACCATCTTAAGCCAGATTTAAAGCAAGCTTTAATTAAATATAGGCCAGAAGGATAGATCTCTGGCCAGGTCCATCTCTGGGTTCCCAGAACATGGTGACCAGTCACGCCTTGCCAGGCTTAAAAACACAACCCCACGAGGCCTCCGTATTTCCCATCAGGTCCATTCAGGGGCAAGCTTATACCCCGACTATTTTCTGCCTATGCACAACACCACTATTCACCTACCGCTAATCAGGGGCAAGCGCGCATGCTCACGCATTTCCTGCCCACGTACCTCCCACGCACACGCTAGCAATCACATCCGGCGCAGGTGCAGCTGGGTCGGACAAACTTGTTCAGGGGAGTGAAACCACACATAGCTTCGGGTCTCACAGCACGCACAGGTGTGCCCACATCCACACACATGCATTGCAGCGGGAAGCCACCGTTGGTGCATTTTAAACCCTACTTTATTTGGGGTGTTGAGGCCTCTACCTCCCTTCCACCAACCCCCCAACCTTAAGTAGGAGAGAGTAGGTTAGTGGGGAGACAGGGCCCACACCCCTTTACCTCTCCTGGCTAGTTAGGGTCAAGGGGTTCTTTCAGAGGTCTACATCAATCTCCGTCAACCCCAGACGCAGCCAGCAGGCGCCTCCACGCTGCAGCACCCCGAAGCCTTTCGCTCCGTCTGTCTGTCTGCTCCAAACCGCCACACCGTCTTTGGTCTCTGGTCTTTCCAAACTGCTCCACGCCACAGCAAACACCAACCCCCTCTCTTTTTCACTCTCATACTCGGAGCCCTAGACCACAGCCCTCTCCGTGCTGCACGTGGAAGGCCATTAGCAGCTGGCAAAGATCATGCCCCACACATGACAGTTAACAGGTGTGGTCAAGCTGTAGCCCAACTAAAATTCCACACTTGGGATTAGAACAAAAGCATTTTTTATAACATACAAAGAAACCAAAACCTCTATTACAGTGCACACATATACAGAGTCCAAATGATGAGCTAGGCGTGGTAGCTCACATCTATAATCCCAATGCTTGGGAAAGTAGAGTAAGAGAAGTACAAATTGGAGGCTAGCCTGGGCTACAAAGTAATTTCTACGCCAGTCTGAAACTCAGAGTGAGACCTCCTCTCAAGAAGAGAAGAGTCCAAAGTTTATTGTTCCGATTTTTTTAGTTGTTGGGTTTTTTGAGCCATAATGGTGCCACCCTTGTCTGAAACCATCGTTTCTAAAATGATGCAGTTTGCACAGTACCTGCGTTACAATCCGTCCTAGAATAACTCCCAAAAGATTCATATGTTAATCGCTTGATCCCTGGCTGGGGGCACGTGAGGGAGGTGAAGGAGGTGAAGGAGGTGATGGAAACGTGTGAAGTGGGGCATAGGTGCAGGAAGTAGGTCACCGAGGGCATGATGGGAGTATCGGGGTCCTGCCTCTCTCCCCACTCACCATACTGCTGTAAGGACCCAAGTTAACCTGTAGTCCCTCTTGCCCAAGGGTAGGTATCTCCTGAAATGCTGAAATATTGTTTATGTTTGCACTCCCCTAAACAAGCCTGTTTGACCCGGCTGTGTCGCGTGTGCTTAATCATGTGTAGGTGGAAGTATGCAGGCAGGAAACATGTCAGGAAGCACATTTGCCCCTGATTGCACCTGACTGGGAAAACGGTCGCCTTATACTTCTGCAAAATGTGACTTGTCTCCATTTTCTGAGAACCCAAAAATGAACCTGGGCACAGCCCCATCATCCTGGACAGTAGTTAATTAAAGCTTGCTTCAGATTTGGCTCGAAGTTGTGGACCGGGTCCTTCTCTTTGGATTTTCAGGATTAATGATTCCTGTCACCCTGAGGTGTTCCTTTGTTCTGGCTTCCTACCCAGCCTCCCCAGTGGAGTTCTGACTTGTCGCAGTGCAGCCAGTTCGCTGTGGACTTAAACCCCTGAAATTCTGACCCAAACAAATCTTTCTTCCTTTTAAGCTGTTTTCCCTCAGGCATTCTGTCATAGCAACAGAAGGTTGCCCAATGCTGATTACTAACAGTGTTTTGATGGGGTTTTATTTGTTGGTGTGCTTGTGGGTTTGACTGGATGGCTTGAATTCAACTCTTAACATCATTCTTCTTACTCCTTTTTTAATATTTTTGAGACTGTAGTTACATTTCCCCCTTTTCTGTTTCCCTCCAAACCCTCCCGTATACTACTCCCCGATCCCTCGAACTCGCAGGCTCTCTTTTCACTCCGTGTTCTTGCATGCATATTTGCATGCATATATGCATCTACTCTTAACTATAACCTGTCCAGTCCATCTACGGTTACTTCTATGTGTGGAAGAAGAAGAGCTCTTCTCAAGGGAGGGCCACCTCTTGCTTTCCCAGCTTCCTTCAGTTGCCTGTAGTTCTTCGTCTAGAGTTGAGGCCTCATGAACTTTTCCCTGTCTGTGTGGCATGTTCACTGGTGTCATCCTTTTTCAGCTTATGTTTGTGCAATGTTTGGTCATGTCGGTGAGACTTTACGGGTGTAGGTTCTGATGTTGCAAGAAGACACAGTCTCACAGCAAACTCCCTGATCCTCTGGCACCTACAATCTTTAAAAAAAAAAATTTCTTTGTTCTTGAGAACTGTATACATTAATGGTGGAATTAGAATGTTCTGTATTTGCTTGTGTTTCCTGTCTGTATTTCCAGTCACTCCAATAAGCAAATATTCATTTCATAATCAGAAAAGGAATTTTTTAACAAAATCACTTAGCTATTTCCTACTTGACACAAAACTATACAAGCACCCCGTATTCCAAGGTCTGGAGAGATAGCTTAGGGGTTAAGAGCACTGGCTGTTCTTCCAGAGGACATGGATTCAATTCCAGCACCCACACGGTGGCCCATAACTGTCTGTAACTCCAGTACCGGGGGAGGAGGGCTCAATGCCCTCTTCGTCCTGTAGAGTCCTGCATGTATGTGGGGCCCATAACCTCACACAGCTACACATGCATACACTAAAAAGATAAATAAATGTTTTGGAAAGAAGCCTGTGTTCCAAAGGTGGGTGAGATGGCTCAGGAGGAAAACACCCTACACCAAGACTGAGGATCTGAGTCTGATCTCCAGAACACATGTGGTGGAAGGAGAGAATGGACTCCCAAAACGCTCTTTTGAAGTTCCCTGGTGCACACAAAATTAGTAAGCAAAACTCCAATTTTAACTTTTTGAAAAAGAACCCTTGATTCTAGAAATAACCAGTCAGTTCCATTGCTATTGTGTGCCCATCTTTAAGGTCAAAGTCCAGATTGTTGCCTCTCTTACAGAACTGCCTGAGAGAGAATCTGGTTTGCCTTATTGGGTAAAGTTTCTCCCAAGCTTGCTGATAAAACTCTTCCATTTTACTCTCTGCAAAACAATCTAGTTGCTTCTGCCGCTAAGTGGAGATGGAGCTGATAGCAGCCCTGGGTTCTTCAGGTTCAGAGTCCTTGCAAGGGCCGTGAAGACACAGCCCTGAGATACTCTCCCAAGCACTGCCCGACTAGCATCACGCGGCTAGCACAGCCTTGGAGACGTTTGCTGAAAACATGACCTCGCTCGCTCACCTCTGCCCTTTCCGTAGGACCATGTGTGTCTCTGTCTGCTCCAGGGATACCTGAAATAGAAGAGATTTGGGGGCTTGTCTTCACAGCTTGAAATTTTTATTTCCTTTCAGGAAATTGTCTTAGAAAATAGAAACCTGAAGGAAACGCGGGTTTGGGTTGTTTTATTTTGGAGAGAATTTACACAATACAGTAGCGGCTGTGTGTGAATGTGAGCATGTGTGTGTGTAGGTGTGTGGGCGCATGAGTATGAAAACTGTCTTCTTTGGTTATTTGTTTTTTTGAGGCAAGATCTCTCATTAGACGTGGCGCTCACTGATGGCCGAGAATGGCTAGGCAATGTCACCGCCCCCCCATGCCCTCTCATTTCCATCCTCTTGTCACCACCACCGCCACCCAGAACTGCAACTGCAGGCGGGTACAGCCGCACACAGCTTTTTAAAAATGTGGGTGCTGCAGATCCACTCCCACTCACCTCCAACTTCTGCAGCACTTTACGGACTGAGGCATCCCTCCAGCTGTGTGTTCAGGACCACCGCCACTGCACTCTAAGAAAACAAGTGCACAGAAAACCAGGACGCGGGACTCAGAAGATCACTCAGTGGGTAAAGGGCCCGCGCACTGACCGGGCAAGGATGAAGACCAGAGTTTGAGTCCCCAGAACCCAAAGTCTGGGCAAGCTTAATGGCTGCTTGTGCTCTCAGCAGTCACGAAGCCAGCCAAGACCAGGGACTCTAGGACAAGGCTGCACTGTGCTTCCCAGAACTGGTGAGCTCTGAGTTCAGTGAGAGATCCTGCCTCAAGAAATCAAGTGGGGAGCAATCAAGGAAGCAGTCAGCTCCAGGCCTCCACACATGCACACGCTCATGCACCTGCACACGCATTTACAGACACATACTCCAACATACATATACATGCATAAATACCCCCTACACAAATAATAATAGTATAAAAATAATCAATAATTTATAATAATCAATAATAATAATAGTATAATAATAATACAGAAACCTCTTAAATTATCTTTTCTTTGCTGGGGAATTCATCTCAGTTGGTAGGCTACTTGTTTAGTTTGTCCAAGGCTCTGGGTTCAATTTCTATACACACACACACACACACACACACACACACACACACGCACGCATGCCTTTCTCTAGTGGGAAGCACTTTCCTAAGCTTAGCTGACATAACACAACTCTGCCCATATTTTCTGAGTATGCCTCACAGATGCCTAATACCTAAGCAGGTAGAAGGATGTCTAAGGTCGTGCCACAGCGCCTTTCTGCTGACATCCGCACACTGAGCTTTGACGAAAATCACACTGTTCTCTCTTGTGTTCCGTAGTCCAGCTGCGGAAGTTCAGGATGAGCTGGAGGAGATAAGCCACTTCACAGCACACGCAAACCTATTGGCACAGAATGAAGGCCGAAATGTTTGTTAGCATTGGTAGAAGCAAGAGTTGTTCTTTCTTCTCTTGACGTTTTTAACTGATGAAAATTCTTCACACAGTTGCCAAATTAAGGCAAAAGGCAACTTTCTTGATATTTATGATGGTCTCATCAGATAACCAATATAAAATGTCTTCCAGAATTCTGCATCTTCTCAGACTTCAGAGTTTGTTCTCGGGATGTTAGAGATAAACGAAGTTGGTCATAATAAATCTCTCCAGTGTTGTAAATACACAGTTTCTGGTTCTTTCTCTTCTTGGGGCAAGAGAACAGATTCCACCAGCAGTTGAGACAGTCTGGTCTTTCTCAGAGATGTCATTTCATCAAACATGTTATGGTTTAGCCAAGTGCTGAGAGGCAAGCAGGGGCCACTGTGTGGCTTTGCCACAACGGAACTGCTGGCCTTGGAGAGAGCCAGCATCGCCCTTTTGATCTGGTAATTGAATCTGGACCGAGAAAAGGTCTATGGAGAGAGAAATATTTGCTTTCTAAAGATTAAAATTCCAAACCTTGTGTGGTGGCACACGCCTGCAATGACAGTCATCAGGAGCGAGAGGCAGGAGAATTTCTGCGCGGTGGAGGCTATTCTGCTCCACGGAGGAAGCTCCAGGGAACCTTTCTCCCTTAAGTTGTCAACTATTTAGTCACAGCAGCAAGAAACATAACTAATACAACTCTGACGTGAGCTGTGGCATGGCTCTCAGAACCATCACTTGCAATTATTGTGTACCCCCCCCCCAGGGCCAGAGGTTTAAAATATAGCATCCCCTATATCCAGAGGCTGGAGGGGGTTGTCTTCCATTTGTGCCACATGAAACCAAAAATCAGCTGAAGTGATTTTTCTCAGAACCCCATGGATGCTAATAGGCAGAGAGCAGATTTGAACCAAGGTCGTTCTAACTCCAAAGCCTCTCTCTATAGCACTTGGCTTGGGAGGAGACATGGCAAGAGGGTTACAGTCAAGAGGGTCACAGTTGCTGCTGTGACCGAGCCTAATTTTGTCCCCAGTGTTTTGTTGCTCCTTTGGTGTGTGACCCACCACTGCAACAGTGACCACCTAGGGAGATTTCCCAGTCTTCCCCCTCCTGCCCAGGCCTTCCCAAGACCAAGTAAATGAGTATGAGGCCTCAGGGAGATGGGAGAGGGTTCCGGCATGTAGACAAGATTGAAAACCATCGCTCTAAAAAAAAAAAAAATTGAAAGAGTTGTAAGGCGCTTTTCCATTTTCCCTCCTGTGAATAAGATTGAGTAAAATTCTGCTGAAAGCATTTCAACTGCTCCTGCCAGGCAGGGCCTTTGCTATTCCCCTCTCTCTCTCTCTCTCTCTCTCTCTCTCTCTCTCACTCTCTCTCTCTCTCACACACACACACACACACACACACACACACAGAGGCTCCAACTTTGTACCTGGCTCCTCAACACCTGGAGGTCCAACAGGTGTCAACGCTCAGCAGGTGAGGGCTTCAAAGCAGCCGCAGGGAGGCTCTCCACCTGTCCGCAGGGAGTGCTCTCCACCTGTACCTTGTGACTCTGCTCACACAGTTGTGAAGATCATTTTAATGTAACTACAGGAGTCATGTGGTGAATTAATGAGGAGAGAATGTGACCATGCATGGACTAAGGACCGCATAGAAAGCCATCAGGCTGAGGACATAAGAGATGATAAATCAATGAATCATAATTGTCTCTTTTTGGGTGGTGGGAGGAACAGGATTTCACACTCTAGCCCAGGCTGGTCTCAGATCCTCCTGCCTCGGTCTCCTAAATGCTAAGATAAGAAGTGTGAGCTACCACACCTTGTCTGGCTTCACTGTGATTTCAACCCCTGCCTCAGCCTCCCAAGTGCTGGGGTGACAAGGATGAGCCACCTTGTCCAGCTTGGCTGCTGTTGCTGCTGCTGTTCTTGTTTTAACACCTGCCTTTCTGCCAGCCAAGCTGCTTATTGTGGTGTTTTCAATCCAGAGTTGGTTGAGCCCACAACAGTAGCACGCAGAGATACCGAAAGAAGGCTGTCTGGATCAACATCATCCTCTTCAGGATAGTCACATGTTCCTTTCGAATCCCCAAGTCACAGCGAGCCCCGGGCGGTTCCCTCAGGCTAGTGTGCACAGTGTTCTGTCTGTCCATAGTAACCAGTCCAACGTTTGCCCGCAGAATGAGGTGGCTGTCCTCCTGAAACCCATGTCGGAGAAGATTCAGGAGATACAGACTTTCCGAGAGAGAAACCGGGGGAGCGACATGTTCAACCACCTCTCGGCGGTCAGTGAGAGCATACCCGCCCTCGGGTGGATAGCTGTGGTGAGTAAGGACGGACTGCCACACGTGCGCGCACACACACCTTTTCAGGGACTTTCACCTTCAGGCTCGTCCGTAGCCTGGGCACCGTAGGAAGGCTCCTGCAGGCTGGGCACATCGGCTTTCTCTTACCCTGTGTGAGCCCAGTGCTCTCTGAGATGGAAAAGCATTTCTCCAGCCTCCACAGACCCCACATTGCCTCCGGCTCTCACCCGTTGTTCTGCTGCTTTTCTCCTGCTTCTTCAAGGTGTTTTCTTTCTTATCCTGTGTTTTTTTTCTTCTATGCTTGGGTGATGGTCCTGCTTTCTCAGTCCCCCAAACCTGGTCCTTATGTCAAGGAGATGAATGATGCTGCCACCTTTTACACTAACAGGGTCCTGAAGGACTACAAACACAGGTATGTACCGTCTTTTACTGGCTGTGTTTTTCAGTTGATCATTTGTCAGATCTCTGCTCCTCAAGCTTAGGTTTAACCCCAGATCCCTGTCCTGGTCTCTTCATTGGTACACTGACTAACCTTGAGACTAAGATCCCACATTTGAGCTTCGAACCTGTGACCCAGGGGAAAGAGAACAGTCAGAAATCCAAGGCCATCTTTGCAACATGGCAAATGTGAGGTCTGCCTGAGCCACATGAGATCATGTCTTCAAACAATACATAGGCCGTTGGGATGGCTCAGCAAGCCTCCTGCCACCATACCCCGATGACCTGATTACAACTCCTGCAGCTCCTGGTAGAGGACAGAGTCGACGCCCATGGGTGTCCAAAGACTCCCACATGCACACCCTGGAATGCATGTCAACACATATGCACACGCAAAATGCATGAACAAATGTCATGAGAAAACAGAATAACTGGAGAGACTTCGCAGCAATTAGAAGCAGTTTCTGCTCTTCCAGAGGGCCAGACTTCGATTGCTTCATGCGGTCCACAACTTCAACTCTGGGGGAGCCAACACCCTCACCTGCCCTCCGCAGACACCTCACATGCATTGCACAGGCATGAATAGAAGCTTTTCGTTTCTTAAGTAAAATTTTAAAATCCCACTTTTGTAGGGAAAAGCCACACGGAGAGGGGGATCGGATTCCTGGGTGGCATGTGTTTTATAAAGAAAGCTGCCTCCATTTTCTTTCAATGAATTGCCTGTCCTCACGTGACCACATGTCAGTACGTTAGGAATTTCTGTACTTAAAGACTGAGCCTCCATCATTGACCTTTTTCCTTCTTTCATGATTTGGAGACAGTCTCTTAATGTATCTTGGTCTGACCTCAAGCTCGTGGCTATTCTCCCGTCTCCACCTCCCACGTGCTGGAATTGTAGGCCTGTGCCACCAAACCCAGCGAAAATTTCCAGTGATCCAAGCAGAGATAGTGAGTGACTAGAGAGGAGGAATGGAGGAGCCCAAAACGAAGATTGGTGAGACCGTGAACTAGGCCAACTGGGCACAAAACCAGAAACTGAGCTGAAATAGGACCTGGCAGACAGACAGCTGTTGTCTGAACAACTGTCAACAGCTGTGGAAAGGACAGGTGAGCCAAGGGGTTTTGTCTGGAGAACCAGCATAGAAAGATCTGGTATCCTCCAGCCCAAATAATGGATCATAGAGAGACTGATCTGGGGACAGAAGAGAAAATGCCATCAAATGGAGGTAGGCCGGGCTGAGGAGATAGCTAGGAAAATGCCTCTTAACCTACTTACACAGATTGTCACAAGAGTGTTCACCCTCCAGTGAGGTCATAGCTGGCTAAGCGTGATGTGGCCAGCCCTGCTAATAGAAGAAAAGACTGAAATAAGAGCAGCTACCTTCGCTGCCTGGCTCTGGACTCCAGTAGCTCCCCATCTGAACTCTTAAGTGGGACCAGCAGAAGCGGCCACTGGTCAGCTAGCGTGGGGTCTCCTAGTGCCATCTCATCCTTATTCCACACTGCTCAGGTGGAAGGAAATCAGAGGGCCTGGCTTCTCTAGACTGTCTCAGCTAAGGCAGACCCTTCCCACAGAATGCGGAAGAATGCATAGCATATGCAAATACCCACCACAGACTAACCTATTGCCTAAGATGGGATGGTTCAAAATTTGCATTGCTTTTTTTTTTTTTTTTTTTTGTTAACATGGGATTTTTTTGGGGGGAGGGAAAGTTGTGTTCTAGTTTTCTTGAAGGTTTTTTTTTCTTTTTATTTTTTTCTTTTCTTTTTCTTTTTTCTTTTTTCTTTTCTTTCTTTCTTCCTTTTTTTTTTGAGAGAGGCAGGGGTTGGTTAGTTGTTTTGAGACAAGATCTTACTGTGGAGCCCAGTGGCTAGCTTCCAACTCAGGATCCTCCTGCATCAACCCACTGGGTGCTGGGAATGCAAGCATATGCTACCACACCAAGCTCTTTTTTAAACCAATATTTAGTCAACATATATGAATATTTATACCATATATGTGAGGTATGGAGAATTGTAATACAAGGAATCATTTCACTTATTCATTCCAACAACTAATTTTACAATGTTTTCATCTCCTCCCCCAAAGAAACCTGTACTCACTTGTTGTTGCTCCTGGTTTCTCATAAGCTTCTCCAACCCTCAGTATCTGCTCGCTGCCTGGATAGCCTCCTGAGGTACTACCAGCACCAGAGAGTTTGGGGTTTCCCACAGTCTTGCTTCTGTGCAAAACAAGTGCAGTCTTTTCCCCCTTCAACGTTGTTTGTTACAGAACTGGGAATTGAACTCAGGGCTTCCCATCTGCTAGACAAACATCCCCACTGAACTGCAGCCACAGTCCTCTTTTCACTTTTTTTCATTTTGAGAGTCTCCCCAAGTTGTCCAGGCTTGCCTTGCACTTTTCTGTCATCTGAGTGGGCCTTCATGGTGTGATCCTCCAGCCTCAACCTCCTTTGCAGTTTGTAATTACAAGACCATGCCAACTGGCCCACTCAGGCTTTGCCCCTTGATCTCAGCTATTAGTGTTAAATATGAAAGGTCAGGCAGCATCATCGAGCACTTCATCGGCAGCATGCCTGAAAAAGATATAATAAAGCCAGGGAAATGTCACCAGAGGTGCATGTTGGTTCACCTGGGTGCCAGTCCCCCTGAATGTCTTACACTGGTGAACTGGTGAGTGTAAGGAGCCTCACACCCCAACATCCATCTGTGGGGGGGTCTCCCAAGTGCCCCACAGGGCCTTCTAGGTGTTGCCCGTGTGGCAAACCTGCAGGGGAAACTGCTGATGGAAGGGCTGCCCTGTGGTAGGAAGGGCCGTGGGCCTCTGTGCCTCCCTGGTAACTAGCTTGGCTGGCTGTTGGCTCCTTTGTCTGTAGGAACAGAGCGGATCGGTTGCTTTGGCTTTGCCAGGGTGTGGCTTTGCAGCTTCCAACGCCAATGAAAACAGAGGGAGGGTCACAACTTCTATGTGTTTGGATGTGGCTCAACTAATGTTCTAGAGTCTAGCTTCAGGTAAAAGGCACCATGCAGCTATCCCTGCCTGTAATCTTTTTCTAGAACTTTCTTAAGTCAAAACGATACTGCAATGCTTAGGAGAGAAACACATTTAAGCATATAGATTTGGTCTTCGTTGGTTGTTAGGAATTTTCATGCAATTATTTCTTCCTACTTTTTTGTTTGTTTGTTTGTTTGTTTGTTTTTCTTGGAACTTTCTCCAAGTCAAAATAATACCTGGATGGTTAAAAAGGAAAACCACCTTGGCCTTGTGCAGATTTGGCCCTTGTTAGTTGCTAGCATTTTTAGCAGTACATATGTCAAATGTATGATGGGATTATCTCTGGCGTGTTGTCATGCCTGTGTGTTGCGTAAATGCACACACAGATGAGACATATCTGCATAGGTAGAGCATGTATGTAGACATACATGCTGAATCATATTGAAGGGAGCCTCACCCTCTGATACCATTGTACACAGTCTCCTGTGTCTGTGGGCACCTCCTAAGAGCCTCTAGAACAAGACATTAATGAGGTAGATCTAGGAAGCTACTCACTTAGGGGATTTTAATTATGAAAGTGAGGCAGAGCCTCATAGATTCCGGTCATAGAGCCAGCAAATCTGAAGCTGTAGAAGAAAACAGGGTGGTCAGGAATTCAATCCCTACATGACTCACTTCCTCACTGAAAACGTAGATGTCTGACAGAACCAATCTGAGACAGGAGAGGTCCATTTTATCTCATGATTCAGGAAATACAAACCACCATGGCTGGCAGGGCACAGCCATAGGCTGGGCTTGGCAGCTGAAGCAGTGAAGAGCGCTCACATCTGGGCGGGGCAAGAAGCAGAGATGGGACAGGAAATGAGGCTGGAAGGCCCACTCTACAGTGACCGACTTCCTGTGACACTCCACCTCTTAAAGGCTACACGACCTTCCAAAACAACAAGTTCCCAAACATATGACTCTGTGAGGATCATTTCCCATCCAAACCATGGTCATCTCCCTGCTCACTCTCCCTGGTGGCATGGCTTCCTGCTGTGGACTCTAGGCATGGGGGTGGCACTCAGAACACTGCAAGGACAGCAGTCTATGTGGAGAAAAGTCCCTGTTGTCAAGAGGCTTAATAACAGAGGTTTCCTTTTGGGGTTCTCTTCAGTTATTGACATTAGTGGAATATCATTGCATTTCTGCCAACTCAAAACTCAGTGTTTTCTCATTTTCTGACCACTACTTCTTCCTTCAAAATGGGTGCAAAGAAGATTATGGGGGCAGAAATTGCCCAAAGAAATGCAACAAAGGGGGCGAATGTGATTAAAATATGTAATTCTAAAAGAATTAATAAGAATAATATGTTTTTAGGAAAGAAATGCAACCAAGCATTTGCCAATTCTAGTGGGTAGAAGTCTCCAATCAGACTTCTAAAACCAAATAACCGCTGAATTACTAGAAAACAAGCCAAATGCTTTTGTTCCATGTTTTTTTCTTTTTTTCTTTTTCATGCTGTTCTCTCCCCTAGAAACATGTTGTTCTTTTTTTTTTTATTCAAGAAGGGGGTCAGAAGCAACGGTCTGCTCCCCGCAGCCACCTCCTGTGTCAGCTCTGCACACCCGGGGCCCCGTCTCTGTCTCTCTGTCCACACCCGCAGCTCAGAGCACTGGCCATCCTCCTGCCTCCCTCTGGCTAGAGGACACTCGCTCTGGGCTCCTCTGGAGCTCCGCCTACCAGATGGACACGTGTAAAACTGGGTTTTCGATCCTAACCCTGCTCTCGCCCACTCTCTCTTGTACTGAAGTGACCCGCTTCACGTGGATTGGGTGAAGTCCTATCTCAACATCTGGAGCGAGCTTCAAGCCTACATCAAGGAGCACCACACCACGGGCCTTGCTTGGAGCAAAACAGTAAGTCCCAGGCCCCCTCTGACCAAACACTTGTGAAAACGTGTATCCCACGACCCCTAATAATCTTAAGCTTTAGACTGTACCTCAAGATAGGACAAAAACTTTATGGAAACAGCACTGTGACAGGAGGCAAAGGGAGTTATTTAGTGTTCAGCCATAAAGAACATGATCGTGTCATTTGAAGGAAAAATAGATGGAACTGTAGACCACCGTGTTAAGGAAAATAAGCTAGATCCAGAAATGCAAATCTCTCCTGTTTTCAAACTACATGATAAACATCTATACTTGGGGAAGTGCCTTGTGCAACCTGTCATTTTATACAATTGATGTATGCTAATAAGAAAATGAATGGGAAGCCAACACAGTGGAAGGTTAGCCTGGGTAGCGATCACGTGGAGAGCGCAGCCCTCGGCTTACCTCAAAGGGCTCAGCTCAAGCACAGAGGTTTACAAGCATCACCATGCCCTTAAGAGGTGGGAATTAAAGGAAATGTGAGCTTTTGGGTATAGTTATAAATGAAATAGCGACGAAAAGTTCTGAGTATTTCTTTCGATGTAGCAAAGTTTATTGAACTTGTTTAGGTTTGAATCTTGTTTAAGTTTGGCATGTTTGCTTTCGGTCAGGGGAGGGTTGAGGCAATGCCTCCTATCTTCCGGATTAGCCTGCATGACCTTGGGTGACCTTGAACTTTTACCTGCCTCTACCTCCTAAGTGTTTGGATGGCAGGTGTTCGCCAGCACACTCAGTTCACGCGGTGCTGGGAACGAAGCTCAGGGTCTCGTGCATGCTAGAGAAGCATTGCACCAGCTAGGCCACACCCCACGCCCAACCCTAAACTTTGGATGTGCCTTACCAGTGGGGTAGCCAAAGCTTATGTGTGTGCCCACTTTAACTTCCATATGGGAAACTACAGTGGCCCCGGCCTCCTCTCTAGCCTCCTCCCCGACTCACTGAACATCAAAGCAATCACTGGCTGCCTGGAGTATCCTGAGCACAGCAATGCTTAACCAGCAGTTCTCAACCTGTGGATTGTGACCCCTTGGGAGGTCAAAGGACTCTTTCAAAGACCATCTGCATATCAGATATTTACATTATAATTCATAACAGTAGCAAAAATTACAGTTATGAAGTAGCAACAAAAATAATTTTATGGTTGGGGCGTCACCACAACATGAGGAACTGTTTTTTGTGGGTTTGCTTTGCTTGGTTGGTTTGGTTCGGTTGGTTAGTTTGCATTTTTTGGTTTTTTGAGACAGGGTTTCTCTATGTAGCCTTGGCTGTCCTAGACTCATTTTGTAGACCAGGCTGGCTTTGAACTTAAGTGATCCTCCCTGAGCGCTGGGATTGAAGGTGTGTGCCACCACGCCTGACTGAGGAACTGTTTTCAGGGGTTGCAGCATTAGGAAGGCTGAGAACCACTGGCTTAGATAAAAGCCAGAAGAAACTGCTGTTTCTGAACCTGGTGTCCTGATTCTGCTTTGCCTCAGCTGCAACATCCTAAATGGATGTTGTGCTTCTAATCCTAGTTTCCCAGAGGTCGGCAGCCTGCCTCTTCCCCAAGCTTCAGCTCAGACATCCCACCTTTGAAAAACATGTCTCTCTTCACCAGTTCTGCCTCCAGGGCCGTGGCTCTCCTCTGTGCTTATCTGGCTTCTTAAGTAAGCCCAGTGTGGTTTCTCTGTTCTCACCTGCTCAGAAAAAGTTCTCTGAGTCCAGCCCCCGACAGAGAGCGCGCTCAGCAGACGCTGTCACATGTGTAGAGGATGCATCCGGGACTCTTGGGACTTCCTTACCTCCTGACGTCTCTGTGCTTGCTTTTGATGGAAAGTCCCTGCCATTAGAAACGAGCACTACCCTTGAATAGTCAGCCATCCAAGCAAGGGAAAATGAAGTGACGCAATTGTGAATTCCATCCAAAAGTTCAAGTCCCACCGACACCTGTGCTCCAATACGAAGCCCTGAGTGAGTGCTGAGGGCAGCAGGTTCAGGACTGAGGTGACTGTGATGTTCAAGTTTTCAGAGGAGTGTGGGGCTCCTCTGAGGGTCCCCCAACAGGGACACTCAGGGTCAGGTTAGCAGCAGCCCCTCCAGACTGCTATTCCCCTGGGTTCCTGCTTTGCCTCTCCCACCATACAACATAACGATATGGACAAAAGATTTCATGCATTTCCAAAGGCTTTTTAAGGAGGAGGAGTCTGTGTGGCTGGGGTGAATGCTTTGTGGACTGATTAGAATTCCTCATCTGTTTCGGATGAAAGACTGTGTCATAAAGGGGGATTGTCTCATCTTGGCCATGGGGATAAGCCACCGTTAGAGAGTAGCAAGACAACGGTTAGGAGACCTCGGATCCATTATTGTTTTCTGGCAGACAAATAGAAGAGGAACGGCAGACCACTTGTAGAAAACAATGTCAACAGATGCCAACTCTCAAATGAGCCTCTTAAAAACATGGACAGAAAACCTCTTTTAAATTGTTTGAATACCCTTAATACCACATATAAAGCTAAGCGATTATTTCTATGAATATGAAAGAGAACATCTGATTATTAATCATACAAAAATGTTTATTTTTCTTTGTTCTATAGTGAATGCTCACTTTATATAGTGTTCATTAAAAATACACCCTTCTAGAAACTGGAGATGTAGCTCAGTGGAAGAGCACCTCCTTAGCATGTATGAGGCCTGGGCTCATTCCTGCATTTCGAGGGGTGGAGGGAATGTGTTTTGTGCCAGCAACTTTCCAAATTTCCATTGCAACTCAAGAAGAAATATACTTTATAGACACACACTACAAGCATACAACCAAAACAAGTTTCACAGCTATCTTTTTCTTACAATATACGATGTATTCAGATAGATTTTTCTTTGCCATTTTTGATAAGGTTCTTGCTGAAACTCACAAAATCAGTTTCACAATCTACAAATACACCACGTCACACATTCTAAAAAGCGACGTTATAAAACACGTGTTAGATATTTACAGAAAATGTAAGCGATCCGTGGAGCAAACTGGGCCTCACAGATTGTCATACTAATAACAGCTATTGTTTACTGAGCACATGGGTTGAGTCATGGGAAAATTCTATTTGAAACAGTAAATGTACAGGCATGCTCTGCAGGCTCTCTAGCACCCAGCCCTCTGCTACTTCTTCAGCGGGATGTTTATGAAATGATAGTTGTGACCAGATACTGAAAACGTGAAGTAGTTCCTGTAAGAAGATGTTTCTTCAGAATCCCACATGTACGGTCTTTTGATAAGTATCCAGACTTATGCATAGACCCATGGTTTTTCTTGATGTTTCTCCTCCTTGTCTACAGTTTGAGAGGGAAACCATTCAAAAGCATATTAGAGAGGAGCATTTGTTGTTCTTGTAGACAACCAGGTTCCGTTCCCAGCACCCACATGGCGGCTCTCAACTGTTCGCAACTCACAACTCATAACTGCAGCTTCGGAAAGATCTGGAGCCCTCTTCTGACTCAGACATCTATGAGAACAAAGCTCTCACGCACGTAAAATAAAGAGCTTTTTACAAGTATATTACAATTCGAAAGTTATACTTTTGAACTTGAAAATTCAATTTTTATTTTAAGTTACTAAAAACTATCTAAGATCTCAAGTACAACCTATTGTACAAGTCAAACTAATTTCTCAATTGCTGTTCTGGTGACATACTAGCAAAATGAATGTTAATGGGAAAGCCAGGATCCCAGTTCTTGCGGAGAGGGGGAGCTATTATAATTATCTGATCAAATGACCCTTGGGAACAAAAAATAAACACGGTCCCTTCACTTATTTATCTACTGATCACAAGTATGCAAAAAAAAATTCTATGTTTATGAGAAGACAAAGATTGGAAAGACTGGGAGAAGGAGGGGTGTTGGTGTGAAGCCCTACAGGACTCAGGCTTTTACTTTTTGTTTCCATTTTATTTTGTGGAGGGGGGTCGTGTGCGGAGGTCAGAGGACAGCTCTGGGGGGTCAGTTCTCCTCTGCCACCAGGAGTCCAGAGACTCAGCCCGAGTCATCAGATTTGCACAGCAAGTGCCTTTGCCCACGGAGGCGCCTCACCAGCCCGTTTCGTCTTCTCAGACAGCACTGTAACGCTGTGCAGACTGCACCAAGTGTGGCTGGGCCCCACCTCAAGGGCCCTCGGTAATTGTTTTTTTTCCATTTTCAAGTTGGATTTTGATGGTTTTTTTTTTCCATTCTGGGTCTTTTAGTACACTAGTAAAGACGCCAGGCAACTCCCATGGTGCATTGTGCTTAGCCTCAAAGACAGCACTCGGCACTGAATTTCCCGGCCGCCCCTCCTAACCTTGGCCTTCAGGGTGCAGCTGTGCCAGGCAGCTGCTGCTCCACCTGTCCCCTTGTCACTGACAAATGTGGAACTCTGAGGGCAGGGATTGTTCGGGACAGCGATCGGGGAGTCGGGGAGCGTGTGCACAGTGTGCTGGGGAGGGGCAGAAGCGTTTGGGGCTTCAGAGGAAGCAGCTGCGGGGTCATCTGTCTGTGGCTCTCATTACACTTACTTTGGTCAATGGAATCTTGTTATTTCTCTGGGCTTCTCTGCAACACGTGACCTAGCAGCAGTCCAAACCAAAAACTACTTGAGTTTTTCGTTGGTTTCCTTCCTCCAGAATATTTTTCATGTTGATTTATGTTGTTTCTTCCAGGATAAGGTTCAGTGACACTTTGTTGACTAAATTGATCTTTTGGCAGAAGCCTGGTAGAGGCACACGTGTGCCAGCCCGGCAGTTGGGCAGATTTGTGAGAATGCTGAGCAGG
Source organism: Meriones unguiculatus (assembly GCF_030254825.1). Classification (NCBI taxonomy): domain Eukaryota; kingdom Metazoa; phylum Chordata; class Mammalia; order Rodentia; family Muridae; genus Meriones; species Meriones unguiculatus. The sequence goes on from NC_083366.1 coordinate 61,621,766, forward strand.
TCCTTCAAACCAGATGCCTGCAGCTGGGAAGCCGAAGCCCGGCCCTCACACCTGTAATTACACAGAGAGCAGAGCTTGTTCTGTGCATTGTTCAGATCGGCCCAGGAATTCCATGAACAAGATCAATCACAGGTGGAGCTTATTAACACCTTGGTGCCAGCCTTATGGACACACCTCTGCTCTTTTGTGCAGTTCTAAGTTTCTCTCACGTTAGAAACAGTCTGCAGTTATCTGTAAAGTGGAGTAAGGTTGCATGGATGGATTATATAAAGACTTACACGATGGCTTTACTCAATCTTATGCTTTTGGGGGGTGTTTGTTTGTTGTTTTGTTTGATACAGTGTCTCGTGTAGCCTGTACTGGCCAAGGCTAGCCTTGAACTCTTGATTTCTGGGATTTCAGGCACATGCCACAGCACTTAGGTATGATACAATTCTGTGTGTGTGTGTGTGTGTGTGTGTGTGTGTGTGTTGGGGTAGATTTACCAGGGACATTCAGTCCATCTCTCTCTCTCTCTCTCTCTCTCTCTCTCTGTGTGTGTGTGTGTGTTTTAGGGGTGGATTTACCAGGAACATTCGGTCGAGCCCAGAGGACAGCTGTGTGGAGTTAGTTCTCTCCTTCCACTTCCACATGGGTTATCAAACTCAAGTCATTAACTTGTACCGTTCCCAAGCCCCGTGACTTGTGGAGTCATCTCACTAGCCCATGATCTGGTTTGTGATGTCAGCTGTGTGAGTTTTAAACATATTCTTTGCATGTTAATTGTCATCCATCAGAACCTCCCATGAACAATCAGGAAAACGAGAGTCGTGGGTTGAAATAATAAAGATGGAAGTTTTCTTCCCCAAGGCAAGCCACTTTAGCACTGTTTCTTTCACCCAAGCGGGGACTTTCCTTTCAGCCTGTTTTTTACTGTAAAGCCAAATGTCCATTAACAAAGTGAAAGACTAGCCTTTCACTTGTGAGCCAATTAAAATCTGCCAGAGGGCATCCCAGCTTACTATAAATAACTCCACAGCATGGTGTTAAACATATATTGTCGTGTAAGCTTCGGGTCTTCTGGTCCCTCTTGCTATTTACAGAACTGGTCCCAACCTTCTCCACCCCAGTTCCACTTAGAGCTCCTGGGTTTACTGATCACAGGGAGTGGCTGGGCCCCAGACCATGTGCCATTTGTCTGGGATGCCAAGCTCACTGCCATCCTCGACAGATGCTCGTCCCCAAGAGTAGCTCCAGCCAGTACATCTGCCACAGCTGCATCTAATGTATTTAACTGCTCTTGCTACTCCTCTGGCTCTCTTTGGGGTTCTGGAGTAGCCAACTCCAGGCGGTTCCCTGGCCCTCAGCTTAAGATTTTGTTGGTGCCGTCGTTTGAGTTTTCAGCTGTTTTTATTTAATGTGTGTGGGCATGCACATGCATGTGATAGCTTCCATGTGGAGGTCAGAGGGCATCTATCAGGAGCTGGTTCTCTCCTGCCACCATGCGGGACTCTAGATTAAACTCAGGTGGGCAGGTGCCTTTAGTTATTAGCCATTTATTGACTCATTTGTTGTTGTTATTGTTTTGGCTTGGTTTTTTGATACAGTCTTGCTAAGTATCCGTGGTTGACTTTGAACTCATTGTGTAGACCAGGCTGGGCTGGAAATTAGGGCAATCCTCCTGCCCCTGCCTCCTGAGTCCTGAGGTTTTTAAGCATGTGCCGATATGCCTATCTCAAATGTTTCTGAAGTTTTGGGTTGGGTTTTGTTTTGGTATTGGGTTGGTTGTTTTGTTTTTTGTGCTGGGCATAGAGCTCAAGGCCCAGCACATGAGAGCCAAGCACACCACCACTGAGCGGCATCCCTGGCCTCCAACAACAATTTTTCACTTGTAGGTTGGTGCAAATCCAGTAAGACACCTTGAGCTCCTGGTCCTCCCGCCTCCATCTCTCAAGTGCTGGGATTGTAGCACTTCACCCAGTGTATGCCAGGCTTCAGCTGAGCTTGTAACTGCTGGGCAAGCACCCTACCACCTGACCTCCGTCTCCACCCCAAGATCATGGTGATATACAAAACAGTGCGACAGTGCAAGGCTGTGCTGGAAAGTAAGCTAACTAGACTGTGGGTGGGCAGGAAAGGCTACTGGGGGACCGGCACTTCGGGTTTTGAAGGATGGAGAATAAGAGTTGGTGCACGGTTTTAATCAGCACTCAGGAATCAGAGGCAGGTGAATCTCTGTGAGTTCGAGGCCAGCTTGGTCTACAGATGGAGTTCCAGGATAGCCAGGGCTAGAGAGAGAGAGAGAGAGAGAGAGAGAGAGAGAGAGAGAGAGAGAGAGAGAGAGAAGGAAGGTAGGAAAGGAAGGAAGGAAGGAAGGAAGGAAGGAAGGAAGGGAGGGAGGGAGGGAGGGAGGGAGGGAGGGAGGGAGGGAGGGAGGGAGGGAGGGGAGAGAGAGAGAGAGAGAAACAAAAAGAAAAGAAAAGGGCAATTCTGAGCAAAGAGTTCAGTTTGTGCACATTCAGAATGAGCACACAGCTTTTCCAGGCAGGGTGTAAACGCTAGTAGTTTTGCGGAGCTGGTGAAGGCAACTTTGTAGCTATGCTAAGAGGGTTGGGTCAAAGGCAGTGTCAAGGATTGTTACTTTCACTGTAGGTTGCTAAGCAGAAAGTTACAAGCTGTGAAAAGTGCTTTGAGGAAGGAAGGAGCCCGAGGCCCCAGTACTGGTTAGGAGGCTAATGATTTCTGTGTGATCTAAAGAAGAGATGGATTGGAGGATGGATGAATGGGATCACAAAGGTGATGATGGTCTGAGAGGGAAGGTAGATGACCCAAATCTAAACACAAAATTTCCAGTCTGGATTTCTAGGGAAAGCAACAGAAACAGGACATCATCCTAGGGGCAGCTGCTAGCAAAGGAAGAAAACACCTGATGCTCTGTTGTGCTTGAGGGGCCCGGAGGCATCACTGAAAGAAGGGAAAGCCTGACACACATGCTATAAATCACCTGCCTAGAATCATCAATTAAAGGGGAGAAGGAATAGAAAAAGAGTGACAGGGATAAAGCCTTGAGGATCCCACTACTTAAAGGATCTATCAAGGAGACAATGAAAAGACCAAGGTGAGCTCTTAAAGCCATAAGAAGGATGAGCTGGCCACTGGTGTGAATGTAGTGGCCTGGGAGAGACCTTGAAAAGGCTGCCGGCATCCAGGATGATGGTTAATTTCTGATACGACTGAAAGGTTCCGGCTAGTATGATCCATACAGTGTGACTTCCAGTTGTTAAGTAGATTAAAGAAAGAAATGGCTAGGGCATCAGTGAGGCACACCTTTGGTGTGTCTGTCAGATCTCTAACAGAGAGGATGAAGTGAGGGGGCCTTAACCCTGCCTGGATGTAAATACTTCTACCCAGTGGGCAGGAGTCTCAGAACTGAATAAAAAGGAGGAGAGGAGAACCTATCTTCCTTCCTCTACTTCCTGATTCACCTACATGTGAGCTAGTTCTCGGCACCAGAGTTTCAAACCAATCCCACTACCATCCCTTCCTGCTGTGATGGACTGTGATCCCTTTAGACCGAGAGACCAAATAAAGCTTTCCTCCCTTAAATTCTGTCAGCCAGGTTCTTTATCATAGGGATGCTAATGTAAGTAACACATCTGGAATTGGTAGTGTAATACACCACTTGTTACTAGTGACCTTCAGGGAGGAGCTTCAGGAAGGGGGGGACTTTATAGAACTAAGGAGTCAAGTTTTCACATAATGATCTCTTGATTATCTGCAAACCAGTTGTCTAAATTGACAGATTAGTGCTGAGAGATTCAGGGTCTGCCTGGAAGTTTTAAGATCAGTGTATATTAGCATAACTTTATTTTAACCCATGTTGTGTCTCAGTAGACCGGGTGTGTGGGCGTGTGTGTGTGTGTGTGTGTGTGTGTGTGTGTGTGGTGTCCATAGCAGTCACATAGCTTCAAGTTCATGTAGAATTAACAAAACTATGGAGCTTTGAGTTCTGTGTTTATAACTTTCTATTATCTCATAAATACCTTTTGAGTTTTAGTGTTTGTTGATAAGAATGTATAAATATTTTAGAGCATTTGTCTCCCTCCGTAAATCAAAATAGTAGTAACTTTTAAAACTGTCTGATTTAATAGTCAAGATTATTCTATTTGCTAGAAAATTTTCACAACCAAGAACTCAGAGCCTCTAAGTCTGAGGGGTCAGAAGATAACTCTCATTCCTAACTGACCTAAGCCATCATCCTGGGACCATGTTAGTAAGACATGTTCAGTTAGGATTCCATAAGTTGAGGTGGGCATGGTAGCACATACCCGTAATCCTGGCACTCAGGAGGCTGAGGCAAGGGGATTGCTACAAGTGTGAGGACAGCCTGAGCAACATAGCAAGACCCTGTCTCAAAAACAAATTTATTTTCACTTTATGTGTATTGCTGTTTTGCCAACATGTATGTCTGTGTGAGGGGGTCATATCTCCTAAAACTGGAGCTACAGACAGCTGTGAGCTGCCATGTAGGTGCTGGGTCATGTGGAAGAGCAGTTTATGCTTCTAATTGCCAAGCTGTCTTTCCAGCCCACAAATGATTTATTTGTTTTGTTATGTGTCAAAAATAAATAAATAGTTTCCCTAATTTATACTGTTGATAACTTCAGTGTAATTGAGGATGTCTTGACAGTCATTCTTTCACAAACCACCAGGCCATCAGAAGGTTATGGTTTAAGGAAGTAGCCAAGCAAAAGTGTTCTCCACAATAGAGATGAATGTGCTTATTTGTTCATTTTCTTTTGCTATAACAAAACACCCCAAGCTGGGTACTTTATAAGCAAAAAGTGTTCTTTAGCTCACAGTTTTGAAGACTGGAAGTCCAAGAATGGGAAACCCTATCTGTCTGGGCTCTGATAAAGGCTTCTCCTCGGGCATAGCAGGAGAGAGGACATCAAAATGGGAGAGCTTGCAAGGAAGAGGACCACATGGATAGGAAACAGGAGCATGGCAGATAAAGCCTTCAACTCATCCTTTCCAGGATGCTATCGCATAGAAAATCAGCCTTTTATAAAAATAAGTTTCAGCCTTTCTAGTGGATAAAATGCACAGAGCCTCCAAAAGAGATAATATTGCTTCAAATAATTCCCTGCCCGCTCTGAGAAGCAGAGTACGAACATCAACAGTTATTTTCTGTGTGTGTTCACAAATAGATATGGAGGACACTTAGTGGGTGAGTTCTGAGGATCCAACTCAGGGCCAGATGCTAAGCAGATACTTTATGGCTGAGGTGCACCCCAGCATTGAAGGGCATTCTAACAGGCACCTTTCTGACTAGCCGTTTGTTAAATATACAGCGTCAGGCAGTGAACTTTGGAAAGACTGTACTGGTGTGATTCAACATGTTCTTATGAGACCATTAACAACAGTTCCGTTTGTTTATTATCATGCCAATGTTCATGTCCCCTACTCCTAGAATCTCCTTTTCCTGGTTCCCTGTGTCACGATCCTTCTCATCTTTCAGCCGTGAGATTCTCAGTTTTCACTGCCAACTTGATACAGTGTCCAGGAAATCTAGAAGAGTCTCAGTGAGGGGTTATCTAGACCTAGTTGCCCCATGGGCATGTTGGTAGCAGATCCTCTTATGTTAATTGAGGCAGAAACACTGCACGCAGGTGCCATGGTTCCCTGGGTAAGGAATCCTGAACTTTGCAGGAAAGAAGAAAGGGAACTGGACATAAATGTGTACATCTTGACTGTGGCTATGATGTTAGTGGTTGCTTCAATTTCCCACTAGCTTGTAACGGGCTACAACCCGGTATTTTCGAGCAAAATCTCCCCTCCCACCCCCCGCTTAAATTACTTTTTCCAGGTGTTTTACCACAGCAACAGGAGATGGGACTAAGACAGTCTAGTTAAAACAATCCTTTCTTTAGAAACTCACCAGACCTCCTCGTACCACCATGCCCTGCCCCAGCTTAGAGCACCCTGTCTCCCTGCAGAAGATCTGCACTTCCTCCTCCATAATCTCGAGTTTATAAGTCATCTATTGACATCAGAAAATGTTGACGAGGCACCTACTCGCACCTCAGGTCCTGTGCCACCTTCCTTGGCTGGCGGCACTAAGAGGACTAAGAAAGGAACTCCAAAGTTCTGGAGTTGAGCAAACCCAGGTTCACCAGCAAATGATTGTGGTATGACATACATCTTCCTAAAAGTGTTCCAGGAACGAAGGCTTGCACCCACGTGAGAAGCCGCGTGTGGCAGCTTGTACTTGTTCCGACAGCTCTCGGGAGATGGGAACAGATCCCTGAGGCTCACTGAGCCACCTAGCATAATGGAAGCCCCAGGTCCCAGGGAGAGACACCATCTCAAAACACTAAAGTGGATGACTCCTAAAGAATAGGGCCTGGAAATTGACCTCTGACCTCCTCCAGCACACACACACACACACACACACACACACTCCGTTCCATAAATCCTATAAACATATTAGAGTTAAACCTTGCAGGGTCTTTAAGAGTCGCTCAGTTAGTAGAAGCCTTCTAAACTAAGGCCTGGAGAGCTGGGGTGGAGAGGTAGAGGCCTGGCTGGGAGCACAGACGTGTCTCCTCTGCTCCAAGGCTCTGAGCTCCCTGAGAAGAGGTGACCCAGTATCCCCGGCAGTGGTTGCCCCAGGGCCTGAGAAATAGATGGTGGCCCCCAACTCTGACCTAGTCAGGGGCATTCCTTTGACATCAGGTTTCCTCACAACGAAAACTACGCGGTCTTACATCACCGACGGCAGGCTGTGTCCAGTGCTGATGAGCCGTGTGAATATGTGTTTTTATTCCTACACTGTGGTGGTGACAGGAGCGCACAGCACATTTTCACACCAGTCAGTAACGCTCCCCTGTCCTTCCCCTCGCCATCTGAAGCCTCTTCAGATAACATAAACTCAGGAAACTGAGTCTGGTATTACATTAAGCGAAAATGGATTTTCTTAAAGAAAGACAACTAGATGAACGATACAGGTCATCATGTAAATATGAAAACTCTGCAGAGGGGTGGCCCCTAGGCCCAGTCTACCACAATGTCATGCCAACAAGGCACATTACAGTCCCTGGGGATAGGCTCCATGGCAGAGCGCCTACCTGGCATTCTTGAAGCCTTGGGTTCCAGCCTCAGTACTGCAAAGAAGGGAGGGAGGGAGGGAGGGAGGGAGGGAGGGAGGGAGGGAGGGAGGGAGGGAAAAAAGAGAGAGACGGAAAGATGGGGAGGGAGACAGGAAGGGGACCACAGGAAACCCAAGCATCAGGTGACCTTTTCCCCGTGAAATTTGGAGCTAGATTTGAAGCACCCATGATTCTGTGTTAGCAAGGGTTACCCTGCATTGGCACAGGTTACCCTCCGTGACCATACCTCAACTCTTAAGCTCAAAACATGACACTTCCAGGCGTTTTCATTTAAATTTTTTTTCAGGTAAAAATACAAATACGATATAAATGATCTCTCTAACAGCTCTTAACTTGCATTTGTCTGCTTTTTACAAAGGGCTGATCTTTCAAGGCAGCATGATCATTTCTTTAAGATACTAATTGAAAAATAATCTTGAATTCAGTGACAGAGTTAGGCTCAACGGGCCAACTTTAGTCTGGTCATGGTCCAGCTGAGTCAAAGCACGCCTCACTCTTGCATTTACGTAGCCGCTGGCTCTCCATCAGCATGCTCCCTTTGATGGGTATGCTCGGCTATCTTTAACTCCGGGAAGTTTTCCCATGCAAATTTTATTTTTCCTTTTTTATGAGAAATTGTGCTTTCATGTTGCTGATGCTGGCAGTGCAGAAGAAAAGACAACTTGGAGATTCCAGATTTGGTCTACGTATCAGTTGCAAAGCAAGGTCAGACCCTTAGCAACGGCCCCTCACCAAGCCGTCTTCTCTCAAAATCCTAGATCACACAAGTGGATTGGACTGTGCCCTCGTGTATTATTATATATTGTCTCGTCTCGGTTGGGATGGCCCGGTCCACTTTTAACAGGAATCACCTCCGACATTTTTGGAAGGTCTCATCTAAATATGCAAATAAAGACAGCAAGCACAAATCTAGCTTTCCTGGCACTGACTGAATGTTTCTCTTATCAGGCTGTTTTCCAACATAAAGCTGTCACTCCATCCCTGAGGTGACCTGGTTTCACTTATTCTGTTTTATTTTTCATCAATCACCAATGCTCTGATTTGTCCATGTCACAAAAGGAGCAAGCAACACACAAAATTCACAGGAAGATAGCCATCCTGAGACAGGGAAGAACAAAGTCATGAGAAATTAGGGTGAAACATTGATATTCGGGGCTCGGGGTTTTCGTTGTCCTTATTGTTCTGTTTAGTTTTTGAGACATGGTCTCATGTAGCCTGGGCTGGATTCATACTCCCTTTGTAGCCAAGGATGACCTTGAACTTCTGATCCTCCTGCCTCCAACTCTCAAATGCTAGAATTACTGGCACGTGGCAATGCCAGTTTGTGCCTGCTGGGGATCAAAACCATGAGCAAGCAATGCTTCCCACCAAGCCACAGCCTCGCCCTGAGATTTGGGCTCTTAGTGACCTCCCTTTTTGCATCTTTTCATAAGGCTGTTTGGAGCCTTGACCCCGAAAAGAACTAATCCAGACGGGCCCCATGTCGTCTCATAGCTGTGCGCCACCTTTTTATAGGATTGCACATGAGCATTAGGACTTGTGGAAATCTGAAATTTCCATTGTGTTCAATATCCATTAATAAACTAGAAAACAGTCTCTAAACTGACTTTTCCAAAAGTTATTAATAAACAAACTCTTAAAATACCATGTAGCACTTCCCGGTGGCATTATTAACAATTCTGCTTTCTTGGAATGGCTCCCGGGAACTTTATTTTCTTTGGCAGAGGTCTCAAAACCCAAAGAAATGGCAAAAAGAATTCAGCCTGAAGTCCTAAGTCCACGCCAGCTCGCATTTGTGTCACTAGGATGGTCATCCTCTGCGGCTGTGCAGGCACCCTTCAGTTTTATATTTCCTTATTTATCTGTGTGTGTGTGATTTTTGGTGCGGCATGGTATGTGGCATATGCCCCTGAGTGTGGGTGGAAATGTGTACCTTCGTGCAAACCTGTTGAGGCCAAAATGGGGCTTCCAGTGTCCTGCTTTGACTACCCTCTTCCTCATTGCCTTGAGATAGGGGTCTTTGTCACTCACTGGACCAGGCTCACCATCTCAGCTAGGCTGGCTAGCATGTCTCCACTCCCCCAGAGCTGGGGCTACAGGCACACACAGCGACAACCAGCCTTTTGTGTGGGTACCGGAAATTCAAACTTGGGTCCTCATGCCTGCAGAGCAAGCAGGCTTACCCACTGGGCCATCTGCCCAGCCCCACAGTCCTCTTTCTTTGTTATGATTGTAATGGAACTGTGACATGAGCACGAATGTGAAATCGGCACCTCCTGAAGGAAGTTCTTTATGTCTGAAGCTGTGTTGAGTTCACTGCCCTTGATCAAAGTGAGGAAGTAAAAACCGCATAGCCAAGCACAGTGGCACACACCTGTAATCCCAGCGCTTGGGAGACGGAGGCAGAAGGGTCACTGACAGCCAGTTCCACATAGCAAGCTTCATGGCCCACCAGCCACAAGCCAAGAGCCTGTCTTAGGATGGATGAAAGTGAAAGAACTGTTGTAAACCCAACATCAGAAAGGCTGAGGATGGAGGTGTCTCAGTGTAGAGTGGATTTCAGGGCAACCTAGACTACGTGAGTCCTGTTTCAATCGAATAAAATGAATCAAACCCTAAATCATGAATTTGTGATCGGAAGGCATTTTAAAGGCTGGGATGGTGGAGATCTTTACTTGAAGCCCTGTGTTCAATTCCCAACACTGCAGAAACTAGGCATACGGGCACATGCCTGTTATTCTAGGTCTTAGGAGGCAGGAACAGGAGGATCCAAAGTCAAATCTTCCTTAGCTACATAGTGAGTTGGAGTCCAGCCTGATCTACATGGACCCAATGAGAGAGAGAGTGAGAGAAAGAGAGATTAAAGACTTTTATTCTTTCTTTAGCCAGTTTTCCTGTTATGGAAATGAGAGGTTTATCGCCCTTATGTTTCCTGTATTAATTATACCAGGCCGTTTGTGATTCTTTGTCTTCAGAAAAGCTAACCAATGGCATTTTATACAGAATGTTAGCTTTAAAACACCATGGGTTCTTATGGTGACAAACGTGAGTGAAATGGCCTGGGAACTTTTAAACATCTAAAGGTATGACCAAGCCCACACATGGGCTGTCACTGCTCCCTGAAGATAGTTAGGGGTGGGCCTAGGTGGTTCAACCAAGGACAGCCAGAGAGATTCAGCCCAGAAACAAGAGAACCAAATGTGTGTCCGTGAAAGAGGGAAGAAACAAGACCCATAAACACTGCTGCGCGTCAGCTGCTCCATTCCTGTGGCCTCATCTAGCATCTCCACAAATACTTTAAGGACAGGTGGCTCAAAATATTACTGTCACTGAGCTAGTTTTATAGAAGAGATGTCTCGGCAAAGGCCCTGCTGTAAGCAACATAATCCACCTGTTCCAAGAAAGGATCATATGATAATTTTATGTTCTCAGTCCCTGCTTTTTAAATGACGGTAAAAATACCAACCAAGATGTTGGTTGCTTGACCTATTCTCAAAGCCAGAGGTTATTGCTGTCTATATATTTCTTCTTTGCTTAAATTCCCTCCTTTTTTTTTTTTTTTCAGAATAAAGGGACTTGCAAAAAAACCCCAATAGTGGTCCAGCTCAAAGCCACTGTAAGCCTAGGTCTGGCTTTCTGGCCCCACACAAACTAGCCCTTTTGTCCCTTCTTGCTACAAACTCAAAAAGATAGATAAGCAGAATAATTTTTATGGTGTATTTAGATGTGAGTTTAGACTACATCTGAAAGAAGTGGTTAAATTAAGAAGTCTTGGGAGGAACGAAAATTCATGTTAATTATATAGAACCACCACCAGAGAGCCTTAGCAAAATTCTACTTAAAGTTCTAAGTAATTTCCCTTTCTAATAAAATCTCAATTCTAGGGGACTGGCGTGATGGCTCGTGCCTGCAATCACAGCCCTCGGGAGGCTGAGGCAAGGGGGTCACTGGGGGTACTGAGACCAGCCTGGGCTACATGGTAAATTCAAGGCAGGACTCCGTCTCAGAAACTGCTCTGAGAGTTAGCTGTCGATGAGACCAAGCCTTGAGATACAATACTGCACAGCTGTGGTGAGCACCATGTACTGTACATAACTGTAGAGAACCCCAAACTCACAAACGCCCGTGTGCTCCTTGGAATGTTTCCTGGGGTTTGTGCCTGCAGTTCATGGCTTTAAAAATGGGAGAGACAGCTGTTTCCAGGACAGTGACATTAATTTAGAGCGATTTGTAGAACATTAACTTTCTTTTAAAAGTCTTTGTGCCAGAAAAAAAAAAAAAAAGTCCATAATCAAACATCTGCTCTCGGAATTAATCTTAATAGGCCTTAAAAGCCTCATTTGGGATTTCTGTGTCATGTTCTTGCAACATAAGTGAACTTTTGCACTGGGAACACAGCCATTGGAAATCATAAATGTTCTGCTTCTCTTTTTTTTTTTTTTGTTAAGTGGAAAGCTATTGTTACATGACTTTTATAGACGCTCTTCTTTAATCGTGCCCAGCCTGAAGACTCTAAGACACTCCAGATGCTCATCTCTGCAGCCTCAGAAAGAAGGTTTAAGTGTTTGCGGCGGTGGGGTGAGGAGTCGCTGCAGCCTTGGCAAGGTTAAGCCTGTCTCCCTCAGAGCTCCTAATTGAGATCCTACCTTCAGTTCTCAGCATCACTTTCTTGGCTAGGTGACCTCATCCCGGTCACATGACCTCCCCTCCCCGGGTTCTGAGCACTAAGATGTCTGACTCTATGCTGTGGTTATGAAACGTTAGTAATCGTTTGAGTCAAGCGTATTTAAAAAAAAAAAAGTATTAAGAAAAGCTTTCTTTGAGCTGGGCCAGTAGTTCAGCTGGTAAAACACTTGCCTTGCGAGCCTCAAGATCTGAGCCTCACTCCCGAGGGCCCATGGGTTTGTTTGTTTGTTTGTTTGTTTGTTTGTTTTGGGGGCGTTGTTAGTAGTGGTGGTTTGGTTTGATTTTGATTTTTTGGTTGGTTGTTTGGTTGGTTGGTTGGTGTGTATGTGTGTGTGTTGCTGTTTTTGGTTTGGTTTGGTTTGGTTTGGTTTTTTGAGACAGGGTTTCTCCATGTAACCTTGGCAGTCTTGAACTCACTTTGTAGACAAGGCTGGCCTCAAACTCACAGAGATCCACCTGCCCCTGGTTTGTGTTTGTTGAAAGCATGGCGTGGGTAGGGCTGGCACTGCAGCTCAGTGAGTAAAGGCACCTGCCACCAACCCGGATGACCTGAGTTTGACCCTCTTGGGGGAAGATCAGAACTGACATCTGAACATTGTTCCTTGGCCTAAATGAGGTAGATGATTCCTGAAGAACAAAGCCACACCTGCACACACCCAAGCACACAGAAAGAGACTGGGAGGTGGGGAGAGACGGGGGGGGGGCAAAGTTAAGCCTGTCTCCCTCAGAGCTCCTAATTGAGATCCTACCTTCAGTTCTCAGCATCACTTTCTTGGCTAGGTGACCTCATCCCGGTCACATGACCTCCCCTCCCCGGTGGGGGGGGGGCAGGAAGAAGAACCTGTGGGAAAGATCCAAACTACTGAGGTAATCCACAAGTAGACCACACCTCAAAGCATCCTATAGGCGCTTTACCCGGGTCTGGTCTCAAAGCCTCCACTCAAGGAATGGAGAAGTCCACATGCTAATGAGCCTCCCAAGACCTCATTGGTACCCAGCAGAGAAGGGGACCCTCTTCAGTGACATCCCCTCAGGTTCCCGAGGCAGGACTCACACCTTTAGAGACAGGCAGACCGCCTCTTGGCGAGCTCTCCTATGTCTCTGCACAAACCCAACTCAAATTCTGAAGAATATAAAACCTGCCCCGCTCCTGTGCCCTCTCCTCCAAACTTGTTCCCCCACATTACCTACAGCCTCCGTTCCCATTGTTGTCCAAGGCACCTGAGGCACCCAGCCCTGGTAATATTGTTCCCATCTGGCCTGATCACTCTGGTATATCAGCTACCTGTTATGTCTGCCTTCCAAAGGTAGCATGCTGAAGACCACTGCCTTCCAATCTCTGGTCCCTAGGACTTTAAGATCCCATCATAGAACAAGTCAAACACTCCATCGGGAACCAGGGTCTGGGTACAAGCGTGTCCTTCCTCTGTCAGTGACTACAGAAGTAACTGGGCAAGAGGCCAGATTCTACAACAGACTACTAAAGCATGGCTGAGGTGCCAGTACCCAAACCAAGAGGTCTAATCTCCCCACGACATGAAGATCGTTCATAAGAAAGCAACCCGGTGCAGGTGTGAGAGGCCAGTGTGGAGCAGGGGAGATTAAAACTAAACCAAGCCAGGCACGCGCGCGACACTAATGATTCTTGTCGTGGGAGGACTGGAGTGTGGGGCCAGCCCGACCCACATAGCAAGACCCTGTCTCAAAAAAAAAAAAAAAAAAATCTAAGTCAAGGATTTTATGCTCCTCCCAGCACAAGGGGAGAACCAGGAAAAACGCTGTTTAACAAGGCAATCCATGCCTCTAGTCTTTCCTTTGACCAGTGACTTTACCTTTTTAATATAACACTTGTATTAATTCTTTGAGAATTTCATATGTGCTTACAATGTACTTTGGTCATATTTCCACCCCCGAAATTCCTCTCCCCAACAGAGTGATTGGAAACTCAGCTCCCACAGACTAGCAGGTGGGCACACGCTCCACCAGCCCAGAGGCCTGCTTTGTACCAACTACACCTTACAGGCAGAACTGTGTGCCCCAAGACACCAGAGCAGTACTCACCCGCCACAGATTACCTCTTTGGGTTCTGGGGCACAGAGCCCCAACCTCAGACCTACAAAAGACTGGGGCACCTCTCCGCCCCATCCCACTTTCATGTGGACCTAGGGTCAGAGGGCTCAAACTGATGCCAAGCCTCATCACCTGCGTTCCATTCCCAGAAAAGAAGACTTGATCCCTGTAAACTCTGACCTCCACGCAGGCATTATGGCAAGACAAGTACATGCATAAATAGTAAATAGGTAGGTAGGTAGAGAGAGAGAGAGAGAGAGAGAGAGAGAGAGAGAGAGAGAGATTTTGTTGTTGATGTAGCTGGATACCGGGTAAACACATATAATCCTACATCATGAAAGGTGGGGGGCAGACAGATCAAGAGTTCCAGGCCAACATGGGCTACATGAGACCCTGTCTCTGAAAAATAAAAGTCTGAATATAGACAAAGGATTTCTGTAAAGAAGGCTAAATTTACAACACATGCTAGAGCTATGCCTCTGGCCTTGCCTGCTGGTTTCTTGTGGAATTTGAACAGCCTTTCTGGGTTCCTGGCTTCCTTTTCTGTCAGAAGGATTTCAGTACAGCCCAAATGACATTGTCTTAGTCACGGGTTCATCTCAGCCCATAGGACAGGAAGCTCGCTCCCAAGCTCATCCCCGCGCTGCAATCGCCGAGGAAGGTAGGGTCAGGGCAAAATGCACACAGACACACGGGAGCGAGCGTCCCACCCCACTTCCGTTCACCCAAACACACGGGAGCGTGCGTCCCACCCCACTTCCGTTCCCAAGTTAGTATTTCCGCCATACGGCCTGGACTTGGGAAATTTTAACAGAGCCGTGGGTATTTTCAAGGGTTCTGATAAATCTGAGGCATAGAGCTGAGTCCTGAGTGAGTAGTCAGTAAGTACTAAATCAACAAAAACATTTGGCCCCTGAGAGCCCTTCCTCAACCCCACCCCACCCCAGTGCCTGCCTTCCTCACTGGCTTTCAGGCAGGATCACTCTTGCTGGCTGCTGCCCACCAGGTGCCAGGTCACAAGAGTGTGTGGAAAGCACTGAGGCTGTGGTCTGTGACAGGGTGCAGAAAAAGAAGGCAAGCAAAGATAAATTCCTTTCCTCCCAGGCTTTGGGTGCAACCCAAAGAGATTCAATTCAGGGAAGGCCTAATCGGTTTGGTTTTCAGTCCGCTGTTCAGTAAAGCCGCTGAATGCTAATCACAAAGTAACCTTGGAAACCAGAACCTGGTACCCAGCGAATGCTGTAGAAATGTGGCCACACCTGGGAAGGGCATGATCAAGGCAGCCCGGATTTGGGAGGTTTTATTTTCCACATGTATCTCTGTAAACACTGTCTGCTGTCGCCAGGCCAACCATCTGAACGTGTCAAAGTCCCCAGAAGATGGGATGCGGCTTGTCCGTCGCTGTGTCGCCTTCCAGCTCCTGGATTCTGAGAATGAAGGGAGCGGTATTTCTAAGATGTTTCTAAGATGTGGAAGCCAGGGCAGGCTCCCTTTCTCACAAAACAGGGGCTCTGCAAAGCCGAAGAGTTTCAGATGCTGAAGGAGGGGACTGCCCCTCTAGTGGCTGCGTGAATAATGACACGGTTATGAGAAAGAGTAGTATCTCATGGCTCTCACCAAGGCCTGGGGTCTGGCTTGATGTGCCAAGATTATACTGTTCTGTCCTCTATGAGTTGGAGAAGTCCCTCAAATTTCACCTCAGTAACATGACAGAAACCATTTGGGAACCTGGGGAGAGAAATTGGTTGGTCTCAAGAACTGTGAAATCATTTTCTGCTTGACCCCAGAACCCTGACAGGAGCCAGGCTGCCCCTCCTTAGGAAAAAAAAAAAAAAAGTGCTTTGAATCATGGCTCCAGGAGAGGAGGCTTCCGCCTGCTGGGGCTCAAAGACACACCTTCCGAATGAGAGAGGAATCGTTTCTATTCACAGTGACTCTGTGCTGAATAGACATTATGTAAGTGCTCGAAAAGAGCTGTTTTAAAAGACAACTGAAGAGTGAAACTCCCTGACTCTGACATCTCATAATACCAAGTTGTTTATGAAAATAAGATTATGCTGTATTCATGATCATTTAGTACTTACATAACGTTTCAGCTTTTGTATTTGCTATTTGAAAACACACAAACTGCTCTGTCTCTCCTGTTTCTTAGTTTTCTATTACGGCATAGTTTGAGACATGTGGCCCAAAACCTATCTCTATAGGATAAGCCCAGGGTTGTCTGAAACTGGTTATTCTCCTTCCTCAAACACTCAGCGATGGAATTCCTGGCATGTCCCACTATCCCTGGCTCTGCCTCTTTAAAATTTAATTGGCTTCTAATTCCTTTTCATGGGTGTGTGTCAGTGTTTATAATATTCTATGAAGAAGAGATGGCTCAGTGCTTAAGAGCACTGGCTGCTCTTCCAGAGGACCTGTGTTCTGTTCCTAGCACTCATGTCACAATTGGCTATAACTCCGGATTCAAGGAAACTTACATCAGCAGGCACCCATCACATACACCCAACAGACATCACATAAATAAGTAAAAATATATCAAATGTGGTTGTTTGAATGAGAAAGGCCCCCATAGGCTCACATGTCTAAATGTCTGGTTCCCAGTGGGTAAACTGTTTGGGAAGGATTAGCAGGTGTGTCACTGGGGGTGGGCTTTGGGGTTTCAAAAGCCCACCCAGTCTCTGTCTCTCTTAGCGGTTATAGTTTCCAATGCCCACAAAAAAGTAAATTTTCTTATCCATTGAACCACTTTTTCTCATGATTCTAATTAGTCAGGGCCCAGTTTCATTCTTATCCAAGCCTTGGACATAAATATGGTCCTGTGGGTGTTTTCTGATGACTTTGCAGTGGGAAGGCCCACCCAACAGACTATGTTCCCAAGAAGATCCCACCCCAATCCCGGGCCGCCACATAGATTCCCAATTTGTGGCTGTGCCTCTGGGACCCGACTAGAGAGTCTTGTACCCCTGACAGAATCCCAGCCAGACCTTCAGTCTGAGCAAAGCTCCCACCTTCTGTCTCCCACAGGGTCCTGTAGCATCCGCGGCATCTGTGTTTTCTATCCTCTCCTCTGGGCCTGGTCTCCCTCCACCACCTCCGCCGCCACCTCCCCCTGGGCCACCTCCACTTTTTGAGAATGAGGGTAAAACTGAGGCGTCCTCTCCTTCTCGATCAGCCTTATTCGCCCAGCTTAATCAGGGAGAAGCCATCACAAAAGGTAAGAAAACAAATCCTTGAAGCCAGCTCCCTGACCCTGGGGTTCCAGGCACACGGATTCTCCAGGGCCCTGGTGAAAAGGATGCACATCCCTCTGCCGCCATCCTTAAAACGAGGGAGGGGGAGGGGGTGGGGGTGGGGGGGAGGAACTGCCTCTGGGCCGTGGGAGCCTGGGTGCTCTTCAGCTCCAGGAACCTGCCCTCCACTTGGCTGCACTATGGGCCAGTGGGAACCGAGAGACGCTGCGTTTCAGCTGACCAAGGAGTGGCACCCCCTCAGCCCCAGTGCTCCCCAACCCTTCTCCAAAACGAAGTCATCGACATCAAACAGAATAAAAATAAACACTACATCCCCAGCTGCCACAGAGTGTTGGCTCTCGGAAGGTCTGTCGTGGAACTACCTTTGCCTTCATATAGCAGACAGATGATGGCTTTAATGTAAATGCTTAAAATGCGTCAGCATCACCAGGACATGCATGCTGGGCAATATAGGCAGGTTGCCAAAAGGTGTATTGTCGGTTTGTTGTTGTTGTTGCTTTGCACAACTAATAGGATTGAGGGCACAGAGGTCGCTCTATGAGGGGCTGGAAGCTGAGAATTCAAACTTTCTAATTTATCCCTCTGAAACTCACTTGCAAAGTAAAGGAACTGACTTCTAACTCTAGAGGTGATTCCATATTCTGGAAAATACTTCCTGGGGTAGCATAATGTTTTAAACCATACCTGGAAATTTATGTAGCTGTGAGTAAACCTAGGAGTCTTTCGGGGTTAGATGGCTTGAGGGATTGTAAGGCTTTTTGTTTGCTTTTTGCTGGGATGGGGAGGTTGTCTCTTTAAAGACAGGGTTCTCCTCTGTGTTCATCAATTTTCTCGTTACTGTGATAAAATTCCTCACAAAAGCGACGCAAGCCCTGCTTGGGCCCACAGTTTGAGAGGATATGGTCAGGATCGATAAGGAAAGGCACATGAGCAGGAACACAGGACCGCTTGCTGCCATCACAGTGGGTCAGGATGCAGAGGGCATGAATACTGGTACTCAGTGCGCATTCCCCTTTTAAGTCATTCTGGGACCCCAGCCCATTGCGTAGGGCCACCCATACTCAGGGCGAGTCTTTTCTGCTCTGTTAAACATCTCTGCAAATTACCTCACAGACATGCCTAGAGTTGTGTCTCCCAGGTGATTCCAAATCCATCTGAGCTGACCCTTCACCTCCTCTTAATAAAACAGGAAGTATAGAGCAGACAGGAAGTGGGGCCAGGCTATGACATCTCAAGACCCGTTTCTTCCATCAAGGATTCACTCATAAGTTTTCAATCAAATCTAAAGGTTCCACAACCACCCCACCCTCACCCCAAAAAGAGCATTATAGCCTGAAGATTAAGTTTTCCGTGGGCCTCTAGGGACATTTTCATCCAAACCACAATGCTCAATTTTAAATATATATGTACAACTTTTCTTTCAATCTAAACTTCACACAGGATGCAGTCTCTACATATAGACCTTGAGCAAAGGAGTGTTGTGAAAACAGCGATACCGAAAGCTCCTGTGTGCTTTAGACAATGGGTGTCTCCCCTTTCGCTAGGTAGGAGGAAATGTACCTACCCTGTGCCACCCTCTGTGTTAGGTTCTTTTCTGCTGTTGGGATAAAATATCCCGACAGCAGTGACTTTAAGGAAGAGGGGGTTTATTTGGCTTACAATTGCAGGTTATAATCCATCACTGTGGGGAAGTCAAGGCAGGAACTTGAAGCAACTGGTCACACAGTCAAGAGCAGAGAGAGAACATGCATGCACAGTATCCAGCTGCTCTTCCCTGCTCTTCCATCGACTATATTGTCTAACATGCATGCAAAACCAGGAGATAGTGCTGCCCATGTTCAAACTGTCCTCTCACCAATCAAGGCGATCAAGACAGTCCCCCACAGACGTGCCCACAGGCCAACGTGATCCAGAGAACTCTCTTACTGAGATTCTTTTTCTAGGTGATTCTAGCTCAGGGCAAACTGACAGTTCAAACTATGTGTGACACCTTCCTAGGGCTCCGGCATGTCACAGACGACCAGAAGACATATAAGAATCCCAGCCTGAGGGCTCAAGGACAAATTCAGTCTCCAACCAAAAGCCACACCCCAAGCCCCACCTCTGCAAAAACGAATTCTCCTCAGAAACACACTCCAGTGTTCGAGCTGGAGGGGAAGAAGTGGAGAGTGGTGAGTGAGGTCCTCTAACGTTTACTCTGATTCCCTTAGCTAAAACCAACTTCTAAACGCCTAAAGCCACTTCCCGGAGACTCGGGGATTCCCGGGTGAAATGCCAACGTGCAGAAACACTGCCTGGAAAGAGAAACCAGGTACTTCTCCAGGCTTGCAGACTTCTTTTTTTTTTTTTTTTTTTTTTTTTTTTTTTTTTTTAGTAGCTCCTATGCATTCTTTCCTTCTACTTTCTAGAACGATTTTTGGGTTGTTTTGGTTTGTTTGGTTTGGTTTTCTAAGATAGGGTTTCTCTGTGTAGCCCTGACTGTCTTGGAACTCCCTCTGTAGACCAGGCCAGCCTCAGCTCAGAGATCAGCCTGTCTCTGCCTGCCAGTGCTGGAATTAAAGGTGTTTTTCACCACTCCCACTTAAGACTATTTTTTAAGGATGGTAAAAATGCACATAACATTTACCATTAACCATCTTTAAGTGCACATCCCGGTAATGCTGGATGTGTTGACACTGTCGTGTTGTCAGTGTCCCACAGAATATTGTTTATCTTGAAGACCTCAACCTGTTAGACAGTGACTCCTATTCCTCCTCACTGTCACTGTGCTGTCTTTCTATGAATATGGCTGCTGATTTCCAAACTTTTAAGCAGGCAGAGGTGCAGCCGTTGATATGTGGTCCTGGGAGTCTGTGCCTTGAGGTGATGGGCTGATTGCTTCGTTCATAGCAATAAACCACAGCTGCCACCCACCATTCTCAGGGGTACCTGTATGAGCAGGCCAGAGATGCTTTGAACATGGATGATAGCTGGAGTCCCCTGCTGGCTCAGAGAGCTTTCTAAAACATTAAGTAACAAAGTCCCTGGAAAGGTTGCCAGTGCCTGAAAGGACAATGGAGCTTGGACCACTGTTCAGACCCCAGCAGCTCCATCTCTTGATGGACAAAGCAGGGTCTGATGCAGCATCAAGAGGGCTGTCGGCACCCGAGCCTACACAGCAACTGTACCCCTGCTCCAGCCCTGCCCCCCCCCCAGCAGGGTTGCTCGCATCCAACTCTTAGCGAATTGATGCCCACTTGGAAGCAGTGGTTCAACTACTCCCATGATTACAATCGACAGCTCAGACCTGGAGGTGTCTCCATATGGCGAGTGTCCTGTAAGAAAGCCCGCTGAAAGCCACAGTTCTGTTGAAGCCTCTAGCAAGGTCAGCACTCCATGGAGTCAGCCTCTCTTTCTGTTTATGTTTAATATCCATGTCTGTTTTACCCTTAGGAATACCAAGAGGATAGGAATGACCTTGTCATCTCAGAGACCGAGCTGAAACAAGTGGCTTACATTTTCAAATGTGACAAATCAACTCTTCAGATAAAGGGAAAAGTAAACTCCATCACTGTTGGTAGGCGAAACTAAGGCCGGGTGTCTGCTGTGATAAGCTGTGTTACAGAAACACACCATGTGTGTTGACTAGAGTCTTGTTTTCCCCTTTTAGATAATTGCAAGAAGTTTGGGCTGGTGTTTGATAATGTGGTAGGCATTGTGGAAGTGATCAACTCCAAGGACATTCAGATCCAGGTGAGCAGCCTCCACAGCCATGGCTTTGCATGGACCACTCACCTTCCTGCAAGGGTCAAAAGAGGGGACTCCTTTCTCATGTCCACCCAGAGAACATCTGATTCCTGTTCTCTCTAAACACAGCTTCATCATCACCTCTCTGCAGAAGCCTTGTCTTTGTTCTCAGCCACCCTTAGTTGGTCTTTGTTTTTAACTCCCATTTTGTACTGCAAACGCTGTCTTACCCTTTCCATCTCGAGAATGGCTAATGAGCTGGGGATGTGGCTAAATGGCCCACATGCAGGCACACATAAGACCCTGGGTTTTATCCAGCACTAAAAAAAAAAGAAAGAAAGAAAAGAAAGCAATGCCAGCTAGGCAGTCTTTACTGTTCTAAACACATATAGTGCCTGAATACCGTAGATACCAGTAAATGTTGCTGAGCACAAGACTGGATGAATCAGCTACCATATGAATAAAGAATATTGAGAGACTATCCTAGGATAATATCACCATGCTAAAGAGAATTCCCCCTTGCGGGGGAAAGGCCCAAAGGAAGGGGGAGAATGTATAGACTCAGAAAAACAATCCACAGAAGATTGGAAATGAATTTTCAGAAACAAGAGAAAATCTGTGCTCCTTTAGTAGTTTTAATTTTGTTAAATATAGGCATTTACAACACAAAAATCTAAAGGACTTTTCTCACTTTGGGCCAAATCCAACTTTTCTCATTGATTGTACTATTTGCATACTGATAATTACCCTTTACAATCTGGTGTTTCCTTATGATGATTGACAAAATTAGATTTCAGTTATGTAAATCTTTCTCTCTCCTGGGTTTCTCTCCATTCACACGTTTAATTAGACCTCATTTAATTGTATATATTACATTTGTGTATTTGCCTTGTCATTGAAGGAGTTGGTTTGTTTATGCAGGCTGTATGGAAACAGCCCTGATTGGGCATCCTGAAGCCTGGATAGGAATGCCAGTTCTGCATGCATGTCTGATAAGCCCAGGGAAAGGGGAGGTTACACAATATGCTGCAATCAAATAAAAGCTCTCTCTTGAAATCGTACAGCAATGGCCATATTTCATTTAGAAGAATTGCTACTGACATCAAAAGCAAGAGCTTTCTTCCTATCCTTATTTCTATTCAGCAATGCATTAAAAGGACCTAGCTCCTCAATAAGATAAGAAAAATAACCAAGAGTGATAAAAGTGAACAGGAGGAGATTAAAATGTCTTTATATGGCAATGAAATGATTGTTTTATATAAAGCCAAGAGACTCAATAAACTACACAGCAAGACAGTTAGGTATACTATCAACGGGGGGGGGGAACTCTTGACACCACAAATAAGCATTAGGAAATGTAACATAAAATAAGATTCAGAATAGCAACACAGCTGAAGGGAGCCAAGTAATAAATCAACAAAAGAAACGGAAGGAATGTATAAAGAACCCAGAATAGTTGTAAATTAATTGACCAAGAAGACACCAGTATCATCTCTCTCTCTTTGTTTATTAGGTAAGTGAGCAAAGCTCAGATATTTCAACAGGACTTTTTAATTAAAGAAAAAGAAAAACATGAAATTCATTTGGAAGCTAACTGAACAAAAAAAGTAGGGCTGGAGGAATGGCTTAGTGGTTAAGATCGACGGCTGCTCCGGTACAGGACCTGAATTTGGTTCCTCCTAGGCACCAAACTAAGCTGCTCACAACTGCCTGTAACTCCAGCCCCAGGACACTTGACATACTCTTCTGAACTCCACAGGGACTGCACTCACATGCACAAGCCCACATGCAGACACACGTGATACACATAATTCAAAAATAAAATAATTTTTAAAAGGCTAGATAAAATAATTCGAAAGCAGATGAACAAGGTGAATTGAGTCATCCTAAGGTGTCACATGGATGGAGATTATTTTTTTTTAATTTAAAAAAGAAAAACAGACTAGCAAGCCATGAAGTAGACAGGTGTGTACAGCAAAATGGTTTTTAGAATACTTGGTTATTTACACAGGAAAACAATACTGAGGAGCTGGAGAGATGGCTCAGGAGTTTAGGGCAATGGCTGCTCTTCCAGAGGACCCACGTGTGGTTCTCAGCACCAGCATAGCAAGTCACAACCATCTGTGACTCCAATCTCAGGATCTGTGGCCCTCTTCTGGCCTCCACAAGTACTGCACACACATGGCACACAGAGATGCATGCAGACAAAACACCCATACACATAAGGAAATCATTAAAAATAAAACAACCACTGAATCTCCACTTATTCTGGGCTGGGGATTGAGTTCAGTGGTGAAGTGTTTACATAACATGGGTGAGGTCCTAGGTGTAATCACCAATAACACAACCCCCACAATTTTCTTTTCTTTTTTATTTGTTTATGTGTGAGTGTTCTGTCTGCATATACAGTGCACACCAGAAGAGGGCATCAGATCCCATCATAGATGGTTGTGAGCCACCATGTGGTTGCTGGGAGTTGAACTCAGGACCTTTGGAAAAGCAGCCAGTGCTCTTAACTGCTGAACCGTCTCTCCAGCCCCACAATTTTCTTAATCTATATTCAATAGAAGATATGATATGCAAAGCTGAAAGGCTAGCTGTAGATTGAGGAAAGATATTTGAAATGTAGATAATCAAAGAGAATTTGCATATGGATCATGTAAAGATGATAACACAGACCAAAAAGTAAGACTCAAAACTTGTGATCTAATAGAAAAATAAGCGGAGACTATTGACAATTCAGCGACATAAAAAGTGAAGCGGTTGGCACACATATGAAGATGCGCTAGTGTAACAGGAGGGGCGGCGTGAATGAATACTGTCACAGATTCGTTTTCATACTCAACCTCTTTTGCATTTGGAATGCTCTTGCTCTGCGGAGTGCTGCATGCATGACATCTAACGTGTAAAGGAGCTGCATGCTAAAATGTCTGACGAATGAGCTGTCATGGAAGTGGCACGCTGGGGTCCCGCAAGAACCTGGTACACTCACTGCAGGACGAATCGGCATGTTCTAATGACAGGTCCGTAGGCTGAGCCATTGTGTGTTCATGTCCATACAGTCAGGCTCTAGTCACAGACTGATGAAACGTGGAAAGCAGGTGTTGTAGGGTCATGGTACTAGCAAGAGAAACCAAAAATATTTAAGTGTCCACCAAACAGCAAATGTTTCTGTCTAGTTGAACACTATTCAGCAGCTAAAATGAACAAAGTATATATACTTAGCGGCATAAAAAAAAAAAAAGTGAATTTCAAAAACAGGTAAAAAAAAAAAAAAAAAAAAAAAAGCCTTGAACAAAAAGAGTAAGTTACAGGGCGGTTGGTGCTATGTGATATATCCATTCATTAAAAAATATAGTGTGTAAACCAATTCATACATGACCTATCAAGGTCCCTTCCTGGGCACTTAACCCAATAGAAAGATTGTAAGCAAAAACAAAACAAAAAAAAGCACACGAAAACAATTAAAAAAAAAACAGAAGAGTAATTATATACAGGGGGAAGGAATGAGGAGGAAGTGAGGGAAAGTGAGGTGGAAGACAGTGTCCAGGGGACTTCAGTGATTCTGTGAGATTTTAGTTCTTGGAGAGAAAAGACAGAAGTTGAGTGTACGCTGCACCCCTATAATCCCAGCACCTGGGGGGACTCTTTACAGTTAGAGGCCAGCTCAATCTGTATAGCAAGTTCCAGGCTAGCCAGGGCTACAGAGTTCCAGGCTAGCCAGGGCTACAGAGTGAGAGCCTGCCTCAAAAACAAACCAACACAGCAAAACCAGGTCTGACAGGGTCCACCTGTGACCACAGCACTTGGGAGGTAGAGACAGAAGAAGGATCAGCAATTCAAAGCCATTCTCGGTTCCATGGTGTGTTCAAGACCAGGCTATGCTACATAAGACCCTGTCAAAAGGAAAGAAGGGAGGGAGGAGAGAAAGAAAGAGAGAGAGAGAGACAGAAAGAAAGAAGAAAGGAAGGAAGGAAGGAAAGAAAGAAAGAAAGAAAGAAAGAAAGAAAGAAAGAAAGAAAGAAAGAAAGAAAGAAAGAAAGACACCAAAAGGGAACAAGGCAGAATGTAACACTGATAAAGTTGTTGCGGGAAGTATATGTATCTCTTATTCTTTGTATGTTTCCATGCCTGAAATATCATGTAGCATTTTTAAGGATGTGACCCCGCACTGTGAACAGTCCCCTCTGGAACAGTGAACCATTGGTTGCCTGTGTAGGGAGGCGGAAGGAACAATTCAGAGACAAGAGAAACACTTGCCAGAACCCTTAGTGAATTTTTGGAGAGTGCCATTACTTAGTTAAAGTGCCTAGTAAATTGTCTGAAAGGGCCTGGACACAGCTGAAGCGGAAATCAGTTACCTGCCTGGGGCTGAGATGGGGACAAACTGTAAGTGGCCATTAGTGATATTTTTAGAATGGCAGAACTGCTCTACAATTGGCTTGTAGTCCTGATTGCACAACTCTGTACGTTTTTGAAATAGCATCCATTTGTGCACATAGCACAGATGAGTTGCATTTTACTACAATAATGTTATTTAAAAAAAAGAAAAAAGAAAAAAGCTAAAGTTTGTATAATTTGGCCTGGTAATCCTATTGTTGGCAAAATGTTCTAGGAAAACATACAAACTGAGGAAGACAGGCAACCGTAGTCTGTGGAAATTTTTTAAATTATCTGGGAGAAATAATATTCATAAGCCAATCCTCCAGGAGTCACTGGCAGTTCATAGCTTTCCTTTGCTTGACTGGTGGTATCCGGGGTATTCAGGCTTGTGTGTAAATGCTTATCATCATTCTAATATAAGCAAATCTAGAAGTCATAAAAACATGAGCACTGGCACATTTTAAAACACACACAAAAAGATTCATTCTCTCTGTCTCTCTTTCTCTGTCTTTCTCTGTGTCTCTCTGTCTCTCTCTCTGAGTCTCTGTCTCTGTCTCTCTCTCTCTCTCATGAATTTATACTATTTTATTTCAGGCAGAGCCCTGCCTGTACTTACCTGACCTTAAACTACCCAGCTTGACCTTTCTTTTGGTCTGGGGTTCAATTCCAACTCAGTATCCAGTTTCTGTGGAGCCAGAGGAGGAGCAAGAGAAGCACGGTGACCAGGCTAGATGCCCCCCAAGGAATTCTTTAGGGCACCTGTACCACTGACAGAATTTGTTCCTTTGGTTTGCAAACTAGCCTTTTCTTCAAGTTGAAAGGAGAGATGTCTTTATTGCTTTAATTACCATCACAAGAAGGAAAGTTCTAGAGTTGTATTAAGGTCTTTGGGAGAATGGTATACCCCTGTGGACATTGGGGGAAGGTCTGAAAACTGATTGTTAGAGGGGAAATTTAAAACTGATCTGAATTTTTACTGGACTTAGATATTTGTAAACAGTACAAAGCACGGCCTCCTCCTGCACAGGGCCCCGATTATGCCAGGCTGAGCTCCCGAAACCAGTTCATTGTGAAATACCTAGACACCTCTCTCATTTGAACTTCACCTTCAGCCCTCGGATTCTTACCCAGCAGATGACTTACGTGAGAAGAATTGGAGAGTTTCTTACTTATTCTAAAGTTTGGGAACAATCTACTTGGCTCCCGCTCAAAATTAATCTTACTGTCTAGCATCTGTATGGATATTTGTTTTTGCCCCAGCCTCAGAGATAACTGTTAAAACTTAAATTTTAAGCAAATGAATCCTGTTTCTCTTATCGTGAAATCAGATAGGCAGTTCAGATTCACTAATGGAGTTGTGAGCCTTTTCTGAACATTTTAGCTGCTGCCTCCAAATTAATCCCTTAATTTCATTGCAAGAAAGAGACCCTGAGCGTTTAAGATTCCCCTTTGTATAGCCCTTTCATTCTAACCCCAAATGACACCTAGCCCGCACGCAGACACACACATAGACACACACACACACAGATACAGAGACGGACAGACAGGAAGGCAGACAGGCAGGCAGGCAGACAGCACACTGCCCCATGAGTCCTAAAGCTAAACTCGGGAGGAATTCCAGAGAGTAACTGCTTAGGTACTTGATCATTTTTACTTCATTGCTTCGGCCCCATTTTTCCCCTTACTTCAGGTCATGGGGAGAGTGCCAACAATTTCCATTAATAAGACAGAAGGATGCCACCTGTACCTCAGCGAGGATGCGCTGGACTGTGAGATCGTGAGTGCCAAGTCATCTGAGATGAATGTCCTGGTCCCTCAGGGTGACGATTATGTAAGTACCTTCCAAAAGCCTGTCCAGAAAAGGTCTGGAGCAGGTTCACATCAGCATTCTCAGAGAGCGCTACCGTCTAACCAGCGTCGTTTGCAGACAACTTCACAGGCAGGTGAGGGACAGGGGAACACCTTCCACGTGGTCCCTCTCCCGTCAGGCCCTGTGGTTGTGTCTGGAAACTCTTGCCTAATATTTGCTTGGATGAGGCGGCTCTTTGCATCTGAGTTCCTGTTGTGTAGGGCTTAAAGTTTTCCTTTTCTCTGATGGAGATAAATCAATGAGGAGAGCTGCTTTGGGGGTTAAGAGAAAAGGAGCAGGAGTAGTCAGTAGACCTACGTGTTTCCATGCAGTGAAGCCAAAAATGTTATAATGTTCCTCTTAGCATAAGGATCTACTGGGAAGCTCACAGAAAGGCAGGCTCCAAACCCTGGGCAAAAGCAGGGTTGGATTCAGAAGCCTCACAATGGGGCCTGGAATCTGAATTCTCTGTGTATGCTGTGGAGGAGCACAGACCTGCCATGACGCATGTGGGGGTCAGAGAAGAACCTCAGGTACCAGTCCTTGCCTTCCTCCACCTTTTTTGAGACAGGGTGTCTTGTTCACCACTGTCTAAGCACATTCTGAGCTTCTGGGGGTTATCCTGTCTCCTCCTTCCGTCTCATAACAGAAGTGCTGAGACGGCAGGCATGATTATGTA
Source organism: Meriones unguiculatus (assembly GCF_030254825.1). NCBI lineage: Eukaryota > Metazoa > Chordata > Mammalia > Rodentia > Muridae > Meriones > Meriones unguiculatus. Next base: position 61,649,561 of record NC_083366.1, read on the forward strand.
TGAGATTGCAAGATTCAAACTCAGGCCCTCCTGCTTAAACAGACAAGCACTTACTGAATCATCTCCCCCGTCCCAGAATCTTGACTCTTAGCAGGCTCCCAAGTCAGTTCTCATACCATCAGTCCATTGAATCCCCCTATTTAGAAACACCAGCCCAAGCAATTCAGCCAGAATTTTCTTTCTCTACATCTTCTCCCCACTGAAGCAGCTTCTAGAAGAACCACGTAAATGTCCTCGCATGTGAAAGTTGAGTAAGACTGAATAAATCTTGGTTTGTTTTTTTTTTTTTTTTTTTGGATTCTGAAGTCCAGCAGATCTGCCGGTTGCTATTACGTGGAAGTAGGAAGAAAAACAGGAGGAGAATTCTAAGACTAACTTTGTGGGGCAGGAGAAGGCAGCAAACAAGAGATTCAGCCAGCATGCTTTCAGGAGAGGAGAGGGGCCACACCAGCCAGGAGGGTCAGTTACCAGCTATCTAGAGGTTGCAATCAGCAATCACCAGACGGGTTGATTTCCTTAAGCAGAGATTATCCATATTCATCAGTACTATCTTCAGCTCTGTCTACCCCCAGTATCACATGCTGCAGCCTATGGAATTCCTCATTTGAGTTTAAAGCATAGTACCCTGCAAACAATGGGTCACTGATCCACACTTGGGGTGTGGAGACTCTAACCCTAAACTAGGCAAGTATTCCCTCTCAGGTTCTCAGCCGATACAGACAGGCAGTGGAGTAGTATGGCCTGTGTCGGTTCATCCCTGCTCTGTGTAGCTGTTTAAGCAGAGTGTTCAGCTGTGTGGGAACTGGTCAGGTAAGACAAGCCACAGGGTTTGGATGAGCACTTCAGACTCCTCTGGGCATGTCTCTGAGCTGCTACCAGGCATCTGAATTGTTAAAGATGTTCAGGTGGATTCTGCTATGGAGCCCTGATTGACACCCACGGGCATAGAAGCATCGATTCTCAACCTGTGGGTCCAGACCCCTTTATGGGGGTGGGGGATCAAACAGCCCTTTCATGGGGTTTCCATATCAGTTATCCTGCACATCAGATACTTACATTACTGTTCATAACAGTGGCAAAATCACAGTTACGAAGTAGCAACAAAAATAGTTTTATGTTTGGGGAGGAGGGCCATCACAACATGAGGGACTGAATCAAAGGGTGACAGCGTTAGGAAGGTTGAGGACCAGTAAGTGAACTTAGAGAATGAAATATAATCAAAGCCTGAGTTTTTGCATTAAAAAGTAGTCTCACCTGCTTGGGCTGTTTTTCGTATTACATCAGGAGGCGGGAGGGAGCTGTACAGGCCTTGCCTTTGTTAGGGTGTGAGAGTGGGCAGTGGGCATGTGGTCCTGATAGGAGCCAACCTCCCGGAGAAGAGGCATGGATGTATCGGTTTCCTGGGTGCTGGAACCCCTCACTACCAAAGGGGCTCCTTCACGTCTGGGCATGGAGCTCAGAGATGTATGCTCCTAGCATTCGGCAGGGCTGGGGTCCCATCCGCAACTCCAGGTCTATAGTGTTCTGCTTGAGAACAAACACAGAGCTTTGTTTACTCTTGGAGAAGAGCACCCGAAGTGACACCAGGTACACAGGTGCACTAGATTACTCAAGGTATTGCCATCACAGGCGAGAGACCATGGCACATATTTGTTGTCTTAGTACTTTGGAGTCTGGGGTAGGAATATCATGAGTTCAAGACTAGCCTGGGCTCCATAGCATAAGCCCCTGTGTCAAAGATAATTTGGTTTTTTGGATTGAAGGTTTCGTTCTGGAACTCTTCCCTTATTACAGCAAAGTAAGTAAGTAAGTTACTTCTCAAGGAGTCTAGTGAGGCTCCGGAAGCCATTGTGTGTGTGTGTGTGTGTGTGTGTGTGTGTGTGTGTGTACATGTGTTCATGCATTTGTGTGTGTGTGTTTTCACATGAATGAATGTGCACATGTTCTCCTATCTTAACAACATTTTCTCAGTGTCTCAAAGAGTAGACAAGTCTGGGCCCCATTCACGCACTGATGTCCCCTGAGATGAGTAGAGCTTCTCATTCTCTTCCCCCGCCTTGCCGAATCAGAATCCGAGTGTTGATAATATAGGCTGAGTCAGGGCGTGATCTGGTTTGATGGAGATCTGTGGCTAAGAGAGACTGTCTGGGCTTACACGCTGGCTGTTCTGCCATTCCAAGGCAGCTGCTGAATGTCCCCAGCCTCTGCTCCCTGCAGACGGCCTCTCGGCCTCTCCGCCTCTCGGCAGCACTGACCTTGTGCGGTCTTTGGAGATTGCCTGGTTTGTCTCATAAGCCTCTAACCTGAGGCTCGGGGTATAGCTCAGGTGTAGCGTTTGCCTACCATGAATGAGGCCCTGGGTTCTACATTAACCACACACCTGTGATCTCAAAACTCAGGAGGCTGAGGCAGGAGGATCGGTCAGCCTCAGTCAAGCACATAGTGTGTGCAAAGCTAGCCTGAGTCCGTGAGACTTGTCTTGCCAGCCTGGTTCTTCATAAGCACCAGCCATGAGGACGACCCCAGTATCTAGTCACAGACCACATGGGTCCTCCTGTGACTGGATCCTCTCTGTGATACGGAGTGGGATGTGATGAAGTTTCTTTTGCCCATCACGCCACGCCCATCAGCCTTCTACCTGTGTGCAAAGGGAAACTTTGACATCAATAACTCTGTCCTCAACTTCTTCCAGAGAGAATTCCCCGTTCCTGAGCAATTCAAGACAATATGGGATGGATCCAAGCTGGTCACCGTACCCGCAGAAATTATGGCCTAATCTCCAGGAGATACCCTTCCCGGAGTCTGCTCTAGCAAAGAGAAGCAAGCAGCTAGTAGATTTCAGCACACACCCGTCCTGTGTCAGCATCCTGCAGTTCTGTGCTGTGGAAATGGTGTCTTTTCTGGCACGCTTTTGTGGGCACTTTGAAATATTTAACATTTGATCATGATTTGTGTGTGATTTTAGTTCCACATGATAACTAGTGAGCACATCAGAATTAAAAAAAAAAAAAAAAAAGAATCCTGTTCCCATCATATCATGAACTCTGTAACTGGTAAATAAAGGCCCCTGCTCCTTTCTTCACTTAGGTTCAATTGCTGGTTGAAAAACGAAGCCTTAGAACATCTATGTATGTTTTCACCTTTTAGCCAAATTTAATGTGATGAAATAGTCTTGTGCCCTGAAAAATACGACTCTTCTTTTTAATTTTTACATGTTCACCATTATCAGCATGGATACCTTGTCAACATGAACTTATACTTCAATTATGCTTTTACAAACACACACATATGCACCAAGAGGAAAATTCTAAGGACCAAACTCAGTTTCTAGGTCCTGGAGAAAACAAAATATCCTTCAAAGTTACTGAAAAACAAAAAGTGTTCTAACCATCCATCTTAAATATTTTTCTGCTGAATCACTTGAAAACTCTTATTTGTCTGCCTATTCCTAAGACAAAGGGCAGGAGGGGACTCAGTCCTTGTTTTTTGGGTTTTGGGTTTTGGGTTTTTTGCTATGTAATAGTTCACGGTTCTGCTCCAACAGCTCAACCTTTGCTTTCTGGTTTTGAAGTCGCTCACGCTATCGACCACCCTGCTCAGGTCGCTAACGCTCATTAGAGGTGAGCTCCTTTTCCGTCGGCCTGGCTCGCTGGCGCGAACCAGCTAACCAGCCTCAAAGAGGGACTCCGAGAGCCGCCCCATTGCTGCCCGCAGCACGCGTTGTCTGGCTCTGCTCCGGTCTTCCGGTTTTGATAGTACACGCTTTTTTTCAGGTGAACAAATGCTCTCTGTGTCTCCCCTCTGCACACGGCTGAGAACCCTGCAGCTTTTTAGGTCACGCTTAACGAAATGGAGCGCGATGCTTTTGGAGCCCGTGGGAGCTAGGCTGTGCGTGTGAGGGCCTGTCTGAGTATCATTTTCAGTTTCTGAATAGCTTCGATATCCATACGGTATTCAGGTCGGTGATGTTTGTATATCAAGATTTTGCTATAAACGTTCCGTCCTTATGAATCATGTTGTGGCTTAAGTAAATATAATTTTTGAAAAGTAAAGTAATACTAAGTAAAAAAGTAATTGTTTCAGTACTGAAATGAGTTCTGGTTTGGTTTGGGGGGGTTGTTTGTTTTTTTGCTTTGTTTGTTTGTTTGTTTGTTTGGGGTTAGCAGAGATACGAAGTGAGAGATGGCTCAGCCGCTTGAGGTGCTCACAACCAAGTGTGACAGCCTTAAGTTTGATCATCAGGGAACCACATGGTGGAAGGAGAGAAATGACCTACACAAGCTGTCCCCTGAACTCTATGTGTACATCAGAAATATGCATGCCAACACACGCGCACACACACACACACACACACACACGCACACGCACACGCACACACACACACACACACACACACACGCGCACACACACACACACACGCACACGCACACGCACACGCACGCGCACACACACACACGCACACACACACACACACACGCACACACACGCACACACACACACACACACACACACACATACGCACACACGCGCACACACACACACACACACACACGCACGCGCACACGCACGCGCACACACACACACTTGAACACACAAATGTACAATGTTTGTTTTTTTTAATTGATCTTTTAAAAAAAAAGTCAAAATGGGACTAGAATTATGGCTCAGCAGTTAAGAGCTTGGCTGTCCTTGTAGAGGGCCCACGTTCAATTCCCACTGGCCTCCTGGCAGCTCACAACCGTCTCTAACTCCGGTTGGAGGGATCTGACATCCTGGTGGGCACCTGCACGCCGCTAGGGCACTCGCACACCCAGTCACACACATACACACACGGTTAAAAGTTTAAAGGTCAAAAGGAAAGCCGCCATCAGAATATATTACATATTTGCATTATAATGGCCTTACATAACACAGTTTTTAAAAATTAAAAAATAAGAAGGAAAGAAAATAAATGGCAGGAAGTCAAGCACCAAGGTCCTTCCATGTCACCTTAGTGTTTCAGGATGAAAATGGAAATCCCAAAGGTAGTTTTTGCTGTCACTACTTTCCTGGATAATACTGCACCCAGCCCAGCTAAATTGCTTCTGAAAGTCTTCGTCTTTACGTCGAGACATCTTGAGGTGAGTTGGTTCTAAGCCACATGCCTGTGGAAATGATAGGGGATATATACCATGCAGTTCCTCTGTCCCTTCGCTCACTAGAAATGTTTACATCACCATCTTAGAAAGCATGACTGGGTGTCGGGAATGCTGTCACTTTAAAAGGGGCGGAAGCTGGCATCAGGGGGTATCAGGCCCTTGCACAGGGAGAAGGGAGGCTGCAGCACTTTGCTCTAACTGTGCTTTGCCTGGTCACAAATCTCTCTGAAGTGTTGACAGACACCACACCCAGTGGCTTCTTTCCACCCATTGGTAAAGTTCAAAACACTGCCCTTCCCTGGTTGAGCTCCCTTTGTGTGAGCAGTATCTCTGCCTCCTCCCATCCCTACCTCTTTAGTTCCTCCATGTCTGTTTGTCTCCCTTCAGGTCACTGCTTGCATAGATGACTCCCAGACCTACCTGCGCCTGAAGCCATCTCTGTAAACATAAGGTTGGAAGGGAGGCAGAGGCGTTTAAGAACCTTAAATGAAGTTGAGGTTTTGAAAAATTTAAGCCTACACCTCTCCCCACATCTCTCCAGTTCCTGATTCTTGATGTCCATAAACCACTTCTATCTGTTCCTCCCAACGGTGTGGCCAAAGCCACAGTTTTCCTACAGTTTTCCTCAGCTGCCTGTACAGGTTAAGGCCCTGTACACATCACCTGTTGCTCTATTTAAATACCTAATAAGAGGCAATTTCAGAAAGGATGGAATTGTTTTTGGCTTAGAGTTTTAGGGGATACGGTCTGTCTCAGTGGGGAAGGCATGGTAGCGGGACCATGAGGTAGCTGGACACAGGGAGGCCTGGCAATCCCACCTCAAAGCCGCTGACCCGCATCCTAAAAGAGTTCCATAAACCCACAAACGCAACATCCGGCCCACAACTGCTCAAACATATGAATCTGTGGGGGGGGACATTGCACACTTAAGCCACAACATACTTCCCATCATAAGATTTGTAATTATCCATTTCCCGTGATAGGACACACAGACAGGAAGTGAAGATAGGGGCATAAACACTGCAGTCTTTTTTTTTTTTTTTTTCAGTACAGTGCTTGAGATAGGGAGCTTGCAAGTAGCTCATGCTGGCCTTGAAGTCACAGCGATTCTCCCACCACAGCCTTGTGAGCCATCATGGCTGACTCAGGTTTCAGTTTTAGGCTTGTGTTTTCAGGATTTCTTTGTGGCATATAACTAAAAATGTCAGCCAATAGCTCTGCGGGCCTAGAATCCTTGTCTCTGACAACAACTCCTTAGGAGTTATTTCATGAGCTAAATATTTCAGAAATGAATCTCATTACGCATGCTCAATACAAAACACTTGTTTTAAAAACGGTGGTACTGTCTGTCCCACTGTAGCTACACATGCAGTTTTGACAGCCGTTCTGAAGGCTTTGTCCCTGCAATGGGGACACACTGGTTTTATAAGGTTAGTCTTCTTGAGCAAATTTCAGTATTTCTGTCTGCTCTGCATGTAGAAGAGAAGGCAGCTTGAATCACCTACTGATGTTCACCTAGATTGCCCCAGATGGCTTTTGTTCCTCTGTTTGTTTTAGTAACTTGGCACAGAATATACAACACACAAAGGGTAATGTTTGCCGAGAAGAATCTGCGTTCAGGTTTCCCTCCAGCACAAAGTCTGGTTTCATAGTCAAAGATAAGGTTTTTTGCCTTAAGCTGCAACTTTAGATGTTTGGGGGTCTAAGTCCACTTTCTTTCTTTTAATACTTTGCATTTTAGAAGGAGGATATGGTGACATATGTCTGGAATCCCAGAGCCGGGAAGGTTGAGGTGGGAGGTTCAGGCTTTCAAGGTCATGGTCAATTCCAAAGTGAGTTCAAGGTCAGCCAGGGCTACATAAGATCATGTCTCAAAACAACAACAAATAAAAAACATTTTAGGACCATCAGTGATCATTTTAAAAATGATGCCTCATTATGACACAAAGAACCATATGAAAGATACTCTCCTTACTAAATCATAGTGCCAATTTTTAAATTCCATTTGCCAACATCACAGGAAAAAAATCTTTAATTAAAGAATCAGCTGATGCTGAGCAGCTCAGTATTGATAGAGTGCTTGGCTCCCACGCATGAAGCCCTGGGTTCAAACTACATTAAACAGATATGGTGGCTGAGCTTAGGAGAAAAGGGCAGGAAGATCAGAAGTTCAAAGACATCCTTGGCTACTTAGCAAGTTTGCAGCCAGCCTGGGTTGCATGAGGCCTTCTCTATAAACAAGTAAATGAATAAATATACGAAGCCAGATGGCAATTCCCTGAGATCAGTAGTTCGTATTGGCAACTAAACTTCCTGTCTGGTTAAAATATTTTTAACAGTAACCTTACGAATAGACAAGTTTTATGGGAAAATCAAGAAACCTGCCGGGGAAGTCTTTTTGTGAATAAAACAATTGTGTAGAGTTGATTAGGAAGTTCAAGATTGGTTTGCAAAGACTGATGGTCCTTTCTTGTTCGTTGTTCCAATGGGGCCCAGTCAGGTCCACACACAATGAACAAAGTGCTTCCCCTGGCAGAGCTGACACTAACAACACATGTCCCCACTGTGTAGGGGCCTGCAGTGCCTGCAGCTGTTCTGCTTCCTGAGTTTTGATCAAGTTTCAAAGTTCTAACACAATGCCAGAGTCAGGTGGACACAAGCTATTAGGGCCAGGAACATGACTGATTTCTACAACCAAGTTTCAATAAATCAGTCTTCTTTTATGGACATTTAAAGACCTCCCTCCATGGCATCACTACAAGGAGGCAAGGTGAGAACTATTTATAAGAGCTGTGTCAGAATACTTCAGAGAAAAGACCTCAGCCCTAAGAGGTTGAGGTAGGAAAATGAGGTTGAGCCAGCCTGGGCTACAATCAGATATTTATCAGAGAAAGGGCAGGCTGGATGATTCAGAGGGTGAGAGCACTTGTACAGAGCTAAGGACCTGAGTTTAATCCCTGGAACCCACAGGGGAACATGGAAAGAATCAGTCAATTCCTGAAAGCTGTCCTCTGACTTACACATAGGCCTATTGTACAGTCACAAACACACAGATAGATAGATAGATAGATAGATAGATAGATAGATAGATAGATAGATAGATCGGAGGTGGGGAAGAAGGGAGACAGAGAGGGAGGCAGGGAGCTCCCTGCACTATAGTTTTTGAAGGAGGTATAAGTGTGTGTTCTTCCTGGTCTAGGATACACCGAAACTCTGAGTGAATCCCCAGGCATCCCTACGCTGTTATGAACTGGCACCATTCCTAATGGCAAAAGTTAATATTTACTTGACAAATTCAATCAGAAGGAAGCTACCATAGATACCTACAGAAAACCATATGTGAAATCCTGAGCGAGCCAAACACCTGACTGGATTCTCCAGGGCAGGGTCAGTTTTTCTTTGAGTTCAGTTGCAGCCATGCACCAGAATGAGAAGGATGAAGACAGAAGGCGGTGAAAGTACATCCAGTGAATGTAAAAAGCAATGAGGCCCTGTTGTTAACAACAAAAACAACAACAAAAATCTGGTTCACAGAGTTATCAAAAAATGCTCTCTCACTTGTTAGCGTCTAAAATAATTACGCCAGCAACACAGCCTACATTCTGCATGCTGCTTCCACCAACTGGCTAGATAGCTACTCTCTCTAATTAACCACCTCTACAGTTCACAACTGTGTGTGTCTGTTGTCCCCAAAAAGGAGTCTGTGACCTATGAGATAGCGATAATTCCAATAGCTTGCCAGCGACAAAGAAATAGGCCCATAGCTCACTGATCATTTAAGAAAGTAAGCACACTCTTGCATTCATCTGACAGAAGTTGCCATGGGGGGGGTGTCACAGGATCTCGTTTTCACATGGGAACTGGCAGAGCTGTGACCATCTAACCAATGCCTATAGCGCCTTTAAAGAAAGATGTAACCCTGTAAATCAGTGCTGGGGAAAGGGCCCAATGAAGAGAGTGCTTACTATGCAAGTATGAGGACCTCACATTAAAAAGAGGGTGCAGGGAAGGCTGGATCTGGCAGCACAGGCCTGTAATCCCTGGGGGAGCAGAAACTTCTTCTGGTCATCAAACTGCACCAGCAGCAACCAGGGGCAACTGTGGGGGGCACCAGCAGCCTTTTTCCTTCTCTGAGCACACCCCCTCTGGACATTAATTCCCTCTCCAGAGTCCTCAGAATTAAACTAGCCGCATCTGGCAAAGAGCCCCTCTCAAAGCCTGCACGAGGCAAATAGTTTGCTGCTGTGGACCATCTGAATCTGCCCCATATCCCACACCTGGGATTAAAGCAAGACCATGTTTCCATATGGTAACTGAGTTTTTAAAGACACCAAAACTCCTACTACAGCGTATCTTGTCAGGCCAATCACTGTAGTAGCTCAAAGGGTTTGCAGATGATTGAGATTGCTGAACGCTCTCCGGTGGTAACGTAAATAAAGCCTGCTAGCAGGGTGAAAGCTAGTCAGTGAGGACGAAGCTTGACCTCTTCATGTTCTGCGACTCAGTTACGTGGTATCTTCAGAAATATGGTCTTCTCATAAAGTTCTGACGATGGCCAAGAACAATTGCTACAGCTTGTAACGTTTGGGGGTAAGTGGGACCCCACTGACCAACAAATCAAAAAGGAAGTAACCCATACCTGCCACCGAACTTTTTATTTGATATCCTATACTGTCTGGAGAGACATTGTCCCACACATTCTCCGACAGGGCTGAGAAATTATTGTGGGGAAAAAAAAGGACAGAAAGCTTGTAAGAGCCAAAAGTACTGAGTGTCTACAGCAAAGAGTTATTTGATGTGCACTAAATACAAGGCTGCTGTTCTTTGGCCTCGTACATATACATTTTGGCTCATATTCTGTATCTATCTGTCTCTCTGTCTCTGTCTGTCTCTCTTAAATTGGCTTTAAAAATTTATACAATATATTTTGAGCATAGTTTTTCTTCTTTTCTAAATCCTCCCAGATCTCCCACCTCTTTACCCACCCAACTTCATGTTCTCTCTCTCAAAAAAAAAAAAAACCCAAAACAAACAAGCAAAAAAAAAAAAACAAAGCTTAAAAGGACAAAAAATACCAAGCCCAAAAAACAAAACAAAACAACATGGAGTCCATTTTTTGTTGGACAACTGCTCCTCGGTTTCTATTGGCGAGAAGTGACTCTCCCTTTCCCAGCAGATTTATCAACTGCGCTTAGCTTCTTGGTTAAGGATGGAGCTTGTACACACTTCCCCTTCTCCCCGCTGCGATTTTCATCCGGCTCCAACTTGTGCCTGTCTTGTGCCTGCTGTCACAGCCGTACACATGTTCTTTAAAATACTTTTTAGTAGATAGGGAGATGGCTCAATGGATAAAGGGTTTGCCATGCAAATGTGAGGCCCAGAGTTCAAATCCCAACAGCCATAGAAAAACTAGACCCCCTGCTCAGAGGTAGCCAATTGGCAGCTCAGTCTCCACGTGGGTTCCCAAGTAAGGGGAACAGGGTCTGCTTCTGTCATGAACTCAGCTGATTGCTTTTTGATCAATTACCCCTGGAGGGGTGGTCTTGCCAGGCCACAGAGTAAGAGGATCCAGGTAGTCCTGATGAGACTTGATAAGCTAGGGGCAGATGGCAGTAGAGGAGCACTCCCCCTTTCAGTGGATTGGGGGAAGAAGATAGGGGGGAAGAGGGAGAGAGGGTGGGATTGGGAGGAGTTGAGGGAGAGGGCTTCAATCGGGATATATAATGAATAAATTGTAAAAACAAAAACAAAACAACTACATGTAATGCCCATATCTGAAATCCATGGTCTTTGGTAGAATTTTAAATTTTTCTAATTCTTGAAATATCTGAAAAGGATTTCTAAAGAATATTAAGACAAAAATTGTTTTAAATATTAAAAAAATAAACAACAACAACAAAAACCGAGGTGGCATGCCTGGAATCCCAGTATTCGGGAGACAAAGACAAGCGTTCCCTAGGGTAAGATGGCTTCTTAGACCAGCCAGAATTTATGACACTCATTGTGCCCATATCCATGAGAACACACATTTACACTTGCACATACACACACCACATAACAGTTACACACAAAAAAATATTTAAGACATTTTAAATTCTAAATTCTAAAAATATTTTAAATGTATACTTTCTAAAACACCAGACAAGATAAAGCAAAAATATATATCTTTGTGAAAGAGGATGTAAAGCCAATTGTTTCTCCAGCGTTCTTTAAATTTATTTATTTATTTATTTATTTAATGTAGATGGGTGTTCTGTCTGCATATACACCTGCACACACGAAGAGGGCATCAGATCCCATTATAGATGGTTGTGAGCCACCATGTGGTTGCTGGGAATTGAACTCAGGACCTCTGGAAGAGCAGACAGTGCTCTTAACCTCTGAGCCATCTCTTCAGCCCTGTTTCTCCAGCTTTAACTCTTTCATAGATTCTTTGGGTTTGGTGGTGGATAAGTACATAGAAATTACATTCAGTAGAGAAAGTATGAAATCCAGTGTGTAGTCATGTTGGTGAGACTATACTGAGTGTTTATAGGAGAAGCTTCTGATGTTACCAAGAGACACAGTTTCACAGCAAACTCCCTGATCCTCTGGCTCTTAAAATCATTCCATCCCTTCTCTAATGCTTCCTGAGACCAAGAATGAGGAAAATCCCACAAGGTCTCAACCTCACACATCACACACATGCACACGCACACACACAAAACTGTAGGCAACTGAGAAAAGCTGGGAAATGGAGAGGTGGTCTTCCCCAGGGAAGATCACACCAATTAGTTGTCCAGTACCAAATGATCAGTCCTCAAAATATACTTAAAAGCAACATTATACAGACCGAACCGCTTATGTTTAGAAATATCTATGTATATACATATAGGCATGCAATAACCGTCAATGAGGGAAAAGGCCGCAGAGTTTAAGCAGAGTGTGGGGGGATATATATGGGAGGTTTTGAGGAGTGGATAAGGAAAGGAGAGATGTTGGAATTATATTGTAATCTCAAAAATAGCCAAAAAAAGATATGGGAGCATTGAGGCATCACTAAAAAAAAAAAAAAAAAAAAAAAAAAAATACAATGTGAGGCTCCATACCATCCATTTTTAATGGTTCCTTTAACTATATAAAAGTTCACTGATTTGTATAGTCTATGGGCCTGATTAATTTAAGTGTATTGTTTTATTGCAAAATTTTAATTAAAAAATATATATCAAAGTATAGAAAATATGTATAAATCATGGAACAAAATAAAAAATAAAACATGATATAACAGTAAGTACAAATAAATTATACCACAAAAAAAAACCTCAAGTCAACAAATACATATACATTGTTTTGAAGTGCCTCGGGTAAAACAACATATCAACTGGGCATGAGTGGCCCATAAACATAATCTTAGGACTCCAGAAATGGAGACAGGAAGATTAGGAGTTCAGAGCTACCACAGTGACAGGGTGATTTGAAGGCCAACTTGAGCTATATCAGAGCTTCTCTCAGAAAAAAACAAAAATTGAAACAAAGTGCCTCAATGTTAAAAGAGTACATGAAGAGAAAACGCCTGTGTGGTGATGAACGCCTTTATTCCTACCACGCAGTAGTCAGAGGCAGGTGGATCTGTATGAGTTTCAGGCCAGCCTGACTTATGTAGTGAGTTTCAGGATAGCCAGACCTATATAATAGAGAGACCCTGCCTCAAGATTAAACAAACAGACAAACAATCAAAAAAATGATTAAAAAGGTAATGAATGCAAATAATAAGAAGGCAAGAGTCACAAAATCAGAAACATACAGCAAAACAAAATTTATGGCAAATGCATTAAATTCTCTCTTAGAGGTTTCCCCTCGTCTGGCCAGGGTCACCCTGGATAATTCATCTTTTGATTGATGTAAAGTAGATTGATTTCAGACCTTAGTAATCCATGTAAATCCCTTCACCTAGCCATATGATATAACCTGATCATGGAAGTGCCCATCCGATGGACACATTCCTCTCAAACTCAAGGAAGAAGAGGGGATCACAGACAGCATGTGTTTCTAGCCTCCAGGGTTAGAGAGCATCTTAGACTTATAACTACCATGGTGCTGAATTCTTTTTTTCCATGAAAATATATTAAACAACAGTGTTTAAAAATGCAAAAAAAAATGGCATTCTTTAAAATATAAAAGTAGTGTACTCTTATATGTGTCTTTGTCAGATAATAGGCAAAAAATATTAAATATATTTTCTATTTTATATACTTTATATATTAAATCTAATTGACGTAATTAAGAAGATTGGTTTGAAAGAAGGACTGAAAGTCTAGAGCACGGATGTATTAGGTAGTGTTCTCTAGAGAAGCACAAGAAGGTTCAGCTAGTCCAACAATGACTGATTACCAGTGGATAGTCCAAGAATCCAGTAGTTGTTCAGTCCATGGGGCTGGATGGCTAAGCTGGCCTTCGCTATACAATGGAATCCCAAAGAGGTAGTCTCTAATGCCAGTGTAGGAATGGACTGCTAGTGAGAGCCAGAATGGGCAGGCAAAGAGAGAGCACATTTTCTTCTTCCATATCCTTTATACAGGCTGCCAGCAGAAGGTGGGGTCCCGATTAAGGTTGATCTTCCCAGCTCCAAGACCGGGATTAGACGTGGGTCTCTGTAAAGCTATGCTGCAATTTGGGGGTCTTTTCTAGTCACCCAATCTCTCTCCCAAATAATGACGCAGAGACGTGTGAGATTTATTCAGAAAGCTTTAAAGCACTGGAGCCGGGAAGATGTTCGTTCACTATTCCAACCCTCTGTGCTAGTCTGGCTATTTCCCAGCCACATAACACCAAGTTACTTGCCGCGTTGGTCTGGCCAGGACTGCTTCTGTTCCATCCAGTCAGTCCTCCTCATGAGCTCCTCATGGCCACATCCTTTCTCTCCCTCTCTCTTCTTTCTTCCCCTCCTACCTGAGATTCCTCACTGAAACGAAAATCCAGCCTTTCTTTTTCTTCTGCCCAGTATTGGCTCTCAGGTTCCTTATTAACTAATCGGAGAGAACTGAGGAGCAATGTTTACACAACATTAATAAAGGAGACTCTTCACAGAAATGACAGTGCCCGTGTCTGGACTGTAACCAGATCTCAGGGCACAGAAATCAGCATCCGCATCCACAGCACACCAAACCAACCCCCAACCGGTCTCCCTACTTCAGATAATTTAGTTAAGAAAAAAATTCCTCACAGATGTGCCCAGTCACGATCTTTTTAGCGTCTTATAAAGCCTTAACTCTACACCTGAAGTGAAGTAAAAATGCAGAGTTTGCAAATAGCACACAGGCCGTGGGCTCTTCCTGCAGGACAGCAGAGCAGGCAAGAAAAGGCTAGCCAAAATAATCTTAACAACGTAGCCTTTTAAAAATTGTTATGTGTGTGCGCACATATGTGTAAGTGCCTGTGGGAACCAGGAGAGGGCACTATACTCTCTTTGTAGCTTGAGTTACAGGTGGTCATGAGCCACCTAACAAGGGTGCTCGGAACTGAACTCTAATCCTCTGCAAGAGCAACACGTACCCTTAACCACTGAGCTATATTTCCAGAGCACAGTGTAGGAGTTTAATTCATCTTTTAAGTAATTCTCCAAAGATGAAAACCCTACTGCAATCCCAATTACGTAACAATGAAAACTCCTTCTACAGGAGAATATAGAATAAGTAGCCCAAAAGCCCAAAAAAGGGAAATGAACCAAACTGGATTAAGGCTTATACGACAAGTGAATAAAGAAAAAAAAAATTAGGCCTGAAGGGGTGAATCAGTATGTGCCTAGCACGAATGAAGACCAGGACTCTGTCCCCAGCATGGCAGTATTTTTTTCTTTCAGTGAAGCAAAAGTTAAACCAAATGTTATTTTATGGTTGAAAAATTACTGAAAAGTGTGAAAGGACCTATTTTCCTTGGGCTGATCCTGTGGGAGACAGAGAAGAGCATCCTTCCTGTGGGCTTCGAGTCTGTTACAATAAACAGGCATTTAGACATGGTCTCACTGGGTAGCTCTCGCTGGCCTGTCACTTCCTGGGTAAACTAGTTTGGCCTCTGGTCCACCTGCTGTGCTTCCCAAATGTTGGGATTAAAGTCGTTAGCTACCATTCCCTGTACGTATCAAGCTTCAAAATAAAAACAGATTAGAGGTAACCAAACAAGAAAGAGAAAGTATGGCTTTTTTTTTCACGTTCACTAAGAAGTGTCAGCTAGTAAATAAGCTATTTCTCCAATATCTTATGAGACACATTTTAAAAGTAAGCAAACATCTGTTGTCAATTAATATATCTCCTGGACAGGGTAGCACACACCTATAATCCTGGCACATGGAAGGTGAAAGCAAAAGGATCCAGAGTTCAAGGTCCAGAGTCTACTACATAGCAAGTTCAAGGCCAACTTGAGTTCTATGAGACTCTGTCTCAAAACAACAAACATATTTTTATATATACAATATATAATCTTGCTTAATCTTAATGTCCTACACTTATAAATTCCCCCCCCCTTCTTAGTTGACAGTGATAGCTTTTATGTGTTCTACTATGTTCCTTTCAGAGAGCCGGTTATTGGGTGCCTGCTACTCTGGATTTGTGATGAAAACCTCATGGAGTTTCCTTGCTTTGCTTGTATAAATAACCCTGTAGGAATATGCTTGGTTTGCTAATGTTTCTGTTACACAGATTCCTAAAAGGAGAATGACTGGTGGGTGGGGTTTGGTTGTTTTGAATTTTGCTCAGTCTTGGCAAGTTATCCATTTAAAAAGTCGTACAACGTAGCTTCTTCAAAATGAATGAACCCTTTTCTCCAAATCTCACCAACACTGGGTGCTTCCAGCCTTAGCTTTCCAGTCTGGTACACAAAACCGTAATGGCTTAAAAGCTGATCCAGGGGATAACCTAATGAATGGAAAAGGAAGATGGCTCTTACATTTAGTTACAGTAGAGTCAGCCAGTGCATTAAGCTTAGACCACACTGTACAAGTTGCCAACAGAGCCTGGAGAGAGACCAAAAGAATTGTGTGGGGTTGAGTTGTTTGCATTTTGTTTTGTTTTCATTCTTTTAGAGCAAGGCAGGCCAAGAACAGAACGCGGACTGGTGGGTGGCATGGAGGGGTCAGTTTGATGGGCACAACCCCTGACCCCCTAGAGCAGCAGTTCTCAACCTTCCTAAGGCTGCAACCCTTTAATACAGTCCTTCATGTTGTAGTGACACCCCCCCCAGCCAAAAACGTATTTTCATTACTGCTTCAAAACCGTAACGTTACTACTGTGATGGACTGTAATGTAAATTATCTGCGTTTTCTGATGGTTTTAGGCGACCCCTGTGAAAGGGCCATTCGGCTGCAAAGGGGTCACCACCCGCGGGTTGAGAACCGCTGCTCTAGGCCATGCTGCTTCCGTTTGTGACCATGGACAGACCTCTTGTAAGAGAGAAAACCTGCAGGCCTGGAGGGAGGCCGAGGGGAGCTTGCTACTCTTGAGGGTGTGGTTGGCTCTCAGAATTCACTTCAGCATCTTATCACTGACTCTAAGTCCAGCTTCCGGGAATCTGATGCCCCTTCTGATCACAGACGCCAACACCCGTGTTCACACACACACACACACACACACACACACACACACACGTAAGTTAAGATGAAAACACAAATTTCTGAAGGGAGATGTAGTTCAGTGGCAAAGCATTTGCCTCTCATGCTTGAAGCCCTAGGACCCGTCTCAGCCTCAGCACAGCAAATATAGATAAAGAAACAGAACATTGATAAGCAGGCAGGGGAGCATGGCCTTCCGGCTAGCGCACTCCACTTCAGAGGGAGACTGGAAAGGAATTTAAGCGCGGTGGGGCCACTGCCAAGGGTTAAGTCCCAAGGAAAGCTTTGAGTTAGGCGCAGACTGGCCTGCCTTCTGAGATCAAGCACTTTGTGCTTTTTCCTGTGGATGACGGAAAGAACAGGTACAGACCAGTGTTCTTCACTGCCATTTGAACCAACCATTTTTTTTTCCCTTCATAATGGCTCCCTCACCCTACCCCCATCAAGTTGGGGGTGGAACCCAGTGTCTTTTGCGTGTGAGGCAAGTACTCTTTGGCTGAACTACACCCGGTACCCATCAAAGCTTTCAGTTTTTCTGTTGCTGACTAGGTCTAAGTCATGCCCAGCCCTCTTGATTTTTTTTCTTTTTTGCATAATCTAATACTTTCTACCATGTCAGCAGAACTCCCAAGGCCTCCCTTCCCTTCTTCTTCTTCTTCTTCTTCTTCTTCTTCTTCTTCTTCTTCTTCTTCTTCTTCCCTCCTTTATGTAATAATCATTTTCTTCATGTATCCTGCTCCTGAACATCTGACTATGATGCAATGCTTAGTATGTAAAACTTTGATTTTCCTTTACCCCACTCTTACATTTCAAAGTAAAATCTAGTCTTCTTCTATTATAGTCTTCCCTTGTGCCAAATTTCATGGGCAATGTATATGGACACAACCTGGAACCAAGAAGCAAGCCTTGGATTCTGTCAG
This sequence comes from Meriones unguiculatus, assembly GCF_030254825.1. Taxonomy (NCBI): domain Eukaryota; kingdom Metazoa; phylum Chordata; class Mammalia; order Rodentia; family Muridae; genus Meriones; species Meriones unguiculatus. The sequence continues at coordinate 61,667,200 of NC_083366.1, forward strand.
AATAAAATAGAGACAAGGGCTAGGTTTGAACTGCATAAATTGGACATAGTGGTGCACACTACCAAATCCCATTGCTCAGGAGACGAAGGCAGGAGGAACAGAAGTTAAAGGTCATCCTTGAATACAAGTTCAAGGCCTGCCTGGGCTACATGAGAACCTATCTCAAGCAAAAGAGAGTGAGGGAAGAGAGAAGAGGAGAGAAGAAAGGAGAGAAAAAACAAAACAAAACAGAGAATTGAGTCAATCCTGTTCGAGGTTCTTGGCTTTTGAAGTCAGGCTTGAAGGCAGAGATTAAGTTTGGAAATTCCTCCCTCTGCTGGCTGCCTGAAGTCCTGTCTGTTTCTTTTACACAAGCAGCTGGACAGTTTGAGTGTGACACATTTTTTCAGCATTAACAGAAAGCCTGATATGAATGAGGACACAAATATAAACCACCCCAAATTCCCATAATCAAGAAATATATAATAAAAATTATTAGTATTTATCATTTGATTTAAAATATTAAAGCAATGGAAAAGTTTTTAATACTGCTTAGCAAGCCCCGGGGGAAGAAAATCCCCAAGTTTAGATACACAGACAAAAGACCTCGTTACATATTTTTCCACAAGTTAGTACAGAAATCAAATTATTTTTAAATTAAATATTTTTCAGTGCACTGGGTGTTTTATTTATTAAATGTCACTGATAAGAATTACTCAAATAGAATTAGAAATTAAAAATTAGATTGTACCACTAAAACTAGGAAGTCTCATAATCAAAGAACAGGTGTTTGGCTATCCAACTGTCTAGAATGTTTTTGTTGTTGTTATTGTTTTTTGAAACAGGGTTTCTCTGTGTAGCCCTGGCTCTTCTGGAACTCACTCTGTAACCGAGACTGGCCTCGAACTCACAGTGATCTGCCTGTCTCTGCCTCCCAAGTGCTGGGATTAAAGGTGTGCTCTACCAACACCCACCTAGAAGGCTCTTTTAAGTCCTATCAAAGCATGGATTTAGAGGTGGAGAAAAATAATTAGCTATTTTCCCAGTTGTGGTACGGCATGCCTGTAATGGCAGCATTCTAGAGGCTGAGGCAAGGGTTCGCAAGGAATTAGAAGACTAAGCTACATAGCAAGACCCTATTGCAAATAATATTGAAAGAAACTTGAAAAGAAAAATCAAATGACTGAACACCAAGGAAACAAGCCGTTACTCCATTTTGCCCCTTTCATAACATCACCGTCCACGATGGGGCCTTGAGCATCTGAACAGCAGGGCTGAGACAGCTGGTTCATTCTGAGTCTTCCTCTCTGAGCTTTCTCCTCGCCGTACAGCAATCGCTGTACAGCAATCGCTGCTTTTCTCTTTGCTTTCACTAGCCAACTTCCCTTTACTTCAGCCCTATTAGAATTCCTTACCAGTCGCTGTTCATGTCACTATGTGGCCCTGGGCTAGTGGTTGGCCCTGACTGATACAGGCACCCATGTAGTCTCAGTTCTACAAGTAACTAACCAATGCTTACCAGTTACCCTTCTAACACTGTCCACCGGTCACCTGGGTTACTGAGTCTCACGCTGTAATCAATTCTTCAGAAAGAACTCGTGATAGTAAAAAGTGGACAATGGGTCTGCAGTTTGGAATACTTGATGCTCTTGCAGAGGACTGGCCTTCAATTGTCAGCGCCCACATGGTACTTGTCATGGAAGTTCTGGTTTCTTTGTATGTTATGGAAATGTGCTTTTGTTCTAATCCCAAGCGTGGGCTTTTTGTTGGGCTGTAGTTTGTCCACACCTGTTAACTAGCGCGGAGCGTGCCTTTTCCCAGCTGATAACGGCCTTCCAAGTGCAGCGCGGAGAGGGGCGTGGTCTAGGACTCTGAGAGTATAAATATGAGGCCGAGAACGAAAAGGTGTGACGTTCAGTGTGGCGTTCAGTGTTGGCGTGTGGTGCGGAGAAGTTTGGAGAGACCAGAGACCAGAGACCAGAGACCAGAGACCAGAGACCGTGTGGCAGTTTGGAGCAGACAGAAGGAGAGAAAGGCTTCGGGGTGCAGCAGCGTGGAGGCGCCTGCTGGCTGCGTCTGGGGTTGACGGAGATTGGTATAGAGCCCTAAAAGAACCCCCTTGACCCTAACTAGCCAGGAGAGGTAAAGGGGCCTGGACCCCTCTATTCACTAACCTACTCTCTAGTACTTAAGGTTGGGGGTTGGTGGAAGAGAGGTAGAGGCCTCAACACCCCAAATAAAGGGAAATTTTTAAAAAGAGCACTACAGGTACCCATCCTAACTTCAGTTGCAGGCCATGTGATACCCAATTCTGACCTCCATCAGCACCAGGCACTCATGTGGTGCACCGACATATGTGCAGGTAAAATATTATTTTACTTTATGTGTGTGCAGTGCACAAGGAAGACAGTAGAGGGCATCAGATCCACCGGAACTGGAGTTACAGACACTTGTGAGTCGCCATGTGGTGCTAGGAATTGAACCTGGGTCTTCCGTCAGTGACTTCTCCTCCTCCTCCCCCTCCTTTGTTTGTTTGGTTTGGTTTGGTTTGGGGATTTTTTTGTTGTTCTTTTTTCAGGATACAGTTTCTCTGTAGTGCTTTGGATGTCCTGACTTGCTTTGTAGACCAGGCTGGCCTGAAACTCACAGATCACCTGTCTCTGTCTCCCTGAGTGCTGGGATTACAGGTGTGCACCACCACTCCCAGCTGTCTGCTGTGTTGTTAACTACCGAGCCATTTCTCCAGCCCCCAGCACCTAGCTTCCTTCCTTCCTTCCTTCCTTCCTTCCTTTCTTTCTTTCTTTCTTTCTTTCTTTCTGTTTTTGTTGTTGTTTTGGTTTGTTGTTGTTTTGGTTTTTTTGAGACAAAGTGTATCTGTGTAGCCCTGGCTGTCCTGAAACTCCCTTTGTAGACCAGGCTGGCCTCAAATTCACAGAGATCCGTCTGCCTCTGTCTTCCAAGTGCTGGAACTAAAGGTGTGCTCTACCACCAGCCAGCTGCATTTCTTATGTAACATGTTAATGTTTAAGTCACATAGTAATACTGTTTTCTTTCTCTCAAAATTATTTACTTGCTCGCTCTCGCTCTCTCTCTCGCCTCTAGCCATCTTTTTAAGTGGAACTCTAAGCCTTTTATTAGCACACATAATATTTATTCATTCTCAGTGTTCTCAGGAATGCCATATACTACATAAATGCAATATGTAATCAGTAAATTATACTCTTGTTGTATTTATTCTATCCTCTATTTTGGTTTCTGACTCATTGCCTCAGTCTTCATGAGAGATAGTCTACCTACCCTTGATTTCATTTCTTTCATGTATTTATACTTTTTTCTTTTATTTATGTTGTGTGTGTGTGTATGTATGTATGCATGCATGCATGTGTGCGACTGCTTGTGCACACACATGGATGGTATCATATGTCCTCCTCTATCATTCCCTGCCTTATTCCTTTGAGGCAGGATCTCGCTATGAATTTGGAACTTCTGTTTTGGGGGCTAGCCTGGAAACCAGCAAATCCATCCCCCCCCCCCCCCAGTGCTGGGTTACAGCTGTGCATGAGACAACACTCAGCTTATAATATGGGTGCTGGAACCAAACTCCTACTTCAAGCCTGAGCAGCAAACTCTCCTAATGGAAGAGCCATCTCTCCGGCCCTTCTGCATTTCTATCGGCTTAAGGTATTTTTGTATTTGATTTTAATTCAGTCTCTTCAGGGACTATATATTTGCTTTGTAACTTCTGCTTTTCTGAAACAAACTTTTTCCTTTGTTTCTAATTTTTCTCCAGTTGTGTGGCTTCATTTCGGGGGACTTTTTTATTTTTTTGTTGCCTTATATTATTTTCTTAATGTCTTTACTGTGCCACATATTATGGGAACATAGCTATTCAAAACAAAGTCCACATGCCCAATAAACACAATATTTCACCCTCATTCCAGACAGTTTTTTCTTTTATTCGATCCTGCTATTAGTGCTTCCCCACTCTAACTCATACTGATGGCTTATTTAAATACTAAGAAGCCTTAGGAACTGAAGATATAGCTCAGTCATAAAGAATTTGTGTAGCAGGCTGGCAGAGATGGCTCAGTAGGTAAAGGCACTTGTCTGGTGACCTCAGTTTGATCCCTGGAACCCATGTAAAGACAGAAAGAGAAAACAGACTTCATGAGGCTGTTCTCTGGCCTCTGTGTATGTGTCATAGCGTGTGCGCTTCTGCACTCGTGTGTCATATATACACAATAATTATTATTACAATAAATAAACACAATTAGAACATTTTAAAAAGTAATTTGCCTAGTATATCTGAGGTACTGAATTTGATCCCTGGGATCAAAACAACAACAACAAAATCTTTCCTCTGAATTGATTTTGAGCCCAAGTTGTCAGAGGTAAGCCATATGAAAGGAAGACCCTGCACCTCCCTACATGAACTACTCTGGTGACAGAGGGAAGAGTTTTGACCTAAATGGCTGGGGACTTCCTTGTACAGAAAGTGTACACAGAAAATTATATTCCCTCAATAAAGTTAATATTATTAGCTAGCACACTATACTGAAGGTAAAACTTCTGAGCTATGTTCCTAACTTTTCTCTTTTTTTATCTTTTCTTTTTTTCTTCCTTCCTTTCTTTTGTGTGTGTGTGTGTGTGTGTGTGTGTGTGTGTGTGTTTAAGTCTCTGCAAGTTGTCTAGGCTGGCCTTGAGTTTGTAAGGCTTTCTACCTCATGCTCTTGAGTAGCTAGGGTACAGACCTGGAATGATCCATGATTTTGTCTTAATTGTGTTTCTTTCTTGTATGTAAGCCTGCTAGTACTGTCATACAACATGTTAAATTTTAGCTTATATATAAAACCTCTTTCCACAAGGAAATGAATGTAACTAAAGGGCTCTCCAAAAGGTCCAAGTATTGCAAACATGGCGCCTGCAGGTCATGCTCTCTCTCCTTCCCTCTCCCTTATTAAATTGTTAAATTATATTCCTAAAAATAGCCACCAAGGTCCATTTTCTTATTTGGCCACTTCTTTATGCCTGACTAAAACACCAAGATCCAGCTACCAAAATACCAAGGTCCAGCAATCAAAATTCATTATTTGGCTACACAGGCTAACATGTCCAATCAGGATTTACCAACTCATTCTGACACAGATTTCCACTTTTCTTATTAAAAAGGCCACTCCTGCAGAGACACCTTCTGCTATCTTTGCCTGATCCAGGGACAGCCCCTACTCTCTACCTTGCTTGTCCTGTCTGGAGTAACAAAAAATCTCCTTTGTGCTGAGAATTTGTCTGGGTGTGTTGTGTGCCAACTCTGAGGCCCCCTCAACAGCCACACATTCTTCTCTCAACTTGATAGATCACATGCTTTAGCAAGGTAATGGCAAATTCCCCAAGTCATTCACACAGCTGGAGCGGACTACTCTTTTAGGTACGTTGTTCCATTGCCTGCCCTCACTTCTATAAATACACTAACTTTGACTCTAACTCTTTTTTTTTTTTTTTTTTTTTTTTTTTTGCAGCACAGTTTAAGAATCTGGACTATAGTAGCCAGGTTGTGGTGGCACATGCCTTTAATCCCAGACAGAGACAGGCAGATCTCTCTGTGTGTGAGTTTGAGGCCAGTCTGCTCTACAGAGTGAGTTCCAGGACAGTCAGGGCTACAAAGAGAAACCACATTTGTCTCAAAAAACAAACAAACATACAAATGAGAGAGGGAGGGGAGAGGGAGAGGGAGGGGGAGAAGGAGAGAGAGAGGGAAAGGGAGGGGAGAGGGAGAGAGGGAGGGAAGAGGGAGAGAGGGAGGGGAGAGGGAGAGAGGGAGGGGAGAGGGAGAGAGGGAGGGGAGAGGGAGAGGGGAGGGGGGAGGAGAGGGAGAGGGAGAGAGAAAGAATCTGAGAGGAAAGGTCTCTGAGGCTCTGAAGGGAGTGCCTCAGGCTGCACAGCTGGTGACATTGAGCTGTGTTTCCTGCTCCTATTGATGGTCTTGAATAGGTTTTCAAGTGTTTGATGGGAGACTTTCCCTTCAAGGACATTATTAGTTTCTTAAGAGCAAGAGTTCTGTGTTTTCTGTCTCCCAGAGTGAAGACAGGATTGACTCTGGGCATCATTATCCTAGCCAGGGTCACTATTGCTGTGATGAAACACCATGACCAAAAGCAAGATGGGGAGGAAAGGGTTGCTTTGGCTTTTAATTCCACATTGTAGTCCATCACTGAGGAAAGTCAGAACAGAAACTCAGAAGGGCAAAAACCTGGAGGCAGGATCTGATGCACATCCCATGGCTTGCTTGCTTAGTCTTCCTTCTTATAGAACTCAGGACACCAGTCTGGGGATGGCACCACCCACAATGGACTGTGCCCTCCTGCATCAATCACAAATTAAGAAAATGCTCTCCAGGCTTGCTCTCCAGGCTTGCCCAGTCTTATGGAGGAAATTCTCAGTTGGGGTTCTCTCCTGTCAGATGATGCTAGCCTGTATCGAGTTAACATAAAATTAGCCAACGCAATCATCATTAAGTATTCTCACAATATTTGAGTCTTGTAGAGTCCTTGTATGGCCCTGGGGATACAAAATCACACTACTCCTCCTAACGGGCTTATAAATGTAACATATCAAAGTCTATTAAGATATAAGTACGTGAGGGAGGGGGCTACAGCTGGGATACAAAGTGAGTAAACTGTAATATAACTAACTAAATAAGATAAAAGTGTGTGACAGGCTGTATACAGATGAGAAGACCATACATGGACTACGGTGCTAAACAAGAAATAAGGCACTGTGTTTGGAGGTCTAGGCCCTCTTGGAAATAAATGGTAATAAGGATTCAGTTTTACAAGGAACAACCATGTCCTAACTACGCAGGATCCTCCGTAACGGCCTTGGTGATGGAGTGTATTGGAATTTTCAATAAGAATGAGTGATGCTGAATGTCTCACAGATGTAGCCTAATTGGATGTGCCAACAGTATCCAGGAGCGCTGTGCAGTGTCACCCATGTTGCCATTTTATGTTGCGATGTGTTGTTAACGAATGTGTCGCAGTTTGTGATTAAAACAGAGCAGAAGAGACAGGGGCGTTGCACATCCGGGAACCAACAAACGGCAGTCAGCACCACTGCTCGCCGGGTTCCCCGAACCTACGCGCCGGAGGGGCGGGGTTTCCGCTTCCGGCGGCGGCGGATTGTTGACGCCCTCCGCTACTGTGGTGGCGACAGAGCGTTTGGGGAGGGGTTGCCGAGGGAGGGCGCTGGCGCAGTGACAGGCAGCGCGGAGGGTGCCTCGGAGGCGACGATGGCAGAGGGGCCTGAGGAGGCCCGGAGCCGCCCGCCCAGGCAGGAAGGCGGCGGCGGGGACCACGAGCCGATCTCTTCCGGGCCCGGCTCTCCCGCCGCCGCCGCCCCCCGGACCCCGGCCCTCGCGACCGTCTCCGAGCCGGAGCCGCCGCGCGAGCTCCGGAAGCGCCGGGAGGCGGGCGTAGGGCCGCCGGAGCCGGGGGGCTGCGAGGCGTCGGACGGGCCGGGGAGGCTGAGCGCGCGCGAGTACTCGCGGCAGGTGCACGAATGGCTCTGGCAGTCCTACTGCGGCTACCTCACCTGGCACAGCGGCCTGGCCGCCCTCCCGGCTTACTGCGGCCCGCCGCCAGCCGCCCCGCAGCCCGCGGCCCCGCCGCCGCCCCCGCCTCCGCCGCCGCCACCGCCGCAGCTGGCTTACTACAACCCCTTCTACTTCCTGAGCGCCGCGGGGCCCGGGCCGGGGGCCGTCACGGGCGGCGCCACCCCGACCACCGTCGCGGGCCTGACGCCGCGGGCCCCGCACGTGCAGGCGTCGGGTCGGGCGGCCCCTGTGACCAGGGTGGGCTCTGCAGCCCCTGCACGGACCACGAGCGACAATGGGCGACAGGCAGGTAAGAACGGGGATGGGGTGGGTGGGTAGTATCTAGACGGAGTGAAGAAGAGGGTTGACTTCATTTTGAAGTTTAGACCGAGATTCGTACAGCCCTTGACCTAAACCTCCCGATCCCTCCGCCTCCGCGTCACGTCGTTGCATGGGTTAGGGTTACCGGTGACTCACGGTCCTTTCTTTTATAATTCTTTTGGAAGGATCTCACCCTGTGGTTCAGGCTAGCCTTAACTCAGTATATAGCCAGGCTAGCTTCGAACTCGCAATAGGACTAATGTGTCAGCCTACAGGATCTTACAGGCCTGCCCTAGCCAGAGGGGTCTCTTGAAGGAGTGGTCACTGGGCAGGTATGCTCACTCTTGAGATATGTAACCGGGACTGCAGCTGCCATTGAGAGTTGGCACACACATCAGCTATGGTTTGCCCAGGCCTTAAATTCCAAAAATGTACAGTAAGGCAGTACCAGTTCTTCTGTTAGACCTGGAGCTACCGGTAGGTTCCCTTAAAATGCCGCTTGTTCTTCCCTTAGGCCTCTGGCACTACCAGTAGGTTCCGTTATTCGTGGCACTCACTGGTCCTTCTTGTGTATGTGTAGAGACCTATACCGTCCTCTCAGTGATCTCCATGCTCTGGAGAGACTAAGTTAGGTGACAAGCCCACTGTTGGAGAATCGAGGCTAGAGTACTAGAAATCACCTGGACTTAAACTGTGTAAGGACAGTGGATCTGAAGGGCAGTCGACGTGAATACAAATAGAGTGTTGACTGGGCCCAAGCTTGTTGATACTGAATTATCATCTAATAATTGATCCTGTGTAGCAACTAGAATCTTGCTCCATAGCAAAACTTGCAGCCACTCTCCTGCCTCCGGGGCCGGAATGCTGAGATTGCTGGCATGGCTCACCATGTCCAGCTCATTATTAGATATTTTAGTAACATGTTCTTTTGATGGAATCATTGCCATTGGCGACTGCAAGGCTATGATTTCTTAAAGATTAAGTTGGACCTTGACTTTGTCCCTTTATAATCTAGCTTGTGTTCTTAAGCTTTGTAAGTGACTCATTTTCACTTTCCTCCCCAATTCACAGGCAGAGAGTATGTCATTCCATCCTTGGCTCACAGATTTATGGCAGAGATGGTGGATTTCTTTATTCTCTTCTTTATAAAAGCAACCATTGTCTTGAGCGTCATGCATCTCAGTGGGATAAAGTAAGTTAAGAATGGTCACAGGAAAGGAAAAGTCTGGAGCTGCTACATAGAGATTGTTTTGTAAATTCTGTTCATGCCAGTGACTATGTGGTGGGTGCCCAGGGCCAAGATTTCTCCAGGAAATCTTCAACAGTTTGTTTCCTTGTTTTTCATGAGTGTTTATGTGGGTACCTGTGAAAGCCAGGAGGTCCACCTTGGGTGTCTTCTACTCTTTACTGTATTTTTTTGAGGTAGGGTCTCACTTAACCTGGAGCTTGCCATTTCAGCTAGGCTGGCTGGCCATCAAGTCCCCAGGATGCACCTGTCTCTCCCCCAACCCCCAAAGCTACATAGATATGCATGTCCTTGCTTTTAGATGGGTTCTGGGGATCCACTCAGGTTCTGATATTGTACAAGCACTTTATTCACTGAGCTCCCACAAGCCCCTTGTTGATTTTAGGAAAGAAACAAAGGATGAAACCTATAAGGGGTGAGGCTTTGGTGGCACATACCCTCAATTCTAGCACTCAGGAGGCAGATTTCTCTGTGAGTTCAATGCCGGCCAGAGCCAGTTGGATCGTATCTCAAAAAAAAAAAAAAAAAAAAGCCTCCATACCTACTTGTCTTTTTTAACCATTCTCTTGGACCAGGAATTTATTAGTTTCCTTCTTATTGTCCTATGATGTCTCTACCATGAAAGCACGGAGGGGATGACTAAGATGTTTATGGGTGAGAGCACTCACTGCTTGTCTAGAAGTTCCAAGTTCAGTTGTTCCCAGGTCAGGCAGCTCAGTATTGCCTGTAGCTCCAGGGATTCAGCCTCCTCTTCTGCACATACATGGCATATGTTTGTACACACATTTTTTTTAAAGCACAAAGAACATGTGGTAGGTAGACTTAGTACTCAATTAGTGGCATTTCAGTGGGGTTGCTTAGAGTTGAGTAAATTCCAAGCCAGTGTAGAGTGTGGCATTTATTTGAGAAACTCAGAGTATTAGAATAATGGCTGTTATCAACTGCTAAGTGTTTTCTATGAGCTTGACTAACAAGCTTGAGCTTGTTAACCTAGTACCACCATTAGACACTATTTTGGGTTAATGGGGAAGGTAAGAATTGAAAAAAGGTAGTAAAGACAAGGTACAAACTGTTTTAAACCTCAGAGCCCTCACCCACCTTGTCCAGTCCCAGCCTCAACAGCCTCTTTTTTTCTTTTATATTTATTTATTTGGAGAATAGAACTTGACCTCTCCAGCCTAACACGATGCTGGGTGCTGTAGTTTCTATTGACAAGATAAAAATTTTGTCTGAATTTTGTCACATGGTTTCACAGACGTCCACATTCTTAACCCGTCTTACATTTACATGGTGAGATTGAGCCCTATCACTTGCACCAAGGCCTTTTCCTCCTACCAGGAGCTACTTTCCTCTTAGTCTAGCTGGATTCTCTTCATTCTTTGTATTGTAGAAAATGTCAGTTCTGAGAATGCTACACAAGAGTCAGTTTAACTGATCTGTTCCCCATGGTGCTCTGGTTGGCATCCCAGTTTATTGTTCTGTTTTTCTTGCTAGGTTAGAATCTCGGTAAAAGCTTGAGACATTTAGCATCCCCTTGCTGTCCTAGTCTGCCTTCTGTTGCAGTGATAAATCCACGCTTAAAACCAACTTTATAAGGAAAGGATTTATTTAATTTTACAGCTTGTAGTCCATCACTGAGGGAAGTCAGAGCAGGAACATGGAGGCAGGAAATGAAGAAGCCATGCAGGAGTGCTGTTTACCGGCTTGCTCTTCATGGCTTGCTAAGCCTACTTTCTTTATAGTACACAGTACTACCAGCCCAGGGGTAGCACCACCCACACAGCATGCTTGGGTTCTTCCCACATCAATCACTAATCAAGAAAATACCACACAAACTTGCCTACAGGCCACTCTGATGGAAGAAGCATTTTCTCAATTGAGGTTTTCTTTTCCCAGATGACCCTGGCTTGTTTTAAGTTGACAAAACTACTCACCATCATGTCATCAGGGCTGGCATCTTACTTGCTCTAAAATGTTCTACCACTGTTACAAACATCCCACAGTCATAACCATGCTTTTGATTTCGTTTACTTACTGCTATTTGTTGAGTAAAGTAATGGGTATTTTGTGTTCTTAGACGGTGAGAACATAACAGTTAACTCCAAATCCTCCTTTTTTTGCAGGGACATCTCTAAGTTTGCCATGCATTACATAATAGAAGAAATCGATGAAGATACATCTATGGAAGACCTGCAAAAAATGATGATTGTGGCACTTATATACAGGTTGTTAGTTTGTTTCTATGAGGTAAGCTGCTAACTAGAACAAATAACTGTGTTAATGGTATAATTTTAGATTATCTACTAGGTAAAAAGAAATAATGAAAATTTACATATGTAATTTTTCAAGTATCTCTTCACATCTGTTTTTATCACAATTTTTAAAATTAAAATTTTTAAGTTAAAAAAAAGCCTTAAATAATAAATTTTGGAAAGGAGACATTTTTAACACATGCCTTGTTATGTGTTTCAGTTATAGAAATAAAATCACATAAGCAGATTTTGGTCCAAAATTATACTTAGATTGGTTATAGAAATAAAGTATTTTTCCCAGAGAAAACTTCCCCCAAAAAATATAATGGGCCAGAAAAAAATATACAGTAGATAATTTTTGGTATTCAATGTATTAAGAGGCTGTAAAAATGCAGTAAGTGGTTAACTGAAGAGAAGTGGGCACTAGACCAAGCCCAGAGCCCCGCACTTGCTGGGTAAGTGCCTCCTTTCCTTATAGTCTCAGTGCGATCTGAGGGCAGATCATGGCAGCTGCATTTCTTGCATCTCAGCTTACCAGTGGTTACGATGACAGGCCTTGAGCCACCAGGTCCAGCCTTTGTTTAATGTTTTTTTCTTTTTGTTTGTTGAGAGGGCCTCATTGTGCAGTCTGGCTTGGTCTCAAACTTGCCAGTCGACTTTCCCCAGCCTCTGCAGTTCTGGGTCGGCAGGCATGTGCTATCAGTCAGCTTAAATAGCTAATTTCTAGTGTTCTATTCATTTGGCACAACTGGTGTAATTTTATTTACTTTCCTTTTTGGTAGTCCTGTCTGACTTGAACCTCACTGTGCATACCAGGCTAACATTGAACTCCAAGATCCACCTGCCTTTATGTGCCACGACACCTGGCCCTCTAATAGGCCACTTTTATAAACATGAAGTGATTAGTTAGGAAAACTTTTTCAAAACCCCTTTACAATTGTAAATTATTTTCAAATTATCCTTCTTTCCTTAGATAATTTGCATTTGGGGAGCTGGGGGAGCTACCCCAGGAAAGTTCTTGCTAGGGCTTCGAGTTGTGACATGTGATACATCGGTACTCATTGCTCCAAGTCGGGTTTTAGTGATTCCTTCCTCAAATGTTAGCATCACAACGTAAGTACTTTGTTTAGCTTAATCTACTACGTATTTGCAAAAAGAATATAGTTAAGTCGGACTGGAGAGATGGCCCAGTGGTGGTGCCCTGGATGCCCTTCCAGAGGACCCGGGTTCAAGTCCCAACAACCACATGGGAGCTCACAACTGTGTGTAATGCCACCAATGCATATTAAATAAAATTATTTAAAAATAAAATGTAGTTAAGTCATCTTCTCCTGTATAATGGTGTCATTCAACTGTTCATGGCATATTCAGCAGTGAGTGATTAAGATTCTGGGACATGGTGTGCTGACTTCATGCTGTGTTAAGTTTGTGATACATTCTGAGGAATGAGTCCTTCATGAAGTGGCACAAGATTGTATTCAATATGCCCAAAATTACAGGTTCGATACAGTATTGTAAAATATTTTTTTTCTTCATAGTAAACGCTATAATTATATCAGTTAGCGTTTACTATTACATGGACATTTATGAGCATGTTTCTCTTCAGCATACATTTTGGAAATGATTTTATGAAATGTTATAATGATGGGAAGATATTTGGGTATTTATTGTCAGTGCTCTGTGCCTAGCTTTATTCTCTGGCTCTGGACTACCTGGTCCTAAGCCGATGTGTAAAATCCCACAATCCTAATGTGGTGCACTGACTCGCCTTTGGCATGCAGCTCCTGTGAGGCTGCAGTGGTGAAGGAAGTGATCCACTACCTCAAACAGCTTAGCTTGTGAAGGTTACAGAAATAATTCAGGGGAAATACAAACGAGGCCAAGCTCCGGGCAGGCTGGACACACACAGGTTGCCTTACAACTTTGTGTTTTAACTTTGAGTCAATAATGGTTAGTCTATTGAGCATTTCTCCAGAATTTTGATCTCATTCACAGTTGTAAGCATAACCAGTAACTAGAAAAGAAGAAAGGTTGTTAGTCACTAGGATAATTCTCTATTTTGAACTACTGTTGAAAGCTTTTTAGGACTTCTTTTAATTACTGGAGCCATACAGGAAAAGTGGATCAAAGAACAGATTATGTGTCTGATAAGATAAAAAGTAGGACTGCAGTAAGCATGCTCAGTTCAGAAGATTCTAGAAAGCCAATGAGGTTTATATGTTTACTAACTACCATGCACATCAAAGCTCTAGTCTTCTATGTAGCTTTCTATAGAAGGTAATTTGAAGATATTGCTTGAAATCGTGTCAGGGAAGAATTTTGAATGTTAAAGACGTCAACAAGATACCTAGCCAGCAATGACTGATACAACCTGATGTGCTGCTTCTGCTTGCTTCCTTTAGGTCCACCATACGAGCTTTGATCAAGAATTTTTCTATTGCTTCTTTTTTCCCTGCCTTCATCACACTGCTGTTTTTTCAGCATAATCGAACAGCCTATGACATTGTAGCAGGAACCATTGTGGTAAAAAGAAATGGGGTCAGATGATGCCCCAGAGCCCTGAATTCCACTCTTTGGAATAATGACAAGACTAAATTATGTATCAAGGCCATCAGTATCTCTGGGTTACATTAATTGATTTAAAATTTTAACCAGTCACTCTGGTGTGATGCAGGGGACTGTTCTGAAAGTGTTGACTGTCAAGGAACATTTCCAGAAGGAAAAATTAAATTCAAGTGTTAAATATTTGTGGGATAACAAAGCAAACGGTTTCATAATCAAAATAGACAAATACATACTTCAACATTTAAGATAACCAAAATTTACTGGAAGCATTTTCAGCTTTAAATTCTTCAAATTAAAACTTTAAAATTTTAATTTGGCTTATCCTAGAGTGCTTGGAAATTGGAAAATGTCCAATTGTGTTTTATAAACACCTACAGAACTCCTACAGCTCTTAGGGAAGTTGTTTATTGTGGCCATTGAAAAGGAGCATCAACTCAACAACCCACTTACTCCATGGCAGGTGTTGGGAGAAAAGGGCTGTAGTGATGAAGGCCTAGCAGACCCTTCACCCCGTGCTTCCAGGATGTTCTAAGTTCACTGCAGTAGTGGTGGAATTTAACAGTTTACTGCTTATGTATTTGGAGGCAAGACTTTCATGATGATGATGAAAATGTATTGAGTCATATCATTGATATTTTAAAAAGGTAAGTTAGTGATTACCTTCTTGGGGGGTGGGGGTAGGGATGTGAGGTTTCAGTGTAAATTCAGCTTAGAATTCACCAACTATAAATATGTGAGGGAACTATCCATCAAACATTCCCAGTGTGTGCTCTCCAGTGTTCTGAATGTACCCATAGATTCTATTTATGTACAGCAAACTCCTAAGGCACTTCTATATTCTATACAGTTCCATAACTGTCAAAGCATCAAGGTGTTAAAGAGTCCTTAGTATTTTGTGAATAACGATGAGTTATTCTCACTAAAGCAAGGCAGAGTATCATCTCCAGACACAGAATATCTATCTTTAGGCTCATTCTGGGCCTGTTAGAGATGAAATTGGGGATGGGGAGGTATGGTCATTGTACTTACTAAGTTTAATGTCTGTGTGCTGTACCAAAGTGTTATATAACACTAAAATTAACATTAAATCTTTTAAATAGTATCAGCTTTAAGTGGGCTGTGAAAATGCATTTAATGTCTGCAGACACTAGTTATGAGTTCATAAACCATGTTTTTTCAAAATAATTTTATTTAAATTAAATCCACTTCACAGAAAGCCTGTTACTTGTTAAGAGCAGTACATAGAGCACTTGCTTGTGGCTCTGGCAAGATTTTATGGCTCTTCAAACTTACACTACAAATCGTGAATTTGGTGTGGGCACTGCTTTTGCCACTGATGATTCAAGTTGAAATGTGCTTCACCCACGCAGCTCTGGACTATTTTATACAGTATAATAAAGCAAGAAGTCAAATTTGCTATCCAGTTGTGCCATACAGGGTGTAAGATAAAAGTATCAATCTGTTCAGCACTTTGACGTAAAAAGGGAATTTTCTCTCATAGGGTTGTGGAATGGAGCCACTTTCGTATTTATTTACAGAAATACTGATTTCCTGAGTCAAAGTGCAATTCTCATGTTGAAGCTGTATCCTGAAAGGGCAAAATTAAACATGCCCTAATGAGCATTGCCCTAAGCTGGAACCTTAGGACTGGAATGGGAATCTTGTTGCTGCGTTACCATTCAGTCCAAACAACTCACACATTAACACATGTCACTTGACAGTATTCTAAAGCATTGCCCAACTTCTCTAAGCATTTGCTATTTGGGAAGATGGGGCATTAAACTTTGAGGAGCCTAGGCTAACAGTATTCAGTATTCCTAAAAGTTGACATCCTCCATCTGCATAACCAAAGTCTTTACTAGTGCTTTGGTGAAGTTCCTCATTTCGGCTGGTATGTGTAGATTCTCTTGTAGTTCACAGAGTAAACAATATCCACCTATAAATATCTCAACATTCTATTTTTAATATTTGTATGTCACCAGTTTGTAATTTTGTCTCTATAATAAATACTTGTGTGAACTGTGTTATCTGTGTTCTATCTTCTTAGGGCTGGATTGTAACACTTGCCTAGCATATGCAAAACACTGCTCTATCTATCGCTACCAAAAGACTAGATAAGGGCAGTGTTAACTGTAAAACCCAATTTAATGCCAGCCTAGACTATAGTATAAAACCCTATCTCTTTAGGAAGCAAACCACTTTTCGGTGTAGCTTCTTGGCCAATGATTTCAATTGAATTTCAAGTTTCTAACAAAAGACTAACATAAGTCTTTTTTCCTTAAGGCCTGATAGTGTAGACACTACAAACAACCTAGCACTTATAACATCTCTAGCATTAAATTACTTTTAGGCACTACTTTTGAGTGCTATTCAAAGCCTGTTTGTCAACCTCTGGGGATATGTCCTAAAACGTGTGTGTGTACATATATTTTTTCCAATAATCACTCTCAAGCCCCGCCAATCCAAGTTTCTTCTGCTCCGTCTAAGGAGGGACAGGCCCAGAGATGAAGCTGCAGCAACTGGGAAGCCACATGCGCCCCCTGAAGTAAGTCTCAGTACTTGTACACTGACTGGACAACCAAAAGATTGCCTATTAGTAACCTGTTTTTAAACACACAAAGTATTAAAATTATTTCCTATACATTTTAGAGAATAATAAGCCCCAATTATTTGGACTGATGAACAAGGACTGGCCAGCAAAGTAGTGGGCAAGTCAGGTTTCCAGCATACTCTTACACCATTCACCAGACTCCAACAGGCTAAGTTTCAGGCACATATTAAATAGAGAATTAGAAACAAAAAACTACCTACATGATGATTGCCTAAGATACTTTAGTAGAAAAACACCTTTTCATGAGGACAAAGCATTAGAAATTCTCAATGTAAATTTAATCAACCCGAAGTGTGGCAAGTCTGAAATGCTGGTTCAGGAGTACTTTCCTGGACCTTAAGTGAGCAAAAAGTCTAGTCACACAAGTATCACGGTAAGAGGCCCCATACAGTTTTATAAGCTGCTGGAATGCCTGGGCCACCTATCTCCAAGAATAAATATTGTCTAGAAACCTAGCAGGGAAGCTGGAAGTACAAAGGGTTGTGTTTCAGCTTTTACAGGGATGCTATACATGCAAATTAAGTAAAGACAGCAGCAGGCAGAAAGCAGGGACTCTTCTGTATATACTGCTAAACTCTCACAACTCTGGGGCCTTGCCTGGTATATATACTCTTTGGGACTTCTAATCAACCACCCTTCCCATTAATACTGTGGGCCTTCACTATGAAAACTGTTAACAAAACGTGCTTCATAAAGTTTTATTGATGGCATTTATCCCATGGTTTAACATGTTAATTATACTGTAATAAACATGGCTTTAATATTAAACTTTTCCTTATTATCCAAAGTCACCACAGTCCATTTCAGTAAATATAAAAATATATGCTTAATACTTTGTACAATACTGGTTTTTGGTCCAAACAAAACTGGATCAGAAAAGCCAATAAATTCAACTTTAAGAATCCCCAATTTTTTTTAAAGATTTCCAAATGGATTTAGGCAACTTTGAATAATGGGATTTACATAATAAAATCTGAGACAAGACTAAACAAACAAAAATATGTCTAACACAAAATTAAAATTTCAAGTTCACAGATTTATGTTATGCCAAAAAAGTACAGAAACAAAATTGTATTTACAGAAGTTTCATAATAAAATAATGAAAAAGGCAAGACAGTTGATAGAATGAAAATATAGAAATAGCATATACTTATTAAATGGAGAATGAACTAGATCTAACAAGTCCTTAGTATGGACTATTCTTTAATCAGGCTTTCTCTATCAGAATTTTTCTGTGCACAATACATCCAACTTCACACATACACCACCACAAACTCTGCATGGAAATCATTCATTTCAGCATCCTCTAATCTATACAGGATTCTAATCTATACAGGAGTCCCCACATATAATTACAGTTTCAATGAGCTCCATTACCGCTTTATCAACGCACATAGCGGTGCAGACAGGTTCTACACAAAGCCATTCATCGTGCAGGCTCTATTCCTGGGTACAGCCGGACTGTGCCAATCAGTGAATAATGTGCTGGGTCATGAAATGTTTCTGCTGAAGAATCAGTCAATCACCAGTCTAGCTATTTTCAAAAGAAAGGGATATGGGTATGGGGCTTCCATAAAGAAAAAGGACAATTCCAAAATTAAAGAAGTCTTTAGGCAGATCTGACTTCAGATAAGCCCAGCATATAGTACAATCCAGTATCTAAAAGCAGGGCACCAGGCTGTTGATAAAACTGTTGGGTGTAACACCTTTGTGACCTTTATTTCCTGCGTCTAACAGCAGTCTTTATCTTGCGACCAGAAACTGAAGTTCCAGAAGAGAACATATTTTTCCCATTTGACCTGTGAAAAATAAAACATTACGTGACACTATGCCCAGGACAGAGGACTCATACCAATTTAAATGACTTGCAACAAAATGGGGAGGAGGGTAAGGAAAATGCTGTTGTAACTTGCTGCCCTTGTCTCAGAGTGAAATATAATACCCCCCATTTACAATACTATAAACGGATATATATAATACTATTACTAAAATTATTTACTGCATCCTGATTGACTTTTAGAGACAGACACACATTTACCAATGTAAATTCAATGAAATGAAATCTCTTACCCCACTGTAAAGGACACTGGACACTGGCTGAATGGAAAGCCACCTGAACCTGAAGGCTGGGCTGAGGCTGCAGGCGTGCTGGGACTCGCACCAAATGTGAACACTCCTGCCGGATTAGTGTTTGTGAAGTTGAAATTTGTAGTGCTGCTGCCAAATTGGAAACCCGAACCTATACAAATTAAGCAGAAATATCCCATTAATAACACAAAATGTTTAGGACTGACTTTGACTTATTAAACATGAAAAATTAACATCTTAGCCAGGCATAGTGGCACACACCTCTAGTCCCAGCACTCAGGATGCAGAGAGGAGAATCTCTGAGTTCAAGGCCAGTCTACAACTACAGAGCCAGCTTCAGGCCAGTCAGGGTTGCCATAAAACGAGAAATTTTGAAGCACACATAGCTAAGTACAAACACCAGAAGATGAACCTTACAAACCAATATTCAAAACTAAGGGACAAAATACTTATCAAAGACTTAAAAAAAAAAAAAAAAAAAAGGAAACACATAGTAGTGTCATCCAACAGTGGCAGCCTGTGAACTGGTGTACCACAGAGTAAAATTGTAATAAACACCTTGTAAAATATGAGCTATACCTTTCCATTCAGTGACTCCACACCAGAGCACATGATCAGGAGAAAAAGCATGTACTCCCCCAAAGATCAATATTCCCAACTCACTAACGTGCAAAACAGCATTTCCTAACAGCCAAAACTAACTCAAACAGCCAAGAGCAAATGGATAGGCATTCAGTGACTCAACTCTGCAGCAAAACCACATGTAACAGCATTACACGTAAAATTTAAGAACCAGAGCAGCAAGACTGCATACAGCAACAGCCTACTTGTATAGATTTCTAGAGGTATGAGTAAACATCAGAGTCCAATGGACAGAACTGTAGTCACTATTAAAGAAAGAGTACTGTGATCAATATGTCCGCCTCCAGCTGTCTATATACACATGCAGGTTTCTACTCTTTCATGCTTTAAAATACAGTACAATCAGTTGCACTAAAAAAGTCACCAAGAACTTTTGATAATGTATAGAAAGAAGGCTAGTATCATTATCCAAGCGCTGTGAGACAATTCAGCATAAGGAATGCCTAATTTGAGGAAGCTCAATCAAAAAATCAGCTCCACTGCAGCCTAGTGGGAAATGGGATTGAACACAACCGATACGTATGTCAGAGTAAGAAACACTTTAAATATATTCTAATGCCACCATCAGAATGTGACTGAAACTCTGCAATGTTCATAGGTAAATGTAAACACCACTTCATTAATTGTGTTAAGTATAGAACAAAAATACAGGACACACACACGGTTTCAAAGTTCAAAGAAAAATACTATTAGGACACCAGACTCTTAAGTATAGCTATCAAGTGCCATGCAAACTTACTAGAATTAGCTGTTGCAGAGCCAAATGCAGACTGACTAGGCTGCTGTCCAAACACTGGAGGTTGGCTGCTGCTTGACACTGTCCCAAATGCAGGCGGTGGTGCAGGCTGAGAACCAGCAGAAAATAATGCTGTTGAAGACGATATAGAGCCAAAGCTTGGAGGGTTAGGCTGGCTGGCACCTTGACTTTGTCCAAATGTTGGGGTCTGGCTAGCACCAAATGCTGGACTGGCAGATGGTGCTGAATGTCCAGTGCCAAATACAAAGGAGGATCCTGGAAAACAAGAAATACTTAAATCAGTAACATCAAGGCTTATATAAGTGTGATATCCCTTAAGAAGCTTCTATAAATCCACAAATTCCAAGCCACTTTTCAGACTCTTGCTTCAATCACGATCAGATTACAACAGTGACACTATTTACTAAAAACACACACTACTTTAACGAAAACTTCAATTAGCTCAACTCTCCACCTATGCAACCAATAATCTTTAACTAGGAAGAGAGGTGTGCCTAGACAGGGTCTTACACTGTTGCTCAGGCTGACCTGAAACTCAATAGCTTAGGCTCAACCGTTTTTTCTAAAATGGCGCATCTCATAAGATTTTCTATGTGTCACTGTATGACAACTCACATGCAATACATCCACCATCATTATTTGGCTGCTTAAAAACTTGACATTTCAAAAAGGCAACTTGGAAAAATTATCTATTCTTCCTAAATTAGAAAACACTATTCTTAAGAGTTAAATATACTCAACCTGAACATAAGGTTGAATATGAAGGTGCACTTACATGACTTAGAGACACTCAAGCCACTTGAACAAGGGTACACCCTACTAGAATGTGCTACAACTGGCACACTTTGAGCAAAACCAACCCAACTACAAAACCTATTTTTCCCTCCTAATACTAAAGTACCTGAAGAGCTGGTTGTGGTTGTAGCTCCAAAAGTGAACCCAGAGGATGCAGTACTGTTACTACTAGCTCCTGGTCCGAATACAAACGGAGGGGCGGCTGAGGCAGTGCTGGGTGTGGTGGCTGGCTTGCTATCTTGAGGAAATAGCAAAGACTGAGATGTACTGGGCTCGGCAGAGTTACTGAAGGCAGAGCTACTGACGGGATTGCTGGCCTGTCCAAACACAAAAGCTGCCACAGGCGGGTTAGAGGAAGAGGTGGAACTACCAAATATGCTGCCACTGGATGAAGTAGCTGGTGCACTTGAACCAGAGGAACTGCTGTTCAAGAAGCTAAAAACTGGCTTTGCTGGATCTGCAAAACAGTAATTGAGAAACAAACAAATCTTTAAGAACAAATCTTCTAATAACATTTTCCTAGAATACAAATATAATACAAATATAATAGTCCTATGACTATGTATTTAAATTTAATGTGAAACACACACTGCCTCACCTCCAAATTCAGATAGTAGAAGCTGGGTGCGGTTCTGTGTCTGACTGTAGTTTATATCACATTACAGCAGCAGCATCGTGACTTCAATTTATCCACATGAACAAATCAACAAATCAACCTCCCTACCACACTGACTGAACTTTTGCAGGCTGCCTTTCTTCCCAAATTCCTTGTGCATTCACTTTCCCCTAAACAAACTTCAGAAGCAGCTTAGCTTGACAAGATCCAGAAAAACTAAGAACTGAAATGAAGGGAACAAAAGAAATACTTTCCCCCAGGAATAAGTATATCTTCTATGTTCTTATACTTATTTATTTAGAGTCACTGGCATTCTGTCAACCCAGAGAAAAGCCTTTGATTTTGTATGGTTATCATAAATCTAAAATCTGACCGAAACTTTCTTTTCTACTTTCCCAGTATTCAACGTTGTACACTAGATGGGACAGGGCAACTCCTTGCTACAGGTGATGGTAAGATTCATGATCTACTCTGGTTACAGTATCTCATTTTTTCCCATTTATAATAATAGGTAATTTTAATTCTAATTTTTTGTAAGTTGTTTTCACATTTACCAAGTAAATATTGAATATAGAGAACTGCTTCTGCTTGTGTGAATTTCCCATTTTGGGGTTGAGTTTTTATTGAGGGTTTCCAAATTATTACTCAAAGGTGTTAATGGAAAAGTGTCTAATTTACAATCTTTGCATTTCTGAAAACAGCTACATTTTGTTCTTATGTCTGATCAAATTTGATTAGTTACACAATGATTCAAGGTTATTTCATTGATAGGGCACTGTTTGGTGCTAGGGATCTAATCCAGGGCTTTGCACAAGCCTTTGGAGAATACTCTATCAATGAATTAATGTCCAGCTCAGTCATTTCCATTTTTAAACGAGTGTCTTTTTCATCCAATTTTAAATGAATGTGTGTAGGCATCAAATACCCCCAGAGCTGGAGCTATAGGCACTTGTGAACCACCTGAAATGTGTTGGGACCCAAACTTGTGTCCTCTTCCACGAGCAATATGCATAATTCCCGAGTCTCTACAAGTCTCAAGTGTCTTACTTCATATACAAAATACCTTCTGGTCATTTTTTCTAATATTTCCCTTTGCCATTCTCAGATTTCTGAGATAATTCAATTTCAAAGGCACTTACAGATACAACTGTCCATCCTAAAGCTGTTCTGGGAAACCCCCATTACAAAAATCAGACTATCTAGACAATGCTCTTCCTACTACACCACTGACCAAAGAGCTTTCTTTATTTCAGCAAACTTAATTTTTAAATGGGGTTGTTTTTCGCTACCTCCTTTTTCATTTTCAAAATTGCCTATTTTCCTTAAACATTTCATGACTCACTATCCATAACTATTTGTAAATAAAAATTTATCAAAAATATTCTCTGACATGCATCAATTCTAATTATAAAATGTCCAAATGACAGAAATATGTTGCCCATTGTGTACTTTTTATTACAGCCATATTTCTCAATATTAGATCTGTAGGTATCCCATTAGAATCATGGCAATTTTACTTCAATTAAAACTGAAAAGCCTGAGTTCTTTCCTCAAGATTTCTGAAACCTTTTCTTCATTATTTTCTGGCAGCCACTAAGTGCATTTATCAAGGCATCAAATACAACTTGGAAAAAAAGTCTTTTAATATTTACCAGTTGTAGTATTAGTTTGATTTCCAAATGCAAAAGTGGCCTTGGCTAGCTGATCAGACTCCTTCACAGATGGTTTTGTCACACTGAAACTGAATGTCGGCTTAGAAGAACTCTCATCTTTGGTCTGCTCTGAATTTCCAAAGGAAAATACTGGTTGACACTTGGGCTCCTCATTGTCAGCTTTTTTCCCAAATACCAGGGAAGTAGAAGTAACAGGTTCTTGCTGTTTCTCCTCTGTCCTTCCCAAAGCAAACATTGAGGCGGATGGCAAAGAAGCAGACTCCACTTTACCAAATGTGAACCCACCCTTCGTAGCAGAAGCATCTTCTTTCTTTGCTTCTGTTGTCTTGTATGTGAAAGGAGTCACTGAGACACTTTTAGTGTCTATGGTTCCAAAGTTGAAGCCGCTCTTGTTCTCTGAGGTCACTGTGGTGTCACTAGCAGCACTGGGGGGGTTACTAACACCTGCACCAAAGCTAAAGCCTGCAGATGAAGATTTAGGCAGCTCCTCTTTCTTTTCTTGCTGCCCAAGAGTAGATACCCCAAACTGAAATGGAGCTGAAGAAGCTGGGTTGCTTAAGCCAGAAGAAACTCCAAACTGGAAATTATCATTCTTGCTGTCAGTTTTAATTTCTTCAGGTTTAGAATCAGGCAACATTCCAAATTTAAAATCTCCAGCGGGTTTAGAAAATTTAAAGTTTGTATTCATGGAATTTGTAGACCCAGAGTCAGATGAAGTGCCTAATTTGAATCCTCCTTGATCTCCAAATTTAAAATTTCCAGTGCTTGTAAACGTTTGAGAAAGCCCAGAAGAGGATGATGGAATACCAAATTTGAAGGCTGAGGATGCTGGATTTAAAGATGAAGATGTACCAAAACCTTCAAAAATAGAAAATATATAAAAAGACATCAAATTAATGTGATTATCCTCTTAACAAATATAACCCCTGAAAGGCACAGCATCATAGGACAACTCTGAAAAGGCCTATATGCCACTTCCACCCAACAAACTGGAAGGTTGAAAAAGGCAACAGAACATGTATCAGTGAGGATACCAGTATCCTCAGGAAGCAGTAGGTACTTCCCTATCCTGTAGACAGAGATCTGAATCAGCATCAAAGCTGCTGGAACAGTCTATCAATATCCCCCAAAATTCTAAATCACATATCCTCTGACTGTAATTTTAGAGCTGTAAATTGTCTTTAAATTTAGACGTACAAAAACTATAATATCCAGGCAGCTATAAACAAAGAATCTGAAAGAAAAAAAAATGCCAAAAATAACTCATGATAAAAACAGAACAGAAAATGTAGGTGATACACAACATTCCTGACAAGAAAAAAAGGAAAGCAGAATACTTTGGCTGTGTATTTGCTTCGGACAGGCATAAAGCACCTTTGGAAGGTGTATAACATGTATTAACCATGACTCTTACCTTCGTGGAGACAAAAACTGAGGAAAAAAAAAAAAAAGCTAACAGAGACAGGAAATAATTTTTCTTTATGACCCTTGACCGTAATTTATTTTAACTATTTTGACTGTTGACAGAAGCATTTAAAAATACTTAGCATTAAAAACATATGAAATGTCCAGGCACAGTGGCACAAGCCTTTAATCCCAGCATCTGGGAGGCAGAGCATCAGTTCTTTTTGAGTTTGAGGCCAGCCTGGTCTACAGAGCAAGTTCCAGGACAGCCAAGGCATGTTACACAGAGAAATCCTGTCTCAAAAACAAAACAAAACAAAAACAGGCATGAAATGAAGCAATTATTAATAAAGATAAACATCATCATTATGGCGATTAAGACCAAAGTCCTTGGTGCTTTTCTATTAATAAAAAATTGAGTATAAAGTATTTGGCTGGCTTAAAACAAGGACTATCAGATGATGGCAAGACGGACAGACACACAATACTACCCCACAAATAAAAGCACACAATAACCAAGTTTTTCAATAAGACTTTCATCCTCAGATAAACCATCAAGCATGTCAATCATGTAGACTAGACTAACATAGAAACCTGTCAGTCATGTACACTGACATAAAGTAGGTGTGATGTGCCAAAACCATGTTTGACTTTTTTTTTATTTTTTTTATTAATTATAGTTTATTCACTTTGTATCCCAGCTGTAGCCCACTCCCCCATCCCCTCCCTATCCCTCTCTCCTTCCTTCTTCTTCTCCTATGCCCCTCCATGTTTGACTTTTGATTTGCAAAGTTAGAAAGCCATTAAAGACTGAAGTAAATTAGAAAATAAGATCCTAAGGTGTAGGTTCTCAGTTATGTAAGAGTCAAGTTCATACTCAAAGCAGGAAACTGAGTAACACAAAGTACCTTATCCAGATACATGGGTGGCATCTTGATCCTGAGATGCCTAATCTGATTTTGCCATTCACAAATGACTGCTAAAAACCCCCAACAACTATGTCTCGTTTTATATAAATACTTAGAGGAAAACTGCCCACACACATTTCACTTTAACTAGACATTAGAGGGTTCTTCATCTTACCTTTAAACTCAGACTTTGTGCCTGGCTTTGGACTTTCACATGCTATGCATTTGGTAGAGTCTGCTTTATTTTGCACTAGGCACACTTCACAGTCCCAGCTTCCCTCAGGTTTTTTGAATTTGTCCAATCCTAGACAGCCTCCAGAAGACAGAGAGACAGGGACAGGACTGCTGCTTGAAGCAGATATCAAACCTAAAAGCAATGGGGAAACTGATGAAAATTTTAATTTCTATTACCATCTTATTGACACCACTGACTGAACATTTTGAAATTCATTAACCTTTCCTATTAAAACACAAACACTACCAGAAACTGAGCCTTAGACTACTCAGATTTTATTTAACATTGCAAATAAACATCTTTCTCTAACCTTGCTCAGTAGTGACCTTAAGTTCCAAGTTTGAACTATTCCCAGTTTGTATGTGTGTGCTTGCATGCGTGTGTTTGTTTGTTTTGTTTAATTTGGAGTTGGGATGATGTCTCAGTGGTTCAAGTGCTTGAGTAATAACAGGGGGACCACATTTCAGATCTCTGAGAACTCACAAAATTCTGGGTGACAAAAAATACTGGGTGGACGCAGGCCACCTGCAATTCGAGCCTTGGAAGGTAAAGGGAGGCAAGGGCTCCTTAGAGCAAGCTATTAAGCAAGCAAAATAACCACATTGGAAAGCTCTGGATTTTACTGAGACCCTTTATCAAAATATAAGGTAGAGTTAATAGTCCTTTTAATATCTAGCTTCCACAAACACTCATACCCCAGATATATAAACACACCCCACACACATATACACATTAAAAAGAAAAAAGGTAGGGTATCATTCTAAAAAATTAGGGGCTCTGGCTGGGGGTGGGGTGGTGGCTCATTCAGTCAAGTAAATACCTTGCAAGAACAAAAAACTGAGTTTGATTTCCAGTAGCCACATTAAAATTAAAATGTGAAAAATTAGGGATTATAAGAATAAACTGTTGCTGGGTTTGGGAGGCACATGGCCTTTAATCTGAGCACTGTAGGAGACAGAGTAGACTTCTGTGAGTTTAAGGCCAGTCTGGCCTATATAACAAGTTTCAGGCCAGCCAAGGCCACATTCTGTCTCAAATTGTCCTTAATTCTTCAACTATTACAGAATTCTAAAATACAAGATGTAAATTTCAGGTAATACAGAAAATACCCATATACATTGTCAACTTCAAAGTATATACCTCTGGCTTTGAAAATTATTCTTCTGTAGACATAATCTACTTTATAATTCGGCCCCATACCTATTTTACACATTCCTGCTAGATTCTTTTTAGCAGACATTTACTAAAGTAACTAAGTTATAGTACACAAAGATTATTAAAATGTGTGTATGTTCCTGGTCTAAAAGAGAAAAATATAAGCTGATGCAAGCACACCAGCAAGTGGTAGATAGATCTTAAGTGTGCAAAGGAGAAAGAAACAACAGGAAGGCACAAGAAGACATCAAGGTAATGGCTCAATCTTTAGGCAAAGCCAGCATGTTTGTGGAGAGGCAAAGCCAGGAAGGATGAATCAGCAAGGTATGATGTATGAAGCAGGGAGCAAATACAGCCATTTATTCTTGGGTTCTCAAATTTCTAAACAGCCAACACTGGCTCCACTCCTCCCATAGCTGTGGGAACAAGTCTCTGCATTTTAACATATGTTCTGTTCTATTCTGCCAACAAAACTGCTGTCTAATGTCTATTGTTGGTACACTACTCATTTGACAAGATTTCACCTTCGCTGATGGTTGTAAGCACCAGTGTAACCATTTCCTCACTTCTACCTGCAACCCACACTTCCCTGCTCTTTATACATTAGTCTAGAGGCCCGCAGTCTCTTTAGGTATTTTCTAAGTCCATTCAATCTGTCTGATCCTTCTGCTTTTCTTGAGACTTCTCATTTTCCTTTTTGAGAATTTTTGTACGATGTGTTTTCATCATATCCACCTCTTCTTCCACTCCAACTCCTCCCCCAAGACCTTCACCCACCTCTCAAAAATCATGTAGCCTTCCATAATTGTTATATAGATGTATGTAAAATAAGTATTACCCATATGTATATATTTGTAGAATAACCACTTGGACAGGAGCGACCAACCCATCAGGGGGTTCATACCTGAAGAAAACT
Organism: Meriones unguiculatus; assembly: GCF_030254825.1. Classification (NCBI taxonomy): domain Eukaryota; kingdom Metazoa; phylum Chordata; class Mammalia; order Rodentia; family Muridae; genus Meriones; species Meriones unguiculatus. The sequence goes on from NC_083366.1 coordinate 61,694,951, forward strand.
AAGTCTCCCTCCCTAAGCAGCCATTAGTAGGCAGGACTGGAACCTTGTAAAGCCTTTTGCCCATCTGTGCTGGAAATGTTGATTGATGTGTGTGGTCCTGTGCAGGTCCTATGCAGGCAGCCATATCAATAAGGGTTTCATGAGTGCAACATGCCTGTCACGTCCAGAAGAAACTATTCTGCAGTATTCTTCCCAGCCTGATGATCTTTTGTCTGAAACAGTACCCTCACTGAAAGAAACCCTTGGTCATCATCTTATTCTAGTCACCTGCAGAGGTTATTCAGCCACAGTTGTTTTTCCTGTCTGGTTAATCCAAGATCAGTATCTGATTTGGTCCAGACCCTTAAGACAGCAGAGTTCAGTTTGGAGCTCTGCTACTCAATTCACTAAACTCACATCTATTCCCATGGCTTCAAATATCAAAACTATGTCCTATAATTCCCTAAATCTGTATCCCAGTACTACGGGGCTGTAATCCCTACAATGTATCCAAAGGCCTAAACATCTGAATGCCAACTTGAGTAATCTGCAATTAATCTGTCATTAACCACACACTGTTCTAAATCTCCATATTCAATTCCACCTTGTCATGTATATTACACTCACAAAAATCTCCTAGGCTGTCCTTCCAAAATCTGTTGCTCAGACTTTTCACAATCATTCTAGTTAGACCCTTGTCTAACATCATCTGAGCTCCATGGGCACCAAACACATATAACAGACAAACAGACACAAACACACATACATATACACACACACACAGGCAAAACACTCATACATAAAATATATAAATAGACTTGAAAAATAAAATTTGGGCTCAGAAACATGGCTCAGCAATTAAGAGCATTTGTTGCTCTTGCAGAGGATTGGAATTTAGTTCCTGGAATCACCTCTAACTCCAATTGCAGGAAATACAATACCATCTTCAGGCTTATGCAGGCTAGCACACATATACCCATACAGAAAGACAGATACACATAGAGGGAAAAAAGTTTTTTTTTCCAAAAATTAAACAAGTGCTGGAGGCAAAGGCAGGTGACTTCTGCTTCCAGGACACGTTTGATTTTATACATTTTATTTCCAGGCAAGCAAGGCTTAAATAGTTAGACCCTACCTAAAAACTATTAAGAAAAAATTAAAATTTAACCAAATCATCCTTCTGTTGACAGGGCATTGTGCCCAAACCAAAGCTGGTATTGTTTTCATATCAATTCATAAAGACTTCTTTGCTCCTGAATAATTTCCTCATTCAAAATTTCATTACCCATCTGTCAACTCAGAATTCTGGCTTCCTCCATGCTTTTTCTGAGGCAAGGAGACAATGCCAGATGGGAAGAGTCAAATATTTTGGAATAAGGATTCTGATAGTCCATTTTTTATGCCAGAATGAATTAGAAATAGGGGTGGGGGCATGATTTAAGAGTCTCAGGAAAGAGATCCAGCCAGTAACAGAGCAATCTACATACAAGAAACAATCTACTTACAGAAACAATCTACATACCAAACTAACATAACAAAAAGAACTCTTAACTCTTAAGATAATGTGTTATTTGCTATCCGTATTACCACACACTTCCAAAACGAATTTAAACATCTGCTGTAATTCTTTAAATTTTCAAGAAATATAACCTCAAACCACATTCCATTTTTCTCAACAAATTACAATCACTAACAATCTGGTAAATAGCACAGGGCTACAGGTGACACCAATAATACTCAGAAATGGATACTAGCATAAATCAGGATGCCTACCTCTTAAAGAACCTTTATAAATGACCACTGACCATCCTCATTTCTACACAGACAAAAGAAGACATGAAGGTCTGAGACTATCTCATTCTGAGAGCTTTCAGTGTCATTTGGTAACTACACTAATTATCACAAAGAGAAATTATTTCCAATAATATTACAAAGAAAATGCAGGTATAGAATGAACCAGTTCACAAAGCATTCTAAGTGAACAGGTAGTCTTAGTCCACAAGGCAGTTTGTAAAAAATGAAGATGGAAGAAGAAATGCTCATCAGGTACCGTTTATAACACCAGGAGTAGTCTTAGCCATTTCCAAAGTTAAATATTCTACTAAAGTAATAGGAAAAACTAGTCCACAAGGCAGTAAAACATACCTGGTTTCTCAGACGTACAGGAGACACATCTGCTGTCCTCTGCCTTATTACAAACACAGCATACTGGACACTCCCAAGATCCCACAGGCCTTTTGAATTTCTCTCCAAATCCTAGTGTACCCGTGTTCACAATGGTGGAAGAGGAAGCAGTCGCAGGACTTCCTGAAGTCGCCGGCACTGTAAGGACCCGCTTCACGCCAGTGCCTGGTTTGGGTGTTTCACAGGCTACACATTTTACTGCTTCAGGCTTATTTTGCACTAAACAGGTATCACAATCCCAAGTTCCTACTGCTGGTTTAAATATATCTCCAAAGCCTGTCCCTGATGTAGAAGCTGGTTTGTCACTTTTACTTGGTGACCCAGTTACAGTTTGTTTAGCAGTTTCTTTCGGTGACAGTTTTGCTCCTTGACAAGCTATACACTTAT